>NW_026606168.1:8587500-9892500 GCF_029834395.1 Sorex fumeus
AACCCAATAATTCCCACTCCTTAGCATCTATCCTAAAACACATAAACATTAATTCAAAACAATATATGCACACCTATGTTTACTGCAGCACTGTTTACAAAACCTGAAACTACTGGAGCATCAACAGCCAATCAGTGTATGAAAAAGTTGTGGTTTACACAATGGAATACTACTCAGCTATAAATAAAGATGAAAACTTGCAGTTCATTACAGCTTGGATGGAACTAGAGAGCAAATTGCTTAACAAAGAGTCATAAGGAGAAGACAAATACCAGATGCTCTCATTTATATGTCTAATATATAAAAATGAAACAAGGTAATAGACAATGGTTAATTGAACAAATCCTGAGATTCTACCATCTGAATTAAGTCTGCTAAGCAAGAAGGAATAATAGTAATGAGAAGAGACAGCGATGGAGGGATTTTTATACTCTAGTGGTAGGTGTATATAGTACAGTAGCTTTGTAAGCTTAAAAAAATATATGAATTCTTTCCTTTTTTAAATTTTCTTGAATCACTGTGAGATAGATACAAGCTTTCATGTTCGGGTTACAATCACACAATGATCAAACACCCATGGTATGAATTCTATTGTAAATCATTACCTCTCAAAATTTTTTAAAAAGAAACCGTCATAGGGGGTATGATGCCGCCAGCAGGTAATTTGTACCTGTGAGGCGAGTGCATCAGCAACCTGATGGCACCATCAGGCTTTCAGATACCCCAAAATTGCTGCTGTGCCTTTGGCCAGACACCAAAAACTTGGGGCAAAGTTTACCAAGAAAGCAAACACCAAAAGTTAGGTAGGTGGGAGACAAATCCACAGACCACCTCTGGCTCAGCTATATAATTGGAGGCATGGCCTCTCTGGTTCCGGATCGAACTGCTTAATGGCCATGATCCCAGAGACTCAGAAACGAATCTTGGAACCCAAAGGCTTTTGGCTGGCAGAAATGCGCCCTGTTCCTGCAGTAGGTTACTGGTTCTGGGCCAATCCAGGTGGGAATAGGTTTCGTGCCTTGGCCTGTTCCCCTAGGCAGCCCAATGACCACCATCCTCCAGAGGTTGCTGGACAGTCAGGTTTGGGCCAGCAGTGACGAGACATGCAGGGCCTCACCAGATGGGGGTGGAACCAGACCTTTCCTCCCCATCCCAGCGAGACCGAGTCACCGCCTACAAACGGTCTCTCTAGCTCATGATCAGGCTAATTAACGACCATGATCCCAGAGACTCACAAACAAATCTCAAAACCCAGCAGCTTTTGGCAGAAATGCATCTGGACCGTATACAAGGTGGTTGCTGCCTCGGAGCTTCTTGAAAGCCAGGTATGAGCCAGTGGCAACAGGGCAACTGCAGTCTCATAGGAAGGGGGACGGTACTGGCTCGTCCTTCTCACCCTACCGAGGTCACGATTTGCCCCCCACGAGTGGCTCTCCGGCACGACCATTGCTCCAGAGGCAAAAGGACTTAATCCAGAGCCTGGCAGCTTGCGGCAGAAAAGTGATTGGACCATTCGTTAAACTACGGCTCCATGCCTCCCTGGGAGGGAAAGGGTGTTGCTCCCTTCCGCCTTTTTCCTGCCCGGCAGCAAGGTGGCTGCCACCTCAGAGCTTACTGAAAAGCCAGGTATGAGCCAGCATTGACAGGGCAACTGCAGTCTCATGGGAAGGGGGGCCAATATCGGCTCATCCTTTATGCCCTACTGAGGTCACAAGTTGCTCCCCACGAGCAGCGCTCTGGCACAGCCATAACACCAGACACACAGAAACCAATCTCGTAATTATCTGGCTCTTTGCAGAAATCCAAAATCGCAAGGCTGCTATTGCTATGATTCTCATAACCACCTATAGAAAACAAAGTATCTCACAATGCCTTTTCAGCGATTCTAATTGTTGGGGGGGGGGGGGATTCTAAACAATAATGGTACATCTTTTGTTGAAACAATGAATGTAATCAATGTAGAGAAGAGTTAAGTGGAAATCATCTGCCTCACAGGCATTGGGAGAGGTGGGAGGGGGGTATATTGGGGTTCTTGGCGGTGAAAAATGGGTACTGGTGAAAGGAGAGGCGTTTGATCACTGCATGACTGAGACTTAAACCTGAAAGCTTAGTAACTTTTCCCACTTATATTTATTTTAATATTTATTTTAATAAATAAATATAAGAAGAAAAATAAATAAAAATTTTTTAAAAAGTAAGGTGGAGTTCATGCCCAATTCAATCAGCTAATCAGTGGCTGAATAAATAGAAGTACCCCTACACTTAAAAAAAAAGAAAAGAAACCTTCATAGAAAAGAAATATTAAAAATATTAACACACATTAATTTTTAGTGAAAATGTGAATGGTACTTTTTTTTCCAACTTTCTCTTAATGAAAACTTTGCTAGCTTTTCATGGGGAAAATATTATGTAATAACAAAAAAAAAGATACAACCTTTTCAATCCTAATATCCAGTAGGAGTCATCGCTCAATCTATCTGTTAAAAGTTGATTGAAGAAAAGGAAAATTTTGTTTCTCTTTTATTGAAATAGTGTATTTATCTGTATAATTGTGCCACAACTAAAAATAGCAGGCAGGACCAGAACAGAAACAAGATTCTACAGCAATGTAAGAAACCCCCATTTTTTCCTACAAGTACAGTTTCCAAGAGAAAAAATGTTAACTAAGATTGTAGTCCTATGAAAGATCTAGGGAGAACTCAGTAAAGTATACTGATGCTCAGAAAGTCCATACTGGAGTTTTTTTCATTGAAAGCTGATGGACCAGTGCAATTTGGAATCCAGAAAGGTTAGAGAAACAATTTGACTGGGAGCATCTGAGCTCAGACTGTCCTTCTACAAAAGTGTTATCCTAGAAATGTTAGGGCTGTAGCGATAGCACAGCAGGTAGGGCATTTGCCTTGCATGCGGCCGACCCGGGTTCAGATTCCCAGCATCCCATATGGTCCCCTCAGCACCGCCAGGAGTAACTCCTGAGTGCAGAGCCAGGAGTAACCCCTGTGCATTGCCAGGTGTGACCAAAAAAGCAATATATATATATATATATATATATATATATATATATATATATATATTAGGTAATTAAAAATATTAAAAAGAAACAATGCTAACTCTACTTGTTAATGGAGTCACAAACCACAATTTTGGCAGTCTCCATGAGGGAACTGAGATTTCTGGACTAAATCAGGCCAGGCCCACAGAATAATTCAGCTTATTCTATGCTCAGCACTCTCACAGGTAACTAAAGGTTTTTACACAAAGCCATATTGTCCAATAGATAGAGAATGCCAGTCACAGGGGGTATGGTGCCCCCAGCAGGTCAATCTGTACCTGTGAGGCGAGTGCATCAGCAGTCTGATGGCGCCTTCAGAATTCCAGATACCCCAAAATTGCTGCTGTGCCTTTGGCCAGACCCCAAAAACTTGGGGCAAAGTTTACCAAGAAAGTAAACGGCCAAAAGTTAGGGACGTGGGAAACACACCCACAAACCACCTCAGGCTCAGCTACATAATTGGAGGCATGGCCTCTCTGGTTCCAGATTGAACTGGCCATGATCCCAGAGACTCAGAAACAAATCTCGAAACCCAGTAGCTTTTGGCAGAAATGCGTTTGGTCCCTGCAGTAGGTTACCGTTGCTGGGCCAACCCAGGTGGGAATGGGTTTTGTGCCTTGGCCTGTTCCCCCGGGCGGCCATTGGGCCGCTGGCCATCCTCCAGAGGCCACTGGACAGTCAGGTTTGGGCCCCCAGTTGCGAGACACACAGGGCCTCACGGGATGAGGGTGGAGCCGGTCCTGTCCTCCCCACCCCAACGAGACCCCAAGTCATCGCCCACGAACAGCCTCTCTGGCTCCTGATCAAGCTGCTTAACGGCCATGATTCCAGAGACTCAGAAACAAATCTCGAAACCCAGAGGCTTTTGGCAGAAATGCGTCCGGACCCCACAGTACATTACTGTCGCCGAGCCACCCAGGGGGGAAAGGGTGTTGTCCCTCTGCCTGCTCCCCCTTGGCGGCTGGGTGGTTTCAGGCAACCTGGACGGGAGGGTACATTGGTGGTGGAACTGGTGTTGGAACATTATATGCCTGAAACAATTCTATTATGAACTTGTAAATCACAGTGTCTTAATAAAAAATAAATTAAAATGGGTATATTTAATTTTAGTGATACATTTTCTTTAACCTAATTCAGAGAAGATATTAGAATTTTTAATATAGAAAAAATTTAACATAGAAAAAAATTTCAACATTAAATCAATGAAAAACATGACACATTACATTATAATTCTGGTGTAAAACTCTAATATTAAGTTTTAAAATTCTAATATATCCTTTATGCTTATACTAGTCCTCTCAACTGATTAGTGGCGACATGTGACTAGTGACTGCCCAAATGTGTAGAAGCTCCCACACTCCTTTGTATTTATAATCAATAGGGCTAGAAAAAGTGATGTGATATAACAACATTGGAATATTTTTTCAGTCAAAAATATCTGAAAGTTGGTAAATAATTCCGTGTTGATGATAATACACATAGTACACATAAATAAATGCAAGACAAAAATAGAGAAAATTAAAATTAGAATCCAAAGAGGAAAATATATGGCAAAATAATGATTGATTACTTTGTATGCAGGTATTTGGCTAAAGATTTCAGTCTAGGGCCAGAGAATAATAGTACAGGAGGTGAGGCATTGGCTTTGCATCCAGCTAACCCCAGCTCAATACCCAGCACTGCACATGGTCCCCTAAGCAGCTCCAAAGGCCACACTTGAACAGAATAATCCCTGAGTACTATTGAGTGTGGCCCCAAAAGCCTTCTACAAAACCCTATGTAAAAAGGCATTAAAGAGTTATTCTTTTGTATAATTATTATGTATGGAAAAACAATACTTACCATTTGAAAATTAGTGGAATTCCTTTTGTTGGATGCCTTTTAAAATTAGATAGACAGAGACATGGAGCTGTGGGTCTGGGTAAAAAAGTGGTTTGAATTAGAGGATCTTGATACTCCGCATATAGGAATCACCTAGGAATCTTTCCAACAAACTGGGGCCTCCAATCCAAGGCCCTCAACTTACTCCTCTGGACATGTCTGGGCTCTGATTTAAGGAGAAACCTGGGTTACAGAGCACCCAATGAGACGACCTCTGCAAATATATTCAGACTTCATCTCTTAGCCCCTCACCTGCCATCTGCTTGCCCACAGTGGCCAAGGTTGTCATCAAGCTTCATGAAATGTCCTATTAAAACCTTCCAATAGTTATTGGTATCCTCAGACTCAGTCAGCAGACAGACTTTGTCACTTGGAGCATGAACATCTACTTCCTAAACAACTATCACCTTATTTTCTACAACATGAGATTATGCCATTCCTACTTTGTGTTAAAACGAAAGTCATCAGAAGATTCTATCCAAGGCCAATGTAACACCTATTTCTTAAGCATGTTCACATATTACAACAGACTGCAGATGCAGAAGTTCGATCCTGCTTTGAAAGGAATATGAGTAACCAAACCCAAAACAGAAAAATTTAAAGGAAAGTTAATTATTATTAACTATTAATAATTAATATCTAATTATTACAAGTTTCAGCATTACAACTTGTGTGATGTAAATGAAAGTTCTAAGAATGCAGGTCCAAGTTCTGAAGACATAGGTATATTTACTTACATATAGTACACATATGTCACACATTTATTTGTTCTATAAATATGCTTACATATATAGGTTTGTACACTGAACCCTTCTAATACAAAACAAATAATGAAGATCATGATCTGGCCACAGAGTCTACAAGACTCATCGAGACATCACGAGAGTAAGTGGAAGTCTTTTCAAGGCTCTCATTTGCTGTGGATCCCTGCACTCCCTTTCTGGGCCTTGATCTCTTCATCAGGCACTTTACTCCCTGAACCTGAAAATTCTCTAAGTATTGAATGACAGGGCACAGGCACTCACACAGGGAAGTTGCTCAGTGATCAGGCTCTGAATCTGAAGCTGGCTGAATACCTTTAAGTGCAGAAGGGAAATTCCAAAGCCCAGAAGGAAAACCAACTGCCCCAAATCATATACTGATGGTTTTCATGGCCCCAGGTTTCCTGGTGCTTTCATCCTATGCCTTTCCCTTCAATCCTCTCTAAGGCGACCCAGGTTCCCCTCCCTTCAAGACAAGTCACGAATGACTCCCATGCTAACCTAAAGTTCCCAAGTTCAAGACTTTCTGTACAAGTATGCAAGGAAAGCCACAGAACATAGTCATGCACTCTGTTGTGACACCCACCATCAGCAACACCTCAACTCCCTTGGTTCCCTCTAGAGTTTTTCTTTTTCCCTGGACCATGACCCACAGGTGCCAAGGACAGACTTGCAAACACTTTCCTAGTATTTTCCACTAATGATGCCATAAGCTTGACTGTTTATCAATCACTGTCCTCTGTCCCTTATATTCCCTTCCTAGAAGCAGATTATGAGATGAGGATTTACATGCAACTTGTTCTTTATGGGAAGGACTTTGGAAAAACTTGGAAAGGATATAGGAAATCACATAAGGAAGGGAAGAAGTCACACCATGTATAATTGCAGGCAAAAGATCTCATCCTCAGTGTGATCTCTAAGCATTCTCTGGGATGAAGATTACACCTCAGAGTCTGCCCAGCTGGATCCAGGGCTGCTGCCCTTTCATATCCCTGCAGCAGCCCAAAAGAAGGGCTCTGAAGAAATGAGAGTCAAGGGTCCTGAAGTTATGCACACAGGAGCAAGAATGAAACAGGAAGAGAGTGGAGGTCTAGACAGATTCCCAAGAGCAACCTCCACAATCACCAGCTCTAAAGAAGGGTGAATTCAAAGCCTTGAAACTGTCAAGATATGAGTCCATTGACTTATACAACTTCTCAAAATCCATAAATAGAAATTTCTGTCTCTAGCCTGAGTACATTATACAGTGAACAGCTACAGCAACTGGCTAGTGATGGGCTACTAAGCAAGAGATTGATCGAGCTCCTCTACAGATTGATCTCTCAGAAAGCATACTTACCACTGCCTTTTGAAAATTCAGTAGAAAACTGTGTAGATAACTCAAAGGACATAGATGTGCTCAAGAGAAATAACCCCTGCCATAGAGAAGTTCCCAGAAGTTTTTTCATCTTACAAATAGAAAATATTACTTGAAATTTTCACTAAATCCTAAAAATACCCTGTTGTCACTGATCTGTATTTCTTTCTTCAACTTCAGGATTAGCAACAATGTTTTTCAAACATTGTACCTATTGAATTATAAAAGGGTGTTTTCTCATAAGGAAGCAACCTGAGGTTACAGGAAGAGATAAGAAAATAGCACTAATGCTACTTTAAATAATAATGACAAAGAGGGGCCAGATAAATAGTTCACCAGACTGGAGTGCATGCTTTGCATACAGGAGGTCCAACTTTGACCCCTGGTACCACAAGTTTTTTGAATATCACCAGAACTAAAACCTGAGCACTGCGCCAGGACTGGCCCCTGAGCACTACTGAAAATGGCCCCAGAAACAAAATAATAACAATAATAATAGTAATAATAGCAATAATAGCATGTATATGTGGAAAACACAAGTCACAGAGATTCTGAATAAATCACTGGGTTAATCCCATAGCCTTCAGGTCAATGTCTCAGTATCTATCACTGCCCAGATATTGCCACAAATTTTTTTGGTTTTAGTTTGTTTGGTTTTTACTTTGCTTTTTATTGAATCACTATGAGATAGAACTTTACAAAGCTGTTCATGATTAGATTTCAATCATACAATATTAAAACACCCATCCTTCTACCAAAGGACATTTCCTAGCACTGGATTTCCCCAGGTTCCCTCCCATAACCCCCCACCCCCCAGACTGTCTCTGTGGCAAGCACTGTTCTTCTCTGTCTCTGTCTCTGTCTGTCTGTCTCTGTCTCTGTCTCTGTCTCTCTCCTCCTCCTACTCCTTCTCCTACTCCTCCTCCTTCTCCTCGTCCTCGTCCTCGTCCTCCTCCTCCTCCTCCTCCTCCTCCTCCTCTTCCTCCTCCTCCTTCTGGGCATTGTGCCACAAATTTTAAACTGGTAACTTAAGTGATATTAAATGACATGAGAGGTCAAAGAAATGGGGTTGACTATCAAGTGTTCTTTGGGGAATTGGCCAAATCATGCTAATGTCAGATCTAATAATACTAAATCTGGACTGAAAGACTTGAGAAAGTCAAGATATAAAGCAGTGTGGTTCAAAGATATCCCCAATCGCATTAATTTACAAAGAGTTATCATGTTGTAATAACTTTCCTGAGATCACAGAATTATTTAGAATCCCAATTAAACCCATGTTTCAGTCTCTTTGAGAGAAAAACCTATGCTTTTAAACTCAGTACTATTAAATCCATTGAAAACCTGCTAACACTGGGAATTAAGTCAGGAATCCAGGCATCTTTAAGGCTAATCCATGTCATCCCAGAATCAGACTTTCAGATACTCTGTTCTCTATAATTATGATTTTAAGTCAGACCTTCTTCCAACACTGCATACTTAACACCATTTTCTTTTTTGTTTATTTGGATTTTAAGTTTTTGTTTGTTTTTGTCTTGGGGCCACACCCAGCAGTGCTCAGGGCTTATTCCTCCTCTGAACTCAGTAATCATTCCTGGAAGGTTCAGGGGACCACATGCAGTGCCAGGGATAGAACCCGAGTCAGATACATGTTAAGGAAAGCAGAGTACTATCTTTCTGGCACCAAACAGCATTTTCAATAATACTAATTTTGTTACAAAAACTATATGAGGCCAGAGCAATAGTACAGTGGGTAGGGCATTTGCCTTGCATGCATAGCCGACCCAAGTTCTTAACCTGGCATCCCGTATGGTCCCCAAGCACTGCCAGGAGTGACTCCTGAGCATAAAACCAAGAGTTACCCCATGATTCTCCTGCCTCCACGCCTGGCTGTCCTCGCCGAGGCCCCTTGGAGGGGGGCAGGTTGAGTTTCCCTCCCCGCCCCAAGCAGAGTTCCGGCAGCCGAAGACCTCCAGAACCAGCCACAACCATGCTGAGACCACTCTCCACACGCATGAAAATACCGGCAGAGGAACAAAGGCATGCGGGTCCCGGGGCTGAAATCTCCAAGCATCCAAGCCTGCTCCGATCGAGCTGAGCATCCTCCACCCAAATCCTCCATCTTCCAGTAGGCAGGGGTCACACCCACCAACTGCCCCCCCTCCCGCCAGCGCCGTGTAATCTCATCAATGGCCAAGACCCAGAGACTATAAAACTCAGCTCCCAAAAGCGCGTGGCTGCAAATGCGGCCGCATGACATCTTATCTCATTCTTACTTTGGACAACCTGGCAGGCTACCGGTTGTAACCTGCCTTCACGGCAGAGTCTGGCAAACTCCCTGTGGGGTGCCCAATGTGCCAAATACCAGTAACAAGGATGGGTCTTATTCTCCTAACCCTGAAAGAGACTTGAATATGGCACTTTTTAAAATCTCAGGACTAGGACGAAGGAGACGTTACTAGTGCCTGCTCAAGGCAATCGGCGAACAACAGGATGATCATAATCGTGACCGTGACCCCAAGATTGGCTGGCTGTGGCCCAAAAACAACAAACAAAAATTATATGAACTCACTATGTTTTATCACTCTGGCAGGAATTTTATTTTGAATGAGATTTACAGCTTTAATCTTACCAGTTATAAAATAGGCTATCCAGTCCCTCTGGATTCCTTATTATTTCATGAAATTTTTCATCTTATATGATATAGTCATTTTATAATTTTTCTACTTAAAAATTATATTCTTCACAGAAAACTCAGTGTGTGAAATGATTCAAAAATATTGACCAGTTGGCTGACCATCAGATTTAAGTATACGCCATATATTTTCTTTTGCCACATGTTAATGTTAGCCAAAAAGAAATCAAGAGAAAGTAAAAAGTTAAGGAATGAAAGTTTGCTTTGCTACATTTCCTGCAGATATTTTTACTGGGTTTTGTGTCTAAATATATATTTTAATGCATTTCCTATTTAATGACCATTCCATAAATATTTTTTTAGTCAGGGGTAATTTAATTAAATACATCAACTATGTGCATCATATTTATGCCAATTCTAAATGGTGTTATATCTATAAATAAAAAATCACTATGATTTGTCTGGATTCCACAAAACAAACATCAAAGAAATATGAAGAAAGAGTTTAGATGGAAGAACAGTATTTTCCAGGCAATAAAAAGAGCCATGAAGATAAAATGGATTCAAATTCCATTTTTAATATCAGTAAGAGTAAAAGAAAAAAACTGAATTAAAGGACAAAGTCACAAAAGTTGAGAACAGCTAAGGGCTCCTGAAAATATTGAAAAACTAGGCTAAAATTGGAAGGCTTACATGCTGCCTGTGAGGACCTCAGACTGCCGATTGTTCACTTGGTTATCACTCTTATGGCGAAACTGTAAATCAAAGAGAATTTTTAAAAAAGCATTAATTCATGCTGTCTCCACAGATAGGAACATTAAAAGTACTTTGAACTCATCTGCTTGGATGCCATGTCTGCCAGTTCAAGATGAGAAGGACTCATGCTGACTTTGGATCCAGATCCATATGTTCTAAATCTGAATCAAGACATCTCTCACTAAACTTCTCTGGATGTCACAAGTCTAAACATACATTCTTCCAATTTGCTTCTGAGAAGTCAACATGCTCTATATATACTCTGAAGTTCAGTTTGGGGTTTTTTTGTTGTTGTTGTTTATTTTTTTAAAGCCATACATTGATTTTTGATGTCTTCAGCAAAAAATGGGGGGGGTCCATTGCTCTCACATGTGTACTCAATAATTTATTGGAACATCATTCATTCTTTTTTATGAATTTCTTTGACGTCAATAAATTACTTGTAACATGTATTTTTATTCTCCAGAAATTCTAATTGTTAACAGTAATCTTATGAAATACTAAACATTTAAAACAAAAATCAAAATACTGAAACACATTTGGTGTGGATTTGTATTCTTATGCCCAAGTGATGTTGTTTCTTCTTGTCTATTCCAGTCATGTAAACATCTTATACTGTTTAGAAAAATGAAAATCTTATAAGATCTCCATTAAACTTGTAACTTAGCAGCCACTTAGATAAAACTCTCCACATGAATGGTCAAGATCAGATAAAAACAGGGTAACATAGAGATAAGACAATACTTCAACCTGAAAAAGCACTGTTGAACATGGTTAATATCAGAAGACACAAAACTATTATTTATTTTATTTCAATTATAATCAAGATCAATTTTTCCTTCAAGAATTTCAAAATTGGGGTCTGGAGCAATAGCACAGCAGGTAAGGCATTTGCCTTCCACACAGCCGACCTGGGTTCAATTCCCAGCATCCCATTTGGTCTCCCGAGCACCACCAGGAGTAATTCCTGAGTGCAGAGCCAGGAGCAACCCCTGTGCATCGCCAAAAAGAAAAAGAAAGAAGAATTTCAAAATACTGCATTGATATACCAGTTTATAAAATGTTTCAATCAGCTCTTTCCTTCTCAACATCCCTCTCAAGCCCATTCAATATTTCTTTTCTGCCACACAATAATTACATTGTGAGCACATAGTTATATTGATTTCCAGGTGTGAACTAATGGACAGCATCAAGAAAATAAGAAAATAAAAATATTTAACACTTTTGAATATAAAGGTAATATTTATTTATAATATTGGTGAGTGGTATATTAAGTCAGACCATCATTGGCTTACAAACTTCTCCCCAACAATAAAACAATAGCAATGGAAAGATTATGTAAACTCAGCATCTAATCTGACAAGGAAGCTGTATATTCTCCAGTTGCATTTCCATATATACACCCCTTCTTTGTCCACTCTGAACTGAGCCAGAGGAAAACTGATCTATGTGGTCATGACATATGACTTCTGACAGTGTGGTGAATAGGTCATCCTTGCAGAACAGAGTGGAATGAAATGGGTCTTTATTTCCTGTTTTCCTTTTAGCAGGATTACAGGGCAGTTTCCTTTGCAGGAAGCAACAGCTAAAGGGTGTAGTACTCACTGAAACTCTCGGTCCGATAACTGCTCATTCCCCTTAGTACTTCAGGCTCAGAAGTAATATGTTGTTATCAGACTTCTTACTATTCACCTCTCTACACTCTTTCCTATTTCAGGGTGACAAATGTCCCTTATTGCAAAGATATCTGTTGTTGAACTAGCATGTAGTTTCATAAAAAATATAAGCATCTGAAAACACTTCCTACAGCAATGAAAGACAAAAAGACAAACTATTTAAAAGCATCCAACTTGAAAGTAATCCTTTAAATTTTCTAGCCAGTCTCAAGAGAAAGGGCTAATTATATGTTGGAACAGTGTATGCCCAAAACAACTGTATTATGAATAACTTTGCAAATCACAGTGTTTTAATAAAAATGAATCTTTTAAAAGGAAGAAAAGGACTAATTAGCTCATCCCCTGAGAGCTGAGCCCTCTAGCTGGACTTCAATAGTACTTCTGGTCTTCAGTAGGTCTTGGGATGGACTGACAGTTGTGAAAAGATTAGAACTGGAAGCCAAAGGGCTCATTTCAGATGGTTGGATAATTTTACTGTAGAAGTAGACTTGAATGCTGAGAAAAGAGCTCCCCCAAAAAAGAAGGGGAGCAGAGAACCAGCACAGACTGTGTGGCCATGGCAAGCCAAACTCTGTACCTCCAGCATCTCTTTTTATCAGCCACACTGGTGTCACAGGCTACATTATATAGAAAGGTTTAAAAAAAAAAGTTCAGAGAAGTAGGTAGTCTGATCTCATAGGGCTATAACATGGCAGGATAAGGTCTCTTTCTCAAATGTTTGCTTCTTTCTACTTAACTATTTCACTCACAGAGAGAATCTGGGGCCATGACACCATTATTAATCATCAAGTAGCAAAAGAGTTATATATAGTATTGACCAAAAGAGTTTTGTTCAAAAACTATACATGAGTGTGCTGGGGAGACAGTTCAACTGGCTATAATACAGGCTGGAGGTCCAGATTCAATTTCTGTACCACCGGTTCCCTGAGCTTCATCGGGTCTGCCTCCACACTAAAATAAGGAAGTACATGAGGATTCATTTTTATGCTTCTGAGGGGTTAAAATTTAATTGAGATCTCAGGAAGGTACAAATACTCACATAATCATCTGAGGCATCTTTGACAGCTGTCATAGTTATCACCAAGGCCAAAGGCACGATGGTGGTGAACCAGGTCAAAGAGGAGATTTCTGGAATCAACTAAAATAAACATTTTTCAATGCTTTAAAATTTTTTTAATTAGTAAATTTAGTTTCATTTTTTAAACTACAATTTATGTAAGATTGTTACAATACGTTTAAAGTTTATGGTATTAATGTCCAAAGTTACTAGAACACACCACCACAAAAGTGCACACAACACCATTATCCCCATTTCCCAAATATTGTCATTGAATTGTATTAAACATGATAGAAATTAATAGAACATTCTATTATTTGAGCAAATATAGGGCATCTCTTAACAACTCAATAATTGCTTTGGATTATAAGACATATGGAAATATTGAATTTATTTTCAAATGCCTAACCAAAAAATTAAATTTTAGTAGAAAGTTAAGAAGTAATTTTCTTGAAATATTTCAGATTGTGATCTTTCCCCCAAAATAACAAATATCACCTGCCCCTTCTCAGATTCTCATCTCAATTTTTAATCATTTTACCAATTCCTCGTCAATTCTCGGAGTCTTCAAGCATCTACCTGGAGTCAGAATTGTTCCAAGTATTTGCCATACATTATGTTATTTGAGCCTCAGAAATGTTCATTGAGTTAGATTCTCCACCAGAGCTATTTTGCACAACCCACAGGATTTGTGTTTCATTTAAATAGTACCCATAACTCTATAACACAGAATACATGGTGAATGGCACTCCGGAATTAGAAGGGTGGGATTGGGGGGGGGGTGGAAAATGGGCACTGGTGGAGGGATGGGTACTCGATCATTGTATAATTGAAACCCAAGCACAAAAACCCAAGCACCAAAAAAAGCACCAAAAAAAAGTCTACAACTGTACCTCAAGGTATTTCACAAATAAAAAATAAATAAACGATCAAGCAATTCTTAGACTAAGAATATAAACTCCTCTGGGGACTAAGTAAAGGATGCTTGGAGAGCCCTCTCAGGATGGGCAATGTGAGCTGAAAGTAGACCATAGACCGAACACGATGGCCACTTAATGCCATTATTGCTAACCACAACACTCAAAAGGAGAGAGAGAGCAAAAGGGAATGCCCTGCCACAGAGGCAGGTTGCGGGGGGGAGGGATACTGGGATCACTGGTGGTGGAGAATGGGCACTGGTGGAGGGATGGGTACTTGATCATTGTATGATTGAAACATAAGCACTAAAGTTTGTAAGTCTGTAACTGCACCTGATGGTGATACATTTAAAAAAAATAAAAAATAAATAGACAAAAATAAATAAAGGAAGCTACCATTAAAAAAAGAAGAAGAATATAAACCCTTCTGACTTCAAAGTCTTGTGCCTATACTGCCAAAGTCACCAACCTAACAGAGCTGTAGTTAATATGACTGTCCTACGAAATTTCCAATCAGGGTTCATTTTGGAGCAGCTCTGAAACTATGGTCTGGGGAAGGAGGGGCTGAAGATCAATGTTGTATGAATCCCCATTAGAAGAGCTCTGAACTAAAGCAATTTTATGGAATAACTTCCACGTAAGATATTTCTTTAAACCCTCAAAAATCTCTGGAAGTACTAACAGACATATTGGGCTGAGCAGCAGGAAATTTGTACTATGGTCCTAGTTCTATTATTAACTCACAGAAGAGGTTTTAAAATTCACCACATCTCAATAGAAGAAAGGATTTTGGGCTAAACCCTTCCAGATATAAAATTCTATACACAACAGCCTTTGACCAAAAAACAAAAATCCCATTTAATTAGAGAAATTAGTTCAAAATTCTGGAATAGTATAAAGGGATATATTTTTTAAAAATCTTAGTTCAATCCCCAGCATTGTACAGAGCTACAAGCCCCACCGAGAGCAATCCCAAGAACAGAGCCAGGAGTAGCCCCCAGCACAACCTAATGCGGCTCCCCCCATAATTTAATTAATTAATTAATATAAAATAGATGCTAATTAAACACATGGCTAATTGGACTGTTTCTATATATGTATTCTTTTTGACTTATGCTTTTTTCATTCTAAAATATCAAAAGCTAAAATTTTATTTAAACCCACATTTTAATCAGATTTAAACAAAACAGTCCATCAAAACTATAAAAACATTTCATCACTCAACAGTGAAATAACTTACATCACACACCATTTACTTATATGCAATTTATGTAAATTTATTTTTACACTTATATGTAAATATGTAAAAGGTGTCACTGTTTCTTAGATGCAAATGAAATTTGCTAAATTGAGTTCTATAAACTACTACCTAGTTAATCTTTTTGCCCTGGCAAAATTCTGGTAATACCCATAAGAAAAGGCTAACTGGAGGAGGGTGGCTGTACACAGTAAAAACTGGACTCTAGTTTGCCTCACATAAAGTGCAAGACTGAATTTTTAAATGACCCCAGTGTTTAAAATGATGAATGTACTAGATTTTACCCATTCTTCACCCTTACACATTTGTGAAGAGAAACAGCAATAATAACATTAAACATCTGATAAGGGTGGTTTTTCTCTTTTATGAACATCTAAGAAATTTAATTTTTTAATTATAATAATGGTTTAACAACTCATGAAAAACATAACCTAAAAGTTACCTGTAGAATCAGGAGGAACAGGAAATAAGCATTGGCCACTCTTTGGAACTGTTCAAATAAATTAATTGGCAAGAAGGTGAGGATGTTGTACTTGGATGTGTGGATGCGATTATCCTGAAAAAAAATAATAAAACATTATATTTGTTTGGAGCAAGAGGTTGTTCATTTTCAAAAATATCTCTAAAATTTACAAGACTTGAGCCCAAATTGTGCCATAAAAAAGGAAGATACACCAGAAATCTAGAAAATGTTTGATTCTCAGTAGCCCAAAGTCTTCACTTCTCTAAGATAACATGCTCAATATACTGGGTGAAATTACTGTCCACTGCCATAACACTATTCAGGACTAAAAACTTCATCAGTTGCAAATTTCTTCCCTTGGTTGCATTCATTTATAAGAAGCAGGTTTCCAGAGCACCTACTGTAGGTAAACATAGCTGATTCTCGGGTCTCTGAAGTTGGAAAGAACTTTGGGAATTGGTTCACATTCTCAGAGCATGCCCTTTGAGCTCACTCTTATAGGTCTCAGGCAGGTCAGTCTTCAGAGATTCTGTGATCAGAAACTTACTACTCTAAAAGGCATCCTGTTTCCAATTCAGAATGGGAATTGCTAAGTTATTTATTTTAAGAGCCTTAATCTTCCTCCCTACAACATTTTTGTCATTGGCCAAATTTCACCCAGGGGCCACTTAGATCAAGTTTAAGTTCTCTCTTCATCTTGACTAATACTTGAAAACCACTTATAGAATTCCCCTAAATCTCCACCTTTATGTCATTTTCCAAACCCTTCATCCATTCTCCAAGACTTATTTATAAACATTTCCAGATGAGAGAATTATGGATGCATCATGATTTCTTTGCATTTCAAAACAAGGTACACAGAAATGAATCCCTTATTATAGATGGCTTGACTATGTACAAGAAACATTCTGATGTCCTGTGTTCTGGACAGATATATTAATAATAACTTAAATTTTCATTCAAGGGGACAGAGCGATAGTACAGCTAGCTAGCTGGTAAGGCATCTTCCTTGCACAACAGATACGAGTTTGATCCCAGGCACCCCATCTGGTCCTCTGAGCTCACCAGGAATGATCCCTGAGCATCGAGCCAGGAGTAAGTCCAGAGCACTGATGGGTGTGGTCCAAACGACAACAACAACAATTCATGCTGATTTTGATAATTGTAGTTCACTGTTTTATTCGTATTGACTTTCTTTTCTTGGTCATGATTTACAATGCTGTTAACAATAGAGTTTCATGCATACAATGTTCCAACACCTCAGTCCTCATCAGAGTGTCAGCTTCCCTGCATCGCAGTCATTAGTCCCCCCAACCTTCTCAAAGTTCCCGTTTTGCCTCCCAATTGTCTCATATTGACTTTTTGATTAACTGAAATATCTAGACTATTTCTTCCTATATTCTGAAATCTATTCCAGGGTTCCTCCTCATTTAGAACTTATTTTTTCATGTTGAAGTAGAAAATTTTCACTTTCACTTGCCTTGCACATGCCTGACCAGTTCAAATCCTTGGCACCACATATGATTTCCCCCAAGTATCACCCGGAGTGATTCTGTCAGGAAGAAGCTCTGAGTATCACTGGGGATGGGCCACCAAACCAAAAAAACAAAATGCATTCAGTCTGGAGTTTTTTATGTCAATATATTAGTTTGCTAGTAAACAGTTTGCTATCTCAATATATTAAATATGTCAATATATTAAATATATTAGATTTTACATTTTTAAATACCAATATAAAAAATTTAAGTTTTGTGCCATGAGAAAACTTTAAACACAGAATTTTATTTTGTGAATTAAATTACATAAAATGAAGAGTTTTAATATTTTTTCAAAGCTGGATATACTAATACATTAAAACAGATGTGAAGGGGGCAGAAAGGTGCCTCAATGAGCTACAGCTCATACTTTGCAAACCAGAGGTCTAGATTCCTTCCTGGTTTCACACAGTCTATACTAAGTCATGAGCAGCCCCAAATACGATTGGGTGACTCCCCCACCCCGACAACTAGTTTTAAAAATAAGTAATTTTTTGTTTATTTTTGCTTTGAGGTCACAACCACTGATACTCGGGGCTTACTGCTGGCTCTGAGTTCAGGGCTCGCTCCTGGCGGGCTCGAGGGACGACATGGGATCCTGTAGATGAAATCTGGGTTGTCCACTTGCAAGGTAAGCACCTTACCTGCTGCACTATCTTTCTAGTCCCAATGAATAAAATAATTTAAAAGGTCCAGGCAATGAATTTTGTTGTTGTTGTTGTTTTAGGAAAAAATACATATATTGAAAACTATGAGAGATTGCTCCACAGATTAATGTCTATACCTTTTTCAGGTGTTTATAAGACATAATAAATACAAAAAACTATGTAACTAAACACTTTTACTTACATACAAAGACAGCATGAGAAATCTGGGGTGACAGTTTTTACTGAAATTCAGAATCAATATGCCCAGAGAATTTCCATCGAGTAGTACTAAAAAACTGAGGTTAGAAAGGGGAACTTGTTTTAAGTGGCTTCTAGTAATTACTGGCCAAGTAAAGAAAATGCAGTTATGTGTTAAAGGGTCCTTTTAATAGTTGTCAGGTATCAGTGGGTCCCACTCCATCCAATAAGCGATGGGAGAATGAGCGAGGTGTCAAAAGCAGAGTTTCCAGCATAGCTAGTCTGAAACCCGGTCACATCATGAGAGGTATTTGTAAAATGATTCTGATTCTTATGACGGGAGTTCCAGCTAGGAAGGAAGGCTGAGAACTGTCCATCCATCACAACACATATTTCTAAAGAGGAACCGTGAGGAAAGGGAGGATATATCTGGGATATTGGTTGGTGGGGAATGTGCACTGGTGGAGGGATGGGTATTTGATTATTGTGTGATTGTAACCCAAACATGAAAGCTTGTAACTATCTCACGGTGACTCAATACAATTTTTTTTAAATTTTAATCCTAAAAAAAAAAAAGAAGGGACCATGGAGAAAATAATAATGTTAGAGGCAACAAGTAGTGAACTAGTAGGATCACATCTTCCTAGAATGTGTGATCTTTTCCTTCTAAGTTGAAACAGAGGCCATGCCTGCATCTTGGTCAAAAGACAAATATTGAACATGCTGGAACACTAGCCATGGCAAGGCTCTCCTGCAAAATTGAAGTCCACGTAGGTGAAGAGCTCACAGTGCGTGACAAAGTGATAAACCAAAAGAGAACTGTTATTTTTTTCTCCTATTTGCTTGGCTGGATATATATATGTGTGTGTGTGAGTGTATATGTGTGTGTGTGTGTGTGTGTGTGTGTGTGTGTGTGTGTGTGTGTGTGTATAAAACTGTGATCGTATTTGTTTTACGGGCTCTTTTATGAGAATCACTAAGCCTTGAGGCGCTCACTGGCACAAGGAACAAGGGCGCCCCCTCCTGGAATGTCTCTGCATCCCTTTTGCAGTCCTTTGTTTATTAATTCAAAAAGATTATTTCCATTTCCACTGTCCAGTCTGGAAATGTGAGAGTACTGGTATAACTTTAGATCAGATACCTTAAGATTCAGCTGCCTTACTTAGTCATCCTATTGGTTTAGAGCTTTTGTTTGTTTGTTTTGTAGGGGCCACAACCAGCAGTGCTCAGGGCTAATTTCTAGCTCTGTGCTCAGAGCTCACTCCTGGTAGGGTCAGGGACCAGGTATGGTGCTGTGGGTGGAAGCCAGGGCAGCGGTGTGCAAGACATGCATCTTAACCGCTGTGCTATCCTTGTGGCCCTTGGCTATAACTTTAGTACAACTCATTCCATAATAAAACACAGGAGATCTTTGCCATTATTATCCGTTTATCCTTTTTGGTACTGCTGTTCCAGACTGGCTCACTAGAAACATTCAAAGCCAAAGCAAAGAAAGAGGGGTGGTAAATAAGAGGCATCTAGAGAATTCCAGTAGCTGCTTTTGTCGCTGTTAGAAGCCAGGTAGAAATCCGCGTCTTCAGTTTGTTCATCTGGAGAACCAGTTGACAGACCCCTGGATAGGACAGGTTCATCCACACAGCCATGGCTACCCCAGACCAGGGCAGCCTCCCTGTCACAGGAAACAAAGCTTCCTCTGGGAAACTCACTTCTGAGAAGGAAAGGCCAGGGCTGAGCTGGGGAAGCTCAAACACTCCTCCAAAGTTGTTGCATAAAGTCAATTAACCGTTCACAGAGGCAGAGGAAATAAAAATGTGGAGAGAGCAACTGTTTCCCTTCCACCTGCTGGGCAACTGCAGAACGGGAACAGATGCTCTGAGGTGGGCAAAGCTACGATTGGACAATAGAGGTCAGCACAGAGTCAGGTTCGAGAGAGCGCCCGTGGATCCTGTAATAAGTATTTTTGTCTTTATTGTGAAGACTACAAGTCCCAGATGAAGAGGGAATTACTGAAAGATTTTCGGTATCTTCGTGCTTTCTAACTTCAAAATATTCTCTTAGCTACTAGGAGAGAAAAATTGGAGATGGCACAAGAATAGATAAAGTGAGAAGACTGGAGATCACGGACAGTCTAGGTGAGGGGTGACACATGGGGAGTGGAGGAAGGGCAGGGTCATGGCAGAAAAGATAACAATGAATAATAATAGCAGCCATAATAAAAACTGATATTTATCAAAATGTTATGTCTATTATACTGAGAGCTTTATATTTCATAGCTCGCTTTATTCTCACAATATTCTGAAGGAATAAGTACTAATAATTCTCATCCTACAGAAGGAAAATCGCATATTCAGAGAGATTGAATAACTTGTGCATGGTTACATGGCAAAAAGGGATAAATCCAGGCACTGTGGTTCCAAAGACCCCACGGCATACACCCCACTCTTCAACCTTGCTTCCGCAACTCAGTGCAAAGCGATGTCTCTTTTGCTTTCAGATGGAGCGGCCTCTGCTCCACTCGCTCTCTTCCATCTGGATTGCAGCTCTCTCCTACTTTCTCCCAAGGAAAATACTAACTATCCACCATTTTCTCTTGGGTAAACCCTCTTCCTGCAAACCCCAGTTATTTATTACAACTATCTACTACATAAATTACAGCTTCTGTGTAAACATTTCTTTCAATTGCCCTCAGGAGTGCTTCGGTAGGACAGAAAATTTCATGCAGACAGAGATCACGCTCTGCTTTTCCCTGAGCTTCCCACTAGAAACAGCAGTGGTTTCAGGATCCTTCCCATTGTCTAGCTGGCACATAGGATCAAGGCTTCATAGGTGGTCCATCAATAAAACAGCAATAAGATGAGAAGCATTATTTCTTATAATGAGATTTCATTGTGCAATCATATTACTTAAGAAAACAAAGCAAATAGAAAATAACAACTATTACCAAATCAGCGAACAGAGCATTTAGGGAGTTTGCTTCACTGGCAAAATGAACCTAGTAATAATTCTTTGCCATATATACTTTAAGGGCTTTGTGGAAGGAGGTTATATGTAAAAGCATTTTGTTGCGTGGAAAGAAATAGACAAATATAGGGGTTTTGTGAGAAACTCCCTCGATAATTCAGGAAAGTCAATGCACTGGTCAGAATACACTGAATTTGCCAGAACAACAACTCCAGAATCATTTGGACTTAACATAATAAGAGCTTATTTCTCACTCATACAAAACTACGATGAGTCTGAAGAGTGATTATGACCCTTGTAATTCCTCAAAATGCTCCAACCACCATCTCACAAGCTTCCAGCAGCAATACCAGAAGGAAAGGGAAAGCTCTGGAGAGTCTTGCTCCCACAGATAACACGTCGACCCAATTGCGCATAATGCATTAATCAGAAAGAGTCACCATTTGTCAAAAAGGCAGAAAGTCCAAACCATGGGTATCACCAAAGGATACCACATTCAGAAACAGAAATTAACCTGAAAATGATAGTGTGAGATAGGAAGACATTTGACAAACTAATGTCAAAACCCCAAGTCAAAAGCTTTAAATCCAGTCCTGTTTTGCTTTTTGGTTCTTTGACTAAATTTGATTTGGGGGAAGAAAAGAAGGACACACATGGTAGGTTCATGTGCTATTTCTATCTCTATGCTCTGGGGTCACTCTTAATGGTGCTCAGGGGACTAAATGTGATGCTTGGAAATTTGAACAAGGGTCTGCTGAATTCAAGGCAAGTGTCTTAAATCCTGAACTCTCTCTGCCCCTCTAGTCCTAATTGAATACCAGGTATAATAGACATTTTATTACATGTCGCTTCTTCTCAGCACACAACACTCCAAATCTCTCTATCCTGTGGTCTAGATGGATTCAACTGCCATCCATAATGAATCCATAACTCCCATCCAAACTCCGGTCCTTATAAGGTCCAGCCTCCTACTTACAATTTGGGTTCAAGTATTAGACATGACCTATGTAAAAGCTGGGAATCAGCTGGAGATCTAAGTTTTCTCTTTCTTACTGTATTTCAGAGGATGCAGCAAGACTAGGAGGTCATCAACATCACCTGGGGACCATAAGTGGAGAGGAGGCTGACAGGAATAAATGATACAAATAAGATGCATGGCTAAGAAATGCAGGGAATGAAACTCCATAAGGTCACTCCTGAGGCTAGTCGTCTCTCTGGACTTATTGGCTGTGCATTAAGTTTGTCAATGAAATTAATTCTAACTCAAACAGAACTGACTTTTCTTTTACTCCCTATCAAATGTTAAGTGAGAGCATTAATAATATATCCAAGATAACTTTGTTGTTTCATAGAATAGTGTACTTATACCTCTACATCTGCTTTAAAGAATGAGTCATGGAAGGTTAAGTCTAAATGTATTTGGTGGTTGTCCGGGGACACGGCCTACATCTGTGAGTCCCACAAGCCAAACCCCAGGAGCTTTTGCAATGAGTATCATGGTTTCAGCACTATCAAAAAAAAAATCTCCCCACATATGATAAAACATTTTTATGTAGTGACGGCTATAAAATGCAATTGCCAGGGTCTTCCAGGCTGAGGAACGCCTACTTCTCTTGCCACCAGAGGAGGTACGTAGTGTTACAGGACAATCTGGATTTCAGTGAGAAAAATGGTCCTGATGCTAAAGGGAGAGATTAGCTCTAGTTCATAAAATAAAAACCAAAATGAGACTGCGTCCACAGATCACTTGCATAAAAAAGGAAGTGGCTTACGGGCATTTGCACCACTCAGGAAATACGTGAAATACCCATGTTTATGCAAAGATCCCAAAAGAATGCATGTATGGGGCAAACGGGCCTGGAGATTGGGTGTCTGGAGCCTCACTGATACCAAAAGGAACCACAACTGCTCAGTATTAGTCAAACGTTGCCCAGTGTGGAGTCCACAGCATTCAGGGTTGGAGCAATGGAGAAAACACCACTTCGTACACTGTTGAACTTCCATCTGATCCCCAGGGTTCTAAAGAAAATTGCATAGTTACCCCCGAGCTGGTATTATTTGTACAGCACCCAGGTGGCAATGGCAGAATCCTAGGAAGGATTAAACTCTGTATCAATGTATTCTGATCTGGTGTCTATTAGAGCGTGTTGAGGAAGAGGTAAGTAACAGTGGCTGCTCTACAGAGCCATCAACAAACACCGGTAGCCGTCAGCCTCATCACCACAATCGTCAGAAGCAGCAGCAGCTAGCAGCTTCCTGGGCCTGGGCTCCTCAGCAGGAGCAAAAACATTGTAAGGTAAGTGAAAAACAGAGAAGACATTGATTTCCATTAACACTTATTCAACTAAGGGCCTCCCATGTGTCAGACACCATGTCAGAAGGCAGGAAGCACATGTGAATAAACAAGCCCTTCCCATTGCAGGCTGCAATGCAAGAAGAATGACACTAGTCAGTAGACAATGAACTTATACACTGATGACACAACTGGAGCAAGTGATCGGGGGTGAGAAGAAAACCGTGAACAACAGAGCAGGAGCCCCTGGTTAGCCAGGACTCCCTTAGGAAGCCTGTGTGCTTCACTCCCCAGTTTCATGTGGCTTTAAGATTGCTCACTCTGATGAGACTTCTGGGGCCCCTCTCCCCTGTGGGACTCCCAAACAATTCTTTGGGCTATCAGAGGGGAAAATAAGAATGGCTATGTTTATTTTAACTGAAAATTTGAAAGTTGAGGTTACTAAAATTTCATGAAAATTTTCTCATTATTATATGCATATATATGAGGTGTTTACCTGCTTACAATAAGAAACATGTTCAAAAACTTTGAAGACTGCCAGACTACATACTGAACGTTGTTATGGTCAAAGGAAATCAATGTGGTCCATGTGGCCCCAATTCTTGGACCTCAAACACAGAATGCATGGATCTGTATGTCATGGGGACAGTGTCGGACAGTGATGCCAGCTACAAGCATGGTCTTATGTCTTCCAAGCTATGCAAAAAAAAATCAGTATATACATCTGGGAATCTTCAAAACTCTTCCCACAAGCAGTTACTATTTCAATATGGTGTTACAGATGAAGACACCGAGGTCTGGAGCCAGTGCAAGCAGTTGCCCAAAAACAATGTTTCACCAACCCATGTGTTTTCCAAAAAGCAAGGGTTTCCTAGGAAATAAGTCTAAAACAGGCAGTCTCTAGACTCCCTTTGGATTAGTGATTTCACTGACCTTCACTGAACATTGCTCACTGGGAGAAAGAAACATCAGAAAGTACCGTGCAATGGAGAGGCCTGTTAATTTAATCAGCTAGAAGAGCAACCACTTTCAAGCCCTTCAATCTAGGGAGAGTCTCCACTTAGATTTGGGAATACAGAAAGCAGTTAGGCAAGTTTTTAGGCCTCAATCTCACCCCGAAACAAATCAGTCTGGCACTCTTGTAAACCCTCTCCTCTTTTCCACCCTCAGACCTCAGGTGAGTGTTCCAACATCTGAAAGACTGTCCTAGAGCAACTGAAAGACAGTTCTAAAAGGCCTTTGAATAATAATTTATCTACAAAGCACCCATTTTAGGCAATTACCAGGGGAACAAATTAAATTTCCCCTAGAGATTAATTTAATCGCACTATTTTTTTTTTGCTGCATAGTGTTGAGATGTATATAGCATATGCAATAGTTCCAAACAAAATGTTAAAAGATGGACTATGGGAGAGACTGAGGCGATGCTTCTCCAGAGAAGTTAAATTATAAAGGAAGGCATCAGAGAAGAAAGAAAATAAATCTATGTCAGTGGCACTCTGATAGGGCATCTCTAATGATTTGTTTGCGTCATGTTTCTGCTGAACTGGAGCGATAGCATAGCAGGTAGGGCGTTCGCCTTGCATGCGGCCGACCTGGCCGACCCAGGTTCGATTCTTCCGTCCCTCTCAGAGAGACTGGCAAGCTACCGAGAGTACGTTGCCTGTATGGCAAAGTATGTCAAGCTACCTGTGATGAATTTGATATGCAAAATACAGTAACAAGTGTCACAATGGAGACGTTACTGGGCCCACTCGAGCAAATCGATGAACAATGGGAGGACAGTGACGGTGACAGTGATGTTTCTGCTCTGCACGGGCTGCTCTATGCCTCCTCCTTTTAGATCTTCATCTGCTGGGGAGCAGAACCTCACCATTGGTCCCTTTGCCCAACTCATTCTCAAGCTCTACAGGCCTTAAACAACAATGGCCATTTCTTTGATTAACATGAGGCTGGTCTGCTCAGGCTCATTTCCTGTACTATAAGGCTGCCTCTGTACAAATCAGTACATATGAAGTACTTTGTTTATTAGGACTAAAAATTAGACTATATTCACACTGCCATGAGTCTGGGAACAGGGCCAAAAGTCAGGCAGGAACTCAGCATTTATGACAACAAAGGCACAATGGAAAAGTCCAGTTAACAAGAAAAGGCACCCATAAAGAATTTCCCAAAGGACTAAAAGGTTATAATAATATACTACAAATGGTTTTGTCCTTCCTAAAATGCTCCATCATACACTAGATTCTATACAAATAACACCAACTTCAAAGTAACTGCGCCACTTTCTCCAGAACCATGAGGTTGCGGTGGGAAGTACATACAGCTCAGAACTCCCACAATATGCTGGGTCCTAGAGGGGCAAAGAGGGTTCCCTGATCCTTTTGGGGTGGTATACTTCTATAGTTTTTCTAGCTTTTCCTGGTCCCAGCCTCTTCCCATCCAACATTAGGGAATAAATCTAAACGTAGACAAACCCAGGCCACTGGCTATGTGGTCTTGTTTGGAGTATATATATTGAAAGAGTAGAATAGAGGACAGGTTAAGAATTAGAGAAAGAAAATTCTCTAACAGTACATGAAGAGAGGGAGTTTAAAATCAGCTTTGATGAGCCAAAATTATGCTACAGCAGGCAAGGTGCTTTCCTTGCATTCAACTAATCCAAGTTTGAGCCCCAGTACCCCATAGGGTCCTTGAAAATGTGCCAGGAGTGATTCCTGAGCACAGACCCAGTAGTAAATACTGAACAACAATGGGCGTGGACCCCCAAAAGAATAATAATAAAACAAAACAAAGTCATTAAAAAGTTTCTAGCATTAAAACAGAATAGCAAAGCTTCTAAATAAATAATAGTGTTAATTTTCTTTTAGTGTCATCACATCATATACTAAAGGTTTAATGAATTCTCATTGAATGTGAGGGATTTGCCTCAGGTGGTCTTAGTTAAAAATAAAGCCCAATCAGCTCTGAAAAGAAAGATGGCAGCTGCTTTGGAGCTTTATGGAAAGCCAGGTATGAGGCGGTCATGATGGGGTGACTGAAGCCTCATGGGAAGGGGGGCATTCCCGGCTCGTCCTCACCCTACCGATGTCAGGAGTTGCCCCCCATGAGCAGCTCTCTGGCACGGCCATGGTTCCAGAGCCACAGAAACCAATCTCATAATTATCTGACTTTCAGCAGAAATACTTCCAGGCTTAATAAGTAAAATACCAGAAATCCAAAATCACGGGGCCGCAATAGCAGCCACGTGACATCATTTGATTCTTGTAACCAGCTGTAGAAAACAAATTATTTCACAATGCCTTTTCAGCATGTCTGATTTGGGGGTGTAAACTCTAAATAATAATGGTGCATCTTTTGTTGAAACAACGAATCTAATCAAAGTACAGTGTTAACTAGAATTCATCTGCCTCACAGGCATTGGGAGGGTTGGGAGGGGGGGTTTATTGGGGTTCTTGGTGGTGAAAAATAAGTACTGGTGAAGGGAAATGTGTTTCATAATTGCATAATCGAGACTTCAACCTGAAAACTTTGTAACTTTTCCCACAGTGATTCAATAAAAGAAAAAAAAGATCACCTTTTTTCTTCCTTGGGAACCTGGCCATGGAACTCACTAATGAAATGCAGATAGACAGTTGTCTTTTGTAGGAGCTGACAGGATGCAAAGCTTCAATAAGAAGCTCATGTGGGTGCAAAGCAGAACAAGAGGTGCTGCCAAGTGGCAGTGATTTCAAAGGAAGAGCCCAATCAACAGTCACTGGATCAGAATGTTTATGTCACTGAATTAGTTTGCAACTGAGTGTTGCTCCTCACAGGAGCAAATCTACATACAATCCGTTCTCACTGTCATCCACAGATTCTTGGAAATGGCAGCTTTAAATGAAATGACATATAACCAAGCCAAGTTTACCATAGGCAAACTGATATTTATATAGAGTGAAATTTCCATGACAAACTGCTGACAACAGATATATCTAACTTCTAAATACAGGCACCAAACATGCCTAAGATTAAACAATAATTTGTATTCTTCATTATTTCATTCATTCATTTTCCAACCCACTTTGAGTTCAGGGTCACACGTGATCAGAAAATCTCCTGCAGCTCGAATCATAAGACAGGAACCATCCCTGGAGAACAGCATCTTGGTGATGGGAGAGGAAAGCAAAGCACTAGAGAAAATCCACGATGACCCAGGTAAAATGCAAAATCCTTGGCAGACTGTGGCCAGGCCAGGAAATAATTTTTGTCTTCTCATGAATGTTATAGTGAAAGGACATTGGGGGAAATGATGACCTGCTGTACCAGGTCCCACAGCAAGTTCCAGAGGAATGTATTTATTTATTTATTTAGTATAGTCAATAATCTACCTGAGTACCACTGAGGAAACCAATTAGGCACAATAGTGAGTCTACAAAAATTAGATAGAAAGCAGATCACACCCTTCTCCTGTTTCCTAGATGGATAGATGGATAGAGGATAGAGGATAGACAGATGGATGTATGATGAATGGATAAATGGAGCAGAGTCCTGGATATATCAGAGAACAAATAAAATCTCAAACTTAAGATGCATTAACTAAGATGAGAGATCAACACACAAACCTTCTTTTCAAGAAAGAAAGCTTCAAGACGTTCTTGAAAGCTTCAAGACATTTTTCCAGAAACTCAAAGTCATATTCACAAATAGGAAACACCAGTCAAGTGTATAAGCACTAGGATAAATGTGAATTCTAGCAGATAACAGAGTCTTGGAAAAGTAAAGGTTATAAGCTGAAAGATGACTCTACATTTTAACAGTTATGAAACTTGAAAAAAAGTTTTTAGACTTCCCAATACTCAACTTGTCCATCTGTATAGCGTGGGTAATAATAACTGCCATGCAGAATTGGATCAACCAAATAAGAAAGTGCACATAAAGCATTAGCATTACGTCACAATGAAATACTTTCTTCCCCTTCTTATTTTCTAGAGCCACCTTTAAAAGTGCTGCAGGACATAAAACCACTCTACCATGATGCTCAATCCAGAGCTGTAGGTTATGGATTCAGGCCTGCAGGTATACCATAAGAGAATATTTAATTTCACCAGCAGGTCCTATAACTGTGTTATAACACAGGTAGAACCCTGAAAGGTCTTACACCAGACTTGGACTAGAAAAAGTGAAAATTGTCCTTTTCACTCAACTAAACACAAACCTTCCAGAATGTCTCTACTTCAGTCCTTTAAGAAAATACAAAGGCTGATGCCATGGAAGGGACTGGAAGATTATAGCAGGGACAGGACCCTAAGCACTACCAGGGTGTCCCACTAATTCCCAAAAACACAGGGCACAAGCAGCACTGAATTCCCTAGATCCCAGAGAGCCAGATATTGCCAGGAGGGATCCCTGGGCTCACTGAGCACTACTTGAGAGGAACCCCTAGTAGAAGAGAAAAAACATAAAAGCCATGAAGAAATTTCATAGGTACGTGAGGAATGAGGAAGCATGAGCAAGATAAGGGGAAAGACTAAATACTTATTCCTAATTTCAAATCATTTTAAGTACTCATCTTTTATTAGCTATATTTATAATTCAACTTTAAATTACCCTCCTCCACTTCACAAATCAACTGTATTTCATCCTCAAAATGCAAAATGTTCAGTTCCAGTGTATCTTAGAAGAACTTTTGTATAAGCTCCTCATTTTCTTCACTGAGTTTAGGTCTAGACAGGTTAAAAGGAGACTGGCACTTAACTTCTTTTTTTTCCTTTTCCCAGTAATGCTCAGGGGTTATTCCTGGCTTTACACTCAAGAATTACTCCTGGCAGTGCTCAAGGGACCATATGGGACTCCAGGGATTGAACTCGGGTCGGCCGCATAACGCCCTACCCGCTGTGCTATCGCTCCGGCCCCCTAGGCACTTGACTTCTTAAGTAGACAAATGGTTCCCCAAACCAAAAAGAAATTTAAGGTATATTGTACATTGTATATTGTACATTGGTAAGCTTTCAAATCAAGTGAGAGCATTTTCACACTATATAAATGTAATTTACACTTTTCCATTTTTTTCACTGTTTCATTTTTAAGATCTATCGCAATCACTATCACTATCACCCCGTTGTTCATCGATTTGCTTGAGAGAGTGCCAATAACATCTCCGTTTGTCCCTGTCATGTGCTACTGTAGCCCAATGGCATATTGGGGACCCTTTCAGGTCAGGAGAATGAGGACCATCATTGTTACTGTTTTTGGCATATCAAGTACGCCACAGATAGCTTGCCAAGCTCTGCCGTGTGAGTGGGATACTCTCGGTAGATTGCCGGGCTCTCTGAGAGGGATGGAGGCTTTTGGGGGCAGCTCTAATCACCTTTACAGGTGTTCCCAGTCAGGCATATATGCAGGCAAGCCTGCCGGGTTCTCTGAAAGCGAGAACTAGACAATAAGAAGTCGCTAAAAAGATAATATTTTTTTAATTATTTTAATTTAATAAAAAAATAAATAAATAAAGGCCCTCCCGTTGATCATCGATTTGCTCGAGTGGGCCCAGTAATGTCTCCATTGGAGACTTTGTTGTTACTGTGTCTGGCATATCAAATACTCTCGGTAGCTTGCCGGGCTCTCCGAGAATAAAAAAAAATAAAAATAAAAAATAAAAATAATTTTAAGATAATTATTACTAATATAAAGAACTTGAAGAAAAGATGGATTAAAGGGGGCAATTGTATGGTGAAAGACAGAATTGGACATTTAGTGGTACACTTTACCTAGAAAGTAGTACACCAATTTTTAATGCTATATATATGAAACTCATGCCATGTTTTCATGCAGCATTGATTCAATAAAAAAGAACTACACAAATATTTTAAAATAAATACAATTCATGTTATGACACTTAGAAAATAGTATACAAATGTTGATCACCAATATTAACAAATTTAAGAATTTATCTCTTCTTAAAATTGTTCTTCCTTCCCTAGATATACAGGAAATGTTCATTATTAGTCTACCAATCATTTTCATGATTAACACTAAAACATCTTCATTAACATTAAGTTAACACTAAACCAGACTAGAGAGATAGCACAGAGGTATGACACCTGTCATACATGTGACAGAAGTGGCCAACTTTGATTCCTTCTACTGCCATAGGATACCAAGCACCAATATGGGTCATTTCTGAGCAAATAAATCTTCATGAACTTTAACTTTTCTGCACCAAAAACCAAGGCAAGAAAAGAAAATAAAACATTTATTAGCTTCTTTTCTCACCTAGAAAAGACTAAACAGTGTTTTCTCTAAAAAATAAAAGCAAACAAAAAAAACTTACAAAGAAGTTCAACCCATTTGTGCTTCTAACCTCAAAAATGTCTTGCTTAGAACAAGTAAGTTTTTGTGGCATTTGGTCTACAAGAATGTTTAAAATATCGCAACATGGGACTAAGTGGTTTGCAAGAATCATAGAAACATAACTTGGAAAGTAATCTTCAAAGTTCAGTTATTCTTTTCCAAGTTCAAAGCTTGGGCACTACTCCTGGCTCTGTGTTTGGAGGCTACTCCTGTCAGTGCTCAGGGGACCATGAGGTGCCGGGGATTGAGCCCAGGCCTTCCGCATGCAGAGCATGCATTCAAACTATTGCACTCTCTCCAGCCCAACAGATTTTTTAAGACTCTGTTTATTAAGATAAAATGCGATTATGTAACATAATTAAGCAAAAGTGAGTTGGTCATCAGAACAGTTAATTGAAAAAACTGGAAACAGTTAAGTCAACAAAACATAACGAATACTTGCTAATAGTCTACAAGAAGTAGTGATTAAACACATGACTCTTTCCTCAGCTATGCTGTATTCAATATTTTTGTTAATCTTAATCCTGATTGCTCATTAGAATCACCTGGGGAACTTTAAGAATCCTACCAGTGCCTGAACTCTATTCCTCCCCTGAGCTTCTTACTCAGTTGATCCTTTGAATTGGGTACCAATTAAGATGCAGAAGACCTCACTAAGTCAACATATAACCTAATAGTGAAAGAGAGAGAGTAAATGATTAATGCCAGGTTCTGTGTCAACTGAGTTAGGTACCAAATTCTATAATAAGAAAGTTTCCAGAGAAATGTGATGCAGATCTTGTCATTAATAATGAAGAGATTTACAGGTGCAAGAGAAATAATACAGTGGGTAGAGTGTTTGCTTTGCATGCGGCCAAGCCAGGTTCAATCGTCAGCACCACATATGGTTCCCCCCCTCCCGCCCCCAAGCTCTTCCAGGAGCAATTCTTGAGTACTGAGCCAGGAGTAACTTCTGAGCATTGCCAGGTATGACCCAAAAGACTAAAGGGAGAAAGAGAAAGACAGACAGAGATAGAGTCAGACAGAGACAAGGATTTACAGAAGTTAACAATCACCCAAAACCTAATGCAATCTTAAACTGTAATCAGTTTTTTGACTAGTTCAAGCTGCTCAAACAACTGATAGAATTTTATATTTGACTTTATAGCAAATCGGGCTGGAGCAATAGCACAGCGGATAGGGCGTTTGCCTTGCACACAGCCAACATGGCCAACCCGAGTTCGATTCCTCCACCCCTCTCAGAGAGCCTGGCAAGCTACCGAGAGTATCTCGCCCACATGGCAAAGCCTGGCAAGCTACCCGTGATGTATTCGATATGCCAAACACAGTAACAACAAAATCTCACAATGGAGACGTTATTGGGCCCACTCAAGCAAATTGTTGAACAATGGGAGGACAGTGTTGTTTGTTTCATAGCAAATCAGTGAAGAGGTTATAGGAAAGAAAAAGAGCTAATAAAAGGAATTAGGAGTGACTGTCCTAGAGATTAGTCTATGCAGTGAACCCAGTTTGATATTTTAAATACCAATATCAAAAGCATTATTGTGTGAAACAGAAGACACATCTGCTCTACTTTGGCCTCAGAATAAGTGGATAATAAAGCAAGAGAAAATCAATTTGGCTAAATTGATGGAAAAACTTGTTTAATGATCAAAACTATCCAAAGATGGAAACAGCCATTTGGGAAGGTTGTGAGTTACCATCATTTGAAATCTAAACACAAACTGGCGATGTCATCAGTAATAATTCTGGAGCAAGTATCATATGGAAAAGTTTTAAACTTCTACTCTAAGATTCAGGAATAGACTTAAGTTAACTTCCTTGTGGCACTGGAGATGTTTGTATCAGGCAGGGAGTCCTATTTATATAAAAGAACTCTTCCATACACTTTAAAATAAGATTGCTGCTACGGAATGATGTCACCATCCGCAACATATCTAGAAGGCACCTGTACAATGATAGCTGTAATGATGTGACCTTGAGTCACAGCAAGCTTAACAATCAAAAAGCACTTGAAACTAAGAAAAATTAGAGTTGTCAAGACAAAGAAGTCACCAATTAAAGACTGAAATCACCTGTCCTAGGTATATGGTTCTGAGTACTATACTTTGCATAATTTCTTCAAAGAACAGTCTCAATCTAGTCAACCCAGAGAACTCTTACAAAGATATACACACACATTTTTACAAACTACAGCCTTACCTCCATGCTCACATTTGCGAAATACAGACATTTTTGCACATATAGACATCCCATAATCAGCTCCAACGAAGTTTTTAAGTATTTTCAAATTTGACTTGAAGGCCTAAATAGCTTTGCGTTTTTAAGGAACTGCATAGAAAGTCAGATATAAACTGCGACAGCAATCTGACCACTGGTTTCATAATAGTGGGCATAAATTTGAGAATGAATTTTTAACATGAATGATTTGATTAATTTCACTACAAAATGTAAAATATGATAGTTCCCATTTTTTAATATGATTCACAGAACCAAACTATTTAGTGTAGCAAAGAAAATTACAAAACAAGATTAAAAACCACTTTGAGACCGTTAGGATTGGTGGTTTTCCCGTTAAGTTCTCAACTATTACTGATCTTGCCCAATTTAATCCACATGGTTGATTTATGAATTACTTTCATAATCCATTTGCCAACAAAGGAAACTGTATTATAGTTTTCTCTCCACAGGAAGTCCCTTTTCTTCCAACTCCATCTTTCATTTCTCATTCTTGCTTAAATTTATTCCACTATTGTCAGGTTTATAGGTTATATGAAACCAAAGCTTCAAATTCTAACATTAAGCTCTCTAACTCCAGTTCATATTGCCTAGAAAAATTTCCGTTCATAATATTGCAATATATAGTAAAATAAAATCAATCCTAAATGTGTGAGTTTACTTCACAAAGTAGATAAAATGGATCTAGTTTATTGGATGTTGACATTATCTCAAGCCTATAACAGATAAATAACAAACACTTGAATTTAACCAGATTCTAATGACCTGAATGTGTCATTTTTAAACCACTTAAGAACAAGAATACAGTCCAAAACAAAAGATTAAAACAGACCAAACACACAAAGAAAATGAGGAAAAGTAAAAATGCAGGGCCAAAGAACAATACTACTTAAATAAGTCAGATGTCAAAAAAGATCAATTACTCTTTTAAACCCCTGAATCCAGAAAGTTCATTTGAGAAGTGTTCAAACATCACATTCTCTTCTACAGATAAATTATTGACCAGGGAAAAATAAAACCACTGTCATACAGCAGAAAGAATAATATACACATAATAACAGTACATAAAACAACGAATCGTCATTGCTTGCTTAAAAACCACCGTTACTATGGTAATACCCTGACACAGAAAATGCACAACCAAAAACCAGAAACCCAGAACAAATACAAGTTACTGGCACATTCCAGGACTAATTCCAACTACTCCAACAGCTTGTTATCATCCATACACTTTGGTCAGTTCAGGAATTGCTCTGGTTAACAGCCCCAGTATAAGGAGCTACAGCACACAGGCAGTGCAACAAAGCTTCCCCTGAAGGAGGGAGAGGGAAAGCCACCTTGCCTATCTATCTGAGGATTAAAGTAGGGCTGGACCACGGCCCAACGTGTTGCCATCCCAAAGAGTCTCCCAAAGGTAACAGATAGAGTCCTGCCTTTTCAAGGATTTTATTTAAAAATCGAAAATGTGGGAAATGATGGACTCAAAACACATCATAAACTAAGTCTGTAATTTTCCATACTTTCTCTATTTTTTTTTATCACAACTTGATACAACAGGTCGCCTTCCCTACCCCTACCCCCTTCATTTTGCTTACTTTCTTTTTCCTATCCTCTAACTTCCAAATTCCAACTTTAAAAAAATTAAGAGGATCCATTAGTATAGTACAGGGGGTTAGAAGCTTGACCGGCGTGTGGTCAACTCAGGTTTGATCCCTGGCACTGGTATGGCCCTGAGTATCATCAGGAGTGATCCCTGAGCACAGAGCCAAGAGTAATTCCTGACCTAGTGTAGCACAAAAGGAAAAAGAGAGGCAGAGAGATAATACAAAGGTTAAGGCATATTCCTTACATATTGCCAACCCTGGTTCCATCACCACCACACTGCAGGGTCCCCAAAGCATCTGGTCCAGCCCTGGAGGCCCCTAAGCACCCATGGAATGGCCCAGGTAATCCAGAGCACCACAAGGCCAAAAGAGCAACATATCCTCAGATTCCTACATTTGAACTGCAAACCATGAATCATGCCCTGATTGGCAATGAATCATGGAGAGGGAGTCCCAACACCTCCTCAACACTGCTTGGGAAGCCAAAACAAAATACTAAAACAGTTTTTTTTAATTTTTATTTCTTTATCTTTAGAGTAGTATGTGGGTCTGTAATATGGTTCAGGTGTCTAGCATTCTATTTCAGCATTATGATAATTCACATTGACTAAAAAATTTTTAAAGCACATTCTGATCACTAGTTTAGTTTCCTTTCCATCACTAGGAATCTAGTTTCTGTCTGCACCATACACTGATCCTTTTTACCCATTCCCAACTTCCCTTTTTTTCACCCTGTTGAGCTCTACTCTGCGCTCAGAAATTTTTTTAACTTTAATAAAATAAATTTTTATTTTCTTGGGGCTGGAGCAATAGCACCGCCAGCGAGTAGGGCATTTGCCTGGCACGTGGCCGACCCGGGTTCAATTCCCAGCATCCCATATGGTTCCCCAAGCACCACCAGGAATAATTCCTGAGTGTACAAACCAGAAGTAACCCCTGTGCAATGCCGAGTGTGAACCCAAAAGCAAAAAAAAAAATTAATTTTCTTCAGGTCTTGTAATTGCTTCCCTTATTTCTCTCTTAAAATAGTTGGGCGGTTTCTTTTCCCTTTTTATCTTTTCCTCCTCCCCACTTCACTTCATTGTTGTGATGTGGTTGCTATGAGTGGGATCGCAAACATGCCCACTTGTGGGGCCCTGCATGTTTTCAGCTTCAGTGTTCTAAATGGGGGAGGGGAAGGCTCACTCAGCCACGGAGCTGTCTGAGGTTTATGCTGCTGGCACAACTGTTCATTGAATGGAAGCTCACAGGTTACATTAGGTGCTCACCAAAGGTCTCTGGAATGCTCGCACAAGCTGCACACCTAACTACGGTGTGGCTGGAAACTGGTTATGGCCCCAAGGACCACCAACAGAAGAGCTGCATGGATTACATCTGTTACCTGAAGAATGCCAGGAACCTGAACTCATGTCCCAGACAACATGTAAGGCATGCTTTAAGCCCCTAGTATTCTTCCAGCCGCTAGTTGCTTTCTTCTGACTTAAAAATGTTTGTCCTATTTCTTTTTTTATTTAATGTTTTTTATAAATTTTTCATAATTTATATTTTTCATAGCTGAGTACCGGACACACAATGTTGCAGCACGAATCCCATTACTAATGTCGACCCGATGCCCCTTCATTAACATCCCCAGATAAGACTGACTATCCCTCTATAGCCTAAGACTTCCCTGAGCTTATCTAATGCTTTTCTATTTGTTTCCCTCAATCCTTCCCTTGCTCCTTCTGAGGCTGCCTGTGTGACTTCTACCCCAATATCCTACATTTCAGCCATCATTCCTTAACAAATTCCACTTTTCTCCAAGATTTAGGTATCTCCTTCCAACTTATACTTATAATCTATATTTCTCACCATTCCCAAATTCCATACCGGATTAATCTGAATATTTCCATTTGACTAATCTGGAACACAAATAAGACCTTTTCTACTGGAGGAATAGCACAGCAGGTAGGGTATTTGCCTTGCACACGACCGACACGGCCGACCTGAGTTCCAATTCCTCCACCCCTCTCAGAGAGCCCAGCAAGCTACTGAGACTATCTCGCCCGCACGGCAAAGCCTGGCAAGCTACCCGTGACGTATTCGATATGCCAAACACAGTAACAAGTCTCACAATGTTACTGGGCCCGCTCGGGCAAACTGATGAACAACGGGAGGACATTGACAGTGACTACTTGGTATGACTACACAGCTCTAAAAATTTTAAGAGTTAAACTGTAGCACTCCGTCCATCTCAGGGGGACCGACCACCAGTCCGTCCGCTCCTCCCCTCCAGGTGGGTCGGGGGCGTCCAGCCGGAAAGTGCTCCTGCCCCCCCAGCCACGCCTCAGATTCCCACCTGAAGCCCAGTGGGGAGACTGTAGACCACCCTTCCTACATTCCAGGATCCTGGGTTGGTGTCGCCTGGGACAGGCTAGGGGCGTGGCCACCAGGAAAGGGGTGTGGCCTCTTAAAATGGGCGTGGCCTTCTCCTTGGCGGGCCGCCGCTAATGCGGCCGCAGTTAAATCACTCACATCAAGCACTCAGGACTCCCATCCCACAACTTGCTGCCTAATACCAACCAAAAATTTCCCACCTCTTCTACTGCAATCCAACAACAACCCACTCGCCTACTCAAGTTCCAACAAAGACCTGTTTGAAAACAGCTGTACAAGTTCATTTCCAAATAGCACCTTCTCCAAAAGTTTCAGTCAATGTCTGTTATAAAACAAAGAATAACGCCTGACTGAGAAGAACGTCAAACTCAGAAACGTAGAAGGGTGCCTACCATCGACAAAACCTTATCCATAATCCCTTCCCACTACAAGAGGGAATAGTATAATCTGTGCCGGACAGGAACCGAGGCCCATTGTTTGGCAACAAAACTGAACGGCTCCTGGCAGTCTCTCCTCATTCAACCAAGTACAGCCTGCCCCACGGCTTGAGACTCCCCCAGGGAATGAGCAGCTAGCTCGATCCCCTAGAATTGCCCGTTATCTCCCTTGACCTGCGCGGGACGGGAACTGAGGCCAACATCAGATCCCGCAGCAACAAAGCTGAAGGGATCCGGGAAGTCTCTCCTCACTCAACCAGAATAGTAACAGTGAAGGTGAAGGACTAAAGCACACTGGTCACAATGGTAAAGTAACGCAAAAGTCCACCAAACTTTCTTATTGAAGAGGCTAGCCCAGAAAACACCAACAGTATTGTAGTATTAGACAACCTCTCTGACAAGGAATTCAGAAGGGAGCTACTTAGGATGCTTAGGGAACTAAAAGAAACAGTGGAAAGCAATGCCAATAAAAGACAAGAGGATTTGAAGGCAGAAATGAGAAAAATGCAATCGGAAATGTTGGACCTGAAAACCCTGGTAGGCGAATTGAAAACCTCAGTGGAAGGCCTCAGAAGCAGAGTAAGAGCTGCTGAGAACAGAATCAGTGAGCTTGAAGATGAAGTTCAGAGACTCGCCAGAAAAGAGCAGAAAATGGAAAAGAGACTTACAGTTCGGGAACAGATGGCAAGAGAAGGGACAGGAAGAAAACCCTGATGAAGAAGAAACTGTCAAAGACATCATTGTTACAACATTTCCAGAACTGAAGAAAACTTGTGACCACATTCAGGAGGCCCGAAGGGTACCAGCTAGAAGAAATCCGAACAAAAATACCCCAAGACACATTCTGATCAAAATGACCAAAACTTTAGACAGAGACAAAATTCTGAAAGCAGCAAGATCGAAGAAAGAAATCTCTTACAAAGGAGCATCCTTAAAATTCACAGCTGATTTTTCTGATGAAACCCTCATGGCCCAAAAGCAGTGGTGGGACATAGTGAAAAAACTCAATGAAATAAATGCCTCTCCAAAAATACTTTACCCAGCGAGACTCTCATTCATAATAGAAGGAACAACACACAGTTTCACAGACAAACAACAGCTCAGGAACTTCATAGACTCAAAACCATGGTTACAAGTACAATTAAATGGGCTACTTTAAGACAGGACAGGCCCCTCAAATACACCTAATTTCAACAGAACAATGGGACAAAATCCCATAACAATAATCTCTCTCAATGTGAATGGGCTAAACGCACCAATTAAAAGACACAGAGTGGCAGGATGGATTAGAAAATTGAACCCAACATTCTGCTGCCTGCAAGAAACACACCTTAATAGTCAAAGCAAACACAGACTCAGAGTCAAAGGCTGGAAAACAATCCTACAGGCAAACAGCTCCCATAAAAAAGCTGGGGTAGCCACCTTAATATCAGACCACATCGATTTCAGATTGAAGAAGGTCATAAGAGACAGTGAAGGCCATTTCTTAGTGATCAAAGGATCTGTACAACAGGAAGAACTTACAATAATAAATGTATATGCACCTAATGAAAGACCAGCAAAGTACTTAAAACAACTACTCATAGATTTGGGAAAAGATATCAATAGCAACACAATACTAGTGGGAGACTTCAACACCGCTTTGTCACCTCTTCATAGATCAACCAGACTCAAACTTAGCAAGGACATACTTAATCTGAGGGAAACAATGGAAGAAAGGGACTTAGTAGATATATACAGGACACTTCATCCTCAAAAGGCTGAATACACATTCTTCTCAAGCGTACATGGAACATTCTCCAAGATAGACCACATGCTGAGCAACAAAACATACCTCCATAAAATTAAGAAGACAGAGATTGTATCAACAATCTTCTCAGACCACAATGCGCTTAAATTGGAAGTAAATCACACACAAAAACAGAAAACTAAATCAAACACCTGGAAATTAAACAGTGCGCTATTGAACAACGAGTGGCTTGGAATGAAAATCAAAGAGGAAATCAAAAGATTCCTAGAAACGAATGAAAATGAGGACACGAGTTACCAAAACTTATGGGACACAGCAAAAGCTGTCTTAAGAGGAAAGTTTATAGCTCTACAAGCATTCCTCAGAAAGGAGGAGCGAGCCCACATAAATAAACTAACCTCACAGTTTAAGAGCTTGGAGAAGGACCAACAAAAGGAGCACAACCCGAACAGGAGGAAGGAAATAATAAAACTCAGAACAGAGATTAACGAGATGGAAACCCAAAAAACAATCCGAAAGATCAATGATACCAAGAGCGGTTCTTTGAGAAAATTGACAAGATCGATAAGCCTCTAGCAAAACTCACAAAGAAGGGGAGAGAGAAAACCCTAATAAACCGAATCAGAAATGAAAAGGGGGTCATCACAACAGAAACTACAGAAATTCAAAGGATCCTCAGGGAGTACTTTGAGAAGCTTTATGCCACGGAACATCAAAACCTCGAGGAAATGGATAAATTCCTAGACTCCTACAGACACCCAAGGCTGAACCAAGAAGACCTGGAATACCTGAACAGACCTATCACCATCAAGGAAATTGAAATGGTAATAAAAAGTCTCCCCAAGCACAAAAGCCCTGGCCCGGATGGATTCACTAGTGAATTCTTCCAAATCTTTAAAGAAGACTTACTCCCAATCCTCTTTAAGCTTTTCCACGAAATTGAAATATCAAAAACACTTCCGAATAGTTTCTACGAAGCAAATATCACACTGATACCAAAAGCAGACAGAGATACCACAAAGAAAGAGAATTACAGGCCGATATCCCTGATGAACACAGATGCAAAGATCCTCAACAAACTACTAGCAAATAGAATCCAACTACTCATCAAAAAGATCATACACCATGACCAAGTAGGATTCATCCCAGGGATGCAAGGATGGTTTAACATTCGGAAATCAATCAACATAATCCACCATATCAACAAAAGAAAAGATAAAAAGCATATGATCATATCAATAGATGCAGAGAAAGCATTTGACAAGGTCCAGCACCCCTTTATGATGAAAACCCTAGCCAAAATGGGTATAGAGGGGACTTTCCTCAACATAGTTAAAGCCATCTACCACAAGCCTACAGCAAGCATCATCCTCAATGGGGAAAAGCTGAGAGCCTTCCCTCTAAGATCAGGGACGAGACAAGGATGCCCACTCTCTCCACTGCTGTTCAATATAGTACTGGAAGTACTTGCAATAGCGATTAGGCAAGAAAAAGATATTAAGGGCATTCAGGTAGGAAAGGAAGAAATCAATCTCTCACTATTCGCAGATGATATGTTACTATACTTAGAGAACCCAATAACCTCCACCAAAAAAATCCTAGAAACAATAGACTCGTATAGTAAAGTTGCAGGCTATAAAATCAATACCCAAAAGTCCATGGCTTTCCTATACGAAAACAGTGAGAGAGAAGAAAGCAACATGAAAAAAACAATCCCGTTCACAATTGTGCCCCAGAAAATCAAGTACCTAGGAATCAGCTTAACTAAGGAAGTAAAGGACCTGTACAAAGAAAACTACAAAACGCTACTTCAGGAAATAAAAGAGGACATGAGGAAATGGAAAGATATCCCCTGCTCATGGGTCGGGAGACTTAACATTGTCAAAATGGCAATACTACCGAAAGCATTGTATAAATTCAATGCAATCCCTATAAGGATACCCATGACATTCTTCAAAGAAATGGAGCAAACACTCCTGAAATTTATATGGAACAATAAGTCCCCACGAATAGCTAAAGCAATTCTTGGGAAAAAGAAAATGGGAGGAATCAACCTCCCTAACTTCAAACTCTACTACAAAGCAGTAATAATTAAAACAGCGTGGTACTGGAACAAAAGCAGAACTGCAGACCAATGGAACAGGGTTGAATACACTGACATCTCCCCTCAATCATATAATCATCTAATCTTTGATAAAAGTGCAAGAAATGTGAAGTGGAGTAAGGAAAGCCTCTTTAACATATTGTGCTGGCATCACTGGACGGCTACATGCAAAAAAATGGGCTCAGAACTCTGCCTAACACCATGTACAAAAATAAGATCAAAATGGATTAAAGACCTCAACATCAGACCAGAAACCATAAGGTACATTGAAGACAAAGTTGGCAAAACCCTCCATGACATTGAGGCTAATGGTACTTTCAAAGATGCCACGCCACTGACTAAGCAAGTAAAACAGAGATAGATAAATGGGACTATCTTAAACTAAGAAGCTTCTGCGCCTCCAAAGAAACAGTGACCAAAATACAAAGACAGTCTACAGAATGGGAAAGGATATTCACCGAATACACATCTGACAAGGGGTTGATATCAAGGATATACAAAGTACTGGTGGAACTCCACAGGAAGAAAACATCCAATCCCATCAAAAAATGGGGCAATGAAATGAACAGAAACTTTCTCAAAGAAGAAATCCGAATGGCAAAAAAGCACATGAGAAAATGCTCTACATCATTAATCATCAGGGAAATGCAGATCAAAACCACAATGAGATACCATCTCACACCTCAGAGACTGGCCCACATTCAAAAGAACAAAAGCAACCGATGCTGGCGCAGATGTGGCAAGAAAGGGACACTCCTTCACCGTTGGTGGGAATGCCGACTAGTTCAGCCCTTTTGGAAAACAGTATGGACGTTTCTCAAAAAATTAGAAATTGAGCTCCCATTTGACCCAGTGATACCACTCCTGGGAATATACCCCAGAGAGGCAAAAATGTGTAGTCGAAGTGACATCTGCACTTGTATGTTCATTGCAGCACTCTTTACAATAGCCAGAAACTGGAAGAAACCTGAGTGCCCAAGAACAGATGACTGGTTAAAGAAACTTTGGTACATCTACACAATGGAGTACTATGTAGCTCTTAGAAAAGATGAAGTCATGAAATTTACATACAAGTGGTACAATATGGAAAGTATCATGCTAAGCGAAATGAGTCAGAAAGAGAGGGATAGACATAGAAAGATTGCATTCATCTGGGGGATATAAAGCAACAAAATATGAGATCAATACCTAAGAATAGCTGAGATCAACACCAGGAGGATTACTCCATAGCTTAGAGGCCAGCCGGGTATTCTAGGGGAAAGGGCATTTCAGATAGAGAAGGGAGCACCAAATAAAGGGTGTTTGGAGGATCCTCCCAGGAGGGGAAATGCATGTTGAAAGTAGACTATGGACTGAACATGATTGCCACTCAATGCCTCTTTTGCAGACCACAACACCCAAAAGGAGAGAGAGAACAAAGGGGAATGCCCTGCCACAGAGGCAGGGTGGGAGGGGGTGGGGGGAAATGGGCACTGGTGGAGGAATGGGTATTTGATCATTGTATGACCGGAACCCAAGCACAAAGATTTGTAAATCTACAACTGTACTGCATGGTGCTTCACTAATAAAAAAAAAAATAAAAAACTGTAGCACTGTAGCACTGTCCTCCCATTGTTCATCTATTTTGCTCGAGCGACATCAGTAACGTCTCACAACAAATTGAGAGACTTGTTTTTACCGTTTTTGGCATATCAAATACATCACGATTAGCTTGCCAGGCTTTGCCGTGGAGGCAAGATACTCTCAGTAGCTTGCTGGGCTCTCCAAGAGGGGCAGAGGAATCGAACCCAGATTGGCCAGGCAAGGCAAACACCCTACTGTGCTATTGTTCCAGCCCAAGAGTTAAACAAACCAAAAAAAAAAAAAAGCCAGGTCCTGAAGGATAGCACAAAGGTTAAGGAGCTTGCGTTGCACAAGGGCCCACTGTGGTTCTATTCCTGGTTCTGTATGCAGTCATCCAAGCACTGCCAGGAGTGACCCTGAGCACAGAAACAGGAATAATACCTGAGCACAATAGAGTGTGACCCAAAAATCAGTTATTAAGTTACTGAAATAGCCCAGTCTCATCTCTCTGAACCACAACTTTGCATATACTCAGGCCCACAGGTCTGACCCCAAGACTGTGTGATCTAAGCAATGCCTCTCCTTCCTAAGGCCAACACTGCAGTCAAACAATCGAAGCTTGAATCACTTCCCATTTCCTCTGGCAAAACTTCCTTCAACACTCTCACTCACTTCGAATTCTTCTTCAGCGCAGACCACACCACCAACTTAGGTTTAGTATTAATTTTTCACAGTTGCCCACTATCAAGGCTTTCCTTGGCTACTGACCTCCCTTTCCTGCGTAAATTATGCATGCTTCTTGCATGTGGAAAGCAAAACTATTTTTTGCTTTCTTTAATAACCCCAAAAATACTCAATGCACTGCTCGCCTAAGCAGACGGCTTCTCTCAGAACATAATTTGGGGCCCATGTAAGAAAACCCTGCCCCTCCCAGTTTTCTCATGGATTTTTATCCCTTTGAGCTTTATGTTCCTTTTTGTGCGTTGCCTCAAGGGTTCTTTGAAAAGAAATTAAGTCAACAAACACATGTTGCTAGGCACATTGGAAATATATTGAATTTTGAAAATCATTTTTTTATTTCTGCTAAAAAGGAAACAATGAATCACACAATCACAGACTCATACTCAAGAACATGAAGTTTTACCGTTATGCAGTTTGGTCTCAAAGAAACACAAACACATCATTAGAATGTGAGCCTAAACAATTTCCCTGAGTGTCCAAGCTCACACACCCAGAATGATGATGGATCATATTTTTCTATTCAACTCCTGCTTATTGTGCAGTAAGAGAAAAGAGAAGTGGTCGTGGAAATGTACAAAACTCCATTTAAATGAGTTGCATAGGAAGGGAGTGTGCCGAAGGAAGTCTTGGTGATGTCATTGCAGTGCAGACTGTTGAATATCAGCTATATTGCTGTCTTTAATGACTATCTTTGGTAAACCCAAATGATCATGATTCTAAGAAGCAAAATCATGAAAGCAACAACTTATCCAATAACCAGGATACGGACAAGGCACTTTACAGTCCTAGGAATTAATTAGACATTAAATCACATTTTTTAGATGGAAATCTTTATTTTTCATGTGCATTAACTACTTGGTTGACATTTTTACCAACTTAGATAAGCCTTTACATATCCTGAATAGGATCAACAATACAACTCGGGACAAAAATCCCTTCAAAACTTCCTATCAACCCTTGGATCATAAAACACATACTGATAAAAGTTATTAAGGACCAGGATGTGACTCAGAGACACATCACAAGCCACATATGAGCGAGGCCCCAGCAGCATAAAATACAAAAAGTTGCTGCACCGGTCCTACTGAAGTCTCTCAGTTTCAGGCAAGTTCACTTTATCACTCAATGAACTCTTCTCTCTTCTCAAATTCTGCTAAAATTCACTCTTTACCATAGCCAGAAACTGGAAGAAACCTGAATGCCCAAGAACAGATGACTGGTTAAAGAAACTTTGGTACATCTACACAATGGAGTACTATGTAGCTCTTAGAAAAGATGAAGTCATGAAATTTACATACAAGTGGTACAATATGGAAAGTATCATGCTAAGCGAAATGAGTCAGAAAGAGAGGGATAGAATAGAAAGATTGCATTCATCTGGGGGATATAAAGTAACAAAGTATGAGATTAATACCCAAGAATAGCTGAGATCAGCACCAGGAGGATTACTCCATAACTTAGAGGCCAGCCGGGTATCCTAGAGGAAAGGGCTGTTCAGATAGAGAAGGGAGCACCAAATAAAGGATGTTTGGAGGATCCTCCCAGGAGGGGAGATGCATGTCGAAAGTAGACTATGGACTGAACATGTTTGCCACTCAATGCCTCTTTTGCAGACCACAACACCCAAAAGGAGAGAGAGAACACAGGGGATTGCCCTGCCACAGAGACAGGGGGGATGGGGGGATGGGGGTGGGAGGGATATTATCCATGGTGGTGGAAAATGGGCACTGGTGGAGGGATGGGTATCTGATCATTGTATAATTGAAACCAAAGCACAAAAAATTGTAAATCTACAACTTTAAAAAAAATAAAATAAAATAAAGGGGAAAAAAAAAATTCTGCTAAAATTCAATAGAATTGAATAAAGATAGAGTATGCCTGTGCCTGCATGAGAAAGAGAAAAGAACCAAAAGGAACCAAGTTTTCCCAAAATAATTTCTTTATTTTTAAACAGTCAAAAATAGCCAAAATCAATCTAACACTTTTTCTGGCATCCTTGACTTCAACACATTTTAATACAGTTACAACTATTCACTATTTCTTTCAATTGGTTTAATTCATCTTAATAAGTCTGGCTATTTGACTGGTATTTATATTTCTACAACTTTGAACATTAATATTTTATACATATCTTCTCATCACTTCTATTATTCACTTTTATTATTAACTAAAAAAAACCCTAAACTTTCTAATGAGAAGAAGAATTTTAATTTAATTTTAATTTCATCCTTCTGCCATTCTAAAATGGAGGTAGAATACTTTGTTTTATGTTTTAGCAATCTGAAATCCCATTTGTGATTTTCTTTTTCACCTTCAAATTTTCATAACATCATGGGTTGGGATTTGGGTCTTTTACAAATCAATTTTATTTATATTCATAAACCTTGTCTTATTTATGTTTAAACTCTTTACCTTCTAAAATCACCCTTGATTGATTCCTAAACCTATACATATCCTATATATATCCTATAACATGCTTTCAAGTTTTGGGACTTGTTCTCTAAGATCTGAAATATTTGTTCTCTAAGATCTAAGGTTCTCTAAGATATGAAATACCTTTCTTTAACCTAATTTGACTAGGCTTAGTACTTGTGGAAATTCTATCATTTACTTTGTGTAACATTTTCTCCCAAACTCTCCCAAATGCTAAGGGTTAGGTTTAAAGTCAATTGTTATTCCTCAAAATTATAAAATCCTAGGTCAGAGTGAGAGTACAATAGGTAGGGAGCTTGCCTTATACACTTCCAACCAGGGTTGACATCATCATGTATGGTTCAGGGGTGATCCCTGAGCTCAGAGTCAAGAATAAGCCTTGTGCTCTGCTAGATGTGGCCAAAAAACAACAACAACAAAATCAAATTTGTAAAATTCTGTGTCACCTTCAGCCATATTTATTTCATAGTATAAAAACTTTATCAGTAAGTATGTGAGGGAAGAATAAGCAATGTGGGGGGATTATTTGTTTATTGGGCATTTTGGATTTTATCCCCATGGCTGGTCAAAAAAAAAAAACAGCATTGTAAAAAAACAGGTTTGGAATTGGGCTAATCTGGGTTAGAACTCCAGTACTGCTACCTCTTAGCTGTGTGACCTTAAACAAGTGACTAGAAAGCATTCCACTTTGTCTCTCTGGGTTCTGTGAAATAACAGCAATATGTCCAAAGCAATGGCTGATACAGAGTTGGACTCAGAATTGCAGTGATGGGACCCATTCATTATCCAGCTGTGTGACCCTGAGCAAGTTACTTGAGATCTCTGTGCCTTTGTGCTTCCATATATAAAAGCAAGATAACATAATACACTCATAGAATTATTGAAGAATTCTTGAGAATGTGTTTCTTTTTCCCTTATCATTTTGAATTCTAACCACTTTTAGTTCAGAAAAGAAATTAGATTTCAAACATTACTAAAATACTATGAAAACACTTGGCATCCTGCTATAAAAATGAGCAAATGAGAAAAGTTTCTGGTGAGTTACAAATCCCAAAAAGACATGAACCCCACCATATTTAAGGTAATATGTGTGGTTCATATGTACTCACTGCATACTGGAACTTTTCATTATATTCACGGTCATTGGCTTTCACTCTCCGTTCCACTTCTAAAAGAAAGAGAAATTAGATATGAAATTAAATTTTCAACCCAAAGAAAACACAACTCATTAGTCTAACATCACTTGGGCTACTTCAATTGTGTCAAGGTTGTAAAAATTCTTTCCTTTGGAATTTGAAGGGCATTAGTTTTATCCAGTCTAAATATTAGAACAAATTGTTGGAAAATGGAAAGTCAAAAGGTTTCTTATTGTCTTTCTGATGCCAGCCATAAAGCAAAACATTATGTGTCTCCACTTTTTATGTCCCTTTAGGTCCACTGAGTCACACAGAGTCGAAAGACCCTTCCCTTCCTTTAGAAGTTCTTCGAGAAGTAACTTCTGAACATCAAGTGCTGTCCTGGGGAAAAAATTGTTTTTCTACAAAGTCACAAAAACACAACAGTCAAATAACAACAAACTGATGTGGATGGTGAGGTCACTGGCTGTGTGGCCATAGAATCAAAGGTGATCTTTCCAAGCAAAACCATGCTTATTGAGAGCTCCACATCACCAGGACAGTGAGATATGTCCTTACCTGGAAGTGGCCCAAAACAAGAAATATCTTCTAGAAGCCAATGTAAATGCCGAAACAAATTTTAAAAGTACAGAGGGACAACAAATCCAAAAATTATGTCAGTGCAGAGATTAAAATTTGCAGAGGATAGAAAAGAGTACCTCAGAATCACCTACAGAATAGTTTTTGTAGGAACGATGGCAAGTCTTTGGTCTTATTCAACTAAATTAAGAATATACAAAAAGTACAGATGAAATGATAAAATCTGCGGGAAGAAGGGCACCAGAGTAAACATCAGATGTCCTGGTGGACTCCTATGTCACATAATTTGACGATTACATCCAGGAAACTCTCAGTTCCACATTTTTGTACTTGCAAAGTGAAAAAGATGGTTAAAAGTATAGAGATAGGTGACAGCCCCATGTGTGAGGTTACAGAAGAAACATACAATCACAGAGAGAGTAGGGAGCGAAGTTAAACTGTCACATGGAGGCCCAGACTAGGGGTGGGAGATGGAAGAACAAGAGAAAAATTGAGATGAGCTGTAGGTAGAGGGAGCTAAGAAAAAGAAAAGGTGAAATGAAGAGAGTAAATGAATAAATATATATATATATAAATATATATATTATTGCCCACACCTCCATAGCCCAGTCACCATAAGTGGCAACTACTAATGAACTTTTCCCAAATGGCCAAGAGGAATCAAATTGTCTCTCCACTGGTCCTTATTTTTATTCTCCAATATGAAATTTACCTTTAAGAAATCTCCTGACAAACCATACCCTGTCTTAAATTATAGTTGGATTGATACTATTTGGAAAGTGGTTTTGCCTCTTTGATAATGATTGACAGGCTCCCTTCTTACCTGTCAAATCAAGACACACCCCTGTGATTGTTCCTGATTTCAAGGCTTTCTCACCTAATTGCTAGTGAGAAAAAGACTGGCATGGTATCCACACCTGGTCAGGCTTCATTGGGCTTGTCCTAACCTAGGAGGAAGCAGTCTCTCAATCAACCATTCCCTGAAAGGTATATTTCAAGTCATGGCTATGAAGCATCATCTTCTCTTTCCTGTTCTTGACGCCCCCAAACGGGCAAAAGCATAATAGTGAAAATGATGTATTGGAGGCGAAGAGACTTTCAAGCAAACAGATCTATATTGCCCCTTCTCCAAACACAGGTAAAGTACAAGTGGTAGGAAATCCATGGATATGACTCACAAGGGGAATCTCGTCTCATGGCAATAATTAATCTGGCCCACTGGCATGCATAGATTAGCTATAAATCAAAAAATCAGGTTGTTCATCTGTATATAAAATAGGCTTCAATTTAGTAGATTGCAGACATTCTAGTGACAATCATTTTAAAATTTTACATTTAATAGATGGACATGGAGAGTCAGAGGGAGAAGGACAGACATAGAATGATGGCTCTCATTTGTATGTTATAAAGAAACATAGTAGGAGAATACTACACAAAGACAATAGAAACGAAGGCCAGGAAGACTGATCCTTAGTTGAAAGCCTGCCACTATGGGGGAAGGAGGTTAGGTCAGAGAAGGGACCACCATGACAATCATAGTGAGAAGTGACCACTCCAGACAAGAACTGGGAGCTAAACGGAAATAAAGTGATATGCATGATACCCTTTCAGTAGCCCTATTACAAACCACAGTGCCTAAAAAGAATAAAGAAAAAAGAAAAGTATCTTCCATAGAGGCAGGCTGGGGGCAAAAGGGAAACTAGGGACATCGGTGAAGGGAGAGATACACAAACACTGTACGACTGAAACTCAATCACGAAGAACTTTGTAATTTTATGTCTCATGGTTATTCAATACTTTTTTTTTACTTTTATTAGTGAAAGACCATGAGGTACAGTTGTAGACTTACAAATTTTTGTGCTTGGGTTTCAATTATACAATGATCAAGTACCCATCCCTCCACCAGTGCCCATTCTCCACCACCAATGATCCCAGTAGCCCTCCCACCCCTCCATCCCCCCCCCCCCCATCTCACCGTGCCTCTATGGCAGGGCATTTCCTCTTGTTCTCTCTCTCCTTTTGGGTGCTGTGATTTGCAAAAGAAGCATTGAGTGGCAATCATGTTCGGTCTATAGTCTATTTTCAGCATGCATCTCCCATCCTGGGAGGATTCTCCCAACACCCTTTACTTGGTGTTCCCTTCTCTATCTGAGCTGCCTTTTCCCCTAGCATGTGCAGCTGGCCTCCAAGCCAGGGAGTGAACCTTCTGGTACTTATCTAGGCTATTCATGGGTGTTAGTCTCCTATTTTGTTACTTTATATTCCTCAGATGAATGCAGTCTTTCTATGTCTGTCCCTCTCTTTCTGACTCATTTCACTTAGCATGATACTTTCCAAGTTGTACCACTTGTATATAAATTTCATGACTTCATCTTTTCTAACAGCTGCATAGTACTCCACTGTGTAGATGCACCAAAGTTTCTTTTACCAGTCATCTGTTCTTGGGCACTCGGGTATTTTCCAGATTTGGGCTACTGTGAACAGTGCAGCAATGAACACAGAAGTGCAGATGTCTTTTCGATTGTACTTTTTTGCCTCTCCGGGATATATTCCCCCAAGTGGTATTCAATACATTTTTTTTAAATTTTTACACTTATATGGATCTCATTAAAAAGCAGAAGTCTGGTGCCAGATAGATAATAGAAGGGTCGGCCTTGCACACAGCTGACCCAGGTACAATATCCAGCACTACATGTGTTCCCCAAAAACAACAAAAAAGGCAGAATTCTATACTTGTGAATGTAATTTTACTTGAAGCTAGCCGGGCTCTTAATTCCCATCCTGTGTCTCCATGTAACCCACCCTCCCCAAGGACTTATAATAGCCCTTTCCCAAAGTGGTCAAAGAAGCATTTTTGTGCGAGCAAAGTTTAGATCTTCTTCTGGATGTCCACAATGTTCCCATCCCAGGAGACTTTGTGAGAGCCAGGAAACACTCTTTGCTTCTAAATCTTTATTATTAGACTTAATTTTTGCTTCTGTACTTCCAGTAAGTATTGTCTTTCTGAACTGAGCCTTCATGGATTAATTCTGACAGAAGATTTTCTATCCTTTCACTAAGCTTTGCAACATTCTGGTGCCTTTACTTCGAAACCCCTGCAGTACTTGCCTCTAACTTGACTACGTGAGGCTGGACTTGTCTGCAGGAATTGACCCTCTTTTGTTGACAGTGTGTGAGGCAATGCAAACCTCTTGCCAATAAATCCATCCTTCAAGGAGAGGAAGCTGAAAACAACCCCCCCCCCATAAAGAGCTCCTAGTGATTACTGCTCAGCAGGTGAATGACATGAAATGGGATTAAGCTAGGGACTTTGCAGACATCCTGGGATTTTCTAGAGGTGAGAATCACAAAGAGAAAGTCACCAAGGGGTGTTTGATTCACTGGTGTAAATTTATTCCTGCTTTATCTGGTTCCAAAAATGAGTAAAGAGATACACACACACACACACACACACACACACACACACACACACACAATGTGTAAGATAAAGTAAGTCAACACAGGTTCAAATGGAGCAAAAGAACTTCTGGTTCAAGATAGCAAACCCATTATATTCTTCTACGTCCCTTTCCTCTAAGCTTCCTCTGAAATGACAGCAACAGGGGTTTTTCAAAAGAAAATAAAAATAACAGTGCCAGAAAACAAGACTGGGGGCTAGATGAGGTTCATGAAGTTAAAGAAAGCCTAGAAAATAAAATAGAAATCAGATGGAATGAGTTTAAACAAAAACAAACAGAAACATAAGGCCAGGATGCAGTTCAGTGATAGAAGACTTACCTTGTGTTTTTGAGGCCCTGGTTTCAAGTCCTAGAACCCCCTTCCCTCCCCCACCGCCCCACGCACACCCCACAGGAAAATATTTCAGCCAAAGAATGACAAGAATCATTGTCTCCGGGCTGCCCCAGAGAAGGCCCAACTTCTTTCCAAAAATACTTATATAAAAAGTATAGTGTTTCTATTTATATACTATATACTATTTCAGGGTTGGAGCAATAGCACAGTGGGTAGGGCGTTTGCCTTGCACGCAGCCAACATGGCCAACCTGAGTTCGATTCCTCCGCTCCTCTCGGAGAGCCTGGCAAGCTACCGAGAGTATCTCGCCCACATGGCAAAGCCTGGCAAGCTAGCCGTGATGTGTTCAATATGCCAAACACAGTAACAACAAAGTCTCACTATGGAGACGTGACTGGGCCCACTCGAGAAAATGGATATAAAACAGTGACAGTGACAGTTTGCTCTTGTTTTCTGGGCTAGTTATCTAACAGTCTTTTGCTCTCAAAAGAGCCTGGTTTAGAAAACAAATTAGCTGAACACTTTATTTTTAATGTATCACCAAATATTCAAATAATAATTGTGCTAGGTGTGTCCTCCCATGGTCAGATTCCATAAAACAGGAGAGGAAGGAATGAAAGAAGGGAGGGAGAGAGGGAGGGAGGGAGGGAGGGAGGGAGGGATGGTAGGAGAGAAGGAAGAGAGAAAGAAAGAAAGAAAGAAAGAAAGAAAGAAAGAAAGAAAGAAAGAAAGAGAAAGAGAGAGAGAAAGAGAGAGAGAAATAGGGAGGATGTGGAGTCATAATATACTGGGTAAGGCTCTGGCCTTGCATGTGGATGACCCGAGTTCAATCCCTGCCATCTCATATGATCCCCTGAGCCTACCAAATTGATCCCTGAGCACAGAGCCAGCAGTAAGTCCTGAGCACTGCTGGTTGTGACACAAAAACAAAAACAAAATAAGACAGACGATTAATTGATTCCTGACACCATTTATGGTCCCCCAGGCAGAGCCTGCAGAGATCCCTGAACACAGAACACCTCTGTGTGTGGTCTAAAAGGAACAAAAATTTTAAGATAATAATTAACGGGGTTGAGGATGTAACTCAGTAACTTGAGTGCATGCCTCATGTGCATGAGGGCAATGGTTTGAGCTTCAGCACCAAAAACAAACAAATTAATCAAAAAGAAACAGATGATGGATTTGATTAAATAGTGTTATCATTCTTCTGTGTTAGATGAAGCACCTAACAAGGCATGTGACAGAAGAAGACATCCTTCACCCTTCAGTAAGCCAAGAGAATAACCATTTGCAATGGGAGAATTACATGAGACACTTGTTCTGAAACTACTCCAGAATATACTAGAGAAGTAGCACTTATATCTTACTAATTCTACTACGTGTAAGATGATGGAAACAGCCTTCACTCACCAAAACTCATATCGACCAATATACAACTTGGTGTCTACCTCACAAATATCAGTGGAGTACTCATTGCATCCTTATTTTTAAACTATCTGATTCCTGTTACATTATCCAAGACAAACAAAAGTAGCCACCTCATATATTTCATGAAGTGTTCAGAGTTGAATATTAGGAAACATTTGCCTCAGTTTCAGGATAATTGACCTGTAGCCTACACTCTCCTTTCTGCGAATTATTATCTGAAAGTTACAACTTGTTTAAAAACCCTAGTTTCAGGTAACAAGCCACATCCATTTATGTCTGTATGCATGCTTGGCCTTATATATGAAAGAAGAAGATCTGTACAGAACATCCAAAAGAATTATCAAATCACTGAGATTCATGCTTAAAAGAGGAGAGAGATAAAGTATCATTTAGCTGGGAAATTTTCGCTGCAATGGAGGTTTTCTTTGGGGAGACACACCCCAATGTGCTCAGGGTTTACTCCTAGGCTCTGCCCTCAAGGATCATTTCTGGCAGGTGTTTGGGGAACATATGGAGTCCCAGGGATTGGATCTGGAATTGCCAAGTGCAAGGCCAGCAAGCCAAGTGCAAGGTACTATCTCTTCAGCCCTGCAATCAAGGTTTTCTTTCCCTACTGGCAATAATTTAGGACCAATAAAAATAAGAGTCTGATAGAAAAGTTCTTGTATAAGAAAAAGAAGCCTGCACATTGAAACAAGAAACTCAGTATTCTACCAACCCTCTGGGTGAGCATATTTAACTCTTGACTTATGCTTTCAGTTCCTTAGTAAAATAATACCATTTCCAGTTGTTATCGTTAAATGAGAATTGTATGGAAAACATTCTGTGAACCAAAAGAAAACAGAAAATTCTTATTTGGAAAATATTTTAAATAAATGAAAATAAAAGGTAAAAAAGGGAAATATCTCAAGCTTGACTAGTCGGTCTTAAAAGGATCGTGTTATTTCTCAAGAGAGCCTGGAGTGAGTTTCTGAATATTTTCTAACTAGAAACTGGCAAGCACCCACTAATTCTATTCCAGATCCTCTAAAGCAATACCCAGTTCCTAATCTGGGCTATTCTATCTCATACATTTTATAATATTCGGTTTCTAATTCCAGTTGGCAAGAGAAGATAGGTCACTTGCATCTCTCTTATAGGTTTTCCTGTATTCCTAACACCTTCATATTGAAGACTAGTTAGTGAATAAAAGAGAAAGAGAAGGATTTAAAGGATCACCACCACTAGGAGTATAACAACCAAATGCAGTGGTCTTTTCTTCACTTAATTCCAGAACATTTTGTCCTTTACTCCACAAAAAGAGGCTTAGAAGGCAAACTTCAGGTATTTGGCTTTAGGTCCAAGGAAATCATGAAATGATGAAGCACCATTGAGATTTAGGGGTATATATATAAAATTGTGATGGCAGAAATGGGTATTTCCTCTGCATGGTTGGTCTTGCTCCAAGAGCTTTGAAAAAAAAAAATGTCTCCAAACATGGAGTGTCATTTGGGGCCTGAGGTTGTTGTTGTTTTGGGTTGGGTCAGAAGTTTCAGGAAAAAAATATTCCCTTAAGCCAAATCAATAACTTAAGCTTTTTCCTTTGTTAATTTTCTTTCATTCTTCACAATCTGGTCTGTGTGGTTGGGAGCCAAAGCAATTCATTAAAGACATGAGGAAAGAACAATGAGTAGGGAAAGCTTTAAAGAAAAGAGTTCCCCAGCCTCCAAGATTTCCTGATTTGACTCCAAGAGCACATTCTGATACAATTGAAAAATATGTGTCCCGAATCGGGGTTTCCTATTGAAACCCACTGGTGACCTGCAGTCGCTTAGACTTAATGGACTTTTAAGCAGAAAACTAAAGAGAATCGAGTAACACAGAAAAAAATTCTTCCCACAATTTTTTAAATGCTTGTCCTCACAAAAGAGTTTGGAAACAGAGTTAGGGGATTCAAACAAATACTAAAGGGCCTTCGGTTTGTTTTCCTCTTGGCTAAGCCAATTTTGTTCATCAGGTCCAGATACTTGGAAAATCTGATTTGTTGGGAACTTTATTCCTCTGTGGCTTACTATAGCTTCTCAAAGAAATATAAGAATGTTTACTAATTCATTCTGCTTGTAGCATATGTGAATTGTATTAAACAAGTGACTAGTAAAATCAATAAAATCTTCATATGAGCTCTCTACATGTAGTTTTCTGTAAATATAATTTACTTACACTGTGGAGATTTAAGACTTGGTGCCATAAAATATAATAACAACTAATATTATTGAGCACATGTTAAGAACTAGATACTACATGAAATGTTTCACATGCATTATTCCATTAATCCTTAATATAATATGATTTACTATTAGGAGTGCCATGCTACAAAGGATGAGAATAAAGACCTAGCATGATCACACAGTAGAGTCAGAATTTAAACACTGAATTCCTACTTAAAGAAGCTTGAAAGAAGGAGTGGAGCGGTAGCACAGCAGGTACTGTGTTTGCCTTGCACGCTGCCGACCCGGGTTTGATTCCCAGCATCCCATATGGTCCCCCGAGCACTGCCATGAGTAATTTCTGAGTGCGTGAGCCAGAAGTAAGCCCTGTGCATCACCTGGTGTGACCCAAAAAAAAAGCAGCAATAATAATAATAATAATAATGAAGCTTGAAAGAGATTCTGGATGTGTGAAGATGATAGATGATATTATATGAAAAATGACTAAGCAAGCTGTAGAAAGCACTCAGTAGGCTGGAGTTCATGCTTTGCATGCCGGAGGTCCTGAGTTCCATCCCTGGCACTGCATGCAATTCCCAAGCACCACTCAGAGAAACTGCAGAGCATGTAAGCTGTCAGTTGTCCCTGAGAACTTTTGGATGTGGCCCCAAAACCAAACAAAAGAGGACTGAGAAAATGCACATGGGTTTGTGTGTGTGTCCAGGGGTCAAGGAGAAAAGAAGAGGCATCTCTCACTGAAAGCAATACTCCAGGATGTGCCCCAGATCACACGCCCCCTCCCGCCCCCTCCCGTTAACCTTGTGACCCCGTGACCGCTTACATTCCACAGCTTCCGGCTTCTCTGTTTCACCCTGGAGGCCTTTCTGAGAACTAGTCTGCCCTCTCCATGGAATATTTGGGCAACTCTGTCCTTGCTGCGAACCTGCTCCCAAATTCTTGTTCAAAACGGTCTGCTTTCTTGGAAACCTACCTCGTGTGTGCCCAGTTCTAGAGTGTTACTTATCCACATCATTTGTAATCTGATTGTCTATGGTAAAATTGCATTTTTATGGCATGGGTAGTGCTCAGAATGCTCTCTGTAGAGACAGAAATAGCTATGTCTTTCTGTAGCACCCCTCCTCCCCCATGAAAATGAGAGAGGGTGGGGAAGAATACAGTTATAACCCTATGGGTCGCAGGCATCTTAAAGAAGATGGAACCCAGGTAATTTTCTAATGAGCCATACTTGAGTCATTCATAGGAAGCAAACCACCTCTCAAGATGAGTGAGTTTGGGCTCAAGAGATATTACAGTGGATAGGGTGTTTGCCTTGTATACAGTAGACCTAGGTTCAAATCCCTGGAATATCACATGATGATCTGACCACTGCCAGGAGTGATCCCTGAGTGCAGTGCCAGGAGTAACCCCTGAGTAATGTCAGGTGTGGCCTCCCAAAAAAGGAGGAGGAGTAGGACGAGGAGGAGGAAGAGGAGGTAGGAGGAGAAGGAGAAGGAGGAGGAGAAGGAGGAGGAGGAGGAGGAGGAGGAGGAGGAGGAGGAGGAGGAGGAGGAGGAGGAGGAAAGAAGAAGAAGAAGAAGAAGAAGAAGAAGAAGAAGAAGAAGAAGAAGAAGAAGAAGAAGAAGAAGAAGAAGAAAGAAGAGGAGGAGGAGGAGGAGGAAGAGGAGGAGGAGGAAGAGGAGGAGGAGGAAGAGGAGGAGGAGGAAGAGGAGGAGGAGGAAGAGGAGGAGGAGGAAGGAAAAACACTCAAGAAGAGAAAGCAAATGAGAAGGAAATCCAAGGTATCTTATCTGCTTTGCACCTGAGGGCGTTCCAGGAAGCAGTTTTTCAAAGTTTGTGCTTGTTGTTTTGAGTTATAAATTGAGTTTCTTAAGTACATATTGGTTTCTGCGTCTGAGACCTACAATCTAAATGGTAAGCAAAACTTCTGGAACCAGGACAGAGAGATTTATTCCAAAAATATTCACTGCACTCTTTGGGACACGGGTCTATTCTAGGCAGTGAAAGAAAAACAAACAAGATAGAGATGGCCTGAAAAGGGTGGTCGTGCCCACAAAACTCTGCACAGCCAAGAAGCAAAGGAGGAGGCCACAATGGGTATGAAAAACCAGAGAAAGAAAAGAGGAGCCTTGATAGGTGCTCAAAAGGTTACCTCTGCTAAACCCCAGGCAGCAGCCCTAGAGGTAATCTATGTCACAACAGACAAACTGGAGAGTATTGTAAATTGTTTTGCCAAGCACTGTATCCAAGCCAGGCTGCAGATACTTTACAAAGATAAGAAATTTTTCAGAGGTCCTTTGCCACCTGAATGAAGTGAAACATAGTCTTTGCACAAGGATGTCTGCAGCTCCCCCCGCCCCCCCCCCCCCCCCCGGTTTTACAGGATATCAGAGCAAATGTGAGCTCATCAAAAGCAAAAGTAGGAGACCCACTTCATTTACCTGCTTGTGGAGCATTCAGATCATGCCCTTTTTAAAGAAACAATGGAGCCAGAATCTCTGGCAGAAAATGAAACCTAGCCACTCCTCATCCCCTCCTCTTCCCATTGCAGTTCCAACCCACATCACTTCTGTCTCAGGTCACTGCATTGCCTTCCTCTGCCCCCCTGCTTTCTCCCTGGTCCCTGTAGGCTGTCTGCAGAAGAGCTGCCAGAGAATGCTTATAGAACTGTAATCATTTCCTATTGCTCTTCTAAAAAATTACTGTAAATTTAGAGGCTTAAACAAACCACATCTTGCTCTGGAAGTCAGAAATCTGAAAACAAATATGGCAGAGCTAAAGTTAAAGTGTTCCCTCGAAATTAAACAACTCAATGTTGAACAATGAGTGGGTCAAGAAGGAAGTCAAGGAAGAAATCAAAAGATACCTGGAAACAAATGAGAATGAAGACAAGAGCTACCAGAATCTATGGGGTGCAGCTACCGCCATGTTAAGGGGAAAGTATATAGCTTTGCAAGCATTCTTCAGGAAGGAATAAAGGGCCTACATAGATAATTTTACTTCACAGCTCAAGATCTTAGAAAAAGAACCCAAAAGCAGCCGAAGGAAATAAAAAGAAAAAACATAGAGCAGAAATTAAGGACATAGAAACCCAAAAAAACAATCCGAAAGGTCAATGAAACCAAAAGCTTATTCTTTGAGAAAATAAACAAAATTGATAAACCACTAACAAGACTTACAAAGAAAGAGAGAGAGAGAGAAGCCTAATAAACTGAATCAGAAATGAAAAGGGGACATCACAACAGAAACCAATGAAATTCTAAAGATCATCAGAGACTACTTTGAGAGTCTGTATGTCACGAAACAAGAGAACCTAGAAGAAATGGATAAATTTCTGGATTCCTACAATCTCCCAAGTCTGAGCCAAGAAGACTTGGAATATCTGAAAAGACCTATCAATATCAATGAAATCGAATCCATAATCAAAAGTCTTCCCAAAAACAAAAGCCCAGGCCCAGATAGATTCACTAGCGGATTTTTCCAACATTTAAAGAAGACCTGTTGCCAGTTCTCCTCAAGCTTTTCCAGAAAGGAGATACGGTGTCGCCAGCAGTTCAATCTGTACCTGTGAGGCGAGTGCATCAGCAGCCTGATGGCTCCTTCAGACTTCTAGATACCCCAAAATTGCTGCTGTGCCTTTGGCCAGACCCCAAAAACTTGGGGCAAAGTTTACCAAGAAAGTAAACTGCCAAAAGTTAGGTATGTGGGAAACACACCCACAAAACACCTCCAGCTCAGCTATATAATTGGAGGCATGGCCTCTCTGGGTCCTGATTGAACTGCGTAATGGCCATTATCCCAGAGACTCAGAAACAAATCTCGAAACCCAACGGCTTTTGGCAGAAATGTGTCCAGTCCCTGCAAGTAGGTTACCGGTGCTGGGCCAACCCGGGTGGGAATAGGTTTTGTGCCTTGGCCTATTCCCACTGGCAGCCCAATGGCCACCATCCTCCAGAGGACAGACAGGTTTGGGCCCACAGTGACAAGACACGCAGGGCCTCAAGGGATGGGTGTGGAGCCGGTCCTTTCCTCCCCACCCCAACAAGACCACAAGGCATCGCCCATGAACGGCCTCTCTGGCTCTTTATCAAGCTGCTTAACAGCCCTGATCCCAGAGACTCAGAAACAAATCTCAAAATCCAGCAGCTTTTGGCAGAAATGCATCCAGAACCCGCAGTAGGTTACTGTTGCCAGGCCACCCCAGCGGGGAAAGAGTGCTGTCCCTCCACCTGTTCCCCCTCGGTGGCTTTATGGCCACCATCCTGCAGATGCCACCACAGTGACAAAACATGTAGGGCCTCACTGGATGGGGGTGGAGCCGGTTTTTTCCTCCCCACCCCAAAGAGACCCCAAGTCATCGCCCACAAACAGCCTCTCTGGCTCCTGATCAAGCTGCTTAAGGGCCATGATCCCAGAGACTCAGGAACAAATCTCAGAACCCAGCAGATTTTGGCAGAAATCTCTCCAGGTTTAAGTGTTAAAATTTCGGAATTTCAAAATCACAGGGTCACTACTGCAGCCATGCGACATTATATGTTATTTATAACCAGCAACAGAAAACAAACTGTCTACTGTTGCCTTTTCAGCAGATTTGAGTGTTGGAGTAAAATCTCGAATAATAATGGTGGGCCTGGTGTCAAAATATTGAATGTGATCAAAGTAGAGAGAGAGTAATGTGGAAATCATCAGCCCCACAGATAGGAGAAGGATGTGGGATGGGGATATACTGGGGTTGTTGGGGGTGGAGAATGGGCACTGGTGAAGGTTGGGGTGTTTCATTGTATGACTAAGACTTAGACACGAAAGCTTTGTAACTGTTCTCACGGTGATTCAATAAATAAAATTATAAAAAATGAAAAAAATGTAAGGTGGAGTTCGTGCCCAATTCAATCAGCTAATCAGTGGCTGAATAAATTGCAGTACTCCTACATAAAAAAAAAAGCTTTTCCAGGAAATTGAAAAAACAGGAACTCTCCCAAACAGCTTCTAGGAGGCACATATCTCCCTAATACCAAAAGCAAACAAAGACACCACTAACAGAGAAAGTTACAGGGCAATATCTCTGATAAACATGAATGCAAGGATCCTCAACAAAATATTAGCAAATAGAATACAACAACTCATCAAAAAGATCACACACCACAATCAAGTGGGATTCATATCGGGGATGCAAGGATGGTTTAACATTCAAAATTAGTCAACATAATCCATCATATCGACAAAAGTAAAGATAAAAACCATATAATCATATCAATAGATGCAGAGAAAGCATTTGACTAGATCCAACACCCGTTTATGATGAAAATTCTCACCAAAATGGGCTTAGAAGGAACTTTCCTCAAGATAGTCAAAGCCATCTACGACAAACCCACGGCAAGCATTATCCTCAATGGGGAAAAACTAAGGGCCATTCCTCTAAGATCAGGGACAAGACAAGGAAGCCCACTCTCCCCACTTCTGTTCAATATAGTACTGGAAGTACTTGCAATAGCAGTTAGACAAGAAAAAGATACTAAGGGCATCCAGATAGGAAAGGAAGAAATCAAGCTCTCACTGTTCGCAGATGATATGATACTATATCTAGAGAATCCTAAAGCCTCTACCAAGAAATTCCTAGAAACAATAGACTTGTACAGTAAAGCCTCAGGCTATAAAATCAATACCCAAAATTCCATGGCATTCCTATGCGCAAATAATGAGACAGAGGAAAAAGTCTTGAAAAAAGCAATCCCGTTCGCAACCCTGCCCCAGAAAATCAACTACGTTGGAATCAGCCTGACTAAGGAGGTAAAGCACCTCTACAAAGAAATCTACAAAAGTCAACTCCATGGAATAAAAGAGGACATGAGGAAATGGAAACATATCCCCTGCTCATAAATAGGAAGAATTAACATTGTCAAAATGACAATACTTCTCAAGGCACTACACAGACTCAATGTGATCCCTATACGAATACCCATGAAATTCTTCAAAGAAATGGATCAAGCACTCCTAAAATTCATTTGGAACAACAAACGCTCATGAATAGCTAAAACAATTCTTTGGAAAAAGACGATGGAAGGCATCACCCTCCCCAACCTCAAACTCTACTACAAAGCGGAAACAATTAAAACAGCATGGTACTGGAACAAAGGCAGAGCCACAGACAAATGGAACAGGGTGGAATATCCCTACACACAACCCCAAATGTATGAACATCTAATCTTTGATAAGGGAGCAAGAAATGTGAAGTGGAGCAAGGAAAGCCTCTTTAACAAATGGTTCTGGCATAACTGGACAACCACATGCAAAACAAATGGGCTTAGACCTCGACTTAACACCATGCACAAAAGTCAGATCAAAATAGATTAAAGACCTCAACATAAGACCAGAATTCATGAGGTAGATTGAAGACAAGGTCGGAAAAACCCTCTACAATATTGAGGTGAATGATATCTTCAAAGATGACATGCCACTGACCAACCAAGTGGAAACAGAGATTAAACAAATGGAATTATATTAAACTAAGAAGCTTCTGCACCACAAAAGATACAGTGACCAAAATACAAAGACAATCTACAGAATGGGAAAGGATATTCACCCAATACCCATCCAATAAGGGGTCAGTATTGAGGATATATAAAGCACTGGTTGAACTCCACAAGAAGAAAACATCCAACCCCATCAAAAAATGGGGCTACAAAATGAACAGAAAATTTCTCAAAGAAGAAATATGAATGGCAAAAAGGCACATGAGAAAATGCTCTACATCACAATCATCAGGGAGATGCAGATCAGAACAACAATGAGATATCATCTCACACCACAGAGACTGGCCCATATCCAAAAGAACAAAAGAAACCAGTGTTGGCGTGGATGTGGCCAGAAAGGGACTTTCCTTCGTTGCTGGTGGGAATGCTGACTAGTTCAGCCCTTTCGAAAAGCAGTATGGACGATCCTCAAAAAATTAGAAATAGAGCTCCCATTTGGCCCTACTGGGAATATATCCCAGAGAGGCAAAAAAGTATAGTCGAAATGACATCTTGACTTGTTTGTTCATTGCTGCACTGTTCACAATAGCCAAAATCTGGGGGAAAGAAACCCGAGTACCCAAGAACAGATGACTGGTTAAAGAAACTTTGGTACATCTATACAATGAAATACTGCGCAGCTGTTAGAAATGATGAAGTCATGAAATTTGCAAACATGTGGTTCTACATGGAAAGTATCATGCTAAGTGAAATGAGTCAGAAAGAGAGGGGCAGACATAGAAAGACTGCACTCATCTGGGGAATATAAAGTAACAGAATGGAAGAGGAACACCCAAGAATAGTGAGATAAGTACCAGGAGGTCTGCTCCAGGGCTTAGAAGCCAGCAGCACATACTGGGGGGAAAGGCAGCTCAGATAGAGAAGGGAACACCAAGTAAAGGGTGTTTGGAGGACTAGCTCAGGATGTGAGATGCATGCTGAAAGTAGAATATAGACCGAGCACTATGGCCACTCAATACCTCTATTGCAAACCACAACACCCTAAGGAAAGAGAGAGCAAAAGGGAATGCCCTGCCACAGAGGTGGGGAGGGGTGGGAGGGATGGTGGGGGAGGGAGGGCTACTGGTTTCATTGGTGGTAGAGAATGGGCACTGGTAGAGGGATGGGTACTTGATCATTGTATAAGTGAACCCAAGCACAAAAGTTTGTAAGTCTACAACTGTACCTCATGGTATTTCACTAATAAAATAAAATAAAATAAAAGTAAGGTGTTCAGCAGAGCCTGGAGCGATAGCACAGCAGGTAGGCTGTTTGCCTTGCATGCAGCCAACATGGCCAACCCGAGTTCAATTCCTTCACCCGTCTCGGAGAGCCTGGCAAGCTACCAAGAGTATCTCGCCCACAGGGCAAACCCTGGCAAACTACCCGTGATGTATTCAATATGCCAAACACAGTAACAAGAAGTCTCAAAATGGAAACGTTACTGGGCCCACTCAAGCAAATCGATGAACAACGGGAAGACAGTGACAATGACAGTTTAGCAGAGCTGAGTTCCACTGAAGGCTCTAGAGGAGGATGTGTTCTGTACCTTTACAAGAAGCTTCCCATATCCCTTAGCTCATGCTTCCTTCATAAGGACACTGGCCTCAGCGGCTCATCTCTGACTCTCCTGCCTCCCTCTTATAAAGACCCGTGAGTATAAATTGGATGGCATCCAATAATCCAAAAGAACCTCCCATCTAAGATCCTTAACTTAATCACACCTGCAAAGTTCCTTTTAACTTGTAATTTGTAGAGTAACTTGTAGAGTAGGTTCCAAGGAGAGAAGTCAGTTCTCTATATGAGAGTCACACACCAGCCTCATTGCCTCTCTCACTTCACATAGCAGCCAAAGGCAGACTTTTTGGAAAGCTAATAAAGCCTAAGTTTCAACTCCTCACTTGCACTAGAAATATGTTGGTATGATTGGTTATGGTCAGTTTTTTTGCTTTGATTTATAGAAGTCAAATATTTATGCCATAAAGATTAATAGTATTTTAGTTTCCACTTGAATGTCCTTCCACCCATCAACTTTGTCTCCTATCAGATAGCACTGAAATCCAGACAAAAGAGGGGCTGTTGAAAATATATGAGTTTGTGGTTAATGATGTCTATATTTATGGTATACACGGTTGCTTTTATAGCGAGTTAAGGAACTGATGATCACCTCGAGTAGGAATACTTCTCAGGAATACTCATGTTTCTAAGTAGACACAACCTGTAATATTACATGAAGGTGCAGAACCCAACATCATGTGGCAACTGGATTTCTGGTATGGCGACCATACCAGAAGCACAAGGAGTATGTGGATGTTAGAGGAGACACAAGGTTTCCAATCCAGAACCAAAATCTAGCTTGTGAAAAATTCAACCATCACAAATGGAAATTAGATTTAGAATATTTAAGTTTCATCAACATATAAGCCAAGGAGAATTGATGACCTATAATCCTAAAGAGTATCTATTAACATTTCTCAATACTACATATAATAAACTTTGTTTAATTTTACAGAAATTGCACACACACATGCCAATATTTGAAAATGTGCATATAGAGAACAAGCTTGTTACAGTAATACCACCCCTAGTATATTGGTTTCAGCTCAGATACAAAGGAAACATCATGTAAGTAGCTTTTCCCAAGGTTGACAATTCTAATTTTTTTAAAGAGTGGCGATTATTAAAGTTAAACCAGCTGACATGTGAAAATACTTGACATTATTCATGGCACATTTTCAGCTAAGGAAGGACTCTTGGGCTGCCCCTGGAAGTTCTCAGGACTTACTCCTGACTGTGTTCAGAGATCATTTTTGGTGGTACTTGGTGGACATATGCAATATTGAGACTGTTCCCAGGACTGACACCAGCATTAGTAAAATTTAAGGCAAACACCTTAACCCTTATGCAGCCTAGAGCACTCTAATATTGCCCACTCTCTTCTCTTCTCAGACTGTTAGCCCCTGAATACACCTCTTTACTTGCATCAACTCCTGTCTCTCAGATATTGACCTTCATGTGGTGAATACCCCCATCAAGTTCAACATCTTTTCAAATTTATTTTGACTATTTTAATAAAGGGGCTGAAGCGATAGCACAGTGGGTAGGGCATTTGTCTTGCACACAGCCGACCCAGGTTTGATTCCTCCATCCCTCCTGGACAGCCCGGCAAGCTACCAAGAATATCCCGCCTGCATGGCAAAGCCTGGCAATCTCCCGATGGCATATTCGATATACCAAACACAGTAACAACAAGTCTCACAATGGAGATGTTACTGGTGCCCGCTCAAGCAAATCGATAAACAACGGGAGGACAGTGCTACAGTGCCACTTTAATAAAGTAAATCCATTTCTTAATAAAGTAAAATCATCCATTTTAATAAAGTAAAATCATCCATTCCTGCACTGGAAAAATTATAATCAAATTAAAATTGGTCTTTGTTGTTATTAAAGTTAACCCAGCTAACATGTGAAAATACTTGACATTATACGTGGCACTTTTTAGCTAAGAAGAACTCTGAATCAGATTTTTACACATAATTGGCTTTAGTGATGGAGATATTAATAGAAGAAAACATATGCATGCTGTAACATTCAAAGAAATATTTTCCCTTAGAAGCCTTCATTTTGGCATCAGAGATAAAACAAGGGTGAAGGTGCTTACATTGTATATAGCCAACCATGGTTTGATTCTGCACCACCACATTTTAATACAGATTTTAAAAATACATTTTTTATACTGCCGCTTGAGCACAGAGCAGATAATGACCCTGAACAACGGAGTGTGGCCCTCCATCCTTGATCTCTCCTTAACATTTGTAATGTCTTCATTTTAGGGCCTGGAGAGAGAGCTCAGAGCGCACAAGACACAAAGACACACTTTGCATGTAAGACACCCATATTCAATCCTTGGCACTATATGCTTCCCTGAACACCACAAATACTGACCAACACTATTCCAATTCCTTCTCCCACCTTTGATTACACACACACATACACACACACACACACACACACACACACACACACATATTTTTAGAGAGCACCATAGGTAGTTAAGAAATACTTGCCTTGATGCATGTATTTGTACAGCTGTTTCTATCATCTGCCTACCTGCCTTGTTATGTGATAGCCTTAATGCAAACCTTTTATAAAGATGGGACAGATTTTTGAAAACGCTATTTGTTAATTGGTAAAGAATTGCCCCCACCAGAAAATATGTATTACTCAAAAAATAAAATGTTACCAAAAAGTAAAATAAAAATAAAATAAAATTTGTCTTTGGACTTCCCATCACAAGCTATACAGGAAGAATGAATTGCAAAGAACAAATAAAAATAAAATGTAATCACAGTGTTTGTAACATTTTAGTCCATCAGCTGGAATATTTTAGATCTTGAAGAAAGTGGGACTAATTTGAACATGAAGCTAGATGACAAAAAGGAGAGGGAAGAAAAAGGGGGAGAGGAAACAAAATGGTAAAGTAAAGGGTAAAGTATTTATTGTCTTTTATGATTCTTTCCATTTTCCTGCAAAAGCAAACATTTTCAAAACAAGTTAATGGAAAATTTGAAAGGAATAAGATTACAGAAAAAAAAAAAGTTTAAAGACACGAAATGTCTCGATGGTTGTGGTAATATATCTAAAGAGCAGGTTTCCAAATGGTGTACAGCTTAATTCCATTTGGGAATACACATTGAATAAATATACACAAATGTGTTAATATAAGGTGCTATTATTGGATTCCTCTAAAATTGTGCAACACGGTGCAATATATCTCAATTGCTCAATTGTCTTGACTTCCATTTTCTCATTTTTATTTGCTAAAAATGCTTACTTTTACATACATGCATGTACAGTCTCTTAAGAGACCCAGCATATCAAAAACCCTTCAATAATACATTCTGTTGAAAGCTGTACTTAGCATAATCCTATTACAATTACTTCCTTGATTTGATTTTTTAAAAAGCAATCATTTCATTTGAAGAAGAAAAAAAAACTATGAACACTAATTCTAGACTCTTACTTAGACAGGCATTGGGAATACAAAAGTATTGCCTCCAGAGGGTATAACTAATGGCCTGTGGGTGGGACCTATGCCGAGATATATTTCAACTCATTATGTGGCTGAATGTTGCAATGAATAAGTGTGCAACAAGGGAACAGACTGTACCATGAAATAATTGCCTGTTTCGAACCTAAGTCAGTTAACCACCTGTCAGAAATACTAATAGAAGGAAAGTTAGTTGAATGCACTCTAATCTAGTTGGTTTCTTAAAAGTCCACGGTCAAAATGAAAGGAAAAGCAATAATAAGTTGAATGTTTTTTGTTTTCTGGTTTTTGTTTTTTAGCTTTTTGGGTCACACGCGGCAATGCACAGGGTTACTCCAGGATTTGCACTCAGGAATTTCTCCTGGTGGTGCTCAGGGGACCATATGGGATGCTGGGAACCAAAGCCGGATTGACCACGGGCAAGGCAAACACCCTACCCACTGTACCATCGCTCATCCATTGAAAGAAAAAGGTATAGCAGCTTGCTCTCACAAGCCCATGTTCTCTTTTGCATGCTTATCTTTGCTTGCCTGCTTCTTACACTTTGGAAAAGCCAGTATTCTGTCCTGAACACTACTCCTCTTTTTCTCTCCCCTCATGCCCTTTTAAGTAAATTTTGTTCAATAAAAACTATCTTGTTTCACAAAAATAAGAAAATTCAAGAAAAGAAAACATTATAACAAACTTCCCTGACCAAAATTATCTCCTTTTTATGAAGGATATGAAGAAACAGAATAGTGAAATAACAAATTCCCAAAGGCAACAGAAACTGGTGAGAATTTGTCTTCAGTAGGAATTTTCCATAGGGGTGAGGAGGGTGAGTGAGAGACACTGGGACAATGGTGTAGCGAAGTGGATATAAGGGTAGAGGGTGTGGTGTTGGAATTGTTCATGCATTTTCAAACTATAAAAGTTCCTAAACCATGGTGCCCAAACATTTTTTAAATAACTTTTTGTTTTGGGGCCACATTTGGCGATGCTCAGGGGTTACTCCTGGCTTTGCACTCAGGAATTACTTCTGGCAGTGCGCAGGGGACCATATGGGTTGCCAGGGACCAAACCCAGGCTGGCCGTATGCAAGGCAAACACCCTACTCACTCTACTATCTCTCTGTCCCTTAAAAAAATATTTTTTACACGACTGTCCCTGATTAACTAGAAGAGTAAAGATAAGTACTCTTTTCTGATAAGGATATTACACACACACACACACACACATGGTTTGGAGGCCATAAATGATTAAATGATTGTGCTCAGGGCTTACTCCTAGCTCTGACATCAAGGATCATTCCTGTCAGTGCTCAGAGAACCATCAAACCAGGGCAGCTGCATGGAACCCAGGTCAGCTACATGTAAGGGAAGTATCTTACCTGCTATACCAGTTCTTTGGCCCCAAGATATTATATTTTTAAAAGTGTAATATTACTAATACTATCCAGTCAGATCAACTACTCAACCAAATATCAAATGAATCCAGACTTTTGTTTCCCATATATGAGTTTTAAATGCCATGTAGGGGGTGGGAACAGTAGTACAGTGGGTAGAACATTTGCCTTGCACGCCGCTGACCCAAGTTGGATCCCTGGCATCCCATTTGATCCCCCTGAGCACCACCAGGAATAATTCCTGAGTGCAGAGACAGGAGTAAGCCCTGTAATTCACTGGGTGCTACTCAAAAGAAGAAAAGAAAAAAATTCATGTGGTCATACAACAGAAACTGCCTTGAAAGGAAAAATAGAAAGCAAATTATTAATATGTGCAATTGCACAAACATATGTCAAAAAGTATGCCTAACAGAAGAACAAAGGTTTGAAAAGATATATGGCATGATATTTCATTTATATGAACTTCAAAACATGCAAAACTATCTGATAGAAATCAAAAATTGGCTGAGTGAAATGCAGAGAGAATGAGTGGAAAGGAGTACATGGGAACACTCTAAGGTGACCAAAAGTGCTCTAGTTCTTGTACTGGGATGACAATCACCTGGGTAGTCACAAGTATCAAACAAACTGAACACTTAGATAGGTTCGCCTAGGATGGTGGGGTGCAGGAGGATAGCTCAAAGGATTGAGTTATAGGATTTTTATGTTCAGGTCCCAAGGTCAGTGCCCAGAACTCCACACTCTGATATATCAGCCAGATATAGTTCCAGAGGGTCCCAGAACTGCTGGGTATAAGTAGTATCACTCAGCGAGCTCAAGCATCGAACCATTGATGTTATTGGTCAAGTATCATGAGGCATGGCCCAGAGACCCCTGAACATTGCTAGGGGGTGGGAGGAAGGTGTTATTTTTCCTTCAAAAGAAATATTACATTGTACATCACATTTAAAAACAAAGTCATATATGAGAAATAATCTTTGTTCATTTGCTACTTGGTTGTGTACTTTGCTACTGATAGTATTAGTAATATTACAGTTTCAAAATATAATATTCTGGGACCAAAGAGCTGGTACAGCAGGTAAGACACTTCCCTTGCATGTAGCTGATCTGGGTTCCATGCAGCTGTAGCACTCCCAAACATAAAGATTTATACATTTTTGTAACAAAATGCGTATTATAAAGTATGTAATATATGTAATATTATGTTTTATTATATAATATAATGTATTCCTCTGTAATATTGTATGTTTTATTATATAATATAATGTATCTCTCTTGTCTGGTGGTATTGTGAGGCCCTGGCATGAGTAAGGTCCTGAGTTTGATCCTCAACACCATATATAAATAAATAATAAAGCATCCCTCCATTAAAAAAAAAACTTTTATTTTTCCCATATGCAGTGTCTGGGATTGAACCCAGGCCAGTCATGTGTAAGGCAAGTACCCTACCCTCTGTATTATTGCTCCAGCCCCAAGAAAAAGAAATATTTTAAAACCATATTTTCTTTATGTAATGTGAAGAACTCAGTACTTACTTACCAAGTGATTTCTTTTTACTGCAGAACATTATTGCTCCTGATAATTTATCCCTAGGTATCAACCAGCAATCTAATTAGGAAAACAGAAAAAGCATACATTAGTATTTGAAAAATGCTCATTACCTACAAGCTTTGGTCTTTTAAGTTTCTTCCTAGTCAAATCTAGATGGTTGACAAAATAAGATAATAATTTCTGTTTGCCAGACTTAACTCTAATCAGATAACATTAGTTCTACACAAAAACTCATTTACATTACAAAAGTGATCTGAAAATATTTGAGGGAAGCACATGTATGCCATCTCATTTGGCATCAAATCTGAGTCAGGGTCAAAGAGAGTAGCTCAAAGAACTATAGTGCATGCCTGGTACACTCCAGGCCCTGACTCTGATTCCCAGACTGCATGAGCCCCCATCACCACCACGAGGTAGAACCCTGGAGGTCCACGGCACCACCAGACCCAAGCAACATGGTATCTCAGAGACAACATATTGAACCATCGGGCCCAGTTGGACAAGTATGGTTAGAAATGACTGCCAGACTCCCTGAGCCCTGCTTGGTAGTTTATTTTAAAAAATAAAAAACTAAATCTCCAATATCTGCCTTGTTCTCAAGCTCATTCAGTGTTCCCTACTCCAAGGCAGCACAGGGAATCATTGCTAAGCTACAGGAACTTTGCAGGTGAGGAAATTATTGGTCAGGCTCAAACAAAACACAATTAAATTCTTTTCCTCAATGCCTTCTCATGCATCTAATCTATTCCTAATCTATTCCTGGTACAAAAAGCCAATATAACATCATTATTATCTTTTGCTTTTTCTCCATAGGTGGACCAATTCCCTTTTAATGTTAAACTCAATAAAATATTTATAGAGAATAAATGAATGGGATGAACAAATGATTTCAAGCATCTGCAATCCAACAGACCATGGGCATGGGTTCAAACAACTTTGCAAACACATCGCAGGCAGAAAGAGGCACACTCTTGCAGTGCAAAAGAGAAATGACTGGTTGGTTCTCTTCTCAGAGAAGTAGGATGCAGTAAGCACTCACAAAGAAGAAGTTGGTCAGTCATACAGAGACCAGAGGAAGGGAAGAAAAATGCACATGGCTTAGTTGTGACAAAAAAGGGAAAACACAGAGGAAGTCCATCTGCACCCACTGCTCCCCATCCGATCTCTCAGAATCAACTCCTACCATCAGCCACTTTCCCTGAGTCATCCATGTGTGTGTTCCCACCAGCCCCCTCCAGGTAAAGCAGTGATCGGCAGAGGCACAGCTACCTCTGACTTAACAGTTAGTGAAAAGACTATTGTCACTGACACTTAGACGCCACCGCTTTTCTTTTTTTTTAAATTTATTTTTTTTCTTTTGGGGTCACACCCGACAATGCTCAGGGGTTACTCCTGGCTCATGCACTCAGGAATTTCTCCTGGTGGTGCTCAGGCGACCGTATAGGATGCTGGGAATCAAACCCAGGTCAGCTGCTTGCAAGGCAAATGCCCTCCCCACTGTGTTCTCGCTCCAGCCCCAAAAACTCCACTGCTTTTCTAGGAACAGGTAACCCAAACCAATGAAACCAAAACAAGAAGGTTGCAGGTGATGCTGCTGGGAGTTCTAGAAGCAGGGCAGGTTGTCAAATATAACCCACCCAATAATTATCTGTTCCTCCCTGCACACCTTCTGCCATCTGCCACCAGGGCTTCCACAAGCAACCCCTCCTCCCCTCTCTCTCTCCTCCCAGACCAGCCCAGGGAACATTATTGCCTCTGGGACATGCTGCAGATCCAGATCCTGCTTTCCCCTTCGTTCCTGCCAGTTAAGTTTCCTGCTGCAGTTCTGGCCACTCAAATACAAAGGCCCGCATTGCAGTCAATGTCGTCTTTATGAAAGGTAAAAAGGCATCATGTCACAGTCCAGCTGAAACTCTCCAGTCATCACCTGTCATTCACCTTAGAAAACATGGGATTCCACCGTGACTCTTCTGGCCCTCCTCAGCCTGATCCCTGCTGCTCTTTCTAGCCTGATCACTAATCACACTCCTCGGTCGCACTGTTCCTCTGTGTACCCTCCCGGGTCTATACTCTAGCTTCAACTCAGTTGCTTCTCACTTGAAAATTTGCAAATTTGGAGGAAGGATAACAAGAAAAGGCACTTTTATCATAAAAGAAAAATCACAAAAAGGATTTTTGAGGTATAAGGAGGACAAACATGGGTTCCCATAAAGAAGAACATTCTATGTTCCAAAATAAAAATAATAATAAATAATAGTTACAACAACAAATACAAAATGACCGAAGGACAAAAGGTAAGTGGATTCATTGGCAATTAACATCAGCATCTGACAGCCTCATCTGGTCAAAGGGTTGCGACTCATCAACAAGTGCTAAGTCAACTAACTTGTTAGGTCTTGAAAACACTCTCTGGAGACTAAGTGAGCATGTTCTGTTTTCCTGGGTTCAAAGTCCCTGGAGCAGGCAAAAGGAAGGATTCTTCATCTACGATGACAAAAAGGGACTCTATACCCTGACAGGTGGCAATGAGAATGCAGGCAGAAGAAAGAAATTCAGTCTCTTGGGAAGTTAATAAGACTATTGGCCACCAGCCAACTTATTCTTCTTTTCCCCAGACTGGTTTGAGTGATTAGTATTAACAGATGAACCGCACCAAACAAGAGCCTAAATACATTTGTCTATAAAGAAAACTTGAGAAAATATTCATGCAACACTTTCCCTCTCTTATTTTAAATCCTCCTGCAAGCACAACTTTAAAAACTCAGTACTAAGCATAGAGCCATATTCTCTTGTTATAATTATCTTGAAGGCATAGAGCTATTTTATAGTTTTTAATTTTTCTAATATCCTCTAGAGTGTCTTTGAAATATTTTCTATTGAAAACATTGAATGAGTCCATTTTTATCTTAGCATTTTTTCTTTTATGAAAAAATATTATTTATTCATGATTTATCTAGCTTGATAATATAATTGTTCCTGAATGAATTAGATAATATTCCTGTAATAGTTATGAAAATTGTGATCTTACTCGTGACCTTATCATTTTACTAAGACATAAATATAAAATAGAAAACTCTGGTCTATGTTTCCTCTAGTTCAAATTTTTTCTTTGCAACAGCAGCTTTCAAGGCATATAAGTGGAAGTTTCATAATATTGTAATAATTTGTATTATTGTGTAACTTTGAGGAAGTAAGTTTTAATTCTTTCAATCTTTCATATTTATCAACTTACCAAAATATTCCAGCTGACAGTGGATACACCTCTAAAGGTTGCTGGAGTGAAAGAACAAATCATCTTTTATTGATCTTTTGGATCCGTGGCAGCCTAAAGAAACAGAATAAACAAAATTAAGTGAAAGAAAAGGCATCCAACTGGCAAAGAATATCTTAAATAGATGTGTGCAGAAAAAAGGATTTCATTCAGACAATGGTTCTACAAGGACTTCTCTCCTTACAGTGAAAATGGGTACTATAAAAGTGCTCCAAGGTGCAGGTGTAAGCAGAGGATAAAAATGGAGATTCCCTCTAATACTCTGAGACCATTCCACAATCAAGCTATTAGAATTAATTCCCCCTGCTCCAATTCCACAATCACCATGCAACCTGCTGATAATAGCTCACTTTCCCATACATGTCTACCCTGAAGGAAAGAGCTACACCGGCCAGGTCTGCTAAAATGAACCTTTGGGATCTTCCTGGCAGTTACATACCCCTATTATTTTATTTTATTGTTGTTTCCAATTTTTATTGAAGCACCATGTTTGACCACTCTTTCAATGACATTTTCGTGCATCAATGTTCTGACTTTGCACCCACCGCCAAAAAGAGTAGACATTTTAAATGAACAAATTTGCATTCTTTTTTGGTATCATGTCTTAAACAAATATTTGTCTGCCCCAGAAAGAAATCTGTCTGGGGGATGCTGCTGAAGGATGTCCAATCTACAGGAACAGGGTCAGCTCCCCAAGAGGCCTTCAAGGGGACAGGCTGTTGACCAGCACAAGGGGTGACAGGATGTGGTAACTAAAATTTGTCCTTTGGAACCGAACAGCCTGACATTGAATTTCTGCTTTTTTCCACTAACTCATCACAGAATCTGAAGCAAACAGGCTTGTTAAAGCTCAGAAGCTATCTGGAGGGGAGGTCGGAGATGGGGACACACAAGGCACATCGGATATGAATAATCTCAAAGGCAGCACTCCAAGCTTTCTTTGTGCCTCTGTACAAACATTAGGATGGAATGAGGACAGTGACCAAAACAACATCAACAAGTGCTTCAGTAAAATTAAAGAGATGTTCATGTATGCACCGTGACACCTGAAGAGATGGCCTTCCAGTGGAGGTCCTCAGGGAGTAGCAGCAGAGAAAGAGAAAGATGGATGATCAGGAGAGAAAATTCAGAGCTTAAAGCTTTGCTTTGCACTGAGCCCATCCCAATGAGCACACCCACACGGCACCATCTCCTAAGCACCTCTCGGGCTCACTCCTGAGCACAGAACCAGGAATAGCCCCTGAGCAGTGCTGCTGTAGTCCCTACTCAACCATCTGAAAAATTTTTTTAAAAAAAGAGAGAAAATAAGCAGTAGAGGCAGAAAGGCAGAAGAATCAGGGAGTGGGCAAGAAAGGGACAAAGGGTCAAATACAGTGATGGAGCGTTAGGAGCAACAGAAGCAAAAAAAAGCCTAGGCAGCTTCTTGGCAGACTTTCTCTGTGCAGGCCACGACCGGGTAAGCCCCTCCTGTCCATCTTCTTTACAGAGTCTCAGGAGGACCTGGAGGGTGCCCATCGGCAGGATTCTCCACTTTCATCAGTCCTCAAGCTGTGGGTTCTCTCCAATTCTAAGAACTCCAAGGCAGAAAAGGACCCAAGAGCATCATCCAGACCCCGCTCCCAAGTTCAGCCCTAGTGAGGACCTCCTGCCCTTCATCTGTTACTTGGTACTATTCTTCCACCCTTTTTATTCCTCATCTCTGAGTGCTTTTCTCTTCTAGAGACTTTGCAGTTCTCTTCTAGAGACTGTGAGGATGACTACAGTCCCATCCCAGTCAAGATTCTGTGCTCCTTTGCGCCAAGTGCCCATCCTGAGACTCCTGTACCTGGCTGGCATAGTCCTGTAATAGAGAACCTGAACAGGAACCATTCCTTCCTCTGAAAGCATTAAGGGCTTAAATGTGCATTCTAGATTTTGGCTATTGTGAACAGTGCTGCAATGAACATATAGGTACAGATGTCATTTCTACTGTGCTTTTTTTGTATCCTCAGGATATATTCCTAGAAGTGGTATTGCGGGGTCATATGGAAGCTCAATTTCTAGTTTTTGAAGGACTGTCCATATTGTTTTCCACAAAGGCTGGACTAGTGGGCATTCCCACCAACAGTGAGAGAGTGTCCCCTTTCCCCCACATCCACGCCAGCACTAGTTGCTTTTGGTTTTTTGGCCCAAAGGAGCACAGGATCACGACTGAGATGGGACTGTAGTCATCCTCACAGTCTCTAGAAGAGAACTGCAAAGTCTCTAGAAGAGAAAAGAACTCAGAGTTGAGGAACAAAAAGGGTGAAAGAATAGCACCAAGTAACAGGGCAGGAGGTCCTCACCAGGACTGAGCTTGGGGGTGGGGTCTGGATGATGCTTTTGGGTCCTTTTCTGCCTTGTAGTCCTGAGAATTGGAGAGAACCCACAACTTGAGGATTGATGAAAGTGGATGAATGTGTGCCAGTCTCTGTGGTGTGAGACGGTATCTCATTGTTGTTTTGATTTGCATCTCCCTGATGGCTAGTGATGTGGAGCAGTTTTTCATGTACCTTTTGGCCATTTGTATTTCTTTTTTGAGGAAACTTCTGTTCATTTCTTCTCCCCATTATATGATGGGGGTGGGTTTTTTTTTTCTTGTACAATTCTACTAGTGTCTTGTATATCCTGGATATTAATCCCTTATCAGATGGGTATTAGGTAAATACTCTTTCCCATTCTATCTATAGGCTCTTTCTGTATTTTGGTCATTGTTTCTTTTGAAGTGCAAAGGTTCTTAGTTTGATGTAGTCCATTTGTTTATGTTTGCTTCCACTTGCATGGTCAGTGCTGTTTCATCCTTAAAGATGTTTTAGCTTCAGTGTCGTGGAGAGTTCTGCCTACATTTTCCTCTATGTACCTTATGGATTCATGTCTGATATTGAGGTCTTTTATCCACTTTGATCTGACTTTTGTGCCTGGCAAGTGCCCTAGGGCAGATGACTGGTTAAAGAAACTTTGGTACATCTACACAATGGAATACTATGCAGCTACCAGGAGAGATGAAGTCATGAACTTTGCTTATAAATGGATAGACATGGAGAGTATCATGCTAAGTGAAATGAGTCAGAAAGAGAGGGACAGACATAGAAGGACTGCACTCATTTGTGGAGTATAAAACACATAACATGAGGCTGACACCAAAGGACAGAAGGACAGTAGATTCACGGGATAGATAGATTGCTCCATAGCTGGAAGCCTGTCTCATGAGCAAAGGGGAGAAGGAAGCTGGAACAGAGAAGGGATCACTATGAAAAAGATGGCTGGAGGAATTGGTCGGGATGGGAGATGTGTGCAGAAAGTAGATAAAGGACCAAACATGATAACCTCTCAGTGTCTGTATTGCAAACCATAATGCCCAAAAGTAGAGAGAGATTATGGGGAATCATATCTGCCATGGAGGCAGAGGGAGGGTGGGAAAGGGGAATTATACCAGGGATATTGGTGGTGGGGAACGTGCACTGGTAGAGGGATGGGTGTTTGATCATTGTGTGATTGTAACCCAAACATGGAAGCTTGTAACTATCTCACAGCGATTTAATAAAATTAATTTTAAAAATTTTTTTTTGCTTTTTGGGTCACACCCGGAGATGCACAGGGGTTACTCCTGGCTCTTCACTCAGGAATTACTCCTGGCGGTGCTCAGGGGACCATATGGGATGCTGGGGATTGAACCCAGGTCGGCCGTGTGCAAGGCAAACACCCTACCTGCTGTGCTATTGCTCCAGCCCCCCAAAAAAAATTTTTTTAAATCACCACAAAAAAAATACATACATATGTATTCTAGAGCAATAGCACAGCGGTAGGGCGTTTGCCTTGCACGCAGCCAACATGGCCAACCTGTGTTCGATTCCTCTGCCCCTCTCGGAGAGCCCGGCAAGCTACCGAGAGTATCTCGCCCACACGGCAGAGCCTGGCAAGCTACCCGTGACATATTCGATATGCCAAACACAGTAACAACAGTCTCCAATGGAGACGTTACTGGGCCCGCTCGAGCAAATCGATGAACAACGGGAGGACAGTGACAGTGATGTATTTTAGAGACGGCCCCTTCTTTTCTAGTTTGCACTTCACCAGTTCTTTAAAATAAAAAACCTATGTGAGTGCTGATTCAATCTGATTCAAGGAAATCCACAGCAGCTCTGCCTTGCGACGATGAGCAGAAAATGAGCACAGTGTCCAACATGGTCTCCCAGCAGCTGTTCTAGAACCCTGAACTCTGAGAACTGCCCAGCGGGCCCCTCTCCAGGACCTCTGTGCCTCCTTTGAATACTGCTCTTATCCTATCCGAAGCTTTTGCATTTTAAATGTTATCTGTTGTGGTTTGGGAAGGCCAGAGAGTGCTCAAAATTTTTTTCATATAGATGAATCCTAGTGGCACCTTCATTTTAGACTTCTCAGCCTACAAGTCATTTCATAGGAACAGTGTTTCCTAGAGCAGGGGAAACCTATGCATGGTTCACTTGGGACTAAACCACCCAGCTCTTTTCTTCCTCCCCAATCTGTCTTGTGTTTCTGCTCCCTCCCTTCTGTCCTCTCCTCATTTCCCAATATTCTTTTGTTGTTTGTTCTTATCTCTCAGAAAAGGGCTTGTCTTCTACCCAAGCCACCTCCACCTCCACACTAATCATTGCCAATCATAAATAGGGAGGTGCCAAGGTGGGCTTAGATTGACCTGACCTGAGCAATGATAGAGACTGCTGGGCAGCTAGGATGGAAACACTAGGAAACCAAACCTCTTGCTCATCTGTCACATCCATCTCTTCCAGCTTTATTCCTGTCTGCCTCTGATTTTAGAGATTGAAAAGCAAAGCTTCACCTCCTTGGGCCCAGTGACTTGAAGTCTAAATAGCAGGCAACCTTACCTACCCGCCCAAGAATATTTCCTGAGGCTCCTGGGACCAGATTCTCTGAGGGATAGGGTGGTGAGGTACAGCTGCTACACCCCAAGGAACAGAAATCTTGGTGTAGTAGGGAAACCTAGGCAAAGAATATGGAGGTATCGTAGTCCTCTGTCCCCCGTGAGTTCAATACTGAATGTGATGTCACAGTGGGAGGTAGAGATAATGATTGAATCATATCTGATAACAAGAGCCTTAGTGCTTGCATATTATAGCTATTTAGACAAGAGTAGAAGGAAAAGGCAGTGAAGTCAATCTCGATGTGTGTGAGCAAATGTTATGGTTAGTACAGCCAAACTGATCAATGTTTTAGCAGTTACATCTAATTAGCGTGTCTCAACAATAGGTTCACCTATTTTCCGTATAATGCCTATCAAATTGATTCTGATGCATTGTCATGTTGATAGTGAAGTCTGTTTATATTCTTCTGCTATCAGTTACAAAATTCTACAGCAGTGCATTCTTTTTTATTTATTTATTTATTTATTGCTTTTTGGGTCACACCTGGCAATGCACAGGGGTTACTCCTGGCGGTGCTCAGAGGACCATATGGGATGCTGGGAATTGAACCCAGGTTGGCCGCATGCAAGGCAAACACCCTACCCGCTGTGCTATCTCTCCAGCCCCTACAGCAGTGTATTCTTCCTCCTCCCTTGTAGCAACCCTGATCACTTTCTTTCCTTGGCTTTCTAGTTGCCTTTTCTTGTTCTTTTTTCGTGCTTTTTAAGCCTGCTCTCTTATCTCTTTTTACCCTCTCCTCTCATCTGTTCCTTCTTTTCCAAGTATGCCTTGGTCATCTTCCTTCCCCTTTCTACTTCCCTATTCCTCTACCAATCCTAGAGGCAGATGGGCAGGCTTGGTCCTAACAAGTTACCTTCCCTTCTAAGCCCCAGTCTTCTCATTTTCAAACAGGGACAGCCCTAGTAACTCACAGGACCATTAAGTCAACTTAATCAGGTCATTTGTGTACAGAAATTAAGTGCTACCACCCACAACTTTCATACTTTCAAGGAAAGCAAGTTGTTTCTTTCTCTTTCTCTGAAATGTATTCTTAACTCCCCCTACCAAAAAAAAAAAACCTCCTACCAAAATTGAAAGTGATTCTTACTGATGTTTAACCACCAAACTCTTGCTAGTGCCAATTCTATAACAAATTTAGACTGGATAAAGGAAAGTAAGAATGCATTGGTTCCTCTCTCCATCCTTAAAAGCCTACAGCCTGGGGAAGATCAGACCAGAGAAATAACAGTAGAATCGCACGTGCAGCCTATGATAGGACGCATTTAGTAGGTGAAGCAAGGAAACCTCCAAGTCTACTTAGCAGAGAAATGTGAGACCTCACCAATGGGAATTCCAAGTTGACTCCTTTGGAAAAGAAGAATTTGTTCCATAAAATGAGATCAACACAGACAAAAAGAATGGTACATGGGAAGACCAAGTGTTGTAAAGGGGACAGAAAAATTGGGGACTAGTGAGTCATGCCAACCAGATTACAAGGGGTGTAAAGAAGGGTAGCATGGTGGCTAAGAGATCCTGAAAGAATTTTAATCCCCTTTACTGTCATCATCATCATTCTCATTCACTGAGTACTTGGCCTTGTGCTAAGGACTCGAATGTACATTTCATCATAGCTAATCCTCCCCAAATCTCAATGGGCAGGGACTACCACTCTTCCTAATTCTTACAGAAGCGTCTTTTAGTAGACCAGGACATTAGAATTCAGCCTCCCTTAGTCATATGCAGCCTCCCTTATGTCTCTCTCTACAGGTGTGTGCTAGTCAAGTTCCAGCACAGACTGGCATGAGCAGAAATGGGAGAGCAACAATGACAGGTTAATGGTGGTGGATTCTAGAAATGTTTGTGCAGCAGAACTGCAGAGCTTATTGGTAGTCCATATGTTGGAGTGTAGAGCGAGAAAAAACGTTGATGTGAATTCTAGGTTTCTCTCTTGGAAGAATAAAGGGCTAGAGATGTCATTCACTACAATGCCATACACAGCCCCAAAAAGTGAGAAGATGAAGCAGCAGGAGCGTAAGTAGGGTGGAGAATGATAATGTCAACCTGTGCAGGGTGGGCTTGAACCTGAGCAAGGTGCCTCTCTCCTTATTAAAAATCTCCTCAGAAGACAGATTTATAGCCTCAGAATCAGCAGCAACAAAAAAGTGCATGGAAATCATGGAAGATGAATAATTTCATTCAAAAGGGACAAGAATAAAGAGAAGTGAGGAAAGGATGGGGGGATGAGGGTTATTCAATTTAATCAGAAGGAGAGAGTTGTGGGGGACACTTGATCTCAAAAGAAGTGCAGAAAAGGTTATATGGAAATAAAATGTAAGACCCTCTTCCTCTGCGTGTCTGGCACAGAGTTTGACCCAGGGTAGGTGTTCAACAAACCTTAGCTGAGGGAAGAAAAAGAGAGGAAGGAATGGAATAGTCACCTCAAAGAAAGGAAGGAGTATGTTTTCCAAAATATTGTGATCCATAACACCTTATACTTAATTGGAAATGTATTCATTAATATTTGAAAATATGCAATAATGCTAATAAGTCCAATAGGATTTCAGGCAAGTATAGCAAAGGTGAAGGTTACCATTCTCTATGAAATATTCTTCTGAGAAATCCTGAAAAATATTCCAGCATCGAACTCTTGTACATGCCCTACAAACATTTAGACTACTCAAATTAAATCTTGCTATACTTAAGAAGTCCCTGTTTACTTTGAAATGAAGGGTAAGGGGGGGGGGGGGGGCTTTTCCTTCGAAATGAAAAGGTTCCAGTTTCCCAGGTAAGAGTAAAATGAAATCATCCTGAGGTACATTCTCTCTCTCTCTCTCTCTCTCTCTCTCTCCCTCCCTCTCTCAGTAAGTCCCTCATTATCAAAGAGGTTTGCATTATTGAACAATACAAACACACAAGAAAGATAAATGCAAGTTTTCAAAGTCACTCTAGGTTTACTTTTTGCCATTAGGGCCACTGTGGAACAGCCTCAAAGACAACAACATGGTCCATGGACACAGGTGTTGCCGTCCTCTGGTTCATCTTTCTAGTAAGTGTGCAGCTTTCAATTAATGCTCCTCACCAGTTTCTCACCAATTTTTGTTTCCTCTAAGACAATTCATTGTTAATAAGGGCCCTGAGACACTCTCATGTCTACCAACAAAACGGCTAAAAGAATTCTTTTTTTTCTATTCAGACAAATCTCAACACAAAAACAGCTCCTTCACATTTCAGGAGGTAGTTTAGTGACATATCCCTGTCTAAAGCATGAAGTGATCATAAAGAAAATAATATCTTGAATTGGCACACTAGGTGCAAAACCCCTGAAAAATCGGAAAGCAGACATGACCAAAAGATCTGACAAATAAGATCTAAGAAGCCAAAAAGAAATGGGCAGTATGCACACCCTTCAGCAATGAAACAGGTGATATTAACAGAATCAAATTTTAAATTTCAAAGGAAGAAAATGTTCTATTCCCCAAACCCAATAATTTTCCCCCAACCTATTCTTTAAAAAATAAAAAGAGCATACCAAAGACTATTTGCTAAACTGAATCACAAATTAAAGCAGCAAAACAAACAGCACCCTGGAAAAAAATAAACAGTAAATAAATGCAAAACGTCCCTAAGAGTCTAGAACTCACCCTTTTGATTTCACCAACCATTGAATGCTCCCCATCAACTCACCTTAGCCTGGACCTAATTCTCTCCCCCAAAAGGCTGATTTCCCAACAGCACAAGAAGATCAAAGAGGTACCCAACTCTGTGACCATATTAATGAGAAAAGCTAGACTATTCCGAAAGCTCTAGTAATTACAAAGAAAACAAACTGGGTCTCTAGGGGCCATTCTTGCAAACCTGAAATCAACTCCAGGAAAAAACACTCTTGACTACTTACCGTGAGAGCTACCAGAAGCTACCAGATGACAGATCAGAATCAGCATCTCAGAAAAAAGAGGAAGGTGTTGTTGCAGGAAAGCAGTTCTTACTGCCAATGAGGAGTGGGGGGGTGGGGGGGGGGAATGAATGCTCCTTGGAAAAATACCAAAAGCCGCAGCAGAGTATCTATCTCCTTTAGCACTAGAGTAGCCTGCAGCAGCTTCCGGATCTGAAGTGGTTAATGTTGGAGAAACAAAGGAAGTTCCCTGGAGGCTGCCTTCAGGAGAAGGATGGTTTCCTCTGTGGGAACCCAGAGTTCAGAGGCCGGGAAGCAGACAGCTACACCGGGTCGCTAGCTCCCTTTTCTAACTCACCCAAGTTTTATCAGCCCTGCACCAAGAGAGAAAAGCAAACATCTGTGGTGTTGCCACCTGTTGGTCCTCCTAGCGATGCCACACCAGCAGTGGGTTTGATTTGGTTGGGTTTTTTAATGGTTTCCAAAGGAGTACAGTCCTCTTCTGGATGAATGCTCCTCTGTACACTCAATTTAATAGCTGAGCAAAGACCGCTCTATCTCCACATCTTTCATTTCAGCTAAGAGGACACAATTAACCCTGAGGGTGCCAAAGAACAAACACAGAGGAAATAGATGGAAACTCCTTCTTTCAGAATAGTTTTGTAGACTCCTTGGTTTTTCAAGAAGTGATTGGATGTAAAGAAAATTAATTTGGGTCTCTTTTTGAAAGAAGAATTGTGGTACCTTTTCAATATTTCTGAAGCCATTCGGGGATGTTTCCAGAAATTTCATCAGATTTGCATTTAAATACTGAAAGTAAATATATTTTATTTATATCTCTACAGCCAGCACAAGATGGTCCCCCGTGGCTCCACTTTCTTGGAACATGCTAGTACTGAATCCCCAGGTTTTTAGAGAACCAGGTCAGAGAGAAAGGAGGGCCTTACTCTGAAAAGCCACAAGAAAGTGCAGGTTTCAAGAGGAAGAGGAAGAAGGAGGGGGGAGGAGGAAGAGGATGAGGAGGAGGAGGAGGCTGCGGAGGAGAAAGAAGGCCAGGAAGATAACTTTAAGGGCTGGAGTGAGTGCTATGCAGCCCTGGGTTCAGTCCCAAGCACTGCCATCAACGAGAAAGAAAAGGAAAGAAGGGGGGGGGAACTATAGGAGGGAGCAATCTTTTATTATTTCTGAAACTCATCTTTAAATTTAAAAATATTTTCAGCATAGCCTGTGAACCAGTTTCTGCAGTACCTAAACAACTATTATAACGTAGATTATTATTTCCTTTGCTGAAGAACCTATAAGGAAATCAGCAATTTCCACTTTGTTAGTGGAAGTAACAGGTAAGATAAGTAAATGGAAGGAACAGATAAATTCATTCAAAAAGGAAACTAAACAATGCCTACACCCACAGGGCTATTTTTTTTTCATCTCTTGGGAATTTACCTTACAGATGTTCACAACCATAAACAAACATGTCAATATGATGAAGGCAGGTAGACAGGGAAGGCCCCCTCCCAAGGCAATGGCAAAAGCCAGCCCTGCAGAAAATAGGAACTAAGGTCTAATAAGACCCTCACCTGGCTCAGGCAACAGACCCAATGAAGCTCCTACAGGAACAAAAGGCCAGGAAAGGAATTTCAAAGAAGACATCACCATTCCCAACCTCCCTGGTAACCTCCTTAGCAACGGGAGGACTTTGACCTAGAAGGAAGCCCCACTTGGGGGCAGGTTGAAGAAACCCTATGAAGGCCACCTTGAACAAAGGAAGGGTGCACATGTGCTACCTGAGCCCATGGTGTTATTTGCTCCCACGTGGCGGAGCACTTGTGGTATCTGAGCACATGTGTCGCCGGCATCTCCCCTCTTGAGATGTGTACTTTCATGCTTTCGTGTCTAATGCTAGGATGTGTGTAAGGGCTCTCTCCACCCTTGGAGAAGCATGTGTTCTCGCTTGAGTACATTACTCTCTCACTCTCTCACTCTCCACACCTTAAAAATCCTTCAAATAAAGTCTATTTAATTCACTGCTTGTCTACTCCTGAAATTCCTTTCTGCGAGGCGAGACAAGAACCTAGTAACCCTGGGTCCCAGGTGGCAGAGGCAGTTGCGGAGAAAGTGGCCGTCTTTCTCCTCCCCACTTCACATAAGTCACCCGTGGGGCCCACCGACATTATACAGAGTGTGGCACCAACTGTGGCCCCAACATCCTTTTAAAACCCTTATGTATAAGGGGCGAGCTACCAAGTTAAGATGTCCCACTCCAGAGGAGAACTCTGCATCCATCAGCAGGGGGAAGAAACTGCAGGGAAGAATCAAATCATCAAGATTTCAATCTGGCTCCACCAGGGACTGACCTGGGTAACTGCAGACAAATTCTCACCCCTCTGGCCTGATGTCCTCGTGAATAAAGTGGTGATACTGACAGCACTGAACCTTGGAGGACCACTGCAACGAAGACAGTGCCTAGAGCATACCAGCGGCTCAGAAAATAAGAGCTAGCATCAGTGAAGGAGGTAGGCTTCTGCAGACAGACATGACAAGAGCCGTCAGGCATTGTCAAGTGAAAAAGAAAAGTTGTAGTGTTCGGGTCCGAGCTCAGGACAGCCTCACCTGTCAAGGAAAACTCTGAGAGACCAAGTCCATGCAAAAGCAAGAGGTTCATTCGAGCATGCTCGGGCTCACAGCATGACCACAAACCGTCAGTGACTGAGAGCCCCGAGCCTCTTCAAAGGGGGCTTTTTATAGGGCATCTTCCAGCACATTTCAGAAAGCCCGCGCACAAATCACCTAATACATTTGAATTATCACATTAGATGCTGCAAGCAGGCAGCCAATCATTTTGCAACAAGCCATCAGCACCAGCCACTCTCTTCTGTACCAGGCCCTCCCACTGGGCAGTCAATTAGGCCTTTTCATTAGGCCTTCTCTGACCTTGTTAGCCTTATCTGGTGAATTCCAGGTGCAGGGAGGACATGGGGGTACTTGGTGTTGGGCCTTGTTAGGCGGATTCCAGGACAAGGAGATGCCTCATTAGGCCTTCTCCGGCCTTGTGGCCTTATCTGGCGAATTCCTAGTGCAAGGAGGAGTTGGGGGCACTTGGTGTTGCTAGCCTGCCGCAGCTGCAGGACGGGATATGGGCTGGGACTTGCTTTGCTAGGGCCCAATTGTCATGGGGCTATCTTTCATTAGAAGCATATGTATAAGAAATGCCATTTAATAAAAATACATTAAGTGACTTTCTGATTACTGTTTCTTCCGCTAAACCTTTGGGAACAGAAACCTTTGTTCACAGTCATGTCCACAGCACCTATGACAGGATCCATAGTAACCAAATAAATATCACTGACTGAATAGTTAACAGAGAGGGTGAGCAAGAAGAAATAATCAGCTATTCATTATGTCATAGGAATAGTATGGCGTTGAAGAAGCAGCTGGAAATGCTTGATACTTTACCCTTCTGCGCTGCTTAAATTCTCAATAAACCAACATGGTCAACCAATAAAAACGTTTCTTTTAGAAGACATTTTTGTTTACAAGGAGCATCTTGAAATTAGTGGTTTCCCTCACCAACAACAGATAGGTGGGATAACCAAGGATGATTCTGTCTACAATCTGATTGATCAGAAAGCAGTTTACAAAAGAAGAAAAGTACAAAGTTCTTTCTTCTTAATCATCTATTGATCTTTCCAAAGTTACTTCATCAGATGGATTACCCACCCTAGACTATTAGGATGACCCCAGACCATGAGTTACCTCTTCATCCATCAGCAGGGGAAAGAAGAAAGTGTAAAGAAGAGTCGAATCACCAAGACTTCCATCTTGCTCCACCAGGGACTGACCCCCAGACCGTGGATTATCAACAGCTCACTGTGACCTTGCCCTCTTTGTTCAGGCTCTCTTCCTGTGGGGAGGACATTCACTTCATACACTCACTTTCCAACTTGTCCTTAAAAGTTCAGATCACATGCCTCTCCAGAGTCTTTTCATATCTTCCTGGCATCTCTGGTCCCTTCCTCAAGGACACTGTTAGAGACTTAATGTGGTACCATCCACCAGCACTAATGGTAAAACATCTGCTACATCCACTTCTGGTGAGCAGAGTGCCAGAGGGAAGGACTGTAATAGCTGATCAACGTCCCTCAACACACAGACAGATGGACAAAAAAGTAAGAGGGGGAGGGGGCCAGAGAAGGGGAACAGAGATCCTTATAAAGGTATGGGTGTACATTAAGAATCTGTGTACTGTGATTTTTTTTCATTTGCCAAAAATGTTCTGATACCAGAAAAACTTCATGTGCCTTGTCATACTCCCTAAAATTAGAGGTGCCTTTGTTTAACTTACTAAGCACATTCTTCTCTAATGCTTCTAAAAGCTCTAAAATTGATTTTAAATGCTCTGATTAGTCTATTTAAAAAATAAAAAATAAAAAAATAAATGCTCTGATTATTCTTATAGTAACTAGCATGAATCGTTTCAATCACGCTATTTTTTCCCCTTTTTTCCCAAAAACACTAGAAGAAATGACAAATTCTACTGGGAGAAGAAGGTAGGCTAGGACCAAAAGACTCTCTGTGTTCTAGTCAAAAGGCAGAGACAGTCGAAATATCCCCTTGATAAAGAAGAAAATAAACAAAATTTGGTCTATATGCAAAATGCATCATTAGCCAGTCTTAAAATTAAAAAAAGAAAAGAAATTCTGATGATTTCTGCCATGTAATTGTGCCTTAAAAGCAACACAAAAACCAGCTGGATACCAAAGGATATAAAATGAGCAAATCTTATGATGGTTACCAAAGATGGCAGAAGATGTAATGAGAAATTACTGTTATTTAGATACAGAGGTTGGTATTCAGATGATGACAAATTCTACGGATGTGCAGTAGTGCAGGTTATTCACCATCATGAATATACTTGACACCACTTAACTAAATACCTTTAAATGCCTAAAATATTAAATGTTATACTAATACCACTAAATAACATTACCTGTACAGTTCATTAAGCAGCGTATACATTGTCAGAATGCAGAATCCTTATTGTAAAAAGTTTTACTGTGTTTTACACATGTCCCGGTATGAGTGTCCAGAGGGCTTTCTCAAGGCTCTCCTCAATCTGTCCTCACAACAATTCAGTGAATTACATTCAAGGAATTTTGAGTAAATAGCTGAGTCTTTGAAAGAAACATTTTTCCCCTAATTCACTTACCCTTTAACCTGATCCTCCAACTTGGCACACATTTGATTAAAAGAAAGAGATGGAAACTTTCATACTTAACAATCTGAAACCACACAACTTTTTGGAGGAGGATAAATAGCACCATATAGTCTTTGGGACCTATAAATAGGCCCAACTTTGGTGCCAGGATAGCTAAGAAAGTCCCACAAGTGCTGTTTAAAATAAACAGATTGACCACCTATAACAAATGGAATGTCCTGGCCCATAGTTTAAAATCCTCAGCTGGAAAAAACAGATTTGACAAGCATTTTCATTCAACAAATGCAGATGCTCTAGTAGGCACTTTGTGGGACATAGAAAGATAAACCAAAACATGGTTTCTGCTCATGAGATGTTTTTTATGGGCTGGGAGGAGTTTGACAGGGAGAGGAAGACTTTCCAAAATAAAAGTTGAGGTAAGGGAGAGGTAGGGAGACAACAAAGCTCTGACTCTGAGAATATAACTCCAAACTGTAGTTTGACTTTGTGCCCATTCAATTTAATCACCGCAAGATCACTAAGATTTCTGGGACCCTGAAATTTAGCCATTGTTATAGATTCAGACTTTGAGTGAAACTTCCTTCTGCCCCACCCTCACACCTTTACCTCCCCCCACACACACCACACTTCTCTTCATGATTGAAACCTACTCACTTCCCATTCATAGACTATTTCACCCATTCATATCCTCCCGATCCTGACCATCTAGAAAGAAAGTAGAGTTTTCTAACCTCTTGTAGTTGTATTCATCAACTGGTTCCCTCCATGGTGTCTTCCACTGAAATTCATGCAGAGAAGATAACGGTGCTAGTCCACTTCACCCTTCCGCACACCAGTTCCTCACCAATCACTTCCTGTTGGTTGGTTAACCTTTAGTGTCACAAAATGTGTTACCTTACATTGGCCAACATAAACGACTTGACCCACTGCTGGGAGGCCATTTCCTACCAGGGACTTTCCATCTTTGTGAAAAGACTCACCCTTAACCTTTGGTTATTAGTCAATTAACTAACAAAATGAACAAACCAGAAAAAAACAAAATCAGAGCATGAAAGAAGGAAGATATTCATTTTTTTCTTTTTTATTTATTTTTTTTTTTCAAATACCCATCCCTCCACCAGTGCCCATTTCCCACCACCACGAATCCCAGTATCCCTCCCACCCCTGCCTGTGGCAGGGCATTCCCCTTTCTTCTCTCTCTCCTTTTGGGTGTTGTGGTTTGCAAAAGAGTTAAGCCTGATTTTCAGGGAAAAATGTTGGATGATTTACTTTCCATTGATCACTTTGTATATAAGGAGATGTTGCGCGGCCACTTATGTGCCTGCGCGGTTCAGAAAAAATTTCCTGGTACCGCATGCCAGAGCTATGCTTGTAGAAGCTCATGATCACCGGGGTTCCATCTGGAGAAGGCGGAACGGCAGCACCTACCCCATCTGGGACCTCCCGGTGATATCGGCTCTGTTTGGGACCTGGAGCATTCTCCGGGAGCTGTGGGGCACTCCAGCCGGTTTTCTTCTTTGTTGCTGTGTGAGGATATTCATTTTAGTATTAAATTAAGCCTTGGATGGGAACCTATATTTAAAAATAGAAATATAATTTAATTTAAAGTAACATAAGAATCACATAAATATTTCTATCCCTAGCATCCCGTATGGTGCTCTGAGCACCACCAAGAGTAATTCCTGAGTGCAGAGCCAGCAGTAACCCCCTGAGCATCACTAGGTGTGGGTTAGGAACAAACAAAAAAAATCACATAAATCTGCCACATTAATATTAAGTGGGTAGGTGGGAGCTTGGAAGACAACTCAAGCAATAGAGGACCTGCTTTGGCATGTGTGAGGCCCTGCATTTGATCCCTCCTACCACGTGGCCCTCCATGATCCTTAATCATCCATCCAAAGCACTGCATGCCCAAAACAGACTGAGTTCTACCAGAAGTAGCCCTGGTGACTCCTGAGACACAACGCCTTCAGTACAGGCCTCACATGCACACATCAGACCAGATTTGGTTGGGCCCTTGAGCACTATCTGGTATGATTCTCTGCCCCCCCTTTTTTTAAATTAATTTTTAAATTTTTTTTTTATTTTTTAAGGTAGTATTTTTTTAAGTTCACAATATTTGATTACATTTAATATTTAAACACCAATCCCACCACTGTTACACCTTTCCATCACCATATTTGAAATGTTTCCATTCCAAAACCCAATCCCTGTCCCAAAGCAGAACTGAAATAATATATTTTGTATTGTTTGTTATGAAAAACTGCTGAAAATTCTAAAAAAAGTGTCCATAGAGGAAAGTGTGAAGACTGTTCTATTTTGATAGGAGCCATTAAGACCTTCTATAAGAAATCACTAACATGTTGTGAACTTTATATATATATATATATATATATATATATATATACACATATATATATATTTCCCTCTATGATTGGTTGCCTATTATTTGAACCCCATGAAATGTGGTGAGACAATCTTGGAATATGGGTATGGTGTGTCTTATGATGTGTCACGGCCGCCAGGAATAGGTTCACTCATGCTTGAGACTCAGCCCCAGTGGGTGGGGAGCAGCCTTGAGCATAGCGGTGGTTGGGTTCTGGAGGTTTTTGACGGCTGGGGCTGGGTCCCTTGGGTCAGGGAGGGCTCTCACCCGCCCCCCTCTGCACCCCCCCCTTTTAAGTAAAATAAAATTAAACTCGTGTTTTTTAAGAACACTCAAATTCCTTTGTGTTTAAAAGTCACCTCTGAAGACCAGCTCCTCCCAGCAACTTGGACTCTTCCTCAAAGGCTCTCCTGAGGTTTCTTTCATCACAGATATCCAGACATAAAGCAGAAACTGAAAAAAAAGTGAACCCGAAAAAAAGCACGTTGTTCTCCAAAACCCGCAAATCACCAAAAACAAGTGATTTGCATTTAACTTGCCCTTTCAAATGCATTCTGAACCGTGTGTTCCAGAGCTAGCTGACCCAGTTCTAAACCAGACAGCCTAACCCCACATCAGACAATTGGCATCCCCAGTTGTAAAAGTTATTCTAATAGTTCATATTCAAATGGCAAGTGCTTGGCAGCCACAACTGAATCTTGGAATAGATTGTTGGCCCTGGCAAAAAGACATTTCCCAAAATGATGTACCTCTTTCTACCAGGGAAGTACAATATCATCTTTTCAAAACAAAAGATGAGCAGAACGGGAAAGAGAGATAGCACAGCAGCTAGGGTGCTAGCCTTGCACACAGTTGACCTGGGTTCAATCTCCAGTACCACATATGGTCCTCTGAGCCCTCCAAGAGCAATTCCTTAGTGCAAAGTAAGGAGTGACCCCAAACATCACCGAGTGTGGGCCAAAAAATAAATAAATAAATAAATATTTTTTAAAAAGAAACATTACCAGAAAATATTGGGAGGCTTAGGTCTTCCAAGGTTGGCATCCTAAGAAGTCCTTACCATGAAGGGAGAATTTACCAGGAAAGAGGAGCCCACTGGGAAGCGACTCCATCTGGATCAGTTTTGGAAGTTCTGGTAGTTCTTGCCATCTGAGAACCTGTAAGTCAGAAGAGAAACCAGACACTTGGAATTTTACAAAACTTGCTCTAGCCCAATTTCTCCATATCACAATGTCATTCTAGCAAAATATAAAGGCCAGGACCTCATGTCTTTAAAGAAACTCTTTCTTTCATTTTTTGTCCATTGTGCCTACCCTGTACCACAATACGTGGAAAACTCCCTATCCTTTGCACTGGAAACTGCAGGATCCAAGATAAAAGACTTTCAGTTCCTCATTTGGATTGTCTCCAAGATGTTTCTTTATTTTTTTAATTGAATTATAGTAAAATACACAATGACAAAGTTGTTTATGATTGGGTTTCAGTCATACAATGTTCCAATACTTGTCACTTCACGAATGTACATTTCCCACCACCAATATTCCCAGTTTCCCCCCAACCCTCTCCCATATCCTCCACCTGCCTCTTTTTTCAAAGACATTTCTTTCACACATTCCTCACATGCCCCTTCTCTCCTCACCCTTCAGCAAAACAGTGGGAATCCCAAGATTCCCAAGACCTGGTTTCTGCCCTAGAAAGAGCCTTTCTAGTGGAAAGAAATTGCGTTTTCATTAGACTCCTGGGAACAATTGGAAAGCAACTCTACAAAAGTGCCTACCACCTGTTTCTAGAAACGCATCCTACTATACTGTGTGGAGGTGTTGGAGAAACCTCTGTGAAGAAAGGTTACAAAATATGAGTTGGAGGAGATTGTGTTAGTTTTCCAAGTTTTCCAAATCCAAGCCAAATTGCAGTTGATGGTCTTTGCAACTGAGATATTACTCCAGCTCTGCCCTACAATTCCTATTACTCTAGGTCACAGCCTACAGTCACCAATGTTTCCATTGCAAACATCCTACAGCATTTATGAGCAGAAGTGAGTTCATCAATCATTCCTTTAGTACATGAGTAAAAATAATTACTAGGTCCTTATGTATCAGAGACCAGAAAAGGATTAAGCAGAGATGGAAGACCTCAAGGGTGACTCGGATATCTCCGCCCTGAGAATGACAGTCCGAACACACTCTTGGGCAAACTGGATCTATTGTAAGTTGTAAGAAACCAAGATTCTGAAGGCCTATGCAGAGACTTAGCACAAGATGGCAGTAGGGAGGCAAATCTATGCCATAACTGGTGGGTAAGAGACCCAAGAAAGGCGTTCTTTGGATCAAATATGAATTCCCAAAAAACAATGCCAATGTGGGCTCCACTCCAGTCCCAGTTAATGAGACAAAAAAGCCTTTAGGTGTCAAGGACTGGGATCTCCTCAGGCCTACGAACATGAACCAGTACCTCCAGCCTCATCCTGCAACAGCCCCTTCCAAGGGACCCCTGAAAACCCCCGCATTCTTCCGGATGAAAGGCATTTTCACAACTTCCCTTACTGCTGTGCCTGTACTTCATTTTATAGTCGAGAAGTGAGTACAAATGTATTACCAGTGACCAGACCCAGAAGGGGAACAGGAGCCCGGGAGACAACTCAGAGGTCAGGAGTAGATGCTTTGCCTCTGGAGGGTTCCAGGTCAATCCCCAAGTACTCCATAGTCCTCCAAGCACCAGCAGGTACAGTGCTGGAGTTCCCTAAGTGTTGACCTGAGAGACCTCCAGTCCCCCCCCTACCCCCAGAAGAGGGGGAAAATGATGGTGGTCACCAAAGTGCTAGGTTGGGGGCTTAAGTTTCAAGATAACTGGTTTTATTGGTGGTTTTTTTTTTCTTCTTCGGCTCACACCCAGCAATGCACAGGGGTTACTCCTGACTCTGAACTCAGGAATTACTCCTGGTACTGCTCAGGGAACTATATGGGATGCTGGGAATCAAACCCAGGTCGGCCACAAGCAAGGCAAAAAACACCCCACCTGCTGTGCTATTGCTCCACCCCCGATAATTATTTTTTAAGGGTCTTCATGACCCAGACCACTCCCCTTGCCCTTTCTCTGAGATCCACAGGAAGTATCTAAACTGATGAGACCCCAGCACTTGAGGTGTAGCTAAAGGAGGGGACAGCGACACAGACGAGATATCTGTGTGTCTTTAACACTGTCCATTGCTTCAGTATTATCTACAAACCATCTCGTGGACACAAAAAGGGGGCTACATGACGTGAAATTAGGAAGTTCCCTTGGACCCAAACCCCAGGGGGCATGAGAGGTTGAACTGGTCAAAGAATTTACCAAATAGCAAGTTGTCCAGACAAAAGCAAAGAGTAGGGGTCAGAGCATTAGTACAGTAGATGGGATGCTTGCCTTGCACACAAACGCCAGGGTTCAATCCCCAGCATCCCATATGGTCCCTCAAGCACTTCCAGGAGTAATTCCTGAGGCAGAACTAGGAGTAACCCCTGAACATTGCCAGGTTTTGCCCCCAAATTAAAACAAACAAACAAACAAAAAGAGCAAACAGTAATTTGTCAGAAAGTAAACTGCTTTGAAGTTACAGCAATAGTACAGTGGGTAGGGCATTTGCCTTGCATATGGCCAAGCCAGGTTCGATCCCCAGCATCCCAAAAGGTTCCCTGAGTACCATTGTAATTCCTGAGCTCAGAGGCAGGAATAACCCCTGAGCATTGCCAAATGTGACCCAAAAACTTTAATTATATATATATATATATGTGTGTGTGTGTGTGTGTGTGTGTGTGTGTGTGTGTATGCTGGGACCAGGAAAATACTAAGTGGGTCAGGTACTTGCCTTAATATGGCTGATCCTGGTCTATTTTCTTCAAATTTTTTTAGGTTGTTTTGTTTGGGGGCCACACCCAGAAATGCTCAGGAGTTATCTCTGGCTCTACACTTAGGAATTACTCCTGCCAGTGCTCAGGGGACCATATTGGATACTGGGGATCCAACCCAGGCCCAGTTAAATGTCTTACTGGGTTATTGTTCTGGCCCATATCTTCTTCAAATTCTTTGTATAATTGTTAGAACTAAAACTAAAAATACTTCTGTGTCTAATTAACCATAAAATAATTCGGAGCATTTAAAAATAATTATTTTAAATGCTTAAAATAATATTGCCTCCACTATTCTTACATGCACTCACATCCTTTCTCAATGTTAGGAAAATGCTTTGCAAATAACCCAATCCAAAAAATGTGCAGAAGATCTGAAAAGACACAACACCAATGAAAGCAAACAGATGGCCAACAAGCACATGAAAAATAACTCCTCATCATTTATTATAAGGTAAAGCAAATCAAAACCACATGACATATCACCTCGCACCTGCAAGAATATTTCAGACAAGAAACAAGTGTTGGTGGAGATGTAAAGAAAAATTAGTGTACTTCTATGAAAACAATGAATCCTCAAATGATTAAAAATAGATTGTTAATATGTTCTAGAAAATCCACTTATAAATATCTATCCAAAAAAGATTAAAATGTGAAATCCAAAATAAACATAGATACCCCTACATACACTGCCACATTATTCACTATAGCTAAGGTCTAGAAAGAACCCAAGAACCCAAGGACAGAAGAGTGGATAAAGAAGACATGGAGTGTAAAAAATGGATGCAGAAGATTGTGTGTTCGCAGGCTCTCTGGATGTCTCTAGCTCACCGCCCATGTTCGGTGCCCTAGAGCCACTGTGTGGCCTGGATCCGGATGGCTGTTGGCCAAGGGCAGATGAAGGAAAAAGTGAGAGCCAGGCTGGTTGATCTTAGTTGCAGTTTATTTCAATCTTCTCCTAATTCCTGTCTCTCCCCGGCCTCTCCCCAGTCCACTCTTCCAGTCTAGTTATACCCCCCAGGATGAGGGGTTGAGGTAACAATCACACATAGGTGTGGTCACAATCAATAGGATAAAAGTTCTTCCCCTCAGGGGATGCTGCTTCTAGGAGAGATTCTCTTTCAACAGGACAACCCACCCAAAGGCAGAATCCCATGAGTGTTTCTCCTCTCCTTGTCCAACAAACATAGAAGCAGTCATAATATTAATCATTTTGTATGGGCACAGTAAGAGATGCATTAAGCTTATAGACAGTCTTCTGCCCCCGCGCCTGGCTGTTCCTCGCCGGGGCCCGTTGGAGGGGAGCGGGTTGAGCTTTCCTCCCCGCCCCGACCAGGGCTCCGGCAGCCGAAGACCTCCAGGACCAGCCACCACCATGCTGAGACCACTCTCCGCACACATGAAGGTACTGGCAGAGGGACAAATCCACGCGGGTTCCGGGGCCAAGATCTCCCAGCCTACTCGGATTGGAGTTGAGCATCCTCCACCCAGATCCTCCAAATTCCAGTAGGCGTGGGTCACACCCACCACCTGGCCCCTGGTGCCGTGTAATCCCATCAACGGCCAAGACTCAGAGACTATAAAATCCAGCTCCCGGAACCGTGCGGCCGCATTTGTGGCCGCGCAACATCTTATCAAGACATCTTTTTATGACATCTTATTATCTCATTCGTACTTTGGACAAACTTGCAGGCTATCGAATGTAGCCTGCCCATAGGGCAGAGTCTGGCAAACTCCCCGTGGCGTACCAAATATGCCAAATACCAGTAACAATGATGGGTCTCATTCTCCTAAAGAGCCTTGAATATAATCTCAGGGTTAGGATGAAAGAGACGTTACTGGGGCCTGCTCGAGGCAATCGACGAATAACAGGATGATGAAATGAAATGAAATGAAGCTTATAGAATTGCCTGCTTTCCTTGGGTCATCTTGATCTCAGACTACAGTGCTCAGGCCAGATTAGTCTTTCCTATCCCTAGCAGGGTCCGAGTCTCATCGTTACTTTGAATCATGACAGCATTTATCATGATCAAGCTCTTAACTTATAGTTAAGAATTGTGACACTTTGGCCAGGCCCATCTCGATGCCAGGATAGCACATAGCTTACCACTTGCCCTGGTTCCATCCATCCCTGCTTTTGGGTGCGTTAGGAAGTGAGGGCAACTGAGGCTTAAGTTAAGAAAGCAGATGACCAGGAATGAAAAATATTCGAAGCCAATTAAATCCCAAGTTACAAAAGCATAATATTAATTGTCTTTTTGTGTCTATACAAAAGGACATTGCTTTAAAGTAAACTATTCAAAAGACATAAGGAGAGGAGAAAGCCAAAATTAACTTATAAGTTCAGTGTCCTTGAAAGATCTGACCTTACAGATTAACAGAAACTGATTAGGGAAATAAGCTGATTAACTGTTTGGGGAGAGAGCATAGAGAAGTAGTTACAAATAAACAAAAAAATGGGACTGACTCGGGAGCACTGAGGTGGGTGTGACCAGATAGACCTAAGCTGCCTGAGGAAGGACAAAACAGTGTTATCCTACAACGGAGTATACTCTCAATGGAATACTAAGCTACTTATAAAGATAAAATACTGTCACTTGCAGATATATGACTAGAACTCAAGGAACTTATGACAAACAAAATTAGTCAGAAGGAGAAAGGCAAATGCTAGAAGATTTTATTCACATGTGGTATTTTTTTTTAAAAAAGAAACCAGACCAGAGAACTGAGGGAAAGGAGTACAACCCTGCATCCCTTCATATGTTTGAAGAAGTATGAGCCTGCACTCCTACGATGTATACAATGATACGAACGATTACCTCAATGAAAAAAAGTCCAGAGGTTCAAAAAGGTAAAAGTAATAACAAAATTAGTTTGTTTTAAAATTTTTTTATTGTTTATACAAATATCACAGTATTACTTGTTGCCCCGTTGTTCATCAATTTGCTCGAGCAAGGCGCCAGTAACACCTCCATTCATCCCTGTCGTGTGCTCTATATATATATATATAAACACAAATATATGTGTGTATATACGTATATATAATACATATCATATATAAATATATACATATATTATATAATAAAACTTATTAGGTTTATTTTCAACATTTTATTTATTTTAAATAATCAATTATTTCAAATAGCTAACAACTGTGGCTTCTGTGATTGATTTTAACAAATTATCACTAAAATGATCACCCAGGAATTGTCGTGTGGTTTACTGTCTGGAAAGCTAAAGTAAAAAGTAAATAATTTATAGAAATTGTTAAATTTATGTTGTATTAAAAAATAAAATTAAAAAAATAAATCCATGATGTATTAAATAATTGGTGTCCTGTTTTAGGACTCATAGTTCGCATAATGAAAAGCATAGAAGCAACCATCCAAAGGTTGTTTTAAAGAAAGGAAAATTAATTAAATTTGGACTCTTACGTGACAAAGTTCAAGTTTAGGTTAAGTTTGAAAAAACAAAGCATGACATATATTGTGATGGCAATGTAGGCAGAGATCAGCACCCTTGCTAGGTAAGAAGAAAGTTGCAATGTGAGAGGACAGAAAGCAAGAAGTCAGAAGACAAAAGCCAAGATTTTGGGTTGCAAAGCATTTGAGCTGCCTTGGAGGGTTGAGATGACTGATGTGAAAGAATAAAGAGTGAGAGTTGCTCAGGTAGAGAGAATAGCAGCAGAAAAGTTCAAGAAATCAAAAAAGAAAAGAAAGAAAGAAAAAAAAGATATTCAGGGACCTATATCATTGTGCTTCCTTCAATCTATCTAGCAATAGTAAAGAAATAATGGCAAATATGGAAGAAAAAAGGGATAGAGTTTCCGTCTCTAATAATTATTTAGGTATCTGATAATAGTAGCCTAAATTAAGACAATGCCTATGAGAACGGAGGACAAAGTCCAGTTGCAAGTGTTACAAAAACATAACCACTAACAAGCAACAAGATGAAGGCACAGGAAAGGAAAAACCAAGGTGCTGCTGAGGTCTGAGCCTGTGGTGAGGCTGGCAAAATGGAAGAGAAAATGTGAAACAAGTTCTGCTCCATATATCTGAGTCCTGTAGCCTAGCCTCCAGTTGTTCATCACCGACCAAGGAGAGTGTAAGACTGAATAGTTTCTCTGTGACTCATGAGACGAGAGAGTGAAGTTGTTTTTTATCCTCGTAGCAGTAAAACAAAACCTGCTCATGATTAACCAGACCCTTTGGGTGCCTGAAACTTCAGGTAAGCTTCCTAGAAACACAAACTGGGAACCTCAAAAGCTTCAAAGTTTTTATGACTTCTTTCCTTAGTTCTTAGTTGAAATCTGAAAGCTATCTGTTCTCTCTTTGAGATGTAACTGTGGCATCATTCATTTCCAAACTGTCTCAGTTTCATCATCTTTAAATACTTGGTATGATAAATCCTCAACCTAGTCAAGGGGCTATTCTGGGTTTCATCATTTAGACTTTCCCTTGTCAGCTTTCTGAATAGCTTTTTTATCTTGCCCTCAATAGTTCTTCACTCCAGCATAACTTGATGGCATCATACTTCAGAGAACCATTCATTTTAACTCTGTATCCATGGATCATTTCACTGTGATTTGGGGGGATTAGTTGAGATACACCCAATGCATTTCACATATCATATCCATCTGTCCATCAAGATTACTTTGGGTGATTCAATATACATCTATCTATGCTCCTACACAGTCTTCCCAGTGGAAAATTACCTGGCCACAATTTCACAATGTTGCAGAAGTTGTAGGGTGCATGCTGATTGAAAATTCATGGGTAAGAATTCCACATGGGATTTTGCCTAGCAACTCAAGAAACAGCTGCTTTTTGTCCAAGATAGGAATTGTTTTCTACTCCCCAGAGTTATTATCATAGATCATCATAACTGAAACTTGACGTGTGCTGATGTCACTGGAGCAGCAATCCATATTGAGAAATGTGCTGGGCTCCTTGAATACCCAACCAGAAACTTCCAGTCCAGTATAGGGAGTAAAAGACAGGAGCTCTTCAAAGAACCTCCAAAAGAGTAAAAAAAACACTTTTCTTTCTAAGATTAAAATAAAGCAACATCTGACATTAAATAATTCTTTAAGCACATTTCAATGAAGCTGTTTTATTTCATCCAAACTTGAATGTAGAGACTTTCTCCTTCCAAGCTCTTGAGGTGAGCATGACATTTAAATGCACACAAGTAGCAGTCATTCCTTTTGAATCTCCTAATTGTGTCGATTACTATGATGTTAACCATACCCGTTCCATCCTGGAGTTTAAGTAAACAGGACACCACTCTCTGCTCTTAGCTGAGGATTTATACGATCTGTGTGTCTGGCACTCAGAGAGATGTTGGCTTGCTGTCCCCAGTGATTACATATACAACATCGTCATATAATTTGGGGATTTCTCAAAGACTTCAAAGCTTACCGCCTTCTGCGAACTTGCTATCGAGATATGTTTATCATGGAAAGACCTAAAGGGAGTGCTACACAGAAACTTCTAATTATGGGCATTTCACAAATGCATTCTGTATGTCCATAAAATGTCAAAGTGTCCAGAAGAAAATTGAAAAGGCCAGTCCACCACCAATTCCCCCCCCGTGCCCCACCACCATACCTACCACCAAGGAAAAAGCCAGGCTGAAGTAAATGTGGCTTAAATGTTGATTTGAAAGAAATATTTGATTTTTCCATGATCAAGATACTTAATCCTAATTGTTTCCTTTACTCAATGAGAAGTGCTTAATTGGTAAGTAGAAATTAGTTCACTTCCTCCCCCTCTCTCTTTTTTGAAAGTGACCAGATGTCCCATTTGGAGGAATTATCCTTGTGACGTGGAGCTGAGAATTCAGAAGAGGCTTTGTGAGTCTCAAGTGGCCATGTCGCCCGAGAGTAAAGATGGGGGATGTAGAGTCAGATTTGCCTGAGCACAAACCCAGTCCTGCTGCTTTGTAGCTGAATATCATGGACTGATTATGCTTCAGTTAAAAGGGGGGCAGGGGTGTGTGATAATAGTGCTGCAAACCTACTTCAATGAGTTGGGATGACTGAATAAAATTATATAGGTTGGATCCAAAATCTCATAATTCTCTCAGAAGAGAACATAAAATGACTCGCTATAGCCATGCGGCTGGACCTCTCACCAGGCTTTCATTCAAGACACCCTGGAGGTGGGCAGGTGAGGGCCCTCTCCGCCCCGAGGGACCCAGCCCCCACAGCTGAAAATCTCCAGGACTCAATCTCTGCCATGCTCACAGCCGCTCTCCACATGCCTGGTCTGAGCCGCACCCATAGGTGAACTTATTAGTGGACCGACACAACATCTCATACCTCACATCACTCATATTCCAAGAGTAGCACACAACATTTAACGTGGTTAAAAGTAAAAAGCAATTAAAAAAAAAGTAAAAGGCAATCAATCTTATAAGGAAATATATTTTTACAGATATACACACACACACATATATACATTTAAAGTTTGAGAATAGGTTGAGATCGTTTTGGCCCCAAGACCTCTAATCATTCGCTTTACTGGATAAAACTGCCACGGACTGCCAGCGATGGCCAGGTATGGGGCTGACGCTCCAGCGCCATCCATTTTCAGGGCTAGTTGATTCGGCAGTTGATTTAAAGACGACCGCTGAACTAGAGCTGTTACCGACTGGATCCCACGGGATGTCAAAAGACCGCATGGCCGCCCACCTACCAGATGGTCAGACTTCTTCATCAAGATCATTAACGATCGGTTTGAGGCTCTTTATGTTCCCAGAGCGAACAGATGCCATTGGGCTACACTAGCACGTGACAGGGACAAATGGAGACGTTACTGGTGCCCGCTCGAGCAAATCGACAACTAACGGGAAGTTAAGTGATATATATACATATATACATACATATATATATATTTGTATGTATAAGCACACAAGGCTTTAACAACATGTTAGTGATCTAGTATAGAAGGGCTTTTTTAATGCCAAGATAGGACCGAGAAGATCAGCTGAAGAACTTCACATTGGAACCCATGGCCTAGAATGGAACGAACAGGGTGAGAGACTGTCTGAGTTCATCATGTCGACCAAGACCATTCATGGTAACTCACAGTTCCAGAAGGCAGAATCTAAACGATGGACATGGGAGTCTCCCGGTGGACGATTCCACAACGAAATAGACCACATCATATTCAATCGACGGTTTTGCCTGACTGATGTCGCTGTTGTCCCAAAATTTCGAACGGGATCGGACCACCGTCTCCTTCGTGGAAAATTCTACTTCACAGAGCGGGGAGAAAGGGCTGCAAAGTTCAAAAAGAGAACTCCCAGAACGACCACCAACTGGGAACTCTTTGGTACTATTGCGGCAACATGGGAAGATGCCATTGTTGACAACATTGACGAGGAATACGATCGACTGGTTCAGCACCTCCATGAATGTGCGAGGAACGCCAAGAGAGAGATAGCCACAAAAAGTCGCCTATCTTCGAAAACTCTTGAGCTAATTCGCCAGCGTGGTTTGGCGCATGCCTCAGGCAACCGCAAGCTAACGTCCGAGCTTGCAAAGCAGTGCAGAGATGCGATCAAGGAAGACCTCAAAGAGAGAAGAGCAGAAGTACTGGTAGATGCGGCAGAAGCCGGGAAAAGTATTCGTAAGGCCCGCCTGTCCTTCGCCAACTATAAGACCAAGATGACTGCCCTCCGACGTCCTGATGGATCCATCACATCCTCCAGAACGGCAATGGAGAAGATTATCCATGACTTCTACTCAAATCTCTTCGATAGCCATGTCCACTTGCCGACATACCAAATTCCACAGGATGGGTATGTCGTTCCCAACGTTCTCCCTTCCGAAATCCGACACGCCATTTCGTCAGTAAAGAAACAAACAGCACCCGGCCCAGACAAGGTCAGACCTGAACACCTGAAGAACCTGCCGTCAGTACTCATCAATACACTGGCTCGGCTCTTCACTCGCTACCTGTCTGAATGCAAGGTTCCATCTCAATGGAAAACCAGCAGGACCGTACTACTGTTCAAGAAGGGAGACATCCATGACATTGGCAACTATCGCCCGATCTGCCTATTGTCTGTCATCTACAAGTTGTTCACTCGAGTCATCCTGAATAGGATTGGCAGAACACTAGATGAAGGACAACCATGTGAGCAAGCAGGGTTCCGCAAAGGATTCAGCACCATCGACCATATCCACACGATAACCAAACTCATTGAGGTTTCTCGGGAGTTCAAGATGCCGCTCTGCTTAACGTTCATTGATTTAAAGAAGGCCTTTGATTCTGTTGAGACGGAAGCGGTCATTGAAGCCCTAGTCAATCAGGGCATTCAAGCCCAATACATCAGGATCCTCCGTGAGCTGTATTGCGGATTCACTACCAGGATCTCACCATTCTACAAAGAAGTGATCGTTGATGTCAAGAGAGGGGTGCGGCAGGGTGATACCATTTCACCAAAACTCTTCAGTGCCACCCTCGAGAACATCATGCGACGACTGGAATGGGAAGGAATGGGAGTGAAGATAGATGGTCGGCAACTACACCACCTCCGCTTTGCTGATGACATTGTTTTAATAACACCAAACATCAGCCAAGCGGCACAAATGCTGGCCGACTTTGACCGTGAGTGTGGAAAGGTAGGACTACAGCTGAATCTTACGAAGACAATGTTTATGAGAAACAGCCTTGTTCCTGACGCCCCATTCGCTCTCAATGGAACGACCATCTCCGAATGCAACAGCTATGTGTACCTAGGTCAAGAGGTCAACATGACAAATGACCTGACACCCGAGCTGCGCAGGAGGAAGAGAGCGGCTTGGAACGCCTTCAAGAACGTCGAAGAAATAGCTAAGAGGACGAAGAACCTCCGGCTCCGGGCACATCTCTTTGATTCCACTGTTCTTCCTGCATTAACATATGCCTCAGAGACCTGGGCCCTACGCAAACAAGATGAGAATGCCATTCAGGTCTCCCAAAGAAGAATAGAAAGAGCTATGCTTGGAATATCACGTTTCACTCAAATGAGAGAACGAATCCGGAGTTCTGACATCCGTCGACGATCAAGGATCAGGGACGCTGTCTCATTTGCCAAGGTGTTGAAAATCAGATAGGCTGGTCACGTAATGAGATTTAAAGACGACCGTTGGACTAGAGCTGTTACTGATTGGATTCCACGGGATGTCAAGAGACCGCGTGGCCGCCCACCTACCAGATGGTCAGACTTCTTTGTCAAGGTCATGAACGATCGGTTTGAGGCCCTCCATGTTCCCGGAGCGAAGAGATGCCATTGGGCTACACTAGCACGCGACAGGGACAAATGGAGACGTTACTGGCGCCCGCTCGAGCAAATCGACGACTAACGGGAAGTTAAGTGATTAAGTGATAGAAGGGCTTAATGGCCTAGGTGAAATACAACAATCTTCACATACGTTCCTCTAAGGAAAAATTTTCAGCAGTTTATTCTTAACAAACAATACAAAATAAATTATCTAGGTCTGCTTTGGGGCAGGGGTTGGGGTTTGGGATGGAAGCAGCTGAAATATGGTGGTGAGAAGGTGTAATGGTGGTGGGACTGGTGTTCGAATATTAAATGTAATCAAATATTGTAACTACTTTATAAAAATAAAATAAAATTTTAAAATTAAAAATAATGATGTAGGCCTAGTCCATGGAAAGTTTTCAATGAATATAATTTTATTGTTATAATTGAAACATTGAACTTCAGAAAGAAAAGTACTTGTTTTCAACTCAGAGATCAGGTCCGAAGGACCAATAAAAATTGCCTCTTGGAGTGTTAGAGAAGTTGTGGAGAGAAGGAACCCTTGAACACAGTTGATGGGATTATAAATTGACACTGCCATGATGGAAAACAGACATCATGGAGGTTCCTCCAAAGATTAGAACCAGAAGTGTCCTACAATCCAATTATCCCACTGCGGAATAGTGACTAAAGAACATATAAGACACTAATTCAGCGAGACATATGTATTTCCATGTTTATTGAAGCATTACTTACAATAACTTAGAATTACAAACAACCTAAGTGCCCACAAGTTGATGAATAGATAAAGAAAATATGAAATGCAAAGGAATACTATTGAGCTAGGGAAAAAAAGGTGAAATCCCAACATTTGCAATAACATGAATGGTTCTAGAAGGAAGTAGACAAGCTGAAATAAGCCCAGTGGAAAAAGACAAACACCCTATGATTTCATTCTGTGGTATGCAGAGAGAACAAGCAAAAGATGAGAATGAAAAAAATGAACACATTTGGACTATAAGACCCATTTGTGGTAACCAGGAGGGGAAGGAGGTCAGGAAATAAGGAGAAGGGACAGCTGTGTGCTGAGGGACACTGGTTTCTGAGTGGTGAATTTTGTGTAGTACATACACATTTTATGCTTAGTGAAGCTCACTTGAAAAACAGGATGTCATCATGCAACATAACTTAAATTTATATAATGTTGAAGAAAACAATTCTCTGGGAGCTGCAGATAAGATCCTTGCCTTGCATGCTGCCAACCCAGATTAAATCCCTGACATCATTATGGTTCTTTGAGTCCCACTAGGAGTAATCCCCGAGCACAGAGCCAGAAGCAAGCCCTGAATATCACTGGGTATATACCTAAAAAATAATAATAATCTGAATTCTGTAACCCCATAGCTCTTATTCATACTTTATTGGAGTCATTGTAATAATGAGGCCCCATTCTGCATCAAACACTGTGCAAGGGCCTCTCAAACAAGTTATCACCCCATAAATACTTATTCATCCTCTTGGCATGCATTATCCAGGAAGAAATTCTCAGTGCCAATCAATAAGCTATCCAGACGCAACTGCCCAATATCCCTGGCTCTTACCAATGGATGAGTAAATTCTTCTAGAAAAACAACCTTTGGAGAAATGCCTACTTTCCCAATAATAGCCAAAACTTTCTGGGAAGACTCTTTTCAGAGGGATGGTCAATTAGGCATCATTCCTTCTGTGCATTGCTGCCCGATGAGAACCTCCGTGTCCTTTGAATGCTGAGCATCACAACCCATTGCCATGACTCATGAATGATCAATTAGAGTGACATTTAAGCATCCTGTCTAACCCTAGCATCATTTACTCCAGTTATTGGAAGCATCTCAGAGTGAATATGCTTGGGGGGTGGGGGTAGGGTGGTTAAGATCTGAATCACTGCCTCTGTGGGCAACAATGCATATTGCCAGGAAATGCTGAACAGACAACCGGGCCACAAGGAGTTCCGCTTTGTGTCACTCTTCACCAGGAGACATCTGCTTTCTCGCCCTCATTCACAATGCTTGCCCTGCTTCCTTTGTGAAATGACACACATGGACCATCACACCATACACAGCCTTGGGCAGGGACGGGCAATACCTTTGAGCGAGGGATAGTCAGAGAAGGGAACCCATTTATTCAGTACCAGAACCTGGACCTCCATACTGACTCCTCATGATCTTTCCACTGAAACAAGCTTTGAAACTTTTTCTTTCACCAAAGGCTCCCAAGATCAACTTAGTGATGAATGATCTTGGAAGCTGCCCATCATAATGCATAGCTCTCTCAGTTCAACTCCAGCCAAATGCTGAAAGAAAATCTATTGCTCTTGCCACCTTCTGTGATCCGATCTATAAGCCAGGACAGTCTTCCACATGCTAGTGAGGAGAAAGTAGATTGATCATTCCTTTGGGGATGGCAGAGGATTAGGGAGGCGGGGGCAACCTCTGGTGTATGGAATACTTCAAAATTGTGTATACCTTGGGACTTCATCCTTTCATTTCTGGGAATGCACTCTAAAATTATCAGATTAAAATCAATATTAGGAGGTCAGAGCAATAGTACAGTGTGTAAGGCCTTGCACACAGCTAACTTTGGTTCGATCCCTGCATTCCATGTGGTCTCCCACACCACGAAGAGTGATCTCTGAGCACAGAGCTAGGAGTAACTCCTGAACATCGATGTATATGGCCCAAAAATAAACAATCAAAAAGGCAGTCTCACTAAGTGAATAGATATGAGGAAGTGAGAGAGAGAGGGAAGGAGAGAGAGAGAGAGAGAGAGAGAGAGAGTGAGAGAGAGAGAGAGAGCTGAATAAACATAGATGACTTAGATACTCAAGTTATCTCTACCCAAACACCCTAGAAGATATTTAGACTTAATTTTTGGTTTGGGTTTTTGGGATCTGTTTTGTTGTTGCTGTTGTTGTTGTTGTTGTTGGTGGTGGTGGTGGTGGTGGTGGTGGTTTGTAGTGAAGCAAGGTAGTTTTTATTGAACAAAATTTGCTTAGAAAGATATGAGAAAGAGAGGAAATGTGTTTGAGAGAACACAGGCCTCTCTGCAGCAGAAATAAACAAGCAAAGAAACACAGATACAAGCAAGCAAGAAATGTGTTCAAGGGCGAACACAGGCTTGAAAAGCAGACCCTGGAAAGTATGGGAGTCAGGATTCAATGTCAAAGATGAAGTCCACTTTAGCAGCGCATCTAGAGTTCGCTGACAGCTGGTATCACAATTTCAAGACATAAATTAGGAAAAGTTTTCATAAAGCATGACCTTTAGGTCACTGTCCTTTCTTCCCTTGGCTGCTGTTTGTTGTTGTTGTTGTTTTCTTTTTGGGTCACCCCAGCGATGTCCAGGGCTTACTCCTTGCTCCGAAGTCAGGAATTACTCCTGACAGAGCTCAAGGAACCATACAGAACGTGGGGATAGAATCTGAGTCAGTCACGGTAGAGCCAACACCTGACCCACTGTACTATGGATCCAGCTCTCACTTTGCTGTTCTTTTTCCTCGTGCAACCAATTCTGTTTTCAAGAAGGCTGTCTGCATTTCAAAGCTAGACTTTCTTTTTTTATCCAAAGTCAAGGTACACATAAGTAGAATTCAATTGCCTGCAGAGGAAAAATAGAGCAAATAAGTAAAGCAATGAAGTGTCCCTGTTCTATTGAAGTGTCAGTTCTCCTCAGAATAACTTTGAACTGTCTGAACCTTGTATTTTTTTTTGGGGGGGGGGGGCTAATATACTTGTATATTAGGTGGATCTGCCTGAATCTCAGATATTAGGTGGGTCCCACTATTAACCATTTTCTTACCAGATCTCAAATTTGAACTGGAGAAAATTTACTAATTAACCTAAATTAGAGAATCTCAAATGTATCAACCTACAACACCCTTTTCAAGAAAAGAAACCCTCAGCACCCTCAAGTTGTACCCAAGGCTATTACTATCTTCCCCCACCCTGAGATGATTCCAGCACCTCTCAGGCTGTGGCTATCACCTACTTTGGAAAGTGATTTCATCAGCCAGTGTGTTTCATCAAACAGTATGTCTTAAGTAAAACATTTACCAAAAAGTATATCTTTTGAGAGGAGTGAAGTTATCCTAAGCAGTGCTCAGGAGGCCCAAGACCCCTCCTGCCAAGACTCAGTCAATCAAACTGGCAATTTAATGCAAGGACCCAAAGATGTGGTACTGCTCAGGCCTTCGGGGTTCGGACTCTACCTGGCTCCCTCATGATGCTTGAGACCTCCAGGAACATATCTGGCAGTGTTTGGAGGACCATGTGTGTGGCAGACCATGGTCCAGCCAGAGTTGGCCACGTGCCTTAACGTCTATGCTGTCTCTATGGTCCTACAAATCATGTCTTAGCTTGAGCTTACCTGCAAGGTAAGGTGCTTCTGCTTGATGGGCTAGTAGACTGTCAAGCTGAACCAGCACAGGTAGCAGTGTCTTGTAAAGAGGGCAGCAGAGAAGAGAGAGATGACTCCATACAGGGTTCTCGGCAAGAATTCCTACAACCATGAAGCCAACTCCCACTTTCCACTGCCCGCCAGGTTTCCTCTGCCCACAGGCTCTTCAGGTTGATGTATCCAGACAGTATCTAATCCTGTACTTCTTTCTTTTACTGAAATCAAGCGTCAAGACTTGCACATTTCCACAGCAACATTCCGTCTTCTCTTTTATTTACAACATTTCTTGAATTTTTTTGTCTGTTTGATACTACTTGTCTTCTGAAGATGCGACACCCTGAGAACAGAGACTGCCTCTGTCTCGCCCATGGCCAGAGCCCAATTTATCCCAGAGCCCAGGGCAATGCCTCACCTATGATTGGCATTCAATAAATTTTGTTCCTATGTTATTTCATTCTTATTTTAAAACTGAGGCTTAAAATAGGAAACACACGTTTGGTCTTCATCCTCTTTCCTGGCACAAAGCCACAAAATGGCACGAAACTTTCTAAATGATGAGAACAATAGAAGGGTCTTTGTTAAGTTAAAGGAGTGACTTTTGGAAAGCACCTTGGGTTGGGGGCAGGCTTCCAACGGAAAAGCCAACCATGATATTTGAGTGTTGGGACTTTCAGTCCCACTAGGCACTCGCTTGTAATGTTTAGGTGTACCAAAAACCAGGTAACTCTTCCATACCAGGACCCTTGTGTACTGGAGCTCTGCCTGGCTCATACCAGAAAACTCCTCCAAGGACTCAAGTTTAGTCTCTTGTGCCTCTGAATCACATTGGTTATCACCTCCCAACAACTCCACTTTGCCCACTTCTGGTGTCTGCATTGTCCCCCAGTTATGGACCCTGAACCTCTCAAAAGCTGCCTCTATCTACCATATTATGGCTCTTCCTCCATGCTCCCATTTAATACAGAATCCCAGTGCTGAGGGCAGAGACTGAAAGAGAGATACCAAACTCATACAGTATTTCTATAATCAAAACCTGAAACTGTGCAGAAAAATCTTGTGATACATAGTACCTTGTGGAGAAAGTTAGATTAAGTTATATTATACTCGTACTATACATAGTCATATTATGTATAATGTACTAACCTGATGCAACTCTAATTAAAGTCTTTAAGAAGAACATTTAAAACACAATATGCTTGGAAATGTGATCTACTCACAATGTGTTGATAAGATTTTATTCACAAGTGAGAGAAAAGTATAATCATGATAAATCATGCAATGGGAAATGTAAAGACAATTACATTTGCCACTCCAGAGGATAACTCAGATCACTGCTCGTAATGTTCATAGCACTAGTGACAGTGGTAATAGTGATTACTAACTTTAACCTGTGTTCACCTTGGAGCAATCATTGCTCTAGGTCCTTTGTAGAAACTATTTCAGATCGTCACTATAGACTTACAAAAAGAGGTGATATTCTTTTTTGAAGATGAGAAGTTGGAGGTTAAGTTGCACCCCTCCCCCTCAAGGAGATTAAGCGCAAAGTACAGAAGAAGATCTGAACCTGCAACTATCTGAAATTAAAGGCTTTGCTCTAGCTCAGGAGAAAGTTTTAAACTGGGAAACATCATCTGGCAAAAAATAAGGTGCTTTCATACAAAGTGAGTAACACATTCTGGAAGAGCATGTGGTAAAAAGGTGAAAAAAGGATTTGTTTGGCCAGTCTGGGAAAACTGCTTAAAATGATTGCTAAGCATGAGTTTGGAGAACAAGAGCACAATCACTCGAGGACATTGTAAGAGAGGATGAAGCCGACTTGCACAGGCTCTAAAGAGCTTATATGGCCTTTGGAATCAAACAGTGATGTGTCTGAGAATTGGACAACGTGTTGAAGATAATTCTATATTGGAAGATGTGCCCAGGGTGAAGTTATAATAAAATAAGAAGCATCACAGGGCCTCTTAGGTCGTCCTGGGAGGAATTAGTGGAGAATCCAGTCAAAGAAGAGGAAAGAGAAGTTGAGGCAGATGGAAAACAAGTGACACAAGGACCCAAGACTATGAAGGCAGGAAGAGAGGCCAGTGGGGGGAAAAGGAGCAGGAAGAAAGTCTGATTTCAAAAGTGTCTCTTCTGATTAACTGTGAAGAGAATTTGAGTGACCTAAATTAGAGTTATTTGGGTGGAGCAAAGATGAGAGGAAATAGGCTATAAAGACTAAGAGAGAAAATTGGTGCTGGAGTCAGTTGTTAGAGATCACTTATTCCAAAAGCTTAGAAAGAAAATGAGAGGAACTGGAAGCTGTCTGGAAAAGTTAAAAGAAGGCTGTGTGTGTGTGTGTGTGTGTGTGTGTGTGTGTGTGTGTGTGTGTGTGTGAGCGCGCGTGTGTGTGTGTGTAAAAATGCAACCAAAAAAGAACAAAAGGGCAAGAAAATGAAAGTATTGGCCCTTTCTGATATCTGGAATACCTGTCCCAGGATAACTGGGTAGCTATAGTCAAGTGAACTCATACATTTCCAAGCAGCAAAACTCCATGTGTAAAGAAACGGGATGAGCAACTCCTGGTCCTGACTCCAGGTTTTTCTCATGTGAACCTTGGGATATTACTTCAGTCACTTTTGATCCATTTCCTAAGGTGGGGGCAATAATTATTTCCCCAACTCTCAGAGCTGTCTCCAATCAACACTAGCAGCTAATTAAATGTTCCTTGGTTCACCTGCCCAAATAGTGTCTCCGGCAGCCAAAAACCTCCACACTCCATAATCGCCGCCATGCTTCAGCAGGACTACACTGATCAGGGAGAGCCTCATCCAGAAATATATCTGATGGAAAACTAGGTTTGGGGGTTTTGTGACTGAAATCTCCAGGCTTTCATGGAGTCGGGGATAGGATACCTCCCTCCATCTCCCTGTACTTCCGGAAGCCCTTGCAGTCATGCACACACCTCAAAGCTGCCACCTAATTAAAAAATTAACTCCAACTGCATCACCCCATTCAATATTTTGGATTTCCTAGAATGTATCCCAAGCTCTACAACACTGATAAACCAGGAGTTGTACACCAGATTGAATGGAATGGAATGTAGAAGTTAACCAATCTCAATTAACAAAAAATAAACACAGAAGGCTTAACTTGTAACAACATCTTAGTAATGCCTTATACAAGGGCTTAATGGTTCCATGGTGAAAGACAACAATCTTCACACACTTTCTTCTAAGGAAACATTTTTTGATCGTTCATTATTTATATCTAGAAATGTAAAATAAATTATTGAGCCTGCTATGAGGGCAGGTTTCAGGGGTGGTTGGGAAAATTGGAGATAATGGTAATGAGAAAGTAAAATGGTGGTGAGATTGGTGTTGGTATATTGAATATCAAATCATCATGAACTACTTTGTAAAAAAATTATGTTCTTTCATTGTATGACTGAAACTCAAACATGAAAGCTTTGTAACTGTTTCGCATGATGTTCAATTAAAATTTTTTAATTAAAAAATTAAATAAATGTTCCTTGGTTTATAATCTCAGAGTAAATATTTTAGAATATAGTTTTTTTTTAAGCACATGGGAGGTGTAAGAGTGCTGTAAATGGCATTATGCAGAAAGATTATTTACCAAAGTGGCTTGGTAATGACTGAATATTAAAGTCAGAATGTGATTTATTCTAGTTCTTGTATTTAAAATTACGCCTGGACTAAATTGACACTCCTCTGCTATTCTTGGGGATATTAGAGTCACAGTTACTGAAAAAAATGCAGCAGAGACAACCAGGTAGCTTTTCAGAAGCCCTAACGAGGTTATGATGCACCCCACGTGGGGATATTGTTCCCACCATAGCTGCAAAAGGAGCTCTGCCTATGTACATTTTTACTGGGATAATCTTGTGCAAGTCACTTTGAATGTTTCACAGAACAGCTATCTGTCCCAGGCAACTATCAAGAAGGAAAGCGCCAGTGAAATCTACAACTCCACTACAAAAGAACCTTTGTGTATCTATACACCTGAGTATCTGTAAGTTCCAGGACCCTCTGGGCCCACACCTTCTTTCTTGGCCTGGTCCCCTAATTCCCTATCCTAAAAACTGCCTCCTGCCCTATCCTGAGGGTTCCAGACACTTACTACCAGCCCCTGTGACCAACAGCAGTAAAGGTAGCCACCTCCTTCTCTCCTGCCTTGCTCCCTCTGTTGAACAGCATGTGGTCCAGGTTCATCAAGGGATGCTACCTGACCATGACTACACGAGGAGGAAAAAAACCAGGGCAGCAGAGCTGGTAGAGGCCCCTGCTCAGACTCCCAGGGACTAGCTGCCAGGATCCCTGTCATGATCCTTTGGGGATAGTCACCCAGGTGGAGAACTTGAGATCAACAAAGTGAAATGAACACAGAGCTGGGTCAGGTTGATGAGAAATTCAATCCAATTATTCACACAGAATGGTTCTTGTATGTCTTTTCGGTACCAAACATTTTATTTGCCAGAAGATAAACAAAACCATCATCTCACCACCAAAAAAAATCTCAGTCTTCTGTGAGAAAAGGATGAGTCAGAGGAGGCTCTGGAGAGATCGCCGTGTCCTGTTCCTCCACATTCTGGACCTGGAGCATCAGAGCCCCCCACCCCTCCTCCAGGGTCCTCATACTGTGTATCCCGCTTGGCTTCCCTGAGCCAGAAACTGCCTCTAGCAAACAGCCTTGAGATGGTGATGTGCTGTTGAGGCTGTTTGCATGGTATATGTGTCCAAATCCAATTAAGCCCTCTGTGCAAAATTCTGTGCTTTGGAGTCAGGGAGATAGTTGAAAATGCTGGAATATCTGACCCACATATTGTAAGGCCTGAGTTCAATCACTGACATCAGTTGGTCCTGAGCACCATGGTGTGTAGCCCTGGTGTATCTAACACTGCATTGCCAGACCCATGCCCTACTGTGGAAGCCCTCCCCAAATATGCTTCTAAAATTTGGAACACGGATGCACTGTTTGTTTGTCTTGAGACTAGCCAAGATAACCCTCAAAAATTACTTCCCTTGCTTATTAAAATTGTCGCTACTAAGGCAAAAGACAGCATGAGGTAGATCCAGGAACAGTCCCTGGCACCAACTGCTCCCCTCAGTACCCTACGCACAGAGCCAGGAGTAGCCACAAGCACAGCTGGGTATGAATCCTTCCCCAAAAGACACAAAACTGCACCTACCTATTTGGAGTGACCTGACTCTTTCTTTGACCTTGGCCTTCTCGCAGGAAGCTCCCGGGGCTGTGAGGCAACAAAATATACACAGTGGATTTATGCACATGATTGCTCCGAGTAATGAGGGAGCAACACTGCCCAGCGAAGTCACCTTAGATGCCTATGGAAATATCAATTATTGAAAATTATATATAAGTGCTCAAAATGTGTGAATTGCATGCTATGTAAATTTTACCTTAATAGTGATTTTCATTGAGATTCTATGACTTACAAAACTGTAAACAATTTCTCATGCACATAATTTCAACACTAAATACTCATCACCAGTGTACTCCCTTCCTCTCCTAAGAACTCCAATACCCCTCCCTCCCACCACACACACACACACACACACACACACACACACACACACACTCAATTGTGTGGATCAGTTCTCCCATTATGTCACCTTTGAATCTTTGTTGCTATCTTGCTGTGTACTTTAAGTTTCTAAAGTCTTGTGTTGGCACAGAAGAAATACCATCTGCACTCCCATGTTCATTGCAGCACTATTCACCATGGCTAGAATCTGGAAACAATCTGAGTGCCTGAGAACAGATGAATGGGTAAAGAAACTATGGAACATCTACACAATGGAATATTATGCAGCTGTCAGGAAAAATCAAGTCATGAAATTTGTCTGTAAATGGATGGACATGGAGAGTATCATGCTGAGTGAAATGAGTCAGAAAGAAAGGGACAGGTATAGAACGACTACATTATTTGTGGGATATAAAATATATATATATATACATATATATAATAGAAGAATAATATCTATGGCCAGGGAAAACAGGGATTAGAAAGACTAGTCAATGGTTGGATCTAACTGTAGGGTAACACTGTTTTTATCTTTCCTGCATAGCCTTAGGTAGTTTAGGTTTATTGGGTTGCTCCCATCACAGTACTCCCATTCCTCTGTGTTTGTGACTTCTTTCTTTGTGCTCTGTTGACTTGTAAATATTGTTTTTCTCTTCTCCCTAAGTCCTTTGCATAGTTTATTCAGTGCAATGTCCTTTTTGTATGGACATAAGAAGATTGTATATGCTATGCTTCTGTAATGTGACTCTCAGTGATATTTTCCTCCTGGGAATCTGTTCTCTCACCTAAACTTCAGCTGCCCTTTTTTCCCAGCGCTCCCAAAAGCAGGGTCCAGACGAGGACTGGATAGCAAGCAGTAAGCTATGTGCTACCCTGGCATCGAGATGGGCCTGACCAAAGTGCCATAATGCTTAACTATAAGTTAAGAACTTGATCATGGACAAATGCTGTCATAATCCAAAAAGTAATAACTAGATTCGGCCCCTGCTAGGAATAGGAAAGATTAATCTGGTCTCACCGCTGTAGTCTGAGTCTGTGGCAAGATGTTCCTAGGAGAGCTGCCCTACAAGCCTCAGTGTTATCTCTTACTGTGACCATACAAAAATAACTAGTATTAAGATGTTGATAGAGTTATTGGACTGAGAAAGGGAGAAAACACCTGAAGAGGTATTCTGCCTGAGGCAGTCAAAAAGGACTTTGGAATACCTCTTAGATGGTGCTCCCTTTGAACTCAGGAAGGACTTTCTTATGTTGATTTGGCTACCTGTCAGGGGCAGTGTCAGCCTGGAAAGATAGGGAGTGGGAGAGACAAGAGAGCTGGAGAGAGGAGAGAGCAGGGTGGCAAGATGGACTGCAGAAAGGCTAGCAAGGGGGACAGAGAGAGAAGAATGTAGAAGAAGAACACAGGAGCACGCACATGGAGAGAGAGAGGGCCCAAGCTGCGAGATGGAGCAGAGAGATGAGTGGGAGAGACAGGAGGAGACGAGAATGAGGGGCAGTGTGAGACTAGAATGGAAGGCTCAGACAGACTGGGGCAGGCGCTTGGGGAGAATGGAATAAAGGGCATCTGATCACTCAACCGGCTTGGCCCTCGTTTCCTCCACCATCTACCCCATGTCCCAGGCTGCCCTGGCTGGGCAAGCGGCCCGGGGCCCACCCCGAATGCAGGCGGCCAGGGGAAGAACCATCAGGGCCTCTCCCTGGCCGCCCCTTGAAGAGTTTATACATCCAACCACAAGTGTGTTGGGTACTGAGGGTAGATAAGATAGAGAAGAGAACACTATGACAATAATAGCTGGGAATGATCACGCTGGACAAGAGCTGAGGGTTAAAAGTAGGTAAAGGATATTCCGGATAAAATTTCAGTATCAATATTGCAAACCACAGTGCCCAAAAGGAAGAGAGAGAGAGAGAGAGAGAGAGAGAGAGAGAGAGAGAGAGAGAAGAAAAGCGCCATAGAGGCAGGTAGGTGGTGGGGGACTGGGGGTGATGGGCGGGAAGTTGGGTATACTGGTGCTGGGAAATGTACACTGCTGGAGTGATGAGTGTTGGAATACCATATGACTGAAATCCAATCATGAGCAGCTTTGTAAAATAATTAATTGATTAATTAAAGTGTTGTGCTTTTTTTTTAATGAAATGAAAGGAAATATTTATTTACTCAGCCACACTCACCAGAGTTCAGCTGCTCAGTGGTGACTTGATTCAGAACATTCAGAATGTTCAGATTCAGAACATTCGCAGCGTCACAGAATGTTCTAGGACACAGCACTGTGGGAGAGGCACGAGAGAAGCCCACAGAGTGACACGCCCTTTGCTTGTGAAGGCAGAGAAGTCTTCAGAGAAGGCGTCACCTAGGACATGGCTGAACTGGCTCTGGGCTGAATGGAAGCATGGAGCCTACTCCAGGAATGCTGAGAAACATGGTGAGGGTGAAGGACACATGCGATACATGGGTGAGTCGAGGTACTGGGAAGAGGGTTCTGAGAGGGGCTGCATCGAAGGGGACATAGGTCATCTCATAACAAGGGGGAGCCAACAGAGGTGACTGCTTGTTTGTGAGCTTGCTCCCTATGAAGAAACTTTACATTGCACTCTAGAATTAGTACAGAAAAGTGCATTGCCACCACCCAGCTCAAGAAATGGCCTGCTTGGGGCTGAAGCAACAGTACAGCAGGTAGGGCATTTGCTTTGCATGTGGCTGACCTGGGTTGAATCCCCAGCATCCCATATGGTTCCCCAGGCATCGCCAGAAGTGATGAGCCAGAGCCAGGTGCAGAGCCAGGCGTAAGCTCTGAACATCACTGGATGTAGCCTCCCAAAAAAATCCCCCCCAAATCACTGTCACTGTCCTCCTGTTGTTCATTGATTTGCTGGAGCGGGCCCAGTAATGTCTCCATTGTGACAATTGTCACTGTGTTTGGCATATCAAATACGTCACGGGTAGCTTGCCAGGCTTTGCCGTGTGGTTAATATACTCTCGGTAGCTTGCCGGGCTCTCTGAGAGGGGCAAAGGAATCAAACTCGGGTCGACCATTTTGGCCGCTTGCAAGGCAAATGCCCTACCCACTGTGCTATTGCTTCAGCCCCCCCCAAAAAAAATAAAGAAATAAAAGTATTTATACTTAAAAAAAATACATGCTCTGGGCTGGAGAGATAGTACAGAGGTGAAGGCACTTGCCTCACATAATGCAGATACCTCATCCCCTGCACCATATACGGTCCCCAGAGCCCCTTCTAGGAGTGATCCCTGAGCACGGTCAGGTGTAGCTGAAAAAGAAAAAGAAATAAACGACATGTTCAAAAGCTCCTAATGCTCTTTCCCCGACCGTTACTCTCTCCTTCCCCAGAAACAACCCCAACCTAATCTGTGGGTGTTCACCCATGGACTTGTTGTCTTTTAATGAATGATTTTTTTTATTTGGTTCGAGTTGCAGGGGGTGGGGATGTTGCTCAGGGAGCCTGGGGGCCCCTCCCAGTGATTCTCCACTAGCTGGGCCGTTGCTGTTGGTTGAACACTGGGGCCCGAGCATGCAGGGAGATTCCGGGGCCACATCCAATACTGCTGGGGAACGAGGGGGACTGGGGATCCAACAAGAGTCACGTCTACCTCCTGAATTACCTCAGTGGCCCCTATCAGATGTTTCTGGGCAGGGGCTTGGGTGGTAACCCTTCATTGGGCAGTTCTGTGGGAGGAACAGTTATAGGGGAAGAAGGCGGGAAGCCAAGTGCGGGGGTGGGGAGGGTCGTCCTAGGTGAAGGCAGAGACAAGGAAGAGGCAGACATCCAGGAAACCTTAGTCATAAAAATAGGCACATTTCCTGAGCCCTGGATATTTTCCAAGCATTGTTGTAAATGCCTGACATGTATTTTAACATTTAATCTCCATGAAAATGCAGTGGTTGGTGGAGGAGGAGGTGGCTGGAACAGAGCTGAGACCCAAACACAGACAACTGGCTCCACAGTCTGGGGCACAGGGGCCCACACTGGCTCCCACTTTGCAGAAAAAGAAAATCATGCAGCGCCCCCTGGAAACCTACCTGAAGTAGACAAACAAGCACCCTCAATTGCACCCAAGGCTGCTCCAACTGCTCAGCGGTCTGTATCACCCACTTTGGGAGGGAGGGACACTGGTCCAGGGCCTTCAGAGTGACCCTGTTAGGCTTCTGCTCCCCAGATATTTGCCCTGACTGCCTCTGACACACAGAGACCAGGCGGAAAGTGAAGTGGGGTGGGCTCGGGGGAAAAAGCGAAGGCAAAAAAGACTCAAGGATCCCATTCCCGTGCCCGTTCTCTCCAGGATTTCTGTTCTAGAAATAGAAGTTGAAAAAATCAAGGCCTTCAGCTTGGCTACCAAAAGTGTGCCACTGAAGCTGTGAGAATTGTGCTCTCTATGGATTTGTCACAAACCTGATGAAAACTTGGTCACTTGAAGTCGCACTGAGGGGCCAGAGAAGTCGCTTGACTGATAGAGGCTGTACCCCCGTATACAGGGCCCTGACTTGTGTTCACGGAAACATAGACACCCCTCCCAAGATCGATCAGGCATCCCTGGTGGTCCCTAAATATTTCACAGCCTGACCAAACTCTTAACTGAGTCCCACCTCAGGTTGAACCTCTCCATAAGTAGCCTCCCAGCACCACAAGGAGTGGGGCCTTATGGGGAAAAGTATACACATACACGTGGTATCTGTGGGTCGGGAAGTCAGGAAAATAAGTTCCAGCTTGCTGTTCTTTGTGACACAAGAGGCTTTCGCGGGGCCGGAGAATTCATTGTCCGAGTAATTGGCACATCAGTAGGGGCCTGGGGGAAACACCCTCCCCTCCTCGCCAAGTTACTCTGTCCATAACTCACTTCACTGTCCCCATGGCATCTGGTTTCTCTCAAAGCAAGTGAGTCAAGAGTCCAAAGCATAAAGGACGAGGTCTTTGATGACTTCGCATCCCTCAGAAGTGACAAGTTTTCACTGTCACCTTCTGTGGGTCAAAGAGTCAGCCCTGATTCCATGCACTGATCACATAAGGTATTGGGGAGTCCCTTGGCAGCTATCCCAATGGTAAAGGGAGACATGAGGAGTGGGGCTCTTGAGTGGGGATTTGGGGAGGGGGTGAGGGTACCAGGGTTGGTGCCAGAATCAAAGCCAGTGTCTCAAATATGTGAGGTAAGTGTTCTGCTACAGAGACATCCCCCTAGCCCCTGAATGAGGAGCTCCAAATGGAAAGCAAGTATTTCGCGTTCTATACAGATGGGGTGACTAAAGCAAGTGTTATAAGCCCTTTCTGTCTCATTTGCCTCAAGTGAACTGATGGTGACAGAGAAGGAAAGCCTGGAAGTTACCATTCCATGTTGCAGAACATATTGGATATCTGAGAAAGGAAGTGTACACTTGATTTTGTTTGGGGGCTACCCCCAGCAATGTTCAGGGTTTATTCCCAGCTCCACACTCAGGAATTACTCCTGGTGGTGCTTGGGGAAGCATATGGGATGCTAGGGATAGAACCTGGGTCGGCCAAGTACAAGGCAAATGCCCTACCCGCTGTACTATGGCTCTGGCTCTTGGAAGTGTCCATGTGAAAGGGAGACATGCATACATTCTCTGTGGCAGAGTGTCCCACAGGACCAAAGAACAGGAAGGACCTATGGAGGCCAAGTTCCCGCCAATGTTCACAGTTCATGGGGCAGCTCAGCAAAATGATTGGTGGGATGAGACAGTTAAGGATCCCTTTACACTAAAGAAAGAAACACACCGGGGCAGGGCTATATGTCAAGAAGATAATGCCACAGCAGCACTAAGGAAAATTGGCTAAAAGAAGAACAAACAGACCTGGATATCAGTTTAAAGTCAAAGTAAGTTTCAGAAATCCATAATATGCTATGATAAGGCATTTCCAAACATTCAGGTGAACATGATTGATTTTGTCCCCAGTGAAGCCACGTTTCCTTCATTTCAGCTTGGAAGAAAACTTAATACAAGAGGGTGTGGTTGCAATTTTCCCTATTTTTCATTTTTCCCCCTTGTACACAGTATCTGCCAGTGCACAACTACCAACTCATAGCTACTATTAATTTCAGCACTTTTTCAAAGCTCTTAAAATCCTCTCTGACACGTTCTAGTTGATGGGGGCCTTTAAAATTATTTTTCAGGGCCAGAGCAATTATACTATGGATAAGCATTTGCCCTGTATGCAGCCGACCTGGGTTCTATCCTCAGCATCCCATATTGTCCCCCAAGCCTGCCAGGAGTGATCCCTGAGTGCATAAAGCCAGGAGTAACCCCTGAGTACCACCAGGTGTGGCCCAAAATGACAAAACAAAACATATTATTTTTAATTACATTACTATGATCTTAAGAGTAAATCCATTGGCTCTGAATGTGCAGACATGGGTTCAATCCCCAACACTCCATGTGGTACTGTGAGCCAGAAGTAATTCCTAAACGCAAAGGTGTAAATCCATTGAAAAGGTTTCCACTCTGGCCATGAGACTGTCCTCTACATGATCTTACCTCTTTCCAAGTCCAGTTAGCCCTTTCCCAGAACGCTTAGAACCTTATTTCTGGGGTGCTACTGCCATCTAGTGGACATTTTAATAAGTGTGATGACATTTTTCTCAAGTCAATTTTGTCCCCCATTCTTTCCACAAACACTCTTTTTTTGTTTTTTTCCACCAACACTCTTTAAAAAAAATTTTTTTTTTATTAAATCACCATGAGATACAAAGCTCTCATGATCTGGTTTCATCCATACAATGTTCCAACACCCAGCCCTCCACCAGTGTACATGTCCACATTTCCCACCAACAATGGCCCAGCTCTCCCTCCAGTCTCTCTTCAATATCTCTCTCTGTCTCTCTGTCTCTCTCTCTCTCCTTTTGGGGCATTATGGTTAGCAATTCAGATACTGAGAGGCCATCATGTTTGGTCCTTTACCCACTTTCATCACACATCTCCCAACCAGAGCAATCCCTTCCAACTATCATTGTCATAGTGGTCCCTTCTCTAGCCCAACTTCCCTTTCCGCCATCCCTTGAGGCAAGGTTTCAACCTTGGACCAGTCCTCCTGGCTCTTGTTTCTACTGTCCTTGGATGTTAGTCTCATACTATTTTTCTATATTCCACAAATGAGTGCAGTCCTTCTATGTCTGTCCCTCTCTCTTTCTGATTCATTTCACTCTGCATGATACTCTCCATACCCATCCAATTATAAGCGAATTTCATGATTTCCTTTTTTCTAACAGTTGTATAGTATTCCATTGTGTAGATACACCATAGTTCCTTTAACCAGTCTGTTCTCAGGCATTCGGGTTGTTCCCAGATTTTGGATATTATGAATAGAGCTGCAGTGAACAAACAAGTGCAGGTGGCATTTCTGTTGTGTACTTTTGCACTCCCAGGATGTATTCTCAAAAATGGTATTTCTGGGTCATATGGAATCTCAATTTATAGTTTTTTGAGGAATCTCCATATTGTTTTCCAAAAAGGTTGGACCAGTCGGCATTCCCACCTACAATGAATGAGAGTCCCTTTCTCCCCACATCCATACCAGCACTGGTTGTTCTTCTTTTTGATGTATGCCAGTCTCTGTAGTGTGAGATAATATCTCACTGTTGTTTTAACTGCATCTCCCTGATGATGAATGATGGAGAGCATCTTTCAAAGAAATCAAACACTCCTGAAATTCATATGGAAAAATAAACCTCCACTAAAGCAATAGGTAAAACAATTTGGGGGGGAAAGAAGATGGGAGGCATCACCTTTCCCAACTTCAAACTGTAATACAAATCAGTAGTAATCAAAACAGCATGGTATTGGAATAGAGATAGACCCGCAGACCAATGGAACAGAGTTGAATATCCTAATGCAGACCCTCAATTATATGATCCCTTAATCTTTGGAAAGTGAGCAAGAAATGTGGGGTTGGAGAGATAGCACAGCAGGTAGTGCGTTTGCCTTGCACGTGGCTGACCAGGGTTTGATTCCCAGCATCCCATATGGTCCCTGAGCACCTCCAGGAATAACTCCTGAGTGCAGAGCCAGGAGTAACCCCTGTGCATTGCCAGGTGTGACCCCCTCCCCCAAAAAAATAAAGGAGCGAGAAATGCGAAGTGGAGGAAGGAAAGCCTCTTCAATAGTAATTCTGGAAAAACTGGATTGCCACATGTGAAAAAAATGAGCTCAGACCTCTCTTTAACTCCAGACACAATAGTGAGATCAAAATGGATTAAAGACCTCAATATGAGACCTGAATCCATAAGGTACATGGAGAAAAATTTAGGCAGAACCTTCCATTACATTGAAGCTAAGGCATCTTTATTTAAGGGTTGGGGGTCACACCCAGCAATGCTCAGGGATTAGTCCTGGCTCTGCACTCAGGAATTACTCCTGATGGTACTTGGGCATGCCAGGGATCAAACCCAGGTCAGCCACGTGCAAGGCAAATTCCTTACCCTCTGTACTATCATTCCCACCCCCAGCTAAGGCATCTTTTTTTTTTTTGCTTGCTTTTTTGGTCACACCTGGCAATTCACAGGGGTTACTCCTGGCTCTGCACTCAGGAATTACCCTTGGCGGTGCTCAGGGGACCATATGGGATGCTGGGAATCGAACCCAGGTTGGCCGAGTGCAAGGCAAACGCCCTACCCACTGTTCTATTATTGTTCCAGCCCCTAAGGCATCTTTAAAGATGAAATACTACTGATCAAGTGAATGGAAGCAAAAATAAACAAATGGGCCTACATTAAGCTAAGAAGCTTCTGCATCTCAAAAGAAACTGACCAAGATACAGAGACAGCCCACATAATGGGGAAAAAAATATTTACACAACACCCATCAGATAAGGAGTTAATATCCAAGCTACATAAGGCACTATAAAAGGTAGAGCTATATAAAGCAGACCTTCCACCAACACTTTTTATCACCCCATTTGTTGTTGTTGTTTCTTTTTCCCACTAATAGCCATTCCACCCCCTGCTCAGGTACACCTAGTATAGAAAATGTCCTGTCATTAGGAATTTCCTTGAAATGTAGGACTTTGTGCCGGGCAAGATAACAGTATTTCCATTCAGCCAAAAGAAGATTTGTCAGAAGCACATAATAATAATAATCACGGTCCTCCCGTTGTTGATCGATTTGCTCGAGCGGGCCCAGTAGTGTCTCCATTGGAGACTTTGTTGTTACTGTGTCTGGCATATCGAATACGTCACGGGGAGCTTGCCAGGCTCTGCCGTGTGGGCGAGATACTCTCGGTAGCTTGCCAGGCTCTCTGAGAGGGGCGGAGGAATCGAACTCGGGTAGGCCATGTTGGCCACTTGTAAGGCAAATGCCCTACCACTGTGCTATCGCTCCAGTCAGAAGCACATGCCAGAGAAAATTTTGAGTATTTTTTTTATAAATGGAAAAGGGGAGATCAATGAAAAATATGTGGCAGACTAGATTTTGTAAGAAAGGACTTGAAATGACAAATTATGTACTTACTATGTTAGGTGGCAATTGCATTTCCATAAACTCAGGAGGTGAATGCATGCTTATTTTCTGCAAAGTGTAGGAAGGATATGCCAGGAATGTCTGGGACAGAAGCAAAGAACAGAAATGAGGGAAATACTATAGGTGGGAAATATTCTGCCAGAAAGTGAAGTATAAAACGAATAGAAAACGGCAGTGAGGGGAGGTAATGATGAAAGTACTGATTAAATTCTATACAGTTTTGACTTTTGAACCATACAAAAACTTTAACTTTGCCTGGTATAGGTAAAGTTTTTCAGAATACGGAAATTAAATCAACAGGTTGGAAAAACGTTTAACACTACCTTGTTGCGCAATTTATTTATTTATTTATTTGTTTGTTTGTTTGTTTATTTATTTTATGTACGAGTACTGCTATTTATTCAGCCACTGGTTAGCTGATTGAATTGTGCATGAACTCCACCTTACTTTTTTTTTTCCATTTTTTATAATTTTATTTATTGAATCACCGTGAGAGCAGTTACAAAGCTTTCGGGTCTAAGTCTCAGTCATACAATGAAACACCTGTACCTTCACCAGTGCCCATTCTCCACCACAGAAAAACCCCAGTATACCCTCATCCCACACCCTCCCCCTACCTGTGGGGTAGATGATTTTCACATTACTCTCTCTCTACTTTGATCACATTCAATATTTTGACACCAGACCCACCATTATTATTTGAGATTTTACCCCAACACTCAGATCTGCTGAAAAGACAACAGTAGACAATTTGTGTTCTACTGCTGGTTATGAATAACATATGATGTCCGTGGCTGCAGTAGGGCCATGTGATTTTGAAATTCCGTAATTTTAACACTTAAATCTGAAGGGATTTCTGCCAAAAGCCACTGGGTTTCGAGATTTGCTCCTGAGTCTCTGGGATCATGGCCGTTGAGCAGCTTGATCAGGAGCCAGAGAGGCCGTTCATGGCCGATGACTTGGGGTCTCGTTGGGGTGGGGAGTACAGGCGCAGTTTCACCCCCGTCCTGTGAGGCCCAACAAGTTTCGTCACTGCGGGCCCAAGCCTGACTGTCCAATGGCCTCTGGAGGATGACGGCCACTGAGCCGCCAAGGGGAGCAGGCAGAGTGACAACACCCTTTCCTCCCTGGCGTGGTTCAGCGACAGTAACGTACTGTGGGGTCCGGACGCATTTCTGCCAAAAGCCACTGGGTTTTGAGATTTGTTTCTGAGTCTTGGGATCATGGCCATTAAGCAGCTTAATCAGGAGTCAGAGAGGCCGTTCGTGGGCGATGACTTGGGGTCTCGTTGGGGTGGGGAGGACAGGACCGGCTCCACCCCCATCCTGTGAGGCCCTGCGTGTCTCGTCACTGGGGGCCCAAACCTGACTGTTCAGTGGCCTCTGAAGGATGGCGGCCACTGGGACGCCAGAGGGAACAGGTCAAGGCATGAAACCTATTCCCACCTGGGTTGGCCCAGCACTGGTAACCTACTGCAGGGACCGGATGCATTTCTGCCTAAAGCCGCTGGGTTTTGAGATTTGTTTCTGAGTCTCTGGGATCATGGCCATTAAGCAGTTCAATCAGGAACCAGAGAGGCCTTGCCTCCAATTATATAGCTGAGCCAGAGGTGGTTTGTGGGTGTTTCCCACATACCTAATTTTTGGCCGTTTACTTTCTTGGTAAACTTTGCCCCCAAGTTGTTGGGGTCTGGCCAAAGGCACAGCAGCAATTTTGGGGTATCTGGAAGTCTGAAGGCACCATCAGGCTGCTGATGCACTCGCCTCACAGGTACAGACTGACCTGCTGGTGGCTCCTGTTGCACAATTTAGAATAGCAGAATTTAAAAAAAAAAAAAAATTGCAGTCGGGAGCCATTTTTCCCACTATGGAGAGCCAGGGCTGTTTTGTTTTGCTTTAATTTGGAATAAGGGAAGAAGCAACAAACCCAGTAGCATTAGTTCAGGAATCAAATGCCCCAGGGCAGATTTGTGGTTTGAAAAAAAGCACATAATTCACAGCTGGGTCTTTTGAAGGATCCCAGAAGCAATGACATAATCACAGAAATTCCTGCACTTTGCACCCAGATCTCACATCTCAAACGCTTGGGCCAATGATGAGAATGGGTGTTCCCTCCTGCAAGAGCAGAGGCCCAGATAGACACAGGGAAAGGACCCAGTAACACTGGAAGATGGACTTTTCAAAAGGACACAATGCACATGGTCTATATGCCTAACTTAGTGCCTCCAGTCCACTCATTTCTCTCTGTATCCACAGCTGCTTTCCAAGTGGCCAGCGCCATTTTCAGGAGGTGGCCACAGAGTACTTTATCACCTCAGGAATTTCCCATGAGCAGTCCTGCAAAGGGTTTCCCCAGCTATGACAAGATTGATGAATAGAATGACATTATTCACCTTCTTGGTCAGTCCTAATCATGCCTCAGCTCTCTCCCCTGGGCTTCTACGGGACAGAGCCAATAGAGAGTGAGTATGTTGCTGAACATGAGACGTGAATTCAGCATTGGTTTAGCTAACATCTGAATTTCTCAGCTTCCCATATGGCTGTCACAGACCCCCTTGCCACTTTAGATCTCTGAGGTAAAGTTTTCATAAATTTGACAAAGGCTAAAGTAAGGGAGATGGCCCAAATGGTGGAGTACGGTCACGGTCACGGTCCTCCCGTTGTTCATCAATTTGCTCGAGCGGGCCCAGTAACATCTCCTTCATAAGACTTGTTGTTACTGTGTTTGGCATATCGAATACGTCACAGGGAGCTTGCCAGGCTCTGGCGTGCGGGCGAGATACTCTCAGTAGCTTGCCGGGCTCTCTGAGGGGGACAGAGGAATCGAACTCGGGTCGGCCATGTTGGCTGCTTGTAAGGCAAATGCCCTACCGCTGTCACTGCCACTGTCACTGTCCTCCTGTTGTTCATCAATTTGCTCAAGCTAAGGCCTTGAATTTGATCCTAGACACCATGTGATCCCCAAGCACCACTGGGTGTGGCTCTGGTAGCTCCTGGTAACAGGAACTCACTCCTCTCTTCTGAAAAATTTTATTGACTTTCTCCCCACAATGACATTCGTTGACTCAGTTATACTTTAAAGCATATAACTTCACTTCTTCAAAGTATACATGACCACAGCACCACCACCAAAGTATCAAAACCTCATTTGTTTTTGTTTTTTTTTATAATTTATTTATTTATTGAATCACTGTGGGAAAAGTTACAGAGCTTTCGGGTTTAGGTCTCAGTCATGTAAATATCAAACACATTTCCCTTTACCAATACTTATTTTTAACCCCGAACCCCAATAGACCCCCACCTCCCACCCCTCCCAATTCTTGTGAGGCAGATGAGTTCTAGTTAATACTCTATCTACTTTGACTAGATAGATTGTTTCGATAGAAGATGCACAATTATTGTTTAGAGTTTACGACCCACCCCCCACAATCAAATATGCTGAAACAGCGTTGTGAAATGATTTGCTTTCTACAACTTGGTTTAAGAATAAAATGTTGCGCGGCCGCAATTGCGGCCGCGCGGTTTTGAATTTCTGCTATTTTACTTATTGACCCTGGAAGAATTTCTATTAAAAGTTAGATAGTTAAGAGATTGGTTTCTGTGCCCTGGAGTCGTGGCCGTGCTGGAGAGCCGCTCGTGGGGGGCAGCTGGTGACCTCGGTGGGGCGTGGGGGACGGCCCACAAAGCCCCCCTTCCCATGAGGTCCCCGCCGCTCCCGCCGAGCCCGGCTCAAACCTGCTGTCCACAAGGCTCCCGTGCGGCCGCCATCTTTCTTTCCAGAGAGGAGCAGGCGGGCCGGTCAACACCCTTTCCCCTCCGGGCAGGCTTGGTGGCGCGGTTTAACACATAGTCCATTTGCTTTTCTGCTCCAAGCAGCTGGTTCTCTGTGCTAAGTCCTTGTGCCTCCGGGGCCGTGGCTGTGCCGGAGAGCCGCTCGTGGGGGGCAGCTGGCGACCTCGGTGTCAAAACCTCATTTGAATCTTCTTTTTCCCCTCTTCAAGAGGCACTCAATGTAGTAGATGGGATTTTATAGGAGAAATTCTCTTTACACACACAGACCACATATCTTCAATCAAATTATGTGGGTTTCTGAGTGTATTGTGCAGAATGGTATTCAGTAAGAGACTGTCTTTCAGTTAGACTGGAAAACATTAAACTGGCTCTGGAACAGAATCCTTTTTTTAGATATAAAACATGTCCCAAGGCTGATAGGGACATGCAGTAGGACACAAGAGCCAGCCAAGAAAAATAACAGAAAAGAATTATGCATGGTGCCTTTTAAATATCCATGAATTGATGGGCATCTTTGAAAATGGAGAAGAAAAAACAAATGGATGACAGGATCTCCCAAGAATATATACAGATGACAAGCATCTGGAAAAATATTCAACATCACTGATCATGAGGGAGATGCCAAACAAAACAATGAGATATCACTCACACAACCGAGAATGACCCACTTAAAAAGTCCAGAGGCCACCAAAGTTGGGGACGGGTAAAAGGAACCCTAGCTCACTATTGGTGGGAATGTCATCTGCTTCAGCTTCTAAGAAAAGGGGTATGAATCCTTCTCAAAAATTAAAAATTAGAGTTTCCATATGACCCAGAAATTTCACTCCCTTGGCATCTTTCTCAGGAATACAAAAACATCAATTCCAAAAGATATATGCTCACTCAACATTCATTGCAGCACTATTTAAAATAGTCAAAGCTGGAAACAAGACAAATGTCCAATGACAGATGAGTGGTTAAAGAAAATGCTATTGGGGGCTGGAGCAATAGCACAGTGGGTAGGGCATTTGCCTTGCACACAGCCAACCCAGGTTCAATTCCCAGCATCCCATGTGGTCCCTTGAGCACCGCCAGGAGTGATTCCTAAGTGCATGAGCCAGGAGTAACCCCTGTGCATCGCCGGGTGTGACCCAAAAAGCAAAAAAAAAATGCTATTGTTTATTTAAAAATATAAAATATTGGGGCTGGAGTGATAGTACAGCAGGTAGGGAATTTGCCTTGCATGCAGCTGACCTGGGTTCAATTTCCAGCATCCCATATGGTCCCCAGAGCCAGGAGTAACCCCAGTGTGTCACCAGGTGTGACCCAAAAAGCAAAACATTATATATTAAAATATACATATATATATAAAATCTTGCAGTTTGCTGTCACTTTGATGAGACTAGAGCATGCCATGCTATCAAAGTAAGTCAAAGAGAGAGACAAATACTGGATGATTCCAATCATTTTTGTGTGCGTCTTTATTATTATTTTAATGAATCATCATGAGATACATTTACAGACTTATAGACTTTCATGATTGTGTTTCAGTCAAACAATGTTCGAGTACCCATTCATCCACCAGTTCCCATTCCCCTCCCACAATGTTCCCAATATCAGCACTATTTACAATAGCTAGAATCTGAAAGAAAAAAAAAACAATCATTTTTTGAGCATGAAGAAACAGAGCGAGGGGATAGCCAATGGCTAGTGAAAACAATTCCTGACCCACAGGTATAAGAAAAGTACTCATCACTTATCATCAGAGAAATGCAAATAAAATCATCAATGGGCCAAAACCTCTCACCAGTGCAACTAGCACAGATCAAAAAGAACAGAAAAACCAGTGCAGGCAGGAATGTGGGGGAATGCTGTCTGATCCAGCTTCTATGGAAAACAGTATGGAGACTTCTCAAAGAAGAACAGACCCAGAATTTCCACTTCTGAGTATCTATCACAAGGACCCAAAAACAGTTTCAAAAAAACACTTATGCCCCTATGTTCACTGCAGCCCTACTTCCAATAACCAAGAGATGACTGGATGAAGAAACTTAGAGATGAAAATACTGCTCAGCTATAGGACAAGATGAAATCATGGAATGCACCATTACATGAATGGAGCTAGTGTCTGTCACGCTGAGTGAAGGCAGTTAGGAGAGGGAAAGACACAGAATGAACTCTCTCCTATGTGGGATATAAAGAAACATAGTGAGGGGATAGCGACTGGCCCATGATAACCGATCCTGAGAGTCAACCTACAGAACTGAGTCAACATTTCTCCACACATCCATTCTAATACCGGTTCCTTTTGTTCTTTCGGATGTGGGTTCATGTGGTGCATTTTCAAACTAAAACATTAATGTTAATCCTGTTGAGAAGGACAATACATTCAAAAAAGAAAAGGAAAGAGAAAATGCCTATGAATGCATGTTGCAGGAATGATAAGAATAGAAAAATCATTGTTTTAGATTTGCTGTAAGAATAATAAATTTAGTCAAGAATTAGCAAAGAATGCTAAACTTCATTCAGCAAAAAATATGGAGCACAAAGGAATATTTATGCAATCTAAAAATTATCACCCTAAAAATGATCACCTTACATACAGTATGTAGCAATTACACAGAAAAACGTGGCCTTTCCAATGAACCTGGCCGTTGGCTCTTGGACTAAGTGATCAAACTAAAAGTGAGTGAGGTATGTGGGAGACACACCCACAAAACACTTCCGGCTCAGCTATACAATTGGAGGCATGGCCTCTCTGGCTCCTGATTGAACTGCTTAACGACCAAGATCCCAGAGACTCAGAAACAAATCTCGAAACCCAACAGCTTTTGGCAGAAATGCGTCCGGTCCCTGCAGTAGGTTACTGGCACCGGGCCACCCCAGGTGGGAACAGGTTTTGTGCCTGGTCTGTTCCCCCTGTCAGCCCAGTGGCCGCCATCCTTCAGAGGCTATTGGACAATCGGTTTTGGGCCCTCAGTGACGAGACACGTGGGACCTCACAGGATGGGGATGGAGCCGGCCCTTTCCTCCCTGTCCCAACGAGACCTCGAGTCGCCGCCCATGAATGGCCTTTCTGGCTTCTGATCAAGCTGCTTAACAGCCATGATCCCAGAGACTTAGGAACAAATCTCGGAACCCAGCAGGTTTTGGCAGATATCCCTAAAGATTTAATTGTTAAAACTTCGGAATTCCAAAATCGTGCGGCTACTACTGCAGCCACAGGACACTATATGTTATTCATAAACAGCAATAGAATACAAATTGTCTAGTGTTGCTTTTTCAGCAGATCTGAGTGTTGGGGTAAAATCCCAAATAATAATGGTGGGTCAAAATATTGAATGTAATCAAAGTAGAGATAGAGAGAGAGTAATGTGGAAATCATCTGCCCCACAGGTAGGGGAAGGGTGTGGGGTGGGGTGGTGGAGAATGGGCACTGGTGAAGGTACAGGTGTTTCATTGTATGACCAAGACTTAAATCCAAAAGCTTTGTAACTGCTCTCTCCTTTTGGGTGTTGTGGTTTGCAAAAGAGCCATTGGGTAACGATCATGTTTGGTCTATAGTCTACTTTCAGCATGCATCTCCCATTCTGGGAGGATCCTCCCAACACCCTTTATTTAGTTCTTCCTTCTCTATCTGAGCTGCTTTTTCCCCAGCATGTGCGACTGGCCTCCAAGCCATGGAGTGAACCTCCTGGTACTTATCTTGGCTATTCTTGGGTGTTAGTCTCAATGTTTTGTTACTTTATGTTCCCCAGATGAATGCAATCTTTTTAGGTCTGTCACTCTCTTTCTGACTCATTTTGCTTACTATGATACTTTCCATGTAGTACCACTTGTATGTAAATTTCATGACTTCATCTTTTCTAACAGCTACATAGTACTCCATTGTGTAGATGTACCAAAGTTTCTTTAACCAGTCATCTGTTCTCGGGCACTCAGGTTTTTTCCAGATTCTGGCTATCGTATAGAGTGCTGCAATGAACAAACAATTGCAGATGTCACTTGGACTATACTTTTTTGCCTCTCTGAGATATATTCCCAGGAGCACCAATCTCCTTTTAAGAATAACAATATGGTTTGCTATTTTAAAGGCTTTCTTAGAAATTCTATTGCCCAACGGTGAATCAAAACTGATGGGATAATAAACAAAATAATCTCGGTCATATCTGATCATTTGGTGGTGGAGGCTTACAGCACTGTATCAAAACGATTCTCATGCATGCTCAGACCCCTCCCCAGAGAATGGTTACTATGATTATGTCAGTCCACCACAGTGGCTAGAAGACCCCTATAGTATATCTCATGCCATAAACATGAAACAGAGAGAGAAAACTATAAGCCAAAAGATAAGAAAAAGATTCCTTACTAGAGGAGATCTGTTACTAGCATAACTAACAAAGTCTAAGCTTGTAAAAAACTGACTGCCTCTCTCTCCAGGAGCTCAGAACTAAACCTGTTTTCCCAGTTGCCATGATTAATATTCTAAGGGAACCAAGGTCAAGTGTCGGGAGAAATATGTGTATGTCCACTAAACCTTGACAAGGAACCCTTTGATCACGACAGTGCATTTGGGTGGGTTGGAAACAGCCATTGCCAATGAGCAAGCTCACTGGCGTGGTGGCCAGGCACAAAAGAGCACAATAAGAAGCATGAACAGATGGGAAACATCAGCAGAGGTGGAAACTATAAGAAAGAATCTCATGGATATGTTAGACATGGAAAACAACACCAGCTATCAAGAATTATCAAGAATTTCAACAGGAAGCTAAGGATTGGGGTGGAGGGTGGGGAACTAAAATTGAAGAAATCTAAAGAAAGATTAATAAATTAATCCAAACTGAAACCCAAAGCAGGGAACTAATGAAATTTATAAAGACTGTACATGCACAATCTGTTGACAGTTGCAAATGATTCAAAATATGGATGACTGAAATCACTGGGGGAGAAGAAAAAGAAAATGGGCAAAAGAAACATCTGAAGAGATAAGGACCAAGAAGTCTTCCAAAATTAGAAAAGACACTAAACCGATGATCCAGTAGTTCCTAGAGCCCCCGAGGACAAATTAAACACATAAACACAGATACACAGCACTAGAATAGATTAAACACTGTAGCACTGTAGCACTGTCCTTCCGTCGTTCATCCATTTGCTTGAGCGGGCACCTGTAACGTCTCCACTGTGAGATTTGTTGTTATTGTTTTTGGTATATCGAATGTGCCACGGGGAGTTTGCCAGGCTTCGCCATGTGGGCGGGACACTCTTTGTAGCTTGCCGGGTTCTCCAAGAGGAACGGAGGAATCGAACCCCCGCCAGCCACGTGCAAGGCAAACATCTTACCCACTATGTTATCGCTCCTGTCCAGATTAAACACATACACACAAATACACACTACTTAGGCTAGCTGATAAAACCAAATATAAGAAGAAAATCTTGACAACAGCTAGAAAAAAATTAAGTTTTATGCAAAACAACAAAGGTTAGAATAAAAGCAATCAAAATCACATCAGCCACAAGACAAAAGAATGGTATCTTGAAAGGACCAACAGAAGAAAAACTGACATCCTAAGCATCTGTCCCCAACAAAACAACAACAAGAACATACAGAAATGAAGGTTAAATTAAGTTCTTTTCAGGGCCAGAGAGAAAGTACAGAAGGTGAGTCGCTTGCCTTGCAGGCCATCAACCTGAATCAGAGCCTCAGCATCTTATATAGTCCCCTGAACTCCACCAGGAGTGATCCCGGAGCACAGAGTCAGGAGTCATCCCTGAGCACTGCCAGGTGTGGCCTCAAAACACAAATAAAGTTCGTTTCACAAAAACTAAAAAAATTCAGTGCTAGAGATTTCAGCACAAGAAATATTAGAGGAAGTTGTTCAAACAGGGGAGTATGATGGCAGACAAAAATTTGAATCTAGACAAATAATCTTGCCACATAGCTAAGTGCTAAATGATTACATAACTTATTAATCAATAAAATTCATGAATGAATGCTGTACGTGGTAGTCACAGAGAATTCAAGGGAGACTTTACAATGCGAAATAAAAGAGAGATTAGGGAGAAGCTAATTATGTGTTTCATCATTCCCATTATTCCATTAGAGGAAATTTGCCAAGCCTCTGCCAGTGATTAGCATATGTATAGAGTCCAGGTTTTAATCCAGGATATTCCTCCCAATCTCTCTTCCTCTTTCACACATTCCCCTTGAATACATGCAGTATCTTGGATCAAGACCCTGCACCATTTCCAACCACATCATTTTTAAGCTGCAAGGAAGCTTGGGTGCAGTTTGCTTTAAGAATTCTATACACAATCAAGTTTATGTGTAATTTGTTCAGGTTACCCGGTCATTACCTCAAGAATATGTACTAGAAATCTGAGAATATGATTGAGCAATAAGGGAACCACAGCATAAGTATTTTCAGGGAGAAGGAAATAATCTCAGGCCATCGGAAAACAGAAGACATAACCAAGCAGAATCCATGCAGCAGAAGCAGCAAAGTGGTGATGGAGACAAAGTTGAATCACCATGGTGGTGAATAATCAGTTTGATTTTTTTCATTGTTTTTTGAGGCGACACATCCAGCAGTGCTCAGCATCTTGGCTCTGCACTAAGGGATCACTCCTGGCAGGGCTCAGGGGACAATATAGGGTTCCAAGAGTCAAATCCAAGGTAGACTATATACAAGGCAAGTGCCCTACCAGTGTACTATCTCCCCAGTCATGGAGTTTTAGGTTCTGAGGTCAATAAAATGGAGCTAAACTGCAGGTTAGGTCCCAGATCTGCAGGTTAGAAACCAGATTCCCAGATCCCCGTTTTATTTCCCATGAGGCTTGTATTTCATGATGATTCCTTCTGCTTCGGTAAAATTGAGACAATTTACTTCACACCTCTGTGCCTCTCTCTTTTTCAATTTCTGGACTCCTTGGTCCTGGGGCATCCCAATCTTGAAATAAGAGTTCAAAAGTATATGAAACACCATTTAGTTTTGTATACCCATGTCCCAGGACTCCTATAACAAATGATCCAAACTCTTGACTCTAGCCCTCAGTCCTCTCATACAAGTTTATGATCTAGCAGACTGGCTCCTTCAGGAGACTCTGCTGTGTCAGGGCTCCCTCCAATCTTTCCCGGAAGCTGCCAGCAATCTTTGGCATGTGTTAGCTTCTAAAGATTTTTCTAGCATCTTTATAACATCTTCTCTCATCTGTATTCTCCCTGCATTTTCTCTTTCAAGAACACTTGTCATTGTATTTCAGGCCCACCCTAATTCAGAATGATTTCTCTCATCTCAAGACTCTTAATGACATCTGAAAGCTCTCCTCTCTAAATAAAATTATATTCATAGTTTCTGGGTGCAGATATCTTTCTTTGAAAGTAACATACTTTACATAGCATTATCTACCTCTGCTGGAATACAAGGAGCTTAGGTTTATCGGGTTATATCCATCACAGTGCTCCCAAGTCACTTCCATTACTTTGTTTATCTGTAACCACTTCTCTATGCTCTCTTCCCCAACCAGTTAATTAGTTTGGATGAGACTGAACATTTCTCCCCTTTTCCCCTAATCAGAATCTGTTCATTTGTAAGGTCAGATCCTTCTAGGACACTGAACTTGTATTGTAAGCTAATATTGCCTTTCTCCTCTCCTTATGTCTTTTGAATAGTTTACTTTAATGCAATGTCCTTTTTGTATAGATACAGGAAGACAATATTATGTTTTGTAATTTAGGATTTAATTGGCTTTGAATATTATTCACTCCCGGGCATCTGCTTTCTCAATTTAAGGCTCAGTTGCCCTCACTTCCTAGCACCCACAAAAGCAGGGCCCCAAGGAGGGACTGGATGAAACCAGGGCAAGCAGATAAGCTATGTGCTACCCTGGCATCGAAATGGACCTGGCCAAAGTGCCACGATTCTTAACTATAAGTTAGGAGTTTGATCATAGACAAATGCTGTCATGATCCAAAAGTAACGAGGAGACTAGGACCCTGCTAGGGACCCTCACTGTAATCTGAGATCGAGATGGCCCTAGAAGGGCAATTCTATAAGCTTAAAGTATTTCTTACTGTGTCCACACAAAATGATTTATATTATGTATGCTTATATGTTTGTTGGACAAGGAGAGGAGAAACACACCCAGAGGATTCCGTTCTAGGGTGGGTTGATCTGCTAAATGAGAATCTGTCCTAGAAGCGGCTTTCCCGTGTGTCCTGACTAGTTTGGATGAGACTGAACATTTCTCCCCTTCAAACTGCCTTCAGTAAATAATTTCAGTATATTGTTAAGAGGAAGTTTTCCTTTTCTCACAGAAACCTAGCTGGTCTTAGATATACAGATCTCAGGAGCTAGCCAGGCCTGATCTTTGGGATGTAGATTCCAGACTCTAGGCTGGTTGGTATATGGGATGCAAAGCTCAGATTCTTGTCTTTGGATGTAGATTCCAAGCTCTAGCAGACTGGTCTTTGGGATGCAAATACTAGTGCTTGTAGCTTGTGAAAGTGCTTGTGAAAGGTTTCAGTCTTGGTTTTCTATCTTCTTTCAGGAGGCCAAAATTACTGGCCTGCAGATGTAAAGAAACAATATATGTTTTGCCACGTGTATGTTCTTTCTGTAGCTCCTTTTTTTTGATTTTGCATACTTACAGCCATATTTTTTTCAACTTTATTTCATACATTATTTTCTTTTTTATTTTTTAATTTTTATCAGTGAAACACCATGAGGAACAGTTGTAGACTTACAATTTTTGTGCTTGGATTTCAGTTATACAATGATCAAGTACCTTTTATCACTGTATTGTGCCCTTTAGAGGTACCATGATCTATATAAGGAGATTTTCGAGGCTCTCTGGGGAGACAGACCTGAGAGAACTGGGACGGTCTGAGAGAATCTGGGAGACAGGTTTGAGAGAATCTGGGGAACTCGTGCTTGAGAGAACCTGGAGGTGACAGTCTGAGAGAACTGGGGGTCACAGGTCTGAGATAAACTGGGCCCTCCGTGACATGGGTTTCTTTTATGGGATATAATGAGACTGTAAGAATGGGCTGGGAGAGGCAGAGGAGAGATAGGAGTGAATGGAGAGAGGATTGGAATAAATTGCAACTAAGATCAACTAGCCTGGCCCTCATTTCCTTCCTTCACCTGCCCATCGCCATCGACCTCCCTGGAGTGGTGAAACAGCCTGAGACTATCGAACGCGGGCAGCGGGAGAGATAGATCACTGCCTCATTTTGTGTTTACACATTCCGTCCTTTTTGTGTTTATACATACCTCGAGATTAAATAAAATGGATCAGAGTCTCTGCTCCATAAATTTTGTGTGACTTTCAGCACATTGCTCAACATTTCTGAATCTCAGTTGATTACTCTCAAAATGATAATATGTTCCCTGCCTGCTTCACTGTGAAATAGCCTGCATCTAGCAAGCTCTAAATAAATGCTAATAAATATGTTGATAAGTGCACAACACAGTGAATGAATTCATCTGGAGGTACACCATTTTCAAATCAGATATGGAACTCAGGAAAGAGGTTAGGACTGAGTATTTAGACACTGAGTTCTCAACATCTCTGGAAAAAAGATGAGACCACTAGAGAAAAAGAGACAAAGAAAGCTGAAGACACAATCTAACAAAGAAAAGGATAAGAAGAGACTGGGGATGCAGCTCTGTGATAGAGTTTATGTCTTTCTGTATCAGGCTCTGGCTCTGAACCTCAACACCACAAAAATAAAAGACAAGAAAATATTGGGGCCAGAGCAGGTCCAGCAAGGAAGGCACTTGTTTGCATGTAAGTTTGATCCTCAGTATCCCATAGAGTCCCAGAAGCCCTGTTAAGAGTGAATCTTGAGCACAGAGTCAGAAATAAGTCCTGAGTACAGCCAGATATGGCCCAAAATACAATAATAATAATAATTTTTTAAAGACAAGAAGATATTACTAAAAGAAGAAAAATAAGAGCAAAGGGGATAAAAGAGTAAAGAATTTACCAAACAGGGCTGGAGAAAGAGCTCAAAGAGCTGAGTGCAGGCTTTGTATGCAGTAGACATGGATCCCCAACACAACAGGATCCCCTCTGCACTACTGGAAGGGACAACCCTAGCTCTGAGCCAGGAATAGCTCCTGAGTACCAAGGTGTAGCCTAAGCTCTATCCCAGAGAATTTGCAAAAACATTCAAAGATGGAGAAGAGTACATCATTACTGAAAGGGTTGTGTGTTTCAATTAGAGGCTGGAAGAGGAGAGAGATGGTTGAGAAAATAGGGAAAAAAATTGTGAAGCACATGTGCTATCACTGGAATCAAGGTTTCTCTCCTCCTTCAGTTAAAATTGAACACCAGATTCCAGATCAGAGTCCAGTGCTTTTTTTCTCAAATTGCTTTTTTTTTTGGCTTTTTGGGTCACACCTGGTGATGCTCAGGGGTTACTCCTGGCTCTGCCCTCAGGAATTACTCCTGGCGATGCTCAGGGGAACATCTGGGATGCTAGGAATCGTACCCAGGTTGGCCATGTACAAGACAAATGCCCTACCCACTGTGCATTCCCAGAGGCCAAAAGGAGCCTGCCTAGTCATCAGAACTAAAATGCAAACCCTAAGACCACACTGATATTTAGAGGCAGCAGAACTGAGGTACCCTATATCCCAGTTGTAGAGAGGAGGAAGGAGGGAGGCACTGCCAGGTCACTGGCTACCAACATTGTGTGCCTGGACTTTTGTTGTGGAGCTGAAAATATACATCTCATTTGAGGGGACTCCAGTCCCCTCAAATTGCTTTTTGCCTTGGTATCAAAGTTCAAGTTCGATGCCCCAAGAGAGGAAATTCCACGCCCGTATGTCTAATGCCAACAACCAGTTTGTGTGTCCTCTCCTCATCAACAAAGGAAGGAGAAATCTCAGCATCTCCTCCAAACTCTTTAGCCACACACACTGTCTCACACAGCAGCCACCACGGGAGACATTCAAAACAACACCCCTATTTCAATAAATGTGATTAATACAAAAAGTTGCCGATACTTGCACCTGCTGATGCATCTTTGAATGAGTCAGCCACACTCAATCTTCAAGTAATGAGAAATGTCCAAGTCCAAATTAATAGCACAAAAGCAAGCACCTGACTTTATAACCCACAGCTACCACCCATACCTTGGGGCCCACAAAGTGAATACAAAGCTCTGTGCTGGCACAGACCATTCCCATAACAGTCTGCAGCCAGTGAGATAACTTGAACCCCGTGTTTGAACTTCAGGTCTCATGCCTTTCTCCATTACAGGTCACTTGACTTTTCTAAAGGTTTTATAGCTCCTCCTGGCTTTTACAAGGCAAAGATGCCTGTGTTTGCTCACCGAAAGAAATGAGATGTATATTTTCAGCTCCACAACAAAAGTCCAGGCACACAATGTTGGTAGCCAGTGACCTGTCAGTGCCTCCCTCCTTCCGCCTCTCTACAATTGGGCTATAGGGCACCTCAGTTCTGCTGCCTCTAAATCTCAGTGTGGTCTTAGGGTTTGCACTTTAGTTCTGATGACTAGGCAGGCTCCTTTTGGCCTCTGGGAATTCTCGGGAAGGAGCGAGTTAAAGAGAGAGTGAAATGTTCAGGACATTCTCAGATCAGACTTGATTGAGTAGTTTTGGATAGGTTCTGTTGAGAAAGTAAATACAAAGGCCAAGGCAACAGAACCTGAGAACCAGTCTATAGCACTGAGCTTACTGTGGGGGTTGGGGAGGTAGAATGGGCAGGGACCCTGAGACAATGGTGCAGGGAAGGGAATGCTCTGGTGGGGGCTGTGGTATTGAATATCAGATGCATGAATGGGCACCTACCATTAACCGTATTGCAAATAGTTGTGCCTGAAATAAAATAATGTGGAGCTGGAGTGATAGTACAGTGCCTAGGGCACTTACCTTGCCCATGCTAAAGCTGACTTCAATCCTGGCACCCCATAAAGTCATTAAATTTCTTTCCTTCCAGGCTATAATGATCTGTCAAGGAGTGGGCACATAAACTAGCAGTGCTTGGGTTTGTTTTTTCTTTTTTTAAGGGCCCCTAAGGACACCGAGATGATGACACATCCGGGCACCATCTACTTAAGCTTCCACATGGCCATGATTCAGAGACACACACATGAATCTTGGACCAGAGCAACTTGCTGCAGAGATGACCCTGGACTTTGCAACAGGCCGTCTCCACTAGGCTACTCCAGATGGGGGCAGGTGCCATCCCTCCGCCTGCCCTATAGGAGCCCCGGCGGCCGCCATTTTCTAGAATTTAGTGACAAGCTCCAGGTACTAGTGGTGGTGGCAGCAGACGCCAAGCCTCACGGGACAGGGGAGGAATGGGCCCTTCTCTTTCCCCAACCCTGATGGACTCTGAGATGATGCCACATCCAGCCACCATCTACTTAAACTCCCAAACGGCCATGATCCAGAGACACAGAAAAGAATCTCGGACCCGAGCAACTTGCTGCACTGATCTCTTCAGACGCTAATTATTAAAAATTTCAATTCGCCCTCTCTTCTCTGGAAAGAAAGATGGCGGCCGCATGGGAGCCTTGTGGACAGCAGGTATGAGCCGGGGGTGTGGGGGCGACTAAAACCTCATGGGAAGGGGGGCGTTCCGGTCCGCCCTTCAGGCCCTACCGAGGCCACCAGTTGCCCCCCACAAGCAGCTCTCCAGCACGGCCACAGCCCCAGAAGCACAAGGACTTAATGCAGAACCCAGCAGCTTGGAGCAGAAAAGTGAAAGGACTATGCGTTAATCCAGGCCATCATGTCTGCCCGGAGGGGAAAGGGTGTTGCTCCCTTCCGCCCTCCTCCCTCTGGAAAGAAAGATGGCAGCCACATGGGAGCCTTGTGGACAGCAGGTATGAGCCTGGGGTGTGGGGGCGACTAAAACCTCATGGGAAGGGGGGCGTTCCGGTCCGTCCTTCACGTCCTAGCGAGGTCACCAGTTGCCCCCAAGAGCCACTCTCCAGCACAGCCACGGCCCCAGAAGCACAAGGACTTAATGCAGAACCCGGCAGCTTGGAACAGAAAAGTGAACGGACTATGCGTTAATCCAGGCCATCATGTCTGTCCAGAGGGGAGAGGGTGTTGCCCCATTCACCCTCTCCTCTCTGGAAAGAAAGATGGCAGCCACATGGGAGCCTTGTGGACAGCAGGTATGAGCCGGGGGTGTGGGGGCGACTAAAACCTCATGGGAAGGGAGGCGTTTCGGTCCGCCCTTCACGCCCTACCAAGGCCACCAGTTGCCCCCCACAAGCGGCTCTCCAGCATGGCCACAACTCCAGAGCACAGAAACCAATTTCTTAACTATCTGACTTTCAGTAGAAATACTTCCAGGGTCAATAAGTAAAATAGCAGAAATCCAAAACCAACATTTAATTCTTGAACCCAGCTGTAGAAAGCAAATCACTTCACAATGCCTTTTCAGCGTGTCTGATTTGGGGGGGGGGGTAAACTCTAAATAATAGTGGGGAATCTTTTATTGAAACAATGAATCTAATCAAAGCAGATAGAGTGTTAACTAGAATTCATCTGCCTCACAGGGACTGGGAGGGGTGGGGGTGGGGTTTTATTGGGGGTTCTTCATGGTAAAAAGTAAGTATTGGTAAAGGGAAATGTGTTTGATATTTGCATGACTGAGACCTAAACCTGAAAGCTTTGTAACCTTTCCCACAGTGATTCAATAAAAAAAAAAAAAATTTAAAATTCCTAGAGTGCATGGCCGCTATTGCGGCTGTGAGACATTATATTGTATCCACAACACGCAATACAAAACACATTCTCTAGCATTGCATTTTAGGCAGGTATGAGTGGTGGTGGGACTGGTCTCAAAATATCGAAGGTAACTAGAGTAGAGAAAGAGAATATTGTGCAAATTGTCTGCCACACAGGCAGAGGGAGGAGTGGAATGCAGGAGGGGTTGTGTGGATACTGGAGATTTTGGTGGTTGAAAACATGCACTGGTGAAGGGATGGGTGTTTGATAACTGTATGATCAAAACTCAAACATGTTAAGTTTTGTTACTGTAAAAAAAAATAAATAAAAATTAAAAGAATAATAAAGGGCCCCTAAGAAAAAATTCTATTTCTCTCTCTGAAGCTGATGCTGCAATCCTGTCACCCTAAGCAGTTGGCAGCCATCTTTGGGATCCTGCGGGCAGAGCCTACTAAAGCACAACAAAGAACTTCTGAGAGGGGACCTGGTTCAAGTTCCCAGCACGTAAGCCACAGATGAAAGTGTAAGTGAGCACTAGCGACTCCATCTCACTCCTCATATAGCACCTCTGTCTGTTTGATTGTTTTTCTTTGGGGGGCATACCATACTGTGCCCAGGGCTTACTCCTGACTGCGAAACTCTTACTCCTGGCTCTGGTAAAGTTTGGGCATGATATGGGGTGCTGAGGATCAAGCCTGAGTTGGCTGCGTATAAGGCAAGCACCCTACCTGCTGTCCTCTCTCCAGCCCCCCCCCCCCCGTATATGCTTCTTTTAACCTCTCTGTCCCCCTGCCTCTGTGCCCTGTCCCTCAATCCTGAAAACTGCCTGCATGCTCAACGATCTTGATGTGGAACCAGGTCCAGTGACAGAGGGAGGTGAGGGGAGAGGAAACTACAGGCATCTGAGAACACTCCTGGGGCTTCTCCAGTCAGAGGACGCCTCTCTCCCTTTGAGGGGCCCACAGCGGCCCTCTGGAGGGATTCATCAGCTCATCACTCAGGCCTTGGAGAAGGAGGATGATTGTCTGACTGTGTCACAAAGAACAGACTGCCATCCTCCATGGATCCATTAGCTACTGACACCAACCGGAATGGCTCAAGACAGAACTCCCTGCTCTGACCAGAACCTAACTTGGAAATTATTTTCCCATACACCTGATGTAAATCCCTCACCCCAACCAGAGAGGAAGACGCAGGGGGATATGGAGCGGTGTAGGTCAGTCTACCATTTTCCCAAGGGGACATGCATCCACCATCTTCCCAGGTTACTAGCACCTGAATAAACGTTATATATCACATCAGCCTTTGTCTCCCGAATTATTGGCCTCCAGTGATGAGCACCCCAAGGTGTACATGCAGCCTGCCACAGACTCTTCTCGGCCTGCTTCAAGTGCTTGTTTCTGCCGAGACTCACTTGGGTCTCATTTTCTTTCACTTGCAACTGACACACTATAGATGCACAAGCTGAGTCTTGGGATCAGAGAGGAGAGAGTGGGCATCTGTGGAAGTCCAGCAGTCTGGACATTGGAAGGGAGACAGGGGACTTGCTGAGAGAAAGAGAGAGACAGAGAGAGAAGTGAAAAGAAAAGAAAAGAAAAGAAAAGAAAAAAGAAAAAGGGAGAAACACACCAAAATGGTTTCTGTCCTGACCCCTTCTTTCATTTACACAACTACCTTCTCCCCCAGGGCTAACTAAGGCCCCCAACTCCTCCCCAGGGAAATGATGCAACCAGTCAGTTGAAGGTAGCTGATCAGCCATGAAAGAGTCCAGCAAGGCTCAGATAAGGATTGCTTGAACAGTTCCTGGGTTAAAAAGAAAGGGCTAAAAAGTGAAGGTGGGGGAGATTGTGAAAGGAGTGTGGATGAAGTGAGAACACAGAAAAAATTGAAAAACAACAACAAACAAACACATGGGTAGACCCTGGTGAAATTGGAGAACAGCTTAGCACAGTGGCTAACAGGTGGACACAGTCTGATTCCTCCCCAGACATTGCTTAACCTCTGTTGTAATTGATCTCTGGAAGCTTCCCTCTCCTGGGGGTTAATGAGCATGAAGTCCTCCCTTTAGATGACCATGAGGCACAGGGAAGCACTAATAGGGCAGGCTGGAGTAAGTGGTCACCCCAGGGTTGTCTCCTCATGACACAGGGAGGGAGGAGAGGAGGAAAGCAAGTTGCTGCTGCCTTCTGTCTCCACAGCTGCAAGCTGTGGAGTCTCGCTCTATAGAGGCGAGATCAAAAGCAAAGAAAGTAGTGCAAGAAGTGACTTTGAGAAGAGCCAGTTCCGTTTGCTTGATTTCCTCTGTATTGTTCTACCCTGAGCAAGTCAGTTGTGTTTCAAGGAGCCAACTGACAATACTTGAAATTTTTCAGTACGTACAAGCAAAATAATAACAACTTAGAAAACAAACTATTGTAACAAAGACAAATAATGAGTCAGCAAGATAGCATAAAGAAAGAAGCCTCTTGCCTTGCATCTGCATCACCTATGGTCATCCAAGGCACAGCCGGAAGAGATCCCTGAGCGCCAAGCCAGGTATAAGTCCTGAGTTCGGCAGGGTGTGGCCCAGAAACCCAAGAAATAAAAGAATATAAAACAAAGCCAAATGTGATCAGAGGCGGGCACTTCGGAGGTGGTGGGTTGCAGTAACTTTGTATATTAATACCCTAAATGTTAACAGTATTATAACCCTGACTATAAATTAAAAATTAAACACATGTGTGTATATGTAATGTATATTTGTATGCATCTCTCTGTGTGTATGTACATAATCGGACCTTGATCTCAAGAGGGGAGAGAGGTGGGGCGCTCCCTTCCACCAAATCTGGGCTGGCCGGACCAGGCAGAAACTGGAAGGAACAGAAGATGACAGTTGCTCCTGCTTTTGTTCAACCTGCCACAGGAGACCACCTGGCAAGTACAGCGGAGAAGGGGGCTAGGTGATTTGTAAAAAGGCGGGGTAAAAGAGGTGGGGAGGGGAGCAAAGGGGAAAAACAAAGCACAGAGAGAACAAGGAAGGATCTCCTGGGACAGGGAAGAAAGAGGACTTTTCGATTGGACTGTGGCACCTGGTACCCGCTACTAATAAACAGGATTGTCTCACATTTGCAAGGCACTTATTGATGCTGACAAATCGACCGACAGGTTCCAATAGCGGCAGCGCCATACATAACAACGGCCGCACGCCTGCCTTTCCTCCTCCGACCACGGTAACCACCGCCACGTGCTTCTGGACCGTGGATTAGGAGCTCAGGCTCCGACGGGTCCGGCACGCGGGTCACCACCGCCCCCGGGCCTTCGCCCTTGACCCCAGACCTCCAGGCGCGGGGACAGCGGAGTTCGCCCCGAGGCGCCGCGAAGTTGCAGCGCCCGGGGAGGACCTCGGGGGCGGGCCTGGCGCGCAGGTGGCCTCACCCCACCCGGAGGAGGCGGGTTCAGCTCAGCCCAGCTAGCCGGCAGCCGCGAGCAGCCCGCAAGCCTCTCGCCGCTGCCCCCGGGCCCGCACGCGCGCCGCCAGCCCCCAGGACGCTCCCGGCCGCCGCCCCCGCCTCGCCGCGCCCCGCAGGCATCCCGGAGCCCACCCGGCCGCCGAGCTGCACGCCCGGAGTGCGCCCTCCGCCCTCGAGGGGACCGGGGGGCCCGCCAGCATCATGCTGCCCGCCCTCTACACGGCGCTGGCGGGGCTGCTGCTCCTGCCGCTGCTCGTGAACCTCTGCTGCCCCTACTTCTTCCCGGACGTGAGATACTTCTTGCGGGTGGCCGGCGTGGCCCGGCGGGTGCGCAGCTACGGGCAGCGGCGGCCGGTACGCACCATCCTGCAGGTGTTCCTGGAGAAGGTGCGCCAGGTGCCACACAAGCCCTTCCTGCTGTTCCGCGACGAGACGCTCACCTACGCGCAGGTGGACCGCAGGAGCAACCAGGTGGCCCGGGCGCTCCGCGACCACCTGGGGCTGCGCCAGGGGGACTGCGTGGCCATCTTCATGGGCAACGAGCCGGCCTACGTGTGGCTGTGGCTGGGGCTGGCCAAGCTGGGCTGTGCCATGGCGTGCCTCAACTGCAACATCCGCGCCAAGTCCCTGCTGCACTGCTTCCAGTGCAGCGGCGCCAAGGTGCTGCTGGCGTCGCCAGGTGAGCCCCGGAACCGCGCCGCCCCCGCGCCGCGCTCCGCAATTCAGAAAGGGCAGCTGGGTGCAGAGCCGACCCTCCCACCCCCCAACCCCCCAGAGGTCGAGAGGAACGGGAGAGGGCGACGTTTCCTGGCAACGCTCATTAATGATCATTAGAACTGCCCCGAGGTGGACACTGGCCTTGCCAGGCACAGAGTAAAGCGCTGTACCCGGTGTGCGTTTAACACGCGGACACGGTGAGGGCTAGTTGTGGGATTTTATAGACGGGAACACTGAGTACCAGGGCTAAAGCGCCGTTCGAAGGTGACAGCAAGGAGGAGGGACAACGGGAGTGTGTTCCTCCAGAGTCCCAGCTCTTGGTTTTTGGGTTTTTGTTTTGTTTTGTTTTGTTTTGCTCTGTGTGTGTGTGTGTGTGTGTGTGTGTGTGTGTGTGTGTGTGTGTGTGTGTGTGGTTTGGGAGCTACACCTGGCGGTGCTCAGGGCTTACTTCTGACTCCGCTCAGGGATCACTCCTAGCAGGCTCAGGAGACCCTAGGGGGTGCTAGGGATCTAATGAGGGTCTGCTATGTGCAAGGCAAGCGCCCTACTCACTGCGCTATGACTCCAGCCCCAGAGTTCTGGCTTTTAACCTAAAAAGACTTCTAAACGCAATGGCTCTTGAGTGCGGATCCCCTGCGTGCAGGTCTTTCCCTCTGCTGCTTTAGGAGAGGAAAGTCACCTCCCCTTTCTGTCCTCTGGCTTCTGGATAATAACTTGGGCTTCTGGGCTGAGATCAGTTCTCAGGGGCTGTTAGCACCCGTGGCTTCTCACTGCAGAGAGGTGAGCCTAGCTCATCCCCAGAGAGAATATTTGGGAGGAGAACTGAAGTGTCCTCCTGAGCTGGTTTTGCATCCTTAGCAATACTGACCCCTGATTTCTGTGGTTACCTGGGGCCTTTTCAATAAGAGCTGATTTGGTAACTTCCCACTACAGAGGTGGCAAGGCCAGAAAGAAACCAATCACCTCTGACCAAGACCAAGACAACCTTCTCAGAAAGCCTCTCTCTGTGTTTGAGGAAGGCCAGGGACTGTTTCTCACTCAGAAGAGGCTTCAGCATGAATTTGCTGAGAAATGGCATAGAGGGGATAATGGGAGCCAGGGCCTGCTTCCCTCTATTCCAAGCCCCATGCTGGATGCTTTTATAACCCTGGGAGAAACATATCTCTACCCCACTATGCACATAAGGCCACTAAGGCTTATGATCCCAGCCTCCCCCGTCTGTCCAACTTCAAAGCACATACCTTCCTCATATTTTGCTGCTCCCCGCTGCACGGCTGTTAAGCATAAAGTTGGGGAGCCAGGAGATAACTCAAAGGGCTGGACCTGTGCTTTGCATTCCAGAAGTCCACATTCAATCCCCAAGATCACAAAGTGCCCTGAGCCCTGAGCTGGGAAAGACCCCCAGCACCTCTGGGTGTACCCTCAAAACAAAATTGTAAAGATAGTGGGACACACACACGAGATATCTATTCCATTAAGGAACCCAGGAAATTCATAGACCTGTTTCCTGTGGCAGAAAATAAGTAAATCACAAAAGAAGTGCTTTGTCTAAAACCTGAAAATCAGAGAGCTAAAGAGTGTTAGAGCCAAGTTATTCGGAGAGGATAGTCTTTTCAAGAAACTTGCTTTTTCTTTTTTGTTTTGGGGTCATGCCCAAAGGTGCTCATGGCTTACTCCTGGATCTGCTCCTAGGGATCACTCATGGCAGTTTCGAGGGACTATATGGGACTGAACCCTGCAAGGCAAACACCCTACCTGCTGTACTATCCCACCAGCCCCATAAATCTTCAACTATCTCTAGTTATCTGAGGAAGGGATTGACTTCATCCCTTGCTAATTGGAAGCAGCTCGTCAACCTAGCACTTCATCAGTCAGTTGAGAGGGAAGTGATTGTTGCAGTGAAATTCCCACCTTCAGATCAAATTTGAACTAGAATTGCCAGGGGATCTAGGTCACGTTCTCTCTGCAAACTGATCTCTGAGAGAAACCACATATTTGAAGAACATTACTCTTTGTTCAGGTTGCTAAGAGGCCTTTGCACACCTCGCACCTCGGACCTGAGATGGTTCACTGGAGAGGGGGCCAGCTGAGGTCAAGGCTGCCTACTTAGCAAGGTGGCCAGGTGGTGACAGAGGTGAATTCTTCCAGTTCTCTCCAGCTTGGCAAGGATGGCAGATCATCCAGCTTTATTTTGTGTGCGATCCTTCAATAAAAAGTTTAGCAAAGAAAATTCAGTGAACACAAGAAACATGTGGGAAGCTGATTTTTAAAAAATTTGACTCCTGATTCTCATCCCCACCCCTCCCAATCACTAATTCATTAGGGCCCCCGAGAGGGCCCAGGGAAGTGTTGTTTGGTGTTTTGTTTTTGGTTTGGGAGTTTTTCTGGATTTGGGGTCACACTCAGAGATGCTCAAGGATTACTCCTGGCTCTGCACTCAGGAATGTCTCCTGACAGTACTCGGGGAGCCATGTGAAATGCCGGGTATTGAAACCCAGTCAGTGGTGGTATATAAGGCAAACACCCTACCTGCTGTACTATCCCTCAGGCCCAGAAGTGTACTACCACACCCCATGATGATTTTGAAGTGGATGGTCTGTTGAACTGAGCTTTGAGAAGCCATCCATGGAGTTCCCTTATGTTTAAACAGAGACCCCTCCGGGGCTATACAACTTTATAGCTTCACACGGGTGAAAGCTGCAACAGGTGAGAAGCAGGAGATGAGATTTGTAAGAAATTCAGAGTATTTTTGCAAAACAAGATAGATCAGGGTGAGAAGCTGTCAGAGCAGAATGGTAACAGTTCAATGAGCTTTTACTTGTGAGTTTCACCTTAGGACTTCTGAACTAGTCAGAGAGCTTAGACTGCAGCTATTTAAAATTCTGGAGAATTTATAAATAATAAGCACTGGTGGCACTTATTGTGAGGATGGAGCTCATTGTCACAAATGTTGGTGACTCTTTACAAAGCTTAAAAGGGCTCAACCCTACCAGAAGTTTCAGTACCCTTCTGCAGAATTTACTGTCAAACAAAAGCAGCACCCATCTTCCAAAAATATGAATTCTCTCTGTAGTAAGTTTCTGGATTCTCATCCTTCCAAAGATAATACACCCAGTTGGAAGATGGCCTTCTTTAGTCTGAACCTGTATATGTGTTGTAGTCGATAGTAACCAATTTGTCAGGCAGCTTGTTTTAAAAGCCACTTCCTCCAACAGAGCATATGGATAAAGCAGGAAAGCATATTTAATTTCATTCAAATTATAATGTTTTATTTAAATAAATATCCAACAAAGCTCCAAAAGGTAACACTGGCTTGGTTTCCATTTACACCAGCATTAAAATCATCACTAAACTAGATCTTCTTTTGGAACGGTAAACCAGAACTCTCCTCACTGTCTGATCCAGCCTAACTGCAAGGCCCCACTTGGAAGACCTACATTTATACAAGGTTTATAAAAGCTAAATATTTTCTATTACAAGACAGAGACCCAGAGAGATTATAAAATGTTCCAGATTATCCTTAAACTGGTGCAAGATTGTGAGAAAATAAAGTTGGACCTCCTTTAAAACAATACAGTAGCTGAGGAGAGAGTTACGCGGTCTAAGGGGCTTGCATTGCATATGACTAATCCTGGGTAGAACCCTCACATTTCTGTGGTCCTTCTGGACACCGCCAGGACTGATCCCTGAGTTCAGAGCCAGGAGTAGAACCTCCAAATATGACCCCGAAATGAATAAATAAAACTCCAAAATGAATAAATAAAATAAAACTATATGATAACTAAAAATGCTTCCAGCAACTTTTCAAATGATTGCAACATTGAGAATATAAAACAGGGAAAGTTGAATATGAAACTGAGGACAGGGTGAAGGGATACAGTTGATGTGACTGACCATATGCCTAATATGTGTGGGCCTTAACCGTGATCTTCTTAAAGTAAAAAAAAAAAAAGGAAATAAAAAAGAAAAAATCAGGGCTAACGAAAACTCTTATTATACACATTTTTAAGGTTAGATTGAGAAAAACAGATGTATAGAAATTTCATTTGGAATCAAGAAAAGTTGAAAGAGTCCTTACAAGATATGAGCTAGTCACTGTGATGGGGTGGGAGCACCTAAAGGGTGATGGGGTGACTTCATCTAAGGAGCTTCCAAGTTAGTACAAGACTGAGCATCCCACACAAATTATTGTGACTCCCAGAGTACAGGAGAGGTATGCCCGAAAAACAAACAAAAAATATCAGAGAGAAAAAAAGAATGGAGGATCAAGGCAGGCTTATGCCTATAGGAACCCCGGGCAATTTCCCTTTATCCCCGAGTACAAGGATAGGCTTCATTGAGGAGTTTTTATGTAAGGACAAAATAGGCTGGGTTTAAACAATAGGGATTTGAAAGAGGGATATGTTAGGGAACCTGTAACCCCCCTTTGGTGGGGAGTTGGAGCCACACACCTGGCTGTGCTCGGGCTTATTCCTGACTCTGTACTCAGGATCCTGGAGATGTTGTGCTTGAGAAACTGTGTGCAGTACTGGGGACGCACCTGGTTGACTACACGCAGGGCAAGCATCCTACCCACTGAACTATGTCTCCAGTCCTAACAATGGGGCCTTTTTTTTAAAAAAATTTATTAGTGAAACACCATGAGGTACAGTTGTAGACTTACAAATTTTTGTGCTTGGGTTTCAGTTATACAATGATCGAGTACCTGTCTCTCCACCAGTGCCCATTCTCCACCTTTTATTGTCTTTTACTAAAGAGACATATAGTAGAGAAGAATAGGAACTTTTCACCCCAGTAATGGCCAACAGCAGTAGTCTCTTCCCCAAAGAAGATAATTTCCAATGACAACTTTAGTCAGAGAAATATCTTATCTCTACTCTTCTCTCTAGGCTGCCCAAGAAGGAACACAGCTGAGTTTCTTCAATGAACTTTGATGATCCCAAAGACATATCATTATCTCATATTTCTTTGAATAATGCCTTAATAATACCTGGTAGATAGTCACTCAATAAATATTTGTCAAGTTAATGAGTTCCACCAGTCTGGTTGGTTTAAGTGGGCTTTCTTCTCTGAAGCTTAAGAACCACTGCCTTGGTATAAAGTCTTTTCTCAAGTCTTTCTTGAGAAAATGAGGTTTTAAAAATCAACTATAAGGTCAGAGAGACAGCTCAGTTGGCTGAGCAATGCTTTGCATGGGGGGAAGGCCTGGATTCAATATCCAGCAAGAAAAAAATAAGGAATGATATCTAATCCAGGGCTTCTTAAAAATTTTCCATTTACAACCCCTTTCTTCAAGAAATGCCACAGTTCAGCACTGTCAGAAACACCTCAGGTTGATTATGGTAGCTGATTTTTGAAGTTTCATTTGTTGGCATTTGGTGTTGGGGGAATATTTTTTCAACTTTTATCTGGGGTTGTTACTGTGTCTGGCATATCGAATACTCTCGGTAGCTTGCCGGGCTCTCCGAGAGGGGTGGAGGAATCGAACTCGGGTCGGCCATGTTGGCCGCGTGCGAGGCAGACGCCCTACCCGCTGTGCTATCGCTTCAGCCTTTACTTTTACTTATTTATCTGGGGTCTGTAATTCCTAATATTGTTAATCATAGAGTTTTAGGAACACAATGTCTTCCTGGTATCACACGTGGCACCAGTATCAGGGTCCCTCCACCATTGTCTCAGGGTTCTTTCCCACCCTGTCCCTACCCTCTTAACAAGTTCAGGTCTACTGACCAACTCTTTTGCCATGGTCTAACTTTATTTCTGTATGTTCCACATATGAGAGAGATCATTCTCTTCCTCTGCATTCATTCAGCCAAATAACCTCTATTTCCAGCCACACTGGAGCAAGCTGCCTGAATGTATCTTTACTTATATCATAGATATATCATTTCATAGATATAGCATATTTCATAGATATATCACAGATTCTTTATCCACTCGTCTTTTTGGGGCCACTTGGGTTGTTTCTGCATATTGGCTACTAAGAACAGCACAACCATGAGCATATAAGTGCACTTTATTTTTTCAAAATATCATTTCGGGTCTCTTGGAGTGGATGTCGAGAAATGGAATGGCTGGGTCAGAGAGAAATTCAACTCCTGGCTTTTTGAGAAGTTTCCATTGTTTTCTGTAGAGACTGAGCCAGATGACTTTTCTGATAAGTAGATGAGGGGTCTTTTTTAACACATTCCTGACAACACTGGGTGTTTCTACTCTTTCTGATATGTGTGGGTCTCATGGGTGTGAGGTAATATCTCATTATTGCTTTGATTTGCACTTTCATGATAATAATAAGTGATGAGGAACATTTTAATATACATATTGGCATCAATATGTCTTTTTTAAAGAAATATCCGTTCAGCTTTTCTCATTTTTTATAGGGTCGTTTGGTTTTTATTGTTGGTACATTTTATGAGTGCTTTTTATATTTTGGATAGTCCCTTTTGTCAGATGTATGGTGAGCAAATATTTTCTCCCTGTCCATAGGGTATTTTTTAATTCTAGCCATCATTTCTTTTGAAATTCAGAAACTTCTTAATTTTATGTATACCTATTTATTTACTTTTGCTTCTATTTGTTTGGCCAATGACATTGACTCATTGAAGATACTTCAAGAGTCACCATCACAAATTATTCTGCCTATATTCCCCTTGATACGGTTTATGGCTTTGGATCTAATAAGGAGGACTGCTTCACTTTGAAGTGGATTTTGTATATGATGTGGCTAACCAGTGTTCCCAGTATCATTTGTTAAAAAGACTTTCCTTGCTCCACTTCATACATCTACATACTTGATCCAAGATTAGTCTTCCATATACCTGAAGGTCTAATCTCTGGGCTCTCAATTCTATTCTATTGGTCTGAGAGTTTGCCTTTCTTGAATATCACATCATAGCTTTATAGTGTAATTTAAAGTTAGGAAAAGAAAAGCCTCCCCCACCCCCAGTATTGCTTTGACTATTTGGGTGTGGGGGGCAGGGGTATACCTCCAAATAAATTTTAATGTCCATTTCCTTTAAAAAATGCCATGGATTTTTTTATGGGAACGCTATTAAATCTATCAAATTTGGATTGTCATATTATTTCACTTTATTTAGGGGAAAGGAGTGTTGGATTGGTGGGCCATACCCACAATGCTCAGAAATCACTCCTGGTCATACTTGGGGAACCATATGTGGTGCTGGGGAATCAAACCAGGACCAGTTACTTGCAAAGCTATCATCTTACCCCAATAATATCTCTTTAGCTCCAGGATGGTCATTTTAACAATGCTAATACTTTCCATCTATTAACAGGGTGTGTGCTTCTATTTCGTTGAGTCTTTTATTTCTTTTCTTCTATTTGCTTGTAATTTTATTTGTATGTCTTTGTCTTATGGGGTGTAGATAGGTGTGGGAATCAGGACTTACTCTTGGCTCTGTGCTCAGAGAAAATTCATGGCAGTGCCCAGGGAGCCATATGTGATGTTGGTGATCTAACCTGGGTTGATCACATGCTAGGCAAACTCCTTCCCCACTATACTATCTCTCTGAAATAGTTTTATATAAGACTTTTGCCTCCTTAGTTGATTCCTAAGTACTAAGCATTGATTTTTTTATTTTGGAGGGGACACACTCGGTGTTGCTCATGGGTTACTCCTGACTCTGCATTCAGCATGCACTCTTGTGGGCTATGGGGACCATAGGAATCGAATCTGGGCCTGCCACGCGCAAGGCAAGTACCCTACCTGCTGTATCATCGCTCAACTGGCCCCAGTAGGCCGTTGATTTTTTTTTTCATTTTGGGTTACACCTGGTAATGTTCAGGGGTCACTCCTGGCTCTGCACTCAGGAACCATTCCTGGCCGTGCTCAGGGGACCATATGGGATGCTGGGAATTGAACCTCGGTCAGTTGTATGCAAGGCAAATGCCCTATGCACTGTGCTATCATTCCAGCCCCAGGACGTTGATTTTTAATAAATTTGGAGGCACTGAACATTCAGAAGCCTGTTGTCATATTTTCAGGTCTTTCCCCTCATTCTGTTAGGAGATTGCATCCCACGGTTTAAGAAGTTAAGATGAAAACTTCTTCCCTTGCTCATTATCAAAGATTGCACCGGGGTGGTTGCATAACCCCATTCACAAGCAAACTAGCGCTTTCTTTGCTTCTGGGAATCCTCAGCAATTTGTTTTATTTAGAACTCGAAATGGAATGAAGAGGGAAAAGCACAATAAGCTGTCAGTGCTCACTGAACCTGAAAACACTGCCTGAAAAAAAACCAAGAAGTAGAGAAATGATAGGTAGCCTGGTTGCTTATTTGTACCAAATGCTTGCAGTTACTGAGGCCTAGTAGGACCTGGTAACTCGGTAACGGGAACTGTTCTGGATTTCAGGGCTATTCAGAATGCTGAATTTTGTATAAACAAGAGCAATAAGTGAGAGAAATGAAAAAATAATGTGAAGAAATTCTGCAGTTGACTATCACTGTCACTGTCCTCCCGTCGTTCATCAATTTGCTCGAGTGGGCCCAGTAATGTCTCCATTATGACAATTGTTACTGTGTTTGGCATATTGAATACGTCACGGGGAGCTTGCCAGGTTTTGCCGTGCAGGCAAGATACTCTTGGTAGCTTGCTGAGCTCTCCGAGAGGGGCGGAGGAATTGAACCTGGGTCGGTCAGGTTGGCCTTGTGCAAGGCAAACACCCTACTGCTGTGCTATCGCTCCAGCCTATGTAGTTGACATCATGTGAAATACTTATGGATTTCCCTGTTTAATATTTATTTACCCCGGGGAAGCTTATCCTTGATTAAACAGCTCCCTGAAATTGGCTCAGTTGTTTTTTGTGAGGAGTGGGGAGGGGTGTATGCATGGGTCTGTCTAAAGATTCCCCAGCACTCGTTAATGTATAGGCGAGAGAGTAGTTATTAAGTGTATTATTTCAGACTGCCAGCAACAGAAATACTTATTGTTCCAAATGCATCTCCTTTAGCTGCATTTAAAATATTACATCCTATACAAATTATTCTACACCAGTGAGTGTTGAGGTGTTGGAATCAGTCGGGATGCAAGCCTAGTAGACATTGTGGTGGTTTATACGAACCCCCACTTATTGTTCCAAATGCATCTCCTTTACCTTCTTTTAAAATATTACTCTGTTGGTGAACATTGTTGGAGTGTTTTATTTTGGACCCTTGGCCAGATACCCATGCAATAAGGCAAGCAGGACAAGCTACTCCAATTGAGTGCTTTTCCTACTGGAAGCTGCAAGTTAGCCAGCGGCTTCTTGTCACCTTGTGAAGCTGAAGTTCACTGCTCAGCCCTTCTCCTTGATTTTCAGGAATGAATGATTTTGGGACACTGCCATTTCTCTTGTTTTCCCTTCTCAAAAAAAATGGGGTGCGGTGGAAACCTCATTTATATCACCTGGATAGTTTTCCTTTCTTTTTCAACGAGAGACATTTCAAGGGGGAGACGGTAAGGATGTAATTATTCCATCTTCCATATCCGAATGTGTACTGCTTTTGTAAGGTTCTATTTTAATCCACAATTGAAAACTAGATCAATGCCAGACTGATATTTCTACTCTGGACCCTTTAGATAACTTCCTATAAAGATTATTTGTCATATCTAAGCTTTTGTTTTGTTTTGGTTTGGGGGCCATATCCAGTAGATCTCAGGGCTTACTCCTAGCTCAGGGATGACTCCTGGGGACTTGTGGAATCAGATGTGGTGCCGGGGAGCCAATCTGGGTTAACCATCAGCAAGGCAAATTGCTCTGGTATTGCTTTGGCCCCTCATATCTAAACTTTGAATGAAGCTACAGATTGCAGTCTTCCTCAGGAAGATGAACGCAAGATCATCACTTTATGGGCACTTAGCCATGCTTCCACAGATGCTAAGCAGGAGCCTGAGAAATCAGCATTATTCTAAGAGTAAAGCACTTTGTTAAAGCTTGGTCCTGAATAGCAAGTTCCCTCTCCAGAAGACTAGGGTCATTCTTTTCATTTTGTATGTTCCTTCCCCCCAGAGATTCTCTGGGCCACTGTCCTCATTTGTAGAAGTAGAGAACCTGGCATCTATAACACGGACATTGTTATAAAAATGATGTGATGTAATGTATGCAAAGCTCCTATACAAATTACACCAGTCAGTGTTGAGGTGTTGGAATCAGTCGGGATGCAAGCCTAGTAGACATTGTGATGGTTTACATGAACCCCCACCTTTTCGAGATTAAGGTGCTCTTTGTTCAACTGCTGGAAGCACAGGATCCCATTGCTCTCAGTGGAGACCCTTTCTAATACTTGACCTTGGTTGAAGGGAGCCACTTTGTCCGGAATCAAGTGCTCCCACTCCCAGCCTGCATCCAGGGATGGGTGAATCAGAAGGCATGTAACGAAAGCCACTCGATTCTAGCCTGTCACTAGATTCCTTTATCTGGGGTGACAGGGAAGCACTGTCACAAGTCTCTGAGTCTCCGAGTCTCCGTAGGACCAGAGGAGAGCTGAGGGAGGCCTCTGTTGTGACTGCATCACCATTCAACTTCTCTCTCTCACCAGTCCACTTCCCTTGCCACCTCGGCACTGCCACTCCCGAGAGGACTCCCAGAACAAAAGTGTCAGAGTCAGGGACTGGAGCGATAACACAGAAGATAGGGTGTTTGCCTTGCACGCGGCCGACCCAGGTTCGATTCCCAGCATCCCATATGGCCCCCCAAGCACTGCCAGGAGTAATTCCTGAGTGCAGAGCCAGGAGCAACCCCTGAGCATTCCCGGGATTGACCCAAAAAGAAAAAAAAATGTGCCAGAGTCCCAGAAAGCTCAGCCTGTGAGAAGTGATGTTACTTGAACAATGTCACTTTTTTTTCTATCTTTGAATCTCACCTCACAGTGCTCAGTGGGACTACACCTGGCTCAGAATTCAGGGAATCAGGCAGTGACATGGATAGAAGCTAGAGGGTCCTACACGTAAAACTGCCCTCTAGCCCTTTGAGCCATCTCATGGGCCCTTGATTGCCATTTTTATCTTAAGTAGGCGTTACAATAACTTTTGTTTGTTTGTTTGTTTGTTTGCTTGCTTGTGAACCACACCTGGTTGTGTTCAGGGGCTATTCCTGACTCTGTGCTCAGGGACCATATGGGATGCAGGGAGGGAAACCAGGTAGGCCATGTGCAAGGCAGATACCCTTCCTGCTGTACTATCTCTCTAGCACCTACAATATCATTTTTTATATTTTTTAAATTTGCTTGTAAAAGAGAAAACACGTAAGTCCAATCACATTTAAGAAAGGCTTCATAAAAGACCCTAAATCATAACTAGTTTGGCTATTAGCAGTTTATTAGTGGCATTCACATCTAGAATTTCCTTTCACATTTTGGATTCTAAGTCAGCATCTTGAGAAGAAAGGCTGTCACAGTACGTGCTGAAATGGTTGGTGAGCTCTGGAATTTCAAATCTGTGACCAAATAACAAATGCTACATCCACATCCCAGAGGACATGAAAGGAAATGGATGGTATTGGGCAAGAGTGATGGCCTTTTCTACAGATGATATGACGTCTGTGAAGGGTCAGGGATCACAGACTGCCTGGAGAGGGCCAGATGCAAACATGAGTAAAGCCCGGGTGCATGAGGCTGAGTTGCTTTGACAGCTCCCTACCTATTTGCTCTTACTACCACTGATGTTAATTTCTTTATTTTAACCAATACAACTAATACCTGAGATTATTTCCCTTTGAAAATTATAGGAGGGGCTGGAGCGATAGCACAGCAGGTAAGGCGTTTGCCTTGCACGAGGCCGACCTGGGTTTGATTCCCAGCATCCCATATGGTCCCCTGAGCACCACCAGGAGTAATTCCTGAGTTCAGAGCCAGGAGTAACCCCTGAGAATCACCGAGTGTGATCCAAAAAAAAAATTATAGGAAAGGGGTTGAGGAGATCGCTCAGGGATCAGGGAGTGTGAGCTTTATATGGAGTTCAGTCCCCAGCACTGCATGCCCTGTGTCCAGCAACCCCAAGCGATAGCCCTGAGCACTGACAGTGGTGGCCCAGTGATCTCAGAACAGTTCCTGGTGTAACTCTGGTGGTCCCCAGAACCACTGGGCCCTAACAGCATCTTGAACCACACAGCCCAGTTTTTCTGGGGCCTCCTGAGCATTGCTTTGGAGGGCCCAAAAATTTACAGAAAAGATTAAGGTGTCTTTTGCCTATTTTTCACTCCTCAGGACTATTGTCATAATCCTCCAGTGGAGCTCAGAAGCTACTCCTAGCTCTGTGCTCGGGGTCAGTGCACCATGCAGTGCTGCAGATGGAGCCTGAGCCTCCCCCATGCTAAATGGAAAGCCCGCAGAGCTTTCTCTCAGCCCCAGTGGTTGTTGCGTTTACTCCCGAGGGTCCCTTCCACATATGCAAAGCATCCCTGCGGCACAGGATTTATCTTATTCTGTGTCAGGTTTCTTTCAGAGTTTATCCACTCACGGTACTATGAGATCTGAAGTTTTCCAGTCAACAGCTTCAACTATTACTCTGTCTCTTCAGATTCTGAATCAAATACTTAGGGTCGGTTCTTTCCATTTATAATACTTTGGGCAACTTCTTTTTCCTTTCTTTTTTTTTCTTTTCATAAAATTGTTCATGGTTTATTGCATTCAATATTTCAACACCAATTCCACCACCATTGTACCTTCCCACCACTATTATTTCCAGTTTTCCCAACCACCCCTCAAGCCTGTCCCTATACCAGGCCCTGAATAATTTATTTTATATCACTAGTTATATTTCTCTAAAAATTATCATAAAAATGCCCTTGGAAGAAAGTGTGTGAATATTGTTGTATCTCACCATGAACCTTTAATTCCTTGTAACATGAAGCTTATAAATTAGTAACATGTTGCTACTGGTTGAGCCTTGTGTGTTCTTTTCTTTTTTTTTTTTTGTCTTTAGTTAAGCTTTATTTAAACACCATGATTTACAAAGTTGTTCACAATAATGTAGTTGGTCTCAGGTATTCTACATTCCAACACCAGCACTACCACCAATGTGCCCCTCCCTCCACCAATGCCCTGAGTTTCTTCTCCACCCCCAAAGTCTGGTCCCTTAGCAGGCACAAAATAGCACTGTAGCACTGCCTTCCCATTGTTCATTGATTTGCTCAATGCGGGCACCAGTAACATCTCCATTGTAAGACTTGTTGTTACTGTTTTTGGCATATAGAATATGCCACAGGGAGCTTGCCAGGTTCTGCTGTGCAGGCGAGATACTCTCGGTAGCTTGCCGGGCTCTCTGAGAGGGGTGAAAGAATCGAACCTGGGTTGGCCACATGCAAGGCAAACGCCCTACCCACTGTGCTATCGCTCCAGCCCAATTTAATAGATAAATAAATAAATAAAAATAATTTACTGTCTATTGCTTGCTACAACTTTTATCTTGTAATAGTGTTGCTAAAATCATGGCATGAGGATGTACTGAGCTGTTAGGTGAGAACTGAGCCTTCTGTGTTATTGTTTGCAGTCACTGAGATTAGTGCACTTCTCTGCAAATTTCCCGTCTAATTTTCTGTGCTTCTACTGGGCTGTCAGCTCCATGAAATTTGGAGGTATTGCAAGGCCACAGCTAAAGGAGCTGGGGTTATCAGCTGCCAGTGTCTCTCTGGTGTCTCTCCCAGATCAATCCTGAAGCTAGACCATTTCTCTGGCAGCAACAAGGGCGGGGGGCTTGATCTGTCCCTTGCCCCCACTAAGGCGCCAGAGATACAGGCACAGTGGCGGCAGGGGCTACCTGGAATTGCTCAGCTGCCAGTGTCTCTCTGAGATCAGTCTTCCAGCCTTTGACTTTGAGCTCCTGTTTATACTGACAGTTCAGATGTGTCTCTTCTGACAGCAGAAAATTGGGTTCAGTTTTCTGATCCATCCTGACAGTGGTGTCTCTTGATTAGTGACTTCAGGCCATTGATGTTGAGATTATTGAGATAAAGGAATTTATTGCCATCATTTTTTAGAAACAATGTATGTTTCTGAATTTTTCCTTGTCCCTTAAAGAAGCTCTATCAATGTTTCCCCCAAGACAGGTTTTGAGCCGAAGAATTCCCTAAGTTGGCCTTTGTCCAGAAAGCTTTCTATCTTTCCTTCAAATATGAATGACAATTTAGCAGAAAAGAGTATACTTGGTGAGGCGTTAATTTCCTTGAGTTTTTCTACTATCTCCCACCATTCTTTTCTAGACTGTGAAGTTTCGTTTGATATATCTGCTATGACTCTTATGGGAATTCCTTTGTATGTAAGTTCCTTCCTTGATCTTGCTGCATTCAGTTTTCTGTCTCTGTCACTGGGCAGAGTTGTATTTTGATTACAATGTGCCTTGGAGTTTTTCTATTTGAGACTATTTTGGCTTGGATTCTTCGGGCCTTTTGAATCCATGTGCATGCAATTCTCAACTCTGGGAAATTCTTATCTATAGTATTTTTAACTATTGTTTCTTCATCAAATTCACATTCATGCTCCTTAGGAACTCCAGTGATTCTTATATTGTTTCTCTTTAATTCAGCCAACATTATTCTGAGCTGCTGTTTATTTTTTCTCAGACTTTCTTCCATTGTCTTTTCTTCTCTAGAGGCTTTTGTATATCATCTTGGAGCATATCAATTTTTCCCTCAGCTATTATTACTCTGCCGTTGATGCCTTCAAATGAGTCTTTCATTTTACTAGCCATACTGGTAATTTCACTCATTTCTTATTCTAGTTTTCTTATTTTTGCTATCATGTTTTCTTGTACCTGTCCCATTGCTTCTTGGAAGTCATTAACTATTCTCCTGATAGAGCATATGAAGTCATCCAAGAGGCTGGAGAATTCATCCATACTATTTACCTCACTAACTGAGCACGGTGGATGTCTGCGTGGTCTCCCATTGTGTCTATCGAGTTCCAAGGGTGAATCTCTGTAGTTCACTCCCTCTCTGAAGGATTAAGTTAAGTGTCACTCTTTCCTATCTCTGAAAATGCTCTCCAAAAGGACTTTTAGCTGATTCTGGTTTGTGATTTTTGAGGTCCAGTGTGGATTATGAGGGTACTCTCAATGCCATCTTGATCAGCCTAACTTCTGGTTTTGGTTTAAGGCTCTGTAATTTCTCACCATCACTAGTCGCTGTGAGGGCTTTTCTGGAGAAGGGAGCAAGCAAAGAGCTGAGTTGTGGGTGTAGATCTGCAGAGATGGCAAAGTTGGTGCAAAGGCACAGATACTTCTCTTGATAACTTCAGAGGCACTTCTTTCACTGGATATAGCTTCTGAAGATGTGTAACTAATAAGCTCAGCCTTCTGAAACGTGCACATGATGTACTCGAAACAATGGGAGCTTTTTTTTTGACTCGTGTCCTCCATCTCTTGGCTCCAACTCCTTTTGTTTATATTTTTTGGGAGGGAAGGTCACATTTGGAGATGCTTGGGGTTACTCCTGGCTTTGCATTCAGGAATCACTCCTGGTGGTGCTCAGGGGACCATATGGGATGCTGGGAATCAAACCCAGGTTGGCCGCGTGCAAGGCAAATGCCCTACCTACTGTGCTGTCATTCCAGCCCCTGTTTATATTTTCTTAATTGAGATTGTTTGCCCTCTACTTTACATCCCATCCAATGTGGTGTGCTATACCTGGTTTATTAGTGGTTAAAATATTGAAATATCATGCTAGCTTCTTTTTTCTAACTTTAATTTTTTTTGATTGATGGAGCCAGAGAGATAGTACAGTGGGTAGGGCTTTCACTCTTCATGAGGCCAGCCCAGGTTGGATCCCCAGCATACCATATAGTGCCCTGAGCACCACCAAGAATGACTCCTAAGCATTGAACAAGGAATAACCCCTGGACACTGCTGGGTGTGGCCCCAAAACAAATAATAATAATAATTATTATTATTATTGAGGTATCATACTTTATAATAGTAATGAAGTCATTATTTTACAATTGTAGAGCTATTACCCTAATCTCTCCACCAGTGTTATCAAGACGGTGTGGTTTCTTGACATTATAAACATTCCTGGAACACTTATCTAGTGCTGGGGTACAAAGAAAATTCAGCTATGATCCCTTAATTTCAGAGTTTCCACTGATAAAAGAGGAAACAGTCAAAGCGTGCAGCTCTTCCGTACTGCAGAACCTGGTAGATACTGGCAGAGCTGGGATTGGCTATAAAAAAATCTTTGTTCTGGGAGAAGGCAGTAGAGAGCAGTGACACTTGAGACTGAATCTTCAAGAAAGAGCAGGAGTTTTCTAGGTGACCAGACTATAAAACAAGTCCATGGAACCATCTGGATAAAGGTCTGTAGATGCAAGAGCAGGGGGAATCTCAAGTGCACACAGATCAGTGAGTTAAAGGAATGGGAATGCCACGTGACTGTGAATGACCTTGGGAGCCATAGGGTATGCTAGGAGCATGGACACTGTCCCATGAATGAGTAGCCGTTGGAGGTTTTTAAACAGGCAGTGACAAGTAGGAAAGGAAACAGCTGATAAAGTTAGAATTGAAGAGAAACTAGAGGCAGGGAGATTGGGCAGGCCAGTGACATAGACATAAAATAACAAAACTTTTTTTTGCCTGGGGGTGGGGCACACCTGGCAGTGCTCAGGGCTTACTTTTGGTTCTGTGCTCAGGGTCACTCTGGTCAGTGCTCAAAGGACCATATTCAGTGCCAAATATTGAACCACCGTCAGCCACAAGTACAGCAAGTGCTTTACACCCTGTAATTTCTCTCTGGGCCCTCAGTAATTTTTTTAATTAAAAAAATTAATCTCAGGGCTGAAGTGTTAGCACAACAGGTAGAGCATTTGCGTGCATGCAGCAGATCTGAGTTCGATTCCCAGCATCCCATATGGTCCCCCGAGTACCACCAGGAGTAATTCCTGAGTGCATGAGCCAGTAGTAACCCCTGTGCAACACCGGGTGTGACCCAAAAAGCAAAAGAATAAAAAAATAAAAAATAAAAAAATATATCTTGACCCACATTAAAAAAGTTTGTGTGACCAAGCCTGTGCCCACATACCCATATAACTAAAATATATCTTTTTAAAATTGAAAGCTTTTATTACTATGTATAATATGCTCTGTGATTTCTACTTCTTTCCATTTTAATTTTTAAAAAGATGACTCACTTGAACTGATAGTAACAATGCATTGCTCCATGGTGTGAAAAAATATGTCATTTACTCCACTTTTTTCTCAACCCAGAGAATGTGATTATAAAATTTGGAGCTTATGTTCCAAGATCAACTGAACCTTCCCAGTATAACTCCTCATTACTGATTTATTAGTAAAAACTTGGCTTCAGTCATCGTTAGTTAACATGGAATTAACTGTGTTAGTTAACAAGGATTTTAGTTAATTCCCTTTTCATTTCTCTTCTTCCTTGACACTTTCTTTCCTTTTTTGCTTCACTAGTCATGTGGGACATTTATTAGAAGTACTAAATTCATTTCTGGAGTATTTGGAAATGGATTCCAGATTTGCATATAAGTCATGAACTTACATCTTGGTTTTTACCCATGTGTCCACTTGCCATGAACAGATCTATTTTAACCAGCCACCTGCTGTTTATGAATAAAACCAACTTGCTCTCAAACATCAGAATCTTGTAAGATTGTCACATGTGGTAACTTGGTGTTTAAAATGCATAACTATAAATATCAATTGCCATGTCTATGTAGTTTGCCCTGTCTACATAGTTTTAAACAAAATTACTGCAAGAATTGATCGCACAAATTACACTGTTCTTTTTTGGAACGGGGAAGTTCCCAGCAATCCTAGGAGCTACCAGGGCCATACCCAGTGGTTCCATGACATGAAGCCATGCTGTGCTGGGGATCAAACTCAGGACCTAATGCACGCTAGGCAGGAGTTCTGGTCCTTTGAGCTATCTCCCCAGTCCTGCTATCTGAACTTTCAAACACTAATTTAATCTGTTTAAATGTTTCCTTATTTGAAAACTGTCTGCCATAGAGGGAGAGGGAGGGGGAGGATGGGGCGGGTGGAGGGGGGGGATACTGGGGACATTGGTGGTGGAAAATGTACACTGGAGGAGGGACGGATGTTCGATCATTGTGTGACTGAAACTCAAACATGAAAATTTTGTAACTGTAGCTCATTGTGACACAATTTAAAAAGGGGGGGCGGGAGAGTAAGTAAATTTTTAATAAATTAAAAAAAGAAAAAAGTAAAAAAAAATGTTTCCTTATTATATCCAGAACTACAAGCAGCTGTTGAGGAGGTGCTGCCAAGCCTGAAAAAAGAGGATGTGTCCGTCTATTATGTCAGCAGAACTTCTAACACAGAAGGAGTTGGCAGTTTTCTAGACAAAGTGGATGAAGTATCGACAGAACCTATACCAGAGTCTTGGCGGTCCGAGGTCACTTTTTCCACTCCAGCTTTATACATTTATACATCTGGGACCACAGGTAAAAAATTTTCTAAAAAGCCCCTCCTGAAAGAGTTAATTAATTGTTGGAGTTAGGTTCTCAAATGCTCTCTTTCTTTGGCAAAGCTTCTCTGATAAATAATACTTCAAGGGATTTAGCTCTTTTCCTGTGGGAACTGAGCTGATTTCACAGCATATGATCCCACTGGATCTCTCCAAACTACATATATTTCCCCTTGCTTGGAATATAGAATCATTAACGCACTTCATCGAGAACAACAAAGGTAGTTCTGATGCCAGATTAAATTTGGCATCATGTAGGTTATTAGAATTTCTCTTAGTTTTGTTTTTTGATTTTTTTTTAGTTACTGTGATTTAAAATTTTTTACAATACTGGCAATTGTAGGGTTTCATGAATACAACATTGCACAAACATACACCATAATGTCTTTTTCCTTCCACTACTGATGAATCTCCCCTCACTCCCCACTATCTCACCAACCCCCCTTCCTTGCCCGACCCTACCCCACATCTCTCTGCCATAGTAAGTTCAGTTCTGTAGACCGCTACTTAGATTCTGTGGTCTGGGGGCTTTTGTTATCCTCTGATTATGCTGTCTCATGCCCCATATGTGAGAGAGATCATTCTGTATTTGTCCTTCTCCTTCTGACTGACTTTACTCAGCATGATACTCTCCAGTTTCATCCTTATAGCAGCAAATTGCATGATTTTGTCTTTTTGCTGCAGCTTAGTAGTACTGTGTATATGTATCATAGCTTCTTTATCCAGTCACCTGTTCTTGGTCACTTGGGTTGTTCTCAGATTTTGACTATACAGAATAACAGTAGTACATTTAAAAGTTTCTGCACTGCAATAAAAAGGATGACCAGAATTAAAAATACAGCCCACAGTCTGGGAGAGAATATTTGCCTACCACTCTTTGACACAGGTTTAATATCTAAGATAGATATAACACTTATAAATATTAACAAGGAAAAAATCACCTCATAAAACAAAATGGAAAGAAAAGAGGGCCTGGAGAGATAGTACTGCTTTCTTGCACATGGCTGACCAGGGTTCAATTCCTGGTACCACATATGATTCTCCAAGTACCACCAGGAGTGATGGCTGAGCTCAGAGCCTGGATTAAGCCCTGAGTACTACCAGGTGTGGCCCAAAAACAAAAACAAAAGAGATGGGGGGGGTGGTCAGGGGAAAGGGATAGAAGTGATGAACAGAAATTTTCTCAGAGAAGATTTACAAATGGCCAGTAAGTACATGGCGGGGGGGGGGGGGGGAATGCTCTGCGTTACTTATCATCAAGGAATTGAAAATAAAAACAAACAATGGGAATCACCTCATACTAGTGAGACTGGCACATATCAAAAAGAACAAAAACAATCTCTCGCATATGTGGGAATTAAAAAATGCACAGCGAGAGAGGCAGCAACAAAAGTCCGAAGGCAATATGATGGGGAACTGATCCCCACAATTGACTTGGGGGCAGGGGAAGGATGAGAGGGAGGGATGTTGGGGTACTTGGAGGGAAAATATAGGTATAGTGGTGATGGGTATGGTGTTGGAATTATGTGCAGGAGAAACTAGTAATAGTAGTATTGTAAACATATAATCTCAATTTTAGAATTAAATAATCAAAATTAAATAAAATTGGGCTATAAGTTAAAAAGAACAAAAACAACCAGTGTTGATATGGATGTAGGGAAAACAAGACCCTCATCCACTGCTGGAAGGAATGTCAGCTGGTCCAACCTTTTTGGAAAACAGTATGGTTGCTACTCAAAAAAAAAAAAAAGGAATTGACTCAGAAATTCCACTTCTAGCCATTTACCCCCTAGAGTTCAAAAACTCTAATGGGGGGGGGGGGGGCACTGGAGCAATAGCACAGCGGATAGGGCATTTGTCTTATACTCAGCCAACCCGAATTTGATTCCCAGCAACCCATATGGTCCCCTGAGCACCGCCAGGAGTAATTCCTGAGTGCAGAGCCAGGAGTAACCCCTGTGCATCACCAGGTGTGAATCAAAAAGCAACAACAACAACAATAAATCCAACCAATAAAAACTCAGTGGAACACCGAGAAAGCAATATGATAACAAGGTGGTGTTTGTGTTAATGGTTTGATCACTCTTCCCTTATATCCCTGACTTGGCATGTTTGGTGCTATAGGATGATTACAGCTCAGGTTCGTTCATCCAGAATGTCTTCAGCTGTAGTCAGCAGCAGTAGCCACTAAGAGAAAAATGTTGCCAACTAACAGTGCCATTAGAACCCTGTCACATGAAACAGGCAATATTAATATTAATGATCTTAGGGTGATTCCCACCACCCTTGAAGAAATTATGTTTATTCTCATTTTATAGATTTCATTGGCCAATAAGGGTCCAGGGAGATAATATAGTAATAAGGCCTAGGCACAGCTGGTGTGGTGCCCCTGCTACCCACCAGAAAGAAAGAAATAAAGAAAAAAATAAATGAAAAAAAAGAGGTTGCCAAGAAAAGACGTAAAAGTTCAATAATTCATCTTGGTAGGCCAATTTTAAACTCATGTAACTGGCCTTTCAGAGATAATACCTGCTAGTTCAACCACTTAATCTCTGCTGCTCCTGGTCAGGGAAAATTTTACCAAAATGTAATAACATAAAATCTGAGGAATGTATTTAAAAGGAGGGGAGGAAATCAGCTCTAATATGCTGTTTGTTATGGACATAGGAAAATTGAATCTATGAATCTTTTTATCCCTGTGGCTAGGAATGTAAGCACATAATGTATGTGTGCACTGGTCTTGTAAAAGCAAACATGACAGATAAAGTAAAAGTTTCCTTCAGGTTTTTATGTCATCAATGACCTAAGCTACTTTTACCTTCACCTCAGCAGGCTCTCTTCCATCTCTGTATTATCTCCCTGGTCCTGCGCCTGCTCATAAACTGAATGTCTAAAACTTCCTGGGGGTGGGGGGGGAGGGGACTGGAGCAATAGCACAGCAGGTAGGGCGTTTTCCTTGCATGCGGCCAACCTGGGTTCGATTCCCAGCATCCCATATGGTTCTCTGAGCACCGCCAGGGGTAATTCCTGAGTGCAGAGCCAGGAGTAACCCCTGTGCATCACCGGGTGTGACCCCCCCAAAAAATAATAATAAAATAAAAAAATAAAACTTCCTGGGGGTTTTAGACTTGCTTCTAAACAGATGAGCGTAGAACTTCTACACATTGGAGGCTTTAGCAAATGTAAAACCTATGAAAGAGCATTCCTTAATTTAATCCATAATTTAAAATTTAAAAGTAACTGGTGGATAGTTGTATCAAGGTTCATTTTATTTCCTTTGTATTTCATAAGTAAATATTTACCAAGTGACTTCTATAAACATTAATCAGTTAAGCAATTAAAGAACATAATTTCCTAACTGTTGCTCAAAAGCTAGTATTAGCACAGAATTATATAATAGCAGATATTATTTGTTCATCAAAATAAGATTAAATTATGTAAATTCCTAAAACAACTTTAAAGAAAATAAAGGTGTGCATTTCTGTTTTTAAAATACAATTCAGAGCTTTTCCTATTCAGATGCTTTCCTGGTGAAAACCATTAATTTGCTTGTACTTTCTCCTCTTAATATTAGTATGAAAAGGAATTTTATTACTGACACCATGCCAGTATCCCACTATCACATATGATGAACTGTGAATTGTGTCTATAATAATTACAGTCATACTTCCTTGCCTTGTAGCAAATCGTTGTTATTTATATGACACCTAATTAATGTAGCATCAAGCATCAAAAAAATCTACTTATGTCTTCAGAGAACCTCCTTCCTCTTCATAAAGCCAGTTTGCCCACTGAGATCTTAAACTCCCTGACCCCTTTTCTTTAATTTTGTACCCTCCACAACTTAACTGGCCTTTCAAAGCAAACAATATAAGCATAGATTTCAACTGAATCTTATAAAAGCTCATATAATTATAGTAAAGAAAGTGAAACGATATACATTCTAGTCTATCACAGCTATAGTGATACATCGTTTCTCACCTTTTAATGTGCAAAATTCCCAGAATTTGAGAGCACACCTATGCAAGAATATGAGTAAGCAAATCTATTTGCATTCCTAATGGGAGAGTCAGTGGGTCAGTTCTTGTTTTTTGTTTGTTCGTTCGTTTGTTTTAATTTTTATTAAAAACACTGTGATTTACAGAGTTGTTCATTTTACGAAGTTGTACAATTGTTTCAAGCAGTTAGTGTTCCAACACCACCAGAGTGATCTTCCCTCAACCAATATTCCCATTTCCCTTCCAATCCCTCCGGAGTCAGTTCTTATAACCCACCGGGTCTATCTAAATTGCAAAGACTTTGTTTTTAATCCTCATTTTAGCAATCTTATCTAACAGATGGAGCATTGATCATAGTTTGAATGATCTGGTGGACCAGGTTATTATTCACTGCGGCATCTTTTGAAATAGCAAGCTAGAATAAATTAATTATAATAGTCATACAAAAAGATGATGCAACAGAGAATAGAGAAATTAATGAAAAAATAAGGGAAATCTCCATGTACAAATATACACAACCTCCAATTGCATTAAGAATGCATGATTTTTTTTAGCAAGGGAAAGGGCAAAAGTATGTAATTAAATGGATATTTGATTATTTTATAGAGAATAATTACAAGGAATTTCTAAAAAGGGCAACAGAGGAAGATGGTAGTATAGATAATTTAATTTCTCTGAATTTTAGCTTCATCTCTAGAGTGGAAAATCTAAGTCTGGGGCCAGAGCAATAGCACAGAGAGTAGGGTGCTTTACAAGAGGCCTTACAAGAGGCCAACCCAGGTGCAATCTTTGTATTGTCCCCAAACCTGCCAAGTATAAGTCCTGAGCACAGCTGGGTCTAGCTCCCTTCAAAAAACAAAAGGAAGAAGAAAGAATATAATTCTACTTATCATGCATGAGAATGAATAAAAGTTTTTAGATACTGAACTAAGGATAAGGCTCAGAGCATAAAGTCCGGTGATAGTCATTCCTTTCTCTGCAAATTACTACTATCATAACCTTTGAATTCAGAGGAAAGTATGACCTATGGGTCAAATAGAACCCATACACACACTATGTGTGTAAATAAGGCTTTATTGGGAAAGAGTTATATTTTATCTCTTAATTTGTTTTACTACTTCAACCAGAATAGCAGATTTGAGTATTTACAACAAAAGCCAGATAGCCCTCAAAAAAAAAAAAAAAAACCAAAGCAAACAAATAAAAACTATTGGAAGCTTTACTTCTAGAAAATAAAAATTAACTAATTCTTGGTCAAACTGATCATGGCCTTCCCCAGTGCAATTCTTTAACCACAAGATGATGTAACTTCCTAAACTAGGTTGCTCTCCCTGACCGTATCTGAGAATGACTTATGCTTACTGGCTTAATTTTGTGGTTTATATCTGGCTTACTTGTATTTTCTTGTGTCTTTGCAAAGGTCTCCCAAAAGCTGCAACGATCAATCATCATCGCATATGGTATGGAACTGGCGCTGCTCTTGCAAGTGGGATGAGAAAAGATGATATAATCTATACCACTCTGCCCTTGTACCACAGTGCTGCTCTTTTGATTGGTGTGCATGGATGTATTGTGACTGGTAAGGATTTTCTCTCAACAGCGCATTGGTCAGTAGCCATTCATTCATCTGTGCTCCTTAAAGAAGGGAAATATGAGACTTGCCTACTTCCCAGAGTACTAGGAACAGTGTTTAATTCTGTGTTAATAATATGTTAATAATAAGGTTCTTCAGTCCACTTATCACAAACAGCTCTCTAAAGTAATTTTACCTTCTCATGCCTGATTGTCTGCTGACATTTTGTAATTGTTCAGTGAATCCAGGATGCAATTTTGGAAGCATTTTAAGTCTTCATCCAGGTTAGGACACTTGATTCCCATATTCCATAAATAATTCTATGTCATTTCCATGTTCAGAATCTACTTATCGATCTCTATCTACATTTTAGGTTTTTCCTCCATTTTTCTCCTTTCAATTGTGTTCTTTCTGTCTGTTCCACTAGCTCCTCAACCCTGGTTTAGAAGCACAGTTTGCCATTTCTTCTCTTTCCTTCTCAAACTAGAGTTGTCATTCTCTCTCCTTTCAGTAGGATGTATATACTTATATAAATTAGTCCAGATATTTGAAGTGGTCATCTCAAACAAAGAAAACTTTTTCTCTGGGACTGGAGCAATAGTGCAGTGGGTAGGGTGCTTGCTTTGCATGCTGGTGACCCAGGTTCGATCCCCAGCACCCCATATGGTCTCCTGAGCCAGCTAAGAGTAATTCCTGAGAGCAGAGCCAGGAATGCACTGCCAAGTGTGGCTCAAAAACTAACAAAGCGCCTTCCATTTTTTTCTCCCCATGGCATTTCATTTTGAACAGTCAAGCATGCCGAAAATAGCATATGCATCTACATATGTGGTTGATCAATCCTCTGCTTCTTCACCTGAATGTATGGATCAGCTATGCGGTAGTTAGCTCATCAACAGTACCAGCTTCCAAAGCAGTGAGGAATACCTTACTCATATTGTTTTGGTTCCTGCCAAAACAAGGTGACAGAGAAACTCCTAGAAGGACAAATCAATGATTCCTTTGCTAAAGCACCAAGATACATGAAGTGAAAAATGCTAAAGAATGAAAAATCAGAGTCGAGCAATAGTACAGTGTTCAGGGTCCAACCCAAGTTCAATTTCCAGCACCACATGGTCCCCTGAGCATCTCCAGGAATAGCCCTGAAGACTCCCAGCACTGCTGGAGTGACCTGAGTATCTCTGATTCCACAAGGCCTGAGAAATATCCTATCTTCAAGCCCTTGTGTTGAACCACCAGCTTGATTGAGGTTCCATAAAAAAGAATTTAAAATATTATTTTTTAATTCCCTTTCAAAACATTGGACTTTTTAATATTTTGCAGTAAAATAATAGAATTAAAAGTGTTTTTATATTTTTAAATGTTTTTTATATTTTATTTCCTCCGCCCCTCTTGGAGAGCCCAGTATGCTACCAAGAGTATCTTGCCTGCACGGCAAAGCCTGGCAAGCTACCCATTTGATATGCCAAACACAGTAATGAGTCTCCCAATGTTACTGGGCCCGCTCGAGTAAATCAATGAACAACGGGAGGACAGTAAGACAGTAACAGTGATTATATTTAATGCCTTAAATTGGGTTGCAGATGGTAGAAATATTACTTTTACAAGGTATGTTAGTATTGTATTTCTATTGCTGTCCTGACAAATTGTCACAAACCTAATGATTTAAAAAAAAAAACAGTTTTATTCTCTGACTGGAAGGTAAGAAGTCTTAAGATCAAGCTGTCAGTAGGCAGTGATCCTCTGCAGGCTCTAGGGAAGAATCCATCATCTTCTTTTTTCTAACTTCTAGAGACTGCCAAGATTCTTTGACCCTTGACCCGTTTTTTTCATCTTCAAAGCCCATCACTTCAACTCTTTGTGTCCTTCATTCCACCTCTTTCTGCCTTTGACCTTCTTCTAACAACTCTTGTGATTTCCACTGGGCCCATGTAGGTAATCCAGGATGATCTTCCCATGTCAAAATCCTTAACTTCTTCACCTCTTCTGAGGTGAGAAATTCTTGTCAGGCAGAATATTCACAAGTTGTAGGAAGCACATTGACATTTGGGGAAACCATTATTCTACCTCACCCATCAAAGAGGAATGTTCCCATTTACTCAGGACCCCGACTCTCTGTTACCCCAGCCACTTCACCAGCTTCGTCTCCTGTGACCCACTCACCCACTCCCACCCCAGTCATCAGCCAACTAATTCTTGGATATCACCCAATATCAACTGGACAATGTACTCTGCATATTCATACTCTTTTCCTCTACCTGAAATTGTCTCATCTTTCTCCATTTTCATTTCTCAAGATCTATTTCATATCCTATCTCTTCCAAAATAAGCCTTTCTCAACTCTTTGACCCAAACAGTTTTAATCTACACATACAAATTTACTTGCTCACATTCTGTTTAGGTCTCATTTGACTTCATATTTTGTTGCTCACTAGCTTTTGCTGGCAAAAATTCTGTAGGTATCTTCTCTGCCATTTAATTGAATGCTCTTATAAGTCAACTTTTATCATCTTAATTTTTGAATTAAAATATTTTATTTTGCATTAAATATATTTGGCATTGAATATAATTGATATACAATGTCTTTTTATAAATATAATTTGTATTAACTTTTTGCCTTTCAAAAACAACAAATATAACTGGGGATATTTTTGTAGCATGTCTTTATTAACAGCTTCTATACTTCTCTGTAGGTGCTACTCTTGTACTGCGGACCAAATTTTCAGCCAGCCAATTTTGGGATGACTGCAGAAAATATAATGTCACTGTTATTCAATATATTGGTGAACTGCTTCGGTATTTATGCACCTTACCCCAGGTAACACTCACCAAGTTTTATTACGTTCTTAAAATGGATAAAAGAGAAATTCAAGTCACTTTGGGTCTGCTACGTTTTAGGTTGTAGATGTTAGGATCAGTTCAGAATATGACTGTTTGTCCAAAGTGGTTGACACCACACCTGTCTATAGAGGGAGTTTACTGAATGACAGTTGTTGTTATTATCTATTTTTTATCTCAGCCTCTACCTAGACTATCCTCTACTCGATATCTATCTATATTTTTGCTGGCATATAGTTAATATATAACATTACATTGTGCTTTCTGCCTTGTCAGGCAGAATATTTACAAGTTCTAGAAACTAGCACATGGACATTTGGGGAAACCATTATTCAGTCTATGTGTTCTCTATTTTTACATATTGTACGGGATCATGCAATGAGTCTAATTAATACCTGTCATGATCATGATCACGATCATCCTGTTGTTCGTCGATTGCCCCAGCAGGCAACAGTAACGTCTCCTTCTTCCTAGCCCTGAGATTTTTAAAAGAGCCATATTCAATGCTCTTTCAGGACTAAGAGAATGAGACCTATCATTGTTACTGGTATTTGGCATATTGAATAGGACACGGGAAGTTTGCCAGACTCTGCCGTGCAGGCAGGATACTTTCGGTAGCCTGACGGGTTCTCCAAAGTAAAAATGAGGTAATAAGATGTGCAGCTGCAAATGCAACCGTGCACTTCCAGGAGCTGGGTTTTATAGTCTCTGGTTCTTGCTGTTGATGGGACCACCTGGCACGAGCAGCAGCTGGTGGGTGTAGCGCCTACCTACTGGAAGATGGGGGGTCTGGATGGAGAAGGCCCAGTCCCGGTCCCAGCAGGATTGGAGATCTCAGCCCCGGAACCCTCATGCCTGGGTTCCTCTGTCCGTTCCCTCATGCATGAGGCCTGTCCAGACATGTGGAGAGTGGTCTCAGCATGGCTGTGGCTGGTTCTGGAGGTCTTTAGCTGCTGGGGCTCTGCTTGGGGCGGGGAGGGAAACTCAACCTGCCCCCATCCAAGGGGCCCCGGTGAGGACAGCCAGGTGCAGGGGCAGGAGACTGTCACCAAAGATAAAACAAAAATTTTTCTTGTGATGAGGACTTCTAAGATCTATCTTAGCAACTTTGAAATATGCAATAGATGTTATAAACTATATATTACGTCTCCATGCCTTACTTATTTTGTAACTGAAGGTTTACTTTTTTATAGCCTCCTCCCTTAACTCTTTTCTCCCGCTTTCATTTCTGGTAACCAAAACACTAATCATTCATTTCCTGAACCTATGAATTTGAATTTTTAGCAAATTCCATATATACATGAGATACTATAATATTTTTCTTTATCTTTCTGACATATTTTATTTAGCATGATCCCCTCAGTTTCCTGGATTGTGACAAATAACAGCTTTCATTCTTTTTTTTTCCTTTTTGGGTCACACCTGGCAATGCACAGGGGTTACTCCTGGCTCTGCACTCAGGAATTACTCCTGGTGGTGCTCAGGGGACCATATGGGATGCTGGGAATTGAACCCGGGTTGGCTGTGTGCAAGGCAAACACCCTACCCGCTGTGCTATCGCTCCAGCCCCGCTTTCATTCTTTTTAAGGCTAGATAATAATCCACTGAATGTGTATCTGTATACATCAGAGTTTCTTTATCCACTTATCCATTAATGGGAACTTAAGTTGTTCCATAGCTTGACTATTATGAGATATGCTGAGATAAACATTTGGGTAAATACCCAAAAGTGGAATTTTTTTTAAGTGGAATTTCTTGAATCATGTGATAGTACTATTTTTAAAAATCTCTAGATTGTATTTCATAGTAACCGCAGCAGTTAACAGTCCCACCAACAGCACACCAGGTCCCCTATTGTCCACACTTTGACCATTACCTGTTAGTTCTTGTCTTTTTGATAATAGGGTCTTGAATAACACTGCAGTGGGTGTGAGGTTATAGCTCATTGTGCTTTTTGGGGTTTTTTTTGAGAATTAGTTATGTTGAGTGTCTTTAGTTATGTTGAGTGTCTTTTCATATACTAATGGCCATGTGAAAAATGTCTATTCAGATTTTCTGTCCAAATTTTAGTTGGAATGGAATGCTTGAAATTTTTTTGTTTGCTACTGAACTGTATGAGTGCTTTATATATTTTGGCTGTGAAACCTTATTAGATATGTGATTTTCAAATATTTTCTACCAAGTAGTAGGTGGCCTTTTCTGTGGAGAAAATGATGTAACATTTGATGTAAAATGAAAACATTTTAATATGATGTAATCCAATTGTTTATGCTTTCTTGTGTTATCTCTGCCTTTAGTTTCAGATCCAAAAAATTACCATCAAGATCAATAGCTAGTTGCTTATCACATATGTTTTTTCCTAGGAGTTTTGTAGCTTTATAAGCCTTATGTTCAAGTCTTTAATCTGTTTTGAGTTGATTTTTATGTATGATATGAATCAGTGGTCCAGTTTCATGGTTTTTTTAACTTACTAAAACCACACTCTCAAAGCACAGTGCAATTGATACCTTATATGTTAAAACTACCAGGTCACCCCCAAAATGGCATTATTTTCTTTCCCTGCATCACTTACCACTATCCCTTGTGACCCTTGTAACATTGTAGGTGTTTATCTACTGCCTCTCATCTCCCTAGGTAAAAATCCTTGATGGCAGGGGACTACATTTGTCCCCTTGCTCACTCTTATACCAAAGGCATGCAGGAAACTTTTACTTAATATTACTTAATGACTAAATCCCCATGTGGCTCTGAAAGCAACCAACTACATCTGTCACTCGGCTTGGAACAGATACCCAAAGTAACTCTGAGGGCCTTGGATTCATCCTATTAACAGAGACCTTGATGGAATTGTTAAAGAACTCCTCCTACCCACCTTTCTGGCTCTCATCAGAAACATGATAGCTTGTGCAGGGGCCAGATCAGAGACCCTCAACAATGGCTCTCCTGATGTTTTGCTCCCCTTCCTTCGTTGCTGTATGGACTTGCTCTCTGCACTGTCGGACCTTTTCAGCATCACTGACCCTTACCCAGGCCAGAACAGTTATGCCAACCCTCTGTCCGCCAGCTTGCAATGATAAAAATGGGTTCAGATTCCCAGGTGCACCCCCACCCCCAGCAGACAAAATTCACAGCATTTGAGAAGCACCAGATTATTTAATGCACTAAACATACCATATTCTACTTCCTTTAATCCCTTTTGATCATCATCAGAAAAGAAACTCAAAAGATCACTACTTTACTAATTTCCTCTTAAGTACCTGCTATGTTCAAGTAATAGGTGCTAGAGAAGTAGAAGATATTCTTTTCTAGCTCTTTCCCTCATTCCTACTCATCAGAGAGGGCCTCCTGTTAACTACAAATAGATCGTTCCACCCCTCACTGTCCAATTAATTGACAAAGAAAGTGGTAATGCTATAACAAGTAGTGAAATCTCTTTACCAGTGGTAACTTCTGACATAGTAGAGCTTAGTATGACTATTGTCAGTTTCTCTCAATTAAATGGAAGCTCCATACAATGGGTCCTTTGTTCAGTCAGACCTCAGCACCAAGACTGGCAACTGGCACGTCCGAGGCATCAAGAACTTTTGCTGAACTCACTCCTGAAAGGAGGTTGGCATAATAATAAAGTGGACAGGGTGATTGCCTTGCATGCAGCCAACCCAGGTTCTATCCCTGGCACCCCATAGGATCCTTCAGTCTGAGCACTGAGCCAGGGGTAAACCTTGAGCACAGCTGTATATGACCCCCCAAAAGAAAAAAAAATGATGTATAATTAAGATGGAAGAAGTACGGTATTCCCCTTACCTGAAAATATTCAGACATAAACCTATTTTGATTTTGGGAATAGATTTCACAGAATCATTCAACAGCTAATCATTTCATCAGTTAATTGCTTTTGCACAGAAATTTCTTTTGATGCCATTTATTGATTTTCTCATTAATATGCCATCTGGCCCTCAATGTTACATGCTTCTCCATTAAAACAAAAAATCCCATATGGGGACCTTCCACTTGGCTTTTCTTCTCTGCTGAAAGGCACCCCTTTGTCAGTTCCAAGGCTCCTGGGAGAGTACATGTTATTTCTGTTAGTGCTAATGGGAGCCGCCTTTGGATCTGAGAAAAATAAACATGCATATGTAGTTCTGTTGGGCTCACATAACAGTCCACACATCACACACATATATTCTCCTTCCTTCAGTGTTTTTCTCCAGCTACTATCAGACTAAGGTAGTTTGATGGGGATTTTCAAACCCTTGTTATAACATTCATGGATGACCTCTAGTTTAGTAGATTTATCGTACCTACTGATCCTTTTCTTTCCACATCCGAGTTCTGATTTGTCTGGAAACTAGTCTAAGAAATGCATTTGAGACATTTCACTATCTTAAAGATGTGACAGCTCAGCCTGATACGTGTATCCCATCCTTTCTCTTTCCTCTCGCTCTTCCTCTTTACTCATATTTCTCTAAATAAAGCCTTTTTATTTTACAAAAATAATAATTCACTGATAATCATAAGAAATTATCAAAATACCTCAAGAGAACTTTTTAGCTTATATATATATATATATATATATATATATATATATATAGCTCTGAAAACAAATGAAAGTTATACTAATAAGCTAGTTCAGCAAAGTAGTAGGATATAAGTGATACACAAAAATCAGTTGCATATCTATACTCTTAACAGTGAAAAATCTAAAAAGAAAGTTACAAAAGCAATTTGATTTGCAATAACCTCAAATACATAAGAATTAACTGACCAACAAAGTTAAAGATTTTTATAATGGGGGCCAGAGAGATAGTACAGTGGGTAGGGCACTTGTCTTGCACATAGCAGACCGGGGTTCAATCCCTGGCACCCTATGTGGTTCCCTGAGCACCACCAGGAGTGATCCCTGAGCACAGCATCAAGAGTAAGCCGTGAGAACTGCAAGGTGTGTGCTCCCCCCCCCACTCAAAACAGAAACTTTTGAATGATGTGATAACAGTATGTTGTGAACAAATGTTCTCAGGCACTGACAGTGAAAATGTCCACAAATAGGAGCTGGAGCAGTAGTACATCAGGTAAAACTTTTGCCTTGCACGTGGCTGACCTGGGTTCAATCCCCAGCATCCCATATCGTCCCCTGAGCTTGCACAAAGTGATTCCTAAGCACAGAGTCAGAAGTATCCCCTGAGATTCGCCGATGTGACTCAAAACCTAAAAAAATGAAAAAAAAAGATAATGGTCACCATTTATTGACTATTGGCCAACTGTCAGGAGCTTTGCTCATGCAAAGACCTGTGTCTTTTCAGAAATTACTGAAACCTCCTACATACACAAAGAAACAAAAAATACATTCAAACAAGTTAGTCACTCTCATCTAAGGCTGAATTGGGTTTGAGGACAAAGTTATTGACTTAAATTTTTAAAATTTAAAATGTGTGTGGTGTGTGCATTTAGTTGCCTTAAAAATGTGATTTGGGGGGCTGGAGTGATAGCACAGCAGTTAGGGCGTTTGCCTTGCCCGCAGCCGACTCGGGTTCGATTCCCAGCATCCCATATGGTCCCCCGAGCACCGCCAGGGGTAATTCCTGAGCGCATGAGCCAGGAGTAACCCCTGTGCATCACCGATGTGACCCAAAAAGCCAAAAACAAAATGTTATTTGGGGGAAATATGCATTACAATAAGCTATTGCTAAAGTCAAGTGTTTCTGTACTCCATTTAGGAATTTATACTCCATGAGGTTCTATTGGTTCAGGGATGTGGCTCAGTCAGAAAGCTTGTGCCTCCCAGATGTGAGACCCTGAGTTTAATCCCCAGTCTCACACACACACACGAATTTATCCTGCTTGTGGGTATATGAGCAGAAAATCAAAGGAGGGGAAAAAAAGTTTAAAGAACCAGAAAATTTCCAGGGGCAACGCATAAAAAGTATTCCATTTGCAAGGGACATTCAAATAGACCAAAACCCTGAAACAACTGACTAGAACCCACTTACCTCTCTAGCACTATCTGCATTCCCTATAAAATTAGATCACCATTGTGTGATTCTTTCCCGGCCTAAAACTTCAACCTGTGCATCACCTCCATTCCGAAAGCCAACAGAATAGAAGGGAGTGCAGCAGCTCTGAGACAGAGCAGTGGATGTCCTGCTGAGCCCAGGACAGGAGCAGACTTGGGGAAAATTTGCCAGGGGACATGAGTTTCCACGACTGCCAAGTTGTCGAGAAACAGGGAAGCCAGTTGGGGAAGGTTTTCCAGCCACACAGGAAGAGCCTGTACAGAATGTGGGAGGAAGAACCTTGCATAGAGCAACTGAGCCAGGTGGCAGGAAATGACTGACTTGGGTGATAAGGAAACTCTTTGGAACCATCCCCATAGTACAGTGGGTAAGGCACTTGCTTCGTGCACATCTGACCTGGGTTCAATTCCCGGTACCTCAGATGGTCCCCCAAGCACCACCAGGAGTGATCCCTGAGCATAGAGCCAGAAGAAAGCCTTGAACACCATCAGATGTGCACCCCCCAAACCCGATTTTTTTTTTCAATCTTTTAAATTTTTTTTTAAAACAGTGTGTCCTGTTTCAAAGGAATGTTCAAATAGTAGCCAACACTCTCAGCCACTGGTAAGCAAAATCCAGGATGTGAGCCAGGCAGCTCAGGAGGCCCTAGGCAGGAACACCTCATTGTGCCCACAAACATTTCCAGCCTCAAGCCTAATCCCTTCTCTGGTAATCCCTAGTTTGTGGTGAAAAGTGAGCCTGGGGCATTGTTGCCATGATCCTGGTTACCTGCCACCCACAGGTGACAGCTGCACCTGTGAGACTGGCTCGTTTCCAGACACCCGGGGCACCTGTGCCTGGGTCCGGCCCTGATCCCATGTCCCGGCCTTTTGCAGTTGAACAGTGGGGTGATTTCCTGGTATAGGTCACTTTTTCTTTCCCTGAAAGGATTATACTCTATGCAGAGCCCAGGCCCAGGCACTATGCATGATGGAGAGAGACTTGACTTCAAAAGAGTTAACGGTCTAAGGCGGAGACAGATACTTTCCATCCTTTACCATTTCCTTAGACCAGGAAGTGAGGGGAGCGAGTCAACCTTGTCTTGGTTGCGAAGGGAGATGGGGCTGTTTAGGAAATAAAGAAGGTCTTGAGTAAACACAGGGAAATCCCACATCAGTGCATCTCATGCAGGTCTGGGGCACATAACCCTCAGATCATGGTTATTGATAAACAGGTAGTCTCCAAGTATATGTGACCTGTTCTTGAAGCAGCAGTGAAGAGAAAGGAGACAGGAACGGGCATCTCTGAAAATTCTCTACTGAGAACACTTCTTCATGGATGGGGTGTTCCTACAACCAAAAGCGGGCCTTGGAAAGTGAAAGGAGTGTCTTTAATCAGCTCATCAGGGGGCTAGAGAGATAGTACAGCAGTTTGGGGGCTTGCCTTGGACTTGGCTAACCTGAGTTCAATACCTGGCACCCCATATGGTCCCCTGAACACTGCCAGGAGTGATCGGTGAGCACAGAGCCAGGAGTAAGACCTGAGCACCAGTGGGTATGACAAAATAATCAAAAATAAATAAAATGTGTCTGGACAACAAGCTTAAACTAGGATTGTCCCAGCTCCACCAGAAAAAGATTGTCCCTGTGTTTAGAAGTACCTGGCAGTTATAAGAGGAAATGGATTCAGTGACCTAGGAACTAAGGACTGATGATGAGTGCCTGAAGTAATGCGGGTTTCTCTCTCTCTCTCTCTCTCCCTCTCTCTCTCTCCCTCTCTCTCTCTCTCTCTCCCCTCTCTCTCCCTCTCCCTCTCCCTCTCCTCCCCCTTTCTCTCTCTTTCCCCATTTCATTTTTTCCTCAGAAAGTGTCTCCTTTGACACCTGTCTGTCCTCCTGAAGGACCTTTACTACCTAAAAGGTTTGGCTCCATCTCTTCTTACAAACGAAATGCATGTGCCCTCTTCCCCTAGGCCCTGGGCTCCTCCTGCTTGGAAACCAGTTCAAGGTTTATTTTGGTTTAGTTTTTAACCGCCATGTCAAAAGTCACCCCTTCTCAGAGAATTTCCCACCTCTTCTTTTCAGCTGTTGTTTTCAAAGAGAAATACATTCTGAATCCTTTTCACTTGGATCTCACAGGGTAGGAAAGGAAAGGCATTTGCTCTTGCTAGATCAGTAAATTAACATTTGACGTGAGAGAAAAGTTCTAGTTATACAACACCTTCCCCTGTTCTATTCTGTTTTCTGTTAAAGGTCAGAGTTATAGTTATTTATTTACCTGTCTCTCCCACCAGGCCAGAAGTCACTGGAGCACAAGAACTGCCTCAGTGATAGAAAGTATTTTCAAAATCACCGTGGGTCTGGGTCTGTTTGCTGGGGCCTCATAAAGGATCACAGTCGAATGGAAAGCAACCATGTCCCTCCCACTCACCAACACAACTCTCCTTTCAGTTCTTTCTCTCAAAACAGATTGTCCTCTGTGATTTTTATTTATAGCAAAACATCTTCCTCCTGGGTCACCTGAGGCGACTGGGAATCATCTTCCTCCCTCTCTTCCCCTGCACAGCCCTTCGGGAAGGCTCCATTGCCTCAGTTCAGCACTCACTGCTCTTCTGACCTCTAGATCTCTGCTTGGATGTGAGCCTAAGTTCTTCCTCCCATGGGCCAGGGGTAGAATTTCACCAGTAGAGTACTCGCCTTGCTTGCACGAGGTCCGAGGTTCAATCCCCGGCACCCCAAAATAGATATATCATAACAATGATCTTTTGCTGGGGGTGTGGCTGAGCAGTAAAGTGTGTGCCTGGCATGCAGGAGAACTGTGTTAGATCTCCAGCACCGCAAAATCACTCCAACTATCAGAGTGAGGCTTCCACTCTCCAGGGCCCCCTAGACCCTAACATTACCGCTTTTTAATGATGATAGAAATAAATTCTCTTTCTCTGCCTCTGCCTACCTCTCCCTTAGACTTCCCTCACTCTCTGGCACAACTATTCCCAGTTTCCTTTTTCACTGTCAAGTGAAAGTCATTGCTTCAGATTATGTCAGATCTTTCTCATGCAGCCCTCTCCTTCCTGGCAACTCACCACCCCCACTAAGAAAACAACCATGGTCGGGCCGGAGCGATAATACAGCAGGGAGGGCATTTGCGTAGCACAGGGCCAACCCAGATTGATCCCTGGCATCCTATATGGTCCCACAAGTGCCATCAGGTGTAATTTCTGAGCATTGCCAGGTGTGACCCAAAAAGAAAAAAAAAGAAGAGAAAGACAGAGAGAGAGAGGGAGAGAGAGAGAAAGGAAGGAAGGAAGGAAGGAAGGGAGGGAGGAAGGAAGGAAGGAAGGAAGGAAGGAAGGAAGGAAGGAAGGAAGGAAAAAGCAACTAGGATGTTGTTCTTGCTTCATAATTGGATTTAATCAAGGCTGAGGATGTGGCCTAGTGGTAATCTGCCTACTTTTCATGCATGGGACCTGGGTTTGATCCCTGGCACAACAAAAATAGTTTTGATCAGCTTGAATATAGGTTAAATGTTGGTATCACTTAGTTCTGTTAAGTTGCCTCTTAAAAATCAAAATGGGTAAGCCAGAGAGAGAGTGCAGGGGTGAAGGAACCTGGGTTTGATCCCCAGCACCAACATAAGGTCCCCCAAGCCCTGCCAGAAGTAATCACTGAGCACAGCCAGGTGTGACTCAAAACCTGAAAATAAATACAAAATAAAAATGGAGGGTCCAGAACTATAGTACAATGGGTAGGGCATTTGCCTTGCACATAGTTGACCCCAGTTTGATCCCCAGCATCTCATAGGGTTCCCTGAGCCCACCAGGAGTTGTTCCTGAGCACAGAGCCAGGAGTAAGCCCTGCGCAGTGTTGGCTGTGACCCAAATAAGTAAAAAAATAAATTTTAACTGGAGATCTTGGAGATAGCTTAGGGGACTGAGCACATGCTTTGCAAGCAAGAGGTCTAGATTCCATCCCCTGCTACACATGGTCCCTCAAACACCACCAATAGTGACACCCCCCTCGCCAGCACAGAGTTCAGAGTTTCCCCCCTGAATACCAACAGGAGTGACCCCCCAAATATTGCTGGGTGTCACCCACCCTTCGTGCCAAAATCAAAATGTGTTAACTTTCAGTATCAATATTGCAAACCACAATGCCCAAAGGAGAGAGAGAGAGAGAGAGAGAGAGAGAGAGAGAGAGAGAGAGAGAGAGAGAAAGCACCTGGGGTGTGGTGGGAGGGGAGGGAACCTGGGGACACTGGTGCTGGGAAATGTACACTGGTTCAGGGATGGGTGTTGGAACACTGTATGACTGAAACCCAATCACGAACAGCTTTGTAAGGGTCTATCTCACAGTGATTTAATTAAAAAGTTTTAAAAAACAGAGTGTTCAGGAGATGGCAACAAGCAATGGAGCATGTGCCTTACATGTTCCGTCTCCAGCCCCACTAGCCGAGCACTGGGCGAAGCACCACAGGGTGTGGCTCCTATTTTTAAAATCCTCAGCTAAAACATACCCAGTTTGGGGGTTTCTAAATCAAGAGTTCTAGCTACCCGCACATACTGTGTGTGTTGGGTTTGAGGTGGAGGGAGTGCAGTGTGTGGAAGGGACAGGAAAAGCATCCACTGGGTCCCTGGAGACAAGCGCAGGGCTAGAGCACATGTTCTGCATCCCAGAGACTGACTTCCATCCCCAGCACTGTGTGGTCCTGCAAGCACCACAGGGAGCAGTGAACTTGTGACCAGTGTGAGTGCGTGGAAACCCAGAGACAGTTATTTACATGTCAAGTACAGACTCCGCCCATGTGTCAACTTTCTGCTTCTCCTCTGGCCACAGAGACCAAACGACCGCGATCACAAAGTGAGAATGGCAATTGGAAATGGCTTGCGAGGAGATGTGTGGAGAGAATTCATCAGGAAATTTGGGGACGTTCACATTTATGAGTTCTATGCTGCCACGGAGGGCAATATTGGCTTTATGAATTATACGAGAAAAATTGGTGCTATCGGAAGAGTAAACTACCTGCAGAGAGTAAGTACAATGAACAGTGAGTGTCTAGGGAGCCAGGCTTCCAAATAAAGAGTTTTCTAAAGAGCTGAGTTGTGACAGCATGATGAGCAGAGACTCGTGCACCTTCAGAGCCCATGCCCACCCCACTCACCTAGAAAATTTTGCTTATTCTCTCACAGAAACCTCAAAAAGACAAAAATGGGGCCAGGGATGTTCTCGGTGTTTGAGAGCCTGCCTTGTATGTGGGAACCCTAGGTTCCATCCCTGGCACCATGAAAATAAATAAATAATCCCCCACTACAAAAATCTCAGTTTCTGTTAATATCTCATTCTGTTTGAAACATACTTACAACTCACATAGTCTTCTTGATTCTATTTCCATTTGGCTATGATAACATCCCTAATGGGCGCCAATTCCATTCATTCGCTGTGTACTTTGAAATGTGCTATTTGCCTTTTGTTGTGAAGTTCACTTTTCATATCAACAAGAGCAGGCAAAACTCCTTGAACTTTGGACTCAGTTGTTGGGACCTAGTGTTAGCTAAAAGCTAGGCATCCAGGATTAACGACAATCAGGACCTGGAGCTGGGATACAGCCCAGTTCTAAGCTCTTGAGAGCATTTATGTTTATCAGGTAACTCCACCAAAAAGATAGTTCTTACTTTGAAAGCAGCTCAAATAGCTCTGTCTTTTGCCACTCAGATGTTTAAGACCAATTGAGGGTGATAACAGTGAGATAACTGGGGTAATCTGATGAAGGAGAAGGAAACCTTTTGTGATATTGTTAATGCTTTATAAATTGACCTGGGTGGTGTTGAGATAGGTGTACACATGTGTAGAATTGTACTAAACTATGCACTTAATGTGTATGTGCTTGTCAGCAATTAAGGCTTACATCTTGCATGTGGCCCACCGAATTTGATCCCCAGTACCACACAGTCCCCCACAAACATCGTTGGGTGCAGCCCTGGAAGCCCCCCAAGCACCACCAACTATGCTCTTAGAGAAACATACCTCCAACTCACATAGTGTTCTTGACACCATTCCCATTTGTGTGTGATAAGAATCCCTAAGCACCTTCCTCTAGGGCAGCCAGAGAATCCCCAGCACCACAAAGGCCAAGCTGCATCCAATCTCAGGGCTTCACATTGACCCACTGGCAGATTAACCAAGAAACACTGGAGGGACCCGGAGCCTCCTGAGTACTGCTTGGAAGACCGGCCCCTCGCCACCCCCCCAAAAAAGAAAGATGTATGTATTTGATGTATACTGTAGTGGAATTATTTTTAATATCAGAGAATCTCTACTCAAACTGATATATTTTAATTTTTCCAGAAAGTCATAACTTATGAACTCATTAAATATGATGTGGAAAAAGATGAACCTGTCCGAGATGCAAACGGATATTGCATGAAAGTTCCCAAAGGTACAGTGGGCTTTTATTCTATGAGCCTGTGTGTTTTCTTACCTTGACCAAGTGGCTTTTAAGGATGAATGTGTTGGACTACAAAATGGTGACGGGCTAACTCTGGAAAAGGAGTGGGGATATAAAAATGGCAAATTGTTAAGCATGAAACCATATCAGTAACAGGACTGTAAAAACACAGTGCCTAAAAGGGAAAACAAGAAGGTGGGATGGGACGGAAACTGAGGACCTTGTTGGAGAGAGGTGGACACTGGTGTTGGACCATTGTATGTCTGAAACTCAATCATGAATAACTTTGTAAAGCACAGTTTGAAATAATAACTGGGGACCATAGAGATAGTACAGTGGATAGAGCGCTTGCCTTTCATGTAGCTGACATGGGTTCGATTCCCTGCACCCCATATGGTCCCCAAAGCTCTGTAAGGAATGATGCCTGAACACAGAGCCAGGAGTAAACCCTGAGCATCACTGGGTGTGGCCCTAAAACAAAAATTGATATGTTGGACCAGAGAGATATTGGGGATATTTTCAACTTGAAACTTTTTTTAATACTGTGCATTTGTCTACCTGTGTGTAAGTCACTATATAGAGATAGTGGCTGTAATGTATAAGATATGTATGAGTAGAATATCAACATATGTAAACATAAAATAATGTGGTGTGTGTTTGTGATGTAGATATTTGTTCATAAAGTCTACTGACATACATGAGCATGTATATAGAAAATAACATTTTTCCTAGTCATTTTGTAGCCAAGGAGTTGTAAATATGGCTTCAGTTTCAAGAGGTTAGTCATAAAATTTGCTGACTGCAAGCACATAAAATAGCAATAAGTTTTCTCTCTTAGGTGAAGTTGGACTCCTGATTTGCAGAATCACACGACTTACACCTTTCAGTGGCTATGCTGGAGGAAAGACACAGACAGAGAAGAAAAAGCTAAGAGATGTCTTTAAGAAGGGAGACCTCTATTTCAACAGCGGGGATCTCTTAATGATTGACCACGACAATTTCATCTACTTCCATGACAGAGTTGGAGATACTTTTCGGTTGGTATCTCTGAATTACTGGGCAAAACACTAACCCTGGCACAATTTGACTTACTCCTGCTTTGAGAATCAGGTGCCATTTGGTGATGAGGCTCCATTTCCTTCTGTTTCTTTGGTGTTTGTGGAAAACAAGAATATGTGGGCTGGAGTGATAGTACAGTGGGTTGCCTTGCACACGGTCAACCCAGGTTCAATCCCTGATATCCCATATGGTCCCCCGTATGCCAACAGAAGTAATTCCTGAGTGCAGAGCCAAGAGTAACCCCTGAGCATCACCAAAAAAGCATAACCCAAAAAAGAAAAAAAATAAGAAGTAACATATATGTAGTGTCGGTCTACAAGGTTTAGTTAATTTGAGCAATACCAGATGAAAATAAGGCAGAAAACCTGGATTTGATTGTAGACCTGAAAAGCTGAGTCCATCCAATTTCTCCCTTTTATCTTATATTAATACCAGTCACTCTTAGGGCAGCTCAGTATTTTCAGAATTTCCATCCATGGAGCTTTCCTTCGGATAAAATCATTCAAATTAATGTGGAGTTCAGCTTTTACAAGAAGGTATCTCATTTACTCTTCTCCCTCCCATTTACTTCATTCTTTTTAAAGTGAAGCAAAATAGTTTTATTGAAAGAAATCTAGATTGCTGTGAGAGGAGAGAAATGTGTTCAAGACAGACTACGGGCTTCTCCAGAGTGGAAAACGCCCTCCCTGCCATTTTCCATCCCCAACGAGTTGACTGGCCAGACAGCCTCAAGTCAACAGTGAGGATTGAAAGTGATTGCTACAGACTTTGAAATTAGTTGCCCACAACACAGTCTTGCAGTCTCAAGTCACTTTTGCTTCATCAGTTTCCTACCTGTGTTGAACTCTCTGCTGTTCACATTCCTCCCCACCCCCTAAGCCCCATCTGCAACACCAGCCAGCAATCAGCACAGTAGCTGACACACAGGATTCCTCTTTGCTTGAAGAAAAGGATGAATGGGAGTTGTCTGGCTGTAGTAGGAAGCACCCAGATTTTAATGAGAAAAAAGCTAACTCCCAGCCTACTTCTACCAGCTGTATGTACAAGAAGGAACCGTTTAGACCCTAGTTCCTTCAGTTCATGAAATAGGGATTGCCATGAGCTTCAGGAATATTTTCATTTCTAATAGTTCACAACCCAATGCATATCATTATTTTATGCCCACTCCATGCCACTTAAAATAATTCTTGGGGCTGGAGCGATAGCACAGCGGGTAGGGTGTTTGCCTTGCACACAGCCGACCCGGGTTTGATTCCCAGCATCTCATATGGTCCCCCAAGCACGGCCAGGAGTAATTCCTGAGTGCAGAGCCAGGAGTAACCACTGTGCATCACCAGGTGTTACCCAAAAAGCAAAAATAAATAAATAAATAAATAATAAAAAAATAATTCTTCTGGGACTCAAGAGTTTTGGCTCAAATGACAGAGCACGTGCTGTGCGTAAGCCAGGAGGTGGGTTGAATCCCCAACATGAACATGACACAGTGCCCCCCAAATATACAAAATTAACCTACAACAACAAAAAGATTTTTCTGGAATATCTAAAGAATCTTTAAATATATAGCAAATTATAGATTTTTATTAGGTAAAAAATAGCACCTGGTTTGAACACTTACATTTTAATCTCCCTGCAGCTAAAGTATGAATTTTCTCTTTCTTATTGAAAGTTTTCTCTTTGTCATCTGACCCTGAAATGCAAGTACGAAATTCTGTTTAAAAAAAAATCTACTAAGTTAAATATTCACCAAAGTTAGTAAATGAGAAAAATGAGAGACCTAAACACAACCAAAAAAAAAATTGAGATTTATTTTTGATCTCCAGTGCCTTTCTTAGGCAAAGCCTATAATCTCACTGTAGAAAAACTTCATAGAATGAATCATGTTTCACGTGGTGAGATTGAAATTCCACATTTTATTATTTAGACCTATGCCTTTGTCTTTTATTCTTCACGCAGTATGCCTTTCCCCTTACTAAGTTGGGGAGTAAAGAGGCCGAGTAGAAAGACTAGTAAAATCCAGCTCTGCCCCACCCCTGCAGGCTGGGGAAATGCGTTCCCAGGGTCATTGCACCCTGGAAACCCCAGTGACCTCTGCTCACCCTGCCTTTTCTTCCAGATGGAAAGGAGAGAATGTGGCCACCACTGAAGTCGCTGACATCATAGGACTGGTTGATTTTGTCCAAGAAGTGAACGTTTATGGAGTACCCGTGCCAGGTAGACACAAGCTCGCTTCCCTCTGTGCCAAGCCAACAGTAACTGAACAGCATTGTAATCCCAAGATTGCAAAGATGGTCATTGCTTTCTCCTGGGTGTAAGGAGCTTCTGTCTGACCTGTGTTATATATAGATGCAGCACAGCCAAACCTTGTGTTCTTGTGGTTCAGCTTCCCAACTACTCCTCCTGGGTTCCCCAGCAAGCCGCATCTCTCCAAGGGATCCCTTGGCATGAAGAGATGTGTCAAAATTTTTTTCTGGTTGGTTGTTTTGTATGGGGAGGAGGGTGGGGTGGGGGGGCTCCGCAGGGACAGGCATCTACCCAGACCACACATGTGTAAAGCAAAGGCTCTACCACTGAGCTACATCCTCAGCACAAGATGTGTCCCACTTGATAGCTGGAAGGTGGTATCTTGGCCTCTGAACTGGAAGGCACAAATAAGAGTATTTGGGATTCTTCCCTAGATTCAAAATAGAAATTCAAATGTCCTGTCTTTGAAGAGTCGCAATGCTTTCATATGAATGTGGCTCTTTTAATTTTCTAAATTATACTGGTGGGATGGGGCGGTGGGGGTGGGGGGTTGGAATGTTGAAGACTTTCTTGCCTGTTCCTCTATAACCGTGTGACAGTGACAGGAAGTGCAGCCCCATGCCTCATCTGTCACAGAGTGAGAGGACCAGAAACTGTCTCATGTTGGAGTTGGGTCTGAATTAGCACTCAGGCCCATGTCACGGTAGGCCACCGGGCCATGCTGGAATCTCACAGATCCCACTGGAACCTTGTGTGCACTTTGAAATGCTGAATTTTAAAGGGGCAGCCACAGAAGAATGTACATGAGAAGGTGGGGAATCTGGGGAATGGAATGAAGCTGTTAATTGGGTCCCTCAACCCATGGAAGCAGCAGTGCCCAGGAGCTGTTATAAATAAAGTTTGTCCAGAGCAGGATGTGGCTCTAGTGGTAGAGCATAAGCCCTACATGGAGGAGCCCTGGGCTCAATCCTACATCCTACCTGCCTCCTCCCTGCATCACCAAAAAATGGCCCAATTAGCCCCCAGAGCACCACAAGGCATGGCCTCCACAACTAACAAAAGAGACATCTCCAGACGCACTAATAAAACTCTGAGTTAGGGCTCAGAGATATGTTTTATCGAACCTCCTGTGAGTCCTAAAAATACTGGAGGCAGGGCTGGAGCGATAGTCCATTTGCTTTGCACGCGGCCAACCCCGATTCAATTCCCAGCATTTCATATGGTCACCCAAGCACCGTCAGGAGTAATTCCTGAGTGCAGAGCCAGGAGTAACCGCTGAGCATTGCTGGGTGTGACCCCCCCCCCAAAAAAATTAGAGGATGGGGCCAGAGCCATATTATAGCCTGTAGGGCACTTACCTTGCATGTTTCACCCCCAGCACTCCAGATAATCCCTCGAGCACCCCAGAAATGCTCCCTGAGCACAGAGCACCACTGATGTGGCCCCAAAACAAACAACATCAACAAAAAGGCACTTAAGGCTGATGCAGGAGTGTTGGAAATGTTCCAGGTTTGATCACAGTTATTTAACACTGGAAATGTACTAAAGGCCATTCAACCATATGCTTTATGTGATAAACGGTGTGTGTAAATTACCACATTTATTTTTAAAACAAGCTTGAGAATCACTAAAGACTCGAGCTTCTGAAAATCTGGCCAGTCCCTAGAATCTTGTAGGAAACATTTTATTTGGAGGAGGAGCAGGAGTATTACTGGGCCACACTGGGCAGTGCTCAGGGCTATTCCTGGCTCTGGGCTCAGGGAGCACTCCTGCCAGTGCTCAGGGATTTGCCAGCAAGGATTTTAACCAGAGTTTGCTGCATGCCAGGAAGCACCTCTCCCTGTACCATCTCTCCAGCCCTATTTTGGAAACTTTTAAAAGCTCAGATCTGATGGGCCAGAGGCTCTGAGGTCTGGGATTTAGACTGCTCTTTCCTTGGTGGTCAGAGGCCTCCCCTGGCAGTGCTGGGGGCCATCTAGAGCCAAGGAGCAAGCCCAGGACCTCACACATGCAAAGCATGTGCCTACCACATGAGTCACACCCCAGAATCCTCTTCTGTACTGTCCCCCCCTTTTTTCTCTAAATTCCCATGTCAATCTAAGTAAGTTTGGGGAGACATGAATATAGAACAAAGAGGATGTTTCCAAATGATAGAAAGACAAAACAAGTAGTGGGGGCACTCATGTTGGTAGAATGAGCCAGAAGTGAATGAGCAGAATGAAAACCCGAGGGTGAGGAGCAAATTTTCACTGGAGAACTGGACTGGAAGCAGAGGCCCAATAAGCAAATAAACTCTCCTCAGACAGGGCTCGGCTTTCCCTCTGAGGCATGTTAGCTCTGGAGTCCACCTGGAATTTTGTGAGAATTCTTGCAGCCAGAAAAGACTAGAAAGGAGGACATGGGGGTCTTCCTCATTTTCTGACGCTGTGACCCTCCAGGCCACATTTGCTGCTGACCACGTGCAGAGACCAGTCTCTCCCAGCTAAGAAATGGCTGGGCCCTTACAACAACGATTTCCTCCATGAGCAGATCTTGGTCCCAGCACAGCTGAGCAAGGTCGTCAGGGCTCAGGTTTAGACCAGGAGGGCACTTCTAGGTTTGGGCCTATAATGGAGTTGAGTAGTTCTAAAGATCACATCAGAACTGCTCATCTCCTCTCTAGAACTTTCTGTGCTCCATGGATAGAACTTTCTGAAATGGGTTGTTTTGTTTTGTTTTTGTTTTTTGGGTTTTGGGTCACACTGCTGGTGCTCAGGCATTACTCCTGGCTTTGTGCTCAGGAATCACTGCTGAAGAGCTTGGGAGACCATATGGGATGCTGGGGATCACACTCGGTCATCCACTTATAAGGCCATGTAGAAAGCAAGTGTGCCTTTCAGCCCAAATATTCAATATTTAAAATATATATATTCTATATTCACACTGTCCAATCCAGTAGGCAGCAGCCACCATGTGACTATTTAGAGCATTTAAAATGTGGCACATGCAACTAGGGAATTACATTTTTTCCTTTCATTTAATTACAATTAATTTTCACAGTCACCTGTGACCAGTGGCTACCACTCTGGACAGACCTGCCCTAGGTCACCCTCACCAGGTCTGTGTAGAAGGCAGCCTAGTCCCTGGAGCTGATGAGTCCCAAATCAGCTTTGCAAGGGGGAGCAGAGACTTGAGACCCCATAGACTCATAGGTCTCTTGGTGGGGCATTGCCTCCCACAGAGCAAGAAGCCAGTAGCCAGTTGAAGCTGAAGATGTCTGTTGCATCACCTCTGCTGTAACTGTAAACGCAGCTTATCAGCGAAAGATGAGATTCCTGAGTTCTGGGCTCTTGAGACCAGGAATCCCTAGAGAAAGAGGGTCCAGGGCCTTACCTCACTGCCTCCCTCCAGCAAGAGGCAAATCGGATGAGGGGGAGTTACCTTTCTTCTCATTCTTTCCCTTGTTTTCTGCCTTCCTGGGAGGCATGGGTAAACATACAATCATCATGGGAGAGATTTCGAAAGCCAGGGCCCAGGTGACGGAGGCCAGCCCCTCCCCTCTCTGATTACAGCTAAGTAGTTCAGGGAAGTGGACCAGGCTCCCACTGGGTCTGCGGGATCGGGTGGAGGAGGTATTAATTCCTAATTACCACTGTCCTCACAAGAAAACAAGGGTAATTGTTCTACGCACCTCTCTGCTTACGTCCCCGCCTCCGACGGGGTAGCAAGGGCTGGAAGGATCTGTGTTCTCTCTAGCGAGCACAACCTCCAGGGACCAGTGGCGTCCGCCGGAGGGCACCAGCCAGAGCGCCCTTGCACCTCGCCTTCACCCTCCCATCCCCACAGCTTGCGTGAAATGCAGGGAGGCAAAGCTATTAGGAGCCTTGATTAAATCAGTAAATCTCAGAGGTGGCGTTTGCACCGAGAAGCGCAATCGACCTGGCATTGCAGCCAAAGGAGCTGCCTTCGCTCTGTGACAGTGGGGCCAAGAGGTCTCCAGAGTCCCAACAACCCACCAGATGACCAACAGCTTTTGCCACCCATTCATCCTATTTCCTATTTGGGTTTATTCCTTGAACCCACAAGGGGAAATGATCATCGTGCCCTCAACTAGTATCATTTCCATCAACATTGAATGTTTCATTCATTGAATCTCCTCAAAATATGTTTGAACATTGATGAAAATGAAAACGCCCCAGTTGGTGACACTGATAACTTACTCTCCATGCTCAGGGCCCAGCCAGCTTCTGTTCTGTTCCTAAACCGGCCTAGTCTGTGCTACAGGAGCTTGATTACTCTGCCTGTCTTTAAGTCTCAGTTTCTTGTTTGTTTCGTTTTGGGGTCACACCCAGGAATTTTTCTGGAGCCCTTCTTGGCTCTGTGCTCACAAGCGACTCCTAGAAGTGCTTCTGGGACCAGTTCAGTGCTGAGCAACAAAAAGGGCCAGCCATGGGCAAGACAAGAGCCTTGCCCCCTCTATTATGACTTCAACCCAAGCCTCAGTTTCTTTATTTGTAAAATAAAAATAGTACTGGTACCACTTCATAAGGTTGATAAAAGGGTTAAATGATATAATCGATAAAAACAATATAGGACCTGTTATATGCTAAATATTTAATCAACATATAGCTGTTGTTATTGTTGATATTATATTCACTTTAGGATAACTTTGAGGCACAGGGATATAGCTCCACGGTAGTGTATTTGCCTTCCCTTGCATATGGGGTCAGGGGAAACCTAGGTTCAATCCCCAGAAACACCAAAAGAAAAAAAGTTACAGAATAACTTTGACAAACAGTTGAAAATTTCAACAAGCCGAAAGAAACCCATGTCATAGCGTCTCAGTTGATTGGATTTTTTTGAGTTAGCAAAGCATCATAAATAAAATAGCTCCAACGTTTCAACATTGCTCTGACTCTATTTCTAGGACACGAGGGTCGGATTGGCATGGCCTCAATCAAGATGAAGGAAGATCGCGAATTCGACGGAAAGAAACTCTTTAAACATGTTGTTGATTACCTGCCCAATTATGCGAGGCCCCGGTTTCTGAGAATACAGGTGAGATTTCCTGCTGTCAGGTTTGTCATCCCCCAGTCCTTGCTTCCAAGGGAGCAGCACTTTTTCTACAGTGTACCACAGTGGTTGAATGGCCACTGCTTTTATCAGATGGCCCATTAAGGAGGCAGAAATATTAGAAAATGGGCACATATGCTGCTCGAGCCCATGTGCTGCTTGTGCCCACGTGGCAGAGCACATGTGGTGCCTGAGCACATGTGTTGCCCACAACTCCCCTCTTGAGATGTGTACTTTCATGCTTTCCTATCTAATGCTGAGATGTGTGTAGGGGCTCTCTCACACTTGGAGAAGCCTGCATTCTCCCTTGAGCACATTTCTTCACATTTCTTCATTTCTCTCTCTCTCTCTCTCTCTCTCTCTCTCTCTCTCTCTCTCTCTCTCTTCTCTCTCTATCTGTCTCACATTCTCTCCCACTCCACACTTTCAAAAACGCTCCAAATAAAATCTGTTTTACTTCAAAAAAAAAAAAGAAGAAGAAGAAGAAGAACTATCAGAAAATGTAACTAGCCAAAATAAAATCTTAATCTCTTCCTCCCTAAAATGACAGGACAGGGGCTGGATCGATAGTACAGTGGGTAGAGTGTTTGCCTTGCACACAGCCAAGCTGAGTTCAATTCCCAGCATCCCATATGGCCCCCTGAGCACTGCCAGGAGTAATTCCTGAATGCACGAGCCAGGAGTAACCCTGTGCATTGGCGGGTGTGACCCACAAAGCAATCAATCAATCAATCAATAAAATGACAGGACAGTTTATTCAGAGACAGCAGTAGCAAGTAACTCTTAAAGGCTATGTTGGATGAGCTATCACAGACACTTTCAGTAGCAATGGCCCAAGCCTCCTCTTCATTGTTTAAGGACTAGAAAGTTTAGGGTCTAGGAATGGAAAAATCCACTGCAGTCCTCCACCTTTCTGTACTATGAGATGTAATTGGGCATAATTAGTCATTTAGAACTACCAAAGGCTTAACTGTCACCACCAGAGGGAATTTTTTTTTCTGTCTCAAATATTAACCTCTTAGTTCACACTCTCACACTTTGAGCTGTATTCTTCTATAACTGAAAACTAGATGAAAAAGGTCTTTAGATACCAGATAATACTGTGATTATAGGGTTATTTCTGTTTGTTTTCATAAAGCACTGATGTTTACTCTGCAATGATTGAGAAACATAAAACTGAAATTGCCTCAGATTGCCTGTCACCTATTGTTAATTGAAGGGGAAAAAAAGGTCTATCTAACAGGTAAAATAAGCAGAACAGTGGTCCCTAATCCCTCCCCCCACACACAAACCCTCATTAATGAGGATGTTCCAGGAACATCTGAAGCCTCACCAAGCAACAGTTTCCTCTACATCAACCACTGTGGGCAGTTCCTCACGAACCAAGATTTACTCGTAGTGGAGGGTGACCCAGTACTTGATTTGGTGGACTTCTGAGAAGGGGCTGGGCATGTGTGATGCTTAATCTTAGTTTATTTGACTATCTTTTAAGAGCACCACAGGTGGGAGAGATAGTACAGTGGACAAGATGCTTGCCTTGCATGCACTTGACCCAGGTTCAACCCCCCACACCACCACATATGATCTTTGAGTGCAGAGCCAGGAGTAGGTCCTGAGAACCAGGGTTAAGTCCTGTGCAATGCTGGGTGTGGGGGGGAAAAACAAAAACATGCTTCTTCTAAATAGTGTTTAATAACAGCAGCTTACGAATGAACCAGAGGTGCTGATGGGTTGCTGGTTTGCCCATGCCCCGTCCAGACCCCTGACCTCAAACTGTAATCTGTTTGCAAAACATTGCAACAATGCAGGTTGCTGAATGTTTTTCAGGATGTTATTGAGATCACTGGTACTTTCAAACACCGAAAAGTGACACTGGTGGAGGAGGGCTTTAACCCTGCTGTCATCAAAGATGCCTTGTACTTTTTGGATGAGAAAGCAGAAATGTATGTGCCTATGACTGAGGACATTTACAAGGCCATCAGTGAGAAAGTTCTGAAACTCTAAATATCCTCATCATAATAACTCATCATATTTCCAGAAAGAAATGGAATGGACCTAGCACGGTCACTTGCTGTAATCCAACTTTAATTTGATTGAAGATTGTAAGGTGTGATTTTTGTGTGTGTGCAAACCAATAAAGGGAAATTTTTCAAAATTACATCTGAACCTTTACAAGTGAACAGATATAGATAATTATTTTTTCAATTTGCACCTAATTGTATTGGCAAACCAAGCTTGTTAGAGGGTGTTATTTTATTTAATACATAATAAAAATAGATGAATGTGTGATAACATTGTCTCTTTCCTGATTTTATTTCAAATGGCTAGAGCGATAGCACAGCGGTAGGGCGTTTGCCTTGCACGCAGCCAACATGGCCGACCCGAGTTCGATTCCTCCGCCCCTCTCGGAGAGCCTGGCAAGCTACTGAGAAAAGCTCCCCGTGACGTATTCGATATGCCAAACACAGTAACAACAAAGTCTCCAATGGAGACGTTACTGGGCCCGCTCGAGCAAATCGACGAACAACGGGAGGGCCTTTACATTTACATTTTACATTTGCTCTCACTGGTCTCCCACTCATAATAATAATAATGGCATTGATTTGGGGATCAAATGGAGTAGAATGAGCTGGGCATGTGAGGGGCCCCACATTCTATCCCCAGAACCACATGGACTCCTGCGCTCCACTGGGGCAGCACTGTTGACACTGGGGTGGTGCTATTGGTCCTGAGGCACCAAACCTTGTCGTTGCCCCTATTGAAAAATGGCAAGCTGGGAGGGAGATGGATCACTAATGAACAACACCGTAGAAGATCAGTTCCAGTATTAGGCCAACTGTCCCCACCTTCCTGGCCACAGTCTAGAAATATTATCATCCTTGGGGGCATGCAAGTCTCTGAGTCTGATGCTGAAGCAATAGTACAACAAATAGGATGCTTACCTTGCACATGGGCTGGAGTGATAGCACAGCGTGTAGAGAGTTTGCCTTGCACACAGCCGACCCAGGTTCGATTCCTCTGTCCCTCTCGGAGAACCCAGCAAGCTACCAAGAGTATCCCGTCTGCATGGCAGAGCCTGGCAAGCTCCCCCTTGCGTATTTGATATGCCAAAAACAGTAACAAGTCTCACAATGGAGATGTTACTGATGCCCTCTTGAGCAAATTGGTGAACAATGGGAGGACAGTGCTACAATGCTACCTTGCACATAGCTGACCCAGGTTCAATCCCCAGCATCCCTGTATTATCTCCTGAGACTACCAAATATGATTTCTGGGCACAGACCCAGCAGTAAGACCTGAGCTTCACCAGGTGGGACCAAAAATTAATCTATGAGCCTATAGTCTCAACATAACACGTGCTCAGTTAGTATCTCAAGAATCTTGAAGTATCTTCAGGGTTTACTCTGGTTGGTGCTGTGACTGAGAGAAATGGGGCACAAATGAAGGTGGTGAACTTGTGGAAAGACACTGGTCCACTTCATGATGATTTTTAGCATGTGGAAATAGAGCTTCAGTACTGCCCAGGGTCTTCGATTAATCAAAAAAAAAAAAAAAACAAACAGGCATTTCTGTGAATCTTCTCAGTTCTTAAAATGTGGGGTTTTCAAAAAGGTTTCCTTCCACACACCCCGAGTGATTCTATCTACAAAACAAGTTGCAGATCTCTTGCCTCCACACCAGCAGGTTTCACTCTGGGGTTTCCTCGGGCCTTCGGCATGGTGCAGAGGATTTGCCAATGTGGCCTTTATCTCATTTAACTGCTGCCTCTACCCTGGGCACAACTTCTTGACCTCTACATGTTTCATCCATTCACAGAGTTTCCAGAAACAGGGGACATTCACGATGGCACGTTTCTTCCTAGAACTTGTGCTAATTTAGGCCCCAGAAACATGATTATGACGTCTACATCCAGAAAATATGACCCAAGCTCACCCTAGCCTCCCTACGAGTGGAGCTTTCTTCCCTAGAGGCAATCCTCAGATGAAGTTCCTCCCTAGAGGATTTCCTCAGAAGACCAGGAGCTGGCCAGGAGCCCCAAATCTCCACCAAGTCAATCCTCAAAGGCTCCAGGCAAACCTGGAGAGAGGTCACCACCTCTGCCCTGGACACAGTTCTAGAATTACCTAAAACTCTCCACTCGTTTAGGTGCCCTCTGCTTTCACCCTGGGCACTTCTAATGTGTAAGGGACTTGCACTTGAGGATGATCTCAGGAAAACGCCACAATGCGGTATCTTTGTGATTATCAGCTTGGCAGATGTTTGCTTGGCAGAATTCTAAGTATCTCTGTCTTTGCTATATTGATCTGGGGATAATCAAAAGCAAGTGATGGGAGCTTGTACAACCTTTGTTTTTGAGAGTATTATGTGCTAGTGAGTTTCTTGGCATCTTGTTGAAGGGACTCAGGCAGAGGTTACATTAAAGCAGTGACGGCTCACCATTGACCCTGTGTCACCAGGGACATCTTTTGGGGACGAGAGGTCAGCGTTTTCAACAGTGAGCCAGAGATCGGTGTGTACTATTAACCAGAGTCAGCTGGGGCCTGATCACCTTTGACTCACATGTTCAGCTTTCTCCTTAGAAACTCAGAAATTCGGGAGCCAGAGCAATCATAAAGTAAGTAGGGCATTTGCCTTGCACACGGCTGATCCAGGTTCAATCCTCAACATCCCTTCTGGTTCCCTGAGCACTGCCAGGAGTAATTCCCGAGTGCAAAGCCCCAGGAGTAACCCCTGAGCATCACTGGGTGTGACCCAAAAAAGAACAAAGAAAAAACACCTTAGAAATTCTCCCTTTGAATGGCTTCCTCAGCCTCCTCCCATCAGTCACCCACTTCCCCAGTCATCTGTGATGCAGGCCAACCACTAGAGCATCCCTGAACATGAAGAAGCATCAAACATGATCCTTAGCACCTGGATTGGCACTGTGTGAACAGAAGCCAGTCCTGATCTGTGACAGACAACCAACTTCAACGACTGCTTGCTTTCAAAAGGATTGGAGCCCAAGAGAGAGTACAGGGGTTGCATTATATGCAGTTGACCCTGGTTTGATCCCTCACACTACATATGGTCCCCTGAGCCCAACCAGCAGTGAGCCCAGAGCATATCCAGGTGCTTTGCATTCTGACTCTGTGCCCAGGGATTATTCCTGGTGATGCATGGACAATCATATGTGATGCTGGGTATAGCAAATGAATAATTTTTTAAGAAACATAAACTGATATCCAGGTAATTGTTTAACAGTTCCCCTATATCTATGTGGTTTTTTTAAACATGAAGGTACTGGCAGAGGGACACATGAAGGTACTGGCAGAGGGACAAAGCCACGCGGGTTCCGGGGCCGAGACCTCCAAGCCTACTCGGATTGGAGTCGAGCTTCTTCCATCCAGATCCTCCAAATTCCAGCAGGCGGGGGTCACACCCACCACCTGGCCCCCTGGCGCCGTGTAATCCCATCAGCGGCCAAGACTCAGAGACTATAAAATGCAGATCCCAGAACCACGCGGCCACATTTGCGGCCGCGCGACATCTTATCAAAACTTTTTTTATGACATCTTATTATCTCATTCCTACTTTGGACAAACTTGCAGGCTATCGAATGTAGCCTGCCCACAGGGCAGAGTCTGGCAAACTCCCCGTGGCGTACCAAATATGCCAAATACCAGTAACAATGATGGGTCTCATTCTCCTAAAGAGCCGTGAATATAATCTCAGGGCTAGGATGAAAGAGACGTTACTGGGGCCTGCTCGAGGCAATCGACGATTAACAGGATGATGAAATGAAATGAAATGAAATGTTTTTTTAAAAAAAAAAACACTCATTGGTGTAAAGATAAGATGTTAGAAGCACCAAAATATTTGAGGGGTGAATTAGGAAATGTCAGCATCTGAAGTTAATGAGAATCAGTATAAAAAGGGGTCAGACTAGGCAAGTTCAGCAGCCCACCTTGAGAGACAGGTTAAATACACTTTACAAGCATTTACAGGTTATGTCCCTATATCAAAGAGAAACTCAAGTCTGTGACAAAGACTTTTGCTTTGTTCTGTCTTTACTGTGGAGCCAAACCCGCAATGCTCGGGTGTTGCTCAGGGAACCCATGTAGTCAGGAATAGAAGCCAGGCCTCTGACATGCAAAGCATATGCTCCAGCTCATCTCTGACCCCAAAGATGGAACTTCTTTAAAAAATTATTGCCAGGGCCAGAACAATAGTACAGTGGGTAGGGCATTGACTTGCATGCAGCCAACTGGGGTTTGATCCCCAGCATCCCATATGGTCCCTGAGTACCACCAGGAGTAATTTCTGAGTGCAGAGTCAGAAGTAGCCTCTGAGGATCGCCAGATGACCTAAAAAAACGAAATAAATAAATAAATAAATAAATAAAATTATTGCCATTATTAATTTATTCTCTTAATATTTTAAAAAAGAAAACCTATTCCACTTATTTATTTCTTTTTCTTTAATTGATGTATCACTGGGGCTGGAGCGATAGCACAGTGATAGGGCGTTTGCCTTGCACACAGCCAATATGGCCGACCCGAGTTCGATTCCTCCGCCCCTCTCGGAGAGCCCGGCAAGCTACCGAGAGTATCTCGCCCACACGGCAGAGCCTGGCAAGCTACCCGTGACGTATTCTATATGCCAAACACAGTAACAACAAGTCTCACGATGGAGACATTACTGGGCCTGCTCGAGCAAATTGATGAACAACGGGAGGACCGTGACCGTGATGTATCACAGTTCACAGCAGTATTGAAGTTGTTATAGTTGCTACCACACCAGTCCCTCCACCTGTGTTTCAAGATCTCTTCATCATCATTCCACAGGCCCTTCCTCTTCCCTTCAGCTCCCAATTCTGTAGACCCCATCTCAGGATTTGTTTCCATTTGGGAGTTGTCAAATCCGTTTCTTTGTCTCTTTATACTCCAATATGAGTACCAAAACAAAGATAGAACACCTTTTTAGAAGGGAGCCACACCCAGTAGTGCTCACAGCCTATTCCTGGCTCAAAAAAATGTTTTTTTAGAGGACTCAATCCAGGGCTTCTGGCACTGCAGCAGCACCTGAAGAAAGAGGTAGTCCTCCTGGACTACCTCTCCAGCCCCACAGAGATGGAACTTTTAAAGCTTTTATCTAGAAAATCAGGTCAGTCCCTTAAGGAAAGGTGACTGCTGTGATCCCTAGAAGGAAGTCAGAGTCTTCTTCAGGACTTCTAGCTAGTCTACAGTAATTATTTTGTTATTGTAGTACATAGGGGGCTGGAGTGATAGCACAGCGGGTAGGGCGTTTGCCTTGCATGCGGCAGACCCGGGTTCAATGTCTCCATCCCTCTCAGAGAACCCGGCAAGCTACCGAGAGTATCCCGCCCACACGGCAGAGCCTGGCAAGCTCCCCATGGCATATCTGATATGCCAAAAACAGGAACAACAAATCTCACAATGGAGACATTTCTGGTGCCCGCTCGAGCAAATCAATGAACAACGGCAGGACAGTGCTACAGTGCAGTGCGTAGGGTTTTGACTCTAGGGTCCAATAAAAGGGGGCGCTATAGAGATTTCAAACCTGGAGAGGAAACATGACAATGAATTAAAGGATCAGAGGTGTCTGCTGGACTGTGGTTTTCTGGTCTAGCACATCCACCAAACACTGAAGGACTGTGAGAATAACAGCGGATTCTCTGAAGACTGGAGTCCTGGGTTGGCTCCCTTACCAGCTGTGTGGCCTGGACCTCAGCTTCCTTGTCTCTAAACTGTAAGCCACGGTGCCTAATTCATATCATGGTCTCCTCCAAAGACACATTTTTCAGAGGTAAATGAATATCTATCACATCCTGAAAAAGCAGAAGCCATAAACACGTACAGTTTGGAGTCTTCCAAAACACACACCCTGGTTACTTAAGGCATATTCCCATGGTTAATTAAGTCACACCAGAGATGAGTCTTTTTCAGAGACAAGCACATTTTATTTCTACATGATACTTCATGTCATAAACTAAGCCACAGAAGCTGCCTGTCGGTTTGCTACCCTATCTCACCAGACCACCTGTGGAACAGGCTGGCTTATGGTCCCCACTGGCACTATCATGAACCCCATGAAAACCTGATAGAAATTCTGGACTCTGTCCCAAGGGGAAAAAAAGCACAAACAACAGAAGCACACAAATTCAGCAACAGGCAGTGAGAGGCAGCCAGGCGGAGCCGAGGGCTCTGCTCTAAACCAGGGCCTGCAGGGGACAGCAGGGCAGCTGGAGGCCACACTGGGAACTGCATTCCGGAAAGCTGGGGACGCTGTAGAACTTGATTAGTTTTTTGAAGGCACTTTTCTTCAGCATCATCATCTCTTCGGGAAAGCGAGAGAAGAGGCAGAGCCGGGAGGAACCCCCGTTCTTGGCAGCACTCTCTGAGGAGAGCAGCCTCTGGGCGCTCACGGGCACGCTGTTGCAGCTGAGGGAGCGCACCGTCTTCTTCTTGTTCTGCACAGATACATAACTAAACAGGAAGGAGGACAGCTTGTGCTTGGCCACATCTGGAGCCTCTTCATAAAAGCAGTCGTCCAGGGGGTCCAGCAGGCTTTCAAGACGGCCAACACCTTCCCTCCTCATGGGCCCCATTCCCACACGCTGAGGCTGCTGGCTGATCTTCCCGGCCTCAGCTGGGACATCCCCTGCCCCACTGACAGACTGAAGGGGCGTTCCATCGGCCAGAGCTTGGGGGCCCCAGGTTTGGGGGATGAGGTTCCCACCCTGAGGGCTCGGCTGAGAGGTACAATGCTGGCTCAGGATGAGTGAGGCAGCATCACGAATGAGATTCCAGTCCCTCAGGATGTCATCCCTGGTAGTGAACTGGGAGGTCACAGTGAAACGGATGATAAGCTTGTCCTGAATGGTGGCTGGGATGAGGAAGAGGCGGCCAGTTTTGTTTATCTCCTTTAACACACGGTCTGTGAGACAATTGGGACCCTGTTGGAAGGATAAAGAGAAAGATGGTCGGTGTCACACGCCCCCGTCTACATTCCCTCTACAGACCTCCCCCCCAAACCCAACACTTTTGTTTCCAAGAGGCTAAATGCCACTGACAGGCCAAATAACATCACTCACAGGCCACAGGAGATGGCATTACCTTTAGACGAAAAACCACCAGGCCAAGGTGCCTCTGGGCAGGAATTTCAAAGAAAGGTTCATTTCTGACTAGAGATTCGAAGTATTGAGCCATTTCAGTGCCCTAAAATGATAAAGATGGAGAAAACGTCAATTAATAGCAACCATGGCACAACTCCACATGGATTTTCGTACTGCAGAGACTCATGAAGTGGGAGAGTCACTGGAACTTCCTGTGGCCACCGCATGGTTTTCCTCTCCAAATGAGTTTTAGTCATAGGTCATGAAGAAAAAATGCCAGTGGTTTCTTGTTTCCTGTCACACTGGATTCATTTGAGTTCGTACGTCTGAGAGTTTCCCTTCAAGTCATCCCAGAAGGCCTGTGCTCTGCCCAAAATGCAGTTTGGTCTCCCTTCCTCACTTCGCAGCTTCTTTATTTTTACTTTCAGTCACCCCCAGCGAAGCTGAGAGGCTATTCTGGGCTTCGTGCTTGGGGATTGTTCCTGGCTGTGCTTCGGGGATCCTGTGGGTCGATGATCAAAGCATGCATTGAGCCCATGAAGCTCTCGCCGCCCCACTTCACAGCGTCTTGACTGGTCAAGGGGGTAAGTCAGAGACCAAACCCAAGCATGTTCTGTGCTTTCAACCAAATAACTCGTACAGGCCACGACTGCCCAGCGGAAGACACCCTTGTTTCACATGTGCCAGGTGGACCTTGAGCAGCACCGCTCCGATCCAGGCTGAGCCTGAGCCTTGACTTGTGGACTTCTGCACATCTTGGACATCCAATATCATACCATCCCCTTCTGTTCTGACTTTCCATGGAATATATAGCACAGCGGGTAGGGCGTTCGCCTTGCACGCGGCCAACATGGCCGACCCAAGTTCGATTCCTCCGCCCCTCTCGGAGAGCCCGGCAAGCTACCGAGAGTATTCGATATGCCAGACACAGTAACAACAAAGTCTCCAATGGAGACGTTACTGGGCCCACTCGAGCAAATCGACGATCAACAGGAGGGAAAGAACTGGCAGAGAAACCCAGGCATGCAGGTCCCGGGGCTGAGGTCTCCAAGCCACTCGGATTGGAACTGGGCCTTCTCCAACCAGACCCCCCCCCATCTTCCAGTAGGTAGGCATCGTACCCACCAGCTGCTGCCAGCGCCAGGTTGGTCTCATCAATGGCCAAGACGCAGAGACAATAAAAATCCAGCTCCCGGAAGCACACGGTCGCAAATGCGGCCGCGCGACATCTTATTATCTTATTTTTTCCTTTGGAGAACCTGGCAGGCTACCAAAAGTATCCGGCCCACACCGGCAGAGTCTGGCAAACTTCCCGTGTCGTACTCTATATGCTAAATACCAGTAACAATGATGGATTTAATTCTCCTAATCCTGAAAGAGCATTGAAATGGCTCTTTTAAAATCTCAGGGCTAGGGGGGCTGGAATGATAGCACAGCAGGGAGGGCGTTTGCCCTGCACACGGCCGACCCAGGTTCGATTCCCAGCATCCCATATGGTCCCCTGAGCACCGACTGGGGTGGTTCCTGAGTGCAGAGCCAGGAGGAACCCCTGTGCATCGTCAGGTGTGACCCAAAAAGCAATAAATAAATAAATAAATAAATAAAAAATAAAATCTCAGGGCTAGGAAGAAGAAGACGTTACTGGTGCCTGCTTGAGGAAATCGACGAACAACAGGATGCTTGTGATCTTGTGATATATATATATATATATATATATATATATATATATATATATATCACTTTTTGGGTCACACCCAGCGATGCACAGGGGTTACTCCTGGCTCTGCACTCAGGAATTACTCCTGGCGGTGCTTGGAGGACCATATGGGATGCTGGGAATTGAACCCGGGTCGGTCACATGCAAGGCAAATGCCCTACCTGCTGTGCTATCACTCCAGCCCCTCCATGGAGAATATTTTTTATGTAGCTTCCCTATAGACATACTATAGAGGATACTTGCACTGGGTTAATGGGGTCTGAGCTTCTGTTTGTGATCATGGAAAAAGTGTAGATAGTAGTGATGGTGGCAGGCTCAGTGCATGTACTTAATGCCACTGAAGTAAACACTTAAAAGTGGGTGTCCTGGGAGATAGCACAGGAGTTAAGACAATTGCCCTGCCTGAGACTAACCCCAGTTCAAGCCCCAGCAGCTCCCCATGAACACAGCCAGAAATGACCCCTGAACATCACCAGGTGTGACCCCGACCTCCTCCCCCAAAATAGCTGGTGGTAAATTTTAGACAATGTAATTTTAGCATATTAACATGTTCAAAACTTTATATCATGTTTAGCTTTCACTGAAGTTTGTCGTTTTAAATTTTCAGCCACGCTTTCTTTTTTCTAGATATATTAACTAAGCAGAGTCTCCTGACCCCGCGCCTGGCTGTCCTCACCGGGGCCCCTTGGAGGGGGGAGGGTTAAGTTTCTCTCCTCCCTTCCCCCGCCCTGAGCAGAGCCCCAGCAGCTGAGGACCCCAGAGCCAGCCACAGCCATGCTGGGACCACTCTCCACACGTCCGGACAGGTCTCATGCATGAAAGAACTGGCAGAGGAACCCAGGCATGCGGGTCCCGGGGCTGAGGTCTCCAAGCCTACTCGGATTGGGACTGGGCCTTCTCCACCCAAACCCCCCATCTTCCAGTAGGTAGGCGTCACACCCACCAGCTACCGCCAGCGCCAGGTTGGTCCCATCAACGGCCAAGACTCAGAGACTATAAAACCCAGCTCCCGGAAGTGCACGGTCGCAAATGCGGCCGCGCGACATCTTATTATCTTATTTTTTCCTTTGGAGAACCTGGCAGGCTACAAAAAGTATTCTGCCCGCACGGCAGAGTCTGGCAAACTTCCCGTGTCGTACTCAATATGCCAAATACCAGTAACAATGATGGGTCTCATCCTCCTAATCCTGAAAGAGCATTGGAATGGCTCTTTTAAAATCTCAGGGTAAATAAGTACTGGCGAAGGGAAAGGTGTTTGATCATTGCATGACCAAGACTTAAACCTGAAAATTTTGTAACTTTTCCCACAGTGATTCAATAAATAAACATTTTTTTAAAAAGTTTGGCCTAAAACAAATAAAAATTCCTTTGGATAAAAAGAAAAGAAAAATAAAGAAAAATAAAATAAAATCTCAGGGCTAGGTAGAAGGAGACGTTACTGGTGCCTGCTCGAGACAATCGACGAACAACAGGATGATTGTGATCGTGATTAACTAAACAAGGAAAGAATTTACCTTTTCTTTCATTTCAAACAACATTTTTCAATCAGCCAGCAGGAGCTCAATAAAATATCTGTGAAGTCCCTGTCATCACTTGGATCTCACACCCACTCTCCTACTTCAAGAACAGTCAGGGACTCAGTTAGTCATGCTGTGATGGAAAAAGTTTGGTACAAACTCATTCAGGGGTCAAGGATATAGCTCAGTAGCAGGTAGAGCACATATTTTGCATACATGAGGTCCCGGGTTCAATTCCTCAGACTAAACATCAGCAAACAAGCAAGATTCATCCAGATACCCCCACCTTTTTGTTTTGTTTTGGGATCACTATCACTAGTGTTCAGGGACTACTCCTTGCAGGGTGCTCAGGAGACTGCTGTGCCAGGGACAGAACCCAGGGGTCCTGCCTACAAGGCAGTTCCCAGGCACATAAGCCATCTCTCCCACCCCAGACCCTGTTTTCGTGACCTACAGTCGCTGCCCTGAGAACTTTTAGTGTTCAAGTCCAAAGGCTCTTTCTCAGGGGAAGACCATTAAATGTTGACTAGCTGTTTGCATTTTTGTAGCTTGTTTTCTAATTTAGATTTGATTCTTCCCTATATCTCCTTCCTTTCTGACCTATTTCTACCTACCTGCCCTACCAATTTTGGTGCATTTTTTAGTAGATTTTTCTTCCGTCTACATAAGCACCATAAAGACATCTCAGCTAAAGACCTATAGTCAGGCCAGTTAAAATCCATGAAACAGATACTGTTATGCAAGGGAAGCAACCCAGAAGGCATCTATGTTCAGTCCGGGTTTGTTTTCTAGGAAAGCCAGGGAGAGTGATGGACTCAAGGGACTGGTGATTAAATACACCATCTTTGTTGTCATGGTCAATAACTCCTCCCCCAGGTTTCACTGCCTCTCTCGAACACATTATTTGCAACAAGAGAGAAGCAAGATTTGGGAAGAGAGAAACATACAGCACCACCAGCATCTCAGCCATCTGTGGGGGAGGGCAAAGCAGTGTTGTGACCAGTGCCTTGTCCCATTGCTGCCCAGGGTGGGCAAACTGCAGTATATAGGACAAATACAGTCCCTCCCCAACTGTTTCTGTATACAAGGTTCCCTGGCACTAGCACCCATGTCTGTTTGCTCAGGCATTGTAAATATTGTCATTGGCATTGGCACCACAATATCAGCATTGAGGAACTTTAGTGGTTTTATCTACCTTCCAATGGCCAAATTATTTACTATGTCTTTTACAGAAAAAGAAAAGGGTACAGATTCCTGTTTTAGGATATGATGGTGATGATCAGGAGATGATGATGATGATGATGTTGGTGGTGGTGGTGGTTAAAATGGTGACCACATGATGGCAATTATCATCAAAAGAAAAAGGAGGAGAAAGGAGTAAGGGAGTCACTGAGTGCTTAGTCCAGTGTGTGTGTGTGTGTGTGTTTGGGGGGGGGGGGGTCCTAGACTAACAACGTTACATATGTTACCTTTAATCATATATTAGATTTAATCATATCATACACATTTGGGAGAGTCGGTCTCAATTACTCATTTTATAGATTAGGCAGGCAATGAAAAAAAGGGGGAGTAAGGGCTGACTGGAGTGATAGCACAGTGTTTAGAGCATTTGCCTTACACGTGGCCAATCCAGGTTCGATTCCCAACATCACCCAAGCACTGCCAGGAGTAATTCCTGAGTGCATAAGCCAGGAGTAACCCCTGTGCATCACTGAGTGTGACCCAAAAAGCGGGAAAAAAAACAAGAAAGGGTGAGTAATAATGTCCAAGGTCATGCAATAGTAAAGGATAGAGCTAAAAGTTTAATCCATATTCCCATTCTCTAAAGCATGACTCCTTAAGAGAAACATACAAAACTTGTTTTTATATAACCTTCCAGAGACCAGAAGGAATAAATTTCGATCAATGAAGAAAGAAGCCCTTCTGGAGTCTGTGAGATGGCTCAAGTGGTAGCAGGCACAAGGCTCTGAATTTGAGCTCCAGAAGCATGCAGTCACTAAACACTTACTCCAAGCACTTCTAAGGGTGGTTCCCAGAAGAGAAAAAAAAGAGGCTTTCCGCTTAAGAGCAGGGAAAATGACATCTCTGGCCCTCACCAATAAAATGCATAAAATGAGACTGATGAAGGCAACTGTCCCAAGCATTGCTGTAAGATCTATTGAAACAAACACCACTTAAAAATTTTTTTCAGACATAAATGCTAGTGTTGTCATGCTATGCTATTCAACTGAAGCCCTCAAACTTACATCAAACAACTTCATTTTAGTGGACCGTGGATTCGAACTCAGTTTCGTAAGTATACTTAATTAGACTTTCCCAAGAATGTCAAGGAAGCAGAAACTAGAACAGATGGAAGCACCAAGAAGCAGGAATGAATCTTTTAACATTTGAAGAAGGGAGAGCCACCCAGAACAGGGATACATAGGGGACAGAGAGGGGACAGCAAAGAAGTAAACTGGGGAGAGAGTTTGTCGTTTATATTTTCATTTTGACCATATCCAGCTGTGCTCAGGGTTCACTCCTGGCACTGAGCTCAGGGCTCGCTCCCAACAAGGCTCAGAGACCATGTGCAATGTCAGAGGAATCAAAACAAGATTCACTGCATGCAAGACAAGCCCCAACCCCCCTTCACGGTCTCTCTGGCTCCTAAGGATGAAGTTTGATCTGTGTGTGAGTGTGTGTGTGTGTGTGTGTGTGTGTGTGTGTGTGTGTGTGCGAGCACGTGCACTATGGATCAAACCCAGACGCTCAGACATAAGTAAGTGCTCTACCACTGAGTCACATCCCTGATCTTTGGGGATGGAGTTTAACTGGGCCATTCCAAAGCCTTAGCTAAAGCAGAGACTAAGAGCCACGTCCTTGGAAGCCAGACCCTGCAAGATGACCCTCCACAGGGAGGGCAGGCAGATGGGCGCTCAGGGATTTGACTTGTAAAAGGCAGGATTCAGAATCTGCACACTGCATATTCACTTCTGTGTCCTAGCAAAAGAGTCTTACCGTTGATCCCTCACTTCCACCACTTCATTCCCAGCCTCCACCCCCGCAGTCTGCACATGGGAGAAAGGGCAGTGCCTGACTGGTAAATGCACTGATGATACACTTCACCTTGCAAGCGCAGACCAGTCAGAGCCCCTGTGTCAGCCGTTTCCCTTTGTGCTGTGCTTGTCTGGACAGGGAGCCCCCAAGAGCGGAGGTGGGGACGAGAGGGCACACACAGAAAGAAAGGACGTGCCTTTAGATTTTTCATGTTGTGTGGTGATTTGCGGGGGGGGGGGGGGAATGTTTGATTTGGTGTTTCGTGCCAAGAATCAATTCTAAGGCCTCATACATGCAAGTGCTCTAATACTGAACTATTTCCTGCCTTCTCCTGTGCTGCTTGGGTATTTGGCTTATCACTCGCAAAAACTCGCATGAAATGAGAGAAAATACTGCAGGACCAAGTGCTGAGTTAATCTCCCCTCCTGGGTGAAGAATAGGATGTGCTCAGAGAGAGCACAGGCATTAAGACACTTGGCTTGCATGCAGCAAACCCAGGTTCAAACCCTCATCACTGCTAGGGATCACCCCTGAGCAATGCTGGGTGTGGCCCCAAAAATAAGATATATATGCATATATACATCTGAATAGGATTGGCAGAACACTAGATGAAGGACAACCATGCGAGCAAACCGGGTTCCGAAAAGAATTCAACAGATCGACCATATCCACATGGTAACCTAGCTCATTGAGGTTTCTTGGGAGTTCAAGATGCTGCTCTGTCTAACTTTCATTGATTTAAAGAAGACCTTTGATTCTGTTAAGACTAAAGCTGTCATCAAAGCCCTAGCCAAACAGAGCGCTCAAACTCAATAATCAGGATCCTCCATGAGCTGTATTACAGATTCACCACCAGGATCTCACCATTCTACAATGAAATGATCATCGATGTAAAGAGAGAGGTTCGGCAGGGTGATACCATTTCACTGAAACTCTTCAGTGCTACCCTCGAGAAGGTAATGCAACTACTAGAATGGGAAGGAATTGGAGTAAAGATAGACAGTCGGCAACTACACCACATCCCCTTCACTGATGACATCATTCTGTAACACCAAACATTAGCCAAGAGGCACAAATGCTGGCCGACTTCGACAGTGAGGGTGGAAAGGTTGGAATGCAGCTGAATCTCACAAAGACAATGTTCATGAGAAACGGACTTGTTCCTGACATTCCGTTTGCTCTCAATGGAATGAACATCTCCAAATGCAGCAGTTATGTGCACCTAGTCAAGAACTCAACATGATGAATGACCTGGCACTTAGTTGTGCAGGAGGAAGAGAGTGGCATAGAACGCCTTCAATAGTGTCAAAGAAATAGCTAAGAGGATGAAGAACCTCCGATTCTGGGCACATCTCTTCAACTCCACGGTTCTTTCTGCATTAACATATGCCTCAGAGACCTGGGCCCTACGAAAACAGGATGAGAACGCTATTCGGGTCTCCCAAAGAGGAATCAAAAGAGCTATGCTTGGAGTATCACGCTTCACTCAAGTGAGAGAAAGAATCCAGAGTTCTGACCTCCATCAATGATCAAGAATCAGGGAGGCTGTCTCATTCGCCAAGGCATTGAAAACCAAATGGGATGGACACGTAATGCAATTTGGAGACAACCGCTGGACTAGAGCCGTTACCAACTGGATTCCACGGGACATTAAAAGATTGCGTGGCCGCCCACCTATGAGATGGTCAGACTTCTTCGTCAAGACTCTGAACGATCGGTTTGTTACCGGAGTGAGCAGATGCCATTGGGCTACACTAGCACACGACAGGGACAAATGGAGATGTTACTGGCACCCGCTCAAGCAAATCATTGAGTAACAGGATCAAGTGATATATACATATATATAAAGTATTGGGGCTAAAGCAAAATATTGTAGGTATGGTGCTTATCTTGCATACAGCTGGCCCAGGTTTGGTCCCCAGAACCACATATGTTCTCCTGAGCCCAGCCAGAAGTGACCCCTGACCACAGAGTCAGGTGTAGGTCCAGCAAATTCACTGCCAGGTAAAAAATATAAAAAAGACATATATTTTGCATATAAAAATATGTACATTTGAGAAAAAAATTGTTGGATCATTTTTAGCAGATTTTCACAACAAGCAATACAAAATAGCTTATTTAGGACCTTCTTTGGGGGCTGGCTTGGGTAGTGGTGGGAAAATTTGAAATAATGGTAGTGGAATGGTGAAATGGTGTTGGAATATTGAATGTAATAAATCATTACAAACAACTTTAGAAGATAAAATAAAGTGTCTACACACACGAACAAACACACACACACTCACACACACACCACAACAGGGAACTTCCCGGCCACATATTTGCCTCTGGTTCCTTTTCTGGCATGCTAATTTGTCAGTGGCGCTACTGGGCCTGCTCCAGCAAACTAAAGAGCAACGGGAGGACAGTGCTACAGTGCTACAGTACAGTTGTACAAATTTGAAATAACTTGTGCCAAAAAGCCAGTAAACACATATTGACACAATGCGGCACTGTTGGTTCCACACTCAATAGCTCTGTCTGAGTTCAGCCCTAAGCTCAGCCCTCAGCTCAACCCTAAGCATAAAAGTGATTCAGAGTCCCAGAAAGGCCTGACCATCATGGTGATTCCAACAAAGAAACAGAGCAGAGCCAGGGAGATGACGACTCAAAGGGCCAGAGCACATACTTAGCACGTGGGAGCCCTGGATTCAATCCCCAGCCCCCTAAGTACTACCAGGAATAGAGACAAAAATCAAATACACAAAAATTTAAAAAGGCATTATCCAGTACAGTGGTGGCAGGTCACAGCCACTCTGGAGAGTGCAGTAGCATCATACATCAGTATCAGAAACTTTACCTCTGGTTCCTTTTTCTGGCACGATAATTTGTCCGTGGCGTTGTACAAATTTGAAGAGAGAGGAATCACCTCTCTCTCTCTTTCTTTCTCTCTCTCTCTCACCCTCTCTCCCTCTCTCCCTCTCTCTGCAAACTAGACTCTGGGGCTGCTATGGGACTCAGTATCCCAGGACAGCAAAGGATAAGGCTGGAAGGTGAATAGCTCTGGGAAGGGACCACTATGACAATGACAGAGGGAAGAGGTCACTCTGGACTAACACAAGGTGCTGTAAGGAGGAAAAGTGACATATATGATATCCATCAGTAACAGTATGGTAAATCACAGAGCTTAAAAGGGGAAAGGGGGAGAAAAAAGAAAAAGAACAAAATGCCTGTCATAAAGGGAGGTGGGACAGGGAGAGGCGAGGGAAATCAACATTGGAGAACTGAAGTGGACATTGGTGAAGGGTGAAGGGATTGGAACGTTGTGTGCCTGACACTAAGTGATGAGTAACTTTGTTATTCACAATAATTAAGCATATCAAAATTTTCTTTAAATGTTGAATTACAGCAAAAGGAATGGTGGAAGCCTCTGCAGGAACCTTGGCGCCAGCCTCTGTTCAGGGTTCCCGGCTAACAAAGAGGCGGCTGCCCTGAATAATAAAGCCCCAGGAGCCCGCAAATGAGCGCAGCCACCTGCGCCCAGCGCCTCGGTCCCCGGAGCCCCGCGCCTCCCGCCAGGACGCAGACCAGGCCGGCTCCTCCCGGTACCTACATGTCTGATGTGCGCCTGCAGATTCTTCACCCCGAAGGAGCGAATCACGAACCAGAGCTTTATGGAGCGGAAGCGCCGGCTCAGGGGGATCTGCCAGTGCTGGGCGAGGGGACAGACAGAGCTCAGGTTAGACAGCAGGAAAGGGCGCCGCCCCCTCGCCCCGCCGGCCCGCAGCCACAGCCGAGTGGCCCCGAGGGTCTCCAGGGAGGACCAGCGTCTCCATGACTGCGATGCTTGGGTAAGGTGAAGCCAGTTACCCGCTGGGGACACCCATGGTGACGGTGGCCAGAGGCTCTCTTCAGTGTAGGACAATTGGAAACTAAGTCCGTGGCTTGAAACCGGGGCTCGGGCAGTTCTCTTTGCTTTAAATGTCACTTGAAACATTAATTCCAGGCTTAAATACAAAGTAAGGCGCCGAGGGTGGGGCGGAGAGGGGGTGATGCCACACTCAGCATCCATGCTCCAGGGCCTTCTCCTGACTCTATGCTCAGGGATCACTCCTGGTGGGTGATACCTATGTGGTTCTGGGGATTGAACCCAGGTTGGCCACATGCAAGGCAAGTGCCTTAACTGTGTACTATCTCTCCACCCCCCACCAAATACTGATTTTTTTTCTAAAAAGAATCTAAGGAACTTGCAAAGCAAAACTGAAGTTCTGCATGGGAGGTTATTAAGGCATTTGCCTAGCACACAGCTTCAGCTGAGACCAGGTACCACATATGAGCACCACCAGGCATGGCCCCTGAGCACCACTGGATCAGCCCCCCCCACCCCAAAAGTTATATAAATAACAATAAATACTACTATTCCTACCCAAGCAGTCAAGTGACATGTAGTCAAGAGCTCAGACACTGCTGATCTGGGTTTCACCACCCCTCTGCCACTTCCAGGCTTCAACCCAATGGGGCACCTCACCAGCTCCTCATGAGAAGGGGAACAAAAGCCTCCCCAAAGCATCAACAGAGGCAAGTGGCAGTCAGTAAGGGCCAGACATTAAGATGCCAGAAAACGGCAGACTTGCAGGCCAGAGCTGCATTCTGACCTGGAACCCAGGTCTCTGCTCAGCTTCTGGCATCTTCCTGTGGCATCCCCTGTGCTCTGGAGACATCGCTACCACCTTCAGATGGGTTTGAGGACACACCAGGTGCTCAGAGGTTACTCCTGGCTCTACACTCAAGAATCACATCTGGTGGTGCTCTGGAGACCATATGGATGGCAGAGATCGAACTCAGGTAGACCACGTGCAAGGGAAGCACCTTACCCACTGTACTGTCACTCCAGCCCACATCAGAACATTTTCAGTCCAATTTCTTGGATCTGAAAATACAGTCAAGACTCTGGAAAACATTGACTGCTCTGGGAGCCAGAGCGATAGCACAGCAGGTGGGGTGTTTGCCGAGCATGCGTCCTACCTGGGTTCAATCCTCAGCATTCCATATGGTCCTCCAAGCACCACCAGGAATAACTGCTGAGGGCAGAGCCAGGAGTAACCCCTGAGCACCACCGGATGTGACCCAAAAAGAAAAGAAATAATTGGCTGCATTCTGCTCGGTGAGGTGTGTTCGAATGACCTCTTGTGCAAATGTCAGGAAGCTCCTAGCATGGCTTCAACTGACTGAAATAAATCCTCAGCAGTGTGTTCGCCTTCAGGCTTCACCAGTTTCCATCCCCTCTGAGGAATGCAAGGTTCCTCCCACCTCACACTGGAACTGCGTCTTTGATTTCCAGCAAAGCAGCCCTTTGCTCGGACTTCCATCTACCAGCAGAGGGCATCCAAACAGGACACAGGACAAAAGCCCTGTCATGGGACAAGCGTCAACTTGCTCCATCGTAGATGGCTACTTCGGGAAAGAATAGATAACAGGGATCTTTTCCAGAAAAAAAAAAAACACATTCTGTTTTCCTGACAGTTTGTGGTCCAGTGGCTACTTTATTTCACCAGCATATTAAAAAGAAGAGGCAGGGAGGCCAGAGAGATGGTCAATGAGCTGAGCTGCTCTGCATGCAAGAGATCGAGCTTTGAGCTTCGTCCCCCAGCCCCTCCGGGAGCGAGCCCTGAGCTGCGTTGTCCCAGCCACTCACCATGAAGTCGGTGGCCACGCCCGAGTTGGCGTGCCTGAGGTAGACGGGGTTCACGCTGAAGGTCTGCTGCAGCTTGTACTTGTCCTTGACCCTGTGGGTTTCCAAACCGGGCATCAGTGGCTGAGGTCCCACGGGAAGCTGCCGGACCCCAGCCAGCCAACACTCACTCACCAGAAGCCGGTGCAGTCGAAATGCACCATCATCCACTTGGAAGGATTGAAGGCGAAGGAGTCCGCGTACTCGATGCCCTCCAGAAAGCCCCGAAACTCGGGGCACAGGAAGGCTGAGCCCGCGTAGGCAGCATCCGTGTGGAGCCACAGCCCCTCGCGGGCACCTGGGGACAGATACAAGAGGCAGGACTGCGGGGGCCACCTGCCAGCTCAGAGGCGTCTCCCACCTAGCTGGGGGGTGGGGGGCTTCATCTGAATGTCGGGGTGAAGAGTGGGACTGAAGGAGGCCCTAAAATAAAAGCTGCCTTGGGGACCACTACACACACACACACACACACACACACACACACACACACACACACACACACTAGCTTCCACCTAGAACATTCGGGCACTAAAATAAAAGCAACTTCACATTGGCCCGGAGAGCAGCAGTAACACCAATAATGGAAACATGAGTAAGGCCATTGTCTCTCATTCCTAACAGGTTTCTCGAATAGGGGTTGTTTTGGTTTTGGTTTTATTATAGTTGAAGTGACATGGTTAGAACAGTGTCCAAGTTTAGTGCATCCCATCACCGACAGTCCGCTCTGCCGCCCCCCATCCACTGCTGTCCTTAGCCCACCTCTGGCCAGGTTGCTTGGGGGAGCTGAACCATCCCGTTTGGGTTTCTGTTCTGCCCCTTGTCCCCTCTCCCACCCCACACCCTCTGTACTCTCAGCCCCAGCTGCCATGGTTTCTGATGCCCTGCTCGAATCCTTCTCTGAACCTGTGCTCCAGAGTCACTCCCAGGCTTCTGTGCCCTTGTTTGGGGGCGGGGGAGCTGCTCTAAGTGGGGGCCATGGGGAAAGGCACGGTGCAACTGGGGCTGAGAGAAGGGCCATCACCTCTATGGATTCCTCCCCTACTCTGTGGGAACCAAGGAAGGGGAGAAGGTTCCACAGGGCTAGTTTCAACTTCTGGCTCTAGGAGCCGTTTTGGTTTTGTTTTTGTTTGTTTTGTTTTGTTTTTCTTTCTGGGTCATATCCAGCAATGCTCAGGGGTTACTCCTGACTCTGCACTCAGGAATCACTCTGGGCGGTGCTCAGGGGACCATATGCGATGCTGGGAATCAAACCTGGGTCAGCCCACGTGCAAGGCAAACTCCCTACCCACTACCCACTCAGGGGGCTATTTTTTGAAAGGTGTTTCTTGCCTCCCCGCTCAGGTGAACTCCGGCACTTACAAATAGGGCCCAGCTCTGCCAGGCAGTCAAACGCACAGACCCCGGTGGTGCCAAGTGTGGCACAGACCTAGAAGAAAATAAAGGCACTGAGCTGGGAAGGCCAACTGGGTGACACATAGGACCTGAACAATGATTTTATCAAACATCGTATCCTCCCTGCTACCAGGAACTGTGACTCACAAGGGAATTCGCCCAGCAAAATCCCTGTCATGGGACAAGTATCAACTTTCACATGCAAATGTCCATGCCCAAGTGCCTGTGAAAGGACCCTGGTGCTTTGTTGGCCCTGGGGGCCCTTGGGATCTTTTGCTTTTGTTTCCCTTGCCATTGGGGTTGCAAGGAAATGTGATGTCTATATACTCATAGAAAACTGCTCAGTGATATTTTTTTTTTCCAAAATGAAATTAAATGGGCGCTGGAGCAATAGCACAGCGGGTAGGGCGTTTGCCTTGCACACAGCTGACCCAGGTTCAATTCCCAGCATCCCACATGGTCCCCTGAGCACCGCCAGGGGTAATTCCTGAGTGTAGAGCCAGGAGTAACCCCTGTGCATCGCCAGGTGTGACCCAAAAAGCACACACACAAAAAAAGTGAAAGCAAATGCACTCAGGTGATGAGGTGGGGTGGAATAAGGTAGAACGTAAAACACAGTTACCAGAATTTGTCTCTCATATGTGGAATAGAAATGACTGAAGCAAACTAGCAAAACACTATAAAAAATAACTCTGAGCCTATTGTGAAAATGCAGGAGAGCAGAGAAGGCGGGATCCAGGGGAAACTGAGCTGCCAGGAACTGTGATGGTATGCAAAGACATCCACACACAGACAAATGCGACTCTGAACTGCACAACACACAGCACTGTAAACCACAGGCACATCAGACACAAATTTAGCTTAAAAAAAAAAAAAACTTTACTAGGGACTGGAGCAATAGCACAGCGGGTAGGGCGTTTGCCTTGCACGCAGCCAACCTGGGTTCGATTTCCAGCATCCCAGATGGTCCCCTGAGCACCGCCAGGAGTGATTCCTGAGTGCAGAGCCAGGAGTAACCCCTGTGCATCGCCGGGTGTGACCCAAAAAGGAAAAAAATCTTTACTAAACCAGGGCCAGGAAGAGAGCATGGGGGCTGGGGTGCCTGATGACTCAAATTTCATTTCTAACATCTTATGGCCCCCCAACATCACAGGATGTGGTCCCTGTGGTCCCTGAACACTACTGGAGTGGCTGAGGGGATCCCCAGAAAGCCCGAGCAGCAGCACATCTGGACTGAGCCTCCAATCGACTGAGCATTACCTGGAGGGGTCGCCAGCCCCTGAGCACTGTTTGAAAGGCCTTCACCTCCAAAATAAAAACGTTGTGCCAAACAATATATACTCTGGGTACAGCAACACACTCCAATATTTTCTATTTTGTCCTTATTTTTGTTCTGTTTTTGCTTCATTTTTGTAGTTTTGCTGTTGTTGTTGTTGTTGTTGTTGTTGTTGTTGCTTTTTGGGTCACACCTGGCAGTGCTTAGGGGGTTACTCCTGGCTCTGCACTCCTGGAATCACTCCTGGCGGTGCTTGGGGGACCATATGGGATGCTGGGAATCAAATTCGAGTTGGCCACGTGCAAGGCAAATGCCCTACCTACTGTGTTATCACTCCAGCCCCCTGTTTTTGCTTTGTGTGGGAGCCACCTCCAACTTGCATTCCAGGGCATTTCCTCACTCTAAACCAAGGGAGGGGAGGTAGAGAGAGAACAGCAGGGCTGGAGCAATAGCACAGCGGGTAGGGCGTTTGCCTTGCATGCGGCCGACCCGGGTTCCATTCCCAGCATCCCATATAGTCCCCTGAGCACCGTCAGGAGTCATTCCTGAGTTCAGAGCCAGGAGTAACCCCTGTGCATTGCCAAGTGTGACCAAAAAAAAAAAAAAACAAAAACAAAAACAAAACAAAAAACAGAGAGAACAGCAGCTACAGAAAGAACTCAGCAGAACGGGGATCGAACTCAGGTCCTCACACTTGCAAAGCAAGTGTTTTACCATAGAGTCACATCCCTGGCACACTAATTCTTCTTCTTCTTCTAGTGTTGGTGGAGACACGTCAACTTTCTTTTCTCCCTTGTAGATCAGCCTGCACTGTGTTTATTATACCCAAGAGCCTTTCTGCTCCTCTCTGCAACTTGGCACATATCTGCATCCCACCCAAGTGCCCAGTTCCCCACCAGGCACAGAATACACAGTCTGACTTACAAAGACGGGCACCAAGCCTCTCTCCCTGTCTTCCTCTATGGCCCTCTGCAGAGTCTCTCCTCGGAGTGAGAAGTTGTCATCCACAGGCAGAAACCTCATCTTCACAAGCGAAATCAATCCAGCCTTTTCCACGGAGGAGTGAGCCTATGGAGTCGCATAGAAACCACTTAACATGTTCCTTCAGGAGGCGAGGGGGAGGCCAGCCTGAGAGAATCACCCCCAATATTTGTCGGTGGAGTTCCCCTCTCGGGCTCCTGGGCATTGCCTGAGCCTCACCTGCTTGCAGGAAAACGACTCCAGGCTGCAGGCCCTGAAGCTGACTGACCTGTAAGTTTGGGTGAGGGGCGCAGCTCACCTGGTCGGAGGTATAGGCAACAAGCCGGCCATTCAGGGAGGACTCGTCCGCACCAGGCTCTGAGGTTTTCATTTGCAGGATTTTGTTCTTCCTTGCTGCCAGCAAGGCAATCAAGGTGGACTCGCTGACCGTGCTCTGTAGTGGGAGAAGAATGGCCAATGGCCACCTCTTTCAGTGTTCTGTGGCCAAATGCCTCCAGGTTGCATAGGTGCAGAGTGCCATATGTGTACACGTATGCATGTGTGGATGAGTCAGCATGTATGTTCATATGAGAGACCATTTTTGTGCATATATGATGGTGTGTGTCCACGTGAGCATGTGCATGCATGAGGGTGTTGTGAATGTGTGTGCATGTGTGGGAGTGTTTGTGCATGTTTGTATGTATTTATATGCATGTATGTGTGCATGTGTGTGAATGCAGGAGAATGTTGAACATGCAAGAGTGTGTGTGCATATGTGAGACTATATGTGAGAGCATATGTGTGTGCATGTGTGAGCATACATGTGCATGTGTGTGCATGCATTTAAGCATGCATGTGGACATGCACGTTTATATTCAATATCTATTCTATGGGAAGCACACAGTTCTTGCTACAGGAGTTGTGCTTTCTCTCCAACCCATATACCTCTTCTAGTTTCTTCCTCATTGTCCTCTGCATGCCTTGGCACCTCTTGAATTTTCCAGAAAAGTCAAGAAAGCAAATATTCACCAGCAGAGAGGATGATAGCAAGAAAGGAAGGAAGGAAGGAAGGAAGGAAGGAAGGAAGGAAGGGAGGGAGGGAGGGAGGGAGGGAGGGAGGGAGGGAGGGAGGGAGGGAGAGTGAAAGAAAGAAAGAAAGAAAGAAAGAAAGAAAGAAAGAAAGAAAGAAAGAAAGAAGAGAAAGATAATGTTCAACCTCTGCTAGTTACAAGTTTGTTCAGAGATTGTTCAGAGATATGTTTGCTCCCCCAGGGAAACAAGCTTTAGAGAAAGCACTCCAGGATTCTTAAGACAGGAAATGGAGTTAGTGTCCATGCAATGGATAGAGAAAAGAGTGAACTACTAGCCTCAGGTTATGAGAGCCACTGGCATCAAGACTGAATCCTGGGGGCTGGAGCAATAGCACAGCGGGTAGGGCATTTGCCTTGAACAAGGCCGACCAGGGTTCGATTCCCAGCATCCCATATGGTCCCCCGAGCACCACCAGGAGTAATTCCTGAGTGTATGAGCTAGGAGTAACCCCTGTGCATTGCCGGGTGTGACCCAAAAAGAAGAAAGAAAAAAAAGAAGAAGACTAAGTCCTAAGTCACAAGCCTTTCACATAACGCTGCCCTTCCAGAAGCTTCTTTTTCCATTTGTAAGTGGAGCTCATTCCTTCACCTGCCTCTCAGAGTGGGGTAGGGTTGCCCAAAAAGAGCAGGAAAATTGCTTGGATCCTATCTATGGAAATCATGGAGGCAGTTCACAAGCATCTTGGGTTGTCATCATTCACTCAGGCCAATTTTTTATTTCTTCAGAGAACTGGTGGCTGGTAGTTTCCCCACTAAATGCCTGACAGGGGCTGGAGAGGAAGCTCAGCAGTAACTATGCCTTGCATACAGGAAGCCCAGGGCTAGACTCCTAACCCTACACACACAAAAAAAAATAATAAAATAATATAGATAGACAATTAATTTTAAGCCTGGGGAACATTGTTGCAAAGGATGATACAGACCTGATCCTACAAGATCTTAAGCAGTTGTTAATTACTCCACACAAAGACGGCAGAAGGTTGGTAATAGTAATACCAGCTTCATCTGTATAACAGGTCACAGTTTACAGATCTCTGCCATGCCACCTGCTCATCAGAAAGCCTCTCCAACCTACTTGTAAGTTTTGTCTATAGATGAGGATCGGGATGTTCAGAAAGGTTAAGGATGGGTTGGAGGTGGGGACCAACGAGGTAGCACAGTGGTTTGGGAGCTTGCCTTACACAAACACAGAGAGAGAGAGAGAGAGAGAGAGAGAGAGAGAGAGAGAGAGAGAGAGAGAGAGAGAGAGAGAATCCCCAGCACCGTATATGGTTCACCCATCACCACCATTAGTGATGCTTGAGCATCCCCTACCCCCAGCAAAAAATGGGGAGGGGGCTAAGGACTCAGTCCAAGTTCATATGACTGGTGAACACTAGAGGAAGAACTGCACTTAAATCCTCTTTCTTCAACATCCCTGCTGTGTAAGCTGAAGGCAAACTTCTAACCACTCTCTGCTTCGGTGCATTTAATCCAAAAACTGTGAACAATGCTCTTTACCTAATGGTTCCTAACATAATTAGATGGAAGTAAGATCACAACCACAGACATTTTGGCATGCACTCCCAGATGTAATATTTGAAATTGTAACTCTTAACAAACAACCCAAAGGGCCAGCATATGTGTAGCCATAGCTCTTTGTGAGGTTCAGATTTTAGTATTGCTACAAGCCTGGAGTGAGAAAAGTGGTTAAGCAAAAAAGTGGCTTAGCAAACTTTCTAGTTCATGGACAATGCGACTGTTTTTGTTTTTTAAAATAGAATAATTAAATAGAATAATAAAAATAGAATAATTCACTGGATCTTCATATGCACCTTGAAAAAAATATTTTACAGATTATCTGTCTTATGGACTGGAGCGATAGCACAGCGGTAGGGCGTTTGCCTTACAAGCGGCCAACATGGCCAACCTGAGTTCGATTCCTCCGCCCCTCTCAGAGAGCTCGGCAAGCTACTGAGAGTATTTCACCCGCACGGCAGAGCCTGGCAAGCTACCCGTGACGTATTCAATATGCCAAACACAGTAACAACAAGTCTCATGATGGAGATGTTACTGGGCCCGCTGGAGCAAATCGATGAACAACGGGAGGACTGTGACTGTGACTGTGATCTGTCTTATAGATTATCCTTGTCTTATACATTGTGGAAACGACAAAAGTATACATTACCGTGGGATTTAAGAACTTAGGGTCTCTACACAAACGAATCTCAGAACCAAGCAGCTCTTGGTAGAAATCTCTCCAGACCTAATTATTAAAATTTTAGAATTCCAAGATCATGTGGCCGCTCGAGGCCGAGACATCATATGCTATTCATAACCAGCGATATAAAACAAATTGTCTAATGTTGCCCCTTTGGTGGGTCTGAGTGTTGGGGGGAAATTCCAAATAATAGTGTTGGGACTGGTGTGAAAATATTGAACGTAATCAAAGTAGAGATAGTAATGTGGAAATTATATGCCACACACGCAGGGGTAGGGGTAGGATGAGGGTTGTTGGTGGTGAAAAATGTGCACTGGTGAAGGGATGGGTATTTGATCATTCTATGACCGAGACTCAAACACAAAAGTTTTGTAACTGTGCTCACGGTATTTATTTGTTTATTAATAAATAAATTTTAAAAAAAGAATTTAGGGTCTCTAAAAGGCATCAGAACCAAATCCTTACAGATTTCAAGGGTTTAAGATGCAATAGCCCCTCTCACTCAACATGGGAAGGCACCCACAGCTCCACTGAGCTACAATCCTCTACATAGGAAAAAACAAATGTTTGAGGGCCAGAGAAATAATACAGTGGGTAAGGTAAGTGCCTTCCATGCAGCTGACTAGCATTCAATCACGAGGATTCATCACTCTGTCAGGAATGATCCCAGAGCACAGAGCCAGGAAAAAGCCCTAAGAACTTCCTGGTGTGGAAAAAAAAACCCTCAAACAATTGAAGGACCTTCATTTGACAGCTATTAAAAAAGGATTATAGGATAAGATAGCTGTTTGGCTTGGCCATTGCTATCCTAGCCAAGAATCTCCTAGAACCAAGAGGTTAGAAAAAGTTGTCAGCGGGGGTCTGGGAGGAGCAGATCTAAGTGGAGAAACCTGAATCCAGCAACGCTGGAGATGCGATCACGCTTGGACCTTTTCGTCCTGTTGCAAAGAAAAGGGGAGATGAGCACAGTGAAAGTGAAGTTGGGAGGGGCAGCAAGGGTCGCTAGCTTAGGAAGTGATGGGGTGTGAAGGCGCGGTGGTGTCGGTCAGGACACCGGTGATGGAGGCAGTGGCGACCGTGACCTAAGTGGTGTGAGTGGCATGGGTGGGGAAAGCTGCGCGGGGCCAAGAATCCCACCCCCCGGTCTGTGGGTTCTTCTCACGTGTCGTTCCTCCCTCCTCCCGCCAGAGGGCGAAGTGTCAATGCCAGCACCTGTAGCACGCCGCCCCCCTGGCTGCCGGGGTGGTGGTGCAGGAAGTGCTCGGGGAGCCCCAGCATTTTGGCCAGCCAGTCCATGACGTTCATCTCCAGCTCCGTGCACGCAGGGCTGGAAGCCTGAAATAGAGCAAGGCTATTTCATCCGCTCACAGGCCTCACCAGCCCCAGACCCTCAGCAGCCCCTGCCCTGGCCTCCCCTGGCCTGGAAGGTCCCAGTGTCAGCCCTGCGGCCCATCCCAAGAGAACCAAGGTCCCTGGGCCAACTCTGTGGCCTATGGGGTACCTAAGGCAAGGGGGTGAGAATGGTGCGGCTCGGGAGTCCTGCCATCCTCCCTGACGTGGGTTGGTTGCTCTCTGACCCCCGAGATGGCTTTTGTAACAAACAAGAGAAAGGAGTTCCTCCTGTTTGGCTCCCCTAGTGCTTAAAATGCACAGCTGGAGGAAGCACTCTGGAGGACTAGAAGGAAGTTTTAGGACTAAGAAATAAACCTCTCCTTCCTGGGAAAGGCGCCACGTGCTTCCTCTTTGCGTCCTACGCTAGTTCAGGCTTAAACTGTAAAAGATGTTCCGGGAAGCGTTTGACACTAAAGCTGATGCTTGATTGAGGCATTACCTAATGATGGGCTTCTTCCTAACTCCTTGAAGGCAAGAGCATGGAAGATGCTGAGCCCAGCAGCACCACTGCACACCTTGCTGCAGTACCCAGACCTCGGTCCAAATCTTATCTCTGTTTATTTTTTTCTGGTTTTTGTATGTTTGTTTGTTTGTTTTGGGGGGTGATTGTTTTTTGTTTTGTTTTCTCTCTTTGGGTCTCATCCCGCAATGCTCACGGGTTACTCCTGGTTCTGCACTCAGGAATTACTCCTGGCAGTACTTGGGGGACCATACAGGATGCCAGGGATCAAACCCAGGTCCGCTACCTGCCATGCAATGCCCTACCTGCTGCTAGCTACATGGCTTCAGTGAGATAAACTACTTAAGCCTGTATTTTTCACCTGCAAATCATGCTCAATATTCATGACTGCATAGGGATAAAGAATAAGATCATTCATATGAAAACTGATAGAGTAAGGTTCAACTCAAGGAAAAGAGTAATTGCTAATATTTCATTTGGAACCAGCTCAAAGACCAGGACAAAACCCCTTTGTCCCCCAAATATCATTTTCTTTCTGCTGTTCCCATGCCCACCGGGCCTGCAACCAACGCGACTTACCCAAGTGAACCCCAAGCAGTTGATGGCATCCGCCAGCATATCCCCCAACAGCGAAGGCCAAGAGTTGAGAGCTGGGAAGTAGGCGTGCATGTGTGGGCTCTGCCAGTGGACCACCTACAGGCAAATCAGGCGCACAGTGACCTGGGGGGCCACGTCCAGGAGACATTTGGCCTCCAGAGACTCCTACTGGCAAAGCCAGCAGCCCCTCCAGAGATGAACTCACTTGAATTTCATTTATGTAATTGTTTTTGGTTTGGGACCATACTTGGCTGTGCTGAGGGCTTACTGCTGGCTATGTTCTCAGGGGACCATATGAGTTGGAGGCTGGGGTGGGGGTGGGGGTGCAAACACAGGTCAGACACGTGCAAGGCCTTACCTGCTACCCTGTCTCTCTAATTCCGGAACTCACATTTTTTAATAACAAACTAAGGACACAACTCCATGAAAATAAGACATCGCCCTGGTGTTCTTGCCACATTTCCCATAGTCCCAGCTCACTCCTCAGTGGAGCCGTGGAACCCACAGCCCACAAAATGAAACTGCCATAGTGGGGAGGGCTGTGGGTTCCGCTGGGACCGGTGTTAGTCTCCGCTGTCTTTCCTCCACCCTGGTTCTGCCCTTGAATGAAAGGAAAGGGAAAGTAAGGCCCAGGAGAGTGGGCTGCTGGTCTAATCCAGTTTCTTGCACAAAGCTTCCTTTGTCCTAAGAAGAGCTCTGTAGGTGCCGGAAGGTCGGTGTGAAGGGGCTGAAGCTGTCCTTAGGGGCCAGAGACACTGCTCCGGAGGCAGGGCGATACAGCCCCCACTCAAGGTTCAAGAAATGCCTTGCCTATGTGAGGTCCTGAGTTCAATCCTCAACACTGCACGTGTGTCTCCCCCTACCCTCTGCACCACCAGCTGTAATCCCTGGTGGTCATCAAGTCCACCCATCAGAGCCACATATCACTAGGAGTGGCACTAGGGTCCCCTCTGCAGGGTGTCCCAGTGACTCAGTGACAGAGTACTTGCCTTGCATGGGAGGACTCGGGTTCAATTCCTGCCACCAACAGGGAAAAAATAAGAAGATCTTAGCTTCCCAGTTGGCATGGAGATTGGAAAGGGCAGAAATGCCCGAGAGCATGGGACCCCTGCTCCAGGCTATTCCCTGAACCCACAATCAGATGAAACCGGAGGTAAGGAGAATGCAAGGGGCAGGGAGCACTCCCTTACAACAAATCAGCATCCTCAAGGGCTCATCAGCTGCACTGATTATCTAGCCTGGCTTCATCATAGTGCTCTGCAAACACATCCTGTGTGAGTCTGAGTGTGTGTCTTTGAACAAATAATCCCCAGCCGGAAGGAACTTCTTATATCAATTGGTCCCTTAGGTCTATCCTTGATCTCAAGAAGATGCTTGAGAACTCATGGAGTAATAGCTTCGGGTATCAATTAGTTCGATAGCGTGCACAAGCTCCTTTAATCCTTCAGCAGCAAGAGCAGAAGTATCCGACACAGCACAAACCATGAGAGGAGCATAAGATTGGAACCCACGTTACCCACCTCTGCCCCTCTCCACTTATGTGAACTTGCAAATCGACCTTGTGAAGTTAACCAGGTGACTTAAGCTCCAACTTCCTACATCTGCATGCGTTTCTTTTGGATCCATTCTTCATTTGCCTGCTTGCTTTCCCTTTTCTTTTGCGATGCCAGTATCAAACACAGACCCTCCACACACAAGGCATGTGCTCCTCCACTGAGCCACACTCCCGGCCCTGGAGTGTTTTTTGTTCTTGTTGAGGGGTAGAGGGAGGAGAGGGAGTCACAAGTCACTCCTAGCTAAGCTGAGGCTGCAGGGAGTGATGGCAGCGGCAAGGACTGGAACCATACAGTGCCCAGGACTCCTATAAGCGGCATGGTTCAGCCCTTTGAGCCATCTCCCTGACCCTCGAGACCCAATTTTCATTTTATTTTCTTAAAGGGATCTCAACCTCTTAGTATCTTCCCCTGTAACATCTCCAGGGCATCGGTTCCTGATCCTAAAATAAATCCTGTCTCTGAGGGGTGATGTATTATGAACTGACCCTGGAGAAAATCGTTAAAACACAAAGCAGTTAACGATGGCAAAGTGGACACATGGTAACAATCTCCACAGAAATCAACTGGGAGATCTTCCTCTGATTTTTCACCAGGAGAAAGGCAATGCCACTAAGAACCACATCTTTCATTTGCAGGCTTTGTCACTTCTCCCAGGACCCCGGTTTTCCAGATGAGAGCCCGGGTGGCCCAAGAGAGAGGGAGCATCTCCGAGAACTCAGAGCTCAGATGGGCGAAAAGAAGCAGCATCCAGAAGGACCCCCAGAGCCTTGCACCTCTGAGGCTCCTCGGAGACTGGTAGAAACATCCCCCCAGCCCACCATTCTTTCCCCAAATCCTCCCTTGTGACTCTCTTTGCCCTCATGGGGACGAGCTGAGGTGTCTTTAATCAGGGTTGGAATTAAAGCGGAAAGATGGTTATTCTTGGAGTCTGGGGGGTGGTGGGAGGAATGGTCAGTCCTCACTCACAGCAAGGTGCTGGCCACTGTGAGAAAGCCAGGGCTCACAGAGGCCCAACAGTGTGCAGCCTGCAAGCTGGGATCTGGCCCCAGATATCGATGTGCTTCATGATAATAACTTGGGGAACCTCAGAGAAAGACTTCCTCCTCCTCCTCAGATAAACGAGATTAGATATGCCCGAAGAAGCTTATCAAAACAGACAAAGCTCGCCATCAAGGAATGAGTCTCTTAGGGTTGGGGAGGGCGGGGGGGGGGGGGGGGCGGGCAATGGGTGGGGAATGGGCTGAAAGGGTCCTGGGGACTATGGGGGAGGGATACTGGCACATTGGCGGTAGGCCCAGTGTGGAAACACTGTACCCCTAACACACAAACTTTGGGACAAGGAGATAGTTCAATGGGCTGGAGCACATGCTGTTCATTCCCTGGTACCGTCTGGTTGGTTCCCCCAGATACCCGGGATAGCTCTGAGTGGGGAGCGGCCCCCAGCACTGCCAAGTATGGTCTGAAAACCAGAAATGCATCTCCTGACTCACACAGTAACTGCTAGAATTTCTCTCAATCAAACGCATCAGCTCATTTCCTCCTCCCCTGACAGTTGCATTCTGTATCGCTAGCCAGTTACATTTGGGGCCTCAGCAGAACACATCTAACAGAAAAAAATCCTTGAGATAATCTTACCGGAAAAAGGAGCCTTCTGGGTAAAGCTTTACTGATATGGAAATTTAAAAAAAAAAAGACCTTGGTGAAATGGAGTGACCAAAGAGGACTGAATCTTTGCCTTTCCACGACCTCAACTCGCCATCACCTTTAGCGGCTGAATAGCTAACACCTCCCTCCAGGAATATTTTTGTCATGTCTAAGTTCAAAGCTCCCTGGGGAGGATGGGAGGAAATCTAACATCAGCCTCGGGAAAATGCCCCTGGAGTTCAGGGCACTGATGCCCCCAGCAGAGAAAGTGAGAAAAGCCGATGTTTAGGGATGCAACAGGAAGTGGGTGCTCAGTCTGGGTCACTCAGTTCCTTACTCTACCACAGAGGCAGCTGGCAGTGGAGGAGGAAGAAGCACCTTGTGTGTCAGACTGGAGGAGGTGAAAAGCCGGACTACACCAGGCACAAATCCTATGACTTTGGAAAGACAATAAACTTCTCTGAGCCTCAGTTTTCTCATGCACATCCCAGGGATTGTCGTATCCCTGGCACGGCGACTGACCCAGGGCCTGGGGAATAACGAAAGGCTGACCTTGGTGGCAAGGACCCTGCACTCTTATGGGGGGGGGGGGGGTCCTATACCAGCATTGCTCAAAAGCAGTGCTCTTAGTTCTCTATTTAGAAGGGACCCCCCGGCAGTGCTCAGGGGATGATATGGGATTGGACCATACCAGGGACTGAACGTATGATCAGCCCCACACCCAAGACAAGTGCCCTGTCCACTGTATTTTCTCTCTCTGGCCCCTGCACTTGTTGACCAAGAGACTGAATAAGCACCCCTGAGCTTTCTTTAGGCTGAGTCCCACCCTGCCGTACCCCCAGACCCGTAGTCACCCCGTATCTCACCCCAGGCATAATGATTCGCTCTATGTCCCCAAAGATGCTGTCCCAGCTGTCAGGCTCCTCAGGTGCGCTCTCAGGCATCTGGGCTCGCAAGTAGCCAGGCTGCACGTCCGGGGTGACCCGGCGCTCCCGCACGGTGCTCAGGTACTGGCATATGTAGTCCACCATCTGCTTCCCTGCAGGGGGAGAGAAAGATGCCCTAGGTCCCTCGGGTCTGCCCAATTCATGCCCCACCCCCAGGGGTTGGAGCCAAGAGATTTGGAGAAGGAGATGAGATTACTGGCTGCTGGGGAGGTGGGGAGGGGGTGAGGGAAGATCACCCCCAATGTAAACCTCCTCTTCAGAATTTAAAAAATGCAGGAGGGCACAAGTGTGAACGATGGACATGGTGGTGGGCTAGTGAGACCATCCACCAGTTGAAAAAAATCTCCAAACAGAAACCCTAATGCCAGTCCAATGCATTTCTTCTTCTTCCCTCTTCCCTGATTTGTAGCAGTCTGATTGTTAGGCTTGTCTTTCTTTTCTCAAAAAAACTATTAAAAATATATATATATATATATATATATATATATATATATATAAAATGTAGGAGTACTTCCAGGCTGTAGCAATAGCACAGCAGGTAGGGCGTTTGCCTTGTACACAGCCGACCTGGGTTTGACTCCTCTGCCCTTCTCGGAGAGCCCAGCAAGCTACCGAGAGTATCTTGCCCGCACAGCAAAGCCTGACAAGCTCCCCATGACATATTTGTATGCCAAAAACAGAAACAACAAGTCTCACAATTTGTTGTGAGACGTGACTGGTGTCCGCTCAAGCAAATCGACGAACAATGGGAGAACAGCGCTACAGAACAGTGCTTCATAGCTACAGGAGTGCTGCTATTTATTCAGTCATTGATTAAGCTGATTGAATTGGGCATGGACTCCACATTACTTTTTTTTATTCAGAATGTTCATTTTATTTTATTATTTACTTTATTGTTATTTTCCCCTTCTTTTATTGATTCACCATGAGCTGTAGTTACAAGGCTTTCATGTTTGAGCTTTGGTTATATAATCATCAAACACCCATCCCTTCACCAGTGACCCACCTCTTAATTTTCCACCTGGGAGATTTGGTATGAATTCTATGCTTCTGCTACCTTTCTTTCTTTTCTCAAAACCAGATCACCAACTTAACACCTGACACGTTTCATATAAACTCTGTGACTCTTTCAATTCGAAAAAGAAAAAAAAAGTTACACCCCCCAGTCAAACCCATGCAGACACAGGCACACACCCTGTTCTCTTCGTGAGTCTGAACAGCAAGTCCCTATGCTGGTGCTCAGTGGCAGCGGCAGTCCCCATCAGCGCTCAGAGTGTGCAGGACCTAATCCAGCACTTGCTCTGGGAGAGAATGAAGTGAGTTCGTGTTTGACAGACAGGATTCTACTCACAGTTGAAAGTGCCTCGGGGATGCAATGGGCAAAGCAGACCCTCACTAAGAGGAAAGGCTGAGTGCTGAATGGTGGGATGAGCAAGACAAATTCAGTCTTAACAGGGGACAGCATTTCAGCGATACAACCCACCAGTGGGCCGAGGGCATAAAAACTCAGGAGAAAGGGCTTGCTCTTCAAGTCCTTGAAGATAGATCATGCTGACTTGTCTCTCTTAATATATCATTGTCTGCCTATATGCACTCTGGAGAAGCTCACGTTTTCTCTTACATACGTCTCCCCTCACACCTTTCTAAATAAGTTTTCATAAAACTATTTTGCTTCAAAAATAATGACGACGACCACAACGTAAGAGAAAGACCTGGTAAGTGACTGTCTACTTCTCTCACAAGACTGGAGTCTGAAACCATCAGTCTTTGTTTTCACCCCGGCTTGATACAGAGCATCAGATACTCACAGATGGAATGAGTGACCGGAAGTCAGGGCACTACGCGTCTTACACATGGAAAAACTCAGAAAAGATTTTGCAGTGGCTACAGAATACTGGGACCTCTCCCAGTATTTCTTGTTCTTTTCTATTTTGGGATACCGAGAATCCCCCTTCCCCCTTTGACCTCTCTGCTGGACAGGAATTCGACCCCTCTATTTCCTTGGGTAGGCAAAAGAATAATGATAAGACAGGCATGACATGACGGACATGACAGAGGGAGGATGAATATGAAAAATTTTTCAACTCATATCCCACCTCCCACGAGCAGAAAAAAATGTTGCAGCCCATTTCTCCGGAAGCAATTCTAATAGTCCCATGGAATGACACCCCAAAACCCCCAGGGTTGACCACCTGCAAACTCTTGCCGCGGTGGCCTCGGGGAAGCAGGTAAGTAGGCCTGCACTCACCTCTCTCTCGGTACTCCTGGGGCTCCATCATCTCCTCGACCTCGGGCTCCTTCTCCCACACCAATCTGCAATCTGCGTTGGAACTTGGGGGAAGTGCAAGGCGCAGTTCAGGACAGCCAGGCTGAGCTCTTTAAATACACCCCTCTTCTTGGCCCTGAGCCCCGCCCCACAAAGGGCCTGCCTCTCACCTTAATTTATTCCACCCCTATTTCCCCACAGTCCTTGCCTGGAAGGATGACTGTATAACTTTGCCTCATCCAAAGATCAAGGAAACAAAAACCAAAGTGTGTGTGTGTGTGTGTGTGTGTGTGTGTGTGTGTGTGTGTGTGTGTGTGTGTGAGAGAGACAGAAAGAGACAGAGAGACAGATCCAGAGACAGAGAGACAGAGAGACAGAGAGAGCATTTCTAAATAAACAGGTTGCACCTAGCAACCCTGCCTGTAGCCACTTCTGAGCAGAGACGTGGAAGAGCCTCCATTCCTCCTGCCCCTGCAGCTAGACAAAAGATCCCTGGCCACAGACAGAGCTTCCTAGAACAAAGCCAAGGATAAGTGGCACCAATTACTTGAATCTTTCTGCTCCTGCCTTTCTATGAGCCAGCGGCATCAGAGCAGCAGATATTATCTACTGTCTGACACAGGTGGGTTTTATTACTGGAGTAACAGGCAGACAAGAGGGCAATGAGTAGGCAATGAGTTTGGGAAAATAACAAAACCCAGATCCAACCTTAAACGACTGCTTCATCAGCCCCTTTGACAGCTCAAATGGAAAAGGCATCTTCAGGAGAGGAAAAACTTCAGTAGAACCCCCCGCCCCCCCCCATAAGACTGAAAAGACAGCCCCATATTCCAAGTCTTATTTCTGGTCAAAGGGCCAGACCCTGTTTGGTGCTCAGAGACTGCTCCTAACTTGGTGCTCAGGGAGTCATCTCTGGACTCCTATAGAGAAAGCTCCAAGTTGGGACAGATTGGGGCAGAATCTATAAAGCAGTTTTACAAAAAGCAAGCAATACGTGTTTTATTCCTGCATGCATTATTTCTGGGCGTGAAAAACAAAAACTGAAACGGCGGAAGATAGTACAGGGGTTAAGACGCTCTCACCTTGTACACAGTCAGCCCAGGTTTACTTCCCAGCACCACACAGGATCTCCTGAGCACCGCCAAGAGTGATCCCTTAACTGCACTCATTTGTGGAGCATAAAACATCATAATATGAGGCTGACACCTAAGGATAGTAGATACATGGGACAGGAAGATTGCTCCATAGCTGGAAGCTATGAGCAAAGGGGAGAAGGCAGCTGGAATAGAGAAGGGATCACTAAGGAAATGATGGCTGGAGGAACCACTTGGGATGGGAGATGTGTGCAGAAAGTAGATAAAGGACCAAACATGATAACCTCTCAGTGTCTGTATTGCAAACCATAATGCCCCAAAGTAGAGAGAGATTGTGGGGAATCATGTGTGCCATGGAGGCAGGGGGAGGGTGGGAAAGGGGGGGTATATCGAGGATATCGGTGGTGGGGAATGTGCACTGGTGGAGGGATGGGTGTTTGATCATTGTGTGACTGTAACCCAAACATGAAAGCTTGTAACTATCTCATGGTGATTCAATAAAAATTAAAAGGAAAAAAAAATAGAATGAAAGAAAAAAAAAAGTGATCCCTGAGCCAAGTAGGCCCAGATCACTGCCAGGTGTGGCCCCACTCCCTTCTCCTCCAAACAACAGTCCCTGGGTATACATTCCATTCCAAGTCCAGGTGCTCACTCCATTCCAAGTGTGGGTCTTCAGTTTCTGGATCCGCGTTCCATTCCTCAAGTCATCTGCATGGAAATTTGGGTTGTGTCATAGCTTCCCTTTGGTGCATGGGGTGGCCTCTTCCCGCTTCCTCGTTGCCCAGATTTCCTAAATAAAAGGATTTTGCTTCACTATTTGCTTTCTCCTGAAACTTTTTTGTGAGAATTGACAACAAATCAAAAAAAAGCTGGGGCCAAGTCAGGATAGACTTTCCTTTTTTTACTGCAAAGAGCAGAACCCTCCCTTCCAGCCCCTCCTCCAACAGCCCCCTCCAACACCACTCTATGATGCTTATTACAGAGGTGAGAAAACAGAAATTAAAAATTAAAACGTCCCACAGACTTGTGTGCTTTTAGCATCTAGAAGCGTGCAAGCTATATGCGCATATGATCCTTTGTGTCAATGTGGGTGGACATTTGTGTGCAAGTGTGCGCTTGCAGAAACCACTATGGGGAGGGAAATATCCCTCTTGAGGCTGGGCTTATAAGTAAAAAGTGATCAAGTTGTCTGGGAGATAGGGGCCTAGGACCCACATTTGATTCTGCCATCAAGTGTCTTCAGCCAGTGTGGCCCCCACACACTGAACTGCTTGAACTGGACAAATTGGCAGAGTATCTCCAGGAATGGCCCCCAGGATCCCAAAGCACTGCTTGGGAGACACACACACACACACACACACACACACACACACACACTTTAAAGTAATCCGATACTTTATTTATTTATTTGGCCATACCTGGCAGTGCTCAGGGGTTACTACTCCTGGTTCTGCACTCAGGAATTACTCCTGGCAGGCTTGGGGGACCATATGGGATGCAGGGGATTGAACCTGGGATGGCCACATGCAAGGCAAATGCCCTCCCCACTGTACTATCACTACAGCCCCAGATCTAATACTTTTAAGCTAACATAGACTTGGGTTTTTTAGGCCACCCTGGAGATCCTCAGGGGTTATTCCTGGCTGCATGCAAAACAAGCACTTCACCCACTGTCCTAACTCTCCAGCCCTTAAAGACTATTTGTCTTCATGTCCCTCTGGACAATAGGCATTTGGGGCTTACTGCTCCCCTATGCTGAGGGGTCTCTCAGCCTCCAGATCTCCGTGCTGCCCCCACACAGGTATGAATGCATGCTTCAGGGTAGCCCTAGGGGACTTAATCCATCTCTAATCGCTGCATTTTTTGTCAAAGGTCACACCCAGCGGAGCTGGGGGAGGGGGGTCCCCCCCCGGCCAGCAGGGGTAGGGCAAGGGGGCAGGGTGTTATTCTGGGAACTCAGCTCAGAACACCACAAAAATGCACGTGTGCTCTACCACCTGAGCCACATCCCGAGCTGTCATTTCTATGGCTTTGCTACCATGTGGTCTATGGAGGTCCAATCTCCATGTCAAATGTGTAGCGATCTCAGCCCTAAAATCTTATCTCCCACCACCTCACTGAAAACCCCCTTCCAGGATTCATTAGCCTCTCAAACTTGCAAAAAGGAACGCAAGTCTTCCTCCAAACCTTGCTTCTCTACCAATTCCACTTGAATCTCAATTTCATGTATTTCTATCTATCCGCCCATCAAGCTACATGTTCAAGGCATAACTCTTACCTCTCCTTTCCCTTCAACCCTTGCACCCCATGCCTAATAAATCTATTCAAATCCATCCAGCCTTCAATATAATCCTTACATTTTTAAAGCTCACCTCACCTGTAGGCTAACAGCCTAGCCTGGTCTAACCCTCGTGTGTCATGATCCCATATGGGGATGCCTAACTGAAGGCTAAATAAAATTTACTAATCACCCAAGGCACCTCCCAAACATTTGTATTTGGTACCAGAGCTCATTTCCAGTGATGATACTGTTTTCCATCAGAGGTTACATGTACAAAATAATCTGAAAATGAATTCAAGAAGCTTACGTCAAACTGAATCCATGTACACCGATATTTTCTTATCCATTATTAGAAAGCAAACAGCAAACATCAATCTAGACTACAATACACTAGTTATCTATAATGAAATCCAAGTACAATAAATATTGCTTAATCAAATAGCAATTCTGTTAGCTCATTCCTAAATTGATCTGACATGATGGAGGAGTTATTTATTCAACAGAAGCAAGGTGAAAAGAATTGACGTTTTTCTATTTGCATACAGGCCTGAGAGCTAATGCCTTGGGAATCTATCCATATGGACATGAAGGTTCCTACAACTGTTTTGTGATTTTATCTGAAAAGGTTTTTCTTCCTCATGCATTTTTTAACGAGTAAAAGGATTCTCAGGAGTTAAAGCACTAGGAAATCAGGAAAAACTTTCAATAGAGTAACACAGAACAATTGGCCATAACAGCATAATGCGTCTGCCTATCAATTTGTCAATTTCTCTTATGAGCACGTTTCCTTTAATTTTTAATAACATTTTAAATGATTTTATTAAAAATATTAGCAATGTTTTACATAAACATATTTGTATAGACTACTTTGTTAAAATCAAGTATACCTCAAAGTATATGGGATTTCACATTTATCCCCTTGTCTTTTTGAGTGTCACAAAAGGAAACTCAACTCTCAGCCCTCCACTATCATAAAAATTAAAATAAAAAAATTGAGCATGGGGGTATGGTGCCGCCAGCAGGTCAATCTGTACCTGTAAGGCGAGTTTATCAGCAACCTGATGGTGCCTTCAGACTTCTAGATACCCCAAAATTGCTGCTATGCCTTTGGTCAGATCCCAATAATTGGGGCCAAGTTTACCAACAAAGCAAATGGTCAAAAATTAGGTACGTGGGAGACACACCCACAAATCACCTCCAGCTCAGGTATATAATTGGAGGCAAGGCCTCTCTGGTTCCTGTTCAAACTGCTTAAAGGCCATGATCCCAGAGATTCAGAAGCAAATCTCAAAACCCAGCGGCTTTTGGCAGAAATGCGTCTGGTCCCCACAGTAGGTTAACCGGTGCCGGGCCACCTCAGGTGGGAATAGGTTTCGTGCCTTGGCCTGTTCCCCCTGGCAGCTTGGTGGCCACGATCCTCCAGAGGCCACTGGACGGTCAGGTTTGGGCCTGCAGTGATGAGACACATGGGGCCTCACAGGATGGGGATGGAGCCGGCCCTTTCCTCCTCATCCCAACAAGACCCTGAGTCGCTGCCCACGAACAGCCTCTCTGGCTCCTGATCAAGCTGCTTAACGGCCATGATCCCAGAGACTCAGGAACAAATCTCGGAACCCAGCAGGTTTGGGAGAAATCCCTCCAGGTTTAATTGTTAAAATTTCAGAATTCCAAAATCACGCAGCCACTACTGTAGCCGTGTGACATCATATGTTATTCATAACCAGCAATAGAAAACAAATTGCTATGATTGCCTTTTCGGCAGATCTGGTGTTGGGGTAAAATCCCAATAATGGTGGGCCTGGGGTCAAAATATTGAATGAAATCGAAGTAGAGAGAGAATAATGTGGAAATCATCTGCCCACAGGTAGGGGGAGGGTGTGGGATGGCGGGTATACTGGGGTTTTTGGTGGTGGAAAATGGGTACTGGTGAAGGGACAGGTGTTTCATCATTGTATGACTGAAGACTTAAACCCAAAAGCTTTGTAACTGCTCTCACGGTGATTCAATAAATAAATAGATTTATAAAAAAGAGAAAAAAAGTAAGGTGGAGTACATGCCAAATTCAATCAGCCTAATCAATGGCTGAATAAATAGCAATACTACAATATTTAAAAAAAAATTAGCAATCCAGAAGCAGAATAAAAGAATAGCTACTCTCTGGTGGTGGGTGTGGTGTAGTTGGCAGTGTAGGCCTAAAATAAGTAATGCTATCACAAATCACAGGGCTGGAGCGATAGCACAGCAAGTAAGATGTTTGCCTGGCAAGCGGCCAACATGGCTGACCCGAGTTTGATTCCTCTGCCCCTCTCAGAGAGCCCGGCAAGCTACCGAGAGTATCTTGCCCGCATGGCAAAGCCTGGCAAGCTCCCTGTGTCATATTCGATATGCCAAACACAGTAATAATTTTAACAATGGAGACATTACTGGGCCCGCTCGAGCAAATCGATGAACAGCGGGAGGACAGTGACTATATCACAAATCACAACTCATTAAAATAACCACTCTGCCCCTCATATCACAAAAGACTGCCAGAAGTAATTCCTAAAAACCAATGAAAATAAATGACATTACCAAGCACTACGGGGGGAGTAATTAAGACATATGTAACAAAAAGGAAAATTGAGAAAGTCCATGCAGACATCACTTGTCAGATGTGGCTTCCTGAAAGCACCACAGATCCTTCTGAAATTTGCACTCCTAGTGTTTTAGTGATTATGAAGTTATATTTCTTTTTTTTTGGTATTGCTGGGTATTGAACTCAGGGCCCCGCCACATAAGGCAAGTACTCGATCACTGAGACACATTCCTGGCCGCCGGGAAGTACTAAACTTTGTTATTGGGTAACAAGAACATCTACAGAGTTCAGTGTACAGATAGTACATACTCAGCATTTTTTTTTTCCTTTTTGGGTCACACCCAGTGATACTCAGGGGTTGCTCCTAGTTCTGCACTCAGGAACTACCCCTGGCAGTGCTCGGGGGACCATATGGGATGCTGGGAATTGAATCCGGGTCGGCCGCATGCAAGGCAAACACCCTACCTGCTGTGCTATCGCTCCAGTCCCCCAGTATTCTTGTAGATGACTAGAACAGAAATTAAACCGTTCAACAAATAATATCAATAGGCCCATTGAAGTGAAGGGACCTGATGCTCTGGCCAAGCCCATTGAAAAAGGCGCTCCAGGAAAGGCTTATTCAGCCCAACTGGTAATGATTAACCTGCAATGTGGCAACCTGATGACCTTTAACTACAATCAGTCATGGCAGAGTCGGACACGTGAAATGAGTTCTCTTATCCTGCCATGTTTAATCCTCTGCTGGTCACTAAGAATGCAAAGCTTCCCCCTCCCCCAAAGTAGAATTGTCTTATTTAAAGAGATACTTACTTAGACAAAAGTGAGGGGAGAGGAAGAGACAGAGGTGCTCAAGAGAGAATACAGGCTTATGCAGAAAGAGCCAGAACAAAAGCTTTTCCTGATTGTCTGAAAAGAGAAGCTACAAAGAAAAAGGAAATTAATTTTAAGTTTTAGCCACACATTCTTGACTAAATATCAGTTTCGAAAGAGCATATCAGGTAGATACGATCAATTACAAGCCAACATCAAGATCAGACTGAAAAATGTCGACTTCCCCTGGTTATCTGACACTATCACTGACATAATCCTTTAAACTATGGTTTTTTCCCCCCTATGTCAAATGTTACTAAAAATTCTTCCTTTATTTAAAAAAAAATTTTATTGAATCAACATGAGATACACAGTTACAAAGCTGTTCATGATTGGGTTTCTTTCGTCATCCTTTAAAAAAAATCTTTATGGGAGAGAGGCTGAGTGATCTCTCTCTCTCTGCCCCCCTCCCCTCGCTGCAAACTTCTTTTTTAGCATCAGGTACAGCTGTTAGCAGTACAGGCACTTAGAAATCAAAGGTATCATTAAATTCCCTTCCAGAAATTTGCTTTTAGCATTGTCTCAAGGCTCTTGAGAGCTAACAAGATCAGGAAGCCAAACGAGAGGCCTCACTAGGGTGAAGCCCAACGCTGCATTCATCAGATACAGGCTGGAGAGATAAGCAGCTAAGTGCCTCACAGTGGGTTCAAGCTCCCGCACCACTATGGTCCCCCATTCCTGCCAGAAGTGATCCCTGAACAGGAGTAAGCATAGAATACTGGTAGGGGCAGCTAAAAAAATAAATAAATAAACCACACCAGACAGATAAAAAGCAGCTACAAGCTACTGAAAATATCTGATATTTGTAAAACCCAAAGTTTCAGGACACTTAAAATGTTCAAACTGTAGGGGCTGGAGATGGCACAGGCCCAGGACAAGGAAGCCCCCATAACCTGACTCCATCTCAACCTCCGCTCAACACTGCAAGAAGCAGGTACTGCTCCTGCCCCAATGTCTGGGAGCACACTTACTTTCAGTTCTTTGGTATTTTCTGCAGAGCTGGAGGCTAAGCCCATCTCACACAGGCACTCTAGGAGTGAGCCACATCCCCTGCCTTCCCTGTTGAAAATTTTTTTAAGCTCTTCTAATGGCAACTACCAGGATGACAATTCCAGTAACTGTTCAGTTACTGTACTGATAACTCCAGTGACAGAACTAACAGATTCCCAAGGAGTTACCGCAAAGACTTTTCAGACTATATAATATATATATATATAAAATAACCAGTATACATTATATGATATACATTTATACATCCATACATATATGTGTGTAGACACAAAGATTATACAGTATTTTCATATAAAGGAATACAATTCTAATACACAGAATGAAAGTTTTAGCGTGGGAATAAAATGTAGCAAAAACATAAGTCTACACTGAACATATGTGTAAAAGATATTTAATTGTAAAATAGAAAAGTAGGCCAGAGTACAGTTTTAAGGGTAATTGCTTCTTTATACAGTATGGGTAATCTAGAGGGATCTTACGGTTAAACATTTTCATAAAGCAGTAAAACATTTTAAAAAACAAAGAAAAAGGGACTTGAAGTTATGTTTTACAAAAAAGAACGAACAGTATGTCAGAATTTAATGTCCATACATTGTGAAATTCAACAATATCGCGAGAAAAGCAAGTCACAGCACAGACATACAGCTTACACAGGGAAAAAAATGGTACGTAAGACATGTCAATATGGCATCACTGTGGTACAAAAGGTTCTTGTTCTACATACAAAAGCAATGTTTTCCATAAGAATAATTTCCTGGGGGGGAAATGAGTCCGTGAATATTTCAGAAACTCATATGCATTGAGTTTTCCAAAAGACATTATCTTGAAATCCAGTGCCTTAAAGTGCTTTCATGTGGAAATCATGATGGAAGGCACAGAATAGATTCATGTCCCCACTATGAAATTTTCTAAAGAGCATAGATTTTTGCAGTTCGCAAATTCAAGTTTTCTTATAAGCTGCTCCTACTAAGAACATTGTCATCCCAATAAAACCAGCTGCTACCTTACCCACTTCTGATGAATAAAGGGAATTTTCCCCTCCTTTGCAATTATCATCATCTCTGTAGGGAAAATACCTATGCAAGTGATGCATCTTGAAAATATAAAACATGCAGAATATGTACAGACAGAAAGTTTTTAAAAATATTTGCTTCATATACATGTAAATCTACTTCGGTATAAGCTGAAATTGAACAAATATAAAAGTTCGCTTTCTAAAAATGTTTTTAGAGAATCTGAAACAACTTAGAGCTGCACAGAGATTTCCTGGAAGAGAACTTCTCTTCAAATAGGTCATACCTAAAAGCGTAATTCCAGCATCAGTCCACCACATAATTATTACACAACATTTGGTCTAATCAACGATCACCCTTAAAACTGTTCTGTTTCTGAGAAATTAAGGTTTGTACTAAAATCAGAAAGAATTCACAAAAACAGTGGCTTATTGTGTTTTTGGATCTCTTCAACAATCTTTATCAACTCATTGGGAACTGTAAAAAAAAAACCCAGAAACTATTTACAGAATTCAGCTTTAAATACATTTCACAACTTCTGAAGTTTTATGTTACAAGAATTCAGAGCTCATGGCTTAAGTCCAATTATCAATCTGTAGACTCTTCAATTAATCCTGTCTCCCCATGACTGTACATTACTGTGTACAGTTCAAGATTGTATTCTTTCTTGACCAAAAGTAAACTCAAACTACAAGTTCACTTCAATTAAACAGCTTCTTTATTAGTCTGAAGACGAGTCATTGCTTCTAATTTCTGTCTGTAGGCCTCTGCTTCCTGCTCTTTCTTTAGAAGCTGTTGTCGGTATTTTTGTGCTTCTCGATTTGCTTCATCCAGCTGTTTCTGAAGAGCTTCTCTTTCCTAATTTAAAAAAAAAGGTTTTTCTTCAATTTTTGCATAAATACATTAATAAGTATAAACATGCAGCCTTCAATTTTTTTTTAAAATGTCCTGGCTAAAAATAGGCACTACAGTTATCTCCAAGACACCCTGCCTTCCCGATGAACCGCTAATCATCAAATCCTGTTATTTCATTGGAGCTGGAGAGAGTACAGAAGGCTGAGGCACTTGCCTTGCACGTGGCCAACCAGGTTTTGATCGCTGGAAACCCATAAAGTCCCCTTCACCCGAACTTCATTCAGGAGTGAAGCCTGAGCTCAGAGCCAGAAGCAAGGAAGCCCTGAGCACCACAGGTCTGCAAACAGCCCCCCCAAATCCTAACAAACCAAGAGAGAAACAACATCACCAGAAAACCCCGATTCTGTGATCCATACTATGACACCTAGGAAATTATTTTCTTTTAAGCTAGGGACGAGGCCTAGGACCATACACATAAAAAGTCCTTGTACTACAGCTGAAACATTCAGCAAAAAAAGAAATTAAAAAGTTCTAATGAAAAAGGGACTAACATAATGAATCCCAACTGGATACCTGTACTTTTGTAAGAGTTTTCAAGTGATCTATAATAACAAATCCTTAAGCTAGGTTTTGTACCCATCATCCAGGCAAGACAATGATGCTCAGAGAAAATATAGTTTTTCAATGGTAAGAGTCAGGATTAAGAAATTCTAACATTTTTACTTTAAATTTTACTTAATATTTTGTACCTCAGACCCAGGATCTCACACATGCGAGCCAGTACTCTGTTGCTCCATTACATCCCTACATCATTACACCTTGAACATTACTGCTCTTCAAACTTCCTCTATGAGAGCAAGCAAAATTCCTCCCCTCTAAAATGGAGAGTACTGGGCAATGTTAGTGTTTCCTATAGTACTTTATAAACGGAAAGAATACTAATTTTTCTACTGTGGTCTATTACGTACATATAAAATGCATTGAATTCCCCAATAAAATGGGAGGCAAAACACAAATCTGGTACATGGACATTATATTCTTTCTCTGGCTCTATGATACTCCTACTTACTAGGGTTAAAAAAAAAAAAGAGCACTGTAGCACTGTCCTCCCGCTGTTCATCGATTTGCTTGAGCGGGCCCAGTAATGTCTACATTGTGAGACTTGTTACTGTGTTTGGCATATCGAATATGTCACAGGTAGCCTGCCAGGCTTTGCTGTGCGTGCGTGCGAGATACTCTCGGTAGCTTGCTGGGCTCTCCAAGAGGGACAGAGGAATCGAACCCGGGTCAACCGGGCTGGCCGCATGCAAGGCGAACGCCGTACCTGCTGTGCTATCACTCTAGCCAAAGAGAGAGAGAGAGAGAGAGAGAGAGAGAGAGAGAGAGAGAAATTTCAAAGAATCCAGATTCTAAACTGGGAAGATGGTTCAAAGGGCTGTAACACATGCCTTGCATACTGGAGAGGCCCTGTTTAATAATCAGCACCACATGGTCCACTGAACACTATACTGGGAGTAGCCCAAGTATGTACCCTTCCCCCCAAAAAATTATAGCTTTAAAACCCAAACAGAGATGGAGTGTATGTTGGAATGTGTGGGAGCCCTGGGTTCAATCCTAGGCACCATATGGAACTCCTAAGCACCGCTATGTGTGGCCAAAAGAAAAAGGATTCGGAGCTTCTCCATTCACTAATAAGCATATAAGTAAAACGTTCAACTGTACAGACCAAACACAACATCACAGAGGCCCAGGACATCTTAGTGAGGCAGGGGCTGAGAGTGATAAGAAAGACCAAGTTCCCACCCCACAGCACAACGAGCTGGGACTGGACGTGAGCTATCAGCAGCCCACGGGAGACACAGAATCAGGCCTCTGCCACTGTGCTAGAAGGTTTCCTTCTCCATTCACAGGGGCCACAAGGAAGAGCCCTTATTAACGTTCCTGCCTTCCTGTGACTGCTTCCTTTGCCTGAAAAGACAAAAATAAAACTGGATCTAGCACTTATTTTTCTTATGATTCACCAGATGTGGAAGCTGACTGTCAAGGCGGGCTCTAAAATTTTCCAATTACACACAAGTTCCTCTTATCTCTGAGGCAAGCTCACCCATGCTAAACTCTCGTCATTACTCTAAGACTGCAGAACATGGACAAATCGGAAAGGACACTGATGAATCGGGCCTCCTGTAAGAAATCATTACCAGCACCCTGGTGGGGACTGGGCACACAGAACTCTGAACACAGCAAGGAAGGGGCTGGGGTTCAGTTTTGCTCCCCGAAGAGCAAGACTCCCACCTCTGGCAGAGACACTCACATTGTATCAGTGCACACTCACTATATCAGTGCTTTTAAATGTTCAATTTGAGGGCCAGAGAGAACAGGAATTAAGGCATTTGCCGTGCATGCAGCCAAACCCAGTTTGATATCTGGCATCACACATGGTACCCCAAGCACTGCCAGGAGTGATCCCTGAGCACAGAGCCAGGGATAAGCCCTAAGTACAGCTGGATGTGGCCAAAACCACCCTCCTTCCCCAATAGTTTCCCCTGCAAAAAGAAACAAGAAAGACTTTGTATGTTAGAAGACCCTTTAAGAAGCCACAGTTTTGAATATGGATTAAAAACTTTGCCCAGATTTGATGGAAAATATTAGATACATTAAATCTAAGATATCTAGTATGAAGTGTTTAAAATCAGCTACAAGGCTGGAGCGATAGTACAGTGGGTAGGGCGTTTGCCTTGCATGCGGCCGACCAGGGTTCGATTCCCAGCATCCCATATTGTCCCCCTAGCATGGCCAGGAGTAATTCCTGAGTGTAGAGCTAGGAGTAACCCCTGAGCATTGCTGGGTATAACCCAAAAAGCAAAAAATTAAAAAAATAAAATAAAATCAGCTACAGATCCAGCCTCTAGAAGATGAAAGCAAGTCATAAGGTAGCCAGTCTAATGAATACAGGTTAATCCTGTTTCTCTTGTTGCATATTTTTAATTCAGTTCTTCAAGTAAATGAAAAGATAGCTTCCATCTACCTAATAGGTGAAATAGACTCAGTTCACTATGCATTCATTGGCTAAATCTGAAAGAAACATATCATTCACTGCTCTTTAGATATACTTAATCTTCAAGACAGTGTATAGTTAGCAAAGTTTAAGTGCTTTCATTTCTTACTTCTCGCACTTACAGGCGTTTGGGGAAAAGACTTTTCCCTGTATCACTTTAACAAAGTAAATAAAATCCATAAAAAGTGAAAATGATATTTAATTTACTTAGCAATTTCTTGTTTCCAATTTTTTTAACTTTTTTTGGCCAGTGGTGCTCAAGGATCAAACATGGTGTTCATGCATGCAAAGTATGTATTCCAGTTCTGTGAATTATCTCCCTGCCCAATTTTTCAAATGTTAAGTGAACATATGTTATATGCAAGACTTCCCTTCCTACAAACAGTAATTTGGTAGCTTTACACATAAATGGTGAAACATTTGAGATCTATATTTAAATAGAAATGCCAATCTTACATTTTTAATTTGTTAAAATACTTTACTGAAGACTGAATTTTTAAGTAAACATACTTCAGCTTACTAATAATACTAAAAGATATTGAAACTTTTACTTAACACTATGAAATTGAAGAATTTCTAGATAATTTCTGATTAATAATTAAGATTCGATAGCAATGAAGATTTCATTAATTTTACTAATCTAATATTAGAACTCTGTTAGGCAATAGATTTGCATTTGCTTTTTAAAATTTTTAAAACTGATTCATGCATTGTTTCAAATGACAGCAATTAAAATATGAAATGTTTACTACTTTAAGTAAGCAAGCTTCTTTTTGGGGGTGGTGGAGGGGGCACAGTTTGGGACTCACCCAGCGGAGCTCAAGGGATGGATGATCATATGTCGTGTGGGAAACCGAAACAGGGCCAGTGGGGTGCAAGGCAAGCACCGTAAACCCTGTGCTATCTCTCTAGCCCTTAGTAGTATTTAATTTTCTGGTAATCAAAACTTACATTTTGCTTTAGCCATTATAAAGCAAAAACATCATTACTCCTGTCTTTTCACTAGTCCTTAAGTACATTCGTTTTGAAAAATTACTATGTCTGATAATATAAGTGCTATTCATTTTCCACCTTTCATTAATGGAAAAGTCAAACCTTAAAACATTCAACTTGACCCAGATCACACAATCAGAAAATTATACAACATAACTCCAACTTCACCTAATTCTAGACCCATATTTCTGAATTAAGATCATTTAACTTCAATTCAGAACAGGAAAATGTTTATTAACTGTAGAAACCTGTAAATAACATACTCTCCTACAATTAACATCAGTGAGGGAAAAAAATCAAAGAGCGATAAATAATACATTATTTTTGTGTTTGGGGGTCACATCCAGCAGTGCTCAGGGCTTATTCCTGGCTCTGTACTCAGGGATTGCTTCTGGTGGGGCTCTGGGGAACATATGGGGTGCCAAGGATCAAAACCTGGGTCGGCAGCATGCAAGGCAAAGGCCTTATCCCCTTACTCTGGGCTCCAAATGATATATATATATATATATATATATATAATATATATATATATAATTGCAATTTGGTATTTTATTTCTTCCTCCTTTCCAAAAAAAGTTTTAATTACCTTTAGAAATGCAAAGACTACACTATTTACAATACATTTTCCTTAACAAACTAACTTTCCAGGGTCTACTGACAAACCTCTGCAATGTAAATTAGAAAACTATAGCATCTTCCTTAGAAATGCATGCTGATAGCTACGAATACATACACTCAAAGAAAATCCAAACATATGAATAGATGAATTAATTTGTCAATTCCTTTGGAATTTCTCAACCTCACCATTAATATTTTTAGACCAGAGAACTCTTTATTGGGGGGGGGGGGGGGAGGGTCTATCCTCTATTTAGGGTAGCTGTGCTCTTTAAGATTTTAACAACAAATGTAGCCTCTACCCATGAAATCCAAGTGGCATGTCCCTAGGGTGACAACCAAAATGTCTTCAGACACTGCCAAATGTTCCTGGGAGTCAAACAGGCCCCAGCTGAAAACCACTGCTTTAGGGAACTCTTTGGGCTAATAGTCAAGCAGTTACTTAGAGAGAAGTATAAGCCACATCCCAAGATAACCCTGGTCACCTAAGAAAATAAATTCAAAAGAATCCTTCATGTATTATAAGGAAATGATTACCTGGTATGATGAAAATATTGGAGGTCATTTCTTCATTCTATATCTCCATCCCACCTCTACCATCTATACTTACTGTATGTTTCAAGGTTTCTCTTTAATATCTCTAAGTAGTCATTCAACCTTGATTTGAACATTTCTAGTGATGGAGAATAAGATTTCCATTACCAGAAAGCTCTAATTACTAAAAACAAAACAAATAAAAAACACTTTTTTATACCAAGTTGAAACCCTATTTTCTTAAAGTTTCATCTCCTTAATTTTAATTTATTCATACTTTATTCATACTTTCCTATTATTTACAACTATGCACCCTGCATTCTAAAGTCCTTAAGAAAGAGATTAGGCTATACTTTAAGCAAATATTTGGGTTACATGTTGTTTAAGATTAATTAAAATTTCTTTATTACTACTTTATGATTTAGTTAAAAGTACATAGCTTTTTAACCTTATATGGCAGAAATATGTCACCTGACATATGAGAAGACACATTTGTTACTGATTTATACTAAAACTGTTCAATGGAACAGATTTGTCAATTTGTGACTACGAACTGCAATGTTCTGAATATTATTCTTTCATTTGACAAAATAAAATGCCTCACCCTAAATAATCATAATTTTAACCAAACATTCTGATTAAAATATGAAGCAGATTATTTTAACTATGGTGTTTGTGATTATAAACAGCTAGAAGTCTAATATTTGAATTAATTTGAGTCAGGGATTTTTCTAATTGTCTTTAGTCAGAATTTCTATGTTCCTCTTAGTGGCTTTTTAAAACAATTCTCTTATTTGTATATGATAATTTTAAAAGGAATTTCTAAATTTATCAATAATTTACTACTCATATAAGCATGTAATGAGTTGGCTGATATTTTAAATTCTTAGAACACACAAATACAAATACAGTTTCTTCTAAATTTTAAAGGAAAAATTAAAATCAAAACTCAAGTAAGATAACTTGCCTCAAAGCTAATAAAGGCAAGAGGAAGGATACAAACCCAGCTCAGTTAATTTCAAGTCCAACGTTCCTTCCACTGCTTTTCTTCTTTCAAAGTTATTTAAGGTTTTCATTTTAAATACATTAGGATCAAATTTAGATGACGTGATTTTATCATAGTCATGTGAGAAAAGGAAAAAGAACTTGTGAGGTACCTATGGTTTAGTTACACTTATAAACTAGTTTATATTTATTAAATTGTTCGGGAGAGGGTAATAATCTAAATGCATTTAATTTCCTTATTTATGAGTAAAGTAAGAGGCTACCTACCATTCAAAAAATAATAACCCAGTCAGCAAACATTAACCTTCTTTAAGAGGACTGTCCAGCTCAAAAGACATTTGCATTTCATTTTTGAAAGAACAAAAACTCCTTTAAATACTGGTGAGAATGATGTAAGTTTAATAGAAAATAAAGAATGGAATACAAGAACCAAAGACATTCCGATGTTACCATGAAGACAGACTTTGTTACAAACAAATTCTTCACTCATCCATTCATTCATTCAATGTTTATTTATTGAGGGCTTGCTATATGTATAAGGCAAAAAAAAAAATGGACAAAATAAGACAAAACACTATATGCTTTCATTCTGTATCAAAACAGCACTGTCAGTAATAAATATAAATGACAAAAAAAAAAAGCAAAGCAAATTCAATTTATTTTGGATGACTGCTGCAAAACACACCGGGTAAAAGACTCCTTACTTCTATTTCTGCAGATTCCACCCGGTTTTCAATTATTTCGATACATTGTCTCTTAGCTGGTGGTTCTTCACTTATTACAGTTTCTTCAGCAATGTCCGTTGCTGGAACTGTCAATACTGAAAAGAAAAAATGAATATAAATATATACATACACATCATTGCTTCACTGTCAGGTTTGGCAAAATATAAAATATCTTGACACTGTTTATGCAGCTCATCTAAAATATTCTGTTCAAACATTTTATTTTCTAATTCTTCTTGAGAAACATTTGTTCTCTTTTATCCATGGAATAGAAATGTACTGTTTAATTTCAACCATGGAATAGAAACGTATTGTTTAATTTCAACACGGGCTGGAAAACTCTAGGGTATTTTTGTATTATGTAGCTTAATCCTACCTAACATGTTAAGAACATACTTTGCATGAATTACGTTCTTTGGGCAGGGCGGGAGATGGGTGCGGGGGGGGGCCACTGGGGACTTCCCAAGCAGTGCTCAGAGGGCCCAAGAACTTTTCCTAGAGTTGTTCAGGGACCACCAGGGCAATATCCTTGGGGGAGACTAGGGGAGTGGGTCTGGGGGAGGAAATATGATGCCAACAGATCAAACCAGGACCTCACGCTGGAAAAGATGCATTCTGGCCCTGAGCTCTCTCTCAGGCCTATTATCAATACCGTTCCTGTTACTTTGGTTGTGGAGCCACACCCGGCAGTGGCATCTATTCAGTCTTTCCTGTATGACTTCCTACTCAAACCCTGATTTCCTGTGGGTGTATGTTCGTCAATGTTTTTCAGTAAAAGCCCTTTGTGGTCCCTGGTCCCTGATATGCCATGGTACATTTCCAGGAGGACAGTCTTGGCCTGACTGCAATGGTCTTAAAGGTTTGGGGAATCATTTAAAATATGGAATTTTATAGTCTTTCACTAAAAGGACTATACTTTCACTTTGGTTTCACTAAAAATGTAGCTATAGTTTTACTCTGTCTTGTTAGACTCTTGCAGTTTCCAAGAGGGAAAAAAATTCAACAAAGCTGTTAAAAATCAAACACTCAACAAAGCTTCCACATTCCTACTACAAGTCCTGAGTCTGAGTACATTGGGAAACAGCCTTTCTTACATGGTATTTTTAATTTAACCTAACTTTATTTGGTTTGGAGTCATAACCAGCAATGCCTGAAAGCTCCCAGCTCAATGCTATTCTACATTCTAAACATGTTGTATGGTATCTGAACAGCATTGAACACGAAAAACTCTATTTAAGTTTATTTTCTAATTAGAATAATTTGAGGTGAATTCCTCCTTCCATCCAACATATACTCAGGGAAAAAAGCTTATTTTAACATTAGCAAAAGGAAATTAGACAACTAAGTCAGTTACAAAAGGTTACAAAATAAGGCTGAAGATATGTCTCAGTTCTACCAACAAAGCATATACCTTGAATTTGTGCCTTGGTCTGAGTCCCCAAAACTCCCTCCCCAAACCTTCTGGAAAATAAAAAAAAAACTACAAGATGTAATTTAAAGCAAAACTAAATGCTCTGAAAGGCATATCACAATTTCTGGTGAAAAAAAAAAAAAAACAACAACAAAAATTTACACAAATCCCTCCTACCAACCTTGCTGTCCATCTGGCATGGTTACGATGATGGGCTGGCCTATTCCGCTGGTTGGAATGGAGTGCAAATTTCCAAGCTGAATTCCATCTGTAACTATTGTGATGACTTGCTGACCCCCTGAACTAACTACTTGCTGAATTGCACCATCCACAGATTCTGCGGTAACTACTTCCTCCGTAGCCACTACTGGAAAAAAAACAACAACATATATATATATATATATATATATAATATATATACATTTTTTTTTTTTAATTAAAGGCCCTCCCGTTGATCATCGATTTGCTCGAGCGGGCCCAGTAACGTCTCCATTGGAGACTTTGTTGTTACTGTGTCTGGCATATCGAATACTCTCGGTAGCTTGCCGGGCTCTCCGAGAGGGGCGGAGGAATCGAACTCGGGTCGGCCATGTTGGCCGCTTGTAAGGCGAACGCCCTACCCGCTGTGCTATCGCTCCAGCTATATATTTAAATATGGGAGTCAGTGAGCATATATCAAAACATAAGGAGGAATTTACTTTTGCTTTGCTACTTTTGCTTTCTCAGATTATAGAACATATTTTAAAATCCAGCCTTCAATGGTATTATAGCTATTGATAGAAACAGCTGACTACAGATCCTGAATATACAGAGCTCCAATTATCTATTTCTGTGTGTGTTTAAATAAACAATTTTTTCTTCATGCGAAGTACAAATTTTTTAAGAGCTCATGTGACAAAGTCTTATCTGCTCAATAAAACTACATAAATCAAAAGAGTTTTACACATGGTTATTCTCCACTTATATCTACATGGTTGAAACTTAATTCCACATCCTAAGTGAAGCCAATGATACACCAAATTTGTATTTTTCAAGCAAAATAAACAGTATTTCCTTTCTGGATTATGCAAGCAAGGATACCTTGCTAAGTAGCCTAAGATCTATATGGTAGTGAACAATACAAGATCATAGTGTTCTCAGCCTTTTTACGCATGTGGACTGGCAGTGAACCCAGTGGCTGAAGAACACTACTGCAAATATGAACATTCACACAAATAAAATCTACAATTATCCTCTCAACAATTTATGAGACACTCAGAAAGAACTTGAGAGCCCTAGTCTTCCCTGGATAAAGAAACCACAAGTTAATACTGCGAACTCCTTTTCCACAGCCATCCTGTATCCAGCTGCTGCTCCCAAAGACATGCACAGGAACATTTATGCAGTTCCACTCAAGGCAACGACTTGTAACCAACTAGAGAGCCATAAAAATCAGAATGAATAAATAAACTGGTAGATTCGAGTACTGAACCAATACAGGGATTGAGAGCACTAAATGTCAAACATGAACAGGACCAAACCCATACTGGATGATACAAAATCATACTCAAAACATTCACAGTGTCCTTTCAAGAACCAAGCAACGATTATACAGGACAGATTGCTTTATGACAAATCCTAAACTAACGCTTAGGATCTCTGTACCTTTCTATATACATATTGTATTCCAAGTGAGAAACATTTAAAAGAGTAATGACAGTAATAGACTATAATGCAGATTTTAAAAAAATCCCTTAATCCTTAATGCCCCTCTTAATAAAGGGAGGAAAAGAGAAAAGATTTTCATAGAATAGCATCTACAACTCCAGCTTGATTCCTGAACCCCATACCCACCTCTCAAAAATCCCAGTTTTGGGGAAACAAGATATTCAACTGTTCTAAAAATATCTTACCCAAGATTGGTACTCATTACAAAGGATGAGAAGTGCCTCCAAAGACATAACACTCACATTTACACCAAGTGGTCATATCAGGATGGCTGAGATTACAAGCCCCCCAATGTGATGTAATAGGAGATTACAAAATACCACTTGTGTTCTTCCTGGAAATGCTCTTTGATGAAAATCTTATCAAGAAACAAGAGATTCTATAATGCCAGTCACTGCAGACAACTGACATATCCTGCAAGTATTTCCATGACATAAAGAACGAGGGCTCTATCAAAACTGCCCTGGACCACTCTGGTTGTTTCCAGATTCTGGCTATTGTGAATAGAGCTGTGATGCATCTAGAAGTGTGAACGGCTTTTCTGCTGCACGTTTTTGGTCCTCCAGGGTAAATTCCCAGAAATGATATTGCTGGGTCCTATGGAAGCTCGAGTTCTATTTTTTTGAGAAATGCCCATATTGTTTTTCAAAATGGCTAGATCAGTCGGCAGTCCCACCAACAATGAAGGAGAGTCCCTTTCTCCCCACATTTGCACCATGTGGAAGTAAAGATAAATAAACGGAACTCCATTAAACAAAGAAGCTTCTGCACCTCAAAATAAGCGGTGATCAAGATACAAAGACAGTCTGTGGAATGGGAAAAATTATTTCCCCAACACCCATCTGATAAGGGGCTAATTTCAAAGATACATAAGACACTGACAGAACTTTCCAAGAAAATTTTGCAACCCCATCAAAAAATGGAAAGAAATGAACAGAAACCTCCTCAAAGAAAAAATACAAATGACTAAAAGGCACATGCAAAAAATGCTCTACATCACTAATCATTAGAGATGCAAATCAAAATAATCATGAGATATCATCTCAGACCACAAAGACTGGCAAACATCAAAAAAAAAAAAGAACAACCAATATTGGTGTGAGAGCAAACAACTGGATAAAGAAACTATGGCACATCTGCGCAATATGAAATACTATGCAGTCACCAGGAAAAATTAAGTCATGAAATTTGCTTATAAATGTATAGACATGGAGAGTATCACACTGAATGAAATGAGTCAGTAGGAGAGGGACATACATAGAATGACTGCATTCATTTTTGTGATATGAAAAAAAAAGTATGAGACTAATATCCAAGGACAGTGGAAACAAGGGCCAGGAGGATTGGTCCATGGCTGGAAGCTTGCCACAAGTGGTGGGGAAGGAGTGCAGTTAGGACAGAGAAGGGACCACTATGACAATAATCGTTGGAGGTGATCACTCTGGACAAGAACTGAGTGCTGAAAGTAAGGGGCGGGGAGTGCCTGGGACAGGCTGGGGTAAAGGGGTAGGAGGGCAGAATGGCGAGAAACTGGGGACATTGGCGGTGGGAAATGTACACTGGTGAAGGCACAGATGTTGGAACATTTTATAACTGAAACCCAATCATGAACAACTTTGCAACTCTGTATCTCAAGGTGATTCCATTAAAAATAAATAAATAAATAAATAACCTGCCCTAGATAGAGGGAAACTATAGAAAGGCAAAAATCAGAAACTATATGTGAATAAACTGACCTAGATGAAATACAACCCTATTGGGCATAACGAAGAAAGCCTGAATATGAACCATGTCAGATGGTAATAATGTTCGTGTTTTTAGGCTACAAGCAGAAATATTTTCCTGTCACTGGGAGGTATCTGAAGTACTTAAAATTATGGGTCACGAAGTCTACTGGGGAGGGGTGGGGGCGGAGGAGAGAGAGAGAGAGAGAGAGAGAGAGAGAGAGAGAGAGAGAGAGAGAGAGAATGCAACTACAGTAATTTATTTTAAAAAGTATACTAGAAATGACATCTGCACTTGTCTGTTTATTGCAGCACTATTTACAATAGCCAGAATCTGGAAAAAACACGAGTGCCCAAGAACAGATGACTGGCTAAAGAAACTTTGGTACATAAACACAATGGAATACTATGCAGCTGTTAGAAAAGATGAAATCATGAAATATGCATGTAAGTGGATCAAGATGGAGAGTATCATGCTAAGTGAAATGAGTCAGAGAGAGGGACAGATATAGAATTACTGCATTCAGTTGTGGAATATAAAGTAACAGAATGGGAGACTAACACCCAAGGATAACAGAGACAAGGGCCAGAAGGATTGTTCCACGGCTTGGAAGCCAGCCTCACATGCCGGGGGAAAAGGCAGCTAGGATAGAGAAGAGACCACTAAGTGAATGATGCTTGGAGGGCTCACTCGGGATGGGAAATGCATACTGAAAGTAGACTACAGACCAAACATGTTGGTCATTTACTTACTACCTGCATCACAAACCAAAACACCCAAAAGGAGAGAGAGAAAGAGAGAGAGAGAGAGAGAGAGAGAGAGAGAGAGAGAGAGAGAGAGAGAGAAAGGGAATGTGTTTGCCAGAGAGACAGTGAAGGGGATGGGATGGAGGTAGCGGGAGGGATACTGGGTACATTGGTGGTAGAAAATGTGCACTGATAGAGGGATGGGTACTCAATCATTTTATGATGGGAATGCTATCACAAAAGTTTGTAAGTCTGTAACTGCACATCATGGTGATTCATTAAAAAATAAAGTAATTTTTTTAAAAGAAAAAAAACAGTATTAACAGGTGGTGACAGTTTTCCTATGGGTCTGAAAACATTAAAAAGTTTTAATGCTTGGGTTGAAACCCTATCACGAACACTGTAACTGTGTATCTCAAGGTGACTCAATTGAAAAATAAAAAAGAAGTTTGAATGGAACCAGGATATGAATTAGTGGGATAGCACACCTTTCAAATGCATGAAAACCCTGGTTTTAACCTCAGCACCACAATTAAAAAAAAAATGCTTAAGAGTCTCACACCAATAACATTGACTGTCTTAAAGATTCAACAGAACTAGTTAAGAAAAAAGAAACAACCACAGATATAAGACAAAGAGTTCAAAAATATGAACTGCCTTTTGTAAAAGATGATGCAAGACCTGGCCAGAGAGAGGTGGAGCACTTGCCTTGTACACAGCAGACCCAAGTTTGATCCTTCAGCACCCCACATAGTCCCCTGAGACTGCCAGGAGTGATCCCTGAGCACAGAGTCAGAAGTAAGCCCTGAGCACTGCTGGGTGTGGCCCAAAACCAAAAAAAGAGAAAAAAATTAAATTTTTTTTAATTACTATTTTTTTAAATTTTTATTAGTGAAACAACATGAGGTACAGTTTTAAACTTACAAATTTTTGTGCTTGGGGAAAAAAATTAAATTTAATGAAAAGAACCAGGACCCTACTTTTCAAGTCCCTCCTCAGGCCTGCTGCTGTGTTCCCTGTAGCCAATGGTCATAATATGAGGAGACAGTACTAAAAACAAAAACAACCTATTTTGAGCCTCATTTTTATTTGCCTTCAAATATAATTGGGCTTTGTCACCAGGCACTTAAGAAAATTTCAGGAAGGTAATTATAAAATGAAATGTTGGACATAAAATAACAATATACTCAATAGAATGACTACTAAAGTTTCAAACACATTACTTATTGCTTTGATTTTTTTGAGAAAAATATCCATATAAAAGAAAAATGTTTACTCTGGTTGAATTTTAACTACCAGTATAAATATTTTAAAGCATAATCATAAATAAGAAATCTCTCAGATGACATACAATCAAGGCATAACTCAAGAACTTTCATCTTTGTGCTATTTGCAGTGACTATTATTAAAATAAGTCTTTGCCTTTCATCTAAAAAGCTTTCTTTTTAATTTGTGCTATGGGAAAGAATTTAAGGAAGACTAATTTTAGGAAAGGTAACTGTCCACAAAATTTATTTACGAATTCACATCTATATCAGCATTTTTAAGTATCATGTTTCTTACTCCTCTAACAAGATTTTATGTTCATCCTAACTATAACTCACCCTCATTGCTTCCCTGGTTTCAATCTCCTTCCTAATTCCCTAAGATTGGCATATATTACTACTTCTGAAATATAGACCTCTAATTTTCAAACTTAAAATCTTGAAAAAAATAAATAAAATCTCCATTATGCATGGTACTATAGAGATCTCAAACTTTTGACAGCTCAGAAAGAAATACAGTCAGAAAATCACTGGAAAGAGGAAACCATGCGTAGCTCAATGTTTGTTATTGCACACACAGAACATGCAAGAAATCTATCCACGAAGAGGAAATATACTATGAGAACACTTTGAATGTGTGTGCTTCAGGAAGATCTGTGCTTTTTCTAAAATTAATGAAACAGGAACACAGGGCGGGGGTAAGGGTAGATTTGAACCAACTTTTGCAAATCTTACCAATCAAAAGAAACATTTAATTATGCCTAAAGACATAACTTACATATTATTTTCTAATGTCTAATTTCCCATCTGCTTAAATAAGTACTGTAAGAAAAAACAAACAGGCGGGCTGGAATGATAGCACAGCGGGTAGAGCGTCTGCCTTGCACATGGCCAACCCGGGTTTGATTCCCAGCATCCCATATGGTCCCCTGAGTACCACCAAGAATAATTCCTGAGTACAGTGTTGGTAGTAACTCCTGTGCATCGCTGGGTGTGACCCAAAAAGCAAAAAAAAAAAAATAGAGTCCAAACACCCAACAGATAACTAGAGCTAAAATTAGGCTTCAAATTAGAATACTAATTTGATACAAAAAGGAAAAGAAAAAAAAAAACTGTTAGTCAAAAGAAAATGGTTATTATTCTAATCAAGCTTCACCATGGGAACTTACAGCAAACATTGTAGATACCTCCTTAATTTAAAGTGAAGTTAAAAGAAGCACATTCTCATAGTTTAATTAGGTAAACCAGAGTCCGCTGGAGCAATTCATATTTTATAGTTATTTTTCATAAACCATAATTTTATTAATGCTCACTGATCAGCAATTTTCTGAAATAAAATTTTAAAGGAATTTCAACAATCAGCAAAATCTTTTTGTTTTTACAAAAATCAATGTCTTAGATAAAAGTATATATAAATATGGGAAAACTTAAAGAGATATATATTGTAGAGATAAATAAACCAATAAAGGTCTAGACTGTGAAAGCAAACAATGGTTGTTTTATTTTTATAAACACAACATTCTTCTAAGAGAAATCTGATCCTAATAATCCAAAATCTACACTCTAATTATCTGAAGCCAATTTTTTCATAATCTATCTCTTGAAAAGTTTAATAGGCATCCACAAATAAAAAATATATCTATGCATAGTTATAGGGGGCTGCAGTAATAGCACAGCGGGTAAGGCATTTGCCTTGCACATGGCCGACCCGGGTTCAAGTCCCAGCATCCCATATGGTCCCCCGAACACCTCCAGGAGTGATTCCTGAGTGCAAAGCCAGGAGTAACCCCTGAGCATCGCCAGGTGTGACCCAAAAAGCAAAAAAAAAAAAAAAATTATATATATGTATGCATAGTTATTATTCATTAGCTATTACATTACAGCTATTATAAGCCAATTAAAGCTATTAAAATTCCTCCTTATGTCTTTTTTTTTATTAGAGACTTACCTAGGCATTCCAGTAGTCGCTAAGTGAACATTAAACTACATATAAAAACAAAGAAGAGGGCTGGAGAGAGCTCAAAGTGCATGCTTAACTGTGGGAAGCCCAGATTCAGTCCTTGGAATAGCATGAACCCCAAGCACCTCCAGAAACAAATCCCGAGAAATAACCCACGAGTAGTCCCCAATGAGCCAAATAAAGAAATTTACATTATTAAGAAATTTTTACTGTATTACACTCAAGTCTTAGAGATTCCAAATAAACTGAATTTGAATTAGTAGAAAACTTAAGGTATCTGAATGAACAGAACCTCGTCATTGCCTACATACATCAACAAGCTAACTGTTGATTAGCTTAACATTAGTATATGCATACTTTTAAAAGCCTTAATTTTTTACTGATGTATTTCTAAAATGAGTAGTAAGTTTAATGTATCAACAGTCTTCTTTTGTTTTGCTCGTTGGGTCACACCCAGCAATACTCAGGGCTGAGATGGATGCTGAGGCCGACACAGGTGGACCCCATGCAAGGCAAACGCCCTACCCACTGTACTATCGCTCTGGCCTTCGTGTATCAAGAATGTGACAGCCACTCTTAAAAAATAAATGTTAAGGGGCCAGAATGATAGTACAGCAGTTAAGAGCGTTTCCTTTGCATGCGTCCAACCCGGGTTCAAACCTCGGCATCCCATATAGTCCCCCAAGCACTGCCAGGAGTAATTCCTGAGTGTATAGCCAGAAGTAATCCACTCATTCCTGGGTGTGACCCAAAAAAAGCATAAAACAAAAACAAACACCCCCCCCCCAAAAAAAACAGTTAAATGAAATAAGTCAGGGTGACAGGAAGGAACCTGGGGAATGTTGGTGGGAAATGTACTCTGGTGAAGGAATGGATGTTAGAACATTGTATGACTAAAATTCAATCACAAACAACTTTGTAACTGTGTATTTCATGGTGATTAATTAAAAAGTCAGGAGAGGAGGAGAAGAACATAAACAAAAGATGATCTCACTTATAGGTGGTATACAGAATAACAGGATATGGAAATGCAATGTTTGAAAGGGGGGATGCCTAGATCACTCTTGGCCCAGAGTACAGGGGGAAGGATAGAGGAGAAAAGAAATCAAGGGAGAAAGAAGAGAGCCCACATCCAAAAGAACAAAAGCAACTGGTATTGGCGTGGATGTGGGGAGAAAGGGACTCTCCTTCACTGCTGGTGGGAATGCCAACTGGTTCAGCCCTTTTGGAAAACAGTACGGACGATTCTTAAAAAATTAGAAATTGAGCTCCCATTTGACCCAGCAATACCACTCCTGGGAATATATTCCAGAGAGGCAAAAAAAAGTACAGTCAAAATGACATCTGCATGTCTATGTTCATTGCTGCACTGTTCACAATAGCCAAAATCTGGAAAAAAACCGAGTGCCTGAGAACAGATGACTGGTTGAAGAAACTTTGGTACATCTAAACAATGGAATACGACTCGCCCGCTCCTCTCTGGAAAGAAAGATGGCAGCCGCACGGGAGCCTTGTGGACAGCAGGTTTGAGCCGGGGGTGGGAGCAGCAGGGGCCTCATGGGAAGGGGGGCGTAATGGGCCATCCTTCACGCCCGACCGAGGTCGCCAGCTGCCCCCCACGAGCGGCTCTCCGGCACGGCCACAACTCCAGAGCACAGAAACCAATCTCTTAACTATCTAACTTTTAATAGAAATTCTTCCAGGGTTAATAAGTAAAATAGCAGAAATCCAAAACCGTGGCCGCGCGACATCATTTTATTCTTAAACCAAGTTGTAGAAAGCAAATCATTTCACAACGCTGTTTCAGCATGTCTGATGGGGGGGGGGGTCGTAAACTCTAAACAATAATTGTGCATCTTCTATCGAAGCAATGTATCTAGTCAAAGTAGATAGAGTATTAACTAGAACTCATCTGCCTCACAGGAATTGGGAGGGGTGGGAGGTGGGGTTCTATTGGGGTTCGCGGTTAAAAATAAGTATTGGTAAAGGGAAATGTGTTTGATATTTACATGACTGAGACCTAAACCCGAATGCTTTGTAACTTTTCCCACAGTGATTCAATAAAGAAATAAATTATAAAAAAAAAAAGAACACAATGGAATACTATGCAGCTGTTAGAAAAGATGAAGTCATGAAATTTGCATACAAGTGGTTCTACAAGGAAAGCATCACGCTTAAGTGAAATGAGTCAGAAAGAGAGGGACAGATGTAGAAAGTCTGCACTCATCTGGGGAACATAAAGTAACAGAATGGGAGAGGAATACCCAAGAATAGTTGAGATAAGTACCAGGAGGTCTGCTCCACGGCTTGGAAGCTGGCAGCAGATGCTGGGGAAAAAGGCAGCTCAGATAGAGAAGGGAACACCAAGTAAAGGGTGTCTGGAGGATTCACTCGAGATGCGAGATGCGTGCTGAAAGTAGACTATAGACCGAACAAGATGGCCACTCAATACCTCTATTGCAAACCACAACACCCTAAAGAAAAGAGAGATCAAAAGGGAATGCCCTGCCACAGAGGTGGGGCGGGGTGGGGTAAATGGGGTTGGGGGGTGGTAGAGCTACTGGGTTCATTGGTGGTGGAGAATGGGCTCTGGTGAAGGGATGGGTACTCGATCATTGTATAACTGAAACCCAAGCATGAAAGTTTGTAAGCCTACAACTGTACCTCATGGTGTTTCACTAATAAAAAAAAATTAAAAAGAAAAAGGGAGAAAGAAGAGAGAGACTGAAGGGGGGAGGAGGGGACGTTTGACACAATAAATTAATTCAGATGATACTGTGAGAACAAAACAATGTAATATAGATAAAGCACTTGGTACAGAAGAAGCATAAAGCAAGAACCCAATAAATGTTAACATTAATTTTCTATATTCATTATGCTGTTATGTTCATGGTTAGGATTGTTTCATCCTCTTATTTTGTATGGGGGGGGAGAGAGAGAGAGAGAGAGAGAGAGAGAGAACGCCAATGATTATTTAATGTAACTATGTACATTACTATACCCCAACAGACTCAGGAACTGAAATAATTTCTAACAAGACCAATAACTTAACTAAAATGTCTTCAGAGTATAAAAACACTCAGAGCAATCTATTTCCCTAAACTTCTGATAAAAATGCACAGAATCATGAAAATTAAGCATAGGAATATAAAAAATATTTACTCATGGGCCAAAGCAATAGTACAGAAGGTAGGGCATTTGCCTTGCACTCGGCTGACCCAGGTTCAATCCCCAGCACCATCAAAAGTAGTAATTCCTGAGGACAAAACCAGGAGTAACACCCCTGACCATCTCCGAAACAAGACAAAAATTTATTCAAATTAAAATTTAGAAAAATAAAGGTTTATGAGGAAAAGACTACAACTAGAATATTTACACAGAAAAGTTTTAGTAAGGAAACAAGCCCCTAATATATTCTAGTGATCAGATCATGAAAATCATTTACTTTCACCAAAAAAAAAAAAAAACCACTGTAAAAAATTGATTGCTAAAAAAAAAAAAGATTGATATCTTAAATGAGATTCCCACTGAACTAATAGTAATGGGGAGGGGGGGGTGTCAAAGATCTTAATGTAGCTATGATGATGATATTTACAGCCATAAACCATAGTTCCCTGGCATCCTCAATTCTCAACAGCGACTTCCTGCTGTATATAAGACCAGTCAGTCAACCTCCATTTCATCTGCTGTTATACTTGCTACTTGGTACCCAGAAAACAGATTTATTGTACCAGTGAAATGGATTTAAGAAAAAAAAAAATTTAAGAAGAAAACTATAAACAGTACCAATTGGTAGACTGAAATTTCTTATATTTTGGTATTCAAGCATTCAAAAATAGGCAGAAGGGGAATAAAACATTCGGTTTTTATTTCAACAACTACTTCAATAGCCACAACATAGAATTAAAAGTAGAAATAGTGATGCTTCTGCTTAAGAAAAAAAATATAATTACAGAAATAGCTATTTGTATCAGAAACAAATTATAAACATTCTAGAAAAGACTGGCTCCCTGACCACCCCAAAAAAATTATACAGAAGAAGAAGCATATTACAGTGATCACAAACACATACCTTAGAAATTAGATTCTGGGCATAAACATTTGGCATCAAAGTCATTCTACTTTGTGCAAAATTATTACTTGCACACACCTGATTCATCCTATAAAATATCTTTTCTTCTTCTTCTTTTTTTTTTTTTGAGGGAGACTACACCCAGAGACATTCAGGGGTTATTACTGGCTCTTCACTCAGGAATTACTCTGGTCATGCCAGGCGGGGGGGTGGGAGAGGGGGTTATATGGGGTGCAGGGGATCAAACCCAAGTCAGTCACATGCAAGGCAAGCACCCTACCTACTGTACTATAGTTCCAACCCTGTCATCCTATAATACTTTATTTCCCAGATCCTACGATGTTCTTGGAAAAAAATAATAATTTTTTTAAAAAATCAAGATAAGTCTTATGACTGATGTTGAAAGAAAGTGGATGTTCAAAAGGCAGAATAATTTATAGTATATTTATCTCTGCCTGAATATGCATAAATTGAGTTTTGTTTTGCTTTGTTTTGTTTTTGGGAGGTACTTTTTGGGTGACATCCAGTGATGCTCAGGGGTTATATTCCCAACTCTATACTCAGAAACGACTCCTGGCGTTGCTTGGGTGATCATATGGGATGCCAGGGACTGAACCCGGGTAGGCCACATTTAAGGCAAACAGCCTACCCGGCTGTACTATTGCTCCACCCCCACAAACTGAGTTCTGACGAGATACATTTATTTGGCCACACGCCTTGGCAGAATTGTTTAGATTGGTGGCAACATACTCACCTGAACTTCAATTTATTCAAGTTCTTAAAATATCTTCCAAAAGATTCCATTACAATGTGCTATTAGTTTTTGTGCTCATAAAGGATAGTGAAATACATACAATAAAGGTAACTGAAATTATCAATTCTGAGTAGACCATACATAACATTTTCAATGGTAGATGAAATTACATAAGCTGGCATAACCAATTCACAGAGTCAAGCATCTAAATGTCAAAACTGAGAGCTGAAGTCACTCAGGAAAAGTTGTTTCATTTTCATGGCAAAGTACTTTTACTGAAGACAAAAATATACAAGTTTAATCAAATAGAATCTACCAATGATGCTATTTACCTTTGATTTACTTAGGCATTTATAAAGAAACTAAAGAGGCGGGGCTGGAGCGATAGCAGAGCGGGTAGGGCGTTTGCCTTGCAAGCAGCCAACATGGCCGATACAGGTTCGATTCCCAGCATCCCATATGGTTCCCTGAGCACCGCCAGGAGTAACCCCTGAGCATCACCGGGTGTGACCCCAAAAAGAAAGAAAAAAAAAAGAAACTAAAGAGGCACGGGTTATAAAAACAGCAGGTCAATATGTATGTAAGTACTAGCTGTAAGTAGTATATACATGTAACTATGAGTGCCCAAATTTATTCAGAAAAACTTTAACATATATAAAGGTTTGGATTCAAACATTGCTAACAATGCTAAAGAAGCTGGAGAATGAATAAATGTTCATTATCACTAGTTAGTAAAGAGAAAATGAACTGAGGAAGAGACAAGAGGGAAGTTATGGGTACCGCCACCCCAACCCCACCTCACACCACCAAATGAGATCTTTTTCTCTGCACCACTACTAATATCTACCATGAAGATTTGAGGGGATGATTAAATGAGATCACGAGTAAAACATTTACCACAGTTCATATCACATAGGGATTACTGTAATGTATATGAGTAATCAATGGATTACTTTTGTTACTGTAATGGAATCACAATTAGAAAAATAACTAACAATGACAAAAAAGACATTTCCTCTAGAAATACTGGTCCAAAAGGCTGACACTTAATTAAGAATATTTTTTTGGATTTACTTTTAATTTCCAAATTAAAAAGATATTTTACTTATACAATAATTACAGCAAGAGTTATAGAAATATAAAGGGAAGACTCACCTAGAACAGCTTGTCATCATTTATCACTAAATGATCCTTTAATGCTTATGCTGATATCTAATCTGTTAACTCTATATCTATCTCTAATAGATCTGATCAAAAGTAATGAACAGGACACTAAATATATGCATATGAATGGAGAGATACAGAAATCGATCATTTTCCTTACTTTTACAAAAAGCCAGACTAACAAATATGAAACTGGGGGCACAGAACATCTCTGTGAACCACACAAGTTTACTTTTACTTCCTGCAGCTCCAGGGATCGAATCCAGGGCCTCACACATGCAAGACAAATGCTCTTCCACTGAGCTATAGCCCACATCCCACATGCTTTTTAACTTTAAATTAAATCTGAGTTTTTAAAACTGCTCTATCAAAACCAAAATATTCAACAAGCTTAAGGGGAAAACTGGACTCTGGCAGCACCGAGTCTGTAAGAACACTCACTGGAGCTGAACCACAGACACCCCGCTCCTGCCTACTCTCCTCAGGTGCCCGTAACGCCACCCACCACGTTCGCCTTTTACATCACCTTCCTGGCCTTTGTCAATACGTGAATCTCTTACTTCTAATACATATTTCTGACGTATTTTTCTAACCTGGGGTTTCTGAAGAATTGGATAAGGGAGCAGACGCTTCGGCTAAGGCAGCTAATGTAGCTAATACTGATGTAGAAGAGTTTCCAAACTGAACAGCAGACACACCTGTTTCATCTGTAAGAAAAGAGGAAAACGTTTAGAATTTTTGATGACCTTAATTTAATGCACTGCTCTGCTACTCTATCTGCTTTATTCGTTTTTTTCTTCTTTTGGGGAAAGTATCCAGCTTTACTCAAATCTTACGCCTGGCTCTGAAACTCAGGGATCATTTCTGGAGGGCTCAGGGGACCATGGGGTGCCAGAAAATCTAAGTGAAACAGCCATGTGCAAAGCAAGTGTCCGAACCACATACTGGTGCTCCTGCCCTGCTTTATTCAATTCTTACATGATGTTTGGGTAAAATTTCTTTTGGGGAAAACTCGATCTCTTAAAGACAACATTGCAATATCACCTTTTAATATTTTGTCTTATTAACATGTTTTCTTGTCAATTTCACTAAAGAAAACCAAAGTGACTGATAAAAGAATCTTACCCTCATTCTCCACGAGTCCTTTCTTAAAAGGATGAATACTACCAAAGCATAAAATCCCAATAGCTATCCTATATGCATCTCAATACCTGTGGCCTTGGATGAATTTTCTGAAGATACCAGACCTGTTAGGTTCACCACCCCTCCAGGTCCAATGATAAACTGTGGTGTTGCTGCGTGTATCGTCACAGTGTCAGGACTCTCTGGGTTTGTGTTGATTTGGTTCTGCATAGCAATCTAGGGAGCAAATCATGTTTTCAGAACTGTATCAGGACACACAGCAGGGCCTCTTACAGCAGTCAAAAACAGATATACTGAGGGGCATAATCTAATTCAGACATCATTATTTATGGCTACTGAAAATAAAGTAGTGAATCACACATATGAATTTATATTATAAATTTCCCTGTAAGGGAAACAAAATAAGGACGGCAAAATCCCAAGAGGAGAAATTGGCACATAAACTTTTTATAGCATAAATCAGAAGATAATCTCCTACCCAGAGACCATAGAAATTAATTTAAGTCAAATTATTTAATATGTAACGTAGCACTTCCTGTAAGAAGCATGTCCTTAAAATAAGGACAGTGGTGGAGGACCCAGGGCACTTTGGTGGTGGTAAGGTACAGAAACTGTACATCAAAACCATAAAAAGTAACACTATGTAAACATGCTATCTAAACTAAAATAAAAATAAAGCAAATAAATAAAAAACATGCCATTCCAATTAACTCTTCTTCATCTTCAACCCTAGGCCCAAGCTGCACTACCAGGATTGAAAGACATAGAAGAGACATAGTAAAATTCATTTTCTTGCACATACAACATCTTTCAATAACTAGCTAAAAGTTCAATAGTCAAACAGTCTGAGAGAAGGAGTTGACTGGAAAGGAGTAAGAATATAAACAAGAGGCAGCAGGAAAAATGTTAATTTTTATCAATAATGTCTAAATGAAGAAGAGAATAATACCAATGTTTAGAAAAACTTGGCCAGAAGTCATAAATAACTATGCTCACAGATTTTTGACAGCAGAAAATTAGAGTACAACAGACCAAAAATCATACGGCATCAGTGACATAAAAATAGAATAAAATGATTCATTAACTTGAAAGCACAAAATAATCTCCTTTTCTAATCTACTAATATTATAAGCAAAGATTGATCTTATAATTGGAAAAATAAATAGCAATAAAGAAATGAGAGAAGAAAAGACATATCCAAATTAACCGAGTCTAAAATGAAAAGCCACAAACTAGTTCAAACCATCGTATTACAGACTATTTTATTGTCTTAAGAGCCAAACAGTACCTGTAATATCTCTGCTAAATCTTCATTCCCATTGTCTATTGAAATGTCAAATGCAGTTTTACAAAATTTGCTTTGCGTGTGTACATCAGCGCCATATTTGATCAAAAGTTCCACCACCTCCTGATGATTATGCTCTGTGGCCCAATGTAGAGCTGTCATCTTTAACATGTCCTTTGCATTGACATCAGCACCATGCTACGAAAATAATTCAAAATAAGAGCTTTCTAAAAAACGAATTCTAAAGAGCACAGGATAGGAAAATAGTAGCCACTAAGCACTAAAGCAAGAATTTGCTACTAGCACGATCTACTCCGATTTTCAGGGATTAGAAAATCTGTTCCAGGAATCACAACCCATCTGTCACATAATCAATCTTCAATTATACTGAATTCCTAATTAATTTCCTTCTAAAGACTGCTACAAACACACACACACACACACACACACACACACACACACACACACACACACCCCCCTTTGAGTCATCTCCCTCCCTGGCCCTTGCAACTAAATTACATTTCCAGATATATCACTAGATTACTGTGACTAGAAGGGCTAGAATGGTATTAGAGATGAAGGAAACTATAGGTATCCCTGCAACATTCTTTAATTCTACACAGAATCTGTTCCCCTAACTCCTTATTTATACAAAATAGCCTTTGTTTTAAAAACCAGCACAGTACAAAGAATTAAAACAAAGCTATCTAGAAATACAGTTGGCTATTAAGTACCAAAATATAAATGTGCTCTATGAATAACACACCGATTTAAAGACAACACATACACAGGATGTCAATTTGGATTTATAATGACTCCACGTTGAACTAACCATATTTTGTATATATTAGTTGAAATAAAATATTAACATTAACTTTCTGAATATAGCTAGCAGAAAGTCTAGAATTACGTGATTCCCATTGTGGCTTACATAGTATTTCTTCTGGAGAGGCTGCAGTGAGAGTCTAGAACAAAACCAACTGAGATTATCTAAAATGATAACTGTCTCAGAATTTTTTCACATCACTCGTTAGCATTTAGATGATTAATGAAAATCCATATTATTCGTGCTTGTCTGTCAACCAACAAAGCCTAATGTTTCATTCCATGATCAAAACAAGTTTAAGCAAGACAAAGTTGTGGTCACTCACCAAAGGGAAGATGAAAGTTTAAAAGCCAGTTGTTTGATTTCACAAAGAACATTCCTGGATTTTTTAATTTCACAAAGGAAAACTATAGGATAATTTTTACCGGAATGGCTTGTACTCATAAAAATGATATAAACATCAGTAAACTACTAAGATGGCATTCAATAAAACTAGTTCCTCTTTCTCTATAATTTGAAAGGGGTCAACTTTTTAAAGAGGAAAACACATACCTTAAGCAATACTTCTACTATGCTGGCATGGCCCTCAGAAGCTGCCATATGCAATGGCGTTCGGTCCACCTTGGTTCTGGCATCCCTACTTACACCAGCTCGGAGAAGCACTTCTGTGGTGGAATAATGTCCGTACTGTGCTGCGAGATGAAGTGGAGAAGTTCCCAACTGGACCACAAAAAGGAGAGAGGAGATAGAGGAGAAAGGGGAGAAAAAGGGGTGGGGCCGGGAAAGGGAGAGAGAGGGAAGAAAATTAACATTTATAGTCATTTTAGATATGATTCTATTATTACCTATGTAATTATTTTGTTTACATAAATTATATTTTCTCTACATAGTAATTGGACAAGGACTTTACTACTGAGCTACAGAACCAGCCACTTCTTTCTTTCTTTCTTTCTTTCTTTCTTTCTTTCTTTCTTTCTTTCTTAAAAGGTATTTTTATTTCTCCTCAGTTAATTCTGTATGCAGAACATTACAGAAATCATATTTTGTATTCCCTATATATGTTGTGGCTTGTTCCATTCATTCAATTATGTACATATATTTCTGTCAACCTAATGTTATAATAATGCCATAATAATTTTTAGTTATTTTTATTACTGGCCACTTCTTTCAATGATATTATTTTGGGGTTTGGGGTATCGACACCTGGTGATGTGCAGGGCTTACTCTTGGCTATATGCTTAGGAATTACTCTTGGCAGTGATTAGGGGACCATAAAGATACTGGAGACTGAAGCTGGGTCGGCCGCTTGCAAGGTAAACACCTACCTGCTGTACTAGCTCTCCAGTCCACAATGTTGCATTTTTTTTTTAAAAAAACTGAGTTATAATTGACATACAACATTGCACTCATTTCAGATATTCAACATAATAATTACATATATATATATCAAATGGTCAACATAAAGCCTAGTAACACTCTGTGGCATTATTTTTCCCCCCCTGAGAGCTTTTTTGCAGGGGGCGAGGGAGTAGGTGCTTGGCACAGAACCCCAAGTCTCACACATGCAAGGTAGGTGCTTTGTCACTGAGCCATGGACCTTGTCCCCTTTCATGAGAACTTTTCAATCTCTTTACAACTTTCAAATATGCAACACCGTCTTATTAACCATCACCACCACATTGTACATTAACATTACTGGTATTATAACTGCAATTCTGTACCTTCCCAGACCCTCTGTAACTATTCTGCCCACACAGACAATCATCAACCTTGTTCTCTGAATCTATGAACTTGACTTTCTATTTCCTTTAGATTCCACATGTAAGATATCATGTTTATCTCTGTGTGAACTATTTCACTTAGAATAATGTCAAATCTTTATTAAATCACTAAACAAAATTAATTTCATCAGATTAAGAGATAATTCAGGAAGAATGGGATGATTTTCTCAAATCAACCACAGGATTGTAGGTTTATCTTCAGATTTTTTTTTTTTTTTTGCTTTTGGGTCACACCCGGTGATGCACAGGGTACTCCTGGCTTTGCACTCAGAAATTACTCCTGGCAGTGCTCAGGGGACCATATAGGATGTTGGGAATCGAACCTGGATTGGCCCCGTGCAAGGCAAATGCCCTACCCACTGTGCTAGCACTCCAGGCCCATCCACAGAAAATTTTTCACCTATGAAATTCTTATCAAAAATGTAGTAATACATTAAACTGCTTTGTAGAACTTTAAAAAGAAAATGACCCTGATTTTGTTCTTGTTCTTTTAGACTGCCATGGTGTCCATGGGTTACTCCCAGCATGCTCCCAGGGTGTCACACAGTGCTGAGGGTCAAACCCAGGCCTCCTGCCGTTTGGTCACCTCCCTGCCTCTCAAGTGATTTTTTTTTCCTTCAAGTGATTATTTTAAAGGATAACCATTTTTCAAGGGAAAATTCTGATCATAGGTGTACTATGAGTCAGGACAAACCTAAAACAGACCCCAGTGCTGAAGTTGCTTCCCACTGTACTCACAGCTACATTCACACAATAAATGGGAAGCACTAAAATGTGAATGAAGAGCCTTCTTTAACTGGGGGAAATTATATTAAGTTATACTGTGTTGCATGTTTTAGAAGCACAGAAAGTCCCTACAGCTCTGATTACCAAGGCACTGATATTCTAAAGAATCAAAATAGTTCACTAAAACATAAAATATGAAAAACCGCTACTGAATGCAACCAAGGTTTTCTTTAGACATTTTTTCATGGCAGGCACCATTCTAAGAATTTTAAATATATTAAGTAATGTAATCTCCTAACAGAGAAGCATTACTATCCTCGCCTGGCAGTGGTTACAACTAATTTGCCTAAAAGTAACCCAGTAAGTATGAATTAGAATCCAAAGCTAGTCTTGCAACATAGTAAAATTGAAAATCATTTACCCTAGGAATAATGATTGTACTACTATAAGTTTTGTACCATCGCTTAAATTTTTCTATAACTGCTCCTTTTTATACGTTGTTGTTGTTGTTGTTTGCTTTTTGGGTCACACCTGGTGATGCACAGGGGCTACTTCTGGCTCTGCACTCAGGAGTTACTCCTGGCGGTGCTCAGGGGACCATATGGGATGCTGGGAATTGAAGTCGGCTGCGTGCAATGCAAACGCCCTACCCGCTGTGCTATCCCTCCAGCCTCCATTACACTGTTAAAATGTAGTATTTAATGAAGGATCACAATAGCCTAGTTAGTACTCCTGTGGAATGTGACGTGATAATCAGATTAACGTTTTTCTTTTCTTATTAAGACCTTATCTTTTGTGTTGAAGACAGAAAATAAAATGTTTATACACATAAACAGATATAATACACACATACCTAAGTATATGTATCTTAGAGGAAAAAAAAAATACGGACTCTTAAAACCACCATCTCGGTCAAGAAATGAACACACTGCCTGCAATTTAGAAACCTTCCTGGAAAGATGTGCCATTTCCTAGTCACAAACCCCTCCCTCAGCCTGAGGTGATTATTAGTTTCAATTCTGTGATAAGTACTGTTTTATGTTACTGAAGGTTTTTACTGTTTTTTTTTTAAAACAATTACTCACATATCCTTAAAAAATACTCTGCTTTGTCCTGTTTCAGTTCTATTCAAATAGAATCATTCTGCATATATTATTTCTCTGTGATTTGGCTTTATTTGTTTAACATTGCTATGTTCATGAGATTTGGCCTCATTATTGGACTTAACTGTAACTCAATTGCCTCTGCTCTATAATATTCCACTGGCTAAATAAACCATAGTTAATTTAATCAGTAGGCTGCCTCTGATGAGCATTTGGGCTGTTCCCAATTTTTTGTTCTCATAAGTAATACTGCTGCTAAAAACAGTCTTAAAAAGTGTCAAGTACAGAACAAGATTCTTAAGATAACAACTGTTTCATAATGTATATAAATGTTCAAAAGTTACCAGGTGTAATCAAATGTCTCTAAAATGTCTATATAATCATTCTCATGATCCTTTTGATCTGATGTTTCTAGAGATGGGTTTTTAATCACCCTGCTGGGGATTTAGAGGTATTTCAATCTAAGAACTGCAATTTTTTTAATCACTCCAAGAAAAATCTTTTCCACTCTTATTTCATCCCTATTCTCAACTCTCATTGTGGATTTGTAATTCCATATAGCACATTTGTATTATATGTCAAACTTTCTCACACCATCTTCATGGCTCTTCTAGTTCCAGGAACTAGTCACTCTCAGTCCTGAGCACTGAGAGTTGGTTTTAAGTGGTTTCAACCCTAGTCATTACTCAACTTTATGATGTTCCTTTCTGCTCCCGGAACTTTGTCCCATTCATCCTGGAAAGCAACAGCCATGGAAAATATTTACCACCAGCTAAACTACCCAGTTATCATAACTGTTTCTTCTTAGAAGAAATGGGAACATTAAATACAATCTTATTATTTTCTGAATTATATACTATTCCCATATCAAAGAATATTAAGTATAAGCAACTATCTTTTACTTTTACCCTCCATTACAAAACTCCACAGATATGAAAAACTCTTTTGAGTTTAAATAACACAGCGCTCAACATCAAAGAAAATTATATAAGTCACTTCCTGGCAAACAGAGCTATGTCTAAAGTTGCAAATACAATTATAGAAATAAGCTATCTACCACTTTTTAAATATTGGCTAAATTTTTACCTGGAAATATTGAATAAGAAGAAAAATACTACAGTATTAAAGTCATTCTTTACCCAGTCTGTAGTAAAGGGAGCTCCATTCGCCATCAAAATACGAACTTCATCATCTTGACCTGCTCGCGCTGCTTCTAAAAGCTTCTTTCCCAAATCTACCAGGGACATCTAAACAAAACAGATGGCTTTAACATCAACATCTCCATTTGATAAACTATGAAACAACTAATAGTAGTCTATAATCTACCTCCATTTGGTACTAATAGAGGTAGATTATAAACTATAAAATATACAAAAGTGATTTAGATATGAATTTTTAGGAAAAAATTCTTTCTCATGAAATTTTTACTTAGGAAAATAAATTAGGTTTGAAAGGTAACAGAGGAACATTGTCTAAAATTTAAAATTGGTCAAATTTCTTGCCTTTTTATCAGAGGACTACATGCAATTACCTTAAAAGATTTTTTTTCACCATTTTTTAAAAGAGTTAAAACAATCTTGTTTTCACAGAAGTAAATAGAAATAAGGAAAAAAGACATTGTCCTATTTAACTGGTACAAATGGAAAGAAAGCTATCATAACTTCTGTTTGGCAACAATAAATGTGTTCTGAACCTAAATATAAGTATTTTCGACTCTTGCACAGGTAACATATTCTACACCTTCCAGAGTGCAACCGTACCATTTATCTATTGGTTTACTGTTTTGGGTTTTTTTTTAACTTGACTAAGAGTTGCCCACATTTTTAGAAAACGATGTCACCAACGTCAATGCCACTTCAGCACCAGGATTACCAATACTCTATTAAAAGAGCTTTCACAACAAATTCACAGTAATTCTATGTAAAGAATGGCAACCATCTGATGACCTCTTCGGCTATTTAGTGTAGTCTGCTCGAGTATCTATGCATTAAAATATATATTTTTGGGGCTAGAGAGATGGTCCAGTGGGCTGGCAGCATTTCCTGTAGGAAGCCAATAATGCCTGGGCCCTGGAACACAACCAGGCTCAACCCCAAGCACAAAATCAGGAGCAACCGCTAAGAACTAGGTCTGGGGTCTAAAACCAATACATAAATATATATGTATGTATGCATATAAATTTATATTATTGTTTTGCCTTTCTCCTTCCTATAATTAGCGCATATAGTAATCTTTTTTTAACATTCTAATAGGTATATTATCTTTAATTAGTATATATAAAGTACTTATTATAAAAAGACGTAGAGGGAGTAAGGAAGATAGTTCAAAAGGACTAGAGAGCAGGCATAGCACGTGCAAGGCCCTAGGTTCAATCTGGGCACTGAACGGCCTCTAAGCATCACTGGAGGCAGCCCTGGTGACCACCAGCACTCCTGGGAACTCCATTCATCCTCCATAAAAAAGAGAGCCAGAAGACAGTACACAAGTTAAGGTCCATCGAGTTGCATGAGGCTGAGTCTAGTTCAACCCCAGTACTACACAGTCCCCCAAGCACCAGCTGGTGCAGACATGAGACAGCACCACCAGGGCAGTCGAGTAACCCCCAGCACCACAGACCTGAGCAGACCACATCTTCAGGTCCTCACACTGAGCAGCCCACGTGGTTAGTGGAGTACTGAGGGGAGAGCCCGTGGGACTCCTGAGCACCACATGGGAGATCCCAGCCCCAGAGAGCAGCAATAAATCTATTAAGATTTAAAATCTGGGCCAAAGCGACAGTTCAACAGGCAGGTGCTTGCCTTGCATGTGGCCGACCTGGGTTCGATCCCCAGCAATCCATACAGAGCCCCACCACCACCACTATCAAGCATGACCAAGAGTGATCCCTGAGTGCAGAGCCAAGAGTAAGCCCTGAGCATCAGCAGGTGTAGCCCCCTCCCCCCAAAAACACAAACACAAAAGAAAGTCAATGGAAGGAAATGCACATGAAATAAAGTAAGACCAAAATCAAAAAGACCAAAATTTCTTGCCAAGATAATCAGTGAAACTCCAAACTTCAAATAATGAAATACAAGCATGCAGCAATTTTACTGTCTCAATGAGGCAAACGATACACATCTTAGTAGGATCCATTCAACCCTTAAAGGAACTCAACTTCATCAAGATAACAACCTGACTAAAGGGATAGATCATTGGTCCAGGCTGGGCCCTCAATTAATCATTATCTACACACTGCACTGTAGCACTGTCCTCCCACCGTTCATTGATTTGCTTGAGCGGGCACCAGTAATGTCTCCATTGTGAGACTTGTTGTTACTGGTTTTGGCATGTTGAATACGCCACAGGGAGCTTGCCAGGTTTTGCCATACGGGCAAGATACTCTCGGTACCTTGGCAGGCTCTCCAAGAGGGATGAAGGAATCGAAACCAGGGTCGGCCGCATGCAAGGCAAATGCCCTACCTGCTGTGCTATTGCTCCAGCCCTAATTTACACATTAAATCCTAGAAATAGATTTAAAGTAAACCACTTATTTTTAAAGAATTTTCCCTTCAGCCCCATACAACCTGAATTTTTCAACTCCAATTAAAATGTATTTTATTAAGATCTTAGAGGAAAGCTCTTAATATCGAAATGAAAAGGAAATTTTCTCATTCTGACAAAGATCTCTGTATGTTACAGCTGATTTTATAGTCAAATGTTGAAAGACTAACTTCCCCCCAAGATCAGGAAGAACACAAAACTACCTTTACCCTAACATATTCAATATTCTTTTATTGAATATATAGTCTTATATACTAGTGGTGGCTGGAGCGATAGCACACAGGAAGGATGCTTGCCTTGCACACGGCCGACCCGTGTTGGATTCCTCCGTCCCTCTTGGGAAGACGGGCCAGCTACCGAGAGTATCCTGCCTGCGTGGCAGAGCCTGGCAAGCTTCTCCATGGAGTATTTGATATGCCAAAAACAGTAACAACAAATCTCAAAATAGAGATGTTACTGGTGCCTGCTAGAGCAAATCAATGAACAACGGGAGGACAGTGCTACAGTGCTATATACTAGTGGTGGTAAAAGTGCAGCAATGGTGTAGATTAAAATAATAAAAGTTAATACTGTTGTAGTCTACAAAAAAAAAAATTGAAGGGGATGGGGGCTGAAATCAGTTACCTTCTGCTCAAAAAATACATTCTGAGAGCTCCATCTAGTGGTAACAGTCATTACTACTATATTTTAATGATTTTTTTTTTTTTTTGCAGTTCTGGGGGCTGACTGAATACATTTTTTTGTTGTTGTTATAGAAAACAAATTATCTAATGACTGAATACATTTTTAAAGCTTGGACAGCTATTTTCTTTAAATTTTTTATAATTCATAGCTCACAGCTGTTATAAGGCACCTTCTGGTAAGTTTACAAAACTATTAAGGTACTGGTTGGTTTTATGTGAATTATTACTTGCACTAGTGGACAATGTCAACCTCAGGGGCAGAGAAATAGAACATCAGGCAATGACACTTGCCTTGCATATGGCAGACCCAGCTTCAATCCGCGGCACCACATTTCAACCGAAGAGCTCGACCTGGAGCCCCACCAGGAATGGTCTCTGAGCAAAGAGCCAGAAATAATCCCCAAGCACCACCGAGTGTGGCTCCAAAACAACAACAAATGTAAAACTCTCACAGTCACAGTCACAGTCCTCCCGTTGTTCATCGATTTGCTCGAGCGGGCCCAGTAACGTCTCCATTAGAGATTTTGTTGTTACTGTGTCTGGCATATCGAATACTCTCGGTAGCTTGCCGGGCTCTCCGAGAGGGGCGGAGGAATCGAACTCGGGTCGGCCATGTTGGCTACATGCAAGGCAAACGCCCTACCGTTGTGCTATCGCTCCAGCCCAAAACTCTTACAATATATTAAATAATAAAACCTCTCAAAAATTTAGTATAGGGGATGCAGTGCTGCCAGAAGGTCAACCTGTGCCCATGAGGCGAGCGCAGCAGCAGCCGGATGGCTTCCTGATACCCCAAAATTGCCACTGTGCCTCTAGCCAGATTTCAATGACTCAGAACCAAGTTCCCTGAGAAATCAAATGGCAAAAATTTAGGTATGTGGAGTCACACCCAAAATCTACCTTTGGTTCAGCTATACAAGCTCATTTATTAGCACTGCTTCAGAGACCCATAAATAAGCCTCAAAAGAGATCAAAAGCTGTAGTAAATCTTGGACCCGGACAAATCTAAACAGACTGGGGTAAATCGGGAGGAGACAGGTCAGCCTGGTGCCTGCCCAAGAAGAGACCCCAGCAGTCGCTTGTGTCCACAATCCAAAAGTAAATACCACCATACCCACACCAGACTCCTCTGTCTCCGGATGGGACTCACCAAGACATGATCTGCTGAAAATTCAGTTATGCGGGTTATATGAGTGACACCTCCAGGCTTTCTAGGGGTCAGGATGGACTACCTACCCCCACTTCCCTGTACCGTGGCACTCACATCCACTCCCCAAAGCTGCCATCCCAGTTTAAAAAGCTACTCCCGTCTTACCGTCCCAGTAAAAATACTTAACACCCTGAACAAACAACATGACCTCTTAGTACCTGTATTGCAAACCGTAATGCACAAAAGGAGGGAGAAGGAAGTAGCTGCCGTATAGGAAAGTTGGGGTGGGGGCTTACTAGAGGATGGTGGGAGGGAAACAGGAGACATTGGTGATGGGAAAGGTACACTGGTGGAGGAATGGGTGTTGGATCATTGTATGACTGACACCCAATTATGAACAGCTTTGTAATGATCTCACGGATATTCAATAGAAACTTAAAAAGAAAAAAATTTAGAATAAGGTTGAAATATCATTCCTAGTCTTCATATGACATCCCATATGAAAACAACTTTAGGGGCAGAGAAATAGTCCAAAGAGTTGAGCACATGCTTTGCACGTGGGAGGCCCAGGTTTGATCTCCAGCACTGCATGGTCCCCTGAGCACTATCAGCAGTGACCCCTGAGCACCACTGGGTATAGTCAAAAAATTATGAAAAGGAAAAATAAACCCATAAATAAAAGTACTGATCTGCATCTTGCTAAGTCTTTATACTTTCCCATTTAATCTTAACAGTGTTATGAAGAACATTATTATCTACTTTGCAAAAGGGGAAAGTTAAAAGATTTACCAAAATGTATAGTTTTGGTTTCAAGTTAAGATCCATATTGCTTTAGGAGCAGAGCAGGAGAGCTCAGGAGCTTCTCCCACTCAGGGTTCAAAGGTCACTCTGATGGTGCCTAAAATGAAACTGGGCCTCCTCATGCAAAGCTTATACTCCAGGCTTGGAGTTATTTCCCTGATCCCAAGAGCCATATATATGGGGGGGGGGGGGGGGGGGTAGAGAATGCTCAGGGCGTACCCAGTGGTACTTAGGGCTTACTCCTGCCTCTAGGCTCAGGAATTTCACCTGGTGGTGCTCAGGGTACCGTATGGATAAATGGATGCTAGAGGCCAAACTCAGGTTGGCCAAGTATAAGGCAGATGCCCTACCCACTCCAGCCCCAAAATACTCTTAACTGTTCTCGATATTTCTACATCAGAGAGCAAACTTTCCATGGCCGCTTAAGGATTATGACTGTTGAATGTAGTTAGTATAAACAAGTGCGCTCTAAGTGTAAAACACCACATTTTGAAGACTTAGTAACAAAGAATGTGAAATGTTTATTTTACACCCTTTATATTAAAAAAAAATACTGTACAGTATGGTTAAACAAAATATTAAAAATTTACACCTATTCTTTAATATGGTCACTAGAAATGTTTAAATTACATAGCTCACGCTAAAGTTTATAATTCTACTGGATACTGCTGGGCTTTTGAACTCATTTTGGGTCACACCCTGTGGTACTCAGGGGTCACTTCTGGTGGGGATCAGGGGACCACATGTAGTGGCAGGGATGGGACCGTACCTACCTGCTGTAGTCTCTGGTCCTAGTACTATTCTTCAACCACCAGTTAAAACGTTTTGTTTGTAGACAGGGGTTGGGGGCAGAGTGGCTGTACTTTATAGAAGACACTACGTTTGGCTTTCATATTTCTACCTCCATTTTACTGTAGAACAGTTTCCCATTTTCCCATCTCCCTGTTTACTCCACCCGCTTTCCTCCTCCAAGATATTAAATGGCCAGTTCTACACCTCATATTCTGAGTTTTTCTGGTTGCTTCCTCAAGGTACTACTTCCTCAAGGTACTGATTTCTTTAGTCTCCTATTTATCTTATAATCTCAAAGCTAATTATCAGATTTGAATTCAGATTTCAATTTCTAGAAAAATATTTCATAACTGATACTGTGTACCACAAACTGAATCATAGTGGGAAGTGAATAAATTTTCATTGCTAGTGATATTAATGGGCTGGAGCGATAGCACGGCGGGTAGGGCGTTTGCCTTGCTAGCGGCCAACATGCCGACCCGAGTTCGATTCCTCCGCCCCTCTCAGAGAGCCCGGCAAGCTACTGAAAGTATTTCACCCGCACGGCAGAGCCTGGCAAGCTACCCGTGACGTATTCGAGATGCCAAACACAGCAACAACAAGTCTCATGATGGAGACGTTACTGGGCCCACTCGAGCAAATCGATGAACAGTGGGAGGACAGTGACAGTGATATTAATAATTAGGTTATTGTACTTTACTTCAAGACTGCTTAGCAAATCTGAAGCATGTACCACTCTGGCATCATGTGAATATAAAATTTTTGTCTAACAGGTTTGTATCCACTAATAACCTGGCTCAAATGAATTATTTTGTAACATATTATTGCAAATAGTAACCTTCTAATTCCTGTTTATCTGTTTTTCCTTATTCAGTTTCTGCTTTAAAAGACTATTTCTAAGTTAATAATTTTTGTAGTATGAAACAAGTATAACAGCCACCTCCATTTGTTTTATTTTTAATTGTTATATATTACTTCAATCAATTACGCTTCTTGCTCTCTCCACATTCAAACTGTCTTTGCCCAACAAGACTCTCTTCAGGATGGTTTTTATGCTTCTAAAAGTTTTCCTGCTTGTGACATAAGATGTCCCAAGGACAAATTCCCTGCCTAGATTTAGAATCAGTCATTTCTTTAAGGAGACGTGGATTTGAAGTATTTAAAAACTGAATCGGGGTGGTAGAAGTACTCTTATCTACCAAAGCAACACTGTTTCTGAGTCCTTTCAGTAGACAGGGCCAAGACTAAAATATGTTTGGGAAGAATGTATTTCTTAAAATTATACTGACATTTTCGTAATTTATGTTGAACATTATCAAATGTTTTGCTTAACTTCTCTGATCTTGTACTTGTATTTTTATTACATAGAATTCATTGGCCTCGGGCTGGAGCAATAGCACAGCGGGTAGGGCGTTTGCCTTGCACAAGGCAGATCCAGGTTCGATTCCCAGCATCCCATAGGGTCCCCCGAGCACCGCCAGGAGTCAATCCTGAGTGCAGAGCCAGGAGTAACCCCTGTGCATCACCGGGTGCCGACCCCCCACCCATCCCCCCAAAAAAGAAATCATTGGCCTTATCCTGCTACATATATCAAAGCATGTCAAAATAAAACTACCAGTGGCATAACAATAACACAAAGTTTAAGATTTCTTTGTAGTCCTTTTTGTCCTTGACATATTTATGTGACTTAGTTTGAGCTCAAGTTATCTGAAATAATGTTTTTCTCCACGCTTTTAACTACTTTTGATAAACACATAGGTTATTTATTCACATGTTTACAACTGTAAGGATTTTTTAAAACTTTCATTTGATTATAATTTCTGGATGTGTAAGATACATAATTTAAAAGTCAAAACTGAGTTAAACAGTTAGAAATCTCACTTTCCATCCCAGTTCTCTTCATACCATTTCTATCCTCCCCCCATGACAGGACAATAATTTTATTGTTTTCTGGTCTCTCTTTTTAGCTGGGGGCGGGGGGGGGGATGTTGAGGGGGCGATATAAACAAATAAGCATGGAGATTCTTACTCCCATATACTTCTTACATCAAAAGAATAAGATACATATCCTGTTACATACTTTGCTTTTTTTCCACTCACAGTTCTGAAAAATTCTTCAGAGATTTTTCTCATTTTCAGGCTCATTTCTTGGCATGTTGGGATAGGAGAGGGTTTTCAGGCCTTAGGTCCTCAGGGGGATATTTCTGGCTTTATATTTAGGAGTGATACTTGGTGTTGGAAGAACATATGTGGTGCCATGGATAGAAAACCAGGTCATACATTCATGCATACAAGTGTCTTACCTCCTACACTGTCTCTAGGCTCCTTGAGAAAGACTCTTGAGAAAACAACATGAGTAGAAAGATAAAGGAAAGAACAAAGGAAGGATTCCAGAGAAAAATCACCTAATGAATATGTCACTCTTGACTAATAAGCACCTTCACATATGCCTACAGAATTATCCCCCATATTGGTGTTTCTCAACCATTTTCCAAACATGGTACCCTTCCCATCCTGTTTTCCTCCCTTTGTACCCCCTATACTACAAATTGGGATCCCCAGTCTTATGCTGTGGACCCCTCCCCACCATTTATGCAATTTTCACCTATAGAATCTTTTTTTTAATGTAGGAGTACTGCTATTTATTCAGCCATTGATTAAGCTGATTGAACTGGGCATGAACTCCACATTTTTTTAAATTGAATCGCCATGAGATACAGTTACAAAGCTTTCATGTTCAAGATTCAGCCATACAATGATCGAACACCCATCCCTCCAACAGTGCACACTTTCCACCTCCAGTGTCCCCAGTATAAGCTACCCCCCATCCCAGTCCTCACCCTGCCTCCACGGCAGGCAATTTCCCCAACTCTCTCTCTCTCTACTTTTGGACACTATGTTTTGCTTGAATTTTCCCACCACCATTCAAGCCTGCCTGCCAGGGGCAGATGCTCGATCGTTTATTGTCTATTGCTCATACTGAATATCTTGGGTGCCGCAACCACTCGCTTCTGGAATCCTAGACTGAAAATGATTGGGTTCCAGAGACATTTCTGTAGGGCACTAATCCATTATGGTACTCAGTTGGGCGTCTCTGGACGAGGGCTGTTTCACCTATGGAACCTTTGGAATATCTTGGATGCTCACAGGAAGTCATACTTCTTCCAGTTGAAAAATACTGCTCTGGGGCTGAAGCGATAGCACAGCGGGTAGGGCATTTGCCTTGCATGCAGTCAACATGGCTGACACAGGTTCGATTCCCAGCATCCCATATGGTCCCCTGAGCACCGCCAGGAGCAACCCCTGAGTGCATGTGCCAGGAGTAACCCCTGAGCATTGCTGGGTGTGACCCAAAAAGCAAAAAAGAAAAAAGAAGAAAAATACTGCTCTATGAATCTTGAAAGAAAACAAACTTAAATTAACTTCCGAAGTGAAAAGATCTGACTTTCCAGTTTCCCTTGCAGCTACTGCACTACTAAATCACCACTACTCCAACGGATGTGTGCTCAAACACACACACACAAACAAAAACACACAAAGTAGGAGGCACACTTCTTATTCATTCTGCTAAAAGTAGCAGCAGAGTACAACAGTACTTTCTTCCTGAAATAAATTCCTTTTTTGCTTAAATTCACCAAAGATAAGTTTCTAGTACTCAGAAAACTTTTCAGTCTTCATTACAATCCAGGGATATGGGGGGGACACCAAGTACAAGAAAACTTGAAAAATAATCACAGAGAGATGAATGAGCTGTTTTTTATGTAGGCTCGCAAAAGCAATAGTGTAAACTTCGTTGTGTTTATTAGCAGCTGCTGGGATGTTCTAAACAGAAGAGTGCCATGGCACGGTTTACAGAGATTAGTTAGGGGCCAAAACCTGCTGTACTTAGGGCTACTCCCTGGCTCAGTGCTCAAGAATCACGTCTGATGGGGCTCAAGAAACCATTATGAGGCACCAAAGAGCTATCTAGAATTGGTCATGTGCAAGGCAGTTACCTAGACTCTTTATGTACACGACTTATATTTTTTGAAATGACATTAATATGGGTAACATATAAAAAGGGGCAAGAATTGGAACACCAATTGGAAAATATTTCAGACAAAAGCTGATGGTGTCTTAAACAGGATAATAACAGAGCTGATTACTTTTTCCTTTGTTACATATGCAGATTTAAATCTAGTCTTACTATGTGCTTTCCATATACCCCCTATTTAGGTTCTTTCTTGAGTTTTTAATTAACTATCATTCTACTCCCCCTATTAATTTAGAGGCTATATCCTATTTGTTTCTTCTAGAAATTTTATGATGTGTTGGAATCTCAAATTGAGTAGAATCTTTAATTCACTGTCCCCAAAGAACTTGCAGTTTTTGTAAGACCTAAGCAATACCTAACCAAATGCAATGTGTGGGTTGCTTGGCTTTCAATCAGAAGAAGTGTGAACGTTTTATAATTTTTTAGAAAAATTATTCCATATGATACCATAATGATGCAGCTGTATCTTTATATATTTGTCCAAACTCAACATATGAAAGACCAAGAATGAATCAAAATGTAAACTACATTTTTTTGGTGACTATGTATGTATATTTGGGGGAGCATGTCAATGTAACTTTATCAACTGTAACAATATTAATAACAGGAAGTTAAGCATGTACAAAGGAAGCTAGTGCATGGGGAAAATAATGCTTTTTCCCTTCAATTTTGCTATAAAATTAAACTTTCCTAATAATCTTCTAAAGTTATACTAGCCCTTTTTTCTGGATATGGTAATACCTACTTTTTAAGAGAAAAATATTTTTTATGGACTAAACACTTGGAATTTTTGTTTCAAAATCTTGTTAGTGTTGAAAAAATGGTTTAGTTTGTCCAATCTGTATACTTATTTTATGCCTATTTTGGAAAGGGTCCAGCTGCTCCTTATATACTGAAATATGCATTACATAAGCCACACTAGGATACCAACGTGGTAGAGTACATAGAATATCACACTTATTTTTTTTAATTTTCATTAGTGAGACACCATGAGGTACAGTTGTAGACTTCGAGCAAAATATCACACTTGAGAAAAAACATCTGAGTCCAAATGTCACAAGTCTACAGAAAAGTAATAATTACCCATTGAAAAGCATTACTATGACATATATCTTATAGGACTGCCCTAAGGTTTATGAGAGATTACCTATGTAAATCACCAAACAGGTACTGGTGTGCAAATATCTTGTTCTATTTCATTTTGTTCTTTCATCAATAACACTAACTTGGTTGAAGGGTGTACATGTGTTTGTGTATATGATTACTTAAAAACCCAGAATTACTGTTTAAAAAAAAAAATCAGGGGGCTGGAGTGATAGCACAGCGGGTAGGGTGTTTGCCTTGCATGCAGCCGACCCGGGTTCAATTCCGAGCATATCATATGGTCGCCCAAGCACCGCCAGAAGGAATTTCTAAGTGCAGAGCCAGGAATAACCCCCATGCATCACTGGGTGAGACCCAAAAAGAAAAAAAAAAAATTGCAGTGGCAATCTGAAAACCTTATTTTTCACAAGAGCTTTAGATGTACAAAGTCACCCACAGCCCCAATCACAAGCAAAAGGCCAAAACATCACCCCGTGGTCCTGGTAGAGTCCAGCTCCCCATCCCTTCCCACTCCCTCTCCCTATCAAAAACCCGAAATTTTAGTTCTGTTGTCGAGTCCAAGGCTTTCTTCAATTTGCCATGTCCATTCCCTTTGTTTCTTTATATACAACAAGAGATCATCTGGCAATTAAGCTTCTTGCTGACTTAATTCGTTTAACAAAACATCATCTGGTGCCATCCAAGTTGCCACAAAAAGGCAAGATTTCACTTTTCCTTACAGCTTAGTAGAAGTCCACTGTGTCTATCTCAGTATCTTTATTCACTCGTCTGTTGTTGGGCACTTCAGCTGTTTCCAGATATTTCCTATTGTGAATAGCACGACAAAGATCACAGGCGTGCATTCATCTTTTCAAAATAATGTTTTGGAGTTCTTGGTTTTGATAGCAAGAAGTGGAATCACTGTGTCAATTTTTAAATTTTGAGATGTCTTCATACTATTTTCCATAGAAGGTAAACCAAACAACAGTTGGGACTTGCTTTAAAATACTTGGGAAGATTTTATATATATATATATATGTGTGTGTATATATATATGAAATGAGATTAAGGTTGTTTTCGAAGGTAATGAGTACATGGGGTTCATAATACTCCTTTCCTGGGGCCAGAGCAATAGCACAGTGGGTAGGGCGTTTGCCATGCACACGGCTGACCTGGATTCGATCCCTGGCATCCCATATGGTCCAGGTGTAATTCCTGAGTGCAGAGCCAGGAGTAACTCCTGAGCATTGCTGGGCATGGCCCAAAAAGCAAAAAAACAAACATAATACTCCTTTCCTTTATATCTTTAAACTTTCCCTTGTGAAGCTTGGGGTGGGGAGGGCTGGGATAGTTCCACTCCAAGATAAGCAGCATGGCTGGATGGGCTTGAAGGTCTGGTGCTCAGGTAATACAGTGCTGCTGGTGCCCAGCGGTGAGAGCCACGCCTGGTGGTGCTCGGAGGATCATGCAGTACTGGGGTCAGACTTGGAGGCTCTGCAGCAAAACATGTGCTTTGCCCCTTTGAATCATCGCCCACCCCCCCACCCCCACCACCAAATCCCCATTCTGCCCTAGGGTCCAGTGATGTATTTCAGCGGAGTGCATGCCTTACATGGGTGAGGCCCTAGGTTTTGGGGAACCTCTTTCCCAAAATTATTTCCCCACATAACATTCAGGTCTCAGAACTAGGATTTGTCAACCTTCTGTTAATCCATTAGGTATTTTTATGCTACTAAATATTTGTTTATATTTTCTAAGCATATACCATTTTACTTTTAGTCCTTACATTTCATTCTTGACATGTGGAATTGATTTCACTCTGTTTAAAGTATAACCTTTAGAGGGGTTGGAGAGATAGCACAGCAGGTAGGGCGTTTGCCTTGCACGTGGCCAACCCGGGTTCAATTCCCAGCATCCCATATGGTCCCCTGAGCACCGCCAGGAGTAACCCCTTGCATCGCCAGGTGTTACCCAAAAAAAAAAAAAGTATAACTTTTAGAGCTGCACTGTATTACATGGCTAATGAAATTACTAAAATTTCAGTTTAACTAAAAACTCAGTATCCATGGCTTCACCAAGTGAGAGTGGGGCTTGTCAAAGGGGGCCTAGGGACAGTGGTAGAAAGATGTGACACTCGTTGTTGTTGTGGTGTAGCAATACTGTACTCCTGAATATGCAATAGCAATCTATTGTATATCACAGTAATACTTTTTAAAACTCAGTTCCCTGATCACCCTAATGAAACTTCTAGTTCTGAACAACTGTAGTTGTGGCTAAAATATTGGACAGCACAGGTACATATTTCCACCACAGAAACAATGTTTCCATCTCAAAACAGTGAATAGTGCTGGTGTCTGTCTGTCTCTCTCTTCCCTCTTTTTGCTTATTCCCTTTAGGTTCTATTAAAGGGAGTTCTGTATTTGGGAAGGAGGAAAAGGAATAAATCACAATAGAGAACATATCGTTGATAATGTTTTTGCTTAAAATCTGTCACCACATTTATTTTTAAAATATTTCAATGGCACAGACGTTGATATAACAAAAAGGTATCACTGGGTATGAAATTATAGGTTGGGAGGGATTTCATTTCACAGTACACACATCACTATCTTCTGACTCTCATTCTTGCTCTTTGAGAAGTTGTTTGTTTTCTTCTGGCTCTGCTTAAGACTCTAGTCCTTTTCCTCTGGCTACTTTTGAGGTTCTTTTTCTCTATGTCATTCTTTATGTAATTTCATTATATGTCTGATTGGATTTAATATCACCCTAATTTAGATTCATTTAATTACTGAGTCATCAATTGATAGCTTCCAATGACTGGATAATGCCCATCATCATCTCTTTAAATGCCATTTTCTTTCTACTCTAAAATTATAATTAAGACCTCAGCCTATCCTTTCTTACTCCTTATGTATGTTCCCTCTTTTTCTTTCTACTTCCTATATTTTTTTCAAATCTGTATTCCAGCCAAATAACTTCTCTGGTATATCGAATCTGAAACAACTATAAAATTAACTATAGTTAATTTTATTTCAATCAGGTGTATTTTTTTCAAACCTATAGTATCACATGGGGCATGGGGGATGGGGAGTATCACACCAAGTGGTGCTCAGAATTACTGCTGGCGCAGTGCTAAGGAATCTGGGAGGGATAGTGTGAGCCTTCTGAATTACCTACCTGAAACAGTACCACTTTTATTCCATTTTGTTTGTGGTGCTGGGGATTGAACCCACGGGCTCACACACGCAACACAAGCACCTTATCACATACTCAGCCTTATAATGCTAGATTTTAAAAAGTTTTAGGCCAGAGAGATAGTACAGGGGTTAAAGCATTGTCTTGCATGCAGCTGTAGTGGCCACTAACCTGCTTTGAATCTCCAGCACCATACATGGTTCACAAAGCACCACAAGGGGTCGCTAGCGAGTACTGAGCCAAGCACACTCCAAGTATGGCCCCCCAAGTTTGGCCCCAGACCCCACTATCCTTCCAAGGCTTCCCATGCCATGTCTCAAGTTTATTTCTATGAATACAGAAAGTGTGGTTGTTTGAGTTGTGTCTCCTCTAATTCTAATACATGGAGCCTATGGAATTTTTCTTCTTCCATCTGCCATTCTGCTCACTCCTGCTCATCTTTCCTTGTCTCACTGTATTGCAGCTTACCTCCAAATGTGCTGATCGCAATCCTAAAGATTATTTGTAGGGAGGCTTAAAACGAAGCAGCATTTCTCCAAGAAATGTTTGTTTACTGAGTTCGACTCCTCTGCTCCTCTCGGAGGGACCGGCAAGCTACTGAGAGTATCTCTCCCGCATGGCAGAGCCTGGCAAGCTCCCCGTGACATATTCGATATGCCAAACACAGTAACAACAAGTCTCACAACAGAGACGTTACTGGGCCCGCTCCAGCAAATCGATGAACAACGGGAGGACAGTGCTATATGTACTTTTAGCAAGCACCTGATTACATTACCAATCTATCCTAACCTAAAGTTGTGGCTTACGAGTCCCTCATCAGGGCCAGAAAGACAGTACAGGAGGTTAAAGTGTTTGCCTTGTATGCGGTCAACCCCAGTTCAATCCCTGGCACCACATACGATCCCCTAAGCATCGCCAGAAATGTTGCCTGAACACAAAACCAGAACTAACCCCTTAGCACAGCCAAGTGTTGCCTACCACAATACCCCACCTCACTCCACCGAAAAACTCCTTTATTTTATTCCCACACAAAGTCTATGTATGGTCATAACTTTGAAGCAACATTTGTTTCCTTTCCCTTTCCCTTGGCTCTGCTCAAAGCAAAAACAACTTGTCCTGACATCCTGCTAAATACTTGACTAGGAGGTAGTCTGGAAAGGAGTGGAAGATAGCTCTGATTCAGAAACAAACAGGGCACAAGCCCAATCAAGAAGAATCTCTTTACACAACCTATTTGGATAGGGTCTTGATTTCAAGGCTTGATTGGAATCTGAGTATTGATTTCAGTTCAGTTTCATTCTTGATTTGGGGGTGATAATTCATTGATGCTCAAGACTTACTCCCTTCGCTCTGCATGCAGGCATCACCCCACAGTGAGGGATCACTCCTGACAGTACTAGGGGCCATATGCAGCGCCAAAGATGGAACAGGGTCAGCCACGTGCAAGACAACTGTCTTATCCACTATACTATCTCTCCGGCCCTGGGTCTCTTCTGTTCATATTGCTACACAACGCTGACAAATTCAAATTTATTAATAGCTGCAAACATATTCTGGACAAAAGTAGTTTCAGTTCTCTACATGGTTTGTTAACCTCTCTTATTTATCTCTATCGTTCTTCCAGAATGTGACTTACCAGGTTGTCCTATCTTCCCAATTCTTCAAAGCTTTCTTGGTAACATTCCACATAGCTAATCTGGATATTTTAATATGTTTTAAAAGAAGATTGACCTAAATAATCTGGTCCACTCCATATGGACTGAATGCTTCAAAACAAGGCTAAATAGTCAAGATTTTTAGTGCTGTAGATGTCAGTATACAGATAAGAAGTCAAAGAGGATGTTCTGGGTTGGGCCTGGACAACTTGGTGAAAGAAAAAATTACTGAAGTAAAGATGGGACAGTGGAATAGGAGGGTTAAGAGTCGGACCACTAAGGATAGGGGAAGGCTAGGGAAAAAAAGAACTGGACCACATTTTAATGTGACATGTTATAGCTAGATTTCAGGTTTCCTAGAGGAAGAGGCAAAAATTTTTAGTGTCAGGCACAGCCATAAGTAACCTTGTACTCATATACAGTATTCAGTTAATCAAACTTGGCTGATTTTCTGTGTTTGGGGACACCCTGCACTCCTCAGGGGGTTTCTCCTGGCTCTGCATCCAGTAATCACTCTGGTTTTGATTGGGGGACCACACGGGATGTCAGTGATTGAACCCAGGTCAGGCGCGTGCAAGGCAGGCGCCCTACTAGTATTAGCACTCTGGCCAAAGGCTGATTTTCCTTACTGCCCTCTTGGGCTCCCGAGCTCTGCTGCGGATAATTATCCTGTGGATTGTAGCATAGGCAGCACTGGCTGTGGATGCTACCCAGTATGTGTAAGTCCGATATCTCTTATCCAATTTATGATTTAAACAAATCTCAGCCAGGAATGTGGCTCAAGTGGTAGAATGCTTTCCTTGCAAGTGGAGACCCTGCTTTGATTCCCGGCACTCACGGCCTCCCACCACCAGCACCACTGTCAGATGTAGCCTCAAGGCCCAGCCTCCCGCCCCCATGCACCATCTGGCCTGAACACTGCTGCAAGTGCCCTCCCAATAAGTGTCTCTAGATACAGCTGAATGTTTGCTCATGGAAAAATCCCCAGATGGAGATTCCCTGAATCAAATGAATCAAAGTTCATTTCTATACTTGTACAGGACTGCAGATCTGAGAAAGATAAAAGCTGATAAAATATAGGTGGGAGATAACACAACAGCTTCACCTTCATTTAAGCAACGCCCCCCTCCCTTTTTGAAGCAAAAACAGATTTTATTTGGAGGTTTTTAGGAAGGGGAAAGAAAGTGAGTGAGTAACATGCCCAAGAGAGAACACAGGCTTCTCCAAAAGCAGAGGGAGCCCCTAAACACATCCCAGCATAAGATACGGAAACATGAAAGTACACATCTCAAGAGGAGAGATGAGGGTACCACAAGTGCTCAGCCATGTGGGCACAAGCAGCACACAGGTTCAAGCAGCACATGCACCTAAACAACTGTTTCTAATTGAGGCGGGAGCAATCGCACAGCGAGCAGGGTGTTTGCCTTGCACTCGACTAAACCAGGTTCGATCCCTAGCATCCCACATGGTACCCCAAGCACCTCCAGGGCCAATTCCTGAGTGTAGAGCCAGGAGTAACCCTTGAGCCACGCTGGGTGTCACAAAAATAAAGACTAATTATCTCTATACATAATATTATTTGCAATTTTAAAGCATTTTAAGAAAATGTTCCCAGGAAAAAAATTCCTTCTCTTCAGATATAAAATGCTTAAAGTTTAAAGCTCAAGCAAGAATTCCTTAACAGCTCTTACTGTTGCTGTTCCACGCCCAAATCTTCATTAACATAAATCCAGAAAAGGACTACTGAATTCACTTGCGAGTCCTGGCATGGGAGTGCTTTATCTGTGCTCCTCTTTTATTGTTTCTGACACTACAACCACGTAGACAATTATATAGATAAATAAGGGCCTCATAAACCAGATTCTGAAATACAACTTGATCAAAAAAGTTTTAAACCCAAATCATACAGCACGAGTTTGTTTCAGGCAGTATCTAACGTATTGTGACTTCTTTTCTCCATGAAATTACAGCTTTTCTCCACAACGTTACACCTTACTATAAAACATTAACATTGTTTTAAATACTATATTATCATCTCACAATTCATACTCCCCAAATTGGCTATGCCAATATGCTCCCAACAAGTTTTTATTTTTTATTTCTAAAGAAACAGCATAGATTATTGTAAACAATAATCAATCTTAATAGGACCAACCTCTATAAACATGTGAAGGGTTTGAGGGGTAAAAAGATATTTTCTGCTACTGGTGTAGCTCAGTGGTAGAGTGCATGTGAGATCCCGAATTTGGTTCCCAGCATCAAAAACATTTTTGCTTTAATCTGTAGCTCTCAAATTGCTGAGCTAGTATATCTTATCAAATGATATTGGCCATTTATGTTTCCACTCTGACACTTCTAATACCTACTGTTATTTCTTTTCATTGAACTGACATTTCATTACCACGAACTCTGCCCCTGCTCCAATCTCACTCCTAACAATGTCAACTCCAAAAACACAGAGATGTCATCTTCTGTTAGGTGCATTACTTTAAATCAGAGACTAGAACAGAGTCTCTCAGAAGACAAACATCTCTGAATGACCTTTGACAGGCAAGGAAAAGGAAAAGGAAGAACACGTGGAGTTGTGCCTGTGCGTGGTATATTAAAGAGGAAATAGTTGCTTGATAATGTTAAAGAGTAAGATTAAAGAAGCATCCTGACACCCAAAAAAAAAAAAAAAAAGGATCAGAGGCAGAATGTAATATGAAAAAAAACATTTACAGCCAGAAAGTAGACTTTGTGCTTTATCCTACACACAACCGAGAGTCATTCAACATTTGAGAAAACGGTACTCTATTCAAATATTTATCCAGCACAAGTGCAACTCACTTTGCTTGGCACAGTGAAGAGTTCAAAGAGCAACAGCACGAGATCAGAATTTAGTAGCACTGAGATTTAAAAAAAAATTTAGAAAAATTATTCTAGACTCTTCGAGCCCATGTTTTCTCTTGAACACATATCTCGCTTGCTTGTCTTTGTATCTCTTTGCTTTTTCTAATCTACAGAAGCCCAAGTAGTTCTCTCTCCCCCTGCCCCCACCATCATATTTCTAAGCAAGTTTTACTCAATAAAAGCTATCTTGTTTCATTAAAATCTTGCTTCACTAAGGTAAAGGTAAAGGTAAAGGCCCTCCCGTTGATCGTCGATTTGCTCGAGCGGGCCCAGTAACGCCTCCATTGGAGACTTTGTTGTTACTGTGTCTGGCATATCGAATACTCTCGGTAGCTTGCCGGGCTCTCCGAGAGGGGCGGAGGAATCGAACTCGGGTCGGCCATGTTGGCCGCGTGTAAGGCGAACGGCCTACCCGCTGTGCTATCGCTCCAGCCCTTTGCTTCACTAAAATATAATTTATTTAAACACACACACACAAACAATATTTGAGCCAGAGAAATAGTATAGGGGTAGGGCATTTGCCTTACACAAGGCCGACCCAGGTTTTATTCTCAGCTCCCCATACGGTCCCGTGTCCTGCCAGAATTGAGTCTCCCAATGGGTAAACAATTGGAAGATACAACCTGGAGTACACACTTAGGAATTAAATGCATATAAAATATCTAGTTGAGAAGACAAAAACAAGAAGAGAAAGGACCGCAAGGAGTAATGTCAGTGGAAAGGGAACCACGAAACCAAAAAGCAGTTAGAAAGGCATGAGAACATGGTGGAAAAGCAAAGATGAATATTAAGCAGTCTAGGTGGAGGGGGGCTGGAGCAATAGCACAGCGGGCAGGGCGTCTGCCTTGCACGCAGCCAACATGGCCGACCCGAGTTCGATTCCTCCGCCCCTCTCGGAGAGCCCGGCAAGCTACTGAGAGTATCTCGCCCGCATGGCAGAGCCTGGCAAGCTCCCCGTGACGTATTCGATATGCCAGACACAGTAACAACAAAGTCTCCAATGGAGACGTTACTGGGCCCGCTCGAGCAAATCGACGATCAACGGGAGGGCCTTTACTTTTTTTTACTTTAGGTGGAGGGAGCAAGGAGCTCTCTCAAAGGGCTGGAGCACATGCTTGTGATGTACAGGGCACCAGTTGGATCCCCAGCACCATATGATCTCCTCAGCACCCGTGGGTATAGCCCTGCTGGCTCTCAGCACTGCTGGAGGGATATACACACACACACACGTACACACATATATAAAAGCTGGGGGAGGTAATTCTAACAGGCTATAAAATTGTTTTGTTTTGTTTGTGGACAACACCTAGTGGTGCTCAGGGGGTTACTCTTGGTTCTGCACTTTGTAATTCTGCATAGAATTACTCCTGTCAGTGTTCAAGGAACCATATGGGATGCTAGGAATCAAACCAAGATTAGCCAAATGGAAGACAAGCACCCAACTATCTCTCCAGGCCCCAAGTTTTAAACATTTTGAAATATTAAACAAGGTAGAAAGAACAGTAGCTGAAAAAAAAGTAGCAACAAAGGGTAATCTAAATGAAAAGCTTTTCTCCCAAAATACAGAAATCTGTTTATACTTAAATGTAAGAATGAAAAGCTAAGTATAGCAGTAGGATTCCCTAGAAAAGTAAAATAAGCTTAAGTTTAAAGAAAAAATAAAACCCTTGTTTTCAAAACTTCCTTATATGTTTACAAAAAGTAAGATGAAAGATTTGAAACTTGTTCTATAAAGTTAGAGAGTTGCTTTCGTTACCCCTGCCTGCCCCCCCAGCCCCTTACAGTGTCAGGAATCCAACCCAGGATGACACACATGTAAGGCATATACTCTAATGCTGAGCCACACCCCCAGTCCTGTAGTTTTGGGGTTTTGTGTTTTGGTTTTTTTTAATGGTACACATGCATAGTCCCCCCCCCCTCCAGCTAATAAAGATTGTAAGTCAAAGACAACTTTTGAGAAAGGAAGGCATAAAAGAAAAATATGTGATTGTTTGCCATAAAGTAGCAATTGTTCACTATTAACTTATAGTGGCCACCATATCTTTTTTGTTTTTGTACCACACCTAGCGATGCTCAGGAGTTATTCCTGACTCTGCACTCAGCAATCAATCCTGGTGATACTCCGGAAACCATATGGGATGCTGGGGATCGAACCCAGGTCAGCCACGTGCAAGGCAAACACCCAACCCCACTGTAGTTTATAAACTATGTATTTATTGTCTAAATGTTATTATGGTTCCCAAACACCCAGAGCATATGTTGAACTCTGAATGCCAAAGTGAGAAGGTGGGATGTCTGGGGAGTGATAAGAAGACCTCATGAATAGGATAGGATAGCCCTCATGAATGAGCTTAATGCCCTTATTTTTAAAAGTCCCGGATCTCTTGCCTCTCCACTTGCAAGAGGTCCAAGTATGACTCCCTGCATTCGTGGTCTCCCTAAGTTCCACTCAGTGGTCCCTAGTGGCCCCTAGCACTGTTCTCCAAGAGAGAACTCATAACTGAGTGAATATTCTATATATTACTAAACTCCGTACTGGAGCTATAGCACAGCAGGTGGGGCGTTTACCTTGCAAGCAGATGACCTGGGTTCGATTCCTCCGCCCCTCCAGGGGAGCCCAGCAAGCTACAGAGAGTATCTCACCTGTAAGGCAAAGCCTGGCAAGCTCCCCATGACCTACTGGATATGCCAAAAACAGTAATAACAAGTCTCACAATTTGTTGTCAGATGTTACTGGTGCCCGCTCAAGCAAATCGATGAACAATGGGAGAACAATGGGAGAACAGCTACAGTGCTACTAAACTCCAAAATCCACAAAGGCTGTGAAACCCAAAATAATTTATTAAGCGGTAAAACTTTTCCTGAACTGGCATGAAGCCACTTAGCCTTTAGTTATCCCATTTAGTATAAACATTAATACACTTTGCTATAAAATTAGTACCGTACTTGAAGACTTTATTGGACTAGTGAAAGGTTAAATAACATTATTTTTACCACTTTTTGGGTTGCCAGGGATTAAACCCAGGGCCTCAAGCATGAGAAGTCTGTATCTAAATGCAATAAAAGAAGAAGAAAAAAAAGAAAACTAATCCAAAACCTCTGAAGACACCAAAGGTTTTGAATAGTGAGATATAACCTGTAACAATTGTTAATATTTACTAGGCAATTATACAGACATTTTTCTGATCACTTTATATGGTGTAACTCATTCAATTCTCCTAACCACCAAGGTAATGCAATTATCCTCAGTTTACAAAGGAAAAAACTGAGGCACAGTATACTAAGTAAACTATACAATGTCACATAGTTAACGAGTGACTAAGCTAGGGTAAGCACATTTAAAATATGACACATAGAAAAGCAAAATAAAAAATGATTTTTTTTTTGTGGAGTAGGAGCGGTATTTTTTTCCACTGAATTAGCAACAGGAAGTAGGTCCAGGAATAGGACTCAGCAGTAGAGCACTCGCCTTCACACGTGAAACCATCGGTTCGATTCCCAGCACCACAAAACCAAAAACTACGAAGGAATCAAACTTTAAAAAAATATGAAACATTAAACAAATCAAAGTGTTACTTGAGCCTAGGTCAGGGCTGCTTCCCAGTTCTGTACTTCAACTTTGGGACAGTAAAACACAACTGGGTAGAAGCCATAGATATTTCTCTACTCATTTCCTTCACAGCCTACAAAAAGAATTTTTTTTTTAAAGTTTAATAAAAAACACTGGGGCCGAAGAAAGTACAGTGGTAGGGTGCTTACCTTGTACACAGCCAACCTCGGTTCAATCCCTTGCACCCCTTATGGCTGCCCCAACCTGCCAAGAGTGATACCTGAGTGCAGAACCATGAGTAAGCCCTGAGCACTACCAAGTGTGGCAAAAAAAAACAAACCAAAAAAACACACTTTTTGCACTTTAAATTCCCACGTAAGGTTTAAAGTTGTTCATGATGGGAAAAAAACCTCATGTACATGCAATGTCTAGGAACATGTGCATAAACTACATGACATAAAATCCAAATTCCTTGCCTTATGCTAATGTTTAATATTTTAACTAAAATACATCTTATCTTTTTCATTACAAGATATATGATCATCGTAGAAATTGGAAACTTTAAGCAAAAGAGAAAATCGCCCATAAAACTATACTCAGAAGGAACCAACTAACAATTAGGCATATTATCTTCCAGATGCCATATTCCTTTCTGGGGGTGCCCCCAAGCACTGCTCAGAGGGGTCTAGGCTACTCCTGGTCTGGCCACCCAGGTAGCTGTTTCATTCCGGGGCTAGAGGATGTTGAGCTGGGCTGCATCATTAGGGTGTGTGGGAGCCTCCAGGGCTGGACTTTATATACCCAGTAGTGCAGGGGTTTTTTTTTGGGGGGGGGGGGGGGGGGGTGATAAAAAGGGCAAGGCCTTGTGGTGCTGGGGTTTGAATTGAGCCTGGTAAACACAAAATACATGAATTATCTCCCAGGATGAAGACGTTTTATTTCAAACCAAAATAGTAACTGGGAATGGGGGAAACATCCACACGTGGCAGTACTTGGGGGCCCTACGTGGCACCAGATTGAAACCACTGTCAGGGCTGCAGCCACACACAAGGCATAGGCTTCAACTCTCTACTCTTACTCTACCCAGCCCTGAAATTTTATTCTAACATCTACTTCTTTCACTAAACATGTATCAAAACATTTTCCCTTGCCTTTTTATTCTTACTTTAACACCTTTCTAATGGTCTGTCAATGCCCCACTATAGGGATGCATCTACACTAACAGCAAGGAAATATTTTGGTTGTTTACAGTTTCACACAGCACAGTGAACAAGCATCATGTCAGGGCTCTGGAGGTTCCAAGTCCTGGCTCTATCAAAATAACTGCCACGTCGGGCAAGCTGACATCTTTCCTCCCTGACTCTGTTTTCTCTTCTGAAAAATGGAGACATCATGTACATATGATCAGGGGCGGTCAGGTGTGTTAATACAAAGCTTTTATTACCAACAGTGTGCCCACAGCTAATCTTTGCATACATCTTTATCTTATCAGGATAAATGCCCTTAAAAGGGAATTTTCAAGTCAGGAAGCACACCCCATTTTAAGCACTGGAGTCTGCCAAGTCACAGCTTGTTTTAAAGCCCTCCTAATGTTTGTTTCACTCAGTACTCATTTCTCTTTAACAAAGGTGAAATGTGTGCCTGCTTCTGTGGTGTGCGTGCCACAGGCATATGCACCAGGGGTTGAACCAAGCACTCACGTGTGCTTTACCACTGAGTCACATTCCCAGGCCTTTTCCAATCAGCGCTCAGGTGATTTGGGTAAAAAAAGTTGAGAAAAGGGGCCAGGGATGTGGGTCAGTGGTAAATTGCATGCCTTGTATGCATGAGATCTGCTTCTATTCCCCGAACCCTTAAAAACAAAAATGCTGAGAAATAATTCAAGATCCCATTTATAATATGCTACCTCTGAAACAGACATTAATACCTAAGGGTATTAATCAGTGCAAAGTAAAGTGGGACATAACAGCTTGCTTTTTCTATAAGTGATCCTACCTACCTGAAATGATGTTTACCTTGTATTATACAAGAGTGTTGGTTCATGCTAAATGTACCCTTAGTTAAAATGATCAAGTCATTTTCCACATGCTCTATTTGTGCATTAGCATCATGGATCGTAACTGCCAACCTATATAACCATTCCCTTAAAAGAGAACTAAGGCTGTTTTAGCTTCCTATTTCTGTATGTACTAGGACCCTGCCTGTGGATTTACCTTCAGTGGACTTAAGTTTTCTAAACATCATTTTTAGCCTAAAGATGCTCCAGCAGCTAGAGTAGAGCGCACGAAACTAACAAGCTGATGACAGCAATGCATGTTCTCTGTACAGAACGCTGCTGTCAACAGTGAGAAAGCACACAATTCCTAAAGCTAATAGATTTACGGTTTAGGAAAGCAGGACGGAGCAAACATCTTCAGGAAAATTCAAAGATAAACATTAGTGCCACAGGAACACTACCAGTTGTAAAACTATTGAGGCTAATAAAAAATGCTAAAATGAGTTTGCTATGAACTTCTAGGTTTTTCCAAAGTTTGCAAAGTGAAAAAGGAGACCCTCATAATTTTCCTCTATAGTTGTAAAGTGACAATGCACCCTTAAAATGAACTTATGATTCAGAATTTCATGTACTTGAAACACTGGGAGAGACTGGTGTAGGGCTACTCTATAAAATAACACGCTATTGTTAAAATTATGATACCTCAATTAGTGTTTTCAATTTACTAGTAACTTTTCAGTTTCTTAGGACTTGTTTGCTTTACCTGTTACTATTTCTGGCTTATGAGATACCCAATGTCCAAAGTCCATTCTAAGGGAGGTGAGGTCCCTGGCAGATGCATTTTAGAGAAGGGCAGATAGGATGAATAAACCGAAGTCAAGTAAAATTAACCAAGATCTGATCCAACATTTATTTTCATCTGAACAGCAAACATCAAAAAATATACCTGGCATTTTCTAACAATTACATGAAGAATGACCAGATGCTTCCTGTTGATTGAACAGGAGAGAACCAGAGGGACAGAATCAGACTACAGTTCACAGAACTGGAAATGAATTTAGGTTCACTACAAAAGCATGAAACCAACGTATGACCTTAAATTTTCACAGATCTAGTCATAACTGGCCCCCGAATCAGAAAACCCAAGAGTCAAAGAAACAAAGAATATTTAACTCTAAAGACATAAGGTATGTACTTGGATTGCAAAAGTATTGTTTCACCAAAGATACCGCTGAATTCCTTTTCTAGATTATCTGGCTCTCCAGGCTTTGAAAATGTCCTATCGTCCAAGAAAAGTTACATTTCCTTAGTTTTCAAAAGACCATCTAGCACAGAAGTCATGTTTTACTTGTGTCCATCATTAAAAATAAACTGTGGAGCTAAAAATTAAATTTAATCATTTAAAAATCTTTTCAAGTTTTCCAGTCTCCAGAACCAAGGGTTTGGTTTAAACATCTAAATCTCCAGCTGAAAAAAAAAAAAAAGTAAAGCGCTGGGGGAAAAAGTTCTCTTGTACATATTTTCCTGTAATACTAACTTGGCTTGCATGTTAAGACTAGGGAGACGCTTCATAGCTTAAGATAAAAAATAAAGTATGCGCAAAGTTTTTATGAGATTACAGTGGTGTAAGAGCACAACAGACCGCATGCAAACTTGGGTTTAAGAATCTTTCACAAAAAAACATATGAACGACATGCAGAAATGCTTTTTGAAAAAGCATTACCGTGCCTGTCACAGCATGGAATGGATTCTTCAGAAAAACAAAACTTTCAGAAAAAATATTTCATTTTTCAGTTAAAAAAAAAAAAGAGGCAAACCCTTAGTTTCCCTAAATTGAAAGCTCGAGTCCGGGAGGGGGGGGGGGCGGGAAAAAAAAAGTGGAAGTTGTGACGCTTTATGTCAGTGCGAAGGCATTTCAACCAAGCTGGGTGGGTCTCTAGCACGAGGTCATCTATCTGCAGAAACTTCTAACCACCAACTTCTGCACCGAAAAACAACTGGAGGGCAAGAGAACTTTCCAAGGCCCGGTTTGCCGGACGACATCCCACTCTTCCGGATTCAAACTGCACTCGGGAGAAAGTCAAAACTTGCCTGCGCGGAGACGGCAAATCAGCGTCCAGAGAGAGAGGACGGACCCGTCCCCATTACCGAGCCCCCCGGCCCCCGGCGCTGCTCTGCGGTCTCTGCCCCTTGCCACAGTCCAACCAGGTCTGACGCCGAGGAGTGAAGCGATGTGGGGCTGCAAACACAGCTGCAAGGGGGCCACCCGCAGCAGGCCCGGGCCGCCTGCCCCTGGGGCTCCGTGTGCACGGTGCACCCCCCCCAACACACACACACACACACACACCCCGAGGTCACGCACGGGCACATTTCACCCGGGAGGAGAGCTTCTTCCACGAAAACACGCTCCATAGAAAAAAGAAAGAAGGAAAAAAAGAACTGTGCCCGGCCAGCTATGACCCGGGCAAAAAAAAGAAAATTCCTCCACGTCGTGCTCGGCGAGCCCTGAGGCCGGGTCCCCAGGCAGTCAGGTCCCCGCGCAGCCGGAGCCACAGGCTTCGTCCCCCTTGGGGACTCCCGCGGCCCGAAGCCCCCACGCGGGCCGGGCTCTCCCGTTAACCCTGTGTGTGCGGGCCGGCCGCCCCCCGGCGCTCCGGGCCGCTCCTTCCCGGCCCCGGCGAGCCGGCCGCGCCGCGCAGACAAAGGACGCCCGAGGCTCCCGGGGCGGCGGCGGCGGCGGCGGCTGCTCCCCGCCACCCCGCGCCCGCCTCCGCTTCTCGCCCGCTGCGGGGCCGGCGGGCGGCGGGCGGCGGGTGGCGGGCGGCGGCGGCGGCGGCGGCGGCGGCGGCGGCGGCGCGCCGGGGCCCGGGGAGGGGGCGGCGGCCGGCCGCCACCATGTCTGCCCGCCCCTCCCCGGGAGCGCGGGGCTCGGCGGACAAAGCGCGGCGGCGGCGGCGCGGGCGGGAGCGGGCGCCCAGGCCCACCCCGCCGACCCCCGCGGAATTAAGCGGGGCCCGGAGCCCCGGAAACCCGGCGCCTTAATGCAATAAACAGGAAATCGCGGGGATGATCTGGGTTCCGGGGGAAGTGGAATTATTTTTTACCAGCGAAGAGATCAACTTCCACATCCGGTGGTAACAGGGCCCTACACAGACCCGCACTGACCTGGAAAAGCTTCGGGAGCGGCGGCGGGGGAAGCGGCGGGAGGTGGTGCGGGGACCCGAGGCGCCTCGTACCCGGACGCGCGGACGCGGCCCCGCTACACACGCGGCGCTCCAGCAGCACGGGGCGCTATTTTCCGAAAATGCCGCGTCTGGTCGGCGCCCAAAATCCCCACCGAAAAGTCCCCCGTGCTGCGCGCGGAAGGACACATGGTGTGCGAGTGAGTCAAAGCTCCCAGCATTCCTCCCGGACCGGCCCTCGCCCCGGCCTTTCCGCCCGCGTCAGAGGAGCCCCCCGTCCCGCCCGCGGCCCGAACCCCGTCCCGAGGGGCGCTGGCGAGGGGTGGCGAGGGGCGCCTCTGCTTTTCCCTCTCGACCGAGGGCCGCGAAACAGGCCACTTCGAGGCCTTCGGCCACACAAAGGAAAGCGGCGGAATGATCCGCGCTCGGCGACCGCAAGTCCCGGCTCGCCCGGCGCCTGCGCGCCACGGGCTGTGGGAGCCCGCGGCCGGCCATGTGCGCGGCGGGGCTGGCCGGGCCGCGAGCCGCGCTTTCCCGCGTCTTTTCCGCGGGGGTAGGAGTTGGGCAACGCCGACCGCGGACGCGCCCGCCCTCGGCGCTCGGCTCCGTGGCGGCGGGGCGGCGGGCTCCCGCCCTGCTCCGAAACGAAAGCGAGCCCAGGAGAGGCCTGGGAGGTGCGGGAGCTGGAAAGCGGCCGTAGGTGCCGCCGAGGGGGGACCGGCCGTGGAGGCGCGGGAGGAGGGTCGCCCGCCCCCCGCCGCCCAGCAGCCCCGCTCCTCAGAGAAGCGCCTCAGAACTTCTCGTGGGAGTTCCCGCGGGTTACCGTCACCTCGGGTAGAGATCTGTTTCTTCCCGTGGCTCAAGTGGCCTCTTAACTTTTTTTTGGAGAAAAAAATAGAGAGAGGAACGGAGTTTTTTTGCAGGTGATGATCGGCGCGGTGAAAGCGTTAGGACTGTTCCGGGGGGTGCTGCGTGCTCCTCGGCGGGCTGCCCGCGCTTCTCACCCAGGGTCCCCAGAGCGTGCTGTTTGTTGTCCCAGAACTAGGCGTTGGGCACACCTGAGAAGTGCCAAAAGTTGAATCTCCCAGAGCTGAGGAGCTCCCGTGCGAACTTTTGGTTGCTTGCTCGCTCTCGCTCCCTCATTTTGCCTGACCTCAGATAAGTAATCTTTCACCCCGTGCTAATGGCAGGATTTGTGAGGTCCATGCTAATTAGCGTGCCAGAAATAGAGGCAAACTCAACAGGCGTGGGAACCGAATTCTGTGTTTGTCGTTAATAGTTTCATTGCATTGACTGTGTGTGTGTGTGTGTGTGTGTGTTTGGGGCCACACCCTGTGGTGCTCAGGGCATCTCTGCATTGCTTGGGTTTCTCCAAGTGGGGCCCTTGATGGAACTCTGCATGCAAACCCTGGCGATTAGCCCTTTGAGTTATTGGCTCCCTGGATCAAGTGTTTGCGATCACATGCTTTAAACTTGAGCTTTGAGTAACTGGTCTCTAATGACTGTCAATAGAATACTTCGCCTTCACTAATCTTATGCTGTGAAGTATAGACAAGTAAACAGGCATCACAGGAGTGTAAGGAGGCAAACTGCTGAGTGCTGTGAAAACTAGAGGAGAAGTCCTTCACTCACCTGGGAGACCGGAGTGGAGGGAGACTGGAGGAGCAATTAGCTTTAACAAGGGAACTTGGGAAGAGACTTCCAAGACCCTGGTTAGGAAACAAACGGGGGAAATTGCTGAGTCAGGAAGATACTGCTGGGGCCTGAGAAAGTATATAGCAGTAAAGTGCTTACTTTGTATGCAGCCAACTGGTTTCAATCCCGGCACCCTGAGCCCCCTGCCAAGAGTGACCTTGGTGGGCTGGAACTTAAACAGCAGGTAGGGCCTTGCATGCAGCTCACCCAGGTTTGATCCCTGGCATCCATGGTCCACCAAGCCTGCCAGGAGTGATTCCTGAGTGCGGAGCCCGGAATAAACCCTGAGCTCCACCAGGTGTGGCGCCCACAGAAAAGAGTGACCCCTGAGCATAGAATCAGGAGTAATTCCTGAGTACTGCTGGGTGTGGCTCCAAAAAAGGGGAAAAAGACTAGAGCTATTTCAAGGTTATTTAGTGTGTGGTGTACTGAAAAACTGGAATACCATGAACAAATAAATTTTTTTTTTTTTGCAGTGCTGTGGGATCAAACCTAGAGACCACACATGTGAGGCGGATGCTCTAATACTTAGCCACATCCCTGACTACAGAAATTAACTTTGGAATTCATGAGGAAGCTATTAAAAGATATTATTAAAAATCACTATTAAAGTTACTATTAAAATTACTACTAGGAAACTATTAACAAATAAGAGCTGGGGAGATTGCTCAAAGGGCTGGAGGTCATCCTTTGCATGGAGAACACCCAACTTCAGTTATTGGCACTACATGGTGCCTGGGAGTAGCTCCTAATCACTGCCAAGTTTGACTGAAAACCCTTCCCTGACCCCCCCCCCAAAAAAAAGATACTAAATAGAAGCATTATAAGATTATATTTGCATTTTCAGACTCCCTTATCCAAAACTTAAGAGGCATGTAGAACAGTAATTTCAGAACTGGAGATGGAGATGGAGCTTAGGTATCCAGTACTTCCCTGGCTTGTTCAAGGCCTTAGGTTCAGTCCCCATCACCACATTTAAAAAAAAAGAAAAAGGCTGGAGCCATAATACAGCAGATAGAGCCAACCTGGGTTCAATCCCTGACATTCCATATGATTCCCCCAAGCACCAACAGAAGTAATTCCTGAGTGCAAAGCCAGGAGTAAGGCTTGAGCATCACTGGGTGTGAACCAAAAGGCAAAAAAAAAGTTTTTAATTAAAAAAATAATATCAACTAAGTTCTCATCTGAGAGTAATGCCTTGGACAGTGTGGTGGGTAGGAGTAAAGAAAAGGACTAACGTGGCTTTTGAGAGTTTACCCGTGTGTTGAACTGGATAAGGCATAAATTGAGAGGGAACATGCAAGGGTTGGCTTCCTGGGGTGTTGAGGGAGAGAGTATTCACCAACAGTGGGAAGTGGTTGGAATGCATATGAGTGTAGGAAGACTGTCTGCTTTGAAGCTGTAGAATTTTAATTGCTTCAGGGCTACCCAGGTAGAGATGCCTATTAGAAAATGAAGTGTTCATTTCTACAACCTGCACTGTTCACCACTGGATAGGATGAGAAGCTGCAGGGTGAGCAATGTGCCCGCTCCTCTCGGTAGTGAGAGACCAAAGTAGGAACAAATTTCACACAAGAGAAAAGAGAATATTCCTTAGTATGTTCCCTGGAGGAAGTTAAGGGGTTTGGAGAGGAGAGGGAGGCAAGGGTTGAATCATAATTCAGCAGTGTCAGGGATAAGGAAAAGAACTTTAGTTTGCCACCTACAAGGCAAATACCTTCACACCCTGTAGTCTCTTTCCAGCCCCAGGAATTGAAATTCTGTGTTTTGGTTTTGGGAGCAACTTGTTGGTTGCTCAGAGGTTTCTCCTGGCTTAGTGCTTAGGAATGAACCTGGGGTTCCACATGCAAAGTGTGGACAACCCTTGGACTAACTTCTGGGCCCCTGAAACTGTGTGTCTGTGTGTCTGTGTGTCTGTGTGTGTGCCCCAAGGTCTCACAGAAGGGAGTATCACTGGGATTTACCACTGAGCCACATCTGGGAGCTCTGGGGACTGCAGTTCTGGAGATTGAGCCTGGGCCTCCTGCACAGAAAATATGTACACCAGACCATTTGAGGAAACTTCCTGGTCCTCCATTACACACTTTTTGTTTATAATTTGCGGCCACACCCAGCTGTGCTCTGGGCCTACTATTGGCTCTAGAATTACCCCAGATAGTGCTGGGGAAGCCATATCTGATACCAGGATTGAACTGGGTAGGTAGTGTGCTAGGCAAGTGCTTTATCTACTATATGATCTCTTTGGTCCCTCAACAGCAAACAGAAAAATTCATGTACTGAGATATGCTTAAGTATAAGAGTTACCAGCTCACACACTTTCTTAGTTCACGATCACGATCATCCTGTTGTTCATCAATTTCCTCGAGCAGGCACCAGTAACGTCTCCTTCGTCCTAGCCCTTGAGATTTTAGAAAGTGCCATATTCAAGGCTCTTTCAGGGTCAGGAGAATGAGACCCATTATTGTTACTGTTTTTTGGCATATTGAGTACGCCACGGGGAGTTTGCCAGACTGCCATGTGGGCAGGATGCTTTCGGTCGCCTGCCGGGTTTTCCAGAGTAAGAACTTTCTTAGTTATTTGGAAAATATAAAACATCTCTATCCATATGGGCCATATCCAGTTCATATGCTATCAGCTCCGTGTTTTAATAACTGTAGCCAGGTTGAATACGTGCTGCTAAGGTGGATTTGGGCAGGATGAGGCAAGATATGCTAAGGATCAAACCCAAACATACAAGGAATGTGCTTTATTGAATCATATTCCTGGCATGCTCCATTCTTTAAAACCCACAGTATGTGTGGAGAAGGGGGGCGGGGAGGCAAGAGATAGTACAGTGGGTAAGGTGCTTGCCTTGCAAATAGCTGACCTCGGTTTGAGATCACTAGAACCCCATAGGAGTGATCCCTACGCATAGAGCCAGGAATAAGCCTTGAGCACTTCTGAGTGTGACCCCCAAACAACACTTCGGTGGTGTTGAGAGCACTTAGACTTGACCCTTCCCTTCTGCTCTCTAGACATCAGTCACAATGAGCACCTGGCTAAACACAACAAACTGTCACTGGAGAGTTTTGTCCAGTTATTTCTCTTGGTTTCAAATATTACTTTTTTTTTTTTGCTTCTTTTTCGGTCACACCTACTCGGATTGGGGCCGAGCATCCTCCACCCAGATCCTCCAAATTCCAGTAGGCGGGGGTCACACCCACCAACTGGCCCCCTGGCACCGTGTAATCCCATCAACGGCCAAGACTCAGAGACTATAAAAACTAGCTCCCGGAACCGCGCGGCCGCGCGACATCTTATTATGACATCTTATTATCTCATTCCTACTTTGGACAAACTGGCAGGCTACCGAATGTGGCCTGCCCACATGGCAGAGTCTGGCAAACTCCCCGTGGCGTACCCAATATGCCAAATACCAGTAACAATGATGGGTCTTATTCTCCTAAAGAGCCTTGAATATAATCTCAGGGCTAGGATGAAGGAGACGTTACTGGGGCCTGCTCGAGGCAATCGACGAATAACAGGATGATTTGGGATTTTGGGTCACACCCAGCAATGCATAAGGGTTATGCTGGCTCTTCACTCAGGAATCACTCCTGGCGGTGCTTGGGGGACCATATGAGATGCTGGGAATTGAACCTGGGTCGGCCACGTGCAAGGCAAACGCCCTACCCGCTGTGCTATCGCTCCAGCCCCTCAAATACTACTTTTAACTTTTTGTCATTCGGATCTTGCTTGGCAAAGAGGATCCCTTCTGAGGCCTTTAGAGCAATCATCACAATTCTGCTTGTTGTTCTACCAAGGGCAAATTGATCCAAATACCCATTTATGGCCTGGGGATGTAGCTCAGTGGTAGAGCATTTGATCTTGCAAGTCTGAGCCTCTGATTTGATTCCTGGTATCGCATTCCTCCCTGCGAAAAAGTTTGCTCATAGAAAGCACCGTGCCAGGGGAAACCTCCGAGCAACCGCCAAGTGTGACCAAACCGCCAAAATCAAAAAATAAGATTTCAGTTCTTGGGGCTGGAGAGAGAGTACAGGGAGTGAAGGTGGGTTTTTTTACCTTGTATGTGGCAAACACCAGTTCTTTCAAGCATACAAGGAATGTGCTTTACCCCTGGCACTGTAAATGATACTCTTGGGTATAATTCAACCCTTCCCCTTCCCCCCCAATTTTTTAATTTCCTAAATTAGGTCAGAGAGACAGGGATGCGGTCAAAGGGTAATGCACGTGTCAGATGTGCAGAGCCCCAGGTTCAGTCTCAACTCTGCAAATCTCACCCCAAAACAGCCAAGGGTAAGCCCCACAATTTGGGTGATATCCAGCAACACTTGGAGGGTGAAACCTGGAGTTCCTGCATATAAATCATGTGCCACAGCCCTTTGGGCTTCCTCCCCATCCCCCATCACCACAATTTTTCTTTTAAGCCACATGTAGCTAGTTGCTACTGGACACGGCAGTTGAGTGGAGTAGAAAGTAATGGAGAATTGTGGGGCTGGAGAGAGTACAGCAGGTAGGGCGTTTGCCTTGCATGTGGCCGACCTGAGTTTAAATCCGAAGTGAGTGATTCCTTGGTGCAGAGCCAGGAATAAACCCTGAGCGTCACCAGGTGTAGTCTCGTTTGCCATATATAAGGATTTGGATTTTACTCTAGAGACTGAGCAAGGGGCTGGTGCTGTGGTTTTAGTGAATAGGTGGCCAGTTGGTGACGCAGGACCAAGAGCAAGCATCTCTTCATTGATTCCTCACATTCCTTCCTGGTCCTGACCCCAGCCTTCAGACTCAGAAGTCTGGTTTTTGTCAGTGCTCTAAAGTAGTGTTACCCAAAGACTGGCACACAGGCAGAACCAGTCTACAAACGCTTAATTGCTTGCCCTTGACAAGACATTTATGGAGATTCAGAGTAAGAATGTTAGAAACTTTGTAGCAATTTCATGTCAATTTTCAGTCTGTTGATCTACTAAAAATGTTGACCTTGTGTTACTGCAGCTGTCTTAAGTTGTCTTTTTTGTTTTCTTCCCCTTTTCTAGTAATTTACTTTCTACAGGACCCAACCCCAGCAGTGTTGGGAGGGTTCAGGGGCCGTGCCAGGGAATGCTCAAGGCCAACCTGGCAGTGATCCAGGAGCAATTTGATGCCAGAAATCAGGCTGAAAGCCTCAGACAGGCTCCTCCTTTTAAAACTAGCTCTCTAGCCCTCTAGTGATTATTTTTATATTGTATAAAATGTCTGTCTGGTCTTTCAGCACAGATAATTTTTGCAGTGCTACCTTGAGAGGGCATCAGGAGGACCAAGATCCCAGACAGAATCCAAATCCAAAAGCCTTTCTTGCTTGCTTGCTTGATTGTGAACCATAACAGCTAAGACAGGAGTGGGCATCTGCTCATTTGCAGTTTCTTCCTCCAGATAGAACTGGACATCTACATGAAAATAACAAAATTTATAATTATTAACATTTAGCATTTCTTAATATTAATATGTAATAACTTATCATTTATTAACAGTTAATATGTATTACTTAATGTTAATTTATAATAATTTAACATTTAATTATAATTTACTAACATTTATTAACCAAATTTAACATTTATTAGAAGCTCCCTTGATAGTCCAGTGTGTGAAACCATTGCAAATCCATTGCAAATATTGCCTCATTTAATCCTCACAACTATTCTATAAAATAGGTATTTTAGCTCTATCTGCCCCACACCCAACAAGGCGATTGTCCAAAAATTGCTTAAGTAACTTTCCTTAGTTGGAAAGCTGCTAATTGTTAGAGTCAGCATTCCAATACAGGTCTCATTTCTAAAATACTCTTAGGGGCTGAGAAGGTGGCTGAAGGGTGAGAGGGCATGCTTTGCCTATGGGATTCCCAGGTTCAGCCACCAATACCCCCCAGAAACAACCCCTGAACTCTATGTCAGGAGCAGCCCCTGAGCACCACTGGGTGTTCATATGTATTATTCGTTAACCGTTTGTTTGTTTGTTTGTTTGCTTTTGGGGTCACACCTGGCGATGCACAGGGGTTACTTCTGGCTCTGCACTCAAGAGTTACTCTTGGTGGTGCTCAGGGGACCATTTGGAATGCTGGGAATTGAACCCGGGTCGGCCGCGTGCAAGGCAAATGCCCTACCTGCTGTGCTATTGCTCCAGCCCCACTCTTAACTTTTTGCATCATTATATTCCCAGTATCTAGCCAATTCCCTGGGATAACAACTCAGCGTTGTTTTAGAGAATGAAAATGAAGCTGCTTACAAAAGGTTCTTGAGTGAATTTTGGGCCAGAGTAACGGAAGTTCTATCCTAACAGCTTCAGATAAGTGCATTCATTTCTACAGTGAAAAGGTACTGCTTTGTAAACCTAAAACTCAACTGTGAATAACTTTGTAAACCATCATGTCTTAATAAAAAAAATTAAAAATCTTGCTTTGTCAATCAATCTATAAGGACTGGAGAGATAGTACAAAGGGCTAGAGCACATGCTTGGCTGTAAGAGGCCCAGGTTCAACCTCTGGCATTTCATGGGTACCTGAGCACTGCCAGGAGTAAGCATCTCCTGGAGTGACTTCCAGGAGTAGCCCCTGAGCACCGTCAGGTATGGCTCAAAAGCAAAACAGAAAAGGGGGTGTGGGGAGAACAATTAAAAAATAGTTAACAGGACCAGAGAGTCAATACAGGAAGTAAAGTACTTACCTTGCGTATGGCTGATCCCCTAAGCACCACCAAAAGTGATCCCTGAGCACCACTGGGTATGGCCCAAACCTCCCGCTCCAAAAAAAAAAAAAAAAATCATTTCACAAGAGGGCATAAAAAATAGCAAACATATAAAGGGCTCAATTTCTCAGCATTGGGAAAATGCAAATTAAACCACAATGAGATGTTACTACACACCCACAAGAATGGTTAAAATGGAAAATATAAAATGTCAAGAGTTAGAGCAATTTAGATGCTACATTACTGTATCTTGGTATGACTACCCCAGAAAATTTGAAGTTCAAAAGACAGACAAAACTGGGGCCAGAGAGAGAGTACAACAGATAGGATGTTTGCCTAACTTGCATCCAATTGGGTTTTGATCCCCAACATCACATATCCCTGAGTGATCCCTGAGTGTACTCAGGAGTAAGTCCTCAGTGCTGCCAGATGTGCCCCCCCCAAAAAAAACAGCAAAACCCAAGATATGTCTCAAATAGAGTATATGTGAGTCGCTAGGTTCCATTTCCAGCACCACCAGGTATGCATGTTTCCCCCAGCACAATCACAAGAGGCAGACTTGATTTAGAATATATGTTCAGGTAATAAAAATTAAAGAGATGCAGGTTATGACTTAAGGGAGTAAACGACCTTGCTTGGGAAGGACCCTGGCACCCATCCCCAACACTGCATGGCACCCTGAACCTTCACCTTTCCTCTCCCCCAGCATAGCTGAACATGACCCGAGTGAGCCCTGAACATCACCAGATGGGGCTCCCACAGCACTGACTCACAAAAATGGAGAGGGGGCTAACTGGAGATATAGGGGTTAAGACACATGGCTTGCATACAGCCTATCTTAGTTTAATGCCCAGCACCACAATGCTCCCAACTTCTGCCAGGAGTGGCCCTGGAGGCCCCAGGCACCATCCCGGTGGCCCAGAAAACCCTGGGCCTGTTTAGCGCCGCATTCTCGGACTATGCCACTGAACTGCTGGTTCAGTTGGCCGAATCTTCTGAGTACCGCTTGGCAGACTTACACAGAAAACATTGTTGTCAGCTTTGGGTGAGGCAGTAGTACCTGGAGGAGGAACTTCTGGGGTACTAGCAACATGCTTTGGGGGTTTTTATTTACTGTAGTGGCCATTCCTAGAGGCCCACCAGAACCACACTTGGCAGTGCAGTGCCAGGGAGATCAAACTTGACCTAGCTCCCCAAGCCCAGTGTTGCGTTTTTTTTTCCTGAGTGGGATTGCTTGGCTATTTAACCCAGGCCCTTTGCCGTTGCTACACAATCTAGAATCACACACTTGGTTGAGGTGCTTACACGCACTGGCTTCCTCTTGTGGCCCCATCATTGTGGCCAGGGATTGAACGTCAGGCTTCACATGCAAGACAGGCGCTCTAATTGAGCCACATCCCTGGGCCTGATACTTACTTTATAGTTCACTCAACTGCGGTTTGGGAGGCAGCTGATAACATCTATTTCATTATGTATATTTAAAGTTTTTGCTGGAGTTAAGTTAGAAAGGAGGCCAAAGCGATAGTACAGGGGGTAGGGCTCTTGCCTTGCACACAGCTGACCTGGATGGGATCCCCAGCACCACAAATGGTCCCCTGAGCCCCACCAGGACTGATCCCTGAGCACAGAAGCAGAGCCAGGAGTAAGCCTGAGCACAGTCGGGTATAGCCAAAAAGCAAAAAAAAAAAAAAAACTATCAAAAAGTAACTGGGCACACTAAAGAGTAGTAAGCAGGATACTTGCCTCGCATGTAGCTAACCAGGGTTCAATCCAGAATCCTATATGGTTCCCCAGGCACTGCCAGATGTGATCCCTGAGCACTGAGGAATAAGACTTGAGCACTACCAGGTGTGGCCCAGAAACAAAACAGAAATTCTTGGGCAGTTCACATAATGAACTCTTATCTAGCTAACTTAGTGAAATATATATGCATTACAACTGTCAAGGATAGGAAAGACAAATACTCCGAGTAGCAGTGGTGAGAGAAGAGGCACCTGCAGAATATACTCCAGAATTTGAGGCAGGCGGGGAAGACTGACCACTCTACAGACTTGTAACCTGGGCATGTCTCCTAGCTGGCCTTAATTTTATTTTTCTCCTCTGAGTGTGGGGAATCCGTTGTAAAACTGGCATTATAAATAGTGTCACATAAAACTTTCATTTCTATTGTCAGAACCATTCCTAACTGTTCGGGCAGTGATTAAACTCAGAGCCTCGTACTAGGCAAAATTTGTGAGCCACATCCCAAGCCCTCACTTAGAGTTTTATTAATAAGACTCAATATGATGGGGGAAGAGGATAGAGTAAGAATTATTGAGACATTTAGCCCATACGATGGAACTAATACTAAAATAAGATGAGAAAACCAATAGAAAGGGAAGTGGTTTTTAGAGAAAGATGGTGTTTTGTTTCATGTTTAGAGAGTTTAGGATCAAGCCAGAGCATCAAAAAGATACAGAACTTATGGTTTGGTTCTCTGAAGAAAAATAAAAAGTTCAGGATTGGTGGCAATTAGAAGTGAGGCACAGATGAGTAATAATAATTAAAGCCATTGACGTGAATGAGATCATTGTGAGAGGACATAGAAAAACAGTTGTAAGGACAGAAAGGAGGGAAGAGATGAGCATTTCTTTAAAACCAGCAGCTTTGCATCTCTGTCACTATACTCCAATTCCAAGGGTGGCCCAGTTCATTTACTTATTTATTTAATTTTTTAATAAAGTTATTTAAGATGATTTGTTACATTCAATATTCCAATCCCAATCCCACCACCACTGCACCTTCCCACCACCATTATTTTGAATATTCCCAACCACCCCTCAAGCCTGCCCCTACTGCAGGCCCTGAATAATTTATTTTATTTTGCTAGTTATAAATAATTCACTGAAAGTGATCAAAAATGTTTTCTTAGAAGAAAGTGTGTGGTGATTGTTGTATCCTACCATGAATCCCTTACAAGGGCTGCCAATTTAGTTGACCGATTTTGTAAACTGATTTTGTAATAACAAGATAAAGAACCACCAGTTAAGGACCCACAGAGAGGCACCAGAGCAATAGTGCAGTGGGTAGGGTGTTTGTCTACTCATGGCCAACCCAGGTTCAACCCACTGCTTCACATGTGGTCCCCAGAGCACTGACAGGAATAATACCTGAGTGCAGACTCAGGAATAATCCCTGAACATCTCTGGATGTGACCCAAAAAGGAAAAAAAAAAGGACTACAGAGATAGTACAGAGGTTAAGTGGTTTACCTTACATGCAGCTGATACTGTTCAGTCCCTGTCACCACATATGAGCACCACCATGAGCATCACCCAGAGGAGTGACTCTGAGCCCAGCCAGGTGTGGCCAAAAATTTTAAAAATAAATAAGATCAGTTCCACTCCATTTTATTCAGTACACTGCACCATTCCTGGACAGCCAGCTTCCTTTTACAGATCCCATGGGAAAATTAAATTCTGTGAAGGGCTCTTAGAAAAATGGAGCAGGCCTGCACTCTCCTATGCAATGCTTTTATGAGCTTGGATGATCAGATAAATCTCTGTGCTCTTGACCTCAAGATGACAACTGTAAAATTAAGGAGAGTGAAACCAAACTGACTGATTGAGGCTCCGCGGGGTACTCTTGCCTGCCACATGCTTTTGAACCCGAAGCCTTAAAAGAAAAGAGAACGAGATGCAATCTCACAGTAATTCAGTGTTGGTAGTGTGTGGAAACATCTCATATGGCAGGAGAGGTATGTGTCCTCACACCAGGAATCACTGGAATGCTACATATTTGTGCTCTCTATTCACAGTGTAGTTTTGACTGCATGCAATTCTAAGGGAGAATATCAAGGTGACTTTGCCATGAAGGTCACTGAAACTTCAAACGAGGCTTGCTCTTCAAGCCTGTGTTCTCCCTTGAACATGTATTTCACTTGCTTGTCTTGATTTTATTTTGTTTGCCTATTTCACTCTAGAGAAGCCTGTGTTCTCTCTACGACATGTACTTCTCCCTCTCTCTCTACCCCCTCACATCTTTCCTTTTTAGAAAACAGATACATTTGCAGATAGTAAGATAACTATGATTGTGATAAAGAAAAAAAGAAACATTTACATAAAATAAGAACCCTAAAACCAATAGTAGGCGTCTATATAAAATAATTATTAATGATTATCAAATAATCAAAATAATTATCATCTATATTTCAAAAGCAAAATTTTTTAAACCATCAAAATTGGAGAAGTTTTACACAATGAAAAGTTCCAGAGATTAGTTGCACAGCAATGAATATACTTAACACTACTGGACTCTACACTTAAAAATTACTGGGATGATAAAATTCATCAAAGCTGCAGACCATACTAGTGTTTTCGTACCAGTCCACAGATTGTAGTTATAACCCCTATGTAGGTTATTCATTTTCAACCTTTATACACTGGCAGATTGGTGATTGAAGACCCCTGATTTACTCTACCACAACCTTTTGGAACTTTTCATGCAGAAGGCCCAGATTCTATCCTTAGAATGCATGGCCCTCCTTGCACTGCCAGGCATGACCCTTACATATGTAAAGCCCTGGGATTGGTCTGTAACACTGGGCCTCTGATGTAAGTGAGCGTTCTTGGATAATCAAGCCACGTTGATCCAATTAATTGCCGCAGCTGTCCTATCATCTGAAGCCCAAGGATGTAGCTGACAGCCACCCCACAACTATCCTTTATGCTTCCACAAGCTGCGAGAAAAACCTGGAGAAGCGGATTCTCTTCAGTTTCTGCGCCAGCCTAGGTTCACCCCGCCCCTCCGCCTTGCTCCAACCACACACCCAGAACCCAGAGGCTGATTGAGTGGAGGAAACTCTCCCCTCACATAACCTCTGTTCATATTTTTTATGTATTCCGTAATATTTTCTTGTCAATGAAGAAAAATTATTTCCCCATTTTTGTAAAAAAGGGAGGAAACATCTACTCTCCTACAATAGCACTTGAGACATTTTGGTATTTTCCATATGAAGGCTAAAAGGTGTTAGTTTTTCTTCTCCTTGCATTTAATGAACCAGTCACTGACCACTTGAGGGGCATTTAGTGTTCAATTTCTTGTATTCTAATTTATGCGTGGGTGACTTTTTTTGTACATACACCATTTCTTGTGTATTTAAATATGTCTCATTACAATTCCAAGGGCTGGAGCGATAGCACAGCGGGTAGGGCGTTTGCCTTACAAACGGCCAACATGGCCGACCCGAGTTCGATTCCTCCGCCCCTCTCGGAGAGCCCGGCAAGCTACCGAGAGTATTCGATACGCCAGACACAGTAACAACAAAGTCTCCAATGGAGACGTTACTGGGCCCGCTCGAGCAAATCGACGATCAACGGGAGGGCCTTTACCTTTACCTTTACCTTTACAATTCCAAGACTATCATTGCTCTACAAAATGTGCAGATACATATTTTTAATTTTGGTGGGCACTGCCATGGCCTTCCTTGTAACCAAATGTTTTCTTCACAGCATTGACAGTAGGCTATACTGTTAGCAAATTTGGGGTTTTGTCCTGCCAGCATTCTTTTAATGGTCCCACACCACCCCCCACACCATTCCTTCACCCAGGTGAAGGAGTCTAGTTGATGGGAATTCTCAGATCATAAAAATCATTTGTTGCAGCTCCTACAGCTATACCCACAATCAGTAAAAATGTGGTTGCTAGTGAGAGTCAGAGCAGCCAGTCACCTGGAATAGAGCCAACAACCACTACAAACAGCTCCACCTACACCTTTTTTGGAGGGGCTGGGAGGTAGGGGGCAGAGCAAATTTGCAAGCATAGCAGGATCTGCAAAGATCCTCAGCCTTGGTTTCAGTTGCAGAGAATTAACCTATTAGGCAAAAGAAAATTACTCATCTCATGCACATTTTCTCTGGTATGAAATAACTTATTTCATGTTGCTTTGACACTGTGGTATCTGGAGAGAGAGCAAGGATACTGGTGTATTTGTCACCTGCATTGTGAGAGTTCTAGCTGGGGATGAAGATTTCCGGAAATGGTCATCTCTAGGAGTCGGAGTAACGGGGAAAATGTTCAGACGCAGCGTGCTTGTTTACTTACTTGTCAAATTCTTCGATCATTTTTATAAGTTGATGGGTTTTAAACAGAAGATTTATATTCCGTCCCATTTCCATCCCACCCCCAAGAAAAGAAATTCTATATTGAAGCCCAGACATCTAATTGGACTTGGAAAAGAGGCCTTTGGGACGTGTGTGCGAGAGTTGAGTTAGCTCATAACTGAGAATGGGATTAGTGACTGTGGCCAGGAAGGCCCTGAGCTCTAGAGCAAAGACACAGGGAAAGTCCATGTGGGTGACCATGAAGGAACTGTGCAGGCCCAGAGGGGCACATGCCATGAGGCAGAAACGAAACCAACTTGCACACTGTCCTAGGTTCTAGAACTAAGAAATTCCTGTTGTTTAACTCAGCTTATTTTTTTTCTTTGTTTTTGTTTGGGGGGACCACACCTGGCTCAGGAGTTACTCCTGGCTCTGTACCCAGGAATCACTCCTGGCAGTAATCAGGATAGCATTTGGGATGCCGGGGCTCGAACCTGGGTCAGCTGCATGCAAGGCAAACACCCTTGCATGTACTCCAGTCCCTTAACCCAGAGTTTCTCAACCTTTCTTCAGCAGTGATCCACTTCCAGCCTTGTTTTTTTCTCCCCTACGGCCCCCATCCTACCAGGTGCCACCTGAGTCTTCTGCCATTGTGAATTTCACTTTGTAAGCTTGGAACATCCTGAGGGTCCCCAGGGCCCTGTGGCCGCCAGTTGAGAAATTCTGATGTAAAATCCGTCAGTTTGGTCATTTATTATAGCAGCTCAAATCAAATTGACAAAAACGGTTGTGTCTGTTGTTTTCCACAGGTTCATAAAGGCTCACACAAAAAAGAAATATATATATATATACACATATATATAATATACATGTGTAGGTGTCAGTTCAGTCACAACTGTCAATTGTGTCTTTTCTTCATATTCGCTGCAGTCAGCCTATCTGTATAGTTCTTGCACAGTTTGCGAACGGTGACCTTTTTAGGCATAGCTATTGGGTTGCAGACCCTCCTCAAGTTAAAATAGGGTTATATTCCAGTAAGCCCATTATCAGTCAAAAATATCCTAACTCAAAAATGCATTACTATACCTAATCTGTGTAACTTCACAGTTTAGGCTAATCTACTTTAATTGTGCTTGGAAATTTAATATTCACCTACAGTTGGACAAAAATGTCTAATATAAAACTGATATTATAATTTAATGCTAATATATCACATATACCCCTCTTATAGACTCACAATATCAAAACAAAAAAAAATGCTGGCAAGTGTACATGGTAAAGTATCGGTTGTTTACACTGTGATCAAGTCACTACCTGCAGAAAGTTTTGGCTTGCTGCCGCTTGCTACCCAGAAGAAAGAGAAACTGTGTAGATCAGGAAAGAATCACAATTTGAAATCTAGTTTCAACTGAAGGATTATTGCTTTCAACCCCTTTGTAAAGTGTGAAATAAAAGAAAAACTGAAAAAGTTAAGTTGAAGCATTATAAGCCAGGCAAGTCTGTGTTGGATAAGCCTTCAATTTGTTTAATTACCCTAAATTTTAACGTACATCTCACAAGTACTTGGAATCCAGGACCATATTTTAAGATTAAATGGGGTACTTACGTGAGGTTAAACTCATTTACTTCATGTACTAATACTACACACTGGTGACTGAGTACTTGATACTGAAGAATTCTGTTTTGTTGAACTGTTTTGTTTTGTTTTGCCTTTTGACCACACCCCCTGGATGCTCAGGGCTTACTCCAGTCTGCTCTGCAAGGTTAGGAGCATGGGATGCTGGAAATCAAACCCAGGCCGTCCAGTGCAAGGCAAGGGGCCTACCATGGCTGTACTATCTCTCCAACCCCTGGTTAGGCTTTTTAAACAGTCTTTCAGTGAGACACTGAAATGTTTTAAGAGGAAATACAGGATTTGTTTCAAAATGATCTGTGGTCAGGACAAAATGCAAACTGTTGACAGTATCAAGGAAGCTAGAATGGTCCGGATAATAATTGCGGAGGCAGGGGACAGAGTGATAGTACAGCAGCTAGGGTGTTTGCCTTGCTTGTGGCTGACTTGGGTTCGATCTCCAGCATCCCATATGGTCCCCGGAGCACCACCAGGAGTAACTCCTGAGCATTGCTGGGTGTGACCCAAACAGCAAATAAATAAATAAATAAATGTGGAGGCAAGGGCTGGAGAGATAGTATAGAAGGTAAGGTGCTTGCCTTGCATGCAACAGACTCTGGTTCAAATCCCAGACACCACCAGGTGTGATCTCTGCACTCAGAGCCAGGAGTAAGTCCTGAATGAATGTGCCCCCAAAACAGAATAATTGTAGAAGCCAAATGATGAACACCGGGGGAATCTTTATATGTCATCTTGCTTCTGTATATCTTGACATTTTCTATAATAAAATGTTTTCATTGTTATTGTGTATAATGACATTTCTAATGCTTTTACTTCATTATCAGTGAGTTTGATATTTGCTGAAATTCACATACAAGTTCAAAATCTTCAACTTCAAGCTGGAGAGAAATGCAGAACAAATGCTTTGCATGTGGGAGCCCTGAGCTTGTCCCCAAGAGTGTGTCAGGAGCAATCCCCAAGCATCACTGGATATGATCAAAAAGGGTGGAAAATATATATATGTATATATTTAACATAAAGGTCTCAAAAATTGAAATTTAAATGTGGAGCCTTATGAACTTGACTTGCCATACCTTTATATTCAGCTACTTATGTAAGCAGCTACTAAATCCTTTCCAATGGTTTTCTCATTTAAACTCTGCAAATGTAGACATTATCTCCATTTTGCAAAGGAGGAACTATAGACACTAGGTAAGTAATGCACAAATAAAACCTAGAATTAGGATTTTGCCCTCAAGTGTGCCACTCAGAACTCATTTTTTTTTCTTACTATACCATGCTACAATTCAAACATGATGCGTTTCTCCCATGCTGGCTTCCTTTCAGGAGTGAAACCCCAGCTTAATAGCACAAGAGGCTCACTAAAACTATGCGTGATTTCCGGGTTCTTTGTCCTCTCCTTTCTTGTTAAAACTGCCAGAGTCCAAAAGTAGGGTAGACCTAAGGAAACCGTTAAACCATGAACTCACAAGTCTAAATCTGACTCAGCAAGTTTCATTCTTCTCAAGATTTCATTTCACTCTCAGTACATAGGTTTGTATTGGTTACGATTCTAGATACTCTTACTTTAGAACATAGGTCACTCTTCCAAGTTCATGAAGATTTATTAGTGCCTTTAAGAGTTAGAAAGTTCCATATCATCAAAATATTATTTTTATAGTGGGAGGAAATTTACGGTGTGAAAGGTCTAATGCAGGGCCTCAAGCCTGTGCCTTTTTTGTTTTTGTTTTTGGCCCGTACCCAGCAATGTGTGGGACTTATACCTGCTTCTACACTCTGGGACTACTGCTGGCAAGCCTTGGGGGACCATACAAGGTGCCAGGGATCAAACCCAGGTTGGTTACATGCAAGGCAAGCTCCTTACCCACTGTAGTGTTGCCCCATAAGACCCGTGCTTTACTTTTTTGGGTCACAACCGGCAATGCACAGAGGTTACTCCTGGCTCATGCACTCAGGCATTATTCCTGGCAGTGCTCAGGGGACCATATGGGATGCTGGGAATCGAGCCTGGGTCAGCCGCATGCCAGGCAAATGCCCTACCCACTGCACCATCGCTCCAGCCCCAAAACCTGTGCTTTAGCAGGAGCACTTGAGCCACATCATCTGCTCCATTGCTATATTTAACATGTCAGAAACATTAACAAAGTGTTTTTGGGGAGTAGAGGAAATTGGATGAGGGTGCTAGCCAAGCTAATTCTTTGCTCATATGGGAAAATCAGCAGAAATGACCAGAAAATTATGACAAAGCAATAAGGGGAGACTAGCATGTGCTAAATTATTAAATTGTGAAGCCTCGGTAAGGACTGATCTAGATTGGAGAGATTATACATTGGGTAAAGCACTTGCTTCTCTTGCTGCTGACCTGGGTTCAATCCCCAGCACCACATATGGTCCCTCAACTACTGTCAGACGTGATCCCTGAGCACAGCAGGAGCAGGATGTGACCCAAAAAATAAAGACGGGTATCCCTACAAACAAACATCACTACATTGGGGATTCGGTTTCAATGAATAAATTAGGAGCAGATCAATGTACTTAATCTGAAGCATTGAGTATTGGGGGCGGGGCTGTGGAATAAAAGAGGATCTATAAGTACTAATAGAAGGATCCAAATTGATATAAACTATAGATTGATATTTGAAAGGTATAGAGGGATCAAAGAGTTAGTACAATGGGCAGTTGCCTTGCATGCAGATGACCTATGTTTGATCCTGGCACTGCATTTGGTCCCCTGAGCTTCTTCAGGAGTAAGCTCTTAACACTGCCAGGTGTAGCCCCAGAAACAAAACAAAAATACAAATAAATAAAGGGGGAAGAAAGTTTATATGATATGTTACCATTTAATAAATGTAGGCAACAGATATGTATGTGTGTGTATATATATATATATATGTTTTTCTTTTTTTGCTTTTTGGGTCACACCCGGTGATGTACAGGGGTTACTCCTGGTTCATGCGCTCGGGTATTACTTCTGGCGGTGCTTGGGGGACCATATGGGATGCTGGGAATGGAACCCGGGTTGGCTGTGTGCAAGGAAAACACCCTACCCACTGTGCTATCACTCCAGACCCTGTATGCGTATATTTTTACAGGTAAATTTGGAAGATCCTTGAGATTAATGAAAGTGTTACCCATAATAGTCTATAAGAACAGTGTGGGACTAGAAATTAGCAGTATATATCTTTTGATCTTGTTTCTTTAAATAATATGAATTAAATATTTTTAAGATTTTATGTGTGTAAAATACACAATTTCAGAGTCGAAACCATCTCAAAAGATTATCTCAAACAGTCACCTCATTTGAAAAATAAGATAGGGGCTGGAACAATAGTACAGTGGATAGGGTGCTTGCTTTGCACGTGGCCAACATGGGTTTGATCCCCAGCATTCTATATAGGCACTTGAGCAGAGCCAGGAGCAATTCCTGAGAGCAAAGACAAAAGTAACCCATGAGCATCAACAGATGTGACTCAAAACCCTCCACCACAAAGGTAATTAAAAATTAATAAAAATTAAATAAGATAATGAGGGCTGGAGCAATAGTACAGCGGGTAGGGCATTTACCTTGCACGCAGCCAACCCAGGTTTGATTCCCAGCATCCCATATGGTCCCCCAGGCACCACCAGGAGTGATTCCTGAGTGCACGAACCAGGAGTAACTCCTGTGCATCGCCGGGTGTCACCAAAAAAATTTTAAAAATTTAAAAAAAAAAAGATAATGAAGCTAGGGAGGTAGCTCAAAAAGCTGATGCACATGCTTTTTATGCATGAGCCTGGGTTTTATCTCGGGCACTGCATGCTCCCCTAACACCACTGGGAGTGAGTCCTGAGCACTGAGCCAGCAGTATCTCCTGAGCTTCACTGGGCATGGCCCAAGAAACAAAAAAGTTAAATGAGATAATGGCCTGGGAGATGACTCAGTGGTCAATCACCTGCCTTGCAAGTGAGAGGCCATGAGTTTGACCTGCACAGAACTCAGTCCTGAATCTCCACAACCACAGTGATTCCCGGTCATGTGCAAGCTACACAACTGCAGGAGGCAACAAGCTCCAGCGAGCACCCAAACTAAAAAGAAGTGTAAGCACTGTGGCCGGGAGCATGGTGAGAACACTGCAGCCACTTTGGGAGCATCACCACCAGACTATGCATGAATGAGCACAGCTAAATGAACGTCAGCCCCGGCCGGGTGTGCGAGCACAGACCTGCTCTGACTCCCCAGCAGGCAGCACAGCACTGTCAAGCCTGTTCAACCCTGATCCTCACAAGAGAGGAAGAGGAGAAAGTAGTACAAAGAAAACGGGGAGAGGATCCTGGGACAGCCCAGGGGTAGGGTTGCCTGCCTCACTGGCATGAAACTGCAGTTTGATCCCCAGAACCTGGTACATGACAACCTTGGGGATCTCTGACATCATAGCAGAGATATGTGCAGTCTGTGGCACAGCCTTTTGTATTTAAGCACCGCAGGCATGAGCCCTGACAACAACAGAAAGGAAGGGGAAATGTTAAAATTTAGTCAATGATACAGAAACTTTATAAAGACTCTAGGGGCTGGAGCAATAGCACAGCGGGTAGGGCGTTTGCCTTGCATGTGGCTGACCCGGGTTCGATTCCCAGCATCCTGTATGCTCCCTTGAGCACTACCAGGAGCAATTCCTGAGTGCAGAGCCAGGAGTAACCCCAGTGCATCTCTGGGTGTGACCCAAAAAGCCAAAAAAAAAAAAAAAGAAGAAGAAAGAAAGAAAGAAAGAAAGAAAGAAAGAAAAAAGACTCTAAACATCGTGCATCAATATCCAAAAGGAGCGAGGGAGAGAGAGAGAGAGAGAGAGAGAGAGAGAGAGAGAAAGCGCCTGCCATAGAGACAGGCAGGGGTGGGGGTGGGGGATGATGGAAGGGAACTGCAGACACTGGTGCTGGGAAATGTACACTGGTGGATGAATGGGTGTTGGAATACTGTACAACTGAAATCCAATCATGAACACAGTGATTCTATCACTTGATCACTTGACATCCCGTTACTCATCAATTTGCTCGAGCGGGTGCCAGCAGCATCTCCATTCGTCCCTGTCACATGCTAGTGTAGCCCAATGGCATCTGCTCATTCTAGGAACACGAAGGGCCTCAAACCGATCATTCAGGGTCTTGATGAAGAAATCTGACCATCTCGTAGGTAGGCGGCCAGAAGTCCTGTGGAATCCAATCGGTAACGGCTCTAGTCAACAGAGGTCGGAACTCCAGGATTCTTTCTCTCATTTGAGTGAAACGTAGCTCTTTCAATTCCTCTCGAGTGAAATGTAGCTCTTTCAATTCCAAGCATAGCTCTTTCAATTCCTCTTTGGGAGACCCGAATAGCGTTCTCATCCTGTTTGCTTAGGGCCCAGGTCTCTTAGGCTTATGTTAATGCAGGAAGAACAGTGGAATCGAAGACATTTGCCCAGAGCCGGAGGTTGTTCTTCGTCCTCTTAGCTATTTCTTCGACGCTCTTAAAGGTGTTCCAAGCCGCTCTCTTCCTCCTGCGCAACTCAGGTGCCAGGTCATTCATCATGTTGTCTTCTCGACCTAGGTACACATAACTGTTGCATATCGAGATGGTCGTTCCATTCAGAGAGAATGGAACATCAGGAACGAGACTGTTTCTCATTGTCTTTGTGAGATTCAGCTGGAGTCCGACCTTTCCACACTCACGGTCGAAGTTGGCCAGCATTTGTGCCGCTTGGCTAATGTTTGATGTTATTAGAACGATGTCATCAGCAAAGCGGAGGTGATGTAGTTGCCGACCATCTATCTTCACTCCCATTCCTTCCCATTCCAGTCGTTGCATGACGTTCTTGAGGGTGGCACTGAAGAGTTTCCGTGAAATGGTATCACCCTGCCGAACCCCTCTCTTGACGTCAATGATCACCTCCCTGTAGAATGATGAGATCCTAGTAGTGAATCCGCAGTACAGCTCACGGAGGATCCTGATATATTTTTTTATAGTGTATAGTGATTCTATAAAAGTTTTTTTAAATGATAAATAAATAAATAAATAAACACTAAGCATGAAGTAGTATGGCTGGCTTAGAGCATTAGCTACTTATTGTATGTTTTTCTTCACTTAGCACATGCTATCTCCTCCCCTGACTCAGCTCTCTTTTCATTAACCCCAATGTCCCACAGCCTTTGTTCCTCATTTCTCATCCAATTAACTTGTTCCCATCAATATTTGCATCTTCAGGGCTGCTCCACTGCATTTCCCATGGCACTTCACATACTCTTTGCCTACTGTCTGTTTATTTATTTAACAGTGTATTCAGTATTGATTCATTAACTTCTGGGGCACACATCCCAGGTCTCCGGGTGACACTCAGAGTCATGTCAGGCCAATGATTGAGCCCAGAGCCTTGCAAGTGCTAGGTCTGTACTCTGCCTTTTGAGTTGTCTCCTAAGCCCCACGCTAGGAATTGGAATCCTCGCACTAAGCATTGAGCAAAGCTAATAAAGTCTTTCCTTTATCCACCTTCCCAGTGGTTATTTGTAGTTGTTGTTTAAGTTTTTAGCTTTTTGGGGGGTAGGGGGGTTACACCCTGCAATGCTCAGGGGTTACTCCTGGCTCTGCACTCAGGAATCACTCCTGGTGGTGCTCGGGGGACCATATGGGATGCTAGGAGTCGAACCCAGGTCTGCCGCGTGTAAAGCAAACGCCCTACCTGCTGTACTATCGCTCCAGCCCATGTCTAAGTTTTTTGATCCTTGCAATGCCAAGGATCAAACTCAGAGCTTCACACACAAAAGCGCCCTACCACCGAACTGCATCCCAGCGCACCTAGCCAATGTGATGCATATGTAAACAGATTTTATTAATTACTCTTCTTGGGTCAGGGCCTAAGGAGGATAACTCAGATGCTGCAATTTCTGTTTAAGTGTTAGGTAGACAAGATCGAGCAGCTTTGGCCCTCCCACTGATAATAATGCAGAGATTTCCCTTTTGTTTGGGGCCCCGTGCCTGGCACTGCCCAGGGGCTACTCCTGGGTTAGTGTACAGGGATCATTCCAGGAGGTACTCAGGAGACTGTAGTGTGCTGGGGGCTGAATGCAGGGGCTGAACTGCTAAATGCAGAGCAGTTGCTGCAGTTCTCGGAGTTATCTCCCTGGTTCCAGATTGCCCTTTGACCCATTCTCTTGGAAAGAGGTCACTTTGGATTCTTGAAAAAATATGTATCTTTTTTTCTTTTTGGGTCACACCGGCAATGCACAGGAGTTACTCCTGGTTCATGCACTCAGGAATTACTCCTGACGGTGCTCGGAGGACCATATGGAATGCTGGGAATCGAACCTAGGTCGGCTGCGTGCAAGGCAAACGCCCTACCCGCTGTGCTATTGCTCCAGCCCCTTGAAAATATTTTTTTAGAAAAGATTCTTCTCTAATATTCTGTCTCAGAGAGGGAGGGATAATACAGGGGCTAAGGTGCGTGCCTTTGTATACTGCTGAACCCAGTGTGACCTGATCCCCTCAGCACTGCTGTGTGACCGGCAGAGCTGTAAGCAGTCCAGGCCATTCTTCCCCAAACAGTAAAATTCTGTCTCTTGTGTCTTGTTCCTGTCTCCAGACCTTCAGCGTTTATTTCATTGTTTCTGTTGCGTCAATACATGGTCATGCCTAATGTTAGTTGAACTAAGTTGACCATGACCAGGTCTGATCTTACAATATAGCTTGAGACTCAAAAGTGTCCACTCCATGGACCCAAGTCATAGTATAGCAGGTAGAGTCCTGCTTTTCACTCGGCCGACCTGAGTTCAATCCCCATTACCTGCTATGGTCCCCTGCGCACCACCAGGAGTGATCCCTGAGTGCAGTCAGGAGAAAACCCTGAGCAGCACTGGGTGTGGTCCTCCCAAAAACAAACAAAAGTGCCCCCTCCAGTGTTTTCCTGTTGAATGAGTTCTTAGTTTCCAATCTGGGTTTGTTTGTTTGTTTGTTTGTTTCTGATTCCCAGCTGTAAATCCTGTAGCTTCCATTCTCTTTCCCCACACCCATTCTACCTGGACACATTCCCAAACTCTAATCACAGATGTAGGTGTGCTCTGGGCGCCAAAACTTGGCAACTGGAGTGTTCCTCAAGGATTTTCTCAGTACCAAGTTCAATACAAGCCTGACAGGTTATGCTCCCACCAAGTTCAAGGGTTTCCCCAACAACCAGCGCCCACAGCATGGTGAGGTGCTTGAGTCTCACATTCCAACTCTAAGTCCTGCTCTGTCCTTAACCAGCAGTGTGTGTATTGTAGCAGAAGGCACTAATGCACTCTGAGCCTTGTTTTTACTTATTTGTACATTTAGAGTCCCTCTCGGAGAGCCCGCAAGCTACCGAGAGTATCCCACCCGCACAGCAGAGCCTGGCAAACTCCCCATGGCATATTTGATGTGCCAAAAACAGTAACAAGTCTCACAATGGAGACTTTACTGGTGCCCGCTAGAGCAAATCGATGAACAACGGAAGGACGATGCTACAGTGCTACATTTAGAATAAAATTGCTATGGTTGTCATGATATGGTGAATTAGAGAAAAGGTGTATGAAACCCCAGCACAGAGAAAATACTCTGTGAACATACTCGCATTTTTTCCATGTAGTTTATGAAGAATGAAAAGCTTCCCCAAGAGGCACTACTTGACTGGTTAATAGAAACCTCTCCTACTAGCTTCTGAAATGGGCAAACCAGCTCTCTTTGAAACTTGCCTTGGCTTGTCTCTCGCACTTTCTCTTTGGAATGCAGTGCTCTTGGGCTGGGTCATGGTATGTCCTGATCGAAGGCCAAGATTAGTTGTGCCAGTGATGGGGTGTGTGTGGTTCCTAAAGACTCTGTGATGCCCAAGGCATGGCAAAGCAGTCACGACTCTATGATAACTGCCTAAAAAATAACATTTATTAAGAACACATAGAGTAGTAAGTGATATAAGAGGTTGTAAGAGAAAACATTATAAAAACAAATTTTATTACTTTCAGAAATGGAGAGAAAGTTCAACAGGCTGGGAGCATATTTTGAATGCAAGAGACCTGAGTTTTATCCTTAGTATCATGTGGTCCTCTGAGCACCAGTGGGAGTGACTCCAAGCATAGGAGTAGTTCCTGAGCACCAAGTGTGCCATACCCCCCAAAAACTTACTTCCAGTTGGAGAAGATCAAAAATGGGCTCACTTCATCAATCAATAGAGCTTCATCAGAAATCTGTCTCTGTACAAGGTGTTCAGTTATATTCTGGGGACACAAAGATTAAAAATTCTTGCTTTTGAGGCTCGAAGTTAGTATGGAAGAGTGTGACAGAAAAAAAAATAGTTACAGAGGAATATGGCAGGGAATGTTTTAATTTTTTTTAATTGGGGCCAAGTCTGGCAGTGTCCTGGGACTAGAGCCCACTCTGATGGTGCTAGTAGCCCCAGAGTTATGCTCAGCAGTTCCTTGAGTGGGGGAGCATATGATGTCAGGATCAAACTCAGGCCTTACTCTTGTGCTCTGCCATCTGGGCTTTCTCCCCAGACCACAGGGTCTATTCATCTGTAAGCAGCTCATATTCTCTGGTAGATGATTGTCACCAAAGGTCAGAAACTTGGGCTTTCATAGGCTCGAATCTAGCAAAAGAATATTAAATGTGTATATCACGGACATAAAAAAAGAACAAGTTAGACAATTCAGAATGGGGAGACTCCAGGGGCTGGAGAGATAACACAGAGGGTAGGGTGCTTGCCCTGCATGCTGCTGATCCAGGTTTGATCCCCAGGTCCCCTGAGCACCACCAGGAATAATTCCTGAGTACAGAGCCAGGAGTGACTCCTGAGCACTGCAAGGTGTGACCCCCAAAACCAAAAACCAAAAAAAAAAAAAAGCAAGGAAAGGGGCCGGAGCCATAGAACAGCAGGTAGGGCGTTTGTCTTGCAAGCGGCCGACCCCAGTTCAATCCCCAAGCACCACCAGGAGTATTTCTTGAGCGGAGAGCCAGGAGTAACCCCTGAGCATCGCTGGGTGTGATCCAAAGAGAAAAAAAAGTGAGGAGACTCCAGAAGGAAAGAAAATGAAACAACAAAGAAAATAAGAAAAAATATGAAAGTTATTACTGTAGTACAGTAAGTCAAAAGAAATAATGAATGCAACCCAGGTGCTAGCATGGCTCAGAGTAGAATATTTGCCTTGTGTGGAAGTTCCTGGATTCTATTCACAAACTCACAAACACAAAGAGAAGAGAAAAGCACATTCAACAGTTGAGATTAAAGACAATGGGAAAAATAAAACTCTTTACAGCAGAGAGGAATAAGGTTACAATATTGCATGAAGACAAGCCAGGTGGTTTTGTATCAGGTAGACTGAATCAGGCACATTGGTTGCAAGGAGACGCATAATGGAAGGGAAGAAGGAATGAGGTGGTATGGGAAATGACCAGAGGAATGGAAATGAGACGCTGAGTAGAAAAACTACAGCATGCTGTAGATGTGGATGAGCTTCTCTTTCAACCCAAGTGTCTGAGAAGATGCAGTCTGAACAGAAATAAGTAAGAGCCGGGGCTGGAGCGATAGCATAACGGGTAGGGAGTTTGCCTTGCATGCAGCCGACCCAGGGTTCGATTCCCAGCATCCCATATGGACCCCTGAGAACCACCCAGAGTAACTCCTGAGTGCAGAGCCAGGAGTAACCCCTGTGCATCACCGGGTGTGACTCAAAAAGCTAAAAAAAAAAAAAAAAAAAAAAAAAAAAAAAAAAAAGGTAAAAGCTAAGGCTTGGGGAATGAAAAAGTCTTCTCTGAGTGGGGGTAGCTCCAGAAAGATAGCACAGTGGATAAGACTCCTGTCTTGCATGCAGTTGACCCTTGTAAGATCCCTGGCACCACACATGTTCTTCCGGGTACTGCCAGCCAGGAGTGACCCCTGAGCAATGTCAGGTGTGGTCCAAACACTCCTGCCCCAACCTCAAATTTTTTTTCAGCATGCATGGACACACTAATTTTGCCAGCTTCTGAGAAGAAGTTTCTAATGATGATTAGACAATAAACATGATAGAGCAAGTGATTAAGAAGAAATGGGAAGTGAGAAGTATAGAAAGAAAAATGGGAGTGTTTTTGTGGTGGACCTGGGCAACGAAGAGGAAGATTGTATGAAGAAAGAGGTTGAGGGTTTCTATTGTGTGATGGGAAGGTTGAGCTTAATGGTAAGTTTACAGAATAAAATGTGGAGTAAACAAAAATCTGGGTGTAAAAGATGGGAGGAGAAATGATAGTGTCAGGAATCCTGTTGTAGGAAAGATAGGAACTAATTCTGTGACAAGATATTTCAAGCAGGGACTGGAGCAATAGTATAGTGGGTAGGGTATTTGCCTTGCATGCGGCCGACCCGGATTCGATTCCCAGCATCCCACATGGTCCCCTGAGCATAGCCAGCAGTAATTCCTGAGTGAAAAGCCAGGAGTAACCCCTGTGCATCTCCGGGTGTGACCCAAAAAAAAGGGGGGGAAAAAGGTATTTCAGGCATAAGAGATTTTTAGGGGCCAGAGAGAGCACAGAGGCAAAGGCGCGTGCCTCACTTGAGGGCTACCCTATTTCAATCCTCAGCACTCCATATGTTCCCAAAGAGCCGTCAGGAGACTCCCTGGAGCACAGAGCCATTAGCAAGCCCTGAGTACTAACAGGTGTGGTCCTCAGGGGAAAAAAATTTTTTTAATCTTTTTGTTAAAATCTCACATTCTGCTTCAGTTGATCTCAATTTCTACTTCTCCAGATTAACAATCTCACCACCAGGAATTTTTTCTAGTCTTTTGGTAAATAAACCAATTTCTGCCTGACTTCCAACATGACCTACTTAGTAAGAGGCACTTGGCTGCAGTGGAGTGCAAGTTGTGTAACTGTTTCCTCTGTTTCCCCTGCTTATTTAACTACTTCAGACTTGATATCACAGAACTCTGCAACTGCCTCTCTCTTTGGTCTGTGTGTTGTTTGGGGGCCACACCTGGAAGTGCTCAGAGTCACTCCTGGTGGCCTGGTGGTGCTTAAGGGACCATGCAGTGCTGGAGATCGAACCTGAACCTGAGATCGAAAGAGATATCCTCTGCTGCCGTCTCCAAAAATATATAACTTAAAAGAGAGTCTTGGGGTGTGATTCAGTGCTAAAACATATGCTTTACATGTGAGAACTTGCATATAAGAAGCCCTGATTTCAATTCCCAGCGCGCACACAAGATATATCAGTATGCAAGTTAGCAGATGCATAACAAGAAAATATGAGGAGTTTCTTCAAATTAATAAGACAGACAGCCCAGTCATAAAAGGACAATTCGAACAGGCATTTCGTAAGAGACTATCCAAAGCAACAGTTTGTTTATTATTATTTAACCATTTTATAGGGGTCACATCCAGTGGGACTCAGAAATCTGCGTGGTAACAGGTACAGAGCTCAGGGCCTTGTTGAGCCTGGAAATTTGAGTGCTCTCCCTTGCCTGGAGCAAAGAACTTTTGTTTTTTAAATTTTTATTAGTGAAACACCATGAGGTACAGTTGTAGACTTACAGATTTTTGTGCTTGGGTTTCAGTTATACAATGATTGAGTACCCATCCCTCCACCAGTGCCCATTCTCCATCACCACTAATCCCAGTATCCCTCCCATCCCCTATCCCCCCATCCCACCCTGCCTCTGTGGCAGGGCACTCCCTTTTGTTCTCTCTCTCCTTTTGGGTGCTGTAGTTTGCAAAAGAGGAACTGAGTGGCAATCATATTTGGTCTATAGTCTACTTTCAGCATGCATTTCCCATCCTGGGCGGATCTTCCCAACACCCTTTATTTGGTGCTCCCTTCTGTATCTGAGCTGCCTTTACCCTTAGAGTGTGCGGCTGGCCTCCAAGCCATGGAGTAAACCTCCTGGTATTTATCTCAGCTATTCTTGGGTGTTAGTCTCCTATTTTGTTACTTTATGTTCCCCAGACAAATGCAATCTTTCTATGTCTGTCCCTCTCTTTCTGGCAAAGAACATTTTTAAAGATAGAGCACTAATGAAATTGTTCAGATAACATGATGTTTAATAATATCAATTTGATTTGGAGTTGCTAATCTTTTTTTTAATTCTAGCATTCATATCTGGACAGCCTCAGTCTGGTATTTTGATGCTTCTCGTGACCCCATCCTAGTATTCTAGACTCCATGAGAATATGTGGACATTAGCATCAAAAAGCCCATTCTAGAGAGTCACTATACAGAAATACCTTCAATATGAACATCTAGAGCCTGGAAGGGGAAAATAAAACACGATCAAATTCTTGTTTGTTGGTTAGTTTGTTTTGAATTTTGGGCCACACCAGTGGTGTTCAGGGCTTACTCCTGGCTCTATGCTCAGGAATTTCTCCTGCCAGGGAGATGTCAGGGATGTCAGGAATCAAACCTAGGTCAGCTATGTGCTAGTCACTGTACTATATCTTCAGCCTTGGACAAGTTATAAAGCATGAAATTTGAACTGGGGATGTGACTCAACAATAGATCACATGCCTTGCATTCGAGGTCTTGGGTTCAATCCCTGGCACCAACAAATAAAGTGTGAAAATACCCTAATTTCCTGATTTTAAAAATAAAACATTGTAGGGGCCAGGGAGATAGTTCAAAAGGCTGGAGCACAAGCTTTACATACGAGAGTAGCAGGCTTAATGCCCAGATCACATGGTGCTCCTACAATTATACTCTGGGGTGGAGCCCCAAACACCCCAGGTATGGTCCAAAAACAAAGGAACAAAATTTATTTTGCTTTAGAGGATCCAGGAATTCTGATTGGTATTTTATTTTACCTAAAATGAGATATGGAAAGAAATAACATTATAATTCTTTTTTTTTTACTTTAAAAAATGTTTGCTTTATTGGTTGTAAGAAAACATTGCTACATATTGATTAATATTCTACTGGAAGTCCAGTGTTCACTACCCTGAATTTACTTATATCCAAACATATCAGGTGGCATTCATGTCACTTCTCTTCGTTCAAAGGGTCACGTCCCTGTATAACATGCTTAGTATTTTTCTGTGATAAACAGCAGGGAGTTTCAGGAGAAAAGAAAGACATGGTAGAATCTTGCTTTGTCTATTTTGTTACCACACATGAGAGTCACACTGCTTGTTCCCCGGAGCATTCCAGAAACCTGGAGGGGAAGAAGACTGGCACCACGTTGGGGACTAGAATTCATTTTTTAATCGAAGGACGTGATGCTGTCTTTTCATTTATTCTATTTTTTTAATGGAAAGTTGTTGCTTTGTTTTGTTTTGTTTTGCCTTTTTGGACAAACCTAGTGGTGTTCAGAGTGTACTCGTGGTTTTGCACTCAGGGATCACTCCTGGTGGGCTTAGGAGACCAGATGGAATGCTGGAGCTCGAACCCGGGTCAGCTGTGTGCAAGGCACACACCTTACCCACTGTACTATTTCTCCAGCCCCTCTTTTATGTAAAGTTTTGATGCTCTCCAATTAGGAATATTAATTTCTAAATAAACACAGAGGGCCAAGGTGATAGTACAGCAGGTAGGATGTTTGCCTTGCATGCTGATGGCCTGGGTTCAATCCCCATATCCCATATCCTTGAGCAATGCCAGGAGAAATTCCTGAATACAGAGCCAGGAGTGACCCCTGAATATCACTGGGATGACCCAAAAAGTCAAATAAATAAATAAATAAATAAATAAATACGAGATTATGTTGAGATTCTTAGGACTAAGTGTTTCAAAGGAGCACAAGCGGAGAGAAAGTGTATTCTTTTTTCCTTTTTAAATTGATGTCTCCTAGCAACAGTTCAGGGATATACAGTTCTTATTGTTCATATGTCCTGAGCAAAATCTTTTTATTTTGACTGGAGCAAAGAAAACAAGAACACATGGTTATATTTTACCATTGCTGTTGCTGGGTGAAAATTTTAGTATGAATCTCTTATTGACTGAGTTCCTCATGAAAATGATGCTCTTCTACAGATCTACCATTAGATCCAGGAAATGGGTCTTTGCTGTGGTTTCTGTTCTGTGGGACCTATATTTTATAACCACAAATAATAAATTATTAAAGCACACAGAAGTGCCTCAGACACTCAGGAGATGAAATCCTTAACAATCACTCTGATGACTCATCTCATTTGGTTCCCAGGGAAGCTCTGCTCCACCTCTCTGAAAACAAAAAGTCCATGAAGCTGAGATTCCTGAACTACACAAAGATCCCTTTGCACTCTTTAAAAATCAAGGAGTCCTAAAGAGCATTTGTATATATAGGCTACATCTACGAATACTAAAAGTTTAAAATACTCACTTAAAAATAATAAGCATAGTTTAAGCTATCATACTATGTTTTTATCACAAGTAACCAGATTTTTTTCAAACCAAGTATCTTTGCAAATCTCTTTATTGTCTGCCTTTAATAGAAGACAGCTGGAATCTCATCTGCTTCTGCATTCAATTTATGAGACTATCACACATCACACATCACACAGCATTTGGAAAATTCCATTATGTATTTGTAAGGGAATGAAAGTGAAAGGGCAAATGATCTTTGAGTATGATTATAAAAATAATGTTGACCTCGTGGCGTTTTCAGAAGGAAATTGGGCATCTCCTGGGATTCCCAGACCACAATTTGAGAAACAGTGTCACACAGGGGTATAGATTGTACTTAGAGTGACCAACCCTGTTTGCTGAGGCTTCTTTTAATTTGAGGGCTGAAATTTCTACAAGCCAGAAAAAGCCTAGGAAAGTTAGTCACCCTAGTTACCCTGCCACTGACACCCCAGATAGATACACTAAGACGCAGAATAGTATGTGTTAGAAATTAAGACAAAAACATCTCTTTTGCCAAATTCTACTTCTCAGCTGTACATAAAGGAATCAATTTTTGCACAATGAGATTTATGCACATCCAGCAGTTTATGGCATCCGAGTATTCATTCTCCCTTCACCTGACAACTGGGGACTCCAAGGGAACCAAAGATGTACCTATTATTTGCAGTTTCTCGCCTGGTGTCTGATGATACTTCGCAATTTTAAACAGGCCTATTGTGCAGAGATTGGAAAGCATATAGGTCTGGATTTCTGCAAAGTGGGGTACTAAAATCTTATGACGGCAACTAGATGAATTGTGACTATTAAAATTGTAAATAGGGGCAGGAGAGATAGTATAGTAGGTAAGGCAGTTGCCTTGCATGTAGCTGACCTGGGTTCTACTGTGCTGATGCTGCGAATGAACAGAGAGACAGCTCAGGATTAGGGAGTTTATTAGAGGCTCAGTGCTGAGGACCCCAAGTCGAAAGAGAAAGAGACTTGGAGTCCTGTCTGCTGAGAAGGAGAATAAGCTCACCCTTATTCTCTAAAAGTGAACTATAATCTTCAAAAAGAAAGAAATGAAACATCTTTCCCAGCCTTCAGGTGCCCCCAAAAAACAAACAAGAAATGTCTGTGTCATTATCTCTTGACCATTTGGTGTGACCTTCATGTGTCGCCTTTCATGCATTCCCCTAAGTCTGGTGGGCCTCATGCTCTCCCATTCATCTGGAAGGCCTTTATCCTACCTGGTTAGGGTCATACAAAGCAAAAAAAAAAAAAACTTTTCCTCCCTTCTCTTGCTGACCTTGGGGTTAGTATCAGTGTCTCAGTTCTTATTACAGTTTCATAATTCTCATGACATAGTGTCTTATTTTCAATTTCTTATTTGTCATTACACTATCCCTGGCATCCCTTATGGTCCCCTGAGCACCATCAGGAGTGTTTCCTGAATGCAGAGCCAGGAACCCCTGAGTACCACCAGGTGTGGCCCAAAAACAAAAAGTAAAATAAAATAAAATTGCTGGTCATGGCCTGAGAGATAGTACAATGGGTAAGGCGTTTGCCTGGCACTTGGATAATCCATGTTTAATTCTCGACACTCCATCTGGTTCCCCAAGCATCAGTAGGAGTGATCCCTGAGCACAGAGCCAGGAGTAAACCCCAAGCACAGCTGCGTGTGGCCCAAAACAAAAATAAAAAAGTTGCAGACCATCATTCAAGAACATACAAATTATAATTTTTTAAAAAAAATTCTGATTTTATATATATACAATTATAATATTACTAAATTTTGAAAGCACATTTAATGAAGTAATATAGATTAAAATTTCAATCATCTTTGTACAAATTCAGATGATGCTGGACTACCAGTCAATCAATTGCACACACACACACACACACACACACACACCACTAATTAAATTCACATGCTCTTGATATTGTGCTGAGTTTTATTTGTGTCAACTCAAGGTTGAATACGTATTTTCCATTTGATTATGAAAGCATATCTGTGATGAAGGAGGCTAGAACACTTTTTGGTGACAGTTTGATTTCTTGACTTAAACATGTAAATCTTTACGTAAATTGCCTATAATATATATCTGTTTGCATTTGTGTGTGTGTGTATATATATATATATATATATATATATATATATATATATATTATCCTCTGGACCCCTGAAATATCAGGTAGGTCTAGTCCTTTACTCCAACTCCAACCAAAGTCCAAATACTGAATCTGTGTCTGTGCTGAGTCTAATCCTGAGTGTGGGTGGGATTCCCAAGGGAGGAGAGAATTGCCTGATGGGTCCCAGGCCCTCTGGGAAAAGGCTACTTTGCAATGAGGTTTCCTCCCTTTGTTTCTGGCTTGCACCCAGCTGAGTCACAATAAGGCCTTGCAAGGGCAGCCTGGTAGGGCAGCACATTCCTGCAGCTTGCACTTGGAGGGCACATTGCCGTAATCACTGCCCCTTCCTTGAAAGGATGAGACAAGTCCCATCCCATGGAGCCCACAAGCTACCAGGACCCAGGACCCCTTCTCTCCATCATTCCCAGGCACCTTACTCTGGCAAAAGTGGAAGATGATCACTCAGTCTCCCTTGAACTTGTTCTCCCCACTGGATCTCCTGATCATCAGAGAGCCTTTAAGTCTCAGTTTGGTTAAAATCTGCACTTCTGAGTCCAGGAAATCAATCTCTTTCTCCTGCTGAAACAATGACTCCAAATCATTCCCTGTTGCTCTAAATTGCTCCAAGGTTTAGCCAGGGCTCTGGGGGCCCATTTATTACTGTTATTATTGTTACATACCCAATCACAGAACCCTTCTGAACTGTCAAATCCCAGGACCCTCTGAGGGGTTGAGCTAAAATTTAGAAAGCCAAATTAAGCTCCCATATGGCACAAATTTACAAATTGAAAGCGTCTTGAGCCAACTCTGAATCTTTTGTCTGCCCAAGGTTGAAAATAAAGACCTCCCTTGTACCAAGTATAACTGCCCCTTTGCTGTCCACTTTTCCTTCCTGACTGAGTAAAACAATGTGAGTGTATTTAATGGTGTGACAATCTTCCAGCTACAAATTTATGCAGTTGACAAAGGTAACAAAACAATAAAACAATGGATAAGGGAAACAATTTGTGTGAATATTTTAAAGTCCATAAAAGATTATGAAATCATTTGCAACTTCAAAATTACTGTTTATCAAAATAACAGATTGGGCTTTAAGAAATATCATTTTAAAATGTTGTAAATTTCAAAAATTGGATTACTTTGAGACACACAGCATAAAAAAATGTCATTTTTATAGGACAAACTTGGCAGATACTGGGTATTTCACATAGTTCCACCTAATACAAATACCTTTAAAAATACTTTGTGCTGGATTTGGAGACATGTCTCCCATGCGTGAGACCCTAACCTTTGGCACAAATCACCCTCTGCATGACCCTTGGCACAAGTGATCGTTGGGCACTTTCATTGCTGGGCCAGTCATCTGACTTGTTTATTTATTTATGCATTTATTTTTGGGTTTGGGGACACACCCAAAATGTTCAGGGCTCACTCCTGGCTCTGCACTAAGAAATTATTCCGGGAATGCTCAGGGGACCATATGGGATTCCAGGATAGAACCCAGGTCAACCTCATGCAAGGCAAACACCCTATCCACTGTACCATCGATCTGGCTCCCAATCTTCCCTTATAAAATTTTTAAAAAATCAGTGCTAGAACCAGAGATAGTACGCAGGTAAGGTGCTTGCCTTGCATGCAACTATCCTGGGTTCAATCAGATGGTCCCTTGGCCTGAGCCAGGATCTCTAAGCACAGAGCCAGGACAGAACCTGAGCACCACTGGCTGGGACCCCCAAACAAAATGATAAACTAACAAATCAGCACCAACCAAACTTTAAAAAGGTTACTTCTCTATAAGTAAGTTCTCCACACCTTCTTAATAATTGCCTTCTTATATTTTTAGTAATGTTTGATAACTATGATTCATATGTTCAATTATATAAAAAGTATTTTTCAAATCAGAAATGTTTGCAGGTATGACCCAAAAATACCACCACCACTACCACCACTACCACCACCCCCCAAAAAATTGAAGTTTCATTTAACGAATCATTTTTTCTCAGGGGTATAACTTCTTTATTATTCCCATCTTCTTTAGGCCACACCTGGTGGTGCTCAGCGGTTACTTCTTGCTCTACACTCAGGAATCACTCCTAATGGTGCTGGGGGCCCATATATGGTACTAGGGTTATTGAACCCAGGTCAGCTGTGTACAAAACAAATGTCCTACTGTGCTATTGATCCAGGGATATAGAAGAAGAACTTTCTTCCCATTGTTCCAACGTTCTGATTAATCTACTGGGCTGGGTGAAGGGCTGGAATTGTGCCCTAGCATTACTTTCTTCTCCTGGCCAACTATAATATCTATATTTTGTGGAGAGTGGAGGAGGGGTGTAAGAGGGCCCATACTAAGAAGTGCTCAGGGGTCACTCTCAGGAGTACTTGGGGAACCGCGGTGTGCTGTCGATAGAACCCAGTCCTCTTAAATACAAAGCATGTGTTCCAGCCCTCCAGCTAGCTCAATAATTTCAATAATTTTGTCAGTGAATAGAGGTATTACTTCTAATTATTTTGGTTTTTTTTGTTTTTTTTTTTATAATTTATTTCTTTATTGAATCACTGTGGGAAAAGTTACAGAGCTTTCGGGTTTAGGTCTCAGTCATGTAAATATCAAACACATTTCCCTTTACCAATACTTATTTTTAACCGCGAACCCCAATAGAACCCCACCTCCCACCCCTCCCAATTCCTGTGAGGCAGATGAGTTCTAGTTAATACTCTATCTACTTTGACTAGATACATTGTTTCGATAGAAGATGCACAATTATTGTTTAGAGTTTACGACCCCCCCCCCCCCATCAGACATGCTGAAACAGCGTTGTGAAATGATTTGCTTTCTACAACTTGGTTTAAGAATAAAATGATGTCGTGTGGTTTTGGATTTCTGCTATTTTACTTATTAACCCTGGAAGAATTTCTATTAAAAGTTAGATAGTTAAGAGATTGGTTTCTGTGCTCTGGAGTCGTGGCCGTGCCGGAGAGCCGCTAGTGGGGGGCAGCTGGTGACCTCGGTCGGGCGTGAAGGACGGCCCAGAACGCCCCCCTTCCCATGAGGCCCCGCTGCCCCCCGCCCCCGGCTCAAACCTGCTGTCCACAAGGCTCCCGTGCGGCCGCCATCTTTCTTTCCAGAGAGGAGCGGGCGTACTTCTAATTATTTTGAACAAACTTTCTTTATTTCTTTTTTTTTGTTCTATCTTTCTTTCTTCCTTCCTTCCTTTTTCTCTTTTTTCTTTTCTCCTTCCTTTCTTTCTTTCTTTCTTTCTTTCTTTCTTTCTTTCTCTTCCTCTCTCCTTCTTTTAGGGTCATACCCAGCTCATGGGACATCTAGGAAGTTGGAGTTCAAATCCGGGTCAACTTTGTGCAAGAGCTTTTCCTACCTATTGTTCTATCAATCCAGCTTCAACTTTTAATTTTTTAAATGAAAATTCTTATTAAAATGCAGGTTTTCACGTAGATAATAATAGTTGAAAGTTGAAGTTGTATGCATGAAGATTCATTGCATTATTCTGTATGCTTTTTTATATGTATGAGATTGTTTGAAAATAAGTATCTTTAACTACGTCTTGAACCTGATATTTCAAATATTTGGTTCTTTCATGAAAGATGACTCTTTATTTTCCACCATAACTAAGCTTCATTCACAAAAGTCTCTGAAAAACTTCCCAATGCTTGAAGGCCCCAAAAGATTGAGTTTGGACACCGGATGTAGCTCAGTGATAAAGTATAGATATCACACATATAAGGCCCCATGTTCCAACCCAGGCAAAATCAATAGAAAAATAAAAATAAATAAAAATAAATGATTGAATTAAAGCTAAAACAAATATAAGTTCTGACGAGATAGTATCTCAGGTAGGGGTGCATGTTTTGCATGTAACCAACCTGGGTTTGATCCCTGGCACTGCATATGGTCCCCCAAGCACCACCAAGAGTGATGTCTGAGCTCAGAACCAGGAGAAAGTCCTGAGCACAGCCAACTGTAGCGCAAAAACCAAAAGGGGAAAAAGAAATTAAAATATAAGCCTCTGTTGGAGCTGGAACAATCGTACAATTGGTAGGGTGTTTGCCTTGCACACAGCCAACCTGGCATACCATATGGTCCCCCAAGCACTGCAAAGACTAATTCCTTTGTGCAGAGGCGGGAGTAAACCCCTGAGCATCTCCAGGTGTGGACTCAAAGCCAAAAAAAAGAAAAGTCTCTGTTAATTATACTTGGAATGCTAAATCAAAATTAATAGAGACTCCTCAGAAGGTACTGTTTACCCCAAATACCTACTTAAAATCTAATCCTCTGGGAATTTTCAAAGCATTAATAGTTTTTGATTCATAGTTTTGGTTGTTTTGTTCTCATAATCAGAGAATCTGTTTTTGCTTTTATCTGTTCATTTTGTTTTTGTTGTTCCTTTGTCTTTGCTTTTAGTTTCAGGGCAGGCATGATCCTCAGTCTATATCCACCTCTCTGAGATTACCTTAAAGAATCTGGTTTCCAATCAGGACTATCCATTTTATCACAGAGCCTCTTTGTCCATTTTATCTACACCCTACACAAGAAAAATTATACAGTGACACACTTAAATTTAAAATATTTCTGTGATGATGTTATAAACTCCTCAGTCACTGTGTAAAGGATCTAATTAATTTTTTCCAAAATCTTCCTAAGATCTCTCGAGGTCTCTCTCACAGACAGCTGTTTAAATAATAAATTCCGATTACTGAGGCTGTTTTCTCATGACTGGGTGAAAGGAGCACTTCCTCAGCCCAGTTCATGGGCAGCAACATTCAAATCACCATGGACATCTTAAAATACAAATTTGTGACTCCCTGTTCTTACTTACTGAACAGAAACCTCAGCTGGGTGCCTGAGCTTCTTTGGAGAAAAACACAATGGTCAGCTAGATGGCCCATTTTTTGCTCCTTCTCTTCGAGCAATAAACTGAGTCAGCAGAGGCGGTGGAAGGCCTCAGGCAAAAACCAGGATTATTGGGGTTGGAGCAATAGCACAGGGCATTTGCCTTGCACGTGGCAGACCCGGATTTGATTCCCAGCATCTCATATGGTCCCCCAAGCACTGTCAGGAATAATTCCTGAGTGCATGAGCCAGAAGTAACCTCTGTGCATCGCTGGGTCGTGCTCTCCAAAAAAAAAAAAAAAACAGGATTATCAGGGAAACCACCTCCCTCTCATTCTTTAGTGATTGCTGTTGAAAATTCTTTTTTTATTATTTAAAAACTGTTCCCAAATATAGGCTTCCCTTCAATGCAGTTGAGTGTTGCTAGAAAAGTGTGGTCATTTCCAGCAACGTTCAACCAGGCAGGGAGAGGGGCCCAAAAGTCTGGTGCCACCAGGGTCACACCAGGCCAAGTTTCCAGGGCCACAACCAATGTGCCCCACTGGGGATATGGTTCTGGGGATCAAATTTAGGGCCCCAGACATGCTAGGCATATGCTTTATCACTTGAGCTTTCTTCCTGTCTCTCAAAGTATGTTTTCTAAACTCATAATGTAATAATCCCCATAGAAAAGCTCAATATTTTCTAAATCAATTGGTGATCTCTGCTCCCCCCACTCCTCTGCCAGAAACTGAGGTGGCAGGGACTCTGGATCCCTGTTTCAGAACATCTCCCATGGCTTAGTGAGTTGAGCCAGGTCTACACATAAATCTGCACGGGCGGGAAAGCAGGTGGAGAAGCTCATGCAACCCGCCAGCCTGGGGTAGATCAGTTTCTATTTTAGACTGGCACAATGTGTGGTTGGGTTTATTCAAGCCAAAGATTGCTTGATATTACTGAAGTCTGAAAACCACCAAGCATGTATTATTTCATATACTTAGCAATATTTTGGAGGCGCAAACACCCTGTCAAAAAAATCATATCCTGTTCTCACAGAGGAAGAAGACTTACATGGGAACACATTATGGAAAAACTGTCTGACATTTACTTCAAGAAGTATCTTCTTTGAATTAGCTGCTTCCTTAAAATGCTACTCTAACTGAAGCTTCATCAGCTTTCCTTCTTTGTTTGGGTAAAAATATAGGAAAAGCATAAAGCTTATAGGCTGGTTCAGTGACCTGAAGTCAGTATTTGGGTTATTGTTCCGCTATGAACTGCATGGAATTCTCTTCTTCCCAGTTAAAAACAACAAAACAAAGCTACACAGACCTTTGTGTGTATATGTGTGTGTTTGTGTGTGTGTGTAGAATCAAGATAATTTTTATTGAATTAATTAACTTAGAAAGGGCAGGAGCAATTATACAGCAGATAGGGCATTTGCCTTGCACGCAGCCGATCTGAGTTCAATCCCTGGCATCCCATATGGTTCCCCAAACTCTGCCAGGAGTAATTCTTGAGTGCAGAGCCAGAAGTAACCCCTGATCATCACTGGGGGTGACCCAAAAATTGAAAAAAACATCAACTTAGAAAGATGTCAGAGAAAAGAAACAGGAATATGTGTTCAAGAGAGAACACGGGCTTCTCCAGAGTCTAAACAGTCTCAGAGGGAAATAGAGAGAGACGTGTTCAAGAGAAAGCAAGAAAGGTGTGTGTTCCCCAAGAGTGGCCGAGATTAGTACCAGGAGTTTTGCTCCATGGCTTGGCAGCCAGCCATACTCTCTAGGGGAAAAGGGAGCTCAGATAGAGAAAGGAGCACCAAATAAAGGATGTTGGGAGGATCCTTCCAGGATGGGAGAAGCATGCTGAAAGTAGACTATAGACCAAACATGATTGCCACTCAATGCCTCTTTTGCAAACCACAACACCCAAAAGGAGAGAGAGAAAAAACAGGAATGCCCTGCCACAGAGGCAGGATGGGATGGGGGGAAACGGGGGGTGGGAGGGATACTAGGACCCATGGTGGTGGAAAATGGACACTGGTGGAGGGATGGCTACTTGATCATTGTATAACTGAAACACAAGCACAAAAATTTGTAAGTCTACAACTGTACCTCATGGTGTTTCACTAATAAAAATTTAAAAAAAAGAAAGGTATGTGTTCAAGGGACAACAGAAGATTAAAAGAGCATTTTTAAGACTTCTATGTAATTCTTTGATGACCTCAGTCAAGGTGAATTTTGTTGGTGATAGGATCAACAAACCAAAAACTTTCTATTACTGGGACAAATTCACATGTTACGCCATTTGTAACATATCCTAAGTATTACATATGTGAGGAAGACTTAAGGAGATAGAGAAAATCCAGAAGATAAATATTGTGTAATGAGGAACCAGTGAATGAAAACATAACCAGACTAAGGTTCTTCAGTCTAGATAGAAAAACAGTAGAAAAGAGAGAAGATAGAAATCTGTGAACGAAGCAAGGTGTTTAAAAAGGGCTGGAGAAATAGTATAGCAGGTAAGGCGCTTGCCGCATACATGACCGAACCTGGCTCCGTTCCCAGCACCACATATGTCTCCTGCTCACAGCCAGAAGTAAGCCTTAATCATACTGGATGTGTCCTCCATAAACAAATAAAAGAGGTCAGTACTAAACCCTAAAATCAAATCATGAAACTGCATTTCTAAAACTCAATGGAGGTCAATTTAAGCCAATTAAGTAGAAAATAGCATCTTGTGAAACAAATAAAAGAAGAATTAATTGGTTATGCAACAGATCTTTTACAAATGAAGTTAACCAATAGCGGGTAGAATTTTAGTGATGTACAAACTGTGGTGAGGGCTTGACCCTTGAGGTTGAAATTCAAGAAAATAGAGATGTGCTGCCATTTCTCTGGCAACACATTTCCTGGAAACAAAATGTTTGATGGGTGGCAGGAAGATATCTCAAAGGGCTAGAGCTCATGCTTTGGATGCAGAAGGCATAGACTGGGTCCTTGGCATCTTATGGTCTCCAAGCACCATCAGGAACAACTCCTGTGAGTGGGAAGCCAAGAGCCCTCTCATAGAACCTAGCCGTGATTCCCATGTTAGGAACTGCTTGGGACAGACATTGGTGACCGTCGCCCAGGACTTCCTGATCTCAGCGGATACCTGATCTATAGCCACACATCAGGCTGACAGTTTATCTGGCCTTATCTATAGTAACCTCCAGGACGCATCTATTCCCTAAGACCCTTTGATATACAAATGTAAAGCTCAGGATGCACCTACTGCCACAAGACCCTTTGATATGCAAATATCCACCTTGAATGTTAGGTAAAGCTCTTGTTGCTGACCTTACCATATATGGTTAGGGCTGGAGCGATAGCACAGCGGGTAGGGCGCAGCCGACATGGCCGACCCGAGTTCGATTCCTCCGCCCCTCTCGGAGAGCCCGGCAAGCTACCGAGAGTATTCGATATGCCAGACACAGTAACAACAAAGTCTCCAATGGAGACGTTACTGGGCCCGCTCGAGCAAATCGACGATCAACGGGAGGGCCTTTACCTTTACCTTTACCATATATGGTTATATTGCCTCTGCTCCTGACTGAGCTGCCCGGACCCTATATAAACAGCCTGTATCCCTCAATAAAGCCTGTCCCTTTTTCTCTCTGTTTCTAAACTGTACTCTGTCTCTTGTGTCTCGTGTTCATTCGGTTGGTCCCTCCTTGCACCATCGGATCAATCCTCGGGCCACCTCCGCGGGCCGGAGAGTGGTTACCGGGGGCCCCCTGCACCTGTGAATCAAGCCAGGAATAGCCCAGGTACTGCTGGGTGTAATCCCCCTCTGCAGAAAAATGCTTAGGTCCAGGAGACAATACAGTGGTTTGGGTGTATGCCTAGCATGTGCCTCACCCGGACTCAATCTCTGGCACCAGCACGGCTGGCTGCTCACCCCAGCACTGTCAGGATGGCCTGGGTATCCTCAGTGCTACAGGGCCTTAGGAGGATTGAATCCTCGGATCCAACAGTCTAACTGATGACAAGATTCACTGGCCACAGACCCCTGGGGCCTCCTGAGCCTTCCTCCACCAAAAAAGTTTGATGGGCCATGCAACTGGCTCAATAAGGTAGCACTTGTAGCACTGTTCTCCCGCTGTTCATCAATTTTGCTCAAGCAGGCTCAGTAAAGTCTCCATTAGGAGACTTGTTACTGTGTTTGGCATATCGAATATGTCACAAAAATGAAAAGCATTTTATTCATTTTAAAAATTAAGAGAGAGGAAGGGGGAGAGCGAGAAGGATGGAGGGAGAGAGAGAGAAGAAAAATGCCTGCCATAGAGGCAGTTGGAGGGGGAGGGAAACTGGGGACATTAATCCTAAGAAATGGACACTGGTGGAGGGATGGGTGTTGAAATACTCTGTGACTGAAACCCAATCGTGAACATCTTTGTAATGGTCTATCTCACAATGATTCAATAAAATCTTTTTAAATTTAAATAAGTAATTAGTCAAGAATCACAGGCTATGTGTGCTTTAGCATAAAAATAAGTTACACAATCTGTAGTTTATACAATAACAATGAAGGACCGCAAGATATTGAAGAGGGGATACATATATAACCATTGAATCTAGAGTTTAGGAAGAAGGATAGGGAAGGAAAGAAATTGAGGTGGGGAGAAAGATGAGGCAGGAGGGAACTAATGGGAGGTGGGCCAGGGGTCAAGGGCCTCAGGTACTTCCGTGGTGTGGAGGGAGGGGTGGTATAGCGGTATATCCAAAGCATAGTCAAACAAGCTCTGAAAACATGAGATCCAAACTACAACAACCAAACTTTAAAATGTGCCAGGAGGTGGGGGGGGGGGGGGGCAGACTGGAGTAATAGTATAGCAGGTAGGGCATGTCAACCTGGGTTCACATGTGGTCCCTGAGCCTTGCTAGGAATGATCCCTGAACACAGAGCCAGGAGTAAACCCTGAGCACCACCAGATGTGGCCCCAAAACAAAACCAAGCCAAAATAAATGAAAAATTCCGATTCCTAAAAAAAATAAGTTATAACGTATAAGTTATCATATGTATGAAACTATTTTTTTCATCTACTATTATCATGTGGTTGGTTTCTTGCATGAACCTGGGATAAGCATGTTTTATTAATCTACAGGTACTCTATAGGCCTGTGATCCGTTCCCTCTCCTGCCCTGGTCCCCCTCTCTCGCGCTGTACAGTCCACACTGTTAGCCCAGCACACCCAGCTTTCCTTACCTCCCCCACCTTCACCTGTGCCACTGCAGAGAGGTCCTGCCCCAAAGGCTTGTGTCCTCCCTTTCCCGAAGGCTTTGTTGAAAAATCACCGTCAGAGAACCCTCTATGGGTCAGGGTGGAACTCAGCTGTAGAGGGCTGTCTTGCTTAGTGGGGGCTGTTTTTGATCGCCAGCACTGCAAAAACAAAACAAAACAAAACAAAAAAACAACATTGCTTTTGAAGGTCTTTCACCCTGTTTTATCCTGTCAGAATTTAATGATGCCTGACACAGCATAGGTGAATTGTTTGTTGTAAGTCTCCCCCACATCAGCTTTGTGTTCTCCAAACACAAAATCATTCATTTAAAAGCATACATGCATTCCTATGTTTACTACAGTGTTCAGAACAATAGCTATGATATGGAAACCATCCAAGTGTCTAACAATGGATGAATGGATCAAGAAGTCATAGTTCACAGTGAAATATGATGCAGCAGATGCAGCAGTGAGAAAGGATAACATAATATAATTTACTGCTACATGGATGGAACTAGAATTTATTATGACGAGTGAGGTCAGTCAGAAGGAGACTGAGAGATACAGAATATCTCTGTCATATGTGGAATAATAAGATACACAGTAAAGGAGCAACAAATGGCCAAAGATAATAGAATGGGAGTGTTGGTCCACAGAAATGAGTGGGGGGACAAGTGGATGAGAGGGGTCCAAAAGAGGAAAGTGGGGTGTGGTATTGGAATAATATATACATGAAACAATCATTAACAGTATTGTAAATCACAGTTTCTCAATAAAGAAGAGGGGAAGTAAAATGAGTTGAAATAAACATACAGAGAGAGAGAAACACACACAGAGAGACAGAGAGAGAGAATTCTGTACTGAGTACAAACGATATTCCAGGGTTTGGAGTGCCAGTATAGTGCATAGGGGATTTGACTTGCACAGAGCTGACTCAGGTTCCATTCCTGGTACCTCATATGGTTCCCGAAATCCTGGCAGGAGCCAGGAGTAAGCACTGAGCACTGCCAAGTGTGGTCCAAACCCCCATCTCTCTATCTCTCTCTCACACACACACACAAAGAAGAAACTTTATATTTCATGTCTAAAACAATAACTGTGATGGAATGCCAATGCGGTAAATCCTTGGTTAATGGATGGATGCTAACTTGAAACACTACTAATGCTGGATACTAATGCTGGATACTAAAGCAAAGGCCTTGTAATAAATAGAGCTATACTAAATAGCCAGTGATTATTACTTAGATTCTAAGGGTCGCAGATAATGATGCCCAGTTTCTTAAAATATTTATTAGAAAAATAGCCAAGTTTAGGATTCAATTCAATAAGCATAATTTCATTTCGTTAACTTTGTCCTTAAGAACTCACATCTTAGAAAGCTTGAAAGGTCTAGGCCCTACCTCTAGATTTCTGTGAAATCCCCAGGAATATTTCTTTTTTCTGCTTCCACTACTTTAGCTCACTTTTTGAATATCTTATCACCTGATTTTTCTTCTGCCACATGTTAAGCAATATATGGAAATTCTTTGTTGAAAAAAAAAGTTAAGCAAATGAACTGCATGTTAACAAAGTAGACATATTTTTGGGGGGAAGTAGAAGAATTCTACTTATCCACGGAAAATTGGAGTAGAATTATACTAAAGCCACACACACAAAAAAAAACTTTTAGGGGGTATGGTGCCGCCAGCAGGTCAATCTGTACCTGTGAGGCGAGTGCATCATTAGCCTGATGGCACCGTCAGACTTTCAGATACCCCTAAATTACTGCTGCGCCTTTGGCCAGACCCCAAAAACTTGGGGCAAAGTTTACCAAGAAAGTAAATGGCCAAAAGTTAGGTGTGTGGGAGACACACCCACAAACCACCTCTGGCCCAGCTATATAATTGGAGGCATGGCCTCTCTGGTTCCTGATCGAACTGCTTAATGGTCATGATCCCAAAGACTCAGAAAGGAATCTCAGAACCCAAAGGCTTTTGGCAGAAATGCATCCGGTTCCTGCAGTAGGTTACAGGGGCTGGGCCACTCCAGGTGGGAATGGGTTTCGTACCTTGGCCTGTTCCCCATTGTGCCCGGTGACTGCCATCCTCCAGAGGACACTGGAGAGTCAGGTTTGGGCCTGCAGTGACGAGACACGTGGGGCCTCACCAGATAGGGGTGGAACCGGCCCTTTCCTCCCCATCCCAACGAGACCCCAAGTTGCTGCCTACAAACGGCCTCTCTGGCTCCTGATCAAGCTGCTTAGTGGCCATGTTCCCAGGGACTCAGAAACAAATCTCAAAACCCAGCGGCTTTTGGCAGAAATGCATCCGGACTGCATACAAGATGGCCGCCGCCTCAGAGTTTATTGGAAAGCCAGGTATGGCCGGCAGTGACGGGGCAACTGCAGTCTCATGGGAAGTGGGGCGGTACTGGCTCATTCTTCATGCCCTACTGAGGTTACAAGTTGCCCCCCACGAGCGGCTCTCCGGCATGGCCATGGCTCCAGAGGCAAAAGAACTTAATCCAGAGCCCGGCAGCTTGCAGCAGAAAAGTGAATGGACCATGCGTTAAACTATGGTGTCATGCCTCCCTGGGAGGGAAAAGGTGTTGCTCCCTTCCACCTTTTCTCCCCCCAGCAGCAAGGTGGCCGCCACCTCAGAGCTTATTGGAAAGCCAGGCATAAGCTGGCGGTGACAGGGCAACTGCAGTCTCATGGGAAGGGGGAGTGGTACCAGCTCGTCCTTCACGCCCTACCGAGGTCACGAGTTGCCCCCCACGAGCAGCTCTCCGGCATAGCCATAACACCAGACTCACAGAAACCAATCTCATAATTATCTGGCTCTTTGCAGAAATCTAAAATCATTATATGATTCTTATAACCAACTATAGAAAACAAAGTATTTCACAATACCTTTTCAGCAATTCTGATTGTTGGGGGGAGGGAATTCTGAACAATAATGGTGCATCTTTTGTCGAAATAATGAATGTAATCAATATAGAGAAGAGTTAAGTAGAAATCATCTGCCTCACAGGCATTGGGAGGGTTGAAGGGGGGGTATATTGGGATTCTTGGTGGTGAAAAATGGGGAGTACTGGTGAAGGGAAAGGTGTTTGATCATTGTATGACTGAGACTTAAACCTGAAAGCTTTGTAACTTTTCCCACAGTTATTCAATAGATAAATATAAGAAGAAAATAAATAAATAAAATTATGGAAAAAAAAGGTGGAGTTCATGCCCAGTTCAATCAGCTGATTAGTGGCTGAATAAATAGCAGTACTCCTACATAAAAAAAAAACTTTTAGTGAATATAAAAAAATTTAATTTCTTAAAACCTTTTATCACTCAACCATAAAAATCTTTTTTGTTATTGGTTAATTCACTCTTTCTTTTTTTGGTGGCAGGGTCACATCTATTGGTGGTTGTTCAGGGGACCATAGGTGGTTAGGGATATTCCTGGAGCTCTTACAAATCTTCTGCTGCCAGCCTTCTGGTTCCAGAGATTGACTCTGGGTCTGCCTATCAAGGCAGCACCTTACAGGCTATATAATTGCTCCACGCTCCAAGCCCTGGTTAATCCATTCGTTCTTCTTTTTTCTTTTCTTTTTCTTTTTGGGTCATACTCGGTGATGCTCAGGGGCACTCTGCACTCAGGAATTACTCCTGGAGGTGCATGGAGGACCATATGGGACGCTGGGAATTGAAGCCGGGTCAGCCGTGTGCAAGGCAGACACCCTACCCACTGTATTATTGCTTCGGCCCTGGTCAATCCATTCTTAATGTGCACTCTCTCTCTGGTGCTGGGGAAACTCATGGTTATTCTGGTCTTGCTCATGCAGGTCCTTACGCATGCACCCCAGATCTCTGGTTTCTCTCTATGGCCCCTCTGTTTCTCTTTGTATACTCAAATCCATCAAGGTTCTCTGAGTAAAACAACAGCAGCACCAGCAATATACAGCTTCCCTTCTTAACATCCACTCTCAAAAGATAGAAACATATCTTTACTTAGAAGACCTTTGCTGCAGAGTCTGTGTTAGTAGTTCAGTACAGTTTAGATTATGACAAACAGAGAACTTTTGGGGAGTGCCAGGGAGATAGTGCAAGGGTTGAATGTAAGCTTTGCATAGGGGAGGAAGGTTGAATCCCTGGCACCTGTCCTGAGCACACCAGGAGCCACCTCTAAGTACTGAGTGGGGAGTAGTTCCCCTGCACTAAGAGTTAACAAAAACAAATGGGGGAGGGGAAGACATTGGAAACGTTAAATAGTGAGGGTTTGCCATATTTTTGCAGGTTTGAGTTATGCTAGAAAGGAAATCAACATTGAAACATGACTCTTTGTGGAGCATTATTGGAATTGGTGCTTTCATTTAATCATAAATTCATTAAGCAGCCACCACTACAATTAAACTTAAGGCATTTAAATACACCTGGCTTTCCAGAATTCCCATCCACGAAGCACTTGAATCTTTAATAAGAGAAGAGCAATACATATGCTGGGGACAACAAAATGTTGCAACTTGGGCTGCCAGATTTAGGCAGACATGAATGAATACTGGCCCTAGAAGGGACCCATTAGAGCAGGAGGGGCATTCCCTACAAAGGGAAAAGGAAGGAGAAGATGGTCTTGGAAGAGAAGGCAAGGCATGCTCATTTAGGGCGAGGGTTCCCAAAGTAAAAGTCAATGTCCCCTGTAACGGTTCTTTCAACAGGTTCTTGTACTCATTAGCTTGTCTGACGGTGGCTTGGCGCAATTCAAGTGTCAGGTCCATTATAAAGTCAATAAAGAGGCCTTCTCCCCCTCCTCCTCTGGCTTTCTGTTCCTAATTTCGTCTTTTTTTCCCACTTTTTGGGTCACACACAGCAATGCTGAGAGATTCCTACTGGCTCTTCACTCTGGGATCACTCCTGGCATTGCTGGGGTGGGTTGGGGGGAACATATGGGGAGCCGGGACCAAACCTTGGTCAGCCACATGCAGCCACCCTACTCACTGAACTATTGCTCTGGCCCCTCAATACCTTACTTTTCTTTTTTTAAAATTTTTTATCAGTGAATCACCATGAGGTACAGTTACAGATTTACATATTTTCATGCTTATATTTCAGTCATACAATACTTGGGTACCCACCCCTCCGCCAGTGCCCACCCTCCACCACCGATCATCCTGTCCACACCGGCAGGGCATTCCATTTTGTTCTCTCTCTCTCCCTTGGGGTGTTGTGGTCTGCAACAGAGGTTTTGAGTGGCCGTTGTGTACAATCTATAGTCTACTTTCAGCACGCATCTCCCATCCCAAGCGGATCCTCCAACCACACTTTACTCTCTATCTGAGCTGCCTTTTCCCCCAGCATGCGAGGCTGGCTTCCAAGTCGTGGAGCAAACCTCCTGGTACTTATCTCTGCTATTCTTGGGTGTTAGTCTCCCATTCTATTACTTTACATTCCACAGATGAGTGCAATCCTTTTATGCCTGTCTCTCTTTTTCTGACTCATTTCACTTAGTGTGATACTTTCCATGTTGATCCACTTATATGCAAAGTTCATGACTTCATCTTTTCTAACAGCTGCATAGTATTCCATTGTGTATGTGTACCAAGGTTTCTTTAAACACTCATCTGTTCTTGGGCATCTGGGATTTTCCAGATACTGGCAATTGTAAATAGCAATGAACATACAAGTACAAATGTCATTTCAACTATACTTCTTTGCCTCTCCAGAACATATTCCCAGAAGTGACAATACCTTACTTTTAACAGAATTTGGAGTGACCTCAGAAAGCAAGGCCACCCCAAGCAAACACTGTGTAGGTTCACAGGACAAGGCAATCACATTCTCTAACCTAGAAGCGTGTCCCTGCCCACTCCTCTGGCGGTGTACAGAGAATAAACAAGTCGAGGATGACCTCTAGACTCCGGATCCCTCCTTCTATTTCGTTTGCACTGGTTTCTGAGTGAAGTAAAAGGCATTTTTAGAGAAGTGCCTTCGGACTGTGTCTGCTCGGCCTCGGCCAGGAGAACTTGAGACTGTGACATTTGAATTGCCTGGATTTCTGTTCACTTTCTAAGCTACCCTTAAATCCCTAATAAAACGAATGCCCAGAGCCCCCGGGAAATGCCGTAAGGCCCAGGATGCAAGCAACACAGCGACAAGTTTTGTCTGAGAAGCCCAGGGCCTGCAAAGAGCTGGTCCCTGGAGCCCGTTGCCCGCCACCCACTGGTAGGGCCAACTCGTCACTCGCCAGAGGCGGGGCCCAGGAGGCGGAAGCAGTCTCGGCCGCCAGCGCGTAGTCCCGCCCCGTGACGTCAGACACGCGACACTAGTGGCGTCAGACACGCGACGCGGCGCCACGCTGTGGTCTCTGAAAGAGGGTTCGGAGGGGGTCTGATGTCTGCCGAGAGAGCGAGTGTTTTAGTGGGCTTAGAGAGGAGGAGGTGATCTGCGGGGGTGGGGGTAGGGGTGGGGGGTAGGTGCCGGAATTAGTGAAGGGTGCGGGCGCCTCGGTGAGCGAGGGGCTGGTCCTGTTGTTTTTCTCTAGAAACCGCCCCCAGCTCCCAGTTTTCTTCCAGCTGCGGGTCGCCCCATACGCCCTGTCCGAGCAAATGGGTGGGACAACCCGGAGCATGACCAGGTTTTGAAAAGTTTTGGTGGAAGGTGGCTGTGACCCATTTCTTCCCCCCCCCCCTTTTTTTTTCTTTCTGGGTCACACCTGGCAATGCTCAGGGGTCACTCCTGGCCCTGCATTCAGGAATTACTCCCGGTGGTGTTTAGGGGACCATGTGGGATGCTGGGGATCGAACCCGCGTCAGCCGTGTCAAGGCAAATGCCCTACCCATTGTACTATCGCTGCGGCCCCACCCATTTCTCTTAACTCCTTGCACACTCAGACCTGTCTCATGACCTTCCACTCGCCTCTGTTTTCTGATTTAATGCTACCATCTCAGACCGTGGGACAACGCAGCACTCTCCAGTGCCTCTGCTGCCCTGTTCAGACGTTCTTGGAAGTATAAACACAAATTTTATTAATAGAAAGTTCCACTTAGTAAAATTTAAAGAGCTTACTGTTTTTTAAATTTTTATTTATTTTTTAATGTAGGAGCACTGCTATTTATTCAGCCATTGGAGAACTTCCTGGTTTTATTCAACAATAACCAGCACATCGAAAGGCACTCGTAAGAACTGTGTAAAGAAAGTTTCTGTCAAAGAGCTGGTTGTTCCAAGCAAGACATATTTGGGTGTTTTAACAGTGAGGTGGGTTTCACTGGTGATGACTAGGAAATGCCATAAAGACTGGTAAAGGTTAAATTCCTGGGAGAGGCTGGAACTGCAATTATTAAGCCTCGGTTGCTAACGTTGAGCTTAGTAACCCCTGACTCACTTGAACTTGCCTCTTTTAACTGGTTAAATCTTAAAATTATAAGCTGGGCTGATGCTTGTCGAGAAAGTGTTTTATTGAAGTTAAATTTCTTTTTCATAAGTCAAAATTTTAAGCTCTTAAAATTATGATTTATGCAAAAAAATTTCACTAAAAATATTTATTAGGAGAGAAAAGATACTCAAGAGAGAATGCAGATTTTTCCCCAGAAAGAGATGAGAGCCTGATGAAGTAAAAAGAAATGCTTCCAGGTTGGGACTAGTAAATGGTGGCCCCAAATTTTAAAAGCCCCTTCCGAAGATATGAATCACAGTGACTTCATTTATACATAAAATCACAGGAACGGGCTGGAGCTAGAGTACAGCAGGTAGGGCTTTTGCCTTGCAAGCACCCGACCTGGGTTGGATTCCCAGCATCCCATATGGTCCCTTGAGCACTGCCAGGAATAATTCCTGAGTGCATGAGCCAAGAGTAACCCCTGTGCAATGCCAGGTGTGACCAAAAAGAAAAAAACAGGAACATTTCTGGGTTTAAATTCTGTTTTCTGGTTCATTCTTTATGCCTTGAAGCAAATTCACTTAATTACTAACTCAGAGGTGTTGCAAAACCAAGAAATTTAATATTTGTTAAGGGCTCTTTGATGGTTTCTGATGACAGAGATGTTAACTAGAGGATTACTCTTTCTGAATCTGCAAGCATCTTTAGATTTCATACACAGTGATGTATCTCATAATGACATTTGTTTAACAGCCGATGGGGTATAATGATGGTGCCCCCAATATCCTATTTTTTGGTGGCATCATAACACAGTGTAGTGTACTAAAGAATTGTCATGGATAGCCCGGCGCATATTCCATACTGCTTTCTTTAAAATGGAGAACTGTTTGGAGAGAAACACTTTCTTCTTGTGCAGTGCCAGTAATCACAGTGCAGGGCCTCGCAATATAAGGTCAGTACCAAACTGTGTTCACGCTCTCCCCTGATATTACTGGTACTACATAACAGCGTGTGCTCTTGTTTTGAGTTCTGCTGAAACACAGTTTGCTGTTAGTGAGGTTATACTCGAGGATTCTTGTTGTTTTATTTATTTAGGGATTAGTGCTTACTATTATATGCAGAGAGATAGAATCAGGCTGGAGGATAGCACAGTGGGTAGGGCTTTTGCCTTACCCGTGGCAGGCCCAGGTTCAATTCCTCCGTCCTGTCCCTCTACGAGAGCCCGGCAAGCTACTAAGACTATCCCGCCTGCATGACAGCCTGGCAAGCTCCTCGTGGCGTATTTGATATGCCAAAAACAGTAACAAGTCTCAGAACGGAGACATTACTGGTGCCTGCTCGGGCAAATTGATGAACAACAGGACGACAGTGCCACAGTGCTACCAAACTGCTGAGCCACAATCCTGTCTGAAGATTTACGCACTATGACATTTGAGCAAGCACTACATTGCCTAATGACTTATTTCCGAGAGTTTATCTCTGTAGCCAGGTGTTACATCGCTTTATTTTCTGCAACCATTTAAAATGTCAAGTGAGGAGCCTGCAGTGTGGCTTAGCATCGAGTGCTGGCATTACAAATCTATTTTTTTAAATGTCAAATGATATTTGTTAAGTGTATAAACTCTCCGGGGGCGGCCAGGGGGAGGCCCTGATGACTCTTCCCCTAGCCGCCTGGGTTCTGGGGGGCCTCCAGGCGCCACTCGCCCAGCCTGGGCAGCCCGGGTCATGGGGCAGACGGTGGACTAAACGAGGGCCTAGCCAGTTGATTGACCAGATGCCGTTTATTCCACTCTCCCCACGTGACAGCCCCAGTCTCTCTGAGCCTTCCATTCTAGTCTCACACTGCTCCTCATTCCCGTCCCCTCTCTCTCTCCCCCTCATCTCTCCACACTCCATCTCACAGCCTGGGCTCTCCCTCTCCGGGCCTCATCTCTGCCTGCTCCTATATTCTTCTACGTTCTTCTCCTTCTGTCCCCCTTGCTAGTCTCTCCACACTCCATCTTGTTGCCCTGCTCTTTCTCAATCTCTCCAGCTCTCTTCCTCTCTCAAGCTCTCTTGTCACTCCATCTCCCCAGCACTGCACCCAGTCTGGTAGCAAAATCAACATAAGAAAGCCCTTCCTCACTGCCAGGCTCAAGGGCAGAAACACCACCTGGGGTATTCCAAAGCCCTTCCAGATTGCCAAGGGCAAAATACCTCTCTTTTTTAATTAAAAAAATTTTTTTATTAGTGAGACACCATGAGGTACAGTTGTAGACTTACAAATTTTGTGCTTGGGTTTCAGTTATACAGTGATCAAATACCCACCTCTTAAGGTGTTTTTCTTCTTTCCTCAGTCCAATAATCCTATTACATCTTAATACTAGTTATTTTTGTATGGACCCAGTAAGAGATACATTGAGGCTTGTAGGGCAGCTCTCCTGGGAACATCTTGCCACAGACTCAGATTACTGAGCTCAAGGCAGATTAATCTTTCCTAACCCTAGCAGGGTCCGAATCTAGTTATTACTTTTTGGATCATGACAGCATTTGTCCATGACCAAGCTCTTAGCTTATAGTTAAGCATTATGGCACTTCCGGCCAGGCCCATTTTGATGCCAGGGTAGCACATAGCTTACTGCTTGCCCTGTTTCCATCCAGTCCCTCTTCGGGACCCTGCTTTTGTGGGTGCTAAGAAGTAAGGGCAGATGCCCAGGAGGAAAATATCACTGAGAGCCACATTACAAAAGTATAACATATACTGTCTTTTTGTGTCCATACAAAAAAGGACATTGCTCTTAACTCTGCAAAGGATTTAAGGAGAAGAGAAAAACAATATTTACAAGTCAACAGCTCACAATGGAGATGTTACTGGGGGGGGGGGGGGGAAATGGGAGGACAGTGCTACAATGCAGTGCTACAAGTCAACAGAACACAAAGAAAGAAATTACGAATAAACACAGAGGAATGGGAGCACTGTGATGGGAGCAACCCAATAAATTTAAACTACCTGAGGCTATGCAGGAAGGATAAAACAATGTTATCCTACAGTTAAGAAGTGTTTCTAGGGTTGGAGTGATAGTACCACAGGCACGGAATGTGCCTTGCATGTGACCAACTAGGGATCAATCTCTGGAATCCCATATAGCTTCTTCCAGCCAGTCAGAAGTGATTCCTGAGCACAGAGCCAGGAGTAACCTCTGAGCACCACCAGATATCCAAGTTTTTCTATTCTAGGCTTACACTACAACTTATTTTCCATTTCAGCTGATTATAAGGTTCCTCATTGAATGATTGAATGTCTTCCACATTCAATGGATTGGATTTAGACAGTTTTTTATGACTCTATCATAATGGATCAGTTATCTGAAAGGTGGTGATTACTGTACTATGCATTTACCATATTGATATAGCTGTTATAAAATGCATATTTCTTGTCACACACAGATGCATCTTTTTTTTTTTAAGCCTCCAGAACAGCACTTCTGCCACTGCACAGCCCAGTTTGCAGACCCTGATGATTCAATGCCCGGACCACACCATGTGATGTGGTGACCACCAGGGTTACAACCTATAGTGCCGGGGGTCAGCTCACGTCCTTCTATGTAACTAGCCCTTGGAGCTGTCTCTGTGACCCTTACATGAAAATGTTATGATTTGGGTAGATTCATTTAAAGCACATTGTAAGCCTTCATTTTAGGAGATTCAAGTCTATGGCTTTCTTCTTCCAGCCAAAAAAACGTTTATCATGAACAAACCAAATATATTCTATTTGACATTTTGAATATGAATTCTTTTGTTAGACGGCTAGTACTTATGATCCAGACAGAAAACAGGATTGGGAAAGCAGATGCTATAATATATCACATTGGTACTTGGTTACTCTGCCTAATTCTGGCTTTATTATATTTTTTGGTCTTTGTACACTTAGTTGCATTACCATTAAAAAGTGGTTTGCTTTTTTTTTTTAATGAGGACTTATTTCAAAAACTGGCTCTCATCAGAGGAGCTAATATTGACTTTCTATGGTTTTGTAAGCTAGGTCCTAGCTGAAATAGGTGGCAGGTAGAAAATAGGGCTTGGGGCCAATTCAAAATCAGGACTAGCATCTGTTACTGTTATCTTACTGTCTTATTAAGTTGAAGCCCCTTAATTGCCCTCTGCACAGTGATAACTGTTATATCAGTTATGTCTCTGATTTCTTTTTGTTACCTTGGAAAAGTTAAGTTTCTTGATTATACTGTACATTCGCTTAGTTAAAAAAAGAAAAATTATTTTTCAATTCTTATATTTCAGCAAATTTTTTTTTCTTTTTGGGTTACACCCAGCGATGCTCAGGGGTTACTCCTGACTCTGCACTCAGGGATTACCCCTGGTGATGCACAGGGAACTATATGGGATGCTGGGAATTGAACCCATGTCAGCCACATACAAGGCATGCCCTACCCACTGTGTTATCACTCCAGCCCCAGATATCAGATTCCTATAGTAACATTTCACTCTTAAATTACCAGTTTCTATTTTTCATTTATTTATTTTTATTTATTTAGGGTTTGGGCCATGCTGAGCTGATTGTGCACAGGTCCTACTTCCCAAATTGCTGAATTTTAAAAATTACCTGGAAAATACCTTTTTTAAAAACTCCTTAATGCAAAAATAAATTAATTAATTAAATAATTGTGTATATTAAAAAAAAAACTCCCTAATGCTTGTCTGCTTGTCCTCTTGTTTTCTTTCACACAACCTATTGCACAACTACTGTCTGGGAGTCTATCAGTAAGGATCTATCTCACAGTACTACAAAATATTTTTGTTGTTAATATTTTAAAACATACCTGCTATTGACTGAGAAGCTGAGGTGTCATCTAGCATTAGCAACCTGCTGTGCAGCTTCAGTGTTACAGCTGCAGCATAAATTCAGGAACACAGAGCCAGGTGCCACTACAAACCAAAGGCAACACTTCTACAGGCAGAGAAGGTAGAGATAGTCTACATCTGCTTTACGCCGATCAGCATTCTGATGGCTGGAAAGTTAGTTAAGCCATGATTGGCCTGTTATATCCTGGACTTTCTAACTTGCTTGCCTGGTTTCATTCCCCCTGCAAAAGTATCTGAGCATGGGCCATGGAGGCAGGCAGGGGGTGGGGGATGGTGGGTAATGGAAGGGAACCTGCTGACACTGGTGCTGGGAAATGTACACTGATGGAGGGATGGGTGTTGGAATATTGTATGATTTAAGTCCAATCATGAACAGCTTTGTAATGGTCTATCTCACAGTGATTCAATAAAAAAGTTTAAAAAATAAAGTATCTGATCATGGTCTGGAGTGATAGTACAGCAGGTAAGGCATTTGCCTTGCACATGGTTCACCCTGGTTCAGTCCCCAGCATCCCATTTGATTCCCCGAGCACAGGAGTAACTCCTGAGTGCAGAGCCAGGAGGAACCCCTGAGCATCACCGGGTGTGACCCAAAAAAGAAAAGTAAGTGGGAGCATGCTGTAATATGCACCTAAACTTGCCTGAGACTTGACCCTTGACCTCTTATTGAGGGCTGTGGAAGTGACCCAAAAGGAATGAATAACTGAACTCAAAAGTAAAAACATCAAATTCCTCTGGGCCTGGGCTCTTGAGAATGTTAAGAATGTTTCTCTTATCTTGTCCTTCTCCTAAAAGCCTATCAGAAATGGTTCTTTGGATTTACAGATACATTTGAGCCTGCCTCCCAGGCCTCCTTGAATCCTCTAGCCTGTAATCTGACCTTTCTACATGTCAGTTCTTTTTCTGTATAATTGGCATATTTTGACATGTAAACAAGGTGGTTCTCTGCCATTGTCTACCACCATTCAACCTGCTGACTTGTTAATAAAGTCCTTTAAAGTCCTTTTTCTATCATGTCTTTTGATTGATTGCTCAATGGAATTGCAGTGGAACTGGACCTTTAAGATTACAACTGGACTAAGGATGATTGTGTGTGTGTGTGTGTGTGTGTGTGTGTTAGTCTTTGGTACTATATTGTGCTAGTCTGGTACTAAACAGATAATATATACTATTTCATTACTAACTTCCTTTTATATTTGTCTAGGTTCTCTTTCCTATTTGTACACAGTCACAATTTTAAATTTGCATTGGCTATTCATAATTCTTAATTTTTAATATCATTTTGGGGCCAGAGCTATAGTGCAGGAGGTAGGGTCTTTGCCTTGCACGCAGTTGACCCAAGTTCAATCCCCATTATCCCATATGATCTCCTGAGTGCAGAAACAGAAGTATCCCCTGAGATTCTCTGGGTGTGACCCAAAAAACCAACCCCCTCAAAAAAAATCAAACAAAATTTCAATATACATTTTAAATGTAATGAAATGTCATTACCTGTGGATGAACTACCAAACTTGAAAAATAAAAATTACCTTCAGTTACCTCTGAAGTTCATTGGGTGTGCTTATGTGATTACAATCCTCTGCTTGACCCCAGGACAAGAACTGCACATGTGTATTTCTTTTCCTGTGTAGGTTTGCTTCCTTGTCTAGTTGAATATATTGTTCTATTTAAATCATTTTTCATTTTCGGGGCCTTCCAAATAGTGCTTTGTGAGGCCAGAGATCTGCTTGGCAAAATTCAGCTCGCCTGTGTGGCCACGCGTCTGAGTCCTTGGGCAGGGCAAGGCAACACTGCTTGGGCTCAGCAGTGCCTGCTACCGGCTGATTGGGCCACCACCAGTGATGCTCATGGTCACATGAGGCGCCAGGGTAGAATCCAGACCACCACATTCAAAGCACTTTCTCAAGCCCCTTGAACTAGTTCTCCTGTCCTTTTAATTTGTTTTTAAACTTTCTACAAATGATGTTTTTAGCTTTATACAAATGATATCATGCTTTTTAAAAAATAGAATCCTGTGAGATACAGTTACAAAGATTTCATGATTGATTTACAGTCATACAATGATTGAACACCCATCCCTCCACCAGTGCGCATTTTCTACCACTAATGTTCCCAGTATCCCTCCCATCACAACCCACCTTACCCGCTGCCTCTGTGCAGGCACCTTCCTTCTTACTCTCTCTCTACTTTTGGGCATCGTGGTTTATAAGACAGATACTGAGAGGCCATCATGTTTGGTCCTTTGTCTACTTTTAGCATACATCTCCCATGATATCCAAGTGGATATCATGCTTCTTAACTCAGCTTTGGGAGAATAGAGAAAGTATATACCACACTGGCAGATGTGGAATGGTAGGGTATATTCCATGGTTAAACTTATTGTCTTGGGGGATCTGGGACTGTATTTTGATATACTTTTTGTAGTTCTATCATATATGTTTATTTCAACTGCTAAAATTTAAGTGAGTCACATTTTCTATCTTGGAGATTCACTAACATTTCAACCTGAGATGTGTATTCTAAACTCTCTCTCTGGAAAATCTCATGTTTTCTCTTAAACATGTAACTCACTTATCCGTCTCCCACTTCCTAGTCAGAATTCCTATAAAGATACAGTATCATGAATCATCAAAGATCTTTACCTAAGAACTTAGGTCTCTTCTCAGAAGCTTTTTCATTCATTCCTTCCTCCATATAAAGTGGTTCTGTCTAGTCCTCTCCCACCTGTTTCCATTTATGAACATACCTTCTATAAGAAAAAGACATTTCTAAGTAAAATTTCCTTCATGTGACCTCTACATTAATGCAGATATAACAGAAAACAATATGTAAAAGTTATTATCCTAGGGGCCAGAGAAATAACATAGTGGCCACTTGCTATATACATAGCTAATCCCCTGAGCACTTCCAGGAGCGATACTTGAGCACAGATTCTGTGACATTCCCCCACCTCCCAAGCCAAAAAAAAAAAGTTCTTGTCATTTTAGTTCCTTTGATATGAAAGATTTCTGATTCTTAAAAGACAAATGAGGAGCTGTAGAAATAGGACAGGAGTAAGGCATTTACTTTGCATGTGACTGACCTGGATCCTATCCCAGTAACCCTTGCTATTTTTTCAGTTTTTTATGCAGTACAGTAAAGGATAGGTTAGTATTTCACAATGACGTTAGAAATTTGAGAATCGACTTATTTCTGATAGGAGAATATGTCTGTTTTTGGGAAATTCTACCTGAAGCTGGCTTTCCATTTTCTCTTTAACTGTTTTAAAGCATTTTTTGAAATTAAAAAAAATTACAATGAAAATTTAGGCTAGTTTTATAATGAAAGCAGAACAGCAGATAACTAATTATTATGTTTTTTTAAATTTTGTTTCATTCTGCTTTATTCTGCCACACCTGGCAGTGCTGGAGGATACTCCCGTTTCTCTGCTTGGGGACCAGTGTGCTTCAAGGACCACATGATGCTGCTTGCCAGGCCCAAGCCTCTGGACTGAAAAGCATGCACTCAGCTATTGTGTCATCTCTCCAGCACCAATTGTCTATTTTTTATAAAGAAATATTTAGGAGAGGGGCTGGAGCGATAGCACAGCGGGTAGGGCATTTGACTTGCACATGGCCAACCAGGGTTCAATTCCCAGCATCCCATATGGTCCCCTGAGTACCGCCAGGGGTAATTCCCGAGTGCAGAGCCGGGAGTAACCCCTGTGCATCACAGGTGTGACTCAAAAAACCCCCAAAAAAATGGAAAAGGAAAAGAAATACTTAGGGGGTGGAGATGGTATAGGTAAGCACCCTAGCACGCACCTGACCTGGTTAGTTTCGCTGCTCCACACAGTTCCCCAAACACCACTGGTGGAGGCCACTGAGCACCAGCAGATGTGGCCCTGGAGGATTCCAAACACCACCAAGGGACCTGGTTTCCCAGGTGCCACAGGGCCTGAGCAGCACTGCACCCCTGAGCCCTCATCAGTAGGATTGATGGAGAATCTTTACTGTGGCCCCAGGCTTTCTGCGCACCACGAGGGAGATCATGTCAAATAAAATCAAGAAATAATGAATTTATTCATTCAAATGAAGGTAATATAAATGATACAGAACAGAAAATATTGGAAATCTTTAGATGTTAAAATGTGAATATGTTATTAGCCAACACCACTAGCATTTCCTGTTAAGCGTTCATACATATACATAACTACCTTTTCTCTTTTACATAGGAATACCATATATGTAAATTATATGGTGATTATGAAAAAATAGAGATGCTGAAAATATTCTTGTCTTTAAGATGTCTACTTGAGTAGATATCCTTATTTGATCTCGTGATTTCATCATGGTGAAGCATAGTTGTTTTTCATCTCTTTAAACAGTTATTGGTATATACTAGCTTTTTAATAATTAAGCCACTTTATATGATAATAGTTTGGACAAAACTATTTATATTAATTATTGAATGTGACGATTTAAGCTTTCAATATTTCCCTTATTGTTGTTATAATTTTTTTGTTTGGGAGTCACCACATCACTGCTCAGGGTTATTCTTTTAAATTTATTTCTTTAAATTTTTGGTTCTTTGGGTCATACCTGGTTATGCTCTGGGGTTCCTCCTGGTTCTGCACTCAGAGCGGTATTTGGGTGACCAACTGAACCCAGATTGGCTGAGGGATTGAACCCAGGTTGGCTGAGTGCAAGGCAAATGCCCTACCCTCTCTACTATTCCTCTGGCTCACTTTAAGTATTTTCAACATAAGAATATTGCTGCACACAATTAACTGTTTTTTGCTGTTTTTTGGGTCACACTCAGCGATGCTCAGGGGATACTCCTGGCTCTGCACTCAGGAATTACTCCTGCCAGTGCCCAGGGGACCGTATGGGATGCCAGAGATCAAAACCAGGACAACCACATGCAAGGCAAATACCCTCCCCACTGTACTATCACTCTGGCCCTTTTGCTTTTGTGTGGTGACTCTACTAGAAGTAATAGGTCAAGTCTTATCATAATGGTACAAACCTAGAAATAGTAAAAGGGAAGGTAAAAAATAACAAGTATATGGAGACAAAATAACATACTACTGAAGAATTATTTGTTTAGCAAGGAAATCAAAAGAACAAAATGAAGGCTGTTTTGGGTATTTTGGGGGATGGGAGTGGAGGTTGGGCCACACTTAGCTGTACTCAAGGGCTTACTCGCAGGGATCACTCCTGGTAGTTCTCAGGGGACCATAAGTAGTTCATGTAGTGCTACAGTGCTACAGTTTAAGTAATATCGTTGCATATGACAACTTCTTGATTTCCTTTTCCTGTAGTTACTTGCGTGTTGAAATATATCATTTTTTTGTGTATTAAATTTTCAGCCTGCTACTGTACTATTTGGCCTGGAGCGATAGCACAGCAGGTAGGGCATTTGCCTTGCATGCAACCAGGCTGGCCGACCCGGGTTCGATTCCTCCGCCCCTCTCGGAGAGCCTGGCAAGCTACCAAGAGTATCCCGCCCGCACGACAAAGCCTGGAAAGCTGCCTGTGAACGTATTTGATATGCCAAATACAGTAACGTCTCACAATGGAGACGTTATTGGGCCCGCTCAAGCAAAATCGAAGAACAACGGGAGGACAGTGCCACAGTGCTACTGTACTATTTGATAACTAATAGCTTTCTGGTCAGGTTTAGGGTTTTCAATGTACGCTACCTCATTATCTGCACAATATTTAGTTTTACTTCTTTTACAACTTAAATTCCTTTACTTTTTTTCTCTTACCTAACAGCTCTGGCTAGGTGTTCAATATTGTGCTGAATAATAGAAGACACAGTGGATATGCTTGAAATGCTGAGATTTTTCTTGTTTCTTGTAGTGACCTGTATTGTTAGAAGCTTCTCTCATGTTACCACTTTTTCCTACACCCCATAGGTTCTGGGGTATATATATTAGCACATATATTCATTTTTCTCTGTCTCCAGGTAGTTTGCATCCTTTTTTGAGGAGCCAAAAAGATAGTAAAGGGGGTGAGACACTCTCTTTGCATGTGGGGTGGAGGAATCGAACCCAGGTTGGCCGTGTGCAAGGCTAATGCCCTACCCGCTATGCTATCGCTCCAACCCAAGAACAGGAATGTAAAAGTTTTAAAATGTTGAGTTCTAAAATCAACAAGTTCCAAATTCCCTACCTTCTTCCCCCAACCTTTTTTTATGAGAGCAAGGGTGTTGTTTATGTTTAGGGACTGTATGGGGTGCCAGGGATAGAACCTGGATCTCCCGTGTACTATCTCTCTGGCCCTCCTGCTATATTTCTTCATATCCTGAATATGACAGAGAAGAGAGGACTTCATGAAGTAAAAAAAATGGATTGCCCAACTTAGGATGCTAGTGATTCCACAGTGGAATGCCACATACTAATAATTTTAAGATAACTTAAGAAATTTTCTAGATTTCTCAGAACCATTTGTTAAACATATTTTCTCCATTGTATGATCATAGCTCCCTTGTCATAAATTACCAAGTGCGTGTGGAATACATTTTTTGGTGGGAGGGTCACACCTGGTGATGCTCAGGGATTACTCCTGGCTCTGCACTCAGGAATTACTCAGGCGGTGGCTGGGAGAGATGCCAGGGATTGATCACTGATCAGCCATATGAAGGCAAATGCCATAACCGCTGTCTTAACCCTCAGGCCTCTCTAAGCTCTCAGTTCCGTTCCATTAATACATGTATGTTTTTATTGCTCTCAATTCTGTTCCATTAATATGTATATTCTTTTTTTTGTGGGGGGGGGCACATCTGGAGATGCTCAGGGGTCACTCCTGGCTCTGCACTCAGGAATCATTCCTGGTGGTGCTCAGGAAACCGTATGGGATGCTGGGAATCAAACCGGGGTTGGCTGCGTTCAAGGCAAACACCCTACCCCCTGTGCTATCGCTCCAGCCCCAAAATGTCTATTCTTATTCCAATATTTTGATTACTATTGCTTTTAGTACGATATGAAATTGTGAAGTTTGATGCCTCCATTTTTCTTCTTTTTCTCAGGACTGCTTGGCTATTTGGGTACTTTGTCATTTCATGCAAATTTTAGGTCACTTTGCTCTATTTCCATAAAAATTGGTATTGAAATTTTGATAAGTATTTCATTGCATCTGTTTATTGCTTTGGATAAGGTGGACACTATGATAATGTTAATTCTTCTCATTCATGAGCAGGGAATTTCTTTGTGTCTTATATTACTTTTAACCATATCTACAGCATTTGGAACTAAAGGGATAGTTTGATAGTCTGAGTATGTTTTCCATGCAGGAGGCCTGGGACCAATACTTGGTACCAGCAGGAGTGAGCACCAAGCTGGGAAGAGTTCCAGCTATGGCCTTAAAGACAAATCCAAAAAAAAAACCCAACCATACAAGTAATATCTTCAGTTTTTATTATACTTTTTCTAGGTATTTAAATTTTTTTTTATTTCGTTTAAGTAATGGGCCTGAGGGATAGCACAGCGGTACGGCATTTGCCTTGCACGCAGCTGGCCTGGCCGAGCCAGGTTCGATTCCTCCGCCCCTCCCAGAGAGCCCGGCAAGCTACTGAGAGTATCTCGCCTGCACGGCAAAGCCTGGCAAGCTACCTGTGAAGTACTCAATATGCCAAACACAGTAACAACAAGTCTCAAAATGGAGACGTTACTGGGCCCACTTGAGCAAATTGATGAACAATGGGAGGACAGTGCTACAGTACTACATTCCTTTTCTTATGAATTGTTCAAAATGTGGGATTGTGGGCCCAGGCGACAGAACAGTGGGTAGGGCATTTGCCTTGCACGCGACCGGCTGGGGTTCAATCCCTGGCATCCCATATGGTCCCCTGAGCACTGCCAGGAGTGATTCCTCAGTGCAGTGCCAGGAGTAACTCCTGAGCACCGCCGCTTGTGACCCAAAAAGTCAAAACAAAAAAAGTGGGATTATATAGATCCTTTACCTCAATACTCGGTTTCCTAAAATTTACAATTGAAAAGGCAAATTTACATGTCAAGACATTAATTTTTTAAAATCTTTTTTAATGTAGGAGTACTGCTGTTTATTCAGCCACTGATTAGCTGATTGAATTGGGCATGAACTCCACCTTAATTTTTTTTTCATTTTTTTATAATTTTATTTATTGAATCACCATGAGAGCAGTTACAAAGCTTTCGGGTTTAAGTCTCGGTCATACAATGAAAAACCCATACCTTCACCAGTGCCCACCCCCATTCCACACCCTTCCTCTACCTGTGGGGCAGATAATTTCCACATTACTCTCTCTCTACTTTGATTACATTCAATATTTTGACACCAGACCCACCATTATTATTTGGGATTTTACCCCAACCCTCAGATCTGCTGAAAAGGCAACAGTAGACAATTTTTTTTCTATTGCTGATGTGTGTGGCTGCAGTAGTGGCCGCACGATTTTGAAATTTCAAAATTTTAGCACTTAAATCTGGAGGGATTTCTGCCAAAATCTGCTGAGTTCTGAGATTTGTTCCTGAGTCTCTGGGATCATGGCCGTTAAGCAGCTTGATCAGAAAGGTAATTCATGGGTGGCGACTTGGGGTCTCGTTGGGATGGGGAGGAAAGAGCCGGTTCCACCCCCTTCCCATGAGGCCCCATGTGTCTCATCACTGAAGGCCCAAACCTGACTGCCCAATGGCCTGTGGAGGATGGCAGCCACTGAGTCGCCAAGGGGGAGAAGGTGGAGGGACAACACCCTTTCCCACCTGGGGTGGCCCAGAGAGAGTAACATACTGTGGGGTCTTGATGCACTTCTGCCAAAAGCCATTGGGTTCTGAGATTTTTTCTAAGTCTCTGGGATCACGGCCATTAAGCAGCTTGATCAGGAGCCAGAGAGGCCATTTGTGGGCGGCGACTCGGGGTCTCGTTGGGGTGGGGAGATAAGGACCGGCTCCACCCCCTTTCTGTGAGGCCCCGCATGTCTCATCACTGTGGGCCCAAATCTGTCTGTCCAGAGGCCTCTGGAGGTTGGTGGCCACAGGGCTGCCAGGGGAACATGCCAAGGCACAAAACCTATTCCCACCTGGGTTGGCCCAGCGCCGTTAACCTACAGCAGGGACCAGACGCATTTCTGCCAAAAGTCACTGGGTTTCAAGATTTGTTTGAGTCTCTGGGATTATGGCCATTAAACCGCTTGATCAGGAGCCAGAAAGGCAATTCATGGGCAGCGACTCGGTCTCATTGGGATGGGGAAGAAAGGGCTAGTTCCACCCCTATCCACATGAGGCCCATGCAGTGAGTGTGTCTCATCACTGCAGGCCCAAACCTGACTGTCCAATGGCCTCTGGCGGATGGTGGCCACTGAGCTGCCAAGGGGGAGCAGGCGGAGGGACAGCACCCTTTCCCCCCTCGGGTGGCCAGACAACAGTAACCTACTGCGTGGTCCGGATGCATTTCTGCCAAAAGCCCCTGGGTTTCAAGATTTGTTTCTGAGTCTCTGGGATCATGGCCATTAAGCAGCTTGATCAGGAGCCAGAGAGGCCGTTCGTGGGCAGCGACTCAGGGTCTCGTTGGGACGTGTAGGAAAGGGCTGGTTCCACCCCCATCCCGTCAGGTCCCATGTGTCTCGTCACTGTGGGCCCAAACCTGACTGTCCAGTGGCCTCTGGATGATGGCGGCCACCGGGCTGCCAGGGGGAACAGGCCAAGGCACGAAACTTATTCCCACCTGGAGTGGCCCAGCCCCTGTAACCTACTGCAGGGACTGGACGCATTTCTGCCAAAGGCCGTTGGGTTTCGAGATTTGTCTCTGAGTCTCTAGGATCATGGCCGTTAAGCAGTTCGATCAGGAACCAGAGAGGCCATGCCTCCAATTATATAGCTGAGCTGGAGGTGGTTTGTGGGTGTGTCTCCCACATACCTAACTTTTGTCCGTTTACTTTCTTGGTAAACTTTGCCCCAAGTTTTTGGGGTCTGGCCAAAGGCACAGCAACAATTTTGGGGTATCTGGAAGTCTGAAGACACCATCAGGTTGCTGATGCATTTGCCTCACAGGTACAGATTGACCTGCTGGCGGCACAATACCCCCAAGACATTAAGTTTTACAGTAACTAAATGACACACAGAATTTAGTCTGTTTATTTTATTGATGGGTGTTTTTGGTGTGGTCACAGCCAGCTCTATTCAGGGCTTACCCCTGGCTCTGTGCTCAGGAGTCACTCCTGTGGTGTTGGGGATTGAACTGGGTTGACCATGTGCAAGACAAGTGCCTTATCCCATGTGCTTTTTTTTCTGGCCCCATATGTCAGGATTTAAAAAAAATTTTTTTCCTTCTCCCTCCTCCTTCCTTGGTTTGTTGTGGATGTTTTTGATGTGTTGATGCTCACACAGTACCTGTGGTACTCTCCAAGGGCACACATCAGATTGTGGTGCCTGCATACTTTGCCTCTGTGCTCACTGGGATCTGCACTCCCTTAGTCGTTGTCTAACACACATGCTCGTGGAGGGGCCCCCTCCTACCTGAGGTGCACAGAGTATGGTTGTGATACTCGCCAGGGGTAACTGTGTTGCTTACACATGGGCTTGCCAGGGGTTGTAGTTTCTGGTCGTGTTTGTTACTGGCGTGTCTCTTAGTCATGGTGTTTGTGGGGGAGAAAGATTGGGAGGCAGGGTGGGTGTCACCCCTTTTTTATGTGGTGTTCACACACCTGGCTGTAGTGAAGAAATCATTTGTGATGCCAGTGCTCATGGACTGGCATCTGTGAGCAGAGCTGCCCGGATCAAAGTCAGCATGGGAGAGACCAGGGACTTCAACTCATTGCCATCTACTTGCAAGGCAGACATTCTAAACTATGGTGCTATTTCTCTGGACCCTTCATGTCAGAATCTCAATTTAGCATTAAATGAAAGGACTGAGAACATGACTTGGCACTAGAATATTTGCCTTGCTTGTATGAAGGCCTGGGCTTGATTTTCAGCACCATCAAAGAAAATAATCAGAAACATTAAAGATAAAAATTTCGGGGCTGGAGCGATAGCACAGTGGGTAGGGTGTTTGCCTTGTGGTCGGCTGAGCCGGGTTTGATTCCCAGCATCCCATATGGTCCCCTGAACCCTGCAGGAGTGATTCCTGAGTGCATGAGCCAGAAGTAACCCCTGAGCATCACCGGGTATCTGTATCACTGTCATCCCACGGATCATCGAATTACCCGAGCGGGTGCCAGTAACATCTCTATTCTTCCCAGCCCTGAGATTTTAGCAGCCTCTTTTTACTCGTCTTTTCCCAATGGTTGGAGGGTCTTTCAGGGTCAGGGGAATGAGACCTACTGTCATTACTGTATTTGGCGTATTGAATACGCCACGGGGAGCTTGCCTGGCTCTGCCCATGCGAGTGGGATACTTTAAGTAGCTTGCCGGACTCTCCAAGAGGCATAAATGGGTAGGAAGTGTCTTGTAAGTGTCCAGAAAGCGGTCTGGAGCATGGCAGTGGTTGAGTAGTAGAGGTCGGCTGCGGGGGATGGGGTGGGGAGGGCTCGCACCCGCCCACAGCCTGGTGCAGAGTCTGGTGGCATGGTTCTGGAAGCCTCCCTTTATACTCCCGTCTGGGAGGAGCATCCATGAGTTCCGGTGTATGGCTGATGAGGAGATTATCTGGCGCTGGCAGAGTGTGGTTTATGAGTGTGATCCCTGAGTCACCGGAGACTGGGGAAGCAGGCAAAGGAACTCTGTTCCGGGTGTGATGAGTCCAGAGTCGAAGGTCACAAAGTTCCACATATGGGTTCCGTGGCACTTCATTCTTGTGTGAGGCTCGGCCTGAGCATCTGGAAAGTGGCCTGGAGTGTGGTAGTGGTTGGGCAGTGGCTGCTGGGGCTGGATTCCTTGGGGTGGGGAGGGCTCTCACTGGGTGTGACCCAAAAAGCAAAAATAAATAATAAATAAATATTTCAGTTGCTTGGGAATGGAGAGATACAAGGGTTCAGGTGCTTGCAACACACACCTGCTGTTCAGTTCTATCCCCAGTACTGCATATGGTCCCCCCAAGCGCCACCAGAAGTGATTCCTGAGCACAAAGCCAGAAGTAAGCCCTGAGCACAGCTGGGTGTGACCCTAAAACAAAAGAAAAAATTCAATTGCTATATTATTGTATTTCACCACAGAATCATCACAGATTTTATGCCTATATTTTTTTCTTTCTTTTTTTTTCAATAGTCTGAGGTGTAATCATTATGTGAAGTTTTTTGTGTTGGTCTTCCTGAAAAAAATAAAACAGGGTGTGGCGATGATGTGGGGGCAATGATTATGTGGCAAAATACAGTAACTACATTTTAAGTGCTCAAAAGCCACATGTGGCCAGTTGCTGCTTTATTAGACTGAACAGCCAAGTGGAATAGGGAAGAGTGGAAAATCAGGCTGACAAAGGCCACTAGGTGGCCAGCGGTGACTTCAGAGCAAGCAGACTTGCGGTTGATTCCTTACATTCCACACCCTGATGCCAACCCTTCAGAAGCCAGTTTGTTTTCTGTGTTTTTTTTTTTTCTCTCCACAGTTCTCTAAAGCAGTGCCACCTAGAAGATGGTACACTGTGACCCAGTGTTAATCTGCAAAGCCTTTGTTCTCACTCTGTGCCAAGAAACAGAACTTGAGAGGAAGAATTTTGACATGTCCATTGCAATTTCATACTTAAGTCCTGAGCTGGGCTGTGCTATGGTGTGGGGCTGATTTTACAATGATCTTGCTCATCAGCGTGAGCGTGTGTTTTCTTTGCTTCCCTCTTGCTACTTCTACATGAGGTTGCTTTTTCTTCCTTCCTTCCTTCCTTCCTTCCTTCCTTCCTTCCTTCCTTCCTTCCTTCCTTTTTCTTTCTTTCCTCCCTTCCTCCCTCCCTTCCTTCCTTTCTTCCTTACTTCCTCCCTTTCTTTTTTTATGTGAGCAGATTCCTTTCTTTTTTATCTTTAAAACTCTTTCTTCTTCCATATTTTCTAGATGACCATACGGTAAGGTTCTTTTCTTTTGACTTTGAATATCTTGTGGCATTTCCCTTCCGTACCAAGTGTTTTTTGTTGCAAAGCCCAAGAATAATCTTTCAGGGGTTCTTTTATATATTATTCCCTTTCTCCCAAGATGCTTGTAATACTCTCTTCTCATCTTTAGGTTTTGACACTTTAATTTTAACATAGTATGTTTGAGTTTGGGGTTTTTTTGAAGGGGGGCGGGGCAGTTTCTGAGTCTCTTGAATCTGGATAAATATTTATTTCCTTCTGAGGAACTAAATAAGGGAAGTTTTTTTCCTCTCTCTCTCTGATGCTCAAAAGTTCTTACCCTTGTTAAGCAGTTGGGGGGTGGGGGGAGGGCAACACATAGAGGTGCTCAGGGCTTCCTCCTGGCTCTGAACTCAGGGCTCACTCCTGGAGGTGTTTGGGACCATAAGGACCTTGAAAGCTTGTCTGGAGGTTCTAGCAGGGGAGCACAGCTACTCGTATACCCTTGACTGAGCACGTAGCTTTAGGAGGGGTGCACATGGAATGATGAGGGAGGAAGGGGACACCCACCTAGCCAGCCAGATCAGCCAAATCAATCCTGGTGATCAGTGAGGTGACAGATGTCACAGCCAGGCCACCCTCACATCCGTTTGGGATCATACGGGATGCCAGGAATTGAACCTGGGTTGGCCACAAGCACCTTGCCCACTGTACCTTCTCTCTGGCCTCCTGTTTATTAGGCAATGGGCATGTGATGGAGAATAAAGACTATCAATCCTTAGAGGCCATGTGTTTTTTCTCTGGTCTCATATGACAGGATGAAAAAAAAAATTCCACTGTTTCTTTGGCTAATTGTGAAAATAAGAAAAAAAAAGGAAGGCACTGCATTATCCAATTTTAAACTATATCATAAAGCTATAGTAAGCAAAGCAACATGATACTATTAAAATAAAAGGAGACTTCCAGATCAATGGGACAGAATTGAGACACTGGAAGAAATTCCTCAAATGTGTAGACAGTTAATTAATAAAAAAGGAGGTAGGTGCATTAAGTAAGAGTAAGTCAAGCCTTTTTAAGAAATGTTGCTGAGAAAAACAGAATCGCCACATAACCCCTCTCCCCCCAAAAAACAAAAACAACAAAAAACAAAAACACCACCCTGAAATTGACTCTGAAATTGACATGAAAGTTAATTCAAAATGCAATGAATACCTTGATATTAGACTAGGTGTCATGCAATGCACTGTGTTAAAATCAGAAGGTGGCCTATTGAGAGAAGGGGAGGCAGCCTAAGGGAGCTTATGATTTCCATATGAGTGCCTTGGATTCAGTCCTTCTACCACATAGTTCTTCCAAACACTATCAGGAGCACCAGGAAAAAAGGAAAAAAAATTCCCTTCTCCCGTTCAATAAAATATTTTAAGTCATGCTAAATTAAATGTAAAATATATTTTACTTTTTTCCCCCTAATTGTTGTTCTCTTTGAGTGTTTACGTAACCATATATTCCAATACATTAACTATCAACTATTCTTATTTACATTAAACCCTTCTTATACTTTTAAATTCATTATTTCTGTTTGAAGCTTTTTTTTTTTTTTTGGAGGCGGGTGGGATGCCCAAACCAGCAGTGCTAGGAGCCACCAGGACTCCACCCTGCAGCGCTCAGGCCCCATGCAGGAATCAAACCTAGGGGCCTTGTGCCTGCCAAGCATGTGCTCCAGCCCTTTTTCTTCATTGTAAAATCTCATTGTTTATCTTTTTTTTTTTATGTAGGAGTACTGCCATTTATTCAGCCTGATTAGCTGATTGAATTGGGCATGAACTCCACCTTATTTTTTTTTCACAGTTTTATTTATTTATTTTTCGTCTTATATTTATTTATTGAATGACTGTGGGAAAAGTTACTAAGCGTTCAGGTTTAAGTCTCGGTCATACAATGATCAAACACCTTTCCCTTCACATTTCATCACCAAGAACCCCAATATACCCCCCTCCTACCCTACCCAATGCCTGTGAGGCAGATGATTTCTACTTAACTCTTCTCTACATTGATTACATTCATCATTTCGACAAAAGATGTACCACTATTATTTAGAATTTCCCCCCAACAATCAGAATTGCTGAAAGGGCATTGTGAAATACTTTGTTTTCTATAGCTGGTTATGAGAATCTATAATGTTGCAGTGGCCACGCAATTTTGGATTTCTGCAAAGAGCCAGATAATTTACAGATTGGCTTCTGTGCGTCTGGTGTTATGGTTGTGCCGGAGAACCACTCATGGGGGGTAACTCAGGACCTCGGTAGGGCGTGAAGGACGAGCCGGTACCGCCCTCCTTCCCATGAGACTGCAGTTGCCCCGTCACCGCCGGCTCATACCTGGCTTTCCTATAAGCTCTGAGGCAGTGGCCACCTTGCTGCTGGGGGTGGGGGGGGCGGGAAGGGGGGGAGGAGAAAAGGCAGAAGGGAGCAGCACCCTTTCTCTCCCGGGTAGACATGGCACCGTAGTTTAACGCATGGTCCATTCACTTTTCTGCCGCAAGCTGCCGGGCTCTGGATCTAGTCCTTTTTCCTCTGGAGTCATGGGCATATCAGAGAGACACTCGTGGGGGGCAACTTGTGACTCGGTAGGGTGTGAAGGATGAGCCAGTACCAACCCCCTTTCCATGAGACTGCAGTTGCCCCGTCACCACCGGCTCATACCTGGCTTTCCAATAAGCTCTGAGGAGGTGGCCACCTTGCTGCCAGGGGGAAAAAGGCGGAAGGGAGCAACACCCTTTCCCTCCCGGGGAGGCATGGCACCGTAGTTTAACGCATGGTCCATTCACTTTTCTGCTGCAAGCTTTTGGGCTCTGGATTAAGTCCTTTTGCCTCTGGAGCCATGGCCGTGTATGCGGTCCAGATATATTTCTGCCAAAAGCCGCTGGGTTTTGATATTTTTTTCTGAGTCTCTGGGATCATGGCCACTAAGCAGCTTGATCAGGAGCCAGAGAGGCCATTTGTAGGCGACGACTCGGGGTCTTGCTGGGATGGGGAGGAACGAGCCGGTTCCACCCCTATCTGGTGAGGCCCCATGTGTCTTGTCACTGCAAGCCCAAACCTGACTGTTCAGTGGCCTCTGGAGGATGGCGGTCACCGGGCCACCAAGGGGAACATGCCAAGGCACAAAAACTGTTCCCACCTGGAGTGGCCCAGCCCCTGTAACCTACTGCAGGAACAGGACGCATTTCTGCCAAAAGCCTTTGGGTTCCGAGATTTGTTTCTGAGTCTCTGGGATCATGGCATTAAGCAGTTCGATCAGGAACCAGAGAGGCCATGCCTCCAATTATATAGCTGAGCCGGAGGTGGTTTGTGGGTGTGTCTCCCACATACCTAACTTTTGGCTGTTTACTTTCTTGGTAAACTTTGCCCCAAGTTTTTGGTGTCTGGCCAAAGGCACAGCAGCAATTTTGGGGTATCTAAAAGTCTGACGGTCCCATCAGGCTAATGATGCACTCGCCTCACAGGTACAGATTGACTTGCTGGCGGCACCATACCCCCATTGTTTATCATTTTTTGGACTTCATTTTATATTTTTTAAACTGTTTTTTAAAAATCTTATTAGGATAGAGAGATAGTACAGTTGGTGGCCAAACCAGTTCAATCCCTGGTACTTTATATGGCTTCCTGAGCACCACCAGAAGTGATTCCTGAGCACAGAGCCAGAAGTAAGCCCTGAGCACAGCTGTGTGCCACCCCTCCACAAAAAAAATTAAAAGTCAATAAAATAATCATACTTTAAATTTACCCCATTCTAAAGGGTGTTGCTCCCTTCTGCCCTCCTCCCTCTGGAAAGAAAGATGGCGGCCGCATGGGAGCCTTGTGGACAGCAGGTATGAGCCGGGGGTGCGGGGGCGACAAAAACCTCATGGGAAGGGGGGCGTTCCGGTCCGTCCTTCACGCCCTACCAAGGTCACCAGTTGCCCCCCACGAGCGGCTCTCTGGCACGGCCACGGCCCCAGAAGCACAAGGACTTAAGGCAGAACCCAGCAGCTTGGAACAGAAAAGTGAACGGACTATGCGTTAATCCAGGCCATCATGTCTGCCCAGAGGGGAAAGGGTGTTGCCCCATTCGCCCTCTTCTCTCTGGAAAGAAGATGGCGGCCACATGGGTGCCTTGTGAAGAACAGGTGTGAGCCAGGGGTGTGGGGGCGACTAAAACCTCATGGGAAGGGGGGCGTTCCAGTCCGTCCTTCACGCCCTACCGAGGCTGCCAGTTGCCCCCCACGAGCGGCTCTCCAGCACGGCCACGACTCCAGAGAACAGAAACCAATCTCTTAATTATCTGACTCTCAGTAGAAATACTTCCAGGGTTAATTAGCAAAATAGCGGAAATCCAAAACCAACATTTAATTCTTGAACCCAGCTGTAGAAAGCGAATCACTTCACAATGCTTTCTCAGCATGTCTGATTTGGGGGGAGGGGGTAAACTCTAAATAATAGTGGTGCATCTTTTATTGAAACAATGAATCTAATCAAAGCAGATAGAGTGTCAACTAGAATTCATCTGCCGCGCAGGCATTGGGAGGGGTGAGGGGTGGGGTTTTATTGGGGTTCTTCGTGGTAAAAAATAAGTATTGGTAAAGGGAAAGGTGTTTGATATTTGTATGACTGAGACCTAAACCTGAAAGCTTTGTAACTTTTCCCACAGTGATTCAATAAATAAATAATTTTTTAAAAAAAATAAATTTACCCCATTCTTTGTTATTTTCCATCATTTGTGGCAACTTCCTTTTTTTTTTAAGATTGCATAATAACTATTTTTAGTTAAACAGCTGTCTTTCCTTAGCTTGCTGTGTAGGTTTCCTATCAGAGTCATGGGCGGCAGGATTTCACTGTAGGCTATTTTTCTAAGATACTGAACTGTTGGTGGCTTTACATACTAACATGTCTACATCAGTTTAGGTGATTGGAATCCAGGCGGAGACAGCTGGAAGCAGAGAAGTTACTCTCAGAAAGTGCCACCAACGATTGGAGAGATATTGCAGTGGCTAGGATGTTTACCTTGCACACGACTGACCCGGGTTCAATTCCTGCATCCCGATATGGTCCCCCAAGTCCCTCCAGGAGTGAGCCCTGACCACAGAGCCAGGAGTAAGCTCTGAGCACCGCTGAGAGTAACTACCCTCCACCCTCCTAAAAAGAATAAAAGAATAAGGAACCCTGAGCTCAGGCCTCCTGAGCAGCTGCTAGTGTCTGAGCTGCAGCAAGCATGGTGTGTAGGCTGGGCTTTGTCAGCCCCTTCATGCTCTAACTAGTCCCTTCGCTGTGTTCACATGATAGTTGATGTGTTCTGCCACCCAAATCCTACACATAGCTGCAGACAGTAGAAGAGCAATGCGGAAGGCTGGGGTTCTCAGAGAGGCTCTCAGGCATGAGTGTCAGAGTCCCTAGGTGCTGTGAGTGAAACATTACCACCCTAACAAGTGTCCAGTATTGTAGGCCAGAGGTTTTCTAACATTTTTTGTTTCTAGTGGAATCACTGGGAAGCCTTTACAATATTCCTAACATCAGGCCAGAGTGAGTCCAGCAGGTAAGGCACTTGCCTGGCACATTGCCAACCCTGGCTCCATCCCTGGCACTGCATATGGTTCCACCAAGCCCCAGCAGAAGCGATACCTGAGCACACAACTAGGAGTAATCCCTGAACACATCTAGGTGTGGCCCCGACACCCATACCCCTACACCTTCACCACCACTACCAACAACAAACGAGGGCAGAGACATAGTACATCGAGTAAGGGGGTAAAGCATCTTGTTCATGCAGCTGATCCAGGTTTGATCCCCAGCACAAATATGACCCTCCAGCACTGCCAGCTGTGAGCACGGCCGGATGTGGCCCCCAAACAACATCAGTCACTCCCAATGTCTTTCTAATATTCCCAACAATGTGGTTGAGGGCAGAGCGTGGCATGCTTTTTGAATAGTCTCAGTTCTGTGACACTGGAACAGGGCGGAGCCCTCAGAGGCTTCAGTGATTCTAGAGTGCAGTCAGCTCTGAGAACCGCTGCTCAAGGCTCTGACTGCAGTCAGGGAGTTGTCAAGGATTACATCTCGGTGCTCGCCCTCCGCATGCAGAGATCATCTGCCTTGCCAGCATCAGAGCGCCTGTAGGAGAAAGACACAGGTGAGCTCATTCAGTTCCCAGCACATCCCTAGTGAGACTTTCTGTGGAATGTAAGGATCGAGAGTCTTTACTCCCCTTCACATGCCCAAGAAGCCCCAAGTCAGAAAACTCCATTCTGGACACAATCCCACTTCAAACAGTCCCTGGCTGACTCATTACAGAGCTAATCAGCAGGCAACTACTCCATGAACCCTGGTTTTCCACATTTATGGGCCAGAGAAAATTAGTAGGATAGGTTAGTGAGAGTACAGAGTCTAGATCTATGCTCAGATATGACCACCTATGCGCCTCTCCCACCCCGCCAGGGGCCGGAGCAATAGTACAGAGGGTAGGGTGGTTGCCTTGCATGCGGCTGACTCAGGTTCGAGTCCCAGCATCCCTTATGGTCTCCTGAGCACCACCAGGAGTAATTCCTGAGTGCAGAGCCAGGAGTAACCCCTGTGCATTGCCAGGTGTGACCCAAAGAAAAAAAAAAACTGATGATGGAGAAACTATCTGATGTTGATGCTTTTGCTTTGTGTAGTTTGTTTAGGAGCCACACCCCGCGTGCTCAGGACTTACTCCTGGCTCTGTACTAAGGGATCCCCCGTAATGCACTTGTGGGGACCGTATTAGGTGCTGGGGATTGAATCTTGGTCAGCCATGTGTAGGGCAACACCCAGCCCGCTATAGTATCATTCCGGCCCCTGATGTTTGATTCTGAAACAAGATTTGGTGCTTGAGCCCAAAGAGATGACAAACTAGGAAATGAGAAATAATTTCTAAATAATATTAAAAGAACACCTACAGATTATTTCAGAACATAAAATTCTAAAATGTCCCTGTCTGAATTTTGGAGAAAACTTTCAGCTGAATTAAAGGCTGAGAGCTACCTTTTCTCCTGACTATCCACCTCTTTCTGGCAGCAGGGAACCAAGAAGTGGGGTAAATAGTCTTTAATAACACATTAAAGCATGGAAAGGACTAGAGCACTTGCCCTGTGTGAGCACTGTGTAAGGCACACCATCTTAGCCCCTTTACTCTCTCTCCAGCACCCCTGTTTAGTCTCTTGATGGGTTCTCTCTTCATTATTGATTTTCATTCTTTTATTGACTCACTGAAGTCTTGCCTTGCTTACTGATCCTCCCATGAATATCAATTTATTTTCATAAATGTTTACATCTTCAGAGGTCTACCTCTGTCTTGTCTATAGCACTTCACACAGTGTTTTGACCTTAATGTCTTTGTTCATTTATTTAACAATTTATTGACTTACTCACTGAGTGCCAGGCACATTGCCAACTTCCATGAATGCACAGCTATGTGAATGCACAGCTGTGGTTAGGAATATGCTGGACTAGAGAAAGAAGTTTGAATCCTTGTTCCAAGTGGTGAGCAAAGGCAATAAATTCGAGAATTTATTCACCTAGTCAATGTGATGTCATATGTAAATATACTTTATTGATTACTCTTGTTGGATCAGAGCCTAAGCAGGGGTGACGCATATGCTACCACTACTGTGTAAGTGTCAGGTGGACAAGAATGAGAAGCTTTGGCCCACCTGCTGATAATAATGCAGAGATTTCTCTCTCTTCTACTTCTTGGGAAAGGGGTCACTCCGGATTCTTAGGACTCCTTTAGAAAAGAACTAATATTCTGTCTTCTTTTTCTGTCATGATGGTGCAGATCATCAAGGAAGGATTGTTTTGTTTCTTTGTATCCACTGCACCCATTACACCATCATGTTTAATGTTGGCTAAACCAAACTGAGTATGAGCAGAGCTGATGACACAATATACTTAAGATCTCAAAGTGCCCCTCCAATGTGCTTCCTTTTAGTGGGACTGCTTGGTTTCCAATCTGGGTTTTTGTTCGTTTCTGTTTCTTTATTAGTTTTATGTTGTTCTGATTTGGGGGCCACCCTGTTTGTGCTCAGGGCTTACTCCTGGCTCTGCATTCAGGGATTATTATTGGCAGGGTCTAGGGGACCATATAGGGTGCTGGGGAATCAAACCTGGATCAGCTGTATGCCAGGAAAGCACCTACCTCCTGCACTGTCCCTCTGGGCCCCTTGTTTCTGATTCTCAGCTGTAAATCCTATAGCTCCCTTTCCCTTCCCCACAACCATCCTACCTGGACACATTCCCAAACCCTAATTTTTTCAGTGTTACTTTTTTCCCCGGTTGCCAAGGAATTTTCACACACTTTTTGCCAAACTTGGAAACCAGTGTATTCCTCAAATATTTTCCAGTATCAAGTTCAATACAAGCCTGATAGCTTATGCTTCCACCAAGTTCCAGGGCTTCTCCATAAACCAGTGCCCAAGGCACAGTGAGGTGCTTTAGTCTCACATCCCAACTCTAAGTCCTGCTCTGTCCTCACCTACTAGTGCGGGTGATATAACATAAGACATTAAAGCACTCTGAGCCTTGTTTTGCTGATTTGTACATTTAGAATAAAATTGCTCCAGTTGTCATGATATTGTTATGGTGCTTTAGAGAAAAGGTGTGTGAAACTCCTTGCACAGAGAAAAATACTCCAAGAACATATTCACAATTTATCCATCAAATAGTTTATAAAAGAATGAAGAGATTCCCCAAGCAGCACTTGCTTCAGTCCATCTCTAGTTTTTCTTTGGAATGCAGTGCTTTTTTTTTCTTTTTGGGTGATGCACAGGGGATCCTCCTGGCTCTGCACTCAGAAATTACTCCTGGTGGTGCTCAGGGGAACATATGGGATGCTGGGAATCGAACCTGGGTCGACTGCATGCAAGGTAAACACCCTACCTGCTCTGCCATTGCTCCAGCCCCAAGGAATGCAGTGCTCTTGGGATGGGTCATGGTATGTCCTGATGAAAGGTTGAGAATAGTGCGCCAGTGAGGTATGTGTGTAGTTCCTCTTCACAGCTTTGTGATGCCCATGGTATGACAAGGCAGAGTCTCTGGACTTTATATAACTATCAAAGAAATAATATTTACCAAAAATAATAACATGTGTAGAAAGTTATATGGCTATAAGAGACGTATAAAAATATTATGGCAATTTGATGAGAGCTTATTGATCCAGGGATGTAGATCAGTTGCAGTTATACATGCTTTACATATATGATGTCTTGGATTGGATCCCTGGCACCCCAAAACAGTGGGTGAGGTGCTCTTGGCAACCTGAGTGTCTGAGAAGGAGGATCATGGAAAGAAATGAGAAACATGAGAAAGGGCTGGAGCGAGGGGGTATCAGATTATGTGAAATAAGTCAGATGGTGAAGGGTAAATGCCAAATGATTCCACTTAATATATGGCATGTGAAGAAACAAAGCCAGCCAGATTGAGCACCCCCGCCCCAAAAGAAACCCAATTAAGTGGGAATTTAAGAAAACAGTATGAAAGGAAAGAGCATATGCTTTGCATGCAGGAATCCTTGTTTCAATCCCAGGCACTGTACGGTCTCCAGAAACTGCCAATAGCGACTCCAGACACTGAGCTGGAAGTAACCAGGAGCAATAGACAGGATCTAATGAAAACAAACCCTTGGACTTTGACAGCAGAACAGAGGTTCCTGTGGGGGAGGTGGAAAGGTGGGGATTGAGGGGTGGGGAGGGATGAGGGACTAGAAGTACCTAAGGACAGTGAAGGTGGGCTCTGGAACTTAGGTGGTGGTGCAGTAAGTGTACACCATATGCATACATATTAACAATCATAACCATGTTACCTCAATAGTGATAGAATATCAAAAAAAGGAAGGAAGGAAACAAAGGAGAAAGGAGAAAGGAAAGGCAAGGAAGGTGGAGAAATTCTGTTAACACTGATTTTATCAGCTTCATAGGAGGTATTTCTGAAGTGTGGTTAAACAACAGTCAAGAGGAACAAGTGGTTAAGGATAATGGGAAATGAGAGCAGAGGCTGAAAGTGTAACTTTTAAAAATAAACTCTGGTGATGAAGTGGGAGCATGTAAGGAAGAGGCTGAAGTTTTCCATTGTATCATGGGTTGAGGAGATTGAGTTTGGCTGAAAGGGGAAATGCAGAACCAAATAATATATAAGTTTGAACACACACATGTATTAATAATAAGACTAAAGGGAAAGATAAAAATACTTGTATGGTGGCCAGAGCAATAGTACACTGGGTACGGCACTTGCCTTGCATGTGGCTAACCTGACACCCTATATGGTCCCTTGAGTGCTTCTAGGAGAGATTCCTGAGCACAGCTGGGTGTGACCCCAGAACAAACAACAGCCAAACAAAAATTACTTGTATGACCCGAAATTCCAAGGAATTTCAAATTATATTCCCATTTATCATTTTTTTCCTTGAGTAGAAAATCACCCCAGTATAAAACACTTTCCCATTTGACAATTAAATATATTTCCAACTGACTTCCAACACGACCTCTTAGAGACTCTTGGCTGAAGGAGAGTGGAGTTGCATAATTGCTTCCTTTCCCTACCACCATCTCCCTTCGCTCAGAGGGCTGCTTGTTTGACTGCATTTGATGTCACAATACTCTGAATAGCCCCTTTAAAACAGCTCTTCAATTTGCAAAGATGTTGGTTTCACAACTTCTCTAGCTCTGACACTTCAAAATCAGGAGTTAAAACTGGAGAGGTGGCTCAGCTGGCTGGGAACAGGCTGTGTACATAGGGGGCCTGCGTTTGATCCCTGGTCCTGCCTGGTGTCCTTCAGGCACTGTCGGGAGTTACCCTGGGTGTAGACTAAAAACCAACAAGTAATTAAAAAGATAAATAATCAAATTCAGGAGTTAAATGGGAAATATCTTAAAAGAAAAATCTTTAAGCAGTTAAGAATGTGGAGGTAGAAAAAGTTATCTGAGAGAAGAGCTTCATGCCCTTAGAATAGTTAAAGATTTCTTAGACAGGAAGCAAAATCATTGACCCTAAAGGGTAAAATGTGTGTTTCTACCTTTCAAATTCTTAACGTTTTAGTTTTCCCAGATTGAAATTCTCAGAAATATCTATCCAAAGGAGTATTCCACCCAGTTTTGGGTTTTGTGGTTTGTGCTTTTTTCTTACGTAGCTCAGGGTATCATCCTGAAATCCACATCACTAATGAAATTCCTCAAGTAACCAGATGCAAAACAGCATCGATTTAGTTTGGCCATATGGACAGTCTAGGACTCGTATGAACATCCTTAATTTGGTCAGTATCTTGATATCATTTGTTGCCACATTCTAGTAATGAGGTTCTGTTGATGTTAATGTTAAGTTCAGGATATTATGATATTTAGGGAGGTAAACTGAAGTCAGAAAGATATATTTAAGTGCTGAAAATAAGTAATTTTCAACTGATGATACTCAATGCTTCCAGATTATTGCTCAGAATTGAATGAGAAATAAAATGCTAGATAGGTAAACAGGGATTGAACAGCTGATGAATTTAATAGGGAATTCTGTTAAATTCAAAGGAATTCCACTGTAGGGCCATTTCCTTGTACATGGCCAAACTGGGTTCAATTCCTGGCACTTCATATGGTCCTCTGAGCACTGCAAGGAGTGATCCCTGAATATAGAGTTAGGAATAAGCCCTGAGCACAGCTAGGTGAAACCCCCGAACAACTAAAAGGCAATCCCACCTAGAAGTAGTAAGATATCAAAATATACAACGTGAATGTTGTCTCACTAAAAATGTGCTCACAGATTGATTCCAAGATCAGTATACCACATGGGCCACAAGTATACAACTTTATGTATATACTTAGGAAGACAATACAATGAAAATCTACAGAAGAAAATCATATGGAACTGGAAAAGGAACTCAAAAAAGCACAAAAGGAAGATGTTAAAGCATATGAAAAAAATAAGAACAAAGAAACAAAAAGCATCTCCCAAAAAAACTAATAAAAAGGAAACAAATATTTTAGCTTCAATAATTACGCTAAATGATAACAGTCTGAATTCACCGTTAAAAGTATAGAGGTTTTGGTGAAGGAGAAAGCTCAAACGGCTGGAGCACATACATTGGGTTTATCTTTGGCACCTCATAAAACCTGGAATCTCACAGGAAGCAACCCACTCCAAACACTTATTGGTGTTGTCCCAAAACTAAAATGAATGAGTAAATGAACAAATAAAACCTTCTTCTAAAAAGTACAGACTAGTTCGCTATTGCAGAGGTAAAACACTTGCCTAACAGGCAACCAATTCTGGTTTGATCCCTGGCACCACAGAGAGTACCCTTGAGAATCGCCATGAGTGATCCCTGAGCACAGCAAGGTATGGTCCCAAAGCCAAAACTTAAGAAATCCAACATTTTGTTGCTTAATGGAAATTCAGTTCCCGTAACAAATCTAGGCCTGAGGTAAAGTTGAAAGGTAATTTTTCAAGCAATTAAATTACAACCTATAGGAAGCAGGTACAAGACTATGGATATGGCTGAAAGGTGCATGCCTTGCATCTGGAGGCCAGGGAGCCATATGTACAACCCTGGGGCCCTCAACATGTCTGTTATGGTCCTTGTGGCCCTGTAGAACCTTTTGAACTCATCTTGGAGGCTCCATCATCACTGGGGTGGCCGGTATAACCCCTGGCACTGCTGGGCCTGAGCAGCATCGCATCATAGGCTTTGTCTATGTGGGTGGAATCATGAGCCCTTGAGCACTGCTGGGAAGGACCCAAGCACCAAAAAAAAAAATTTAAAAAAAGCAACAAGTTTTCCAAAAGATTTCTTGCTTTTGCAACCATTTAAAAACAATTTTTAACCTAAGGGAATGTTTTCTCAGGACTGACTCAAACTGTATTTCTTTACCCAGAGGATTCATTCAGATTCACCAACATCTGAATCCCAGGAACACCTTAACTTTGAATTGTGAGGGCTGGAGAGATACTATTGTGGGTAAGGTGCTTGTCTTGCCTGTGTCTGACTTGAGTTTGATCCCTAGCACCCCATCCGTTCACCTGAACCCCCCCAGAAGCGATTTCTCAGTGAAGAATGAGGAGTAAACCCTGAGTACCACCAAGTATGCTCCCCAAACCAAAAGATATAGAGGTACCAGAGCAATAATACAGAGGGTAGGGTGTTTACCTTGCATGTGGCTGACCCAGGTTCAATCCTCGGCATCCAATATGGTCCCCTGAGCACCTCCAGGAGTAATTCCTGAGTAGAGAGCTAGGAGTAATCCCTGAGCACTGCCAAGTGTGACTGCCAAGAAAAAAATACCCAAAAGATATAGAGATAAGTAATTTTTAAATTGTGAATCTCTGGGGGAAATAGCTCAAAGAGCTAGTGTCCCTACTTAGTCTGTGGGAGGTCCTCAGAGCCACATATAATCACCCACTCCTGCCAATTTAGCACCACCTGGTCCAACCCTGGAGGAAAGAATAGCTTTTGAGTACTGCCTCTGTGTCCTGAAGACAATTGACGACTCTCCTTGTCTACTGAATGTAAGCTAGAAAGGTAGGTTCTTATGCTTTCTTTTTTTTTTTTTTTTTTTTTCTTTTTGGGTCATACCTGGCATTGCACAGGGGTTACTCCTGGCTCATGCACTCAGGAATTGCTCCTGGCGGTGCTCAAGGGACCATATGGGATGCTGGAAATCAAACCAGGGTTGGCCTCGTGCAAGGCAAACATCCTACCCGCTGTGCTATCGGTCGAGCCCCGGTTCTTACGTTTTCTTGAGGAGAGAATTTCTATCTGCTGGATAATCAAGCTCTTCTCGTTCTTTTCCTGCAGTTTAGTAATAAAACAGTTTGATCAGGAAAACTCTCCAATGATTAGTGTCAAAACCTTGTAATTTTAACAGTAATGGAGTAACCTCCATAGAAAAACTCAAAATTTTCCAAATTAACTGGGTAATCCTTGCTCCCTCCCTACTTCAAAAATATGAGAGCTGTGAGTCAGGGTTCCTGTTTTGAAAAAAATGTTTCCCATGGTATAGTGAATTTAACTCAACTTGGGCACAACTCTGCATGGGTTGTGAACATGTCGGGGGGAATCCTGAGCATCTGACTAGCTTTGAATCTAGCCTTAAATCTAGTGCATTTTTGTTTGAGGATTCAAGCCAAGTATTGCTTGGTAATACTAAAATCCCCGCAAAATTACTTAGTTTGTTAACAACAAAGTCTCCAATGGAGACGTTACTGGGCCCGCTCGAGCAAATCGACGATCAACGGGAGGGCCTTTACCTTTACCTTTACCTTTATTAATGATTTAGTATGCTGCCCGCCACCCCCCCCCCCCCCATACATATACAACTAGACTGTAAGCTGAATTCAGGTTTTATATCTCATTCCTTAAACAACGCCTGGCACCGCATTCACATTCAGTAAATTCTTGTTGCATGGATGATGATCTTGGTTCAGTACGTTTTAGACTACTACCTATATGCAGGAATTAAAACAGAAGGTGAAACAGAGGGCATCCCTTCTCTGAACAGCAGGCGATCAGACTCTCTAATGCATAGAGTTTACTGCTGCAGTAAATTTGTTAAAACACATACTGGGGAAAAATCAGGGCTTGGGAGTCAGTAAGCATAATTTTATCTAGGTAACCCTGCCCCCTGGAGAAGTCTCATTTCGGGGGCGGAAGAATAGCACAGCAAGTAAAGTGCTTACCTTGCACACTGCTGACCTGGATTCGATTCCTAGCAACCCATATGATCAATGACCCCATCTGGAGTGATCCTAGGGCACATCCTGCCCCTTTCTTCCCCTTCATCTCCCCCTCAACCCCCAGTTTTGTCACCTTATCACCAAGTGCCTGGTTTCTCTTCAAAACATGCCCACCTACAATATGGATCTTACTCATTTTCAAGAAAGGTAAACAAAAGGCCAGAAAACAGCTCAATGCTCTGAAGCTCACTGAGGTCTGGAGGAGGCCCTGGTCTGATCTTGAGCACTGCAGGGTCTCCCAAGCCGCAGGGATCAACCCTTGAGCACCATCGCGGATGTAACTCCCAGAGTATCCCTAGGTATATGGCAGCAAAACAAATCAAAAAAATGAAAAAACTAATTATTTGTGTATTATCAAAGTTGGCTGATGCAGTAGGAATTGGGTGGGATTTTATTCACAAGGTTGGGATTGAGCAGTTACAGCAGAGGAAGATGAAGAACTTGAGGTGAACGTTGGCGCCAAAGAGAGAGTACAGGAGGTAAAGCACTTCCCTTGCACAGGGTCAGGCAAGAGCTTTGCTGCCATCTGTTCCCTACCTCTTTGCTAAGAGCTTCTCTTCAACTACGATTTACAGTCAGGACTGCTCTCTTCGAGATTTTCTTTGGACAACCTCAAATTCTTCAGTTTGTCTCTCTTTGCTTCCTATTCCGAAACTCAGCTCTATTTATATGTGTATTCTCAAATTCATCAAGGTGCAACGACAATCAACTTTCCTTCCTAAAATCCACTCTCCAAAGTTAGGCACACATTTTCTCTATTAATGAGGAAATTACTACGTGTCACTGTTGGCATAAAGCTGGCCAACTGACATGAAGCAGCTTAATTTTTATAAAATGATCGCAGCCTCCGGTCTCTTTTTCCCTAGCAAAAGAACAGGGTTCACCTCTTGAGAAACAACACAGTGCGTTTTAGGATCAAAACTTGTGATCTTCCTTGCCTGGAGGCTTGGCTTTGGGGAATGTTTAACCTTCAGGCAGGATCTGAGAGTCAATCCTAAAATGCCTGAAAGGTGGACAGGTGGACAAAAGCCGTTCCTAAGCGTTTGTGCAGAAGCCTAGGTTCCTGAGTCTCGAATAGTAACCTCCGGGGCAACCGAGCCCACAGAGGCAGGGGGCGCTAAGCCTGGAGAAAAGGGCCTAGCAAGTGGGTATTCTCCCCAACTTGCCGATGTCCTCCACCCACGACCACCTCCGAGCGCGTGCTCCAGGGGGCGCCCGAGCGCAGCCCGCACTCGCGGGGGCGGAGCCGGCCCGGAAGCACCCTGGACGGGCGCGCGCGCGCGGCCCCGCCCCCGCCGTGACGTCAGAGGCGCGACGCGCCGCAGCGCGGTGCACGCTGGGAAAAGGGGGATGAGCGGGCTTGGCTCGGGTCGGCGCCGAGGAGGCTGAGTTCTGCCGTGGTCGGTGGGCGATGGGCCTTTGGCACGCAGGCCCGTGCTAGGGAAGCGCGTGCGGCGCCGCGGTGAGTGCGGGTCTGGGCCCGGGTTCGCGTTTTCCGGGGAGCTGTCAGCGTCGGAAGCCCTTTCCTTCCTCCCTGCCTCCCTCCCTTCCTGCCTCCGGCGTCTGGTCACCCGGAAGACCAGCTTCTCCGCGGAGAGGGGTGGCACCAGCCCGGAGGGTCCGCTCTCGGACCCAGGGCCGCCCGTCCGGCCACCTCGAAGGCCAGCCTTTGCTGCCCGCCAGCGAGTCTTTGGTGGACTCAGGTTGTTTTTTTTGCCCTCTTCGAAGGTGGCCTTGACCATTGCTCCTCTCCGGACGGTCCCACCTGGACACCGACCTCCCCCTGCCCCCGTCGTCGGCCTCTCTGCTGCCTGTCTCTCCTCCCAGGCCCTGTCAGAGGGCCCCCCCCCCCCCCCCGGGCTGCTTTTTCAGCCCATCCCAGTCCGACTTAATTTTAACGATGCCCCTGTCTGGAGTCTTGAGCAGCTTAACGGATAAAGCTCGTCCGAGTTAAAAACTACGGCGCCGACCCCCCACCCCCACCCCCCGACCGAAACGGCTTTCCTCTCCTAAAATACGTGGCCCCGCTCCTGGAGTCGTGGAGCAAGTTGATTTTTCCCCTCCGCGCCGCCTTGGAGATGAGCAGAAGCGCGAATAGCTGCGAGGTTGCATTTCTCCGTAAAGCGGCGGACCCACGCTTTGGGGGTTAATGCTTTCCTCTGATTAATTCGGTGACCTTGAAGCAGATCACCGAACCGTCAGAATATTTTACCTGACTCAGGTATGGCAGAGCCCTCGGAACTTAATGGTGCGAGCGCTGAAGGTTTTAGATGAAAAGGTATGCTTGGTTACGCGAAGCCCGTTGCTCTTTCCAAGCTGTCAGCATCCTTCATTTTATATGTGCGTCCTGATGCGGCCCTTAAGAATGTCAAGTGATCTCTGCTCAGGAGGTGTTTCTGTTTGAAACTTGCTCTGTGGCTTTGCTATGGAAGCAGATTTTTCATTCTGACATATTCTAAGATTTCACTGATGGGGCCACAGTGATAGGATAGCAGGTGGGGTGTTGTCCTTGCCTGCAGCTGACCTGGTTCAACCTCTGCACCCCCATGTGGCCCCCCCAAGGCCTACCAGGAATGATCCCTGAGCACAGAGCCAAGAATAAGCGCTGAGCATCGGCAGGTGTGGCCCCAAAACAGAAACAAACAAAACTGAGTTTATTGGTGAGTGCCTTCTGTACTAGTTTTTTATGACCTCACAGTACTGACCCTTTTCTATGAAAAGTGAAATATATTAATATCGTTGACTTGAAAAATGTATGTATTTCTTCTGACATTGTATGTACCTTTGAAACTAGTAAGCACAGTGATTGGGTGGGGCATTTGCCTTGCACGTGGCCGACCCGGGTTCGATTCCTCTCTCCCTCTCGGAGAACCCGGCAAGCTACCGAGAGTATCCCGCCCACATGGCAGAAGCCTGGCAAGCTCCCCATGACGTATTCAATATGCCAAACACAGTAACAAGTCTCACGATGGAGACATTACTGGTGCCCGCTCGAGCAAATCAGTGAACAACGGGAGGACAGTGCTACAGTGCTACAATCATGAAAACATCAAACTGCAACCAAAGCCCTATCTTTCCTGACATAATTATGTGCTAATTGTACATAGTTGTTTTTGTATTCGAAATAAGTGCTTGAGAAGAGCCAAACTATTTTTTAAATGTGTCTATCACTTGATTATATATTCACTTAAACTTTATTTTGGATTTTTAAATTAAGAATTTTTTTTTAAAGAATTTTTAAAAATCTTGGTCTTGTCTGATCTTGGACAACAAATCATTACAAAACGGTGACTTTTTGCAGTGTATTTTGTTTCTCTGGTATGAGCTGGTTGGTTCTCAGTGAAGAGAATGCTGCATTTGTAGTCAAATAAGCAGTTGAAGTCCTCTGCAAGCTCACCCGGCTTGGGCGTCTATAAGGGTTCATTTGTTTGACTTGGCGCTGATCTTGGCTGGAAGTTCAATTCAGGATGTCAACTGAAGTGCCTGCACATAGCTTCTTCAGACAGCCGGGACCTTCAGCATGGAGTCTGAGTTCCAGAGGCCAGTGTCTGACGAGACAACGTGTGGAAGCTACCAGTTTCTTTTCACCCCTCCTTTATGATTATTTTTTCTTTTTTAAAGTCTGAAGCAGGGGCCAGGGATATGAGGGATATGGCTCCGCAGTAGAGCTGTTGTACCTATGAGCCCCAGGGTTAATTCCTTCCATGGTTTAAAAAAATAGCTTGAAGCTTTACTTCCTCCATGCACTGTTAGGTAAATAGTAGGTATTCCTCCCTACTTGAAAGTAGACCTTACTTTTTTTTTCTTTTTTTTTTTTTTAGCACAGCGGGTAGGGCGTTCGCCTTACAAGCGGCCAACATGGCCGACCCGAGTTCGATTCCTCCGCCCCTCTCGGAGAGCCCGGCAAGCTACCGAGAGTATTTGATATGCGAGACACAGTAACAACAAAGTCTCCAATGGAGACGTTACTGGGCCCGCTCGAGCAAATCGACGATCAACGGGAGGGCCTTTACCTTTACCTTTACCTTTTTTTTTTTGAATCCCTACCTTTTGAGCTATCGCTCCAGCCCCTCGAGCAAATCGACGATCAATGGGAGGGCCTTTACCTTTACCTTTACCTTTTGAGCGATAGCACAGTGGGTAGGACGTTTGCCTTGCACGCAGCCAACATGGCCGACCAGAGTTCGATTCCTCCGCCCCTCTCGGCAAGCTACCGAGAGTATTCGATATGCCAGACACAGTAACAACAAAGTCTCCAATGGAGACGTTACTGGGCCCGCTCGAGCAAATCGATGATCAACGGGAGGGCCTTTACTTTACTTTACCTTTTAAAAGGTAGAATGTTAAAGTAGTTGAGGCAAGTTTTAGCCTATCACAGTTTTGATGATGAAGTTGTATTGAGATTTGCATTTGGAATGGAAATATGTTACAATTCCAATTTCATGAATGATATTTTTTTATCTTCATTACATAATACAGTTCTTAGTTTCTTTTGATGCATGCTTTTTATTTGGTCCCTGTAAAAACTGTACAGAAATGGATAAATCATTCCCATTTTGAAGGTGAAGTTCAGCTGAGGAATGACAGTGGTAATAGGAAGTCTTAAGGAATTTGCTCTAAGTCTTTTGATTAATAATTGGAAAATGGACTGGACTGGAGTGATGGCACAGCTGGTAAGTGTTCGTCTTGCATGTAGCTGACCCATGTTCAATCCCTGACATCCCATATGGTCCCATGAGCACTACCATTAGTAACTCCTGAGTGGAAAACCAGGAATAACCCCTGAGCATTGCCAGGTGTGGGCCCTCCCCGCCTCCCCCCAAAAAAACCAAAATAAAAATAATTGAAAAATGCAATAAAGCCTGAAACATTCAATTTATTATTAGCAAGTTATGAGATATTATGTTACGCTATTTGTAAGTAAAAGTACTCATGTGTAATAAATAGAAGCATTAAGTAAAAAGTAAAGTAAAGGCCCTCCCGTTGATCGTCGATTTGCTCGAGCGGGCCCAGTAACGTCTTCATTGGAGACTTTGTTGTTACTGTGTCTGGCATATCGAATACTCTCGGTAGCTTGCCGGGCTCTCCGAGAGGGGCGGAGGAATCGAACTCGGGTCGGCCATGGTGGCCGCGTGTAAGGCGAACGCCCTACCCGCTGTGCTATTGCAAGATAGCTAAATTTGGGGGGCTGCAGAGATAGTATAGTGAGGGAGGGTGCTTGCCTTATACAATTTCAGATACCCCATATGGTCCCCTGATCCTTGTCTACAGACAGAGGCCCAGAGCACTGCCTGATGTGGCCCCCAAACAAGACAAACTAAGAAAGAAAGCTAATTTTTGTCTGTTTGGGGCCACACTTGAGCAGGGAGTTGGAGGGTGGGGACAGTTGCAGGGGAGTCCCTCATGGTTCCTTCACTGGAGCGAACCAGCCTGAGCCATTTTCCCTGCCCCTGAATCTTATCTTCCGATTATGATTTGTGCTTTGCATTGAGGAGCACCAGATTTGATCCTCAACACGGCCTGGTCCCTGAGCACAACACCAAACCCTGCCCCAAGATTACCCCCAGCACCACTGAGCACGATGTAAATAGAGATTAGAATTCAGTTCTTCACGATTATAACTTAGAGACTTACCCATGATAAGACTTCCCACCAATACAATGAAATGAAATTATCATATAGTCTAAGTCTAATACCAATTTTAAAACTAATGGTGAATCTTGAAAAGGTTTAGGAATCCTGGAGATTTGATTTTAATTTCTCTGTTGCAGAATTTTAAACATGAATACGAGTTTTCATTGTTTTGGTAGACTGGGAACATTAGGATTTAAGATGCTGATTTCAGATAATTTCTAATTATCATAATTATTGTTTTGGTTTGCTTAGTAACATGCTTATGTCCTTCCTGTTCATCATCTCTGTCTTGGCTGCATATAGAATTCACCCAAGGCTTTTAAAGGAGACCTATGTAGGGGCCAGGGCAATAATATCACGGGTACGGTGTTTGCCTTGTACCTGTTTGACCCAGGTTGATTCCTAGCATCCCAGATGTTCCCTGAGCCTGCCAGGAGTGATTCCCGAGTGCATAGCCAGGAATAAGCCCTGAGCATCTCCAAGTGTGGCCCAAAATCGAAATAAATAAATGAATAAAATGCCTGTAACTATTAAGGTACACTGTTGGGAGCTCCAGGGTATAGAAAGAATATAACTCCTAATAAAGTTTCTGCCTCTTAGGATGAAACAAGAACACAGTGGTTATACAAAGCAAAGTATGCTTAGTGTGATAAAAAATTACCACACTAATAAACCATGTCCAAATTTATTTTTACTAAAATGGTATTATTTTCCAGAGTGTCTGCCTGCATGTAAAATCTTAATCCATTTCCTGTTATCTCTCCCTCAGCAGCACCTTCATGTACTCAGGACTTGGTCCTAGTTCTGTGTGTAGGGATCTCTCCTGGTGGGGCTTGGAGGACTATACATGGAGTTAGCAATCCACCTGGGTCAGCCACATGCAAAAAAAAGCACCTTTACCATTTCTCCGGCCCCAGATGTAGGTATGTTCACCAAATTAAAACCAGCTTATATAGTCACTCTTTAGAATTAGGGCTAATTATATTAAACTCCCTTTTAAAAAGCCTTTTTAGTATTTTGTTAGAAATCCTGGCGTTTTCTTTCTTTGATTTCTCAGAAATCTTTTCCAGCTTTTTCTAACCAAATTCCTAATTTCTGTTTCTTTTCTCTATTACGGGCCCACTTTCTCCCAGTTCCTAGTTCTGGGCCCTTTACACATCATGTCAGCTGGAGAAATAGAGCTTGTTTCCTTGATAATGCATTCTACTGATTTTAAATACTGGTGTCATGAAGTCTGTGCTTGAGGTCATTCAGAAGGCTGCTGTGCATGCATATCTGTGGCCCCGAGTTGAATCCCTGGCACCGCATCCTCCTCACCCCCCATACTGCTGGGTAGAGCACTTGCAGACCCCAGCATCACTGAGGCTGTGCAGGGCCACACCACCAGGCTGAGTAGTGGTGGGAATGATCCCCAGGTCCCTCAGCACTGCTTGCCACCTCCACCATGATGGCTGTTTAAAAACTTATTAAATTTTGGGGCCAGAGAAATAGTATAGTAGGAAGGCACTTGCCGTGTCGGCCGACCCAATTTCGATCTCTGGCTTCCCATATGTTCACACCATGAGGAGTAACTCCTGAGTGCAGAGCTAGAACTAAGCCCTGGGCACAGCTGGGGGTGGTTCCCCAAAACTAAAACTATTAAAATTTAAAATATGCATAGAAGTGAAGAAAATGAGATTGCTTTAATCCAGGTCATAACAGGGGTGCTTGCCTTGCATGTGGCTGACCTGGGCTCTGTCTCCAGCCTCCTTTATGGTCTCCCAAGCACTGTCACTGTCCTCCTGTTGTTCATCGATTTGCTCGAGTGGGCCCAGTAACATCACCATTGTGAGACTTGTTACTGTGCTTGGCATATCGAATATGTCACGGGTAGCTGCATGGCGAGATACTCTCGGTAGCTTGCCGGGCTTTCTGAGAGGGTCGGAGGAATGGAACCCGGGTTGCCTGGGTCGGCCACGTGCAAGGCAAACACCCTACCACTGTGCTATTGCTCCAGCCCCTCCCAAGCACTACCAGGAATAATTCCTGAGTGCAGAGCCAGGAGTAACCCGTGAGCATCTTCAAGTATAGCCTAAAAACCAGAAAGCAAATAAATCAATCAGGCAGTAACATTTTAGGCTCAGTACTTGTCTCCCAAAACAATAGGAAGCATCAAAATTGTCTTTTAATAGTTGATCTAATATCTGTCTGGGCTGTACAGGCCAGCTGTCTGGTTTCATATTTACATTTTCATTAGGGCATCTTTCTTTAGTGTTGTTGCTTCTCAGTATATATAGAATTGAATTTTTTACTTTCCTGTAATTGACCATTCTTATTTGGCGCAATTTTTCTCTGAGGCAACATTTCTCAATGCCTGGAGATGTTCTTTAGGTTATTAAGCTACTGGCATTACTGGCATCTAGTGGGTTGAAGTTGGAAAGGAAATGCTACTAAACGTCCTACAGTGCGCAGAACCACCTCCTACAGCAAAGATTTCTCTGGCACAAAATACACTGCGTGGGCTGACAAACACTGCTGTAAACTGTTGGGGTTTTTTAATCACAGTATTTGTTTTTTGTTAACAGTACCAATCGCAGGACCTGGAATGGTGGTACAGTGGGTAAAGCACTTGCCTTGCACATAACCAACCCAAGTTTAATCCCTGGCACTCAGTGTGGTCCCCCGAGCACTGCCAGAGTGATTCCTGAGCATTGCGTGGTGTGGACCAAACCGCCCCCCCCCCCAAAATAAAACACAAACAGAAACCCAAGAAAACAAAACAGTACCAATCTTCATTTCTTAAGGGGCGAGGAGAAAGAGTGTGTGTGTATAAAAGAAAATACGTGTTTTGATCTGTAATCTTTGGCCTTTTCCCCCTCAGAGACTTTCTGCTTATACTTTCCATGTTTCTTTTTCAGATCCAATTAGTGTAGCCCTCAGTTTGACCTGCCTTGAGATAACATTTTCCCCTTTCAGAACTGATTTATTACTTGCTACATCAAATGTAAACAATTCTGGGTGGCATCAAAAGTCTTCCATAGTGTGGCTCCATCTCTTTACTTAATATAGTATATTATTGTTAGCCAACATTTGTTAAGTGTTGACTATAGGGATTACTGAAATAGATGTAAGGAATTAAGACATGTCAGCATAATCCCTTTATCCAATCGATTATTTTCCAGTGACCTGCATAGTATTCCTTATTTTGTCCGTTGCCTTCCCATAGTAATTCCCTGTTTTGTATCTTTGTTCACAGTTCCCTTTTCTGGACTTCCCTCATTTATCTGTGGGCAGAGCGAAATCCTAACAGTCGGGTTTCTGTTTCTGTCTCATATTAACATGAGCATTGCATCCTTATGGTTGGGGAATCTTTGACAGCATAGACATAGCTGTTATTTGGTCTGAATCCTGTATTAAAGGAAATGATGCCTATAAATACTAGAGGATTTAAAGTGAAGAATAAATTTCAAGAATTAGAACCGTCTGGGATGGAAGAGCTGGAATGGAAGTGAGTGCATTTGGGGCTGGAGGAATTGGCTTTTCAAGCTGAAATGGTTTCCCTTCCTTTTTCACTTCTAAGTAACTAGAGTTGCAGGTTGTGGAATTGTGTATGAATTGTTTGCTTATTATTAATGAGTATTTTGGTAACAAGACCAAGATATTTGTGATCAAAAGTTCACTAGATTACTCTGTCTCCTAGGGCAAAGAAGACAGTACTTTTATACAGGCTTACAATTCTAGTATATAAATGTATGCATTGTTTTCTTCATAGGAACAGTTCAGTTTTCTTAATTGAGTTACTCTTGTAAGTATCTTGTTTTCTCACAGACTGCTATTCAGTTCTGGAGCAGCTGGTCTCTGGATCATACTTGTAATCTTGCTGTGTGTGGCTTTTATACTTTTATGAAACACAGGAAGAAATGTATTTTGCTTTCAACCAGGTGTTATGTGTATGCATGCACAAATAGCCAAAACAAAAGCTTTCTGAAATAGAAATAGTTTTCTGAAATAATCTTAGTGTATGCGTGATATTTTAATGATAAAAACTCTCATGATATTTTTCTCTTCGGCTCTATTTCTTTAGATTATCAAGGTTTGTTTGTTTTGGGGGACTACCTGCAGTACTTAGGACTACTCCCAGCATGGTGCTCAGTGATCAAACCTGGGCCTCCTTTCTGCAAAGCATGCACTTCAGTCCATTGAACTCTCTCCCCAGAAGAACCTAGAAGTGGTCTTTTAAAATTTAAAAACTTTGCTCTTGCTCATTTTGCACTGTGGTAGATATATAGTAGGCACTTAGAAAATACCAGAATTTTTAGCATTGATTCTATCTTGAAAAGGGGACTCATTAATACTTTTGAGTTGTCTTAAATTAATTTTATCAATATTTATTAGTGACACTTTAACTGGAACCAGTGCAGAGTGGACTGTGAGACTTAGAGAAAAGATCACAGGGCCGGGGATGTGACTCAATGTCAAGCACTTGTCTTGCCTGCTGAGACCAGGGTTCAGTCCCTGGCACTGGCAAAGGATCAGCAGAACAAGATAAAATGAGTATAGTGAGTGCCCTCGAGTACTGTGAGTACCATTGCTGCCTGCAAGGCAAAGGTGGGGCCAGGTGCGAGATGAGGAACAGGTATAAACTGTGCTTTCTTTAAGTGGTTGTGGACATGGGCAGTGGCCGTTGTGCAACCCTAGTTAAGATGCGAAGACATTTGAAGTGCCAAGATGCCACTCTTCACTTCATTCTTTTTCAGCTTTCACTCTGGTCCAAGCAGTCTACTCTCAACTCATTTTCTTTAGGGGTCTAAGAAGTCAAAGAAAATGATATATATACCCCTTCCATTTTCTCCTTTTTATTTTCCGTACCGTCTGGATTTCATTTTTGGAGCATTGCGGTTTGACTGAGCTGGAGTTGGTTATCAAGATTATGCACTTCAAGAACATTTACAGCTGAAGATAGGGCTCAGTGGTAAAGTGCAAGCCTTGCAAGCATGAGACTGGGGTTTGATCCCAGACACTAATGAAAAGAACGTTTTTTAGAAAAATCTCAAGTTTGGGGTGTGATTTGTTATTTTTATAATTCTATGATTTTTTAAAAAGCATTTTCACAGTTTTGAATAATGGCCTTTGTTATATTTGGTTCTACATCGAAACCAATAAATTCCCTCCCTCCCTCCCTCCTTCCCTCCCTTTCTTCCTTCCTTTGCCACACCCAGTTCAGTGCTTAGGGATCACTCCCAGCACCAGCAGTGCTCAGGGGACCATGTGGTGCTAGGCTTTGAGCACTGATGGGCCTTCTGCCCGAGAAGTATGTCTTCACTCTTTCAAGCTCTCTCTCTAGTCCTATACATTTGAGTTTCCAATAATATAGCAATATAAATAAGTAATATAAATTTCGTTGGGTTAAATTTGATTCTACAAGTTTGAATTCCAGGAGCTAGAGAGATAGCACAGGGGTTAAGGCCTTGGATACAGTTGTCCTCGGTTTGCTCTCCAGCTCAGTGCATGGTCCTCAAGCACCGCCAGCAGTGACCCTTTAGTACCAGCGGGTGTGGCCTCCAGACCCTCCTTCCCAGTTGCTCTGGGTGTCATTAGGTTGCTGCTGCTACTACTTGATTCTCTTTGTTTATATTGTTTCAGTCAGAATAAGGAAGTGTTGAATTCATTCTGTCATTTTGCCCTTAATTTTTGTAGGCTACTTTGAGATTTCCTTAATGGCAGAGTGTAGTGGAAGGACATTTAGCACATTAGCTTCACAAACTTGAGTGGAATAACTATCCTTCTTTGTTATCTCATTAGAAAGAAACATCCTTTGCCATGTGCTTGACCTTGTGCAGAAATGCCTGCAACTAAAGCAGTGCCATAGGATTTTAACAAGGGGTCATTATTTGACATACATTTTTGTGAATGAAAATGGAAACAGCTGTGGTCCTTTGAAGATTTTAGGCATTGTTAGGTAAAGATGTTCTGTATTTCAGCTCTTCTCAAAAATCAATTAAAGACAGAAAAGCAACTTAAAAAATACAATGTTTCTCCTAGAAATCTCCACTAAAAGCTTTGATGTCATTGTAATCTTACTCTCATGTTTGCCTCCTTGTGTCTAATCATTTGCCAGGCCCTGTCATTCTACCCGGCAGCCCATCTCCAGTGCCCTGCTTCTGACCTTCATCATCTTTCCCTAGGATCAGTAGACTCAGAGCTCCTGTTTCCCTCAGCCCCACTCTCTTAAGGCTTACTTGGTACTGTTGTCAGTTTGGATCAGTTTGCTTTTTTTCCTCCAAGAACCTTGTTTTAACTCTTACCTACCTTAAGAAACCAAAGTAATAGGATTCTAAAGACTTTCTATTCTTCTTTGTGTGTGTTTTTGGGTGGGGAGGGGGAGTGTTGTTTGGGTTATACTTGGTGGTACTCAGGGGTTATTCCTGGCTCTATGCTCAAGATGAACCCTGTAGGGCTCAGGGGACCATCCATGATGCCAAGGATTCAAGCAGGGGTTGGTAGGATGCAGTACCTTAACCTTTGTATTGTCTCTTTGGCCTTTGAGTTACTGTGTCTCTACTGTTTTTCAGACTACTATTTAGTATATCCTGGTTCATTTGCTGCTGGATAATCCCCAACCCCATCATTATCTTAAAACCTTCTCCTGCTAAGTGTATAAATTACCACTCTCATAATGCCTGTAAGATCGTGCTAGTCATAGTTTATCTTTTGCTGTAAATTTTCACTCTGGGTAACTCTTCCGGGTTTGATACCTTACCATACTGCAGTACGGCTGCTCCCATTTTTTTCTGTGTGGATGGAACTGGATCATGTTATCTTGGAAACATGATGCCTTCCATATAGCAGGATATCTGTGAATGTTTGGATTGAATTTAACTTTGAGTTGGTGATGGATTTACTATTCTCAGTAGCCTAGGTAGGAAGTTTTTCTTCTTTTGTCTTCTAAAGATCCAGACTTCAAAGATAATCATAGAGATTCAACTTAGGACATACTCTAGGCCTTCATTTTGAAACATTCAAATCAGTAAGTTTTCCCAGCAAATAACCTGTTGTCATGAATCAACAAATGGAGTCTGCCTGACTCAATGATCGTAAGCTCTGTGGTTAGACTAGTACTCACAAGTCAGATAGAGGATAGGATTGGAAAAGCAGATAGCATTACATGGTACTTGGTTACACTGCCTAACTCTGGTTGTAGTCTTTATCTTTGTGTACTTAGTGTCACCATTAAAAAATTATTGGGCTTTGAGGGAATTGGATTTCAAGAGCTGGCTCATATTGGGAGCAAACGTGGTTAAGTAGGCTGCACCCTCGCTTAGCAAGTTGGGGTGGTAGAAGAGTCAAGAATAATGCTTGTTGAGGGTGGAGCAATAGCACAGCGGGTAGAGCGTTTCCTTTGCATGCGGACGACTTGGGTTCGATTCCCAGCATCCCATATGGTCCCCTGAGCACCGCCAGGGATAATTCCTGAGCGCAGAACCAGGACTAACACCTGTGCATCACCAGGTGTGACCCCAAAAGCAAAAAAAAAAAAAAGAAGAAAAGCAAAAAAAATAATGCTTGTTGGGCTAAAACGATAGTACAGCGGAGAGGGGATTTCCTTGCACTCAGCTGGCCTGGGTTCGATCCCTGGCATCCCATATGGTCCCCCACACACCACCAGGAGTGATTTCTGAGCACAGAGTCAGGAGTAACCCCTGAGTATCACTGGATGTGACCCAAAAAGCCAAAAAGAATAATGTTTGATGCTGCTACCTTATTTTCTCATTAGTGGTCAATAGTAGTCCAAACCCCAATGTTCCCTGCCTTGTGCACAGTAATATCTGTTGTGGTATCACTAATGCCTCAGATTTCTTTAGGTTTTTTTCTGAAAATTCAGTAGCTTCTGACCTTACTGTGCTTTCTAATAGTCACCAGTACTACACTTCAACTCTTGCTTAATTTCTATAGAAGTTTTGTCTTGTAGCACTATTTTTAACTCCCAGCTGTTGATTTCTCTGTCTAATTACATCCCCCCTTCTCTTTGTTGTTGCTGTGGTGACTGAGGGTTGGGCAACATGGCTGATGTGTGACCACTGCTGAGATGTGCGATCATTTAGTTGTGCTCATGTGTGTTCACCGGGGCTTGCACTCTCAGTGTCTCGGGAAAGGGAGCTTGTCAGTGGTCACTGCAATGCTCTGTATGTGCCCGTCAGAGCTTGCGTTTCTTGGCCACAGCACCAGCACTTTTTTAGTTGGGGGCGGGAGATGTCCACACCTGGGGGTAAGTGGAGGGTGCTTACAAATACCTGGTGGCAGCATGACTAAGAATGGCTTGTAGTACCAGAGATCACAGGTATCAGACTCTGAGGCTTAACAGCCCAGCTGCCCAGGTTGTGTTTGTCACGTGACTTTTTCTGAAGGCAGTTTGGGGGGTTGGGGAGGGGAGGAGCATAAATTTAGGAACTTCTGATTACGTCTGCCTTTTATATCTGTTTGGCTACTCTTCATATTCAGTTATATATTTTATTTACATTTGCATTATCATGCTCATCTAATGACTTTTTAATTTTTTAAATGAAATCTATGTTGATGTGGCATCTTTTTATATACTGTAATTGTATGCTATGATAAGAAAATGATCATCTGTAAATGAGCTCCCCACCCTGAGAGTTACTGGTATCTCCCAAATATCCTTCCCCTGTCTTCCTAGTTTTATTTTCTGCCTCCCTGAAGGAAAAGGATACAGTTTGTAGGGTGTGTGTATGTGGGGGGGGGGGGTGTCTTTTTCTTTCTTGCTTGCTTGCTTGATTGATTGATTGATTGTTCATTATGAGGAAAACTAGTGGGGTCTTCTGTGTTTATTTTGCTTCAGAAAAGGAACTGTTGTTCATGAAACTGACAGAGTGAGGCTGCTTCATCATGCCTGCTGTGGCCTCTGTCCCTAAAGAGCTCTACCTCAGTTCTTCACTCAAGGACCTCAACAAGAAGACAGAAGTCAAGCCAGAGAAGATAAGCACCAAGAAGTAGGTGTCCTTCGGTAACTGGACTGTGCCATTTATTTGTAGCTCATTTCCATTTGACTAGATGAAGTACATGAGTAGTCAGCTAGAAGTTTATTGGGAAAAATGGCATTATCTCACTAAAGTGAACCTAGAGAAAATTTTAAACTTTCCATCTTACAGAATACACATATGTTTTGCTTACATCCTAATTATCTGGTCTAAGATGGTAACAGAGTTCTGCAAGGGACTAGAGTGATAGTACAGTGGGTACAGCACTTTGCCTTGCACATGGCTGAACCAGGTTTGATCCCTACTTCCCCATATCGTCTACCTGATAATCTCCAGAAGTAATTCCTGAGTGCAGAGCTAGGAGTAACCCCGGAGCATCACCAGGTATGGCCCCAAAATCAAACCCAACCAAACCAGACCAAACAAAAAAACCCAAAACCAAAATACAAGGTTTATGTAAGAGTCATGTAGCCACAGTTAAAGTCCTGTTATAAAATAGCATGCAATTACTTCTAACTTAGATCTTTATCTGAGTGTGTTTCACATTTGACATTTGGTCCTAGCATAGCTTTTTTTTACTGAAATAGGAGATCTGCGGTTTTGTCCAATATTCAGTGCATTATTAGCACTGTAGCACTGTCCTCCCGTTGTTTATCGATTTGCTCGAACAGGTACTAGTAACGTTTCACAACAAATTGTGAGACTTGTTACTGTTTTTGGCATATGGAATACGCCATGGGGAGCTTGCCAGGCTCTGCCATGCAGGCGGGATACTCTCGGTGGCTTGTTGGGCTCTCCAAGAGGGGAGGAAGAATTGAACCCAGATCGGCCATGTGCAAGGCAAACACCCTACCTGCTGTGCTATTGCTCCAGCCCTTTATTAATGTATACCAATCCAGTGCATTATTATTGTGTACCTATCTGATATCCCCTCCCCTTTCTCCTTGTTGCTCTTGCGATATTGCCAGGCAGGGGGGAAGGGAGGAGGTGTCTCACACACTTGGTTGTGGTGCTCACTGAGGCTTGGTGCTCATATACTTTTAGTTGTGGTTATTGCACATACTTGGTCATGCCCAGCAGCTGGCCTTGAGGGTCCTGGACAGCAGAATTGCCAAGACTGCTGGTACCTGTTAGTGGTAGAAGAACAGGTGGGCACTCTTGGCTCTGAGCTATCCCTGGGCCTTTATTTATTTATTTTTATTTAATGATTTATATGTGTATTTTTAAAAAATTTTTATAGCATATAACTACCTGCTCAGATACAGGCTATTAATGATAGTTTATTTGATAATGATGTTAAAATCTGCCTTAAAATACAATATAACAGTGATGAATGTGACTCGGTTAGTAAAGTCCCAGTTTTGCATATGTGAGTGAGGCCCTGGGTTCAGTCCCAAGCACCACAATAAGATAAATTAAAGCAGAAACATAGGAGGAAAAATCCACCTGTTTTACTATTTGATTTTGCAGAAAGTGAGCTCTCATTAATTTTTCTATTTAGTGATTGTTTTTCTAGAAGAAAATAGGAAACTTTCTTGAGTTTATTTCCACCTACAAAGGAGAAAGTTTGGTGTCTATTCAGTAGCCACATTATTGCAGAGTTGGAAATAAAGAGTTTTGAAGACAAAACAGGAACTTGGGGGGATCTTCAGTAGAGCAAACGAAACAAAAATGGAAAGGATGGAGATGGGAGTGGTAGGGACTTTCAAGAAAGCCAGGAAAGAAAATCCAGAAAGAAAAGGTATTTCTAAATAAAGGACAAACGGAGTTTTTTAAAACAGAAAATCCCTGGGGGCTGGTTGATAGCTCCAAAGGCCGGAGTGCATACTTTGCAGAGCAGAGACCTTTGGTTCAACCTCCCAGAGCACGTGGTGTCCCCATTTTCTCAGAGAGCTTCCTTTAATTGGACGATACATCAAGCCTTACTAGCAAGTTCTGGTTTCACACTAGAACTAACTGATCCCAAGCAAAGAGGTTTGTTTGAGGAACTTAACTAAAATGGAAACTCCTGTTTTGGTTGTGTCAGGGCATTGTTTCTGATGAATGCTGGAGGTTTTTTTTTTTTGAGTGGGGGTCTCTTTGGTCACTTCACTGGACTTGATAGTACTGTGGTGATCTCAAATTGATCTGCTACATACATTCCCATGGAATCCAAGGCAAAGAAATTTGGAGAAAACTCAGTACTGTTGCACTGACTCCTACACTCTTAAGGAGAATGTTCTTAGTAGCCTTGACTTGTTCTCTGACCCGTCTCTAATGCCATGCTGAGCTGGGCTTATCTGCTGACTGAAGAAGTCCTTATATAGACTCATCCTGAGTCCTAAATATCATCTGGCCCTGTACCCTTGTGTATTGTTTCATTTCTTTCCTAAACAGCTTAATTATTATTACTATTTTTTGGGGGGGTCACACCCATTGATGCACAGGGGTTACTCCTGGCTCTGCATTCAGGAATCACTCCTGGCGGTGCTCAGGGGACCATATGAGATGCTGGGAATCGAACCTGGATTGGCTGCGTGCAAGGCAAATGCCCTACGTGCTGTGCTATTACTCCAGCCCCCAACAGCTTAATTATTAATTCATGCCTCAGTCTTGGATCAGAGTTAACAGCTAGAGAAAACTGGATACAAAAGATAAATTAGCTTTTTATAAATATATTATTGACAAAGCCAAGTGAATATAATCATTTGCACTGAAACTTGGTCACCAAAACTTTATTTCTAGAGGAATGAATTTCTTTCATAGAAATGCCTATTAATTTGCTTTCTAAAGATTATTCAAATAAACCAAGAAGAGTACTTAGAATGATTATCAGAGAATTCTCCAATTACTAAAGAGAAGATTGAAGATGACATGACTTTTAGACTAAAAATCGCTTTTCCTTCTAGAATAAGTGAATTGGAATGAGTTTAACTTTCTGTATAAGACTTTAATCAAATTAAAATGAGAAGAGGACTTGTGTCCGCTTTCCTCTCCTATTTTCATTGTTTTTTTTGGTTAAGAGTAAGGTGTTTGCCTTGCACGTGGCTGACTGGAGTTTGATTCCTCTGCCCCTCTCGGAGAGCCCAGCAAGCTACCGAGAGTATCTCTCCTACTCAGCAAAGCCTGGCAAGCTACCTGTGACGTATTCGATATGCCAAACACAGTAACAACAAGTCTCACAATGTTACTGGGCCCGCTGGAGGAAATCTGTGAACAACGGGAGGACAGTGACAGAAAGGAGTGGGTAAAATTGAAAAGTGTTTTATGGGCTGGAGAGATTGTATAGTGGATAGGGCACTTGCTTTGTACATAGCCCTCCTGGGTTCAATCCCCAGTACTACATATGGTCTCCCAAATACAGCTCTGTGTGGCCAAAAAAACAATTAAGAAATATGTGCTTGTTTTACCTTTATAATTTTTTGTTCCTTTCCTTCAGTACAACTTGTATGCAGCTATGATTTGTAACCACTGTCTGGCTATCTGAGCGCCACTTGCTCAGGATGGCCTTTTTTGCTTTTGTAACCAGGTATTGAACCTTAGGCCTTACACATGCAAGTGCTCTATTACTGGGCTACATCATGGGCCCAGTATGTGTCTTATTACAGCAAATGTTTTAAGACTGGATTTAAGTGGAGTTTAACAATTTATTGATATCCCAAACAGCTATTATGAAATAGAAGTATTTACTTGTACCATATGATAAAGTTTAAGGTTGCATCCAAACTCAATTTTGCAGTAGTGCAACTTAAAGTATGAAATTTGTACATGACTTAACTTAAAATATTAAATATATCATATGTAGGTTTTATACATGACTTAATTATGTCCAGATGTTAAGTACTTTAATTGCTTTTTTCTCTGAATTGAAGTTATGTACAGAGTGCTCTGAAGATCTTCAAGACAGCAGAAGAAAGCAGATTAGATCGTGATGAGGAAAAGGCCTATGTATTATATATGAAATATGTGACTGTTTATAATCTAATCAAAAATAGGCCTGACTTCAAGCAACAGCAGGTACCTTTAATTTCTTTATTTGCTGAATTATTTTTGCACAATGAAACTGTGACTCCCTCTAAAATTTTAACCTGCTCAAATTTTACTCATATTAACTTTAAACTTTTACACAGATAAAAAATGTAACTAAACATGAAATTTTACTCAGCTATGAGAAAAGAGAGGTTTTGGACTGGAATTATCATAGTCAGTAGAGCTGTTGTCTTGCATACAGCCAACATAGATTTGGTTTCTGGTAACCCATATGGTTACCTGAGCCTGCCAGGAGTGATCCCTGGTGTGAATCAAGCCCCCCACTTCCCCCAAAAAGGGAAATTTTGTAGTTTGTTTTAGCTTAGATAAAATTGGAGGATGTCATAATTAAGATGCTAAGTGAAGAAAGTTAGAAAAAGACAAACCAGATTATCTCACTCATAAGCAGAGTATAAAGAAACAAAGCAAGAAATTATACAATCCTCTGTGGAAGCAGCCGTGATATCCCATCAGTAGAACTCTCATCTGAGGGTGTGGGGGACCGGGGTTACGGAGGAGGAGTTAGGGTCAGGAAGGAAGGGACCTGGGAATAATGTGGTGGGCGTGGTGTAGTAGCACTCTAATTATAAAATAGTGTCAGTACTACTGTATTGATACTGATTACTACATTGGTTATTGATATTGATTGCTATATTAATAGTGACTATTGTATCTTTCAGTTGTTGGTTAGGGCTAATGTTAGTGTTGTAATTAATGGCAGCACATCATGGATGGTATTTCTTCACCACAGTCTTCTCCGTAGCTGAGGGAGGGTGACTCCTTGTATTTGTAGATTCACCGACCTGTCCACAAATGTTGGCTTGCTCCTGCCCTTGGAACATTTTTGGGCATATTTATCTGGCGCTACAGAGGCCTGCTCTAATTAAAACTGCTTTTTTAAATATTCTTTGATGGAATTTAACAGTTTTCTTTGATGCAGTTTACAGTGTTTATGAAAGTGGAAGTGCATAAAAGGTGTATAAGAGTGTTTACCAAAGAAATATTTTGGGAAGATTTCCAAATTTGGATAACTTTGGAAGCGATTACTCTTGTTTGTTGTAGTTATGCCAATTTTTAATATGCTTGTTTACTGTATGCTTTCTTCTCCTAAGTTAGCAGGGTGTTGTTTTTTCTTTTTTGTTACATGATTGAAGTGTTTTTACAATTTATCTTTTTTAGTTGAGAAGGATGGAGTAAATGTTAATTGCTGAGGTAGCACTTTGCCCACAATACTATCTCGCTTGCCCCAAATTAATTCACATTTTATCTAGACTTTACAGTTTGGGGAAAAAAATCTCATTTATCTGATTTTTCTTATTAATTGGTGGAATAGAAAGGGATAAAGCAAGGTAATAGTATTGAACAATGACAAACCCTTGGCTTCGAATTACAGAGAGGATGAAGTAGTGGGGAATGAGTATAGGACCAGAAGGGACGTAGGAACAGTGGTGATCAGTTCCCAGGCACTTTGGGAGGTGGTCAGGTGCAGTGACTTTTTATATTGATACCATAAACTTTTAACATGATTGTAACCATGCCACCTTAACTCTCATTTTTAAAAATGTGAAAACATAATAATAATGAAAAGAAAAGAAAAAGAGGATTTTCCTAGAGACTTTTACATTCCCAGAGACATTGGAGAGTTGTGGAAGTTCTGGTTAGGAGGCTCCCTGCAGAAGCGCCAACTCAGGCTTCCATTCAGATGCTGCAGCTGGTCATCTCTGTTCTCAGAGGGTGGACTGTGTCCATTTCCTGTCTCCAGGGCACCACTGCTGAGTCAGTCTTAACAGGAACTTTTTAACCTAACTCCTGTGCACTTCAAGTATGTGAATTATAAGTTTAATTTGTGACTGGGTATTTTTGAATTTTGCCTGCGCAACCAGGTAGTGACAGAATTTTTTTTAATTGAATCACTGTGATTTACGGAGTTAATAAAGTTAATCACAGTTGAATTTACAGGTGTACAATGTTCTAATACCAATACTTTCACCAGTGTCCACAGGTGATCCCAGTTTCCCTCTAACTCCCCCCACCCCCGCCCCCACCCCCCACCTCACCCCCATCCTGCTTCTGTGGCAGGCACTATTTCCTTTTTCCCTATCTTTTAGGCATTGTGATTTAGAGTACTGTTACCAATGGGGTATCATGAATGTCACTTTACCCCCTTTCAGCACCTAGTCCTGGTCCCAAGTTACCACTTCCCCTGTACCATGAGACAGAATGTTTGGTCTCTGATCATCTTTAGAAACTTTATCATTCATGCCTGTTTGCTCTGGGAAAGATTTAAGATTTAGTTAAAACTAGTCAATGTAGCAAACTCACTTAGAAAGAACATCTTGCATTTATTATGTATACACTCAAAGCATCAGCTTATTGGCAGTCTTTTAGGGCCCTGTGACAAAGGGGGAGGCATATATGTTTAGATAATAGTGTTGTAAAGTCTCAATATAAAATTTAAATTACATAGGGCTGGAGAAATAGTACAGCCTTGCCTTGCGTCTTGCCAACCCCATGTTCAATCCCATGCACTCAGTATGGTCCCCTGAGAACCACTGAGTGTGGTCCCAAAAAGCAACAAGATTTTTTTAAATGATACTTCAATATCTCCATGCATGGGGGCTGGAGCAGTAGCACAGCGGGTAGGGCATTTGCCTTGCACGCGGCCGACCCAGGTTCGATCCCCAGCATCCCATATGGTCCCCCAGGCACTGCCAGGAGTAATTCCTGAGTGCAAAGCCAGGAGTAACTCCTGAGCATTGCTGGGTGTGACCCAAAAAGCAAGAATAAATAAATCAATAAAATATCTCCATGCATGCCTGATGATTAGCCTATAATTTTCATTGATAAATTCCCTCTTTTTGAAATTATTACTATTGTTTACATTTGCATTCAGGGTTTGGTAAAGCAGACAAAATTTTAGATTTCGCAGAAACTTTTATCTTCTTTATTCTGTAATTTCCATTACTATTGGAAATTTGAAAATATGTATACTTTAATTGTGCACAGAGATAACCATTGATAAGAAGTCTCACTAATATTAGTGGAAGTATCCTGGGAGTATGCAGCAGGAATGCTCCCAAACAATTGTCATTATTAAAACTAAGGTAATCTCATTTTATTTATCTGACCCTTTAATAAACAGAAACAAAAATTAAAGCAGGGCAAGAGAGATGATGCAGCTGGTAAGGTGCTTGCGTTGTATCACCTTTCTTGATCCTAGTACTGCAGATGTTCCCCTGAACACTGCCAGGAGTGACTTTGAGCTGAGCACAGAGCCAGGAGTGACGCTCCAGTACTGCCTGGTATGGTCCCCAGCTACCCTCAAATTTTTTTTTCAAAAAAAAAGGGATAGTATATCTAAGGTTTTACTTTTTTATCTTTTTATCTTAAATGTCTTCCAGTAGTGGTTAAACTTAGTTTTCTGTTAAAGTGTTGGTCAGGACTTTGATTATTAAATTCAGCTTCTACTGTAATTTTAAGTTGTTACAATATTGAGCAAACTGTATACTTTCATCAAAAATTAAGAGTGAAGGGCCTTTTTTGTTTCGTTTTTATCTAGAAAAATAAATACAACCAAAATATAATCTGCTTTGAAGTTAGACACACACATAATAGTTGTGATGAGAAGAGAGGTTTCATCAGTTCATGAGACTACACCTCAGAGAACCAAAGGTGGATACCTCTGACTGATGGATGCCCTCCTTCATCTTTTAAAAGTCAAATAAATCTTGATTACCAAGCCGGTGAACTGTGCGAATAGGGTTCTGTTTATAAAGTCATACTGTTCAGTTGTGGCAGTGGCAGTCCAACAGGCACGTATGTAGTGGATCTCACTATCCTACATGACATGTTGATTTCAAAATATTTCTGAGTACAGAATTAACTCACTAATAATAAGTGAGCTTTTGGTGAAAGCATTTTTATTCATAGTGGCTTGGGAGCCACCCCCATCAGTGCTTAGGACTTTCTTCTGTCTCTGTGCTCAGGAGTCACTCCTAGTGGGGCTTGAAGGAACAGTCTGGTGCCAGGTATCAAACCAGAGTGGGCTTCATCAAGGCAAGTGCCTTACCCTTATATTATCTCTCTAGCCTGAGAAATCTTTTATTTCTTTGTTTTGGGGCCACATTTGGCAGTGCTAGGAGTTTACTCCTTGCTGTGCTCAGGGGGATTCTAAGGACTATGCAGGCACTGAAGCTGGTTTGGCCACATGCCAGGCAAGTGCCCTGCTCACTGTACTATCCCTCTGGCTTATGAGAAATCATTTCTAACAAGAATTTCATTATGCTAGTTAGTAAATTATTTGCCAAAATATATTTTAGAACATAGTATTATTATTACTGTTATTGGAGTTGGGGCCACACCCAGCAGTGTTCAGATGTTACTCTTGGCTCTGAACTCAGGGATCACTCTTGATGGTGCTTGGGCAGATCATATGGGGTGCCAGGGATTGAACTCTGGTTGGCTGCGTGCACGGCAAGCATCCTTCCTACTGTGCTATCTCTCCAGCCCCAAAGCATGTTTTTTTTAATCTTTTTTGGGGAGGGCGGGGGGGGGGGCTTTTTTGGTCACGCCTGGCGATGCTCAGGGGTTACTCCTGGCTCTGCACTCAGGAAATACTCCTGGCAGTGCTTGTGGAGGAAGAAGGGAGGGACATATGGGATGCTGGGGACAGAATCCAGGTTGGCTGTATGCAAGGAAAACACCCTACCCACTATACTATGGTCAGGTACCAGAGACTTCAAATTTTTGATGGGTACCGTATTCTGTGGTGCTCCTGGACTACTTATGGTTCTGTGCTCATCCATATAGCAGATCTAACCCAGGCCTCCTACATGCAAATTGCGAACTTAGCCTATTGAGCTGTCTCTCAGACTTCTACAGTATATCACTGTGATTTGTTTTCTATCATTTGCTTTTCAGTTCCTCAGGACTTCATCAAATGTGAAAGTTGTTTTATGTGTTCATTGTGATCGAACCCTCTTGCGAATTAGGCAACTGTGAAAATGGAACTGGAAGTAGAAACATATGAGTTTAAAACAAGTGAAAAACTCTGTGCGGTAGATCTATATATAATTCACTTTACTACTCTAGTAGAGAATAAAAGCTAGGGAATATATTTACAACAGGAAAACATCTTTTGCTTTAGAATTTTTTCATTTTGGTGTCCATATGAGTAGTAGTTCATAAAATAATTTACACTGAAATTATTTGTACCTTGGAAATAAGTAAAATATTTTGCTTTCTAGTGTTTTTATTTTTAAAGCATACTGCTGGGGCCGGAGTGATAGTATAGTGGGTATGGCACTTGCCTTATGTGCAGTTGACCCAGGTTGATCCTTAGTACCACATGGTTCCTGAGTCCTGCCAGAAGTAATGGGCACATCTGGCTGGGGTCCAGATCACAACGAAGGCGTATTGAAAGAATAAAGAGACTTTGGAAACATTGTAAGATAAAGTACATACTTACACACATTCACATTTTAATCTGTATTTCATTTGATCATTATAATGTTCCCATCTAAACTTTCCTTTATGTGCACCGTGTAAATGAACCATGCACCATGATTTGAATGCTTTAGCTTTAAGCTTATACACGAACAGTTCGGGATGTTCTTTCTGTCATTTCAGGAGCATTTTCATTCTATTCTTGGACCTGCAAACATCAAAAAAGCTATTGAAGAAGCTGAAAGACTCTCAGAAAGCCTTAAACTCAGGTATGGACGTTATAATGAAATCTGTAAAAGAATGTTAATTTAAAAGATAAGAATGTTTAAAGTTGTGAGCTCATTTCTGACGAACAGCTGACTGCCTGTTCCTAGAAATAGAAGAGACACATAAAATTTAAATCTTTAGGGCTTTAGGGTGGGGATATGTCTCAATGCAAAGCATGTGCTTTGCCCATGTAAGACCTAGGTTTGATCCCCAGAGCTTCACAAAAGATACATAATAGAAATAAATAAATCTCGGTATTTTCAACCAAAGAAAATAGCTGTACACATTTAGAGCTTTCTCACAAACCAGAAGTTTTAAAAAATGTTTAGAAGAGAGGAGACAAATAAGGTACAACTTGATAAAGTAAAAGGATTTTTGGTATCCCAAGTTGAGGTATAGGGGATTCTAAAGTGGATACCATGATGCAGTTGTTTTTAAGCAAATATTACCAAATATTTGCAAAAATTACCAATGCAGTAATGGGAACAATCTCCATAGTGATAGTACAAGGGGTGAGATGTCTGTTTTGCATATAATTGACCATAATTCTTCATGTGCACCAAATCATCTATCCTTTTGGGGCTGGAGACATAGTACAGTGAGTAGGAGGCTTGCCTGACATGTGACCAACTCGGGTTTGATCCCTGGCATCTCATAAGGTCTCTTAGTACCACCAGGAGTGATGATTCCTGATTACAGAGCCTGGAGTGACTCCTGAGCATCATTGGATGTGACCCCCCCCCCCCATCCCCAAAATAAAAATCCCTCCAAGAACAAAAGCCCAGGTCTAGATGTGTTCACCAATCAGTTCTACCAACACTTTAAATAAGACTGATTATGTATACTCGGGTTTTTCCAAAATATTGAAGAGGGGCTGGAGCAATAGCACAGCGGGTAGGGCCTTTGCCTTGCATGCAGCCTACCCAGGTTCGATTCCCAGCATCCCATATGGTCCCCTGAGTACCGCCAGGGGTGATTCCTGAGTGCAGAGCCAGGAGTAACCCCTGTGCATCGCCAGGTGTGACCCAGAAAGCCAAAAAAAAAAAACATATTGAAGAAATGGAAATTCTTTCTAAATATTTCTTAGGCAGGTTCCCCCCCCCCCCCCCCCGGGGTCATATCCAATGATGCTCAGTGGCTATTCCTGGTTCTCTGTTCAGGAGTAGCCATATATAGTGCTAGGAATTTAAATTGGGGTCAACAGGATGTATGGGAGTGCCTTAATTTCTGTACTATCTGTCTGGCCAGAAATTCTTTTTTGTGGTAGTAAGGGTAGGGAGTGATTTGGTAGTGCTCACAGGCTATTCTTGGTCTCCTCTCAGCCCTGATGGTGTTTTAGAGACCATTTGTGGTGGCAGAGGTTGTACCGTTTGTTGACATCATGTACAATACACACCTTACCTCCTGTATCATCTTTTATCCCCAGAAATGCGAATTTATCGTAACAGCTTCTATAAAGTCAACATTGTAGTACCAAAAGCAGACAGAGAAACTACTTAAAAGATATTTTAGGCTGACATCCCTGATTAACAAAAGACTTTCGAAAATCATGGGGCTGGATTGGTTTGCTTTGCCCCTGGCCGACCTGGGTTTGATCCCTGGCATCACGTATAATCTGAGCAGTTCCAGGAGTAATTCCTGAATGCAGGTGCAAAGCCAGGAGTAACCCCTGGGTGTGGCCTAAAAAAGCCCCTCTTCCCCACATAAAAGACCTTCAACAAAACCATAAGTTCTGCTTTTATAATTAAACTGAAATCAGAACTAAATCCAGAAATATATCGACCATATGCTTTGGAGATGCAAGGATGGTTCAATATATGTGCAGATCAATTAGTGTAATGTACACCATATCAACAGTAGGAAAGATTGATGCAGGAATGATTTTAACACGATTCAACATCCATTCATGATAAAAGCTTGTAACAAAATTGGAATAAAAGGAGTACTCAAGGTGATAATGTGAACAACAGATCAACAGCCAACATCACATACAATGCGAAGAAACAGCAGGGTGGACTGGAATGATGGTACACTGGGTAAACTACCAGCAATGCTCCACATGCATGTTTGACCTATGATCTTTTCAAGCAACCGTGTTAAAAATTCAGAGGAGTTGCTAAGCCCTTGAGTATTGAAGTTAAGTGCTTGAAAACTTAAAGGTCACCTGGCCAACCAGGGTTTGATTCTTGGTACCATGTAGTTCCCTGAGACTTTTTATCATGAATGGATGTTGACTGCTCACTTTCACATTTGTCTCTAAATAATAAACATAATTGTGGGGCTTGAGTTATAGCACAGTTACCACAGTAGGGCGTTTGTCTTGCATGTGGCTGACCTGGGTTCGATTCCCAGCATCCCACATGGTCCCCTGAGCACCGCCAGGAGTAATTCCTGAGTGCATGAGCCAGGAGTAACCCCTGTGTATCGCTGGGTGTGACCCAAAAATAATAATAATAATAATAAACATAATTGTGACGTTTGGATTTTTCTTTCCCCAAATAATTAGGAAACAATAAATCCTTCAAAAAGAAAATGGCAGCAGATTCAGTTCCTTGAAAAGATCCCTCAGTCCCCAGATGTGGCTCCAGGAGAGGTGGAGTGCATGCCCTATGCTCTACTGGTTCTGTCCTGGCACTGCGGGAGAGCTAGCTTCTGTTGGTGGGGGGATAGCATCGAAAGAGCACTGAGCACTAAACAGCATAGAGCTGCTTTTCAAGATTTGTGAGCAACTGGGGATAAATCCACATGGGGGAAAGCTCACCGACTGTGACCGTAAGAGGACACTGGCAGTGTGGAATGTCTGTTGAAGGGAGAAACTTTGCAGCCTAGAAATTCCCCAGGCGAGCACTCGGTTCTTAGAGCCATTTTCCCCTTCTCTGAGACTGCCCGTGACAGGCCTCTTGGCTTCTCTCTTTAACCAGATATGAAGAAGCTGAAGTTCGGAAAAAACTTGAAGAAAAGGACCGGCAGGAGGAGGAGCAGCTGCAGAAACATAAAAGGCAGGAAGCAGGCAGAGAGGAAGGAGGCACATCAGCTAAAGGTTCTTTGGAAAATGTACCAGGTTCCAAACACAAAACCCTAGAGGTATTTCAAGTTTGTTGTGTGAGGGAAGAGGAATTGAGGCCTCGCTGCTCAGGCAGCCTAGATGAGACACAGTGCAATGTTCCTGTTAGAAATGGAGTTAAATTTTCTATTTCCTGTTGATTCCAGGCTTCCAGCGCATCTGTGGAAATTTGTATTTTAGTTCATTTTGAGCAATTTTTATAAACTTGTTTAGAGCAGTGGAAAGAGGATTAGAACTATGGTTAAATATATTTGGGGTTTTGTGCTTTATTCCTACCTAACTTACCCAGGAGAACTGTTTCCTTATTTGCCAAATGAAGACCTTGAAACAGATGAATTTTAAGGTCTGGTCTTCTTTCTCATAAATGCACCCAATCTGTTCTCTTCACTCCCTGAGAAACTTCCTGAAATTCATGAAAGGATTTTTGCTATTAATTTTTGGAGGTGGTTGATGGGGAAAACACCTGGCAGTGCTCAGAAACTACTACTGAGTATGCTCGGGGGTCACTGGATGATGCTCAGGGACGTATGTGATACTGAAGAGCTAACGAAGGTTGGCCCCTATTAGGCGATTGCCTTAACCTCTGTACTATCTCTCTCTTTGACTCTGCTTTCAAGCATTTTGTGTCTTTCAGCTACCAATTATATGTGAATCATTGATTTCATTAAGAAGTAGAGGGCTGGAGAGATTGTACAGTGGGTAAGGCACTTTCCTTGAGCCAACACAGCCAACCCTGAGCCTGCCAGGACTGATCCCTGAGCACAGCTGGGTGTGGCCCAAAAGACCAAAACCAAAACAAAATCATTGAAAGGTAGCAGTTGAATTGGTTGTGACATTGGGCCATGTGCTGTCTTAAAGGTGAATAAATCTTTCTGGTCTTTTGAGTTTAAGAACTTAAAGCATAAAATAAGTCATAATGTCTTAGAGACAGTTCAGATCATTAATGTAGTTTTAAAAACAGACTTCAAGAAACTATACAGATAGGCTTTAATGTGTGTATACATATGTTATATATACATATACATATATACATATGTATTAGGGGCTAGAGCTATAGCACAGTGGGTAGGGCATTTGCCGTGCACGCAGCCGACCTGGGTTCGATTCCTCCGTCCCTCTTGGAGAACCTGGCAAGCTACTGAGAGTATCCCGCCCGCATGGCAGAGCCTGGCAAGCTCCCCGTGGAGTATTTGATATGCCAAAAACAGTAACAAGTCTAACAATGGAGATGTTACTGGTGCTCGCTTGAGCAAATTGATGAACAATGGGAGGACAGTGCTATATATTTATATATATATATATACCCTCCCCAGCATTGCTGTGAGGGCACCAGCACTGCTCTGGACATCAGTGCTGGCCTGAAGGTTTGGTGTCCAGCTCCTTGATAAGGTGCTGCTTGCACCCAGCATTGCTGGGGGCCGCCAGGGCTGTATCCGGTCATGCACAGGGCCCAATTAGTATCTTTGCTCCAGCCCTTTGAACCACCTTCCTGGCCCATAAAAAGTCAGTCTAATAATTTTTTTCACTGTCCTGCAGCAGGGCAACTCGTATTTGTTGGATTGATTTTTGTTGAGCTTTTTTTGTTTTCAGAGTACAGTAAAACACTCTTAAATTTTCAGAGATCATCTAACATTTACATGTTTATGTCCCCTTTCCTGTTTTGCTGGATTATGTCAAAGTACATTTCCTATCATTTTAGTCTTTTTTTTTTTTCTTTTTGGGTCATACCCGGCAATGTTCAGGAGTTATTCCTGGCTCTGCACTCTAGAATCACTCCTGGTGGTGTTCGGGGGACCATATGGGATGCTGGGAATCAAACCCGGGTCGGCCGCGTGCAAGGCAAATGCTCTACTCGCTGTGCTATCACTCCAGCCCCCTCATTTTAGTCTAAAATATTTCAGTATACATCATCCCAAAATGGGGGGTTTCCATAAAAGCCATAATGCTATTTTTCCATTTCACAGAATTAATAATGTTCCCTGCTGTCTCCCAGCTTTTCTCAGAAGGAATTTTAGAGTTATTTTGTTTTGAGTCAGGACATAAGACAGGTTCTCTCCACTGGTGGAGGGATGGGTATTTGATCATGGTATGACTGAAATCCAAGCACAAAAATTTGTAAATCTACAACTACCTCATGGTGTTTCACTAATAAAAAAAAAAATAAAGGACAGTAGATACATTAATTAAAAATGATTGCTCTGCAAAAAAAAAAAAAGACAGGTTCTCTCATCTGTGTAGTTGCCTTCTGTCTTTTTTTTTTTTTTTTAACAGAAAACCATTTAGATTAACATGGAGTTGGAGTAAAGGAAAATTGCTAGTTTTTATGTGGTCATGTTCAGACATATGAATTCAATTAGTACTTTGCTAACAACTAAAATAAATGCATATACTATTCACATACTATAAAATTCATCTTTTGGAAGTTTATAGTTCAGTTATTTTATCATGTGCACCAATATATCCAGCACTATTCCAGAATATTAACGTTATCCCCTCCCAAGGAACACACCTTGTATCTCTCCTCTCTACTGGAAACTGCTTATCTGCTTTCTTGCATGATGGGTTTACCTGTTCCAGGCATTTCATAGAAATGGAATATACATTAGGTGGCTCTCAGTAGATGGTTTTTGTTTCACTTCTTTAAAATCAATTAATTTTTTAATTAGTGAAACACTATTAGACTATAGACCGAACCATTGGTGGTGGAGAATGGGCACTGGTGGAGGGACGGGTACTCGATCATTGTATAACAGAAACCCAAGCCTTGTGTCTTAAGTCTCCATTGTTTTCTGCTTGGATGCTTCTTCTCATCTTTCATTTCACAAGTTAAACTTCTTAACTCTGGCTCACCATTGGAACTTAACTGATTGCTTCCTTGGTGTATCTTGTTCTTCTATCTCCCATGATTTCTGTAAGCTAGAATTGCAACCCCAGAGATTTATGTTTAAGTTTTATTTTTGCTATGAATGCTTCCTAAGCAATACCTCTCACTTTGTTTTGCACTATGTTAGGAGGCATTTAATATGTATTAATATATTTCTTATTTTGATAAATACAATAAGTTGTTTTCCCATCTATGAAATGAATTTATACCTTACACAGTTACCCCATGTTAGCCTGGTTAGAAAAGGTAGATTTATGAATATTTTTATTCATTACATACTTGAATTGTGTAATGGAGTGCTGTAGAGGGAACACTAGGATTTTTATTTCATAAAAATTGCTCTCGTTAAATATTAAATTTCTACTAGCATTGTATTTAAATCATATTTGCCCTGTATGAAAAAAGTTTGAGAAATGTCAGATGGCCTAATAATTAGATTTTCAATCATCTGCCTCTCTGAGAGACTAGTTAATTGTAATTTTATAAAATGCTACTACTATGTGATCTTTCTTTCCTAGATTTGCAATTTCATTGATGTATTAAGGTTTAAATTTTATCTGAAAATTTTTGTTTCTGTTCAAGAAAGTAAAACCCTTTTTCCTTTACAAAATAGATAAATGGTGAAAACAGTGAAAAAAGTGAAACCACAGAGAAAGGTAAGTGTGTACAGGTTGGGTATTCTGGTGAAATGAAATTCCCAGCACTGTCTAATCTCTGTCAATTGGATTATTTCCCCCAAACTATACAGTTACATAGAAAATGTGTTAAATATTCTATATAGACTGATCTCAGGGGCAATATCTGGTAATACACAATTGGAAACAGCAAAGCCACTTTTTGTACTTGCCTATTATTTTATTTGTAGATAAACTTTAGCATGGCCCCAGTGGGCTGAGAATATGGCCCATTCGTGCTTTGTGTGTGTGAGGCCCTGGGTTCTTTCCCTGACTCCACACACATTAAAAAAGATTCCATTATTCATGTCAAGGTTTAGTTTAGCATAGTGTTCACTGAGAAGTCAGAATACCTGCCACACTGTCTCTGAATTTCCATAACACTCTTGATGAAGTTATTTAACTTCTCTGCATTAAATTTCCCATCTGTAAAGTGGACATAATATTGGTACCTGATTCTTTTTTCCTTTTTTTTCTTTGGGGGGGCCCACATCTAGCATTGCACAAAGGTCATACCTGACTCTGTTCAGGGGCTTCTTGTGACTGTGCCCAGGGGTCACATCTAGCAGTGCATGGGGGGGCCATATATGGTGCCAGGGATTAGAACCAGGTTGGCAGCTCCAGCCACTCTCGAGGCGAGTGACTTAACCTCTGTACTTTATCCCGGACAGTAAATCACTTTGAAGGTTATTGTGTAGATTGAATGAGCTAGAATACATAGCAAAATCAGTATATAGATTGGCGATTGCTATAGTTGTACATTAACTACATGATGTTTTCATGCCAAATAGGTAATGTGCTGACTGTGTAATCAAAGTTTGAGCAAGATCCATAACACGCAGTGGCATGAACAGATGTCACAGTTATGAACCAGAGAATAGTGTATTTAATAGGATTCTTTAGGGCTGGAGCGATAGCACAACGGGTAGGGTGTTTGCCTTGCATGCAGCCGACCCAAGTTCAATTCCCAGCATCCCAAATGGTGCCCCGAGCACTGCCAGGAGTAAGTCCTGAGTGCATGAGCCAGGAGTAACCCCTGTGCATTGCCAGGTGTGACCCATAAAGCCAAAGGGGAAAAAAAAAGGCTTCTTTATTCTGCCCAGAGACTGTGCTGTGAGCCAGAGCACACGCTCTGCATCCCTGGGCTTTATACTGGTCCCACACAGTCCTGCAGTCCCTTGGGCACCACTGGGAATAATCCCTGAAAAATGAGCCAGGAAGAATCCTTGGACCTCCGAGGTTTCAATTTGAGTTGAGAAATTAAAATTATGTTTAGTGTTGGTTTATCAGGTGAATGAATAACATGTTGGGATAACAAGTATGGGACACTCCAGTATGCCTCACTCATCCAGAAACAGTGATTTTTTTCTTTGATGTGGGGCAGGGGAGGGAAGGTAATATTAGGGAAAGGAACTGGTAGTGTTCAGGAGCACGTGTGGTGCCAGGAGGGCTCCCAGGACTCCCACATACAGAGCATGTCTTCTCACCCTCTAAGCTACGTCTCTGCCCCTGTAAAAGTTTCTTTTTACTAGCTTTTATTTAAGTATTAAGTGTGTCTTGTAACTTACATTGTCTCAATTTCAAGGATCAATTTCAGCCAAGGAACTGTACACAATGATGATGGACAAAAGTACCAGCTTAATCATTATGGATGCTCGAAGAAAGCAGGATTATATGCATTCCCGAATTTTTAACTCTCTCTGTGTTCCCGAAGAAGCCATCTCTCCAGGGTGGGTATTGTGTCTCCAGGGTGGGTATTGTGTATTTTAGAGAAAGTTGCCAACTGAACAAAAGACCTTTTCTGAAGGGTCTTATAAAGCTCCTGTTCTGTGGTCATTTTCTGCTCTTTGTGGTTATTTGGAGTCTTTTTTGAAGCCAGATAAAGCCACCTTTATGGTTCTCCTTGGGTGTTTGTTTACAATCCTATTTCTGAGCTTGTAAAACATAAGCTTCATATGTGAAATAGTTATTTTGGATATTTGGATATATTTGGATACCCTATATTAGAATCTGTGCTAAGAGAATACTTCAAGAAGTACCTTTTTGAAGAGAAAGCGTTATAGTATCAGTATTTAAGAAAGAATAATCTCTAAAAATCAGACTATATTCATATTATATTGCTATCTTTAAGTTTGGTTTTATTTTTTGGTTTTTGGCCCATACCTGGCAGTGCTCAGATATTACTCCTGGCAAGTATGGGGGACCATATGAGGTGCCGGGGATTGAATCGGGGTCAGCCGCATACAAAACAAGTGCCCTACCCACTGTACTAACACTCCAGCCCAGAATCTTTTTGTTTTTGTGCCACATCTGGTGATGCTCAGGGCTTATCTTGGTTCTACATTCAGGGATCACTCCTGACGTTGCCCCAGGAACTGTGGGGTGCCAAGGATCAAACTTAGGTTGGCCATGTATAAGACAAGCGCACTACCTGCTGTGCTGTTTCTCTGGCCCTATTTAGAACTTTAGGGTTAGGGTGTAGCTTCACATATTTACTTACTTACTGTTGCCGCCAAAGTTCTAGCACTGCCCCATAATTATCAAAAGAGACTTCTCTGCTCATTCTTCCCCCTTTCATTTTCCTTTGCAGGAGTGTTCTTACCAAATCTCAGAGTTAACTGGAGGGCTTACTCCTGGCTCTGTGCCCAGGGATCTCCTCTGGGGATTTGTATCTGCAGACCAAATCTGGTTCTGGGGATTAAACTGGGGTATGCCATGTGGAAGGCAAGCACCTGACCCTATACTATCTCTCCAGCCCTAGGCTGTTGAACGTCCTGATGGACAGTCTCAGTGTTGAAGGGAATCTTGATTTTCTGGGGGCCGGTCCCTCTGGTGCTCAGAGAACCCCAAGATCTTGGTGATCAGAGTTGGGGCTAAGGCATGTATGCTAGCCCTCTGAGCCGTCTCCCCTCTCTGAAAGAAACTGCTCTTATTTGGTGGAGGATGGATCCCAAGCAGTACTCAGGAGGACAGGGACCCCTCCTGATAATTCTCATCCAGCCAAGACAGTGGTGCAATTCAGGGGTCCTGGAATTGAACCTGGGTCTGCCACATGCAAGGCTTGCTCCTTAACCCTTGTGCTATCTTTACAATCTCCCCCATCCCCATGTAGTCTGCCCTAAAGTTTGCTATGGTATTGGTGTGATGCAGACTGTACAAAAGATCTTGGTGTGTTAGGCATTGCCTACTTTTGCCCAATACAAGTATTCATACATTTCAGGGTCACTGCTAGTTGGATTGAAACAAACCTTCCCACTGATTCTAAAGACACATGGAAGAAGAGGGGAAGTGTGGATTTTGTGGTACTTCTTGACTGGTTTAGTTCAACAAAAGATTTACATGTTGGAACAACTCTACGGAGTCTGAAAGATGCACTTTTCAAGGTCAGAACGTTTCCTGTTAATTATAACTGTAAACTTTATCTGATTAGAAATGTGTATTTTTTACTACTCAGTACTGTTAAGATCCATCGTGCTCTGGTTGTGGAATTTAGTTTATATAGAAAAGAATACAGTAGAATCACAAAATAGCAGTAAACTACTCTGCATAAAATAGAATGCTAGAATGTTCAAATATATAAGTACAGGTGAAAGTGTTTCATTTTTTTTGTTTTAAGAATTGTATTTTGTGGGGCTGGAGAGATAGTACAGCATGTAAGGCACTTGACTTGCTTGCAGCAAATCCTGGTTCAGTCCCTGGCATCCCATATGGTTCTCCAAGTACTCCCAGGAGTAATTTCTGAGTGTAGAGCCAGAAGTAAGCCCTAAGCATTGCTGGGTATGCCCCAACCCCCCTAAGAATTGAACCTGGATCAGTAAGGTAGCTCAGAGGACCGGAGTACTTGCCTGGTGTACATAGCCCTGAGTTTGGTTCTTGGCCATATGGACTGTGACCTAGTGGTGTCCAGCTAAGCCAGGCACAGGTGGCTCCGCATCACAGGGTCTGAGTGCTGAACTTTCCGACCTTCACCAGTGGTACCTCACCAGGTGCCTGAGCTCTGCTGGGGGGACCAAAATAAAGACAAAGGAGGAGACATCTAAAGAAAACAAGATCTTGTACAGCGATATCTATAAAAAAGAAAATTGGAAAAAGAAACTGAAGATTCCTACAAATTGAATAGAAAAAATAAAGATTCAGATTTAACTGAGTACTGTAAAATGATAAAAATGTCTGCAGCAAATGTGGCAGTGTTTAGAATAGCCCTTCTCAGGATGGACTGGAGGGCGTTTGCCTTGCAAGCCGCCGGCCCTTCCGAGCCAGGTTCGATTCCTCCGCCACTCTCAGAGAGCCCAGCAAGCTACCGAGAGTATCTCGCCTGCACGGCAAAGCCTGGCAAGCTCCCCGTGACGTATTCGATATGCCAAACACAGTAACAGCAAGTCTCATAATGGGCCCGCTCGAGCATATCGATGAACAACAAGAGGACAGTGATACAGTGCTTCTCAGGATAGTCCAAGGGGGGCACATTTGAAATTACCCAAGTGATGGGCCCCAGCATGAACCCAGAGCCAGCAAGTATCCAGAGGAAGGAAATAAGATCAGAAGGGAGCATGGTCAGGTAAAAACAAGCCTGAGAGATAGTTTAGGGGGTAGAGTGCTTGCCTGGTATACACCTGACCCCCAGGCTCAGTCCCTAGCACCATATCAGATCTACTGAGCATCCCCAGGAGTGATCCGAGAGCACAGTCAGCTGTCACTCTCAGAAAAAATACAAAAGGTGGGGAGGGAGCGGGGAATGAGAAACACTGACTGATTTCGAATACCTAAAATATGGAGAGGTTTGGGAAATAAATAGGGATTTTCCTTAAAGTAGCAAAGTAAGTAGAATAGACCCCGAGGAAGAAGAGCACCCCACCCCCCCCACCCCCATCCTCTCCACCTGCTTTCTGAACTCATTGCCTGCTTCCCATTCTGGGCCCCTCCAAACATAGGGCTGTTAAATGAGAGTGTCAGAAGACCGCAGGTACTCGGGTGCCAGTACACACTTGACATACCGCTTACACACTGTCACGGAACCCAGAGGGGGCTGCCTGCCAATGATAAGGAAAATCTGCACCTGGAGAAGAACCAGCCCGACCTGCCAGCACATTGCTATCGTATTTAAAAATACCACTTCTGCAATGGAAAGTGAATGTTATAGCATGTGTACCTGGAAGGCAGGCTTCTTGAATGGTGGTAGGAAAATTTGAGCAAAATATAATGCCCAACAGATATGCATGTGGATCTGTGCATTAAACTACAGTGCCATGCTGCCCCTGGAGGGGAAGGGTGTTTGTCCCTCCACCTTTTCCCCCTGGAGGCGGCAGCATGATGGCCACCGTCTTTCAGAGCCTAATGGACAGCCAGGTAGAAGACTGCAGTGATGAGGCACGCAGGGCCTCATGGGATGGGGGTGGAACTGGCCCTTCCCCCCGCCCTGATGAGGCCCTGAGTTGTCACCCATGAATACCTCCTGCGGCTCCTGAACGGCCATGATCCCCGAGGCACACAAACCAATCTCAGAACCCGGTGGCTTTTGGCAGTAATCCCTCCAGACTTATTACTAAAATATCAGAAATCCAAAATCACGTGGCCGCAGTAGCAGCCGCGCAACATCATATGCTCTTCATAAGCAAAGATAGAAAACAAATTACCTAATGATGCCTTTTGGGCAGGTCTGATTGTTGGGGAAATTCCAAACAATAATGGTGGGTCTTTTGTCGTAATACTGAATGTGATCAAAGTAGAGAGGGAGTAAAGTGGAAATCAGCCACATAGGCAGGGGCAGGGGCAGGGGTGGGAAGGGGAGTATACTGGGGTTCTTGGTGGTGGAAAATGTGCGTGGTGAAGGGAAAGGTGTTTGGTCATTGTATGACCAACCGAGACTTAAACTGGAAAGCTTTGTGGCTGTTCTCATGGTGATTCAATAAATAAAAAATTTTTAAAAAATAAAGTAAAAACACCACTTCTGTATCTTACAGTGGGAAACAAAAACAATCCTGCGCAATGAGCCCTTAGTCCTGGAAGGAGGCTATGAAAATTGGCTTCTTTGTTATCCCCAGTACACAACCAACGCTAAAGTCACCCCGCCACCACGAGGCAAGAATGAAGAGGTGTCTATCTCATGTATGTATGTGAAATTTTTTGTTTAAATTGATTCGGTTTGTTTCTACCGGGTAATGTTCGCGGTGGCATGTGCATTTGTCCTGTTAAGTAGGCATTTGTATTCAAGCATCCATATTACAGAATGTTCTCATTCTGGGAGTTGATGTTTCAGTCTTTGAGATTGTTGTTGTCTCCATGTAGTTGATGGTTAAATATCACAGAACATGCATCAGCTGTTACACACTGTTTTGGAGATGGACTGTTCTTTTATAATTTTACTTTTTTTAATGATTTTAGTGGATTTTACTTATCCCTCACTGGAAGAACCAGTTCCTTTTAAGCCTGCTGCACAGATACCGCCTCTTTCAATAGATGTAGAGGAAAATATGGAGTTGATAAATGATCAGGATGAGAGAATGGGACCACTGAGCTTATCCGCTCCATCTGAACCAATTGTTTCTTCTAAGTCTGATGTTTCGCCCATGATTCAACCAGTGCCTATCTTAAAAAATGTTCCATTGGTATGTGATTTTGTTTTAATATTATACTAAATATGTAATATAGAAATTAAATAACCTTAACATTTTAGGAAGAAAAATATTAGTGAGAAGAGTTGGCTTTGGTAGATACTTTGTTTTGAGAAATTTCTTTAAAATTCAGTCTCCTTGGAGCCTTGCGCATGCCTGATCCGGGTTCCGTTCCCAGCACCACATATGGTCTTTTGAGCCCCACCAGGAGTGATTTCTGAGTGCAGAGCCAGGAGTAAGGAGTAACTCCAGAGCATCACTGGGTGTGGCCCAAAAATCAAAAATAAATAAAACGGTTGGCTTACTGATGACCCATATCTGAGGTCACTATGGTGGTTTTGAAATGTACCTCTGTTACTAAAAAGCCTTTTCAGATGTTTTGAATATCCAAGATGTTATAGATATTTCTTTTCTTTTATTTAAATGAAGTTCATACATATATTTTCCAACAAGATTTTTTTTAGCACTTGCTTAAACATTTTTTCCTCATATACTATTCAAGAGTATTTTCTTTTTAAAAATAATTTTCAGGAAGGGCCCACTCCCATCACCTCTTGAAAACTGTTCCTGGGTCTGTGCTGCTCCCTGCATTGCCTGGAGAGCTATTCTGTGCTGGGGCTTGAACCTGAACCTCCCGCGTGCAGAGCCCAGGCTCTTGCCATTGAGCAGCTGCCTGCCTGGGAACGTTTACATTTGTAGTGGATGACCATTGATTCTTAGAGGAGACCATAAATACAAAATAAAGAGATTTCCTTTTTTTTTGGGGGGGAGGGTTGTTCCTGCAATGTGCCATGCATACCCAACTATGTTCACAGATCACTTGGAGCAATGATCAGGGGACTGTGCAGTGCGGGGGGGTGGAATCAGGGTTGGCTTCATGTAAAGTGTTTTAACCCCTGTGCAATTCCTCAAGTCCCTGGGGATATAAGTAAAATTTATGGCCATGGTAGTGTTTTATTTTTGTTTTAAATAAAGCAGGCATCTTATTTCTTCCTTTTGAACAGGTCTTCCAGGGTCTGAAGAGATAGTACAGTTGTATTATCTGTAGATAGTATTTACCTTGCACATAACTGAGCTGGTTCAATCCCTAGCACTGCCAGGAGTGATTCCTAAGTGCAGAGCCAGGAGTAACCCCTGAGCACTGCTGAGTTTGACTGGGTTTCAGGTGTGGCCCCAAAACCAAAAAATAATATTTAATTTAAAAAAATAAAGGTTCTCCAATTTTACTATTTCAGATAAACATTTAAGACTAGCATTTGACTTAAGTTTTCTGAAAATGCATGGTAAAGCAATTCTGAATAAGCCTGTCTTACTGCACTTCCTTTCAACAAGTGTATATGGTTTGTCAAACATACTTTGAAGTTTTCTACATGAAAATTATCGTGCATTTTTAAAATATAATTAAACTGTGGATCTTATATTTGTTTTTGTCTTACTGGGTTTATGTGGAACTCTAATGTTGTACATACAGAGTGGACAATTGGATATATAGAAAATGAAGCTTAGTCTAGGTACTCGCAAGTGTAGTTTTTTTTTTTTTTAGAATGGACTCTTCCATGTAGAACACACCAGAATGAACTGAAAGTGTGGCAACAAGAGGAGGTTAAGTAGTTGACTCTTCCCATTCAAGTGCCTGTGAAAAATCTTGACCTTCATGACATTCACGGAGGTTGTAGCAGTTGTCTCCACAGTGTGATGATTCTTTTAGCATACCTTGATTTCAAGAACTGAAGTAGTGGTAATGTATCCTGGGTCTTGGCAAAAGTGTATTTTGCTCTGTTTTTGTTGTTATAGATTGACCGTACAAAAAAACCGGCAGTCAGATTGCCCGAAGATCATAGAATACAATCTGAAAATACAGATTATGAGCCGCAGTCTCAGAATGGAAAAGTTGTTCCCGATCGTTCCACAAAGCCTGTGTTTATATCTCCAACTACCATGCTAACAGATGAAGAAAAAGCTCTTATCCATGCAGAAACTGCTCTGCTCATGGAGAAAAACAGGAGAGAAAAAGAACTCCGAGAAAGGCTTCAAGAGGAACAGAAAGAGAAACTTCGGAGGGAAGAACAGAAAATCAGAGAGAAGCTTGAAGCTGAAGGAAATGGAGTCACAGAAAGGCAGCAAAAAGGAAAAGAAGAAATAGAAAAGAGAGAAAGTGAACAGGCCAAGAAAGAAGAGAAGGAAATCTCAGCAAAGAGGGGCAGAGAGATAACAGGAGTGAAAAGACAGAATAAGAGTGAACATGAAACTACTGATGCTAAGAAATCTGTGGAAGACAGAGGGAAAGGGGACCCGACCCCAGAACTGCAGAGAAAGCCGACAGATGTGCCCCAGGCCTCTGTGCCAGGAGATTCAAGTGCAGGCAAGGTACAGGCAGAAACTATACAAATTGCCAGCTCTGTGAAATGGGTGTATAACTCAGTCATCCCACAACCAGGCAGGCATTTTTAAATCTCCAGTGGATGGTCGAGTGTTATAGACTCATCTGATGTGCTCACCTACTCTTTGGTTGGTTGAAAATGGAATTACATAGTTTTAATAATTCACTTAAGTATATTTTGAGTTTTTAGCGTATATTCTTCTCTGGACAGAAAATTAGGTATTATTTGTAAGATTTTTGTGTCTGCTTAGACTGGCCAAAATTAGGGGCACTTAAATGGCCCCACATTTATCTTTGTACATGATCATTTTCGTTTTGGTCCAATGTACCATTTTGTTATTTCTCCATTTATCTAATAATACTGGTCATGACTTTATTACTCTTGTTGTTGATTTAGTCTTACACCCCAATATTGATTCCCACAATTCTGTGTTGTTATAGTACATGCTGTTTGTTCATTTTTCCTCTTTTATGCCCTGGTAGCCCCCCGCACCACTGGCATTGAACCATGTTGGTCTGGTTGGCCAAGTATTGCCTGCTGAGCAGTGCTTGGAAGGCTCCACCCCTCAGAAAAATGGAAATAGTGGCAGGTCCATGAATAGAGTGGATTTGCACTTTTTAATATTACTTTCTAAAGTTCTAGAATCTTTTTTGAGGGGTTGAAGTGTGGTTCCAGGGAATGTACCCACCACCATGTACACAGGCATCTTGCACTGTCACTGAGCTACATCACCACCCCATATAATCTGTGTTGATTTGCTTTAATATAACTTGTTTTTTTTTTTCAATTCCCACTGTCATGCTAATCACCATCATATTCTTAAGCAAAAGGAAAATATTCAAAAGAAATTAGGGAAAACAACATACTAGTGACCATCTTCTTATACTTGGACTTTATTATGTGTTTTACAATAAGTTGTGTTTCACATTTTTTTAACCAGACTAATTGATGAAAATTTTGTTGGGCCACTCAGAGCTCACTCCTGGTTCTGGACTCAGGAATCACTCCTGGTAGGGCTCAGGGGAACACATGCGTTTTCCGGGATCCAACCTGGTCTGCCACATGCAAGTCAAAAACTCCCCACTGTACAATCTCTTCAGCCCCTCAAAACCCATTTTGTTAGAAAATGCCACATGGTCTCCCACATGGGCCCCTTAAATGAAACGTATTTGATTTGACAATAGAATAGACTTAATGTTCCAAAGCCTCTTTTTTTTTCTTCCTTTCACACTTTTGGTCTTATGGATTTGATTATGGTAGCCTGTGAGAAGTAGCTTTGTATTGGGGGAAGTTGGTTTTCTTACAGTTCTGACATTTTAACAACTTCACAGCCTGTTAAGATTAAAGGACAACCAGAAAGTGGAATTCTGAAGACTGGAACCTTGAGAGAAAATATAGAGGACACCGAAAAAAGTAAAGTGAGTAATTGATGGGTAGTTTCCTGTTTGAGCCAATGGGTATGAGTCCCCGCTAGTCTTTGAGCCCCTGAACTTGATCCTTGGCACCAGGGGGAGATTTTTTTTGCCATCAGTATCTTTTTCATTTAGCACAGTGGGTAGGGCTTTTGTCTTGCACGCGGCCTACTGGGGCGACCCGAGTTCAATTCCTCCACCCCTCTTGGAGAGCCCGGCAAGCTACCGAGTGTCTCGCCCGCACAGCAAAGCCTGGCAAGCTACCCATGACATATTCGACAAACACAGTAACAAGTCTCACAATGTTACTGGACCCGCTCAAGCAAGTCGATAACAACGGGAGAACAGTGACAAATACAAACAAGGATCACTTATAAGTGACTTAGCATAAGTGATGTATGGATCGTGAAATTTTCTTATCTGATATAACTTTGAAATATACTCAGGTTATTGAACATTATTATTTGTGGAAGTTGCATCAGTTTACTCCTGTTCTGATTTTGTCAACTTCTAACTTATAAATTTGGTTGTTACTAAAGTTCTTGTGTATATGTCATATCAACATTTATTCAAGAACTATCCCTTTTAACTTTTTGAGTGAACAAATGCAGATACAAATAGTAAACTTAGAAAATTCCAACAAGAGCTAGCACAATGCTTTAGAACAGAGGCCCCAAACTTTATATGTATGAGTTTTGTAAAGGTCTCTCCCACAGTACTTTTATGTTTGGTATCTATTGTCAAAATATAATTGCCAGAAAACCCCTATGCATTTAGTAATATTGCATTTAATAATATTTTAAAGTAAAAGTTGTTTTTCCTGATCTTTTAAAAAAAATTTTTTTTTACTTGAATATCGGAGAGATTGACCATTACAAAGCTGTTCATAATTGGATTTCAGTCATGCAGTGATCCAGCACCCATCCCTCTACCTGTGTATATTCCCACCACCAATGTCCCCTGTTTCCCTCCCACCATCCCCCAACATCCCACACCCCACCCCCAGTCTGCCTCTGAGGGAGGCACTTTCCTTCTTACTCTCTCTTTATCTTTGGTGCATTATGGTTTGCAATACAGGTCCTAAGAGGCCATGGTGTTTGTTCAGGGCTTTCATTATTTTTATTGGGATGGTAAGGCTGGAGTAGCTTTTTAATTGGGCTGCAGCTTTGAGGTGTGGACGTGACTGCCAAGGTTTCTGGAATTACAGGAGGTGGGGGGAGGTATCCCATCCCAACCCCAAGAAAGCCTGGAGATTTCAGTCACAAAACCCTCATACTAGATTTTTGTGATTTGTGATACCTTGGTAAGGTCTGTCCTGAGACGTACCTGTTTATGCGAGCTCCAGGCTGACCTGCTCCCTCCCTCCAGTTTACCCTGGTCTGTTCAGCCATGCCTGGTTCCGAGATTAATTGCAGCTTTTGATCTCTCAGGATTAATTTCTGGGTCTCTGAAATAAGACCTATAAATGAACTTGTGTAGCTGGTTTGAGGGTGTGGCTCCCACATACGTAAATTTTGGCCATTTAATTTCTTGATAAACTTGGTCCCAAGTTATTGGGGGTCAGACCAAAGGCACAGCAGCAATTTTGGGGTATCAGGAAGCCTGAAGTCACCATCAGGCTGCTGATGCACTCCCCCACAGGTACAGGTTGAGCTGGCAGCACCATACTCCCAGCAAACTTACTTTCATAGAAGAATTATTCATGCAAAAAAATGACAGCATCCTAAGTATCCGTGGTCAGATAATATAGAAATGAAAGTGTGGCATATAACGGCTTATTATCCAGGCTTTTTAGGGAAAGTCAGTGCCCGGGCCAGAGTACAACAAGTAGGGTGCTTGTCATGGTTTGCTTCCTGACATTCTATATGGTTCCTTGAGCACTAACAGGAGTAATTCCTAAATGCAGAGCCCTGGGCATTGCTAGATGTCGCCCAAAAAGGAGGAAGAAAAAAAAATTGAAGGACACGTGGTGGGGCTAGTGCAAAAAGGTGCCTTGTGCACAGCAAATCCAGGTTCGATCTCTGGCATCATAAATGGCAAATGGCCCTTCTTGGAGGGCCTTGGCACTGCTGGGTGTAGCCCTAAAGACCCTCAGCACCATAAGGATGTGGCCTGCACTACTGAGCTGAGGAGCTAGGAGTCCCAGGGCCCCTGGCCTAGAATACCCGGGAGACACTCCGCCCTCCCCCCTCCCCCAATAAAATGAACTTTAGTAAAAGTACCTTTGTTTTTGTTTGTTTTTACCAAGTTAAATTTATTTAATTTTTTTATTTTACAAGGTAGTTCACAAGATTTGATTACATTTAATATTCAAACACCAGTCTCACCACCATTACACCTTCGCACACCGTATTTGGAGTACGTCCATCCCAAACCTCAATGCCTGTCCCAAAGTGAACCAAAATAATATATTTTGTACTGTTTGTTATGAAAAAACACTGAAAATGATACAAAAAAGTATCCATAGAAGAAAGAGTGTGAAGATTGTTCTATTTTGGCAGGGGCCATTAAGACTTTACAACACTATAACACTGTCCTCCCGTTGCTCATCGATTTGCTCGAGCAGGCCCAGTAACGTCTCCATTGTGAGACTTGTTGTTACTGTGTTTGGCATATCGAATACATCACGGGGAGCTTGCCAGGCTCTGCCGTGCGGGCGAGATACTCGGTAGCTTGCTGGGCTCTCCGGGAGGGGCGGAGGAATCGAACCCGGCTCGGCCGGACTGGCCGCATACAAGGCAAACACCCCCCTACTGCTGTGCTATCACTCCAGCCCAAGACCTTCTATAAGATACCACTAACATGTTGTTAAAAGGTTGAGCCTTTTGAACTTCCATATATATATATATATATATATATATATATATATATATATGTATCTGCAAATATGTGTGTGTGTGTGTGTATTTTTCCCCCCTCTTTGGTTGGTTGCCTACTCCTTGAGCTCCATCAAATGTGGTACTTTTGGAGACTGGGTAGGGTGTATCTTATGTGTTGCGTGGCCGCATGGTGCAGGAAGAGATTCACTTGTGGGTGATGCTCTGCCCAATCATGTGGGAAGTGGCCATGAGCACTTGAGCGGGATTCTGGAGATTTTCGGCTGCTGGGGTTGGGTCCCTTGGGGCGGGGAGGACTCTCACCCGACCCCCTCTGGGGTGCCCCAAGTGAAACAGCCTGGGATAGGTCCAGTGGCATGGCTATGGCGAGCGTCATGTTTTGCTCCCTTCCGGGAGAAAAGGACATGCGATCTGGATGGTGGCTGATGACGAGATTATCTTGCGCCGGCCAGAGGTTGCTTATGTACGTGACTGCTGGGTCTCCAGAGACAGCAGGAAACAGGCAGAAGCCTGGTCCCGTTGAACCCAGAAAAGTATCTTTGTTATACGAAGTGTGTACACTCAAGAAGTGTGTACTTCTTGATGTGATGGTTTTTGGACTCTATGGGGCTCTTAATCTTTGAACTCATTTCATGAAATGTTAAAGAGGGTCGTTGTGAGGGATTGGGGTGGAGACGGGAGTGGAGATAAGCAGCCTGTGTGTAGTGGGATCTTTTTTTTAATTGTGTTTTTTGGCTTTAAACTAGGCTCAGCGAGAACCTTTGACAAGAGCACGGAGTGAAGAAATGGGAAGGATTGTACCAGGACTGCCTTTAGGCTGGGCCAAGGTAACTCAGCATTTTCAGAGTTACTATGTATAAATGTGTTCGATTTTAACATTCTTTATTGTGCACTTCCTGGAGTGCAGACTATTTTTTTCCTCTGTATTGAGGACATAGTTTATACCCTAATGATAGCAGGCTTGGATTCTCAGCATTCAGCCTGGCATCTTGGCTGTAAGATTGCAACGTCCTGGAACCTGTAGTTTATTTAGAAATACATTTGTTGCTTTAAAACCAAATTTCTCGGAAAGTGTAATTACTGAAGTTTTAATTGTCACCCTTTTTCATTTCATTTCATCATCCTGTTATTCGTCGATTGCCTCGAGCAGGCCCCAGTAACGTCTCTTTCATCCTAGCCCTGAGATTATATTCAAGGCTCTTTAGGAGAATGAGACCCATCATTGTTACTGGTATTTGGCATATTTGGTACGCCACGGGGAGTTTGCCAGACTCTGCCCTGTGGGCAGGCTACATTCGATAGTCTGCAAGATTGTTCAAAGTAGGAATGAGATAATAAGATGTCATAAAAAGATGTCCTGATAAGATTTCGCGTGCCGCGAATCACCCTTTTATCCAAAATAATTGGAAAGTTTAACAATGGAGTGTGTGTGTGTGTGTGTATGTGTGTGTGTGTGTTGATGTTTAATGTGTTCTAATCTTTTTTTTTTCCCCTAAGTTCCTGGACCCGATCACTGGAACTTTTCGTTACTATCATTCACCCACCAACACTGTTCATATGTATCCACCGGAAATGGCTCCTCCTGCTGCACCCCCTTCCACCACCCCAACTCATAAAACCAAACCACAGATCCCTGCTGAGCGGGACCGGGAACCCTCTAAGCTGAAGCGTTCCTACTCCTCCCCAGATATAACGCAGGCTATTCAAGAGGAAGAGAAGAGAAAACCAACAGTAACTCCAACAGTTAATCGGGATAACAAGTAAGTTTATTCTGACTCACAGAACTAGAATGATCGGCTTTGTTTGGAAATTTCTACACTAAACTTAGCTAGCTTATAGCTGAGTCTGTCATTTCTCTTAATAGCCATACCAGCCATTGATGTTTTCCAGAAAGGAAGAAACCAATTAATCGCCCTTCTTTTTTCTCCCACGTACTAACTTAAATTTATGAGCATGATATATCTATGTAATGGAAGGGCTGGAGAGATTAGCTGGCCAGGCAGATGCTTTGCATTAAAGAAGCCTAGGTTTGATTTCCAGCACTAGGATGTCTCCAGAGTACTGCCAGATACAGTCCAAAACCCAAAAAGTATTAATAAATTTACAAAAGTGTATACACAGGACTGAGAGATGCAGCAGGCTGACGGATGCTTTGCATTCAACCCCTAATATTGCTCAAGCACAGACCCAGGAGCTGAGCCTTCCTCCTGCCCCCCGCTCCTCCCCAAATTGCTTCAACTTTGGTGTATTTTAAGGCCATAGATTACCTCAAAATTTTTCAGAAGCTTCCTGTGGTCCTTTAGAGGACCATAGTTTCTAGGATTTTTTTGTCTTGTCTTGTAGCAGATCTCAAAATCATAGTATCAAAAAGTCTCAGCCAGTAACTGGGAGCAGGCTTATACAAGCATGATAGTGTGTGTCTGCTTCTAGTTCGTTTGTTCCCTTTGCCCTCAGTGAATTTCCCAGTGGTCTTCTGTTCTTAAGTAATGATCAGTTGGAGCATTTCAATGTCTGCGAAGCCTTGGCTGGGGTGTGACTCAGGGCTAGAGCATGTGCTTGGCAAGCAAACACTGGGCTTGATCCATAGTAACACACAGGTTAGTTTGCCCAAAAGCATCTCACTTAGATGTATTTTTGTGTGTAGCCCTTTAGGAAATGTAATGTTTATAATTAAAAAGGTTATCAGGAGGAAATTTATAAGTCTGCTTTCCACTTTTCTTGGTTTGTTGTCGTGGGGTGGGGAGGGGAAGTGGTATTTGGCCACGCCCAGTTGTGCTCACGAGCCATATATGGTGCTCGGGATCCAGCCAGACTTGATGTCATGTAAGATAAATACCTTTCATGGCCCCAACCTGTCCCTTCTAATCTTAACTTTCTTAGAGTTAGGAGGAAATACACATGGAAGTATAAAATACAGTCTCTCAATTGCTAAGGAATTTCAGCTATTTTTATATTTTCATTTACCTCTTTTGTAGCATGCCCCCCCAAAATCAGAATTTTTGTTTTCTCCTGAAACTTACTCTTACAGGTGGGAAATGAGTTGGAGACTTATGCAGTGAAAGTAGTTTCTTATTTTGATACTCAGTATTTTAAAATGGTGAGATTTCAGAGGCCATAAATATAGCTCAAGAGGACAACCACATCTTTGCCTGTGGGAGGCCCAGGTCAGGCCTGGCACTTCAGGGGTCCCTGAGCACAGAGCCAGGAACAGCCTCTCCTCACCGCTCTCCCCACAGAGACAAGTGAAACTTATTTTTTCCTTTGATCATTATTCTTGCCACTTCATTAATTTGATAGCTTTTAAGACCAGAGCATGTGCCATTAGTATATTTTTACATATACTGGACAGAAAAAGTTCACAAATACATCGATCTGCGTGTATCTAAAGAAGGTCACTGGAATAGTTTAGTCTGTTCTCAGTATCCCAATTAAGATGGGAGAATGCTTAGGATTAATAATAAACCACCCATCAGTTAAGAGTTTTCTTAATTCTCTTAATAGTTCTAGAAATCACATTTGTAAAATAAATTCAGTAGCAAAAGTCTTGACAGCGTGCTCTAGTCCATTCCATTTTTCTCTGATGACACAAAAGGTCTGATTCTTTTCTCCCCATTCTGTTTTGAATTGTGGCTTATGCAACAGACTTTATTGAAACAGTCCTGGTCAGAAGCTGCCATATTTGTCAGTGTAGCTCTGGACTTGGGTTATATGAGCTCTGTCTCCCTAGTTAATATCCTTTTTTTTTTTTTTTGTTCTGTGTTCAGGATCCTGATAAACCTGCAGATGGATTCTATGAACATTTGTTAATTTACTAGGCTTCCTTGTCACTACCACATGTGTGGTTGGTCTTATGTAAAGAGATTAAAGATATTTGTCACCAGTACTACCTTGGTACTACGTGTTCGATAGACCCAGCACCTATGGATTGTTGATAAGATGATACGTTGAGGTACAGGGCTAGAGTCTGCTGTCATTTATTCTATACCTTTAATTTCAGGTATTCTGCATTTTAAGACATCTTCTGTGTGTTCTCTTCCTCAGGCCAACATGTCACCCTAAAGCAGAGATTACAAGGCTTTGGAGTAATCAGATTCGAAATCTCAGTCCCGTTTTTGGAGGACCTGGACCAGCTCTCACTGGACTTCGTAATTTAGGAAATACTTGTTACATGAACTCAATACTACAGTGCCTGTGTAATGCTCCATGTTTGGCTGATTATTTCAACCGAAACTATTACCAGGAGGATATTAACAGGTAAGGGAATATCATATTTTGCACACTCCAATATTAAGAGTGAACCAACCACACGTATCATTCAACTTCAGAGAGTTCAAATTAGAGAAAATGTTTTTAATCTTAAAAGGGGCGAGGAAAGCTACCTCTGGCTGATGAAGGATAGATAGGAAAGGTTCAGGGCAGCAGCCCTCGACTGCCTCAGAGCCTATTGGTAAGTAAGTGAGGCAGGGCCAGGACTATCAGCCTCAAAAGAAACGAAGTTCACCGACTAGGGTTCTGGTGAGGATTTGGTAATAAACCTGCGAATGGATGTGTGTGGGTCATAATTTGGAATTGATTTAACGTTGACATCAAGAAAGTACTGTGGGGCTGGAGAGATAGCACAGCGGGTAGGTGTTTGCCTTGCATGCAGCCGACCCGGGTTCGATTCCCAGCATCCCATATGGTCCCCTGAGCACCGCCAGGAGTAACTCCTGAGTGCAGAGCCAGGAGTAACCCCTGTGCATCGCCAGGCGTGACCCAAAAAGAAAAAAATACTGTACTTTGACTTGAATTTTTTTTAATACTTCAATTTTATTTGCCAAGGTCTAATCTATTGGGGCACAAAGGTGAAGTGGCAGAAGAATTTGGCATAATCATGAAAGCCTTGTGGGCAGGACAGTACAGGTATATCAGCCCAAAAGACTTCAAAATAACCATTGGGAAGATCAATGACCAATTTGCAGGATATAGCCAACAAGATTCACAAGAACTGCTGCTGTTCCTGATGGATGGTCTCCATGAAGATCTAAATAAAGTAAGCGGTTCGATTTTTCTTTTCTATGTTAACAGACTTTAGGGCTGCTTAGCAATGTAATAATCATCTATATAGCAACTTTTAGTTACTAGTTTATTCAAATCTGTTGACTCTGATAATTGTATTTATGTTAACAAGTTGTATTGTGCGAAATTCCTAAGTGTTAAGTAGTTGCTACGTGTATGTAATAGTAAAATTGTAGATATGGTTTATCAAAAAAGATTATTTACAGACAACCTGGGCATAGTTCAGTGTGTGTGGTAAGAATTATTCCACATAATCACTTAATCACTTAACTTCCCGTTAGTCGTCGATTTGCTCGAGCGGGCGCCAGTAACGTCTCCATTTGTCCCTGTCGCGTGCTAGTGTAGCCCAATGGCATCTCTTCGCTCCGGGAACATGGAGGGCCTCAAACCGATCGTTCATGACCTTGACAAAGAAGTCTGACCATCTGGTAGGTGGGCGGCCACGCGGTCTCTTGACATCCCGTGGAATCCAATCAGTAACAGCTCTAGTCCAACGGTCGTCTTTAAATCTCATTACGTGACCAGCCCATCTGATTTTCGACACCTTGGCATATGAGACAGCGTCCCTGATCCTTGATCGTCGACGGATGTCAGAACTCCGGATTCGTTCTCTCATTTGAGTGAAACGTGATATTCCAAGCATAGCTCTTTCTATTCTTCTTTGGGAGACCTGAATGGCGTTCTCATCTTGTTTGCGTAGGGCCCAGGTCTCTGAGGCATATGTTAATGCAGGAAGAACAGTGGAATCAAAGAGATGTGCCCGGAGCCGGAGGTTCTTCGTCCTCTTAGCTATTTCTTCGACGTTCTTGAAGGCGTTCCAAGCCGCTCTCTTCCTCCTGCGCAGCTCGGGTGCCAGGTCATTTGTCATGTTGACCTCTCGACCTAGGTACACATAGCTGTTGCATTCGGAGATGGTCGTTCCATTGAGAGCGAATGGGGCGTCAGGAACAAGGCTATTTCTCATAAACATTGTCTTCGTAAGATTCAGCTGTAGTCCTACCTTTCCACACTCACGGTCAAAGTCGGCCAGCATTTGTGCCGCTTGGCTGATGTTTGGTGTTATTAAAACAATGTCATCAGCAAAGCGGAGGTGGTGTAGTTGCCGACCATCTATCTTCACTCCCATTCCTTCCCATTCCAGTCGTCGCATGATGTTCTCGAGGGTGGCACTGAAGAGTTTCGGTGAAATGGTATCACCCTGCCGCACCCCTCTCTTGACATCAACGATCACTTCTTTGTAGAATGGTGAGATCCTGGTAGTGAATCCGCAATACAGCTCACGGAGGATCCTGATGTATTGGGCTTGTATGCCCTGATTGGCTAGGGCTTCAATGACCGCTTCCGTCTCAACAGAATCAAAGGCCTTCTTTAAATCAATGAACGTTAAGCAGAGCGGCATCTTGAACTCCCGAGAAACCTCAATGAGTTTGGTTATCGTGTGGATATGGTCGATGGTGCTGAATCCTTTGCGGAACCCTGCTTGCTCACATGGTTGTCCTTCATCTAGTGTTCTGCCAATCCTATTCAGGATGACTCGAGTGAACAACTTGTAGATGACAGACAATAGGCAGATCGGGCGATAGTTGCCAATGTCATGGATGTCTCCCTTCTTGAACAGTAGTACGGTCCTGCTGGTTTTCCATTGAGATGGAACCTTGCATTCAGACAGGTAGCGAGTGAAGAGCCGAGCCAGTGTATTGATGAGTACTGACGGCAGGTTCTTCAGGTGTTCAGGTCTGACCTTGTCTGGGCCGGGTGCTGTTTGCTTCTTTACTGACGAAATGGCGTGTCGGATTTCGGAAGGGAGAACGTTGGGAACGACATACCCATCCTGTGGAATTTGGTATGTCGGCAAGTGGACATGGCTATCGAAGAGATTTGAGTAGAAGTCATGGATAATCTTCTCCATTGCCGTTCTGGAGGATGTGATGGATCCATCAGGACGTCGGAGGGCAGTCATCTTGGTCTTATAGTTGGCGAAGGACAGGCGGGCGTTACGAATACTTTTCCCGGCTTCTGCCGCATCTACCAGTACTTCTGCTCTTCTCTCTTTGAGGTCTTCCTTGATCGCATCTCTGCACTGCTTTGCAAGCTCGGACGTTAGCTTGCGGTTGCCTGAGGCATGCGCCAAACCACGCTGGCGAATTAGCTCAAGAGTTTTCGAAGATAGGCGACTTTTTGTGGCTATCTCTCTCTTGGCGTTCCTCGCACATTCATGGAGGTGCTGAACCAGTCGATCGTATTCCTCGTCAATGTTGTCAACAATGGCATCTTCCCATGTTGCCGCAATAGTACCAAAGAGTTCCCAGTTGGTGGTCGTTCTGGGAGTTCTCTTTTTGAACTTTGCAGCCCTTTCTCCCCGCTCTGTGAAGTAGAATTTTGCACGAAGGAGACGGTGGTCCGATCCCGTTCGAAATTTTGGGACAACAGCGACATCAGTCAGGCAAAACCGTCGATTGAATATGATGTGGTCTATTTCGTTGTGGAATCGTCCACCGGGAGACTCCCATGTCCATCGTTTAGATTCTGCCTTCTGGAACTGTGAGTTACCATGAATGGTCTTGGTCGACATGATGAACTCAGACAGTCTCTCACCCTGTTCGTTCCATTCTAGGCCATGGGTTCCGATGTGAAGTTCTTCAGCTGATCTTCTCGGTCCTATCTTGGCATTAAAATCACCCACAATGATCTTGTAGAAGGTGTGGTCTTCTTTATAGAATTTCTCTAGCTCCATGTAGAACTTCTCGATTTCTCTTTCATCATAATGAGATGTTGGTGCGTAGACAACGAAGATAGAAACTGCAGGCAGTGAGCCACATCTATTCAAATGTAAACGTCCGATTCGGGTTGTTAGGCATTCGAATGAATCAATGCTCTTGGCCAAGTTTGTGTTGATAAGGACACCGACGCCTCCAACACCTCTTTTATCGCATTTTCCGAGGAACAATTCTTCTCCAGTGTCGAAAATGGCATGGTGAGATTCGTGTCTTCTTGTCTCGGTCAGACCAATGATGTCGTACTTGATCATTCGCGCTTGTACCATCAGGTCCTCGATGGATGCATCTGATGCTAGCGTACGTGCATTGAAAGTACAGACGATCATTTTTGATCGTCTACACTACTTCCACTACCCAGCCGTCGCCACACTCCAGGACGCTTTCCGGAACCGCGCGGCCGCAAGCGACCGCGCGACACATCATAAGACACTAAATACCCGTCTTCTGGAATTGTCGTACCATATTTGATAGGGTTCAAATATGGTAACACCTACAAGGGTGATTAGAGGTCACCCCAAAAGCCTCTATACCTCTCGGAAAGACTGGCAAGCTACCGAGAGTATTCCGCCCGCACGGAAGAGCCTGGCAAGCTATCCGCTGTGTATTCGATATGCCAAAACCAGTAACTACAACTGGTCTCATTCACCTGACCCTGAAGGCTTCACCGACATGGCAGCACTGAGAAGGATGAGAAAGGAGAGGCCGACAAAATCTCAAGGCCGACCTAGGCTGCCACAACGAAGGAAGACAAAAATTCCACATAAATTACTGCTTTTTCTTTGTAATGACCATAACTAACATTCATCTGTATGGTCAGGCTTTCTCAGCTGCCTTATTTACTTATTTATACACACCTGCATTTATGTGTGCATGAGACTAGGACAAAAGAGTAATTTATAGTTGTAGCTTACCTCTCAGCTGTATGTAGGATGTGTTCTCTTTTCAAAGTGAGGTTTTTGGTTTTTTTTTTTTTTTGGCAATGCTCAGGTGGTGCTTGGGGGACCATCTTTAGTGTTGGGGATTAAACCAGGGCTGCAGCCAGACAAGCACCTAACTTCATACTATCTCTCTGGCCTTTGGCTAGAATTTTTTGGCAAGACTAAGGATTGAATTTAAATCTCAGACATAAAGGCCTACAACTTTACCATTAGTTCCATCCCCCACAAAAAAAATACTATAGCACATAACGGGATCAGAACTTACTTTTGAGAATCAGAAGTATCCTGGTCTGGAAAATACATTTATTCTTTAAATTGTCTGCTTAAGTGTTGGCTTTGAGCTACTATATGCTAATATAGTTTAATCTTATTTCCAGGCTGATAACCGGAAGAGACATAAAGAAGAAAATAACGATCATCTCGATGACTTGAAAGCTGCAGAGCACGCCTGGCAGAAGCACAAGCAGCTCAATGAGTCTATTATTGTTACACTTTTTCAGGGTCAGTTTAAATCCACAGTCCAGTGCCTCACCTGTCACAAAAAGTCTCGGACATTTGAGGCCTTCATGTATCTATCTTTGCCGCTAGCATCCACAAGTAAATGCACATTACAGGTAAGTTTGAGCTTGGAAAAATGAATTTCGAATGTATCAAACTTTGTTTGTGTATCAAAAAATTGCTTATGTGTACACAGACATGTACTTTGTTGGACAACTTTTGAATTTCTGCCCCATAGACATTTTATAGGCAAAAATTCTGTTTTAGGGGCTGGAGCAATAGCACAATGGGTAGGGCATTTGCCTTGCACGTGACCGACCTGGGTTTGATTTCCAGCATCCCATATGATCCGCCAAGAAATGCCAGGAATAATTCCTGAGTGCATGAACCAGGAGTAACCCCTGTGCACCGCCAGGTGTGACCCAAAAAGCAAAAAAAAAAAAAAAAAAAATTCTGTTTTAGATAGGTCTCATTGTCCCCCAAAAAAAAAATTGACCTTAAAAAAAAAAAACAAAGCCAATGACACAGAGATTAGCATGGCCCCTGCACAAGGATGACACGCAAATTCGTGAAGCATTCCATATTTTTAAAAAAAAAAAAAAACCCTTTCCCATTAGGTACTCCTTCAAAGGGCAGGTTGAGCGTGAGGCCGTGCAGCACCACAGTCCGAGACGGGAAACTGATGGATGGAAAGACAGGGACTGTCCAAAGAGCTGGATTGTGTGTTTGCTTGCTAGAGCCCTAGGTTCAGCCCTGGCACATGGTCCCAGCTCCCTCCCCCAACAAAAAAAGCAAAAATGATGGGCCTGGAGAAATAGTACAATGGGTGGGGTGCTTGCCTTGCATCCGGCCCACCTGGGTTCGATTGCCAACATCCCATATGGTTGCCCAGGCACTGCCAGGTGTGCCCCAAAAACAAAAACAAAGAATGAAAATGAGAAGTTGGGAAACAGTTTTTTTTTTTTTTTTTTTTTGTGGTAGGGTGGGAGGGTCACTCCCAATGTGCTCATCAGACGATACAATAAGTGCCTAAGGATTGGACGACCCAGGGCTCTAGCACTTGAGCCATTGCCCCGACCCACGTTTTAACAAGAACTTGCTCTGGGTGGGAATGTCAAGTAGTCTGTTCCCCACATAGCAGCACTGAGTTCAGAGTGGCTTGTGGATTCCTTCAGTAGTGTCTTTTTCCATTCCAGGTAGACTAGGTCAGGTTCCTGTGTGTTCTCAGGACTCCTTCCCTCCCCCAGGGTTCTCCCCCTCCTCCCCCCCAGTACTTGGCCCCTCATTGCCACTGGGCATTGGCTGGGCGTGCGTAGCCCCTGTGTTTGCGCAAGGTCGTCACTGACCACATGAATTGATGAGTGTCTACTGCTTGTGTTTTCCTTCAGGATTGCCTTAGGTTATTTTCCAAAGAAGAAAAACTCACAGACAACAACAGGTTTTACTGCAGTCACTGCAGAGCTCGGCGGGACTCTCTCAAAAAAATAGAAATTTGGAAGTTACCACTTGTGCTTTTAGTGCATCTGAAACGGTAAAGGGGCCAGGCTTAAGATTCTACAAACTGTTTAATGATTTCCTGCAAAAAATGCTATGTCCTTTATCCATTGTTGTCTTAAATTCCTAAGTATTTGTAAGAGATGATGATCTGGTTGGAGCATCTGTAGGGAAGACATGCAGAAAGGATGAGGCTGTTAATTCACTTTGTGTTTACACCACCAGAGTGAACAAGACCACTACTTCATGCAATTCTGTATCTTAAAATCAGTGTAAATTAGTATACTTCAAATATATAAGGAATGATTTTGAGGATTTTATTAACAAATAACTTCTTCAGTTCTTTTTTTTTTTAAGGTAATGTTAGTGGGGGTCAAGAGAGGTAGTATTTGGTTTAAGGAACTCAACCCCTGAGCACAGCAGGGTATTACCAAGAAAACAAATGAATAAGAAAAAAATGTTCAGGGGTTGGGGACTTGTCACAAGTGGTTGAGCCTCTGCTTAACAGTGAGAGCTCAGTCCCTGGTATTTACATCACCAGATGGGGCGCCTATAGAAAAAATCACACACAGGCTCAGAGAGGGGTACAGAGGGCGGGGAGCATTCTTTATTCGGGAAGCACAGTTGCAGATAGCTACAGAGCAGTGCCAGGTGTGGCCCAAACAGAAATGTTTACATTTTTTGGAATTTTTTTATTATTTTATTGGAATTTTTATTTTTTTATTATTTTATTTAATCACCAAGAAATCCAGAGCTTTCATGTTTGAATTTCAGTCATAAAGTGATCGAACACCTATCCCTCCTCCAGTGCACATTTTCCACCACCAGTGTCCCCAGTATCCCCATTATTTTTTAATTATAATGTAGGAGCTCTGCTATTTATTCAGCCATTGATTAAGCTGATTGAATTGGGCATGAACTCCACATTACTTTTTTTTTAATTTTTAAATTTTATAAGTTAGCTCATAATGTTTGATTATATTCAATATTCAAACACCAATCCCACCACCAATATACCTTCCCACCACCAAATTCGGGATATTTCAATCCCAAACCCTAATCCTTATCCCAAAACACAACAGAAAGAATATATTTTGTATTATCTGTTATGAAGAACTGCTGAACATGCTTACAAAGAAGTGTTCATATAGGAAACAGTGTGAAGATTGTTCTATTTTGGCAGGTGCCATTAAAACATTCTACAGGATATCACTGACATGTTGTTAAAGTTTGAGTGATGTGAGCTTTGGTATATATATCTGAAAATATGTATATATGCATATATATGTATATTTCCCTCTATGATTTGTTGCCTACTATCTGCACCCCATCAAATGTGGTGTGGTAATTATAGAGAATGGGTATTTTATTTTTTTTTTAATGTAGGAGTAACTGCTATTTATTTAGCCATTGATTAAGCTGATTGAATTGGGCATGAACTCCACATTACTTTTTTATTCAGAATGTTTATTTTTTATTATTTTTTCAGTCACTGTGAGATTCAGTTACAAAGCTTTCCTATTTGAGTTTCAGTCATACAATGACCCATTACTCAACCCTCCCCCAGTGCACATCTTCTACCACCAAGAACCCCAGTATCTTTCCCCATCCCTCCCCGTGCCTCTATGGCAGATAATCTCCCCCATACTCTCGTTTGTATTGCTTGTTATGAGTAGTTGTGCTGGACTGGAGCGATAGAACAGCAGTAGGGCGTTTGCCATGCGCGCAGCTGGCCCGACCGACCCAGGTTCAATTCCTCTGCCCCTCTCGGAGAACCCAGCAAGCTGCTGAGAGTATCTCGCCCGGCAAGCTCCCTGTGACGTATTCAATATGCCAAGCACAGTAACAAGAAGTCTCAAAATGGAGATGTTACTGGGCCCGCTCGAGCAAATCGATGAACAACGGGAGGATAGTGTTGTGTGTTGTTGTTGTGTTATGAATAGCATAAGATGGCACATGGCGCGTGGCCACCAGGGTTTTTTAGGGGCAGGTGGAAGGATGACGCTTTTCCCTGTCTGAGGCACCCTAGTGAAGTTGGCCTTGTTTAAAGTCCGGAGGCATCTCTGCAGCGAGCTGTTCAGTTCGGAGATTCTTTTGTGTGTCTCTGGATCATTGCTGTTAAGGAGCTTAAGTAGCAGCCAGGAGCAGTTTGTGGGCATGACCGCTAGGGTCCCATGGGATGGGGGATGAGAGGGGCCAGCCCATCCCCTATTCCTTGATCCTGGAGTTTGCTGTCACTGAACCCGCCTACTTGCATTTCTCATTGGGTTCTGGAAGTTGGCAGCCACTGGGGATTTTAGGGGACAGGGGAGGGAAGACACCTGCCCCTGTCTGAGGCACCCTATTGAAGTCGGCCTGGTTTAAAATCTGGAGGCATCTTTGCAGCGAGCTGCTCAGTTTGGAGATTCTTTTGTGTGTCTCTGGATTGTGATCCTTGTTTCCATCTTTTCCAGAGAAATAAATTATTGGCATATGCCCTGCATCGCTGGTTTCAACTGGTTTCAACCGCTGGTTTCGCGGTTTTTGATCTCTTTCGAGATATATGGGTCTCTGAAATAAGGCCAATAAATGAGCTTGTGTAGCTGAGCAGAAGGTGGTTTGTGAATGTGACTTCCACATACCTAACTTTTGGCTGTTTAATTTCTTGGTAAATTTGGCTCCAAGTTGTTGGGGTCTGGCCAACTGTACAGCGGCAATTTTGGGGTATCGGGACTTCTGAAGGCACCATCAGGCTGCTGATGCATTCGCCCCGCAGGTACAGGTTGATGGCAGTACCATACCTCCGGATTTTTGTTTTAATAATGAAAAAATCTAGCTGTCTTGGGGCTGGAGTGATAGTACAGTGGGTTGGGTGTTTTCCTTGCACGTGAATGAACCAAGTTCAGTCCCCAGCATTCTAAGGATCTCCTGAGCATGCCAGAACACTCAGTCCTGAGTACATATCCAAAATTAACCCCTGAGTACTGCCAGGTATGACCTGGGGGGGAAAAATCTATCTTTTGTGAGGCTGAGTGCAGGGAATAGGGCGGTTGCTTACTTTGTTTCAATCCCTGGTGTCCCATGTGGTCCCCCAAATCTGGCAGGAGTGAGCACTGCTAGGTTGGGCCTAAATAAGAAAGCCAAACAAATAAAAAAATAGCATTGTAATAGGATAATGCAAAGGTTGTAAAATATGTTCCAAGTCTTTTTGCATTTATGTAGAGCACCTGTAGAATGTAAGTCAATTTTTTTTAGACTTTTTAAGTTAAAAAAATCTTTTTACGATCTGTAATTTTAGCAGTCACATTCAGATTCCTTTTTAAAAAAATCAACTAAGAATTATAGAGGTATAAATATGCTGATTTATGATTATTTCTTTCACAATTTTGCCTGTTATTCTTGGAGAATATCTAAAATAGGTACTTTGTGTGTTTTGGAGTGCCAGGAATCAAAAACTCAGGTTTTTTTTTTTTTTTTAATTTTTTAAAACTTTTTTATTAGTGAAACACCATGAGGTAGTTATAGACTTATAAATTTTCGTGCTTGGGTTTCAGTTATACAATGATCAAGTACCCATCCCTTCACCAGTGCCCATCCTCCACCACCACGGGTCCCAGCATACCTCTCACCCCCATCCCCCTCCCCCCCCCCCCCCCCCCCCCCCCCCCGTCCCACCCTGCCTCTGTGGCAGGGCATTCCCCCTTGTTCTCTCTCTCTTCTTTTGGGTACTGTGTTTTGCAAGAGAGGCATTGAGTGGCAATCATGTTTGGTCTATAGACTACTTTCAGCATGCTTCTCCCATCCTGGGAGGATCCTCACGACACCCTTTATTCGGTGCTCTCTTCTCTATCTGAGCTTCCTTTTCCCTTAGCATGTGTGGCTGGCCTCCAAGTCATGGAGCAAAATTCCTGGTACTAATCTCAGCCATTCCTGGGTGTTAGTCTCCCGTTTTGTTGCTTTATGTTCCCCAGATGAATGCAGTCTTTCTGTGTCTATCCCGCTCTGACTCATTTCACTTAACATGATACTTTCCATGTAGTACCACTTGTATGTAAATTTCATAACTTCATCTTTTCTAACAGCTACATAGTACTCCATTGTGTAAATGTACCAAAGTTTCTTTAACCAGTCATCTGTTCTTGGGCATTCAGGTTTTTTCCAGATTCTGGCTATTGTAAAGAGTGCTGCAATGAACAAACAATTGCAGATGTCACTTCGACTATACTTTTTTGCCTCTCTGGGATATATTTCCAGGAGTGCTATTGCTGGGTCAAATGGGAGATCAAATTCTAATTTTTTGAGAATCGTCCATACTGTTTTCCAAAAGGGCTGGACCAGCTGGCATTCCCACCAGCACTGAAGGAGGGTCCCTTTCTCGCCACATCTGCGCCAGCACCGGTTGCTTTTGTTCTTGTGGATGTGGGCCAGTCTCTGTGGTGTGAAATGATATCTCATTGTGGTTTTGATCTGCATCTCTCTGATGATTAGTGATGTAGACCATTTTCTCATGTGCCTTTTTGCCATTCAGATTTCTTCTTTGCGAAAGTTTCTGTTCATTTCCTCGCCCCATTTTTTGATGGGGTTGGGTGATTCCTTCTTGTGGAGTTCAACCAGTACCTTGTATATCCTTGATATCAACCCCTTGTCTGATGTGTATTTAGTGAATATCCTTTCCCATTCTGTAGGCTGTCTTTGTATTTTGGTCACTGTTTCTTTTGAGGTGCAGAAGCTTCTTAGTTTAAGATAGTCCCATTTGTCTATCTCTGTTTTCACTTGCTTGGCCAGTGGCGTGACATCTTTGAAGCTACCATTAGCTTCAATATCATGGAGAGTTTTGCCAACTTTGTCTTCAATAAACATTATGGATTCCAGTCTGATGTTGAGGTTGAGGTCATAAATCCATTTTGATCTTACTTTTGTGCATGGCGTTAGGCAGAGATCTGAGCCCACTTTTTTGCATGTAGCCGTCCAGTTTTGCCAGCACAATTTATTAAAGAGGCTTTCCCTGCTTCATTTCACTTTTCTTGCCCCCTTATGGAAGATTAGATGTTCATATGCTTGGGAGGAGATGTCAGTATATTCAACTCTGTTCCATTGGTCTGCAGCTCTGCCTTTGTTCCAGTACCATGTTGTTTTAATTATTACTGCTTTGTAGTAGAGCTTGAAGTTAGGTAGGTTGATTCCTCCCATTTTCTTTTTCCCAAGAATTGCTTTAGCTATTCGTGGGGGCTTATTGTTCCATATAAATTTCAGGAGTGTTTGCTCCATTTCTTTGAAGAATGTCATGGGTGTCCTTATAGGAATTGCATTGAATTTGTACAGTGCTTTGGGAAGTATTACCATTTTGACAATGTTGATTCTCCCCATCCATGAACAGGGGATATTTTTCCATTTCCTCGTGTCCTCTTTTATTTCCTGAAGTAGCGTTTTGTAGTTTTCTTTGTACAGGTCCTTTACTTCCTTAGTTAAGCTGATTCCCAGGTACTTGATTTTCTGGGGCACAATTGTGAATGGGATTGTTTTCTTCGTGTCACTTTCTTCTTTTTCACTATTTGCGTATAGGAAAGCCATTTTTGGGTATTGATTTTATAGCCTGCCACTTTACTATACAAGCCTGTTGTTTCCAGTTTCTTGGTAGAGGTTTTAGGGTTCTCTAAGTATAGTATCATATCATCTGCGAATAGTGAGAGCTTAATTTCTTCTTTCCCTACCTGGATGCCCTTAGTATCTTTTTCTTGCCTAATCGCTATTGCAAGTACTTCCAGTACTATATTGAACAGTAGTGGAGAGAGTGGGCATCCTTGTCTCGTCCCTGACCTTAGGGGGAAGGCTCTCAGTTTTTCCCCATTGAGGATGATGTTTGCTGTAAAAACTCAGGTTTTTAAAACTTGGAGATTAACGATAGGATGCCATTATTTCTGATCACAGGTCTACACGCCCATAGTTCCACGCTCTTATTGGCTCTGTAATTCTCTGCTTCACTGGAGAGCAGCTCCCTGTCTCCTGTCTGCTGGGATAAGCACATGGAGGGGAGGGCTTGCCTGCCTGTTACCAATAATCTGGCGGGCCTGTCAGCTGATTCGGAGTGGCCCCACTGCTGCCATGCTAGGTCTGACACTGGGCCAAGCATACTGCGTATGCTTAGTTTCCTCGTTGATAAAGTTGCAGAGAAACAAAAGTATTAGGCTATATTTGAGACAGATGCTATTATCCTGATGGAAGAGATAGTGTATGGGTTAAGGCTCTTGCATTGAACCCCAGTTCAAGTCCCTGGCATCCAGGAAGCGTGACCCCCCAAAATAGTGAATGAACTCGGGTTTAAATAAGATATATTACTAACTAATATATAATATAAAAGTGTTATTTTATTATATTAAAATATATTATTCCATTGTAGTCTGTCACTATAATCTATTTAATCTCTTGTTTTGCTCTGCAGTTTTTCCTATGATGGCAGGTGGAAGCAAAAATTACAGACATATGTGGACTTCCCATTAGAAAATCTTGATTTGTCTCAGTATGTTATTGGTCCAAAGAACAACTTGAAGAAATATAATTTGTTTTCTGTTTCGGTAAGTATCTCCTTGAGCCCAAATGTGTTCAGAGCTAACAACAACAACAAAAAACCCCAACCTGATAATTATTCTGAAATTGACATCTTGTCTGTGATTCCACTGAAAGGCTTTTCTGTTTCGCCTGACAGAATCACTACGGTGGGCTGGACGGAGGCCACTACACTGCCTACTGTAAGAACGCAGCCAGACAGCGCTGGTTTAAGTTTGATGATCATGAAGTCTCTGATATCTCCATTTCTTCTGTGAAATCTTCAGCAGCTTACATCCTCTTTTATACTTCAGTGGGACCACGAGCAGCTGATGTAGCCACATAAATTAAAAGTAGGGGATCAGCTAGTTAACCTTTGAAAAGGCTGAGCAACACAACTCTTGAAATGCGCATAACGATACTGGATAGCTCGAGCTGGAGTTGCAGAGCAACGGTATGATAGTGGGAGCTGTGTTACTGTCGCCACATATTTCAGGTCAGTGATATAAGAAAAAGCTGACAACATTTAACAAGTATTGCAGTAAGCACTCCTTGCAGGTACCATTTATTTAAAAAGAACTTTTGTAGTCTGCTCCAAAGTCAGAAATAATTAGCTAAGTATTATACTGGCCTAAAAACCATTGATATCCTTTCTTTTCCTTTTCACTGTATGGCCTTTTCACTTTCTAAATCCCAGCTTGACCTATGAATAATACTCTAGAATGATGTAAAGCAGATAGGAATGTATGTGTATATATTTATTGCACAATTGCACATCAAATCGATGTATATACTCTAATACATGGTCCTTTTGTGAAGCCTAGAACTCAGATAATTGCTTTTTTTGTTTTTTTCCCTTCTCTTGGCCTCTTCTGAGTAACTGCAGTGCTTTCTTAGGGAAATGACAGGGCAAAGCTGTTTTTCTGTTAGCTTTGGGCTGTATTTGTGCACTAAATCTTTATTCTAAAAAAAATAAAATGTAAAACTTTTCTTTAATTTTTTAAAATAAGAACTCTCATTTATACCTACATTAAAATCTTAATGAGAAAAATAATTTAAAACCCTTTTAAGTGTTCTGTCATTAATGTTAACATTACCAAACAGAATAGTGTAGAACTCTAGATTTTATACACCCATACACATGTTACCCTATTACATTAACTTAAAGTTTAGTTGACTTGGATCAGGACTCTTACTCCACTCATCCTTCGTCTGGACCCCAGAACTGTAGGTTCTCAGAGTTGGGAGTCAAAGTTAGAAGAAATAAAACTTTATCAAGACTTCAAGAGCCCTGAGGTTCAGAGGAAGAGGACTGGAAGTCAGGCATGACTGCATAGTGAACCACGTTTTAAACCACATCTTTACCAAGTGATGGAGTAAGTAGGAATAAAAGGTTAGAGGTGTTTGGAAAGTATTGTTTCTCAGGAATTCAGTGGCTATAGACGAATTCAAATAAAATATTGCAAATAAGACTCAAAGGTGCTTTTGAAAGTTCCCACCAATCTCAGCAAAGTCACAGAGTTTTATCTTAGGAAGGTGACCACATCTCATGTTTTACATTTAGTTCAGATACTTAGTTTGGTCAATAAGCTTTTTCTATTTTGGTTTAAAAAACTAAAAGTTTAGTTTAAAACTTTTTAAACTGAAAAAGAAAGAGCTTATTGGCAAATTAATAAACTATCTCTTAAAATATTTTCAGATCACATTCTTGAAATCACAAAAATCAAGTGAACTATAGTGATTATGGTTTGGCCACCTGAAGTGCTGGAAAGTAACTTGTTGGTATATACACATGAAGATAGTTTACAATAAAAATATATTCAAATATGGGGACAAGAGCTTACATAAGTCCAGTGGGTAGGGTGTTTGCCTTGCACACGGCCAACCCAGGATTGATCCCTGGCATCCCGTATGGTCCCCTGAGCACCACCAGGAGTAATTCCTGAGTGCAGAGCCAGGAGTAACCCCTGAGCATTGCTGAATATGACCCAAAAAACAAAATATGTACTCAAACATTGAATTTTGAAGTCTGAACTCAACATGTTATATGCAGTACTTTGAAATATAACTTCTTTGATTAAGTTGCATATCATGCCAGAAAGATTTTGTAATGCCAGTGACACAGAGAAGTTGGCAAGAGTTTAATGATAAAGCAAAATTTCAGTGCCAGTATCTGATTGCTTGTCTTGCAGTTTTCAGGAAACCCCATTTTTCTAGCTCTTGCATTTTCGTATAGGTATAGAGAAGGGCTGGCAGCTGTAGAACAGGAGGTAGGCTGTAGCAGTTTGAACTGAAGTGTCTGGAATCTCACTGACTCGTGTGTCATCAAAGCTGTACCACGCCTGGCTAACTGAGTTCTTGCAGAAAGCTGTGTAGTGGCCACCATCCAGATCCCCAAAGTGGTTCTAGGGGAGGAAGAAGGTGAGACTTAGTGTTCACAAGGGACTGCTTAGACTGCTGGAACAGAAGAGTCAAGAGATACTTTTAATCCGTTACACAAAGAAAATAATTTCTAAATAGACCCTGAGCCTGAGTACCATGGCCTTTCCCCATCCATTAGCAGAGCGCGAATCCTGAGGGCAATGATGATTTAATCGACTCTTTGAGTGAAGTAGAATAGTTTTTGATATAGTGTCTAATGCTTAGCACTTAATACTCTCAGCACTTACTACACTAATACTCTATTAAACATTAAAAGAAACTTGAAGATAGTCATCCTTCCTAAATGACCTGTAGCGTTTAATTTTGTAGCTAGGCTAAGACGGACCTGAAAAAAGACAGTTTAACATTAGAAAAAGACCTTTCAACAGCTGCATATTGCTACTGCACAATTTCAGGGGCTTGTGTCAAGCAGTCCCCTCCGTCACTGAGGCTCCAAAACCCAACTTTTCTGTGCTTTTCCCCATGTCTGTCTGAATCCAGACAAGGGAGAGCTTTGCCTGTCAGCTGTGTGTAGGGAGCGGGGCCAGCAGGCGGCGCCCTTGAACAGGATCCAGGCTGCTGCTCGTTTTGATATGGCCCGTGACCTAGAGATACATTTTATATTTTTATATGGTTGAAAACAATAATATTTTGTGAAATGTGAAGTTATTATAAGACTCAAATTTCAATGTCCTTAATAAAGTTTTACGGGAACACAGCCCTGGCCATTTGTTTGTTTTTCAAGTGGCTTCTTTCACATTACAAAAGCCAAAGTTTAATAGTTGCAACATAACGCCTGAAATTCTTTCACAAGATAAGTTCACTGACCCCTGATGTGAAGAGGAAGAAAGGAGTTTTTATGGTGAAGGCAACTGTGATTTCAGTTCTATAATTAATACTACACAATGACTAGGAAATTGAGATTACTTCTCCATCTACTAAAGCATGATACTGATGCTTATCTAGATACTCTAAGAAATAAAAAAGCAAAATTGGGAATGGCCAAAGAAATAGTACAAAGGTTAACGGTACTCGCCTTGACTGCAGCTGGCCTGGTTTGATTCCTGGCGTCACCTCTTTCACTTGATGTTGAGAATATGCTAGGGGAGGCAGTTCAAGACGGCAGTATAGGGAGGCGCCCCCCTCCAGCACACCAGCTATACAGCTTTCCATGTGGCAGTGCATGAGGATGAGCAGGGGAGGGGAGGAGCGGGTGTTGTGCTCCACAAAAGCACCAGTCCTTGGGATCGTCACTAGGCAGGTTCCAACAAAACGTCTAGCTTTCTGATCAGTTGCTGAAGAGAATCCATTTGCTAAGTGCAGATTCACTTACCTCAGGGCCAGAGCAAAAGTAGCAATTTGATATTTTTAACAAACATAAAATAAATTACTGAGTGCCTGCTATGGGGCAGGCTTAAGCCGTGGTTGGGAAAATCGGGGACAGTGGTAGAGGGAAGGTGTAAAGATGGCGGGATTGGTGTTGGAATATTGTATGTCTATAGCAAATCATCATGAACAACTTTGTTAACCACAGTGTTTATCTAAATTATAAGGGGGAAATTGGGGGCTGGAGCGATAGCACAGCGGTAGGGCGTTTGCCTTGCACGCAGCCAATATGGTCGACCCGAGTTCGATTCCTCTGCCCCTCTCGGAGAGCCTGGCAAGCTACCGAGAGTATCTCGCCCGCACGGCAGAGCCTGGCAAGCTCCCCGTGACGTATTCGATATGCCAAACACAGTAACAACAAGTCTCATGATGGAGATGTTACTGGGCCCGCTCGAGCAAATCGATGAACAACGGGAGGACCGTGACCATGATAAGGGGGAAATTAAAAAAAAAAACAATTTGGAAAGCAAGCTAAGGCCAGTTCGGAGAGCCGGAGCACATGCTTTGTGCGATGGATGGAGGCTTGGGTTCTTGGGTTCAATCCCTGCCAAAAAGTAACATGCTAGGGTTTGCCCCCCAGATGTAAAAACCACATCAGGCATGCATACAGAAAACTCCAATCCTAAAACATCTGTGAGAGAAAAGGCCAGGGCTCTGTAGACTAGGCATGAAGAACTGCCAGGTGAGAACTGTTTGGTCCCATTTGTGTGCCTACGGTCATTCTGTTAACAGGAATTTTTTTATACAGTGGGGGATGGGTACCTGGTGGGATACACCGCGGAGCTCAGGGACTGCTCTGGGCTCTGTGTTCAGGGATCACTTCTGGCAGTCCTGGGGGAACCATGTGAGGATCATCCTGGGGATAGCTGCAGGCAAGGCAAGTGCCCGAGCCCCTGTATTATCTCTCTGGCCCCCGATGGCGTTATTTTATATAGAGAAAATATCAAAGACTCCATCCCAAAATCATTAGAGCAAATTTAAGTATGGTGATACAAAAAAAAATTCAAAACAGACATCACTCATCACTAGAACTCCACATAGTATTGGAAATCCTTGCCAAGCAATTATGATATAAGAGGTATTTAAATTGATAAAGAAGCCAGACTCACTACTTGCAGATGACATTGTACTTAGAAAATACAAAAACTACACCAAAATACTTGTAGAAACAATAAAGCCTATGTAGTAAAGTGGCAGGAAATAAAATCAATACACAGAAATTTATTGCATCTTTACAATGAAGTAGAAGAGAAAGAAAAAAAAATTTTTTTTTTTTTGCTCTTTTGCTTTTTTGGGTCACAACTGGCAATGCTCAGGGGTTCCTCCTGGCTCTGGAATTACCCCTGGTGGTGCTCAGGGGACCATATGAAATTCTGGGAATCGAACCCAGGTCAGCCGTGTGCAAGGCAAACGCCCTGCCTGCCGTGGTATTGCTCCAGCCCCAGAAAGAAAAAAATTTAACTTTCATTCACAGTTGCATCCAAAAAAAATAACAAGTGCCTGGGAAACAGAAAAGATTATTTTAAATCATTTAAAATAGTGACTACAAGGAATGGCTTTCTTGTGAATGGATTGGAAGAATTACCATTAAAATGATCCTCCCTAGGCTGAAGTGATAGTACAGTGGGTAAGATACAGTGGATAAGGCCCTGCACGTGGTCAATCCATTTTTAATCCCCAGCATCTAATATGATCTTCTGGGCACCACCAGGAGTAAGCCCTGGGCACAGTCAGTGTGGCCCCAAAACCAAAATAAATGATTCTACCCAAAGCACTTTACAGTTTCATTTCAGTCCCCATCAAAATTCCAGTGGCATTACTTACGGACATGGTACAAAAACTGTTAAAATTTATGTGAAATAAAAGTAATTAACCATCTTTGAGAAAAGATGGTTTTTCTATCCCTGCCATCAAATTACACTACAAAACAAATTGTGTGTCCTTGGGGAAAAAAGCCAGACTCTCCTGGAAGAGACTGACAGCCCAGAGACAGAACCTCTGTGTATGGACAATTAATCTATGCCAAAGGAACTATATGATAGGAAGCAAGGGAAGCCTCTTCAACAAATAGTGCTGAGGAAACTGGTTATTTTTACCATGGTAAAAAAAAAATGGATCAAAGCCTCAAAAGTAGACTAAAATGTATCAAGGAAACCATTCTTTTCATGATGGTGACTTTAGAGGCATTTTCAATGATTCAGTACTATTGACTTAGGAAACATCAGCAAATGTAAACAAATGGAGGGGCCAGAGCTACAGCAGAGCAAATAGGGTGTTTGCCCTGCAATACAGCTGACCCAGGTTCAATCCCCAGTATCCCTTATGGTTCCCTGAGCCTGCCATGAGAGATCCCTGATCACAGAGCCAGGAGTAAGTCCTGAGCACTGCAGGTATGGCCCAGAGTAAGCAAATGGGACTACCTCAAACAAGATCTGAGATTTATAAAACAACAGGAAATGAACAACCCCATCAAAAATAGGGGGAGGAGCTGAGCAGACGGCTTCCTCAAAACAGCATAAAGGTACATGGAAAAGTACTCTTCATCACTTCACCAGGGAAATACGAAACAAAATAACAGTGCAGTTAACAGTGCAAATGCAAATCACAACAACAGAACCTCACACCAGTTAGATTGGCACTCATCACAAAGACCAGAAACAACTAATGCTGGTGGGGATGTGAGAAAGGAATTCGGATCCACTGTTGGTGGGAGTGTCTCTGGTTCCACTTCTCTGGAAAAATGGTATGGAGATTTCTTTTAAGAACAGAGCTTCCGTGGAACCCAGGAAGTCTACTTGGCATCAATTCCAAGAGAAACATTAAGTCAGAAAGATATTTGCACACTCTAGTCACTTCGGTGCTAGTCACAAAGCCCCAAATCTGGAAACAACCCAAGTGCCCAACAATAGTTGAGTCTATAAAGAAACTGTGGATGAGGGAAAAATGAAATCTTGAGAGTTTTCTGCAACCTGGATGGAACTCGCGGGTGTCGTGCTAATGGAAACAGACCCTGAAGAACCTGCCTCTAGAAGGGTACTCAGCCAGAAGTGGGGGTTCTGAGGGGACCTGGAAGCAGTGGTGGAAGTGCCCTGAAAGGCTATTTGCAGGTGTGGTGTAGCAACATTTTTCCTGAATAATGTATGAACATTATTGTAAATCACAGTGCCTAAATAAAAGGGATTTTTTTTAAAGCAGTTGTTATCAAATATCAAATAGAATAAACAACCATTAGGAGAAAGGGTACCCTTGTCCACTGTTGACCTGGTTGCAATTCCCAGCATCCCATATGGCCCCCAAACACCCCCAGGAGTGATCCCTGAGTGCAGAACCAGGAGTAAGCCCTTGTGCATCTCTGGGTGTGGTCTCCAAACTGAACAAATCCACTATTTGGGACATTTGAATATGGATTTGTGAATATGTGATGGAATCTAACGTTTCCTTATGTGCAATACTGTGTAGGGAAAAGCTGATTTATGTATGGATGACAGTCATCGTATGTGCAACTCAGAGATCATGGGATTATAATAAAATGCATATAGTGGCAAAATGTTTAACTACAGTTCATTCATCTTTTCTGAATTTTTGTAAATTTTTATTTTACTTGTCAAGGAAACCAAATGCTCAAGAAGGAGGGGGAGAGGCTGGAGTACTTGAGGCAAACTTAAGGCCCCAAGTTCGATCTCTGGTACTCTGCCCTACCTGCACCCCACCAGACACCACTGGATATACCTGGGCCCAAACACTGCATCAGGGACCAGCACTGAACAGTCAGGCCCACACGCCTTATAGCATTACCAGCCTGGGCACTGCTTTGCGATGCCCCACCCTCACTCCAAAAGGCTTATCAACATTAATCTTAGGAAAATGTAACTCAAAAATCACAAACCAGCATTTCACACTCACTTAGGTAGGCTAAAATGAAAAGGGAAATTGGAGTATTTGCAAAACTATGAAAGATGGTGATAAGATTGAGAAAAGTTTAAGGCAAGCTAATTATCAACATGTATGAATATAAACGCTGAGGGAAGTGAAAGAATATACGTAATATGCCAGATCTAAAGCATGCAAAACAATATGGCACAGTGCTCGGACACGTAACACAGATGATGAAAGATAAACGTGTGCACAGGAGTGGGCTGGAGTTGATAGTCCAGTGGGGAGGGCATTTGTCTTGCACATGCCCAACCCAAGTTCAATCCCCGGCATCCCAGACAGTCCCCTGAACACTACCAGGAATGATTTCTGAGTGCAGAGTAGGAATAACCTTTGAGCATTGCTTAGTGTGACCACAAAAATAGAGAAAAAAAAAAAGCCTTCCTAATTTTCAATATAGTGGTTATGAAAGAATGGAGAGGACTGGTGTCTTCTAATTTTTTCTCTTTTTTCTTTTGCTTTTGGGGTCATACCCAATGATGCTTAAATTATTTCTGGCTCAGAGGTCAGATATTACTCCTGGCGGTGCTCAGGGGACTATATGGATGCCAGAGATCGAACCCATGTTGGCCACACGCAAGGTAAATGCCTTATGCTGTGCTATCTCTCCAGCCCCTGTACTGGAGGTGTCTTTAAAGATGCACAGGGGCAATTTTATGAGCATGTTGTTTTGTGGTGGTTGAGGCCTCTTGTGTGCAAAGCATGTGCTCCAGCTCCCCCAGCCCTCCCCCAGGCCCCTGCCTGCAAAATTTTATCACCAACATTTTTCTGTGCCTGAATCAGAAATGTTTCATCATTTTAAAAGCGTTCTTTCGGAAATGGATAATTTGAAGAGGATTGAGGAATACATGCTGTTTCTGTATGAATGCACTTGGAAATATTTGAAGGGACATCCTGTATGAGAAAAATGTCATTTTGCGAACAAATGTACAAGCATTTATTAACTACAACGCCACGTATCACTTGTTAGTATTTCAGAGGACAGGAATGAGGGCAAAAGGAAGAAAGCAGGAGGAAGTTAGATTAGGCCCGATACTGAGCGGCTTATTAATAAGTAGAGGCAGCTTAATACAGTAACAAGGTACACAGACTACCTGGGCTGACCTGTCTGGCTTTAGATTCTGGCTCTTTCTTTCCTAGGTGGTGTGACTGCAATCAAACTATTAAACCTCCCTGCAGCTCCTTCCTATTCAGTAAAATGTGGGTAATAACTATGCCCAACTCCTCTTGATGCCATAGTAAGGACTGAATGACTAATTGGAAAAGCACTTTTAACTGCCAAGTATCAGCAAACACTGTTTGTAACAAAGGAGACTGCCTTCGAAAGCAGGAAGTGGGGCTTATGTGATAGTCCAGCGGGTAGGGCGTTTGCCTTGCATGTGCCTACCGGGATTCGATTTCCACCGTCCCATATGGTCCCCTGAGCACCACCAGGAGTAATTTCTGAGTGCAAAGCCGGGAGCAACCCTTGTGCATCACCGGGTGTGATCCAAAAAGGAAAAAAAAAAAAGCAGGAAGTGCCTCAAGAGTCATAAGGAGGCTGGCGGAGGCTGTTAAGGATAGTGGGGAGCAGCATTTCCCGACCTTTCCTAACTGTGGCTCCCTTCCAATCTTATTTCCTTCCTGTGTCCCCCCAACCCCCTCCTACTAGCTGTCCCCTTGTTTCCTGCCATGACCCCCATTATATCTGTGACCCCTGGGAAGATCCTAGGGGGTCCTCAGTGAGAAATACTGTTGCAGAGGTATCCTTCCCTTCTAGTCTGCATTGGAACTTCTCAAACTTCAAAATGCATTTATTTGATCTTGGTAAAATGCACAGACCAAGCCCAAAAAAGTCTGAGATGGAGCCTGAAATCATTTCAAACAGCTGAAACCAATGCTTGAGCCCCAGGGATACACACCTGAACCCACGCAGCCTCTTCTAGATCACAGCTTAAAGATGCCTCTTTGGTGTCTCCAGCCCACAGAGATATTGTGCAGTAACCCAATGCTACAAGTTTTAGGAATCCAGTTTCACACCGTTTCAAAAAATTAGGTTACATGTCACAATTACCAAAGCTAGAATAACTCCCTCCCATCCCACATTCTCCCCCCAACCCCCACCGGCCCCCCAACCCCTGCCCTGCTCTGGTAACCACTATTTATGCTGGTCACTTTTGTGTTAGTCTCCAACAGCAAGGAAGACAGAAGTCATGGGAAAGAAATTGGTTACATCAAGCCCCAAAGCATCAGTATGTCACACGCACAGGATAAAACCATCACACAAGGGAACTTAACTTACTAGTAGGGGGTTTGCAACTTACACATTTGGCAGGGCTTTAATATCCAAAATTATAAAGAACTTATTTAATTCAACGACAAGAAAACCAACTCAATCAAAATCGGAAATATCTGAATTGACACTTCTCCAAAGGCAACATCAGATGGCTAAGAGGCACACTGAAAAACAGCACGTCCGTTATGAGGGGAATAGGAATCAAGACCTCGGCAAGATCACAGCACACTGCAGAGAATGACGTCATTACAAAGAAACAAGGAGCAAGTGTTGATGAAGAGACAGAGAAAAAAGAACACACATGTGCTAGTAGTGGTGGTACCATTTCTATGAAAAATAATAGATTCAACAAAAAATTAAAACTAGGGGCTGGAGCAATAGCACAGCAGATAGCTCATTTGCTTTGCATGCGGCCAATCCAGGTTCGATCCCTGGCATCCCATATGATCCCTTGAGAACCATCATGAGTGATTCTTGAGTGCAGAGCCAAGAGTAACTCCTGAGCTTCTCTGGGTGTGACCCAAAAAGCCAAAAACAAAACATTAAAACTAGAACAACTGGGGCTGGAGCAATAGCATAGCAGGTAGGGTGTTTGCCTTGCACGCGGCCGACCCAGATTAGATTTTTGGTATCCCATATGGTCCCCTGAGCACCACCAGGAGTACTTCCTGAGTGCATGAGCCAGGAGCAACCCCTGTGCATTGCCAGATGTGACCCATAAAGCAAAAAAAAAAAAAAAGAACAACTGTTCAATTCTTGGTATGTGAAGCTTGGGGAAACACCAATTACTATATATATATCAAATCACAGCACTATTATATATTATTACACATTACATAAGATATATAATATGAAATATAAGTATATAATACATATAAAATCACAGCACTATTTATAGTAACCAAATAGGTAAACAACCTAAATTTTATCCATGAATGATGATTAAAGATGCTTAGGTACACAATTGAATACGTCTCAACTCAGCTGTAAGAGAAAATCTTTCCATTTGCAACAACATGGATGCAAAACAATGGAGGGGATTCTACAGATGCAGTGAGAGAGAGGAAGAGACATCAAGGAAAGGCAGAAGGATTCAACTGAATTCAGACAGATCTGGTTCTCCAATTTACTTCACATCTTGTGTTCTGTTCAATCGTTTTGGTATTTTACTCACCACCACTGCACAGAGATTGTATTTCGGGTGTTTCCTGAAGATTGGACAAATGTACGGAGTGAGGTCCAAGTTTGTGAGTGGGTAGTTAATAGATGTTCTCAGTTTCCTTTTCATTGTGCCGAGAATGTCAAATCTGGCGAGGAAAGAAGGGTGGGTTAGAGTAAACTGAGTTTCTGCTCATGAATCAAGTCCAGAGACCTTGATAAATGCCACTGAGAGTTCAAAGTGATTGCTTTTTTTTTCTTTTTGGGTCACGCCCAGCAGTGCTCAGGGTTTACTCCTGGCTCTACACTCAGGAATTACTCCTGGTGGTGCTCGGGGTACCATATGGGATGCTGGGAATCAAAGCCGGGTCGGCCACGTGCAAGGCAACGTGCAAGTACACTCCCCACTGTACTATCTCTCCAGCCCAAAATGATTTCTTAGATAGGCACAGACCACCTGCACACAAATCGCTTTTTTTCTCATCTGTGTATTTAGAATCTCCTACCCAGAATCCTCTTAAACCAGACTGGAAGCAGGAGGGAGGGAGGAAGTCACAGTCTGGAGTGACAGACAAGGACAGAGGGGGAGGGTCAGCCATGACTTCCGTGACTTTTGGGGGTGCCACGCTGCGCCACCTACACTGAAGCTCAACCCATTCTTGGTGTGATTTTAATATACACTGCCTCGGCACTGGCCTGTCTGCTAGCTCTGAAGTTTCAAGATCTTTATAAGATATGTTTTGTGACACTCTAGTCACATTCTCTATGTCATACACAGAACACCCAGGCCCACAACTGATCAAAGCTTTTGGGGGGAAAAATGTTAGTGGCTGACTTTGGAATCAAATTACTGGGTGAATCTGAGATATTCTTTTTAAAACCGTTATTAAAACACCATGTTCATAATACAGTTTTTTTCAGGCATACAATGTTTCAATCTTACCACCGGTATGACCTTCCCTTCTCTAATGTCCCCAGATCCCCCCCCACTCCCCCACCTACCCATATAACAAATTTATAAGGCATAGAACATGTTTACTTCAAACTGCTTGCTCCAACAAAACTTAAAGAGATGGCAAATGGTCACGGTCACTGTCTTCCCATTATTCATCGATTTGCTCGAGCGGGCCCAGTAACGTCTCCATCATGAGACTTGTTGTTACTGTGTTTGGCATATCGAGTATGTCACGGGAAGCTTGCCAGGCTCTGCCGTGCGGACGAGATGCTCTCGGTAGCTTGCCGGGCTCTCCAAGGGGGCAGAGGACTCAAACCCAGGTCGGCCATATTGGCCACTTGCAAGGCAAATGCCTTAACCTCTGTGCTATCGCTCCAGCCCATGGCAAATGGAATTCTCAGAAAATAAATTGGCTAGAGTTCCATTTGTGGATATTCTTTTCAATTTTTAAAAATTTATTTTTAGTTTTTGAGCGGTACCTTGGCACTGCTCAGGGTTTACTCCAGGCTCTGCACTCAGGGATCACTCCGTAGTGATCTTACTTCAACAGAACTGAAGTCAAGTGACACCAAATAAGGAAGACGTTAGGTGAAGTAGATATGGATGTGTGTTATATATACGTCGTGCTCAGGACTTACACCTAGCTCTGTGCTCAGGGATTACTCCTGCTGATGCTGAGGGGACCATATGTGGTGCTGAGAATCGAACCTGGGTCTGCCATGTGAAAGGTTCAAGCCCTACTCTCTATACACTTGCTACATATAATACACTCTCCAGTCCTTGCTATATTTTACTGCAAAATTTTTAGATATTCCAAACACCACTGTACACCTTAAATGGGTGAATTCCATGATATGCAAATTGTATTTTGAGAAAATTCTGTATGTGAGGTGGGGGGGCAGTAATCTGGTCACAAAAATTTCAATTCTCTTTTTTTTTTTTGGCTTTTTGGGTCACACCTGGCGATGTTCAGGGGTTACTCCTGGCTCTGCACTCAGGAATTATTCCTGGCGGTGCTTGGGGGACCATATGTATGGGATGCTGGGACACAGGTTCGATTCCCAGCATCCCATATGGGGCAAGGCAAACACCCTACCCACTGTGCTATCACTCCAGCCCCTCGCTTACCTTTTTAAATGAAAGATCATAATTTTGGGTGCTTTGGATATAACAGCCCTCACAGCGGTCTCCTGCTTGGTTTCACAGAAAGAGCAGTGGATCTGGTTGTTCCAGGTCAGTGTGTCTTGTTGGAAAAAGCACTGGAGACACTCCTGTTGGGAGGGGAAAGTGTTCAGTGACCACAATGGGAACACCATCACAGGGGCTCCTCAGGCCAGCGCGCCCGGGGACAGCAGGGCCCCAGGGGTGCCCAGACACAGTGCAGCTCCTGGCCGGAACCGAGCCACCTCTTCCTCAGGGCGCCACAGCCCCCGTGTCTCAGCTCCAGCAGCCTCATGTCTACTTTCTCAGAGAATGATGCAGCCGCCTGTGCTGTTCTCACTAACCCAGTTACAGGCTGACAAATATCCTGTCTCAGGGGTCTTGGGTGGCCCACAAGGTAGACAGCAGACAGGAAGGGAAGAGTAGGTGACCTAGGGGACATTATCTGTGACACCTGGCTCCCTGGTCCTGCAAACCGTGGGCCTCCAAAGAGCGACCATATGACCACAGCAGAGCTTGCTGGCTCTATGCAGAGTCCCTGCAGTTCATGTGGTGATTGTCCCCTTGGCAGCTCGGTCTGAGAACAGAGCCCAGTTCTGAATACCTCGTGTATGTACCTATAGACCATGTATATTTATATCTGTATTGTTTTGGTGGTGGTAGTTGCGGGGGTGGGGGGGGATAACACCTGGCAATGCTCAGGGTCTACTACTGGCTCTGCATTCAGGATCACTTTTGGAGATCATTATGGGGTGCCAGGGATTAAAGCTGGATTGACGGCATGCAGGGTAAGTACATTACTCACTGAGCTATTTCTCCAGCCCCTTATATATGTATTGCTTTTTTAGTGTTTTTTCTCTGTCTCCCACTGCTCTCCGGTCCTGATCCATCTCTACAGATTAATATTAGTGCTATTATGGTGTAGAAAACTTGATAGGTAAATGGTGGTCCTGCACTCTATCCTCCCAATGCATTTCACAGTTTTTGTCCAAAAATGGAGCTCAAGACTAAATAGCAGGACTCTGTTTAGACATCACTCCTAATTGTGCTCAGGAGACTATATGGAATGCTGGCAATTGAACCCGGGTTGGTTGCATGCAAGGCAAGTACCCTACTTCACTGTCCTACCTCACCAGTCCCTATTGAGAAAACAATTTTAAAACAATCTGGACCTGGACCTATTACAACTTTGTAAGGAAAGGCAAAGAAAGGTTTGCCAGAAAATGTCAATTCCCTACACACATGAACGCAACATACTAAGCCCAACTAGCTTCTCAGTTACACGAGGCTCTTGTACAGAATACCTCTAGAAATACAACTGAATTCACAGTAATTTGGGGGTGGTGCGTTGCTTTTTTAGAAAACATTATAATCCGGGGACAGCAGAGAGAGCAGAGCGAGGAGGATGCTTGCCTTGCACATGGCCAACCAGGGCTGGATCCTCGGCACCAAGGTAGTTTCTTGATCCCCATCAGGAGTGATCCCTGAGTGTAGAGCCAGTGTCAGCACCGTCAGGCATGGCCCCCTCAAAAAATTATAATTGTGGGTTTTCCCCTAAATTTTTATTTTATTTTTTGGGAGGGTCATACTCGGTGATGCTCAGGGGTTACTCCTGGCTCATGCGCTCATAAATTACTTCTGGCAGTGCTCGGGGGACCATATGAGATGCTGGGGATCAAACCCGGGTGGGTCCCATGCAAGTCAAACGCCCTACCCGCTGTGCTAGCACTCCAGCCCAGCCCCTAAATTTTTAAAGCAATCTATTTCATATTAGAAAAGGTAAGAAACAGGGGCTGGAGAGATAATACAGCAGGTAAGGCATTTACCTTGCACGTGGCCAAGCTGGGTTCAATCCTCAGCACCCCCATATGGTCCCTCTGAGCAGCACCAAGGACTGAGAGAGAGAGAGCACAGTGAGGAGGGCAGTTGCCTTGCTTGCAGCCAATCTGGGTTTGATCCCTAGCATCCTATATGGTCCTCTGAGAACCACCAGGAGTGACTCCTGAATGCAGAGCCAGGAGGAACCCCAGAGTATGACCCCACAACTAAAAAGAAAAAATAAACAAAGAAAATGTAGGAAACAGCTCTGAGAAAATTCAGGGCTAGGGCAAAACCAGACAAAAGAAGTCTCTAGAAGCAGAGATACAGCTCAGCTGGCTGCTTTTGCATGCTGGAGGCCTAGGTTTGATCCCTGGTACTGCAAGTTCCCCTTAAGCACCACCAGGAGTAGTCCCCCTGAGTACAGAAACAGGAGCAGCCCCTGAGCATCGGAGCAGGGGGTTTGCCTAAAAACAAGCAAAGCAAATGGTTTCCTGGAGTACAGGCCCTACCTGCAGTGTGCACTCAGACTCAGATGGAATGGGGAGGGAGAGGACAGTGAAGACTTCGTTCCTGTAGCTGCAGTTCTCACACTTCAGGCACATGACGCTGTAGCTGAGCTGCCCCTCAAACAGACGCGTGATGATGGAGGACTCAGTGACCAGCATCTTTCTGCAGCACCTTGGAACAGAGCTTTTTTCATGCGATCTCCGCTGGTACTAGAGCAACAGGACAGGGTGGAGGCACTTGGGTTCAACCCCTGGCACCACATAAAGTCCCCTCCCTTCCCCCCTCAAAAAAATGAAAAGGTATAATGCAAAGACTGAGTCTGCCTCTCAGAATGACCAAAACCACATAAGTCTGGATTCAAGTGACAAGTGGGCATGGTTTTTAGAGGATGCAAAATTTCTGGTAATTTGGGCATTCCCTCCCAATGAAGCTGAGGAATGTTTTACCCCAAACATGGTAAAACACATGTCTCTGCCTCCCAAGTTAATATTGATGACAACGTGCTAGAGTTAAGACACTTCCCCTTCCCCTGGGGCCAGAGCAAGAGTCCAGAGGGGAGAGCATTTGTATTACAACTTGGCTGACTGGATTTAATCCCTGGCATCCCATATGATCTCCGGAGCACCTCCAGGAGCAATTCCTGAGTGCAGAGCCAGGAGTAAGCCCTGAGCATTGCCAAAAAGCCAAAAAGCCAAAACAAACAAACAAAAAAGGCACCTTCCCTGGGAAGAGAGTAAAGTTTTTCATCAAATAAAATAAAAAAATATTTGTTTTGTTTTCGGGCGGGCCCCACCCAGAGATGCTCAGGGGCTCCTCCTGGCTCTGCACTCAGGAATCACTACTGGTGGTGCTCAGAGGACCATATAGGATAATAGGGATCGAACCCAGGTTGACTGCATGTCAGGCAAGTGTCCTGTCCACTGTTCTATCTCTCTAGTCCCAATGGTAAGATGTTTAACCAGTTGTCGGGCCAGTTAATTTGAAGATAAAACAAGGAATTTGATCTTTCATCTGGTACCTTTCAATTATGATCCTAGACCTCCTATTAGAAACCTTAAAAAAATTTTTTTTGTTCCTTTGGGTCACATCCAGCAGTGCTCAGAGATCACTCCTGGTGGACTCGGGGACCATATGGGGTCCCATGGATCAAACCCTGTCAGCCACGTGCAAGGCAAGCACCCTACCTGCTATATTCTCTGGTCCCTATATAGAAAACATTTTTAAAACAAGAAAATCTTAAAATCCTGAGAGTAAGCCTTGTCCTCTAGTATGACTCTTAAGTGCAGCTCTCACATTGCTGAGGGATTTCTGTAAATGTACTTGAACAAATTGGCACTGACTGTGACCAATGTTACCAGAGGTTAACCCTCAGGAACAAGAGAAGTTTCAGGGACAATATCTGCTTACAAAAATATCATCAATCCTCCAAATGAAGACCAAATATGCAGAGCTAGAGTGGCAGAACGACAGGTAAGGCATTGCCATAGACCTGGGTTCCATCCATGGCATTTCATAGTTCCCTTGAGCACCAGCAGGAGCGATCCCTAACTGCAGAGCCAAGAGTCAGCCCTGAGCAACTACTTGGTGTGGCCCCAAAACAAACTGAAGCAAGACCCAATACACTTCTACTGTTGTTGGTTTTTTGTTGTTGTTTCTTTGTTTTTTGGGTGACATCTGGTGATGCTCAGTGTTTACTCCTGGCTCTGTACAGGAATCAGGGCTTGGGAGATTCTGGGGATTCTGGGGGCAGAACTGCAGTTAGCCACATGCCCTACCCATTCTACTATCTCTCTGGTCAGAATGCTTCTACTATAAAACACTTGTACACATTCACTCATTCCTTCTCCATCAGTTTCTTCCAGATCACCGCAAACTCCAAACAAACAGTGGAGTCAGGAATTGACTATGTTCCTCAGTGATCTGAGTAACTCCTGTTTACGTCCTGATGACCCATTCATGCCTCAGTCAGCTCCAATTGTGGGCACGCTGCCCCCCACTGTCTTCTCCGAGCACACATTGCCACCCAGGGTGCCAGGTTGTGGAATGTGCCCAGGAACTCGACTGTTTCTTCTCGGATTGGTGTAGAGGACCTAAACCAGTTTTACTGACCAATGCCCTCCCCTAGATAAAAAAGGAAAGGCATCCTGAGTAGTTGATTATTATTAGCACTGTCCTCCCATTGTTCATCGATTTGCTCAAGCGGGTCCTAGTAATGTCTCCGTTTTGAGACTTGTTACTGGTTTTGGCATATCGAAAATGCCATGGGGAGCTTGCCAGGCTCTGTCATATGGGCGGGATACTCTCGGTAGCTTGCCGGGCTCTCAGAGAGGGATGATGGAATCAAACCCGGGTCGGCTATGTGCAAGGCAACCCTACTCGCTGTGCTATCACTCCAGCAGTATTATTAGTAAAAAATAAAAAATGGGTCTGCAGATGAGAAGGCTTTACTCGTTATGGTTTATAATAATTTAGGTATGAGAGCAGCCTAGATTAGCAAGATGATGCTGCAGAAATAAAGGACATGTCTCTGGTGAGGTGGGTTCTCAGTTCTAGAAGGAAGGCAATTGAATGCTATGAACCAAGCCCTTTGTCTCTGACCATGTTCTGTTTTGGTAACTGTGTGTCCTAATGCAAAGAGAGGCTCGGATCGGGCTAATTTGGTGTGAAGATAAAATTCTGCCGTACTGGGCTGAAGTAATAGTACAGTGAGCAGGGAGATTGTCTTGCACATTGCCAACCTGGGTTCAATCCCTCGCAGCACATATGGTCCTCTGAGCCGCACTAGGACTGATAACTGAGCAGAGAGCCAGAGTAAGCTCTAAGCACCTCCAGTCATAGCCCCAAAACAAAAACAGAAAGCAAAAATAAAATTCTGCCATACATATAGATAATATATTAGATGGTGAGTACAACCTTTGTTTTTGTTTTGGGCCAAATCTTTGGTGCTCAGGACTGCCCCCTGGGGACCATATGTGGTGCCAGGGATTCAATCTGGGTTGGCCAAATACAAAGCAAGTGCCTTAACAAAACATTTTGAGTTATAAAGTTCTAAATGTTCATGCTATTTTTTTCAGTAGGGATTAATCCCAAGATCTGACATATACAAGACATTTGCTCTACTCACTGTCACTGTCAGTGTCCTCCCGTTGTTCATCAATTTGCTTGAGCGGACCCAGTAATGTCTCCACTGTGAGACTTGTTACTGTGTTTGGCGTATCGAATATGTCACGGGTAGCTTGGCAGGCTTTGCTGTACGAGCAAGATACTCTGGGTAGCTTGCCAGGCTCTCCGAGTGGGGCAGAGGAATCGAACCTGGGTCGGTCGAGTTGCCCACGTGCAAGGCAAATGCCCTACCCACTGTGCTATCACTCCAGAGCCATATTTATGGCTTCTAAACATTCTATCACATGAGAATAGAATTTATAAAAGATGTATTTCTGAGCCAGGATTTTAGCTTTTGCCTTTCATGTGTGGGTATGAGTCCCTGTGTTAGCGTCCTAAAACTTTTTTAAGTTGATTTTTCTTTCGGCTTTGGGGGACACCCAGTGGTGCCAGGGAACCCATTCCAGGGATCAAACCCAGGTCTCCTTCATGCAGAGCCTGTGCTCAACTCACTGAGCTATTTTTCTGGTCCCAAGATTTCCACTTTGAACCCTGTGGTGACATCTCCCACATCACACATGGTCCCTTGAGCACAGAACCTGGATTAAGCTCATAAACACCTTCAGGTATAGCCCCAACCCACAAGTCAAACAAAAATATGCCACTGCAGCACTTGGCAAAAAACAAAACTGGTCTAGTGGTTCTTACACCTGCTGATTCCTGCAAATGACACTTAACCTTTCTCAGAAGAATACAGTGAAATGGAGTAAGAGGAGGGTGGGTTTTGGAACCTGAGCCCTAACAATTTATCAGCGAGGGCAGGAAGAAATGGCTCTACAGTAAGACATTTGCCTCGCATGCCTTACGCCTTGGATGCCTTACGTCCCATCCCAGGCAGTGCCAAATAAATAGCACTTGGCATTGTAGCACCCTCTTCCATTATTCATCAATTTGCTCAAGCGGGCATCAGTAACGTCTCCATTGTGAGACTTGTTACTGTTTTTGGCATATCGAATATGTCATGGGGAGCTTGCCAGGCTCTGCAGTGCGGGCGGGATACTCTCGATAGCTTGCCGGGCTCTTCGAAAGGGACCGAGGAATCAAACCCCGGTGGGCCCCGTGCAAGGCAAACACCCTCCCCGCTGTGCTATCACTCGAGCCCACCAAATAAATAAACAAAAATCTCAAGCCCTTAGAATCCAAACCGCCTCTTCCCGCGGTCCCAAGCAATTGCTGGTGAAAGAGCTGAAGCCTGTCTCCAAGCCCCCTCCCCACCCCTCCCACCCCCCCCCAGCTCACCTTACCTTTTTCAGCGCATCGTGGAGTTCATTCAGGACATAAATCAAGAACTCCTGCGCGTCCTGCTGCGTCTTTTTCATAAAGGCCGGGTAGAGGCTGCCCAGGGCTGACCGGAAGACTTCGGGCGAGACACAGTCGGAGTCTGCCAGCCACATGTCTGTCATCAGGTAGGCAAAAGCGGTGGCCACTTGACCGCAGTCCCTTGGGAGAGGAAAGGGGGCTGGTCGGTGGCCGCCGGTGCCGGCACCTGCCAGCCGCGGCCCGGCCTGACCCCGGCGCCTTACTTCCGAAGTGCGGTGATGTACTTTCCCGACAGGAAGTATTCCACCAGCGGCGAGATGCTGCACAGGCTCTGCAGGATGGCGTTCATGTAGCACGTGTTGCCCAGGTTGCGCAGGCCCGTCACCCCCTGGGAACGCTGCTGGTGGTCGTCCGCCTCGCCCGGGGGCAGGGGGTCGCCGTGGTCTGCGCACTCCGCGCTGTGCGGGGCGCCGCGAGGCACGGGGGTGCGGAGAGGGAGGAAGGGGCACAGGATGAGGAATAAAAGTATCGGGAGGGGCCGGGGCCACGCGGCAGACCCCGGTTCCATCCCCGGTTCCCCTGTATGGTTACCCGAGTGCCCCAGGAGTGATCCTGGAGTACAGCCGGCGAGGCGCCCAAACAAACCAAATCAAGTTTAAAAAAGATCAATATGCCAGCACAGTAACAACAAGTCTCAGGATGGAGACGTTACTGGGCCCGCTCGAGCAAATCGAACAACGGGAGGACCGTGACCGTGATTAATGGGCAGGGAGGGGGACACATGGCCTGCTTCCTCCCACCTCTACCCAGCGGGAATGCAATAAAGCTTAGCCCCCCCCCCCCCATACCCGCTTCTTCCGTGCCAAGGACACAAACACACACTTGGTCCTTATTAGAACTGCGAGGCCCAACAAAGAGAAAAGTTGAACCAAAGCAGGGCATGGACAACAGTGTCTACCAGCCGCCTGCAATTGCCTGGCTGAGCGTGGAATCCTATAAATCGCTCAATCTCTGGGTCGCAGAGATAGTACAGGCGGGGGCTTGCATGCAGTTGTCCTGGGTTCAGTCCCTGGCACCCCACCTGGTCTCCTGGGCCCACCAGGAGTAAGCCCTGAGGACCATCAGGTGTTGCTCACAGACCAACAACAGCAAACGGTGAACACATCCTCAGTGATTTGTGAGTTAACTTCAAATAGTCCAGCATAAGTATAATTGTCATCTCTGGCTGGCAGGGAAGGCAGAAAAAGCAATCGAAGAAATAGCATTGTAGCACTGTCCTCCCGTTGTTCATCGATTTTCCCGAGCAGGCACCAGTGACGTCTTAATTGTGGACTTGTTGTTACTGTTTTTGGCATATCGAATATGTCACGGGTAGCTTGCCAGGCTTTGCCATGCAGGCAGGATACTCTCGGTAGCTTGCCAGGCTCTCTGAGAGGGGTGGAGAAATCGAACCCCGGTGGGCCATGTGCAAGGCAAACACCCTACCTACTGTGCTATTGCTCCGGGGTGGAGCGATTGAAGAAATAATGACAAAAAAATCTCCAACACTTAATAAAAGCTCCAGTACCCCACTTCCAAAAACACTAATGAAACTCAAACATAAAACTTACGCCTATGGGGCCAGAGTTAAGAGTATAGCAGGTCGGGGCTTGCCTTCCCCCCAGAGACTGATCCCTGAGTGCAGAACCAGGAGTAAGTAAGTTGTGAGTAAGGCTAGGTGTGTTCCACTAATTTTCTTTTGGGGGTTACACCCACAGCGGGTTGGATTTGCCTTGCACACGGCCGACCCGGGCCGACCCCGGTTCGATTCCTCTGCCCTTCTCGGAGAGCCTGGCAAGCTACTGAGAGTATCGCGCCCACATGGCAAAGCCTGGCAAGCTACCTGTGACGTATTCGATATGCCAAACACAGTAACAACAAGTCTCATAATGGAGACATTACTGATGCCCACTCAGCAAATCGATGAACAGTGGGAGGACAGTGCTACAGTGCTACCCAGCGATGCTCAGAGATTGCTCCTGGCTCTGCACTCAGTGGGAATCACTCCTGGCAGTATTCGGAGGAACATATGGGATTCCGGGGATGCAACCTAGGTAGGCTGCATGCAAGGCAAATGTCCTATCTGTTGTGCTATCTCTTGGGCCCCCAGAAATAATTTTTTAAAAATAAATACCTTGAAATCACCTATTTATCACTCAGAGGTCCTGTGAGGAGCAGAGCAATGGCCAGAGTCCATTTTGAGAAAGGCAGTCATGAGCAGGGGTGAGGGAACTGGTTTTTTTTTTTTATCAAGTTTTGGGAGGAAATTGGAACTGATTGATGCAGGGAGCCCCAGAGAATTCAAGGCCTCTCATTGGCCGACTGCGAGGCTGCCCTCATCAGCTCAAGTTGGGGCAGGTGCCAGGCTCTATTTTGAAGCCCTTGCATCTGTAGAGATCCGCAGAACCTAAGTCACATCTGAGCATAAGTCAGGTTATCCACTTTTAGTGGAATACATTCTGCCCTGCACTGGCATAGGGACCTTTCTTGGAGAATATGACCCACATCATGCCCAGGGATGGAAAGCCACCAGGAACCACGTTTGAATGACATGGAATTCAGGTGGGATTCAGTTGGGAGGACCCCCTGGCCTCTTCATTCCATTTCTTCAAGGTCTTCAAACACTGAAAATCAGCACCAAGTGTTGAGCCAGTAACACCCCTCCCCTGCACTGTTCGTTGCTTGAGTGGTGGTGGAAGTTTCTATGACGGGATGTTTCTGAAACGGAGTGTCTGAAGCTGAGACCAGCCCTGCCACTCCACAGCCAGCTGTGCCCAGGAGAGCACGGAGGTCCTGCTGTCACAGGGCTCTGCGCTGCAGCTCGGTTGGTTCTTAGCGCTGGCCGCAGTTCTTCTGCTCACCCATCTGTAGAAAGCAGAAACTTCCTGCCTACACTTTTTTTTTTGCTTTTTGGGTCACACCCGGCAATGTACAGGGGTTACCTCCTGGGCTTTGCACTCAGGAATTACTCCTGGCGGTGCTTAGGGGACCATATGGGGTGCTGGGAATTGAACCCAGATTGACTACGTGCAAGGCAAAAGCCCTACCCACTGTGCTATTTCTACAGCCCCACCTGCCGACAACTTTTAACACTCCCCAAGACTGTGCAAGGTGAGTCTCTCGAGGCCTTTGCTCTGTCTCTGTCTTTTAATAAACTGACTTCGCTCTGCCCAAATTGTCTCACTCTTATGGTAAATTCTTTCACCTACCCACAGTTGGGACCCAGTGAGGCCCCAGACTCGGGCAGCCCCTACATTCCCTTCAATTTTTGCTTCCTTTTTTAAGTGGGGGGCTTCCAAGCAGTCTTCCGGGGTTCTGGGGCCAGTCCGTCAAGACAGCTCACTGTTCAGACTCACTCAAGGATGCTGAGTACTCTAGCATATTTCCGTTGGGGGACTAGGGCCAGCCAAGGGTGCTGGAGATGGGGTAGCATGTGGTGCTGGGATTTGAACTCCAGCACAGGTGCCTTTGCTGACTATTGAGCTATCCAGTCAGTGCAAAAATAGCTTTTATAATGGAGGGGGAAGTGTGCACAGAAGCACCATTTTTCCAAAAAGAGAGAGAGAACAAGGGGAAGAGTCTTGGTTTTATTACACAACTCTACAGAGTGTGGGGCTACTCTGAATGGATGCAGTTAGGAGCAGCGATCCCAAAAGTGACCATTAATTCATGGAAACAGAGCTTCCAAATCACCATCTGAAATGAAGCCAGAAAGAAGTGGGCAGAAATTATGTCTGTGAAAATGGAAATCTCAGGGGCTGGACTGATAGTACAGTTGGGAGAGAGCTTGCCTTGTACACGGCCAACCTGGGTGTGATTCCTGGGACCCTACACAGTACCCTGAGCACCATCAGGAGTGATCCCTGAGTGCAGAGACAAAAGTAAACCCTGAGCATTGCCAGGTGTGGCCTCCAAACCAAAGACCAAAGTCAAACAAACGAAAAAACCCAACCAACCAACCAACTAACCAAATTACTTAAATCTGGGGCCTGAGTGAGAATGCCATGGGTTAGGCAAGTAGCAGACTGAGTTTTATCCCTGGCACACCCGAGGCCTGCTAAGAGTGATCACTGAACACAGAAGTAAGCCCTGCGTTGCTCAGGGTGTGGCCCCAAGTTTCTCCTTCCAAAAAATCCTGTGAACGGCCCTTTCCTCCCTGTCCCAAACGAGATCCTGGGTCGCCGCCCACGAACGGCCTCTCTGGCTCCTGATCAAGCTGCTTAATGGCCATGATCCCAGAGACCCAGGAACAAATGTCGGAACCCAGCAGGTTTTAGCAAAAAATCCCTCCAGATTTGTTAAAATTTAGGAATTTCAAAATCGTGCAGCCACTATTGCAGCCACATAACTCATGTTATTCATAACCAGCAATTGAAAACAAATTGTCTACTGTTGCCATTTTGGCAGATCTGAGTGTTGGGGTAAAATCCCATTTAATAATGGTGGGTCTGGTGTCAAAATATTGAATGTAATTAGAGAGTAACTTGGAAATCATCTGCCTCACAGGTAGGGGAAGGGTGTGGGATGGGGGTATACTGGAGTTTTTGGTGGAGAGTGGGCACTGGTGTAGATACGGTTGTTCCATTGTATGACCGAGACTTAAACCCGAAAGCTTTGTAACTGCTCTCACAGTGATTCAATAAATAAAATTACAAAAAAATGGAAAAAAAAGTAAGGTGGAGTTCATACACAATTCAATAAGCCTAATCAGTGGCTGAATAAATAGCAGTACTTCTACATAAAAAAAAAACAACGGTGAAATCTGAAACTCACAACAAAAGCAGACACGTTCTTACACAAACCTTAACCAATATTTCAGCTCTTGACCACACACTGCACCATCAGTAGTTCCAGGTAAGGTGAACCTATATTTTTGTATTTGAGTAAATGATTTCTGTGGGTTTTTTTTAATGGTCTTTAATTTTGTTGTTTTAGAGCCACACCCCGCTGTCTTCAGCTATCACAATGCTGGGGTTGCTCCTGGCAGTGCTCAGAGAATCACGTAGTGTGGGTGCTCACAGCCCAGATTCCTGCATGAAAGCATGTGCCCCAACACTCATCAGCTCCTGGCATGATCTCTGCAGTTGCCTTCTTTTCTTTTTTGGGTCACACCCGATGATGCTTAGTGTGTGACTCTATTATTATTCCTGGTGGTGTTCAGTGGACTATATGGGATGCCAGGGATCGAACATGGGTCAGTCGCATACATGGCAAACACCCTACCCGCCGTGCTATAATCTTCTTCTAATTTTTATTCCTTTTCCCACCAACCCCTTCCTTTCATTATTTTTCGTATCATTGTTGGGGTGTCATGCAAGGCAGGAGCCTGAGGGAGGTCGTTATTCCTCTGGGCCGTTAGACTTCTCCAGGTGCACTGCCTGCCTTCAGCACCCTGCGGCTTCCATAATGTGATGTGATGATCTGCTCCCCCCATTCCCCAGCCCATCTCTGTACTGCTGAAATCAAGAATCTGACATTTTTTTCCTTGGGGATTGGGGCATCCAACAATTGCTCAGGGTTTACTCCTGGCTCTGCACTCAGAGATCACTACTGGAGAGGCTCAGGGGACCTTATGAGTTTTCAAGGATTAAACCCAGGTTGGAACGCACATAAGAACCTGGCTTTCTGCAGGAGCTACCAATTCTGATAGGCTCTTCTCCATTTTTGTTGAGCAAGTCATTTATGATATGTGGAGATGAGGAGTCTATCTATCTATCTATCTATCTATCTAATTATTTAGGATCTGCTAAGAGTTACGATAGCACAGCGGTACGGTGTTTGCCTTGCAAGCTGCCAGCCGGGCTAAGCCGGGTTTGATTCCTCCGCCCCTCTCGGAGAGCCTGGCAAGCTACTGAGAGTATTTCGTCCGCATGGCAAAGCCTGGCAAGCTACCTGTGACATATTAGATATGCCAAACACAGTAACAAGTCTCACAATGGAGACATTACTGGCCCACTCGAGCAAATCGATGAACAACGGGAGGACAGTGCTACAGTTATGTACCAAATATTAAGTGTGTATATAATATATGGCATAATGTATGTAAATAACATATGTAATATGAGCGTAATGTATACAAATGTTATGTATACATGTATAATCTATACCTATACGATCACGATCACGACCATCCTGTTGTTCGTCGATTGCCTCGAGCAGGCCCCAGTAACATCTCCTTCGTCCTAGCCCTGAGATTTTTTTTAAAAGTGCCATATTCAAGGCTCTTTCAGGGTTAGGAGAATGAGACCCTTCATTGTTACTGGTATTTGGCATATTGGGTATGCCACGGGGAGTTTGCCAGACTCTGCCGTGTGAACAGGTTACATTCGGTAGCCTGCCAGTTTGTCCAAAGTAGGAATGAGATGATAAGATGTCTATACCTATACATACATACAAATATATACATACATGTATTGAGAGCATAATATACACAAATATTAAGACAAAGTGTACAGGCCTCTTGGTGTTTGCCAGAGACTGTATTCTTTACAGACTATACAGAAACAGGAGAGACAGTAAATTCATCCAACATATACACCTCAGCCCAGGGCTGGAGAAAGTACAGCAGGTAAGGTCTTGCACGTGTTCCTCCTGGGTTCGGTCTCTGGCATCCCATATGAGCATCCCATCCCTGAGCAGCACCAGGAGTGGTTCCTGAGCACAGAGCCAGGAGTGTGGTGCTCCCCAAAGAACATCTATTAAATATGCACATATGTGTTACATATGTGTACAGACACATAAGAAGGCAGAAAAGATTAAGAGCATGAACTTCAGATAAATAATTGATCTTAGTTTAAAACCTGTCACTTAGCAGCTACACCATCTGGGTCTTTCTTTAAAAGTCTTTCCAAAAATTTTGTGTATGGGCCGCATCTAGAGGTGCTTGGAACCACACTCGTGTGCTTTGGGGACACGTGGGACTGGAAGTCGACCCCTCAGCCTCTCACCTATAAACATGTGCTGTACTCAAGTGCTCTCCTGGGTCCAGAAACATGACCCTAGACTACCTATTGCCTAGATATTGAGTTTGGGGCATTTCCAATGGGTCAAACCTGCAGGAACCCTTCCAAGGGAGCATGTACCCCTAACTTCTTTGCGCTCCCTGAGGACCCCCAGCCGAGTTTATCTAGAAAGCCAGAGATGGAGGCTCACAGGACATAGTAGATACCGAAGTCATCCACCGGGAAATGCTGCTGCGAGGTCATGGTCGTGAACCACGCTGTGGGCTTTCGCTTCTGTTCAGGAGCTAACGGTAATCCAATCCATTTAACTTCATTTCTTTGAGCCTTTCACTTTGAGTCTCCTTGTTTGTGATGACCTAGAGGCTTCTCCCCCCCTTAAGTGTCTGCAAGCTGATTTTCATCTGAACTTCAGGCACAATTCCAACTCAGATTTTTCCGGGCATCATAATCCTTCCCACTCACGTCAAGGTTCTAAGCAGGTTGCCATGAGACTTACTTGGTTACTGAAAGCAAGACTGGATTGCTGGTAACGAACTGACCATACAACCTCTTTTCCCGCCATCACTAACCACTATACCTAACACACACACACACGTACGTCCCTGGACCCTGTGGCATCACTGTCACTTTGGGCACTCACCCACCCTCCCGGTGCCCACCCCACTCCTTGAACTTCAATGAAGTGTTTCTCTCACTCGGGTGGGGGTGGGGGGAAGCTGAATCCCACTGCTCTACAAAATGCTGCACAGGGCTGGAGAGCTGCTCCATAGGCTGGACTCACATTTGAAATGTGGGAGGCCCAGGTTCAGTGCACAGCAGGGTCACAGCAGCACTCAGTGGGGCTAGGTAGTGCAGAGCTGGAGCACATGCCTTGTGTGTGCTATACAAATTCTGAGGCCTGGCCCTGCATGAAGCCCATTTCCCCAGCACTGTCTGGTGGTCCCCGCTGGACTGTGCTCACCCTCAGGCACTGAGAGCCTGGCTGAGTATTGCTGGGAATGGCACAACTGGGTGTGCAGTGATTACAGAACCTCTCCCTGACCCTGCAGGAACTCGACAGGGAACCCTGGGCCACATCTGAAGGAAAACGGTTAGGGAAGAGAAGTGTTAGCAGTTGGGTTGAGGAAGTGGCTCGTGTGTGTCAACATCAAACCTAGACCTCATACCTCCCCCCACAATACACCCCCCAAGTCCTGGGACAGGGTCTGTTAGAAAAGGAGGGGCCCTCTGGAGTGCCCAAAGCTGGCAGCAGCCTTGTGAGCCTTTAAGCTGAGTCAGAATCTGCCAAGTGTGCCAAATGGTGAAGGAAGGAAGCAAAGGCAGAGCTTGGAAGGTCGGAACTGCCTTGTCTCTTCTTAGTTCTGCATTAGGGCAAATGAATAAGCAAAGAAAAAGTGTCTTTGAATGGCACTCTAGGATGATCAGCACTGCGCGACGCAGAGCCCTCAGCACACCAGATGTGGTCCAAAACCAAGAAAATCATTGACAGGTAAGAGAAAGGAAAAAAAAAAAAAGCCAAGATTCACACCCCTAGCCCAACCCTCTCCCAAATTTAAGAGGTATTTAGAGAAATAAGACCAACGCAACACCTAAATCTGGACTGAGTCCTGATCATTTAAAAAAAAAAAAAACCTGTGGAAGTAATTATAATATACAAAAATAACTTGCTTAATATCTTGAATTTTCTAATTTGCAAAAAGAGTCACATCAGTACCAATTCATAAGATAATTAGGAGGATTGAATGGGTTATATAAAGTCCTTAGAGGAAACAATATTAAGCAATATATAAAGGCTTGCTACTTACTATTCACCTTGTAAAAATAATAAACTTAAAATTTAAATGCTAGTAGAAAGCCTATATTCTCATTTCTTTTTTTTCATGGTTTTTGGGTCACATCCAGCAATGCTCTGGGGTTACTCCTGGCTCTGTGCTCAGGAATCATTTCTGAAGAGCTTGGGGGACCATATAGGATGTCGGGGACTGAACCTGGGCAGCTGTGTGCAAGGCAAATGCCCTACCCACTGCCTAGCTGCAGTCCAGGTCCTTATTTTTTCTTTTTTTGCTTTTTGGGTCACACCTGGCGATGCACAGGGGTTACTCCTGGCGGTGCTCAGGGGACCATATGGGATGCTGGGAATCAACCCGGGTCGGCCACGTGCAAGGCAAACGCCTTACCCGCTGTGCTATCTCCCCAGCCCCTAGGTCCTTATTTCTGACATAACAAGAAACATTGAAGGAAAGGTAGACCAAGATCACATTAGACAATGCATAGGATACAAAGGAGAAAAAGCACAGGTATGCAAATGGTTTATTAAAAACAAACCAAAAAAACAATGGACACTCTGAAAACAAACTGACCGAAAGTATCAGACACTTTTGGGGAATAATTAAACTCACTAAACATCTGTAAACAAGAATAAATTTATTTAATTTCTTTTAAAGATTTAATGATATACAAAATGTATATAGAATATTATCTTTAATACACTTTTTCTTTCTCCCCTCATCAATATTAAACACTATTTAAACAGTTTCTCACTTCTTGCTTTGTCTGTATCTATGAGATACACTACAGAATACAAATAAGATTTACACTGCTCCCTCCAAATAAAAATAAAAATTAGTACCTAGAAAGTAAAAAGAAAAAAAAAAAAACAAAGCGTAAAACTTTAGTCAGATGAAAAGCTTTTCTTACTGTTGAGTATTCAACAATATCTGGGGCAGTTAAATTACATTTTATTGGCATAATGTTGCATTGCAATCTCCCGACATCACATAATAATCCAACTCAGTTTCTTAAATAAGTACCACGCACACACATACACACACACAAACTTTCCCCCAAAACCCTCATATTCAGTTGTTCCTGCCCACTTTTAAATATGTAAGAGTTCATGTTTACACATTCTGACTGATCTACCGGTCAATAAAATCTTTGGAAAAGTATGCAATTTCCAGGTTGTCACTACAGATATAGATAGGAAAAAAGCACTTTTAACTTTTCTCACTAGGTAACTTCTGTCTAATAGTGCCTGAAGTTTTTTCCTTTGCTCATTTATACCAATCTATCATGGCTTTCTTCTACTTAATAATAACTTGATAAAACAATGTTTATAAAAAACAAAAACAAAACCCACCAATACTTTTGCACAATTTGGGCTCTATATAAATTGGCTCTATCTTTAAATATGGAGTCAAACCCTGATTCTTAGAGTCCCTCTTTGAAAATGGTTTCAGCAAAGGCTTCTTCTATTTCTGTGAGCCTAAATTATTAAGTTACCTCCTTTACCTGGACCAATAACCTGCTAGCTGGATTCCAGTAACTTCCATCGATGTACACACCAGAACACACCGAGGAAACCTCTGACTGCCACTGAACCCAAAAGGGTGGGTCATTTCTTCTCTTCGCTACCTGCACGGCAGTAAGCCAGCTGCCAGTGTCATCTGCAAGGACACCTAACTTTGGTTAATGGTATTGCACCACAGGAGAGAGGGCAGGACCCTCATGAGGACAGAGTCAAATGAAATCCTGGGGGAGAGGGTGGGGAGTGAGGGCAGGGGGGAAAAGCCCTTAAAAAGTTATAAATACTAATTTCCTTTAAAACTTAACAGCTGCCCACTCTCTCCTACAGGGAGTTTCTGGCTGAGCAGACTCATCAGGTCGGAAGAAGAGGGATCTTCCTCCCGGTCAGAGTCAGCGCAGACAACCTGCACACACACTTCTCCAGGAACCAACCATTTCCTGCTAAAGGAAAAGTGACACTAACAGTTTGGGTGAGGTGTAGACAAAAAGAAAAGAAAGAAAAAAAAAAAAGAAAATTGACTCAGTATTCTTATAACATCAGACGAATAGAACTGGCTGACTCAGATTCTTTGGTGGAATCTCCAGGCTGAAGAGTCAAATCTGCAGGCTCATCCTGAGGAAATATGATTTTATCAGGTGTATAGTCATTCCTCTTCAGATCTATAGTCGCCACCCCAAAGAAAAGGAGAAAAATGGTCAGCATATTTTAGAAAGGGAGGATTAAGAACATTTCCGAAATCGGTTTTTTATCTCCGAATGTGCCAGATGTACTTTCTTAGCAGATTACTATAAATTCAAGTCACAAAATTTATACAGATAAAAAAACAATCCATCAGGGGGCTGAAGTGATAGTACAGCGGTTAGAGCGTTGGCTTTGCATGCGGCAAACCTGGGCTTGATACCCATACCACATAAGGTCCCCTGAGCTCCTCCAGGAGTGATTCCCGAGCACAGAGCCAGAGCAAGCCCTGAGGGCTGCCAGTTGTGGCCCACTAGCAAACAAAGCCAACCCATCAAACAAGTAACCCTTATGTTAAAACCCTAACTACAAATATAGGAACATAGCAATCAATAATCCCCCTGCTCTCAAGAAATTCATTACCTCTGTGGGTAAAAAAAAAAAAAAGAAAAAAAGAAAAAAGAAAATCGAAGAATTACAGCAGAAATAGGTGCATAGAATTTTTCCCCCCCTTTTTTGGGTCACACTCGGCAATGCACAGGGGTTATTCCTGGCGGTGCTCGGTACCATATGGAATGCTGGGAATCAAACCCGGGTCGGCCGCATGCAAGGCAAACGCCCTACCCGCTGTGCTATCACTCCAGCCCCGGTGCACAGAAGGTTTAAGTGTACTAAAGGCAAGGTGGAAGGAGGTGTATATATACATATATATATATATATATGTCACTGTCACTGTCCTCCCGTTGTTCATCGATTTGCTCGAGCGGGCCCAGTAACGTCTCCATTTTGACAGTTGTTACTGTGTTTGGCATATCACGGGTAGCCAGGCTTTTGCCATGCGGGCGGGCGAGATACTCTTGGTAGCTTGCCGGGTGATTCTTTTACACAAGGAAGGGCAGAAAACTTAAGAGATCGTATTTGTGTGAAGCCCTAAATATTGAGAAATAACCTATTAAAAAACTCTTAGAGGAGTTTTTTTTTGGGGGGGGGGATGGGAGGGGGGAAGCCTGCTGAGGGGAAGACCAGCAGTAAAGGTCCAGCAGCAGATAACAGCCAAGTGTGGCCAAACTGGCCTATGGGAGAAACCTGGCTTGCTGCTCACCTTCCCCCATCCCTTAAATTTGTTATTACTGCTAGGGGGACCACCCATGTGCCTGGGATCAAATTCAGGGCCCCGTGCAATCAAGGAATACACACTCGGGCCACATCCCCGGTCCTGTTATGTAAGCTTCAGGTATTTACTGCCTGTTCTTACACTCTTACTTTACTGAAGAATGCAGTGCATTCTGTCAGTGTTTTCTTTCGGGTCTTCAATGACTATTCTACACAGCTAAAGGGGTAGGGTGCTGTGGCATAGGCCATAAATCTCACAAAGCATAAAACATGTAACACCTGGCCTTATCTGACATTGATTTATGCAATGCCAAGCTACAATAAGGACTAGATTTTTACAGTGAAAATCCACTAGGAGGGGGTTAGAGTGATAGCACAGCAGGTAGGCCATTTGCCTTGCATGCAGCCGACCTGGGTTCGATTCCCAGCATCCCATATGGTCCCCAAGCACCACCAGGAATAATTCCTGAGTGCAGAGCCAGGAATAACCCCTGAGCATCGCTGGGTGTGACCCAAAAAGAAAAAACAACAACAACAACAACAAAAACCTGTCCTATAGAGTTCTGGCAAAATTCAAGGAAACAAAGTAGTGGGAATGATGATGGGAGAGGTACATTCTTGGAAGATTTCAGAATTAAGAGTGGGCAGAAACTGTACCAGATTGGCCACGAAAGCAAGATATTTCTGCTAGAAAAATCTACCACAAATTAAAGGAGATAACAGAAAGCCTATATAATGTACACCTCAAAACAGAAGCAAGTTCCATGTACTTCACAAAGACCAACTCACTTAATCTTGATTAAAAAAACAAACAAAAAACAAAAAACAAAAACAGTCCACAGGGCATTCTGATGGACAACAAAGGGGTGGAACCACTGGTAGGTGCCCAGATTTATAGCAACAACTTGCAAATCTCCAGATGAAAAATGAAGTTAGTATTGAGAGAAAGTGCCTGCAGTTTATATTCTTTTTTCATTTTTTGATTTTCGGGTCATATACGGCAATACTCAGAGGTTACTCCTGGCATTGCACTTAGGAATAATACCTGGTGGTGCTCATGGGACTATGTGGGATGCCAGGAATGGAATTCAGGTTGGCTGTGTGTAAGGCAAATGCCCATGATAGTACCTGCTGTACTATCATGCTGCCCCCTTTTTTCTTTCTTTTCTTTTTTCCCTGTCTCTCTGCTTAGGGATCAGTCCTGCTGGGGACTGGGGGACCATCTGAGGTGCTGGGGATTGAACCTGAGTAGGAAGCGTGCAAGTTGAGTGTCTTGCCCAGTGTATTATCTCCCTCTGGCTCCACATTTTCTTTTTTTCTTTTGGGGGGGTCCACCCAGTGATGCACAGGGGTCACTCCTGGCTCATGCACTCAGGAAATACTCCTGGCGGTGCTTGGGGGACCATATGGGATGCTGGGAATCAAACCTGGGTTGGTTGCGTGCAAGGCAAACGGCCTACCCGCTGTGCTATCGCTCCAGCCCTTTCACAGTTCTTATTCTTGCTTCATGAAAACCTTTGTTCTCAACTTTTCTGCCAGAATAATCTAAAAATTTTCATCCTTCAGGTGTAAGCAAATCTCCCAGTTGCCCAGGAAGTATTCCTTGATCTCTAAGTTGTGCTAAGAAACCTGTTTACTTGTTTGATTTTTTTCTGCTTGGCATTTGACATTCAGTAACTCCATTAATCTTGTCAATATTCATTATTTAACTAAACTCTGCTGAGGGCAGGGACAACGCCTGTCTGGTTCACCCCAGGCAGCCAAAGTATCTAGTACAATTCCTGGCACGCAGTAGATAAATATCTATGAAACAAATGAACTTTGTGCTTTTCTAAATGGGGAAGGAAGACAGCTCCCCTTATAGCCAACAAGTATTTGTGCCTCTGATCTTACTGCAGTAAATAATTGTTAATTTATTTACTATACAGATCACCTGAAATGCTTACCTGGAAGTTTAAGTTTTCTACAGCAAGAATTACAGTGATGTTTTGCTCTGAAGTTTTTTATTGCATCTTCTCCTAGATTTGCCGGACCAAAAACCATATCACAGGATCTGCAGAATTGGTAGTTAAAATGAGAGAATGAAAAGGCAATTTGTAAACATAGAAATGGAGACTTTAAAGTTATAAAAATGACAATGGAATTATAAAAACTTTGTTTTACCTCTTTTCTTCTGCCTTTATCACAGATGGGTCAGTCAAATTTTCGCCCACACCTTTACATGTACATACAAAAGAAAAAAAAGAAAATTTTATACGGTGTAACTAATGTAACATTGATATTTGTGGTCACTTTATAGCAACACCCCCCCAAAAAGACAAGACACCCCACTAAGTACTGCATTACTCAATTTACGTACTAAATTGCTCCAATGTCTTGAAGGTATTCCTCCTGGTGATCCGTAACCTAGAGTTGACCTGAGCGCCGCACCTGAACCAACAAAGATTCTGTGCATTCTACAGTTGCCCTCCCCACCTTGATCTCAAAGGACACTGAAGCATACAAAGGTATAGTCGCCATTATGTAGTTGCGAGGTGGGGGGAGGTGCCCGAGCACACGGCTCAGCAGAGAGATGCGTGACTCACAACATATGCAGCCGTTAAGTTCAAACCCCCATTATCACCGGGAAGCTGGACGCGGTTAAATGTTTTATTATATTTCACGTAATCATTCATCTACGAATGACTACTAACACTTGAATACTCTTTTAACCCGTGAATGTAAAATCTAAGAAAACAGATTTTCCTTTTGTCTTGGGGGGGTTGGTGGGGGCCTCTTGGTCAGAGCTCAGTGGGCCTAGGGCACTAGAATGACTCTTGGCCAAACTTAATCGAAGAGTTCGCTGCTCGGGATGCAGTGGTCTCAGGTCAACCCTGGTGGTGCTCAGGGTCGCTCAGGGCCATACCCAGCGGTATATATGGGCCCAGACTGTCAGGTTCCAACTTAGACCCCTGAGCATGCAAGGCTGCTTTGGCTGCTCAGCTGTATTAGAACTTTATAATGGGAAAACAGAATTAAAACATGATACTACTACTACTCACCACACCGACAGGCACTAATCACATGAATAGATATCAAGGAAAAAAGTACTGGAAAGGTAGGTATTCATATAGCTTTTTCTTTTGCTTTTTGGGTCACACCCAGCGATGCTCAGGGGTTATTCCTGGCTCTGCCCCCAGGAATTACTCCTGGCGGTGCTCGGAGGACCATATTGGATGCTGGGACTCGAACCCGGGTCGGCTGCGTGCAAGGCAAGCGCCCTACCCGCTACGCTATCACTCCAGCCCCTCATATAGCTTTTTTTGGGGGTAAAAATCCAGTGTGGTTTGAGAATATACTGTGATTTCTATTCTCTTTTTCATGTTTTTTGGGCCACATCCGGTGGTGCTCAGGGCTTATTTCTGGCTCTGCACTCAGAGATCACCCCTGGCAATTCTTGGGGGATCATATAGGGCCCAGGGATCAAACCCAGGGGGAAAATATGCAAGGCAAACACTCTACCTGGTCTATTATCTCTCTTCTCTGGCCTTCAATTTTTTATTTTTGGGCCACACCCAGTGATGTTCAGGGGTTAGTCCTGGCTCTGCACTCAGGAATTACTCCTAGCAGTGCTCAGGGGAGCATACAGGATGCTGGGGACTGAACCCGGGTTGACTGCATGCAAGGCCAACACCCTACCTTACTGTACTATAGCTTGGCCCCACCAGCTTTTTTTTTTTTTTTTTTTAAACAATCACCATTTTATCTCTCTTCTATTTTCAGGTAATGTTAGTTCTAAAGTCTGTCCATCAGTCTTATACCCTTGTTTAAGATAAAGCCATCCAAATATTTGCATTTTCCCTTGTGACTTACTTTACTCTGCCTAAGTCCCTTGGGCAAGTTCCATTCTTACTGCAAATGGCAGAAGTTTCATCATTTTAAAAAAACTGTATTTCCTGTTTGGGGGCCTCCCCAGTGGTGTTGAGTGGGTGCCCTGTCCTATCCCTGGCAGCACCTGGAGGCCACCCAGTGCTAGGGCTGGAGTCTGATTTCCTGTGTCACGCAGGTACTCCAAACCTTTGATCTATCTTCCAGGACTTATCTTTTTCTTATTTCTGTAAACAGCTGAAGAGTATTCCACAGCAAAATGGTTCATCATCTCTATCCAAATATATGGGCACTTTGCCTTCATATTTTACTCTCAACTCAATTTGTAATAAACGCTGGCAATGTAAAACACAGGTGGAGCTCAGGGTAGAACACTTGATTTGCACGTGAGGTTCTGGCCTTAATTGCCAACCAGCGCTGCAATAACAAACACCAAACACAAACAAGCCAACAAGCCATTTAAGTGGATAGGACTTTCATTCTTCTGTTGCTTTGGGCCATACTCAGCAATGCTCAGGGGTTACACCTGGCTCTGCACTCAGGAATCACTCCTGGCCTTACTGAGAGAACCCTATAGTTCCCTCATGGTGCCAGGATCAAACTGGGTCAGCTGCATGCAAGGCAAGCAGTGCCTTCCCTGATAAACCAGAACTCTGGCCTGGATATGAGTTTCTGGGCTCCAAAAGAAGGAAGGCAGTATCATAAGGAATGCCTAGCCTCAGTTTCTTACAGAAGCTCCAGGGCACTTTGCAAAAACAGTTTCAGCAACGTACATTCCCAACAACAGTGCATCAAAGCTCCTTCTCTGTACCTCCTTCAACATTTACTCTTATTGTGACTTTTGCTGTGAGCCATTCTCAAAGGTGTGAGGCAGTGTCTCATTAGGGGCTTAATTTTGATTTTCCTGATGACCATTGATGACAAGCATTTTCTCAGAGGCCTATTAGCCATCTGTATATCCTCTTTGGAAAAGTATTTATCCGAATACTTTTTTGAATAAATGGATAGAATTATCCATTTTTAAAAATCATTATTTCTCTTGCTGTTGCTGAATTTAATGAGTTATTTATTTACCTGGGATATCAGGAGACTTTCACAGATGTATACTCCTACCATTCAGGTGTTTTGTTCTTTCTATATTTCCTTTTGCTATACAGAAGCCTTTTAATTTAATCTAGTCCCAACTGTTCATTGCTACTTTTGCTTCTTTTACTGTTGGGGCTGAATTGCCTAAAATCTTCCCTAAAGACCTGGACGTTTCATCTATGCTTTTATTTACTTTATGGCTTAAGGTCTGTTTTTTTTGGCCCATACCTAGCTGTGCTCAGGCACACTCCTTGAAGGACTCAGGGAACCATTTAATCCCTGGAACCCCTAGCAGTGCTGGGGGCTGAAGTAGAGTTTGCCGTATGCAAGGCCAGCACTTAAATATCTGTACTCTTGGGGGGTGGAGCGATAGCACAGCGGGTACGGCCTTGCACACGGCCGACCTGGGTTTGATTGCCAGCATCCCATATGGTCCCCTGAGCACTGCCAGGAGTAATTCCTGAGTGCATGAGTCAAGAGTAACCCCTGTGCATCGCCGGGTGTGACCCAAAAAGAAAAAAAAATAACCAATCTGTACTCTCCCTCTGGCCCTTACACTAAAGTTTTTAACCATGCTCGATTTATTTCTTTGAAAATTCAGCTAGGCTATAGTCCAGCTTCATTCTTTGGCATATGTTTGTCTAGTTTCCCAGCCCGATTTGTTGGAGAGACTCTGCTTTTCCCACTGTATGATCTTAGATCCTTTGCCATAAATTAAAATATTGATAAATGGGGCTGGAGTGATATCACAGTGGGTAGAGCATTTGCCTTGCATGGGGCTGACCCAGATTCGATTCCCAGCATCCCATATGGCCCCCTGAGCACCGCCAGGAGTAATTCCTAAGTGCAGAGCCAGGAGTAACCCTTGTGCATCGCCGGGTGTGACCCAAAAAGCAAAAAATAAATAAATAAAATAAAACATTGATAAGCGCCTAAATTTATCCCTGGACTTCTTATTCTATTTCACTGTTCTGTGTCTGTATTATACCAATATCAGAGAATTAAAAAAAAAATGTAGTGCAAGGGGTCACCAAATCTTGCCCCAGCCCTAAAATTCTCAGTTTTCTTTCTGGGGTAATCATGTACCACATAACTAGTCTAACTACCTGAAACTATCATGCTATGAAAACGTCCATGTTGCTTTAATGCTTGGTGAAGAACTAAGAAATCCAGCTAATCATGAACAGGCTAGAGTTGAGCTGTCCACAGTAACATATAGTCATCTGAAAGTTCCAAGAAGATCCCAAAGATGAACCATCTCCATTAATGCCCTGCCCACATTTCTGAACCAAAGAAATGTACTGGGCCCGCTCGAGCAATCAAATTGCACCACATGAAATGGTTGTTTTACCTTGTAAATCAAGCACCAATAACTCTCCTCTGGTATATTCGTAAGTCCAGTGGCTAAAGGCCAGCATGATCTCTTCCAGTGTATTAGTTGGAATAATCTCATCACCATTGTTATTGTTGTATTTTCTAAATTCTCCAGTCATGCATTCTTCCACAGCAAACCACTGTCCTGCTGAATGGCAATATAGCAGGAAAACTTCAAGGAACCTTATAAGAAACAGTTATAGACATTACTGGCAATTTTGTTGATAACATTTTAATTAATATTTAAAAAGGGTTAAGTAAATTACAACATCAATAGTTAAAAAGAGGTTCCATAGTATACTAAAAGATGCAAGAAAAATGTCAACATTTACCTTGGAGAATATGGTATGGATTTGGGTTTCATTTGGTTGAAGGCAAATGTGAGCTTTTGTGCTGCTCTCTGCTGTTGAATTTCCTAGAGAGAAGGAGGAGAAAAAAAAAGTTTTTCAATATTTACACTTAAGATTTTGTCTGCTAAAATTTATCTTTCAGAAGGGAAATAGTAAGTTCAAATAACGTTCCACATTCCTGAACCGTTAGAACTTACTCTGAGACAGAGGTGCAGAACGGTATCCTCTTTATAAATACTTGACCATGTGTTGACCACTTCCGGAAGGAAAGACTTGATAATATAAAGATGGCCTGATTTGAGGATATCGTGTTCTGACCAGGTACACTGTACTTTGACAGCTCTCCGTAAGCCTCCTCCCATCTCTTCTTTACTTAAAAACTCTATTTTGGCACAGAGGCCGAGCTGTGACCATGAGGACATGCTGTTGTTCAGGATACTGGGTGAGCTCTCCTCCAAGCGGTACACGGTGACAGGCTCACCTGCGGCACAAAAGGGCACTCAGTAAGGCGGAAGTAGGGCACTGGAGAGAACCAGGAGGAGTAAAAACTTTTTGCTCATTTTAGTTCAAATTAGGGGAGGGAGAGGGGACGACACTGACAATTGTATTTTATAAAAAAAAGTTCAAGCCAAAAAATGCTGAAAAATCAGTTATCTACTAATTTCTCAATATTCACATTAGAAATTAGTGATGGCACTGTCTGAGCACTGAGCACTGTCCTCCTGTTGTTTATCGACAGCTCGAGCGGGCCCAGTAACCTCTCGATTTTGAGACTTGTTACTATGTTTGGCATATCAAATATGTCATGGGTAGCCTGCCAGGCTTTGCCGTGTGGGAGAGATACTCTTGGTAGCTTGCCGGGCTCTCCGAGAGAGGCGGAGGAATCGAACCTGGGCCGACCAGGTCAGCCGCGTGCAAGGCAAACGCCCTACCTGCTGTGCTATCATTAGTGATGGCAGTTACTTTTAAGATTTGAACATTTCAGGTGCTGGAACAACAGCAAAGTGAGCAGGGCGTTTGCCGTGCGCGCGGCAGACCTGGGTTCAATTCCCAGCACCCCATATGGTCCCGAGCACCACCAGGAGTAATTCCTGAGTGCCCGAGCCAGGTGTAACCCCTGTGCATCGCCAGGTATGACCCAAAAAAACCCAAAAATTAAAATGTGAACATTTCAGGGATTAGAACATTACAGCGAGTAGGCATTTGCCATGCATGTGGCCAACCCGGTAGATTCCTGGCATCCCATATGGTCCCCCAAGGAGTGGCTCCTGAGTGCAGAGCCAGGCGTTACTCCTGAGCACTTCCAGGTGTGGCCCAAAACCAAAACAAACCAAACCAAAAAAACTCCAAACAAACAACAACAACAACAAAAAAACACTCCAACAACAACAAAATGAACATTTCAAGAAGACAAGAGCTTTGAACTATCTGCTGCACACATGCTCGGACGTCAATTTATTCAAGCTTTCATTATTTGACACGGATTAGAGCTTTTCTGGGTCACACCCGGCGATGCACAGGAGTTACTCCTGGCTCATGCACTCAGGAATTAGTCCTGGCGGTGCTTGGGGGACCATATGGGATGCTGGGAATCGAACCTAGGTCGGCGGTGCGCAAGGGAAATGCCCTACCTGCTGTGCTATTGCTCCAGTCCCAATTAGAGCTTTTCTGAATGAGAATACAGCACTGCTTCTAAATGGCAGTAATCAAGAACTTCAGTATTTCTGGGGCCAGAGTGTTGATTCAATAGGCTGAGTACATGCTCTATTTGCAGGTGGATTTGATCCTTATCACTGGATGATCTCTTGAGCACTGCTATAAGTGACCCCCTAGCAAAGAGCAGAGTCCCCGGGCACTATGAGACATGGGCCCAAACAAAATAAAACTAAACAGATAAATTCAGCAATTCTAATGTTCCTTTTTAAAAATGTATATAACTCTTGTGGCCAACCTAATTGGGAATTTATGTAAAACTGGCTCTTTTTTTGGTTTTGGGCTATCTCCGGTGGTGCTCAGGGAACCACATATAGTGCTAAGGACTCGAACCAGGGTTGGACAAGCAAGGCAAGGCAAGAGCTTTATATCCTATACTCATTCTCCAGCCTGAAACGGGCTGTTCTCAATGGGAGCCCTCTACCACCACCACCCATGTTCTCTATTAATGCTAAAAACATAAGGAGTTTTTTTTTTTTTTTTTTTGTCATTTTACCCATTTTTTTGATTTACCTCTTGGAGGCACAGGTGTGAATGGAATGCTCTGGGATAATCTCATCAAGTTATTTCTTTCCACAGCTGCATGAGATAAGAGAAAAAAGATGAAAAAGATTGATAAAAATTTCTTAAATCCCCTAAAAGTGTAAAATATTAGTAAATTTTGTTTATAGTGTTTACCTGAGTAATAGTAATTTGTATCCATAACTGGCTTAAATGGAGAAGCAAGACCTAAAATAAACAAAGAAGATATTTTAAAAAGTATTGCAACAAACATTTTTTATTCCTTTTCCCCCCTGAGGCCGCCGGGGTGCCCACACCTGACAATGCTCAGGGACGACGCCCGACTCTTCACTCAAGGGTTCTTATGTGGTGCCAGGGATAGAACTCGGGTTGGCTGTGTGCAAGGCAAACGTTCTACTCTCCAGCCTTTTCATTCTTTTATCCTGCTTCTTTCATGTAAACTCCACAAAAACAAAAGCAAAATTTGGCCACTGAGTGCTACCTTACTCTATTACATCACGCTAGATCAGTGACAGTTATGTACCCAGACACCTGGAAGGAAAAAGGACATGATGGTCCACACTCTTCCTCATGAAATGTATTTTTTCCATCCCTCCACTCAAAAAGAAAGTTTCTGGGGCTAAGGACAGGGCTCAAGTGGTAGGGCTCATGCCTCATATGTGCCAGGCTAGTTGTAGAATCCCCAGCACTGCCCCTGACTCAGCTGAGGGTGACCTAGTGACCTTGTGAGCATCAGTCAGGTGTGGCCCCTGCAACAACTTAGAAGTACAGAAAATAATGGAAAAGAGTCACCTGATAAATCTATTTAAAAAAAAGAAAAACTATTTGGGAATGTTTACTAAATGCTTGGCCTGGAGAGATAGCACAGTGGGTAGGGCGTTTGCCTTGCACATGGCTGACCCAGGTTCGATTCCTCTGCCCCTCTCAGAGAGCCCGGCAAGCTACCGAGGTATCTCGCCCGCGCGGCAAAGCCTGGCAAGCTACCCGTGATGTATTCGATATGCTAAAAACATTAACAATAAGTCTCACAATGGAGATGTTACTGGGCCCGCTCAAGCAAACTGATGAACAACGGGAGGACAGTGACAGTGACAGTGACCAAATGCTTACAACCAAGTAACTCTATACCTGGTTACAGAGCCGAAGAAACAAAATGTAATTACATGTGAAGTTTACCAAACAACATAAACATGAATGTCACAGCAAGACTATTCATAATAGTCATACACTCAATCAACTGTAAAGCATAATAAATAGAATGGGCATGCAAATCAAATACCCACGGTATGCAATCAAATACCCAACCTCACTATGTAGTAGTGAGGATGTACAAACCAGCATAATACATAGTAATATAGATGAATCATAAATATTTGGTGGAAAAGGCCACAATACAAAAGAGAAACCATTACATGATTCCTTTTATATTGCACTCATACACAAACAGGTGAAATTAGTATATTATGTTATGGGGAGGGATTATATGCATGAAGACAACACAAAAGCTGGAATTTGGCAACGTTTGACCTTATGACTTGGGTGCTAACATAAAGATTTTAAAATGAAAGACTATCAAAAGCAATTGAGTGATACATAGTAAAGGATGAATTAAGAGTGACTTCCCTCTACTGTCCATTGTACCCGTCCCTGACTGTTGCTTTTGGGCATTTGCTATTCCCCTATTATGTTTCTTTATGTCCCACATAGAAGAGAGGTCATTCCATGTCGGTCCCTCTCACTCTAACTTCACTCAACATGCCACTTTACAGATCAATCCATGTAGCAGCAAACTGCATGACTTCATCTTTTTTTTTTTTTAATTTTTTTATGGCCGAACGGCATTCCATTGTGCGTATGTACCAGTTTCTTTATCCAGTCATCTGTTCTTGAGGTTGTTTCTATTTTGGCTATTGTAAATAGTGCTGCAATGAACATAGGAATACAGACGGTTCTTTCTGCATTGTACTTTTGGGCCCTTTGGGTATAATAGGGTAAATGGAATAGAAATATACTTAAGAGGAAAATACAACATGAAGAACTCCCTTTCAAGAGAAGGCTGGGTAGCAGGTATGAGAGGGACTGGAGGAGTGACAGTATAGAGATCATCACATGATGACTTACGAGGCATTTATATTACAGAAAACCCTGCTGAACAAGGAACATTTTTACTACGTTGGCCTTTTCAAACATAAAGTCTAAAATTTCATACCTAGAATAGCCTGGCATTTGCTATAACAAGACCATATGGTTTATCACTATTATTTTTACATTGATTTACATTTACAATAATCGACTCACCATTTAACGTTCCTTCTTCAGACGGTCTAAAGAAACACAAAAAAAGGCAATTCCTCAATGTTAGTTCAGGCTATCATACAAACTTTTAGAAAATTATTATTACTAAATTTGGCAATGTGAAAGGAATTTTTAAGTTCAGACCTACCTCTGACTATATGCCATTTTCACTAGGCTAAGGCCAAAGTCATACATGGATATGATACAGCTATATGTTATTATGATTATTTAATTTGGCATTATGGGGATCTGCCATCTTCATTAAACCAATGCCAAAATTATACATGGATATGATATAGCTATATGCATATATTTTAACTATAACTGGTATCTTCAATCCATGCCTATAAAAATATAATTAGCATTTTGGTGCAAAATGTAGGTTTAATACTAATGTAATGCAAGAAAAAGTTTATATTTATTTGTGGACATTCATCTCAGCACAGTAAAATACAAGCAAAGTTTTCTGCCCAAAAATAAGGTTAATAAATTAAGACAGTACAAAGCTAAAGTGTCCAACCAAGTTTTTGAAAAATGTATTAAGCAAGCTGAAAACAATATACTCTCCTGCCCCACCAGACTTGATCTAATCAGTCATATTCATAGTATAACTCCACTTTGTAGGATAACATTGGTTTGTCCTTTCTGCCTTGCCACAGGGAGCTTAGGTTTATTGGGTTGCACCCATTCCCATTCACAATGCTCCTGAGGCACTCCCATTCCTCTGTGTTTACCTGTAACCTCTTTCTTTGTGCTCTGCTTCCCCAACCTTCAATCACCTTTATCTCCTAATCAGACTGTTAACTTGTAAATATTGCTTTTCTGGGCTCCTTAAGTCTTTTGCATAGTTCACTCAGAGCAATGTCCTTTCTGTATAGACACAGGAAGGCAGTTAATGCTTTGGGAATTAACTGACTCCGAATAATATTCACTCCTGGGCATCTATTTTCTCCACTTAAGCCTCAGTTGCCTTTAGTTTCTAGCACCCCAAAAGTAGGATCCTGACGAGGGACTGGATGGACACAGGGCAAGCTGTGAGCTACCCTGGCATCGAAATGGGCCAGGCCAAAGTGCCATAATACTTAACTATAAGTTTAGAGCATGGCCATGGACAAATTATGTCATGATCCAAAAACTAACAACTAAATTAGGACCCTGCTAGGGTTAGGAAAGATTAATCTGGCCTAAGCACTATAATCTAAGATCTATAGTGAGATGTACCCAGGAGAGCCATACTGTAAGTTTAATGTATCTCTTACTGTGTCCATACAAAATAACTGATATTATTAAGAAGTAAAATTAAGATAAATGTTTACATGATTTCTGGAATAAGGAAAGGAGAAAAAACCCTAGGTGATTATTTTGCACTTGAGGTGATCTCCTGGCTGCAGGAGATCAGGAAGGGCTTTGATATGTCGATTGTGCTACCCTACTTACGTGTAGTTGCTATCCCCAATGCTGGGAGGTTGGGAGAGATGAGAGAGACCAAGGCAGTGAGTGGGGGTGCAGACAGAAGAGCAAGGGAGACAGGAGGAGAAGAGAATGAGGGGCTTAGTGAGACTGGAACAGGTGCGTGGGGAGAACGGGATGAATGGCAACTAACCACCGGCTAGCCTGGCCCTTGTTTCCTCCTTCATCCACCCACGGCATTAGCCGTCCCGGGTGGGGAAGCGGCCCAAGACCACCGAATGCACGCAGTGAGAGCGAGCCATGGGATTCCTAGTCCTTTGGTGATTACACAAATTTTACTATAAACTATACAAAATTCTGTATGCATTATTATTTACTTTTATACCCCCTCCTCATACATGTGGGGTTGTGCTCGAACTCTAAGTACATCCCTGGACCAAAATTATCAAATTAAACCTACATATTAAATGATGATCTCTTTAAATTCTCTGCAGGAATAATCATCATCACTCATAGAAAAGTAAAATTAAAAAGGAGTCAGAGCAAAAGTGGGTAAAGCACTTGCCTTGCATACGGTCCCCTGAGCACCACCAGGAGCGATTTCTGAGTACAGAGTCAGGATTAGCCCCCCACCCCCAGCACTCCTGGGCGTGCCCTCTCCCCACAAACAAAAAAGAATGTTAAAGAAATGATACAAGAATATAAAGACTACAGTCAATAACTATTATACTTTGTCAAGTTAATAATGAGAAAGGGCTTACTTACATTTCTCTGTTCAATGGTTTATCTTGTAACCAATCCTTTAGTAAAAAAACAAACAGTAAGAGTTTTAAAAAAGTCTTCAGATGTGGCAAAACTATTTAACCAATACTCTGTTATAGTATGTATTAAAAACAAGGGCTGAAAGATTGATAAAACAGAAAAAATAATAAATTTAGCTATTTTAAGGCCAGGCTGGAGCGACAGCACAGTGGGTAGGGCGTTTGCCTTGCACGCGGCTGACCTGGGTTTAATTCCTCCATCCCTCTCAGAGAGCCTGGCAAGCTACCAAGAGTATCTGGCCTGCACGGCAGGGCATGGCAAGCTCCCCCTGGTGTATTAGATATGCCAAAAACAGTAACAACAAGTCTCACAATAGAGCCGTTACTGGTGCCTGTTTGAACAAACAGATGAACAACGGGAGGACAGTACTACACTGCCATTATAAGGCCATTCCTCATGGTAAAATACAGAAGTTACACACAAACATTATTTCTTCTTATAAAATAGTTTGTCCAGGGGCTGGAGAAATAGTACAGTGGGTAAGGCGTCGCTTTGTATGAGGCTGACCTGGGTTCAATGCCTGGCATTATTTATGGTCCCCAGAGCCATGCCAGGTGTGATTCCTGAGCACAAAGCTCGGAGTAAGCCCTGAGCACTGCTGGTTGCAGCCCTCAAAGCAAAAAAAAACAAAACAAAAACCAAAAAACCATAAAAACATAAGTCTACTTCTTTAATTTCTTAAATTTCTGATGACATTTTTATTCTTTTAAAATACATGTTTTCACCCTGGGCTGGAGCGATAGCTCAGCGGATAAAGCGTTTGCCTTGCAAGCGGCCAACATGGCTGACCCGAATTCGATTCTTCCGCCCCTCTCGGAGAGGCCAGCAAGCTATCCATGATATGCCATCTGATATGCCAAACACAGTAACAATCGTCACAATGGAGACGTTACTGGGCTCGCTCGAGCAAATCGATGAACAATGGGAGGACAGTGACAGTTTTCACCCTAAATACGGTGGTGGGAAAGTGTAATGGTGGTAGGATTGATGCTCGAATATTAAATGTAATAAAATATTGTGAAACTACTTTAATAAAATAAAATTTAAAATATATATATGTTTCTATGATTCTAAAACTAGTATTTACCCTCTACAAAAGAAAACCATATTAAGGTATAAAAAGAATATATTCAACCATTTTATCACTAATAATTAGACATTTTCACTTTTTGTGTGTGTGTGCACATATGCAATTTATTCTAAAATTTTACAATGTTTTACAATGTGTGGATTATTTTCATTTTCCTGGTTTGAAACTTAACATTTCCTTCATTTAAACTTGTATCCATTTCATAAATTTGGAAAACTTTAAGTCATCTATAATCTTTTCATAATCTGTATACACTCAAGGCTAAGTGTATGCATTTTTCCTATTTCTACTTTTTCTATATCTTAATTAAAAAAAAAAAATCTTAGGGCCCTGAGTGATAGATAGTACAGCAAGTAAGGTGCTTGAGCTGCATATGGCCAACTCAGGTCCAATCCTTGGCAGCACGTACGGTCCCTGATGTCCTGCCAGAAATGATCCCTGAGCACAGAGCCAGGAATCAGTCCTGAGCACCACTTGATGTGGGCTCAAGACAAAAAAAATTGTTGTCTTTCTATGGCATCTTTCAAATTCTTGATTTCACAAAAGTGATATAAGTTCTCTAAAGTAAAAGAACTTTTGAAAGCTATTATCTCAAAAGAGACACCATCTTTTAGCTCTTCTTTAACAAATATGTATTTAAAAATACACATTAATACAGAAAGTATACGAACCGGCAGTAAAGCTGCCTTGGAATTTACTTCTTGGGTTTCTTCTGCAGATGGCCTTCTACTGCTGCTTTCCACTTAAAGAAAAAAAAAGTTATGAAGCTCAAACTTTTAATACCCATGTAACCAAACATACAGCCTCTAGAGAGTGTGACTGTAATACTATGTTCTCTCCCTAACAGTGCTGTAACCTAAGAGTTACATGAGGCCTATGAGTCTTTTGGCACGATGGAACAAAACAAACCAAAAAACCCCTTGGGGTTAGAGAGCTAGCAAAGAGGGTAGGGTGTTTGCCTTTCCCATGACCAATCTGGGTTTGATCCATGACACCCCCCCTGCCTGCCAGGAGTGATCCCCAGTACAGAGCCAGGAATCACCACTGAGCACTACTAGGTGGGGCTGAAACATAAAACAAAATAAAGAACTCCCCCTCCCCAAACTGAACAGATTTTAGTCAACTAACTTTTGTGAAACAGTAAGAAAGAACTATCAATAAAACATTTTGCTCTTCTCCTGTTCCCTTGGGAGAGTACATAGAATTAATATTCTATTATGATTTCTTACTAATTTTAAAAAAAACAAAGGTAGAATAATATTCACTATGATATTTTCTTGCTGTTCATTTCAGCAATTTTCTTTCTATATCAAAACACAGGACTTCTCTATTCTGTGTTGATGCTATGTTGAACATCATACTACAGAAAAAAAAATACTATAGAACTGATATTGTTTAACACTTGGTCCTATTTCAATCTCTTGTAATTATCAGCAATGACACAAATAACACACACACACATACCAATCTACAGTAAAGAGGGGAGAAGACAGAGTTCATATTTTCTTTACAGACTTAAGATGTCACCTTTGATATCTTGCTTACCAAATACACTGAACTAGGTCTATTATATTAAAAATAAATAAATAAAAATAAGGAAAAGCAGAATGAATGGTAGCTAGAAACCTTAAAACGACTGTACTCAAAGGACAAGAAAATTTAAGCTACTAGAACGAACAGACATTTTATCTTTAAAAGAGTCACATACCAGAGAACACACTATTTATCTAACCAAAATAATGACCTCTCTTAGGAGGAAAAAGAGAAATGGTAAAGGCTAAAATCCTATCTTGAACTATTTTTATGAAAGCTTGATGTTGGTGGTAAATTTTTGAGGACGTCCTTAAGCTCAAATCAAGGAAATTACACATTATTATTATTTTGCAGGGCTGGAGGACAGAACAGGAGTTAAGGTGCCTGTCCATGTGGCTGACCCCATTTTAATCCCTGGCACAGCAGGGTTCCTGAGCACCACCAAGAACAACTATTACAGAGCCAGAAGTAGCTCCCAGCTTTGCTAGCTGTAGGTGAATATCCAACTCCCACCCGATTCATTATTATTTTGCCAAGAGTTCCTAATTTAATCTGATCATTAGATCCTTAATCTAATTATAAACCGGAGTTCAATCTCATTAATTACCTGCCTTTCCTGCAACTACTGAAATGATCTAAGAAGCATTATTAAATTCATGTGCATTATTAAGCTTTATAATTATTCAACTTTTATATTACATACTCTCGGAGAGCCCGGCAAGCTACCGAGAGTATCTCGCCCACACAGCAGAGCCTGGCAAGCTCCCCATGATGTATTCGATATGCCAAAAACAGTAACAAGTCTCACGATGGAGATGTTACTGGTGCCCGCTCGGGCAAATCAATGAACAAGGGGAGGACAGTGCTACAGTGCTATATTACATATACACATAATGTACACGTAACTTGTAACTTGTACACATAATGTACATGTAACTTGTGTATATAGAACATATATACACTTGGCTCATAAAAAGCATGATATGGCTGCAGGCCACAGAGGTAACACAACAGTTAAAACATTTGTCTTGAATCCTGCCAAGACTTGTTTGAATCCTGGTCCCATATATGGTCCAAGTATTAGCACAAGTAACTCCTAAGCCCAGAGTCAGGAACAGCCCCAGAGCACTGCTGGGCCCACCTGACCCCCAACCATGCCACAGAAACACTCCCAGTTCAACTGTCATTTTTAACTGTCATTTTTAAAAGTAAAAGTAGAAATCACTAGCCTGTTTAGTTTCTAACTGGAGACACCCTGCCCCTACCTCACAAAAAGAAAGTTTAATTAGAGATGCTGAACAAATGAAACATTTATATATATAAATGGAACATTTAATGTTTAAACATACGATGTTTCAAACATATAAATGTTTCATTTATATATAAATATAACAGATTATAAAAGTCAAAAAAAGACATAACATCTTTAGGAATTAATCTAAAAATATTTGAATGTAACAAAGATGGATCAGAATTATCATTTCTTAACTCTTGGATAACTCTTGGTCAGGCATGAGACATAGCTAAAATGAGTGTCTCTGCTATTCACAGTCAAGATTCTCACCTTGTTCTGAATGAAGAGAAACAGAAGCTTTGTGACCTTCGGTAAATCCGGCGTAAGAACTCACATGTTTCAAAGTGCTTTCAGGAGGAGTAGCATTCTGTATATTGCACATAAACATAATTTTCTGAACAACTAAGATGAATCTCAAATCACAATCACAAATATTAACAGTCCATTCAGCACAATATACTTAAGTCTATCTGGGCACCCAAAAGGTATATTACAGATTTTTAAATTTTCTTCCACATCAACCTCAAAAAAACACCCTATAAATACACCGAAATGAATCCTCTGTCACGTTTATACAAATTCACAGAAACTGGGGTGCAGCGGCTGGAGCAACTTACAAGGTAGGGTACTTGCCTTGCAAGCCGCCGACCCGAGTTTGATCCCCAGCACCACAAATGGCCCCGAGTCCTGCCAGGAGACTCAGGTTAGATCCCAGGCACTGCATGACCTCCTGAGCACTGCCAGGGGCATGCACCAGTGAATGTGGTCCTAAAGCCAAAAGCCAAAACCAAAGCCAAGAAAACCCAAACACCAGTTTGGGGAGGGTGGGGCTAGGGTGGAATTTAATGCAGTAAAAAAATATTGAGTTCATAATCAAACTAATCAAAACACTAATGTGAAAAGAAAAGCAAACCAGTGAACTGAAAGGGCTGGCAAGGGCCGGGCACCACTCCCACTCTCTCCCTCCAGTACCCTGGGATGGGCCTGGTGACCAGTCATATCCCACACCCTGCAATCCCCCAGCTGGGTTCTCAGCATTAAACTTCAACCGGGGAGTGGTCCAATGCCCACAGTAGTACAATTTACAGTAGCCAAAACTGTAAACAACTCAAATGCCCAAGGACAGATGAATGGATACAGACACGATATTATACAGAGAGGAGTATTATGCAGCTCTAAGAAAAGACAAAACTTGCTTTTTTTTTTGCCACTACATGGACAGAACAGGAAGGTGAACAGTAAGTGAAAAAAGAGCCAGATAGGAAAAAGACAAAATAGCTAATGACTTCACTCATATGAAGTAAAAAAAATAGTGCAAAGGAAAACATAAGCAGTGGAATTCATGCCCAATTCAATCAGTTTAATCAATGGCTGAACAAATAGCAGTACTCCTATATTATTTCAATAAATAAATTTAAAAAATCCGCTAACTCCTTCAGAGAAGGGATAGAGGTATATGAGTAATGGATATGGTGAAGTAATTTACATTTGGAAATGGTATGGTATTTTATCCCTTAAACACATATAGTCCTGCAAATCAATGTTACTTCAATTTAAAAAGAAATTCATGTCCCTGTCATTCTTTAGCTTCAATGTTAGGGAAGATATTTTTATTTTTGTTGTATTTGTGACTTGGTCATTTCTATGACTAAAGATCTTTAAGAGATAGAGAAAACTAATATTTTCAGCTTTTCTTAATTATCATAGTTCAAATACATCATTACCCTTAGGACACGAGATAGATATGGGCAATTTAGGAAATCAATGATAAGTAATGAAAACTAGGGGTTAGGGATGTAGCTGAAATGTAGGGTATATGTCTTGGATGAGTGAAGGCCTGGGTTCAATCCCCCAACACCCCATGGCTCTCTGAATACCTGAAGTTTGCTTCCTCAAATTAAAAAAAAACAAACCAAAAAACCCGCCCTGTTTTCAGCAGAAAACACACATCTATTGGCCAAATCTACATATTTCAAACCTAAGTTCAAAAATATCATCAATTATACTAGTTGCTGAAAAATATAGGGGGAAACAATTTAAAGAGAAAGATTTAAATTTAATATACATATTAAATTTGTATTAAAAAATATTATGAACTTAATGGGGAGATTTTACATAGACAAAAAACATTAAATTCTCTAATCTTTAAAGATGTTCAAAGACCAAGTAAACTTCCAGGCTGGGAAGGTGATGACCATATTGAAGTTCACTGTCACTGTCCTCCCATTGTTCATCGATTTGCTTGAGCGGGCCCAGTAACGTCTCCATTGGAGACTTTGTTGTTACTGTGTTTGGCATACGTCACAGGTAGCTTGCCAGGCTTTGCCGTGCGGGCAAGATACTCTCGGTAGTTTGCCAGGCTCTCCGAGAGGGATGGAAGAATCGAACTCGGGTCGGCCATGTTGGCTGCGTGCAAGGCAAACGCCCTACCGCTGTGCTATCGCTCCAGCCCTTAAAATTTTAGTTAATAAAATGTAAATATGTGTTTTTTTTTGTTTGTTTGCTTTTTGATGACACCTGGCGATGTACGGGGGTTACTCCTGGCTCATGCACTCAGGAATTACTCCTGGCGGTGCTCAGGGGACCATATGGAATGCTGGGAATTGAACCCAGGTCAGCCGCGTGCAAGGCAAACGCCCTACACACTGTACTATCATTCCAGCCCCGTATTTATACTTTTTAAATATTCCTGAATTTTTCTTTTTTTTGCTTTCTTCAAACTGCACATTTCTTCAAACTGTTTCAATTAATAGGAATTATCATACTGATGATGCTAAAACTGTTATGTTTAATGAAAAAAATTCCATTTTCAAATAAATTCTAAAACAGAAATAAAATAATGTAAGAATTTACAATGAATAATTATTTCCTTTACCTTGATTGATGTTTCTTTAAACCTTTGTAAATCCATGCTATCTCTATGTCCTTCAAGAGAACAAAAAAAAAAGATTAAAACAAAGGTTTTCTTTTTTTTTTAAAATCAATTTAAAGTCATTGACTGAAGTCTACAAAATAAGTTATTTGTTTTGAATAATTTCCACCACTTTGCTGTTCCCCATAGCTCTTTTAGGGCCACCCCCAGCAATGCGTGGGTCTTAGTCTCTTGGCTGAGTTCAGGGATTACTCCTGGCACCCACAGAGATGCTCAGAAGACCTTGAACTGGATTCCTGGCATCACATGGTCCCCAGAGAACCACGTGGGAGCAGCACCGGAGAACTGCTGACTGTGGCCACAAAATAAACAGAACCAGCTCACAGAGTTGATCCTAATGGGGAGATTTTACATAGACACAAAACATTTCAATTCTCTAATCTTTATAGATGTTCAAAGACCAAGTAAACTTTCAGGCTGGGAAGGCGATGACCATGTTGAAGGTAAGCTGAAAGCTACCTGACAGAAAATTACCCATCTGGGAGACAGAGGTTGTCATTCACACCTTGGTTATGTCTACAAACAAAACAAGCTGCTTGCTAAGAATTATTTGTTAAATACTTTGCTCTTACTAATAGCTGTATCACAGTCATCCCGTTGTTCATTGATTTACTCGAGCGGGCGCCAGTGACATCTCCATTCGTCCCAGCCCTGAGATTTTAGCAGCCTCTCCTTACTCGTCTTTCCCAATGTTGCTGTATTGGAGGCTCTTTCAGGGTCAGGGGAATGAGACCCTTTATTGTTACTGTTTTTTGGCATATTGAATACGCCACAGGTAGCTTTCCGGGCTCTGCCGTGTGGGCAGGATACTCTTGGTAGCTTGCCGGGCTCTCCGAGAGGCATATATATATATTTCCCTCTATGATTTGTTGCCTACTGTCTGAACCCCATCAACTATGGTGTGATAATTATGGAAAATGGGTAGGAAGTGTCTTATAATGTGTCACGTGAAATGTTCACTCATATGTGAGGCTCAGCCGCAGGCTCGGCTACACGCTCTTACTAATATGAAAGAAAAATTTAAGAGGACATCACATTCTTCCAAATTTTAGGAATCAATTTCACCTTTTCCTCAACAAGGAGTACTGTCAGCATTTATACTGCTAAGTCTTCAACATCATTAAAAATAAAATAGGGCCAGAGAAATAGCACAGTGAGTAGGATGTTTGCCTTGCATATGACTCACCCGGGGTTCGATCCCCAACCCTGTCTTGTTGCCTGAGTACCACCAGGAGTGATCCCTAAGCAAAGAGTTAGGAGTAAGCCCTGAGCACTTGTACCAAGGGAGCAAAGTGTTGGAATGCCCTAGTCCCCGAAGAACCATATCGCCAGGCCTGAGCACTAACAATTAGGCCCAGCCTGCCGAGGCAAGGTATCAACAGGAGTGTCCTGGATTCCCGAAGCACTACTCAGAAGGAACCTGAAATTACTAACACAAAAACCCACCTTCCTTAAACTAACCTTTTCTTCTTGCAGTACTTCCTTTCAGTCTTAAGTGCACTGATTTGAATTTAAATATATAGTTATCCTGTGCATAAGGCAATGCTCTTTTCCAATTATTTCTATATTCTCTTGAACTTTCCTACTATCTCCCAGGTATCTAACAGCACAAATTATACAGGTACTTACAATAAAACGTGATAAAATTCAATGGAATATTTAAGTTCAAAAGATAGAACTCCTTTTGAAATTTTCATTTAAAGAAAAATTATAGTAAATCACACTAAAGACCTATACCCATGTGCCAATATATTTATTAAAGCGCAGCTCAACATGTTCTCCCCACACTTTCCATTCCATTTAAACATTTTTGTAAGGTGTGGCTAAAGACACAGCTCGGTGGTAAAGCCAACCGTGTATGCATGAAGCCCTGGGCTTGGATCCTTTAAAGCAATTCTAACAGAAACCCGAATTTTGATATACAAACATTAAACTGTTTTCCAAACTTACCTACAAATGCTCCAAATTCTATATTATCTCCTTCTGCGCCTTTAGGGCAAATAGTTTCTGAATCTTTGGTTACATTTTCCAAGTGGCTTTTACAACTTGGCTGAGATGGTGTACTAACAAAAAATTTGGTTGGTGGGGATGACTGATGTGGGATACTAGCTGATGAACTACCTAATTTTTGACTTTTACTAAACATTTTTAATGTTTCTACTCCAGGAAGCCTCTGTCGAAGTTCTGAGGGAGAAATAGCACTTGGGAATAAGGCACCACAAGATGAACCACCCTCCGGAAAACTGAATTCTTTTCTCTGGGGTATTATAGGTAAATCCTGACCAAATATGTCAGATTGGGGATCTTTTTCATCTTTCATAAAAACATTACATAGAAAAGGATTATTACTTTCAACACTACCTTGGGGAAGAGAGGAACTAAGTGTATTTACAACACTGTGCTTTTTCCACACAGAAGGTCTTACAGGACCATCATCAATAAGGTTTTGAGCCAAGTGTTTGGATATGCTCAATTCTCTAGTGATTTCATTGTGAACTTTGCTAGCTTCAGAAGCTTTCTGGGCAGTGAGTGTTTTTAATGTGTCTACAGTTAGGGCTGAAAGATCTTGCAAATGACCAATCTGAGAATCTAATGACTGCAATGATCTTTTAATGTAGTTGACACGATCTCCAACTTCTTTAATCTGAATGCACATCTGTTCCACTCTGTAAGGGAAACAAAAGTCATTTATAAATGTTGAGAATGTTTTAGAAATATTTGTGTATGTTTACTCAATGGTAATGGTAAAATAATTAAATTTGTACAGAGACAAGCAAATCAAAATAAATGTATGGTCACATTTATACAGATACTTATGATTAGGTAGTGCTAAATATATAATTTAGCATAAGATCTTGAAAGTTTTGCTCCATATGCTCTTCATTACAATTTCCCCCATCAAATCAATGGGGGGGAGGGGTGGCGAGGAGACTTTATAAAGTACTAGAAGTAAAAACTGAAAGATCTTCCAATGTATACTGTAAAACTTACTGATTTTGTTGACAGACTGAAAAATGATGAGATTGGTATATGATTCAAAGAACTAGTAAAACTCATTTTGACATACAATATACTAATTACGGGCTGGAGCGATAGCACAACAATAGGGTATTTGCCTTGCACGCAGCTGGCCCGGCCGAACAAGGTTCCATTCCTCTGCCCCTCTCGGAGAGCCCGGCAAGCTACTGAGAGTATCTCGCCTGCACGGCAAAGCCTGGCAAGCTACTGTGACGTATTCAATATGCCAAACACAGTAACAACAAGTCTCACGATGGAGACGTTATTGGGACGGCTTGAGCAAATCGATGAACAACAAACAGAAGCACAGTGCTACAGTGCATACTAATTACAACTGGAAAATTTATAAACCTTTCAAAGGTAACACGAATTCTTTCTTCACTCCCAGAATGGAATTTGTCATCTTTCTCATTAAAGAACATCTCAACACATTGCTCTTCAAAATCATGAAGTTTCTTTTGATCTTCTTCTGTTAAATAAAGTTCTAAGGGAAACACACACCAGAACAATAAAGACAATCATAAATCAAACTCTCTCAGTTCATGAATTATGTGAATTAAATATGACTGCTAAGATTATATTCAATGCAATTCTTTTTCCCTCATCTTAGAAATAATACTGCATTTTTTTTTTTTTTGCTTTTTGGGGTCACACCCGGCTATGCACAGGGGTCACTCCTGGCTCATGCACTCAGGAATTACTCTTGGCGGTGCTCGGGGGACCATATGGGATGCTGGGAATTGAACCCGGGTCAGCCACGCGCAAGGCAAACGCCCTACCAGCTGTGCTATCGCTCCAGCCCCCATTATGAATTTTAAATCACAGTTTGCCCTGGTGATTAATCTTGTGTAAGAATGTATATGGTTTTGGGCTGGGAGACAGTACAGTGCTTAGGGCATGCCTAGCAGATACCCAACCTGGGCTTGAGGTGCACCTCTGGGGTCTGGGGAGCCCCAGCACTGCAGGAGCCGAGCAGCATTATGGGCCCAGGTCCTTGCACTGACTCACTGATGGGGCTCCAGATCTCCTGAGCACTGCTTGGCAACACCCCCACGAATATCTAAATAATAAAATGAAATTCAAGAAAGATGCATATGGCTTGCAAAACAGCAAGAAAAGTTTACAGAGTACCATGTTATGGGCCAAAGTGATAGAACAGCAGATAGGGTGGTTTCCCTTGCATGCAGCCGACCTGGATTCCATCCCTGGCATCCCATAAGGTGCCCAATCCCACCAGGCGTGATCCTAGAGCACAGAGCCAGGAGTAAGTCCCAAGCACCACCAGGTATGGCACCCATGGCCTCACACACACACACACAAATCAAACAAAATACAGTGTCATGAGGGTTGGGGCGTGGTTCAGCAGGAGAATGCACAGGCCTCACGTTAAGGCTCTGGAGTCAAACCTCAGCATAGAATCTTTTAAAAAGGGGGCGAGTGCCCTAAATGGTAAGTGTGATGTCACAGTTCATCAATATTTAACAACAACAACAAAAAATTGAAATGCCACTTAAACAGAAAAAAAGACATTTAATATTAAGTGCACTTGTACAAATATTTTCTGAAATTCTTTGGTTTAAGCAAATTCAATGAAATATCAATTGTAGTATATTTTATCATATCCAATTATCCAATATCATATCCAATTAAGCCTTGCAAATAAAATTGGTGTTATCCCCACTATAATATTATATAGTAATTTATTAAATATAACAGCGTATCTTACTTACTTGGTCCATCTGAAGTCTTATCTTTTTTCCTTCTTTTACATACGCAACAAAACAGAGAAACTATATGGCTGAGAAGGATCAGCGGTGGAGGCAGAACTGGTTTCTCATGATAAGCCATAATAAAATGGTAACGCTGGTACTTCCATACAATATTGGAAATTGCCTTCACTTGGAAATACACATTGCTTGGAATAACAAAAGAAAAAAGAATTCAGGTAATCATTTTAAAGTTTCAAATATATCACTGTACTTCAGGTTCTAAACATAGGGTTGACTGAGTTTATTACTATAAATAAAATATGAGAAACTGGAAAAAAGCTGCAACAAGGAATACACGGGTAATACTGAGGGTCTTCGTTACAAACTCTGATGTGTGGGCAGGACAATTCTGTGCTCAGCCCAGAAAATTAGTGCTGCCCAGACGGCAGGGAACAAATATAGCCCTAAGGATCAAACTCAGGGCCTCTACAAAGCCCTATGATGAATGTTCCTGGGACACAAAATAGGATGGGGGGTGGGGGGGCAATGGGAGGTTTGGGCTACATCTGGCAATGCTCAGGGGTGACTCCTGGCCCTGGATTCAGGAATTAATCCTGGTGGTGCTTAGGGGACCATATGAGATACCAGGGATCAAACATGATTTGGACATATGCAAGGGAAGCTTTTTACCCACTGTACTATCACTCCAGCCCCACAAAATGGAATTTTTGAAATTTAAAAATTGTATGTAAATGACAAAAACAAGAGACAATATTCAATGTTTGTAGCAATAAAATTAAGAACAAATAAAACCAAGACACTTTCACTAACATCAGATTAGCAAGTTTTAAAAAATACATCCAAGTGTTGGGAATGTAGGGTCATAGGCTTATTTTGACTTCAACTTTTGAAAGTTCTAAAAAAGAATTATAGTAAACAGTTTTATTTTTAGGAACTGTTCTAAGGAACTACTTAATTAATAACCAAATAATTAACCACAGTATGATTTTATTAACAAAAAAATCAGACAATAAAAATTGAATCATAAAACATATCAGCTTGAAAAAGAGCATGTTCTTCATAAGGAATACCAGGAAGTCATTAAAAACAAACTTGAGAGGGATATTTAAAGAATAATATTCTAGCTTTAGTTTGCTCAAAACACTATATAAAATATAGCCAAAAAAAAATCTCATATATATGAAAAAATAACAGAAACTGGTATATCAGAATGAATTACTAATATTCTATTCAATTTTCTGTGTGCTTCTTAGAAGCCTAGTAAAAACTCCAATCTTTTTAAATTTATATAAAAAAAAACCCTGCAAGTTCAAAGATAATTCTCAAAATCAAAATTCACTTAATATAAAAAAGCATACCTTGTTTGCAATTTTCAAAGATAATTTCAGTAGTGTAAGTATCAAAGTGCAATTTGGAAAGTCTCTGTATTTCCTTCAAAATAAGTAGGGCTGGGTGTTAAATGATCTCATTACCATAGTGAGTGAATAAAATTCTTACTTGAAAAATGCAATAAGAAGATTGACCATAATGATATACTGTACAAAGAGGTAGACTGCTTGAAGAAATGGAGTCAACCATGTCCCAGGACCACAGATTGAAGAGATAGTGGAATCATTTGCACACACTTTAGAAAGGAAAAATAAATAAAATTGTAATATAATCGTTAACCAAACCTGTTGCTATTTATTTATATTTACTGATATTATATATATGTCAGTATTTGTTTTTGAAAGTATATGTACAAATATTATTCACAGTAAAAAGCCTCTGGGGAGAGAGAACCAGAAATACAGAGGCAGAACATACCATCTGAAAAGTAGAGTAAGATCACACCATAACATTTCTGTAAGAAAAGTAACTGAACCACTAAAGTTTGCAGATTCCTAGTAAACTTAAAAACAGAGAAGAAGATTGCTGAATTTATCTTATGCCACAGAAGACTGAAAGTGTGGTCACACTCCCTCTAAATGTATAGACAGATTTGTTGTTGTTTGTAGGATGACATTGCTTTCTTTGTCCTTTCTCCCTTTCTCCACAAGGAACTTAGGTTTATCAGGTTACACCCATCACAGTACTCCCAAATCATTCCCACTCCTTCCTTTATCTGTAACCACTTCTCTAGGCTCTCTTCCCCAACCAGTTAATCAGCTTTCCCCCCTAATCAGTATCTATTCATTTCTAAGGTCAGATCCTTCCAGGGCACTGAAATTGTTAATATTGCCTTTCTCCTCTCCTTATGTCTTTTGAATTGTTTACTTTAAAGCAATGTCCTTTTTGTATAGATATAGATATTATGCTTTGTAACTTAGGATTTAATTGGCTTTGAATATTATTCACTCCCGGGCATCTACTTTCGCAACTTAAGCCTCAGTTGCCCTTGGTTCCTAACACCCCAAAAGCAGGGTCCTGATGAGGGACTGAATGGACCCAGGGCAAGCGTGAGCTACCCTGGCATCGAAATGGGCCAGGCAAGAGTGCTACGATTCTTAACTATAAGAGTTTGATCATAGACAAATGCTGTCATGATCCAAAGGAATGATGAGACTAGGATCCTGCTAGGAATAGGAAAGACTATTTGGCCTGAGCACTGTAGTCTGAGATTGAGATGGCCCTAGGAGAGCAATTCTATAAGTTTAAGGTATTTCTTACTGTATCCATACAAAATGATTTATATTATGAATGCTTATATGTTTGCTGGACAAGGAGAGGAGAAACACACCCATGGGATTCCGCTCTAGAGTGGGTCATCCTGCTGAGAGAGTATCTGTCCTAAAAGCGGCTTCCCCGAGGGAAAGAACTCTACCCCAATTGATTGTGACCACACCTATGTGTAATTGTTACCCCAACCCCTCATGCTTGGGATTTAACTGTACTGTAAGAGTGGGCTGGGGGATCAGAATCGAGACTCCAGAGAAGGAGGATGAAGGGGGATAGAGAAGGAGAATGAAGTAGCATGGGGGAGGAAGAAGCAGGAGGAGAATCAGAGGAGAATGGAGATGGGAATGGAATAAACTACATCTAAGACCAATCAGCCTAGCCCTTGTTCCTTCCTTCACCTGCCCATCACCACCGACCTCCCGGGGTGGGGAAAATGACGTGAGGCTACCCAATGCGGCACCGGTAGAGATAGAGCCGCTACCGCTGCTGTCTTTTTTGAATTTACACAGTTGTTGTTGTTTAGTTTTTTGGGTCACACCCAGAGATGCTGGGGGGGGGGGGGGTGTTACTACTGGCTCTACATTCAGGAATTACTTCTGGCTGTGCTTGGGGGACCAAATGGGATGCCAGGAATTGAACCCGGTTTGGCTGTGTGCAAGGCAAATGCCCTACCTGCTGTACTATCACTCTGACCCTGTATACAGATTTGAAAAGCTTCCTTTTCATAGCTTCAACAGGGAATGTTTCTGAAGCCAAAAGTGAACATAAACAAAGGAAAGAACTTTAATACCAAGCAAAGACTTATGAGGAATAAGGTAAAACTGATTTTAAAAAGAGCACAGATTACAATAATCATAAATTAGTGATAATTTTAAGATATCCTAAGTTTATAATATATTGTCTTCGAGTTTAGTTATTTTAAAACAGTGGTCACAATACCCAAAAGGAGAGAGAGAACAAAAGGGAATGCCCTGCCACAAACGTAGGGTGAGATTGGCGGGGGGGGGGGGGGGGGGGGGGGGAGGGGGGTGTGTGTTTGAGGGTGGGAGGGATACTGGGAACTGTGGTGGTGGGAAATGGGCACTGGTGGAGGGATGGGTGTTTGGTCATTGTATAATTGAAACCCAAGCACAAAAATGTGTAAGTCTACAAATGTACCTCATGATATCTCACTAATAAAAGTTAAAAAAAAAAAAACAGTGATCTTCTGGGGCTGGAGAAATAGCACAGTGGATAGGGCATTTGCTTTGCAGGTGGCTGACCCGGGTTCAATTCCCAGCATCCCGTATGGTCCCCCGAGCACCGATAGGAGTAATTCTTGAGTGCAGAGCCAGGAGTAACCCCTGTGCATTGCTGGGTGTGACCCAAAAAATAATAAAAAAAAAAGTGGTCTTCAACCACTAGTATGCAGGACAGGTGCCAGTCCTAAGGTTAAGAAGGTGAAAGCACAATGATTTTAAAAAACATATGCCCCATGGGGCTGGAGAGACAGTACGGTGGATAGCATGCTTGCTTTGCACATAGCCAACCCAGGTTTGATCCCCAGCACCTTGTATGGTGCCCAAGCCCTGCAAGGACCCCTGATTGCAGAGACAGCAGGAAGTCCTGCGCACATCTGGATGTGGCCCCCAAACAAACCAAGAAACGCCAGCTATATATATACACTAGTAGTAAAATTCTCATCTTGTCTCTCATTTGATTTTACAAAGTGGTTTTATTGCCAAGCTGACGTACAAGATCCTTTCCCGTCTTAAAAAAAAGTCCTTGGGCTGGAGAGAAAAACCATGGGAAAATTGCTTGTCTTGCCTGAGAGGCAGGAGAAATTGCTCAAAGGAATCACTGAATTAATGCCTGGCCCTAGAGCCAGGAGTAGCTCAGCACCCTGTATGTGTGTCAGGGAGGAGGAAGGGAGAGAGAGGGAGGAAGAGTCTCTTTCCTCCTGTTACTAGATACTACGGAGAGCCTTAGCAGAAAGGAAACCTCTATCCATCAAAGTGATGAGAGTTGAGAGGTGAAAAAGAAGAGGTGTCCTGAACTATGAATCAATGAGAAGGTCATTCTACTTCTGCCCTTTGTTATATGAGCTAATAAATATCCTTAGCTGTAAGTCAGTTTAGGCAAGGTTCCATTATTTGTATAGCTGAAAAACTTAAAATATTCCCCTCCCCAGCAGCCTCAATGGCTTTCTGTAACAGGCCTTTCGAAATCAGTACACTGTGGAAGTACTTTAGGATAGTGGTAATGCTTTGGCTTTAAAACATAAAATGACCGAAAGATGAATTCATAAACGTAACTCCTTACCATCAATTTCATATGCATAAACTTCACCAAAAATCATCCAGTAAGGCTGAAAAACAATATCTTTAGCAAGTGTCCAAGATGGTTCTTCACGAGGATAAAGTATTGCCTTTCTGGGAACACCAAAACTAAGTAATACAAGAGCCATAATCACTACAATGTAGAACATATTGGCCACCTGTTAAAAAACAGACACCGTTAAAATATCTGGAATGAAAACATAATGAGCAATTTTCACCCTAAAAATGTTTTGTTTTTTTCCTAACAGATAAGCAGAATCTGAGTTTTTTAACATAACAACATCCATACTGGGTGTTGCTCAAAGGTCAATCTCACAAGTGCCCCAGGGACAATGCAGTCCTAGGACCAAACCTGGGCCTTCCACATGCAAAGCATGTACAACAGCTATTGGCGCCATCTTCCTTGCTCATCATATTTTTTTTTCTTTTTTCTTTTTGGGTCACACCCACCGATGCTCAGGGGTTACTCCTGGCTCTGCACTCAGGAATCACTCCTGGTGGTGCTCAGGGGACCATATGGGATGCTGGAAATTGAAGCCAGGTTGGCCGCGTGCAAGGCAAACGCCCTCCCCACTGTGCTACCACTCCAGCCCCTTTAGGTACCTTTTAATTATATATACAGCTATGGAAATGGAAAGGAATATAAAGCATAAAGTGAACAGACTGGATGGACAAACTATCACATGGTCATGGTCCTCCTATTGTTCATCGATTTGCTCGAGAGGATCCAGTAACATTGTGAGACTTCTTACTGCGTTTGGCATATCAAAGACATCAGTGGGAGCTTGCCAGGCTTTGCCGTGTGGGCGAGATACTCTCGGTAGCTTGCCGGGCTCTCCGAGAGGGGCAGAGGAATCAAACTCGGGTCGGCCAGGTTGGCTGCATGCAAGGCAAACGCCCTACCTGCTGTGCTATTGTTCCAGCCCAAGGACAAACTATAAATATATATATATACACATATACACACATTTAGACTTCATCTCTTAAAAATTCTGTTAAATATTCCTTTTATATTAAGTTAGAGCTGGGTCTGTGACTTGCAAATAAAGAGTTTTAATCCCCTAAAAATTTCGGTGTTTTTTTTTTTTTTCTTTTTGGGTCACACCCGGCGATGCACAGAGGTTACTCCTGGCTCTGCACTCAGGAATCACCTGAGTGATTCTCCTGGAAGTGCTCAGGAGACCTGTTGATATGAACACCCCAGTAAGAATGGTAATTAAAGGTCAGACAATGAGGTACTATTCAGGAAAAGAATATGGGTTCCATAAAATTATACAGCAAAGAAACCTGATCCATGTGTAAGAGACTTAAAAAAAAAAATCAGCCCTGAAAAAAGTCATATGGGAGCTTATTGGAGCTTAAATGAAGAATAAACCCAAATCAATTAGCTAAAAAAGCGAAGAGAATGGGTCTAAAAAAAAAAGTCATTTTAAGGAGTAAGAAAACGAAGGTCAATGTAGCCTGAGCAACAGCAACAACAACAAAAAAAGATAAGGGATACAATTTAGATTAAAAAAAAAATCAACAACCTAAATGGGCAGTGTTTGAATTTCATTTAAAAAAAATTAAATTCTAAAGAAATATAAAATCCATTAAAACAATTAGTGGGAGCCCAAGGGTGGGGGTGGGGATCTTCCCAAGCATTTAAGGAGCCTGGAGACCACTCTTGGGATCCCCTGGCCCAGCTGTGAAGGGCTAACTGTTCAGAGTCCAGACCTCGCGAAGCGGTGCTGGGGGCCAACAGTGCCACGGCCAGAGATACTGGGGGTGTGTGGGGAGATGTTTGCAGCGCATCACATTTAGGGTCTTACTTATCTCTCCACTCTCTAAAACAATTTTTTTAAGGAGTAGTGGTATGCAGATTTGCATTTTAAAGTAATTTCTCCAACTGTGATGTCGATTTAAGAAAGAGTAAAGTGGCTGTGAGAAGACAAGATTTACTAGACGTTCATGCGTGCCAAACAAGAATGAACTGGTTTAGGAAAGTAGCAATAAGAATAATCCCTTCAGATTAAGAAGCTAATAAATTCCTGTTCTTCATTTTGATCTTAAAAAACAACAACAACAACAAAAAAACCCCCCAAGCATTTCAGGATAAAAGGATTAAAACAAGACTTTCTGATGAAGTTATGAAATTTATATACAAGTGGTACTACATGGAAAGTATCATGTTAAGCGAAATGAGTCAGAAAGAGCGGGATAGACACAGAAAGATTGCATTCATCTGGGGAACATAAAGCAACAAAAAGGGAGAGTAACACCCAGGAATGGCTGAGATTAGTACCAGGAATTTTGCTCCATGAATGGAAGGCCAGCCACAGGCTCTAGGTGAAAAGGAAGCTCAGACAGAGAAGAGAGCACCAAATAAAGGGTGTTGTGAGGACCCTCCCAGGGTGGGAGAATCACGCTGAAAGTAGTCTATAGACCAAACATGATTGCCACTCAATGCCTCTCTAGCAAAACACAGTATTCAAAAGAAGAGAGAGAGAACAAGGGGGAATACCCTGCCACAGAGGCAGGATGGGACGGGTGGGGGGGGATGCTGGGACCCGTGGGGATGGATGACGGGCACTGGTGGAGGGATGGGCACTTGATCATTGTATAACTGAAACCCAAGCACAAAATTTGTGGGCCTATAACTGTGCCTCATGGTTTTTCACTAATAAAAAAAGAAAAAAAAAAAAGACTAAAAAAAAAAACACAAGACTTTCTAACCTTATTCCAAGTACTTCTTCAAAGTTATTATCCTTATGGAATGGACCATTATGTAAATAAACATTCACCATGAAATAACCATTATGTAAATAAAACACAAATAACATTCAAATGAAACTACAGGAACACATTTTACAACTTAAAATATTAATAAGCATGAGTATCATCAGCTGCCTTTGAACTTACCATTTTTCCAATCATCATTACATAAGGTCCTGCCTGTTGATTTACAGCAAGAAAATCTAGCAAACGCACATACCAAAATATAATGTTAAGACAGTAAATTAATCTTCCTGCCACAAAAACATTATTATCATATGCATTCTCAAAGTTCCACTTTGCTCCAAATCTCAGTCCAAATCCAATGAAGAAAGAAATGATGGCAATTGTATCACTAATATTGAAGTAATCACTAAACCACACTTTAATCTTCTGATTTATCTTTCCAGCTTCGGACATAAAGATCTAAAAGTTAAAAATAAATACATCAAAATCCATTCATCCTCATATATAAAAACATATAATACCATCATTCAACTTTAAGTCAAAGTAGAATCATCTGTGTGTTAAAAATTTCCAAGTCCTACAGCTGGAGAGAGAGAGTATACAGGAGTTAAGGATCATGCCATGCATACCACCAGCCCTGGTTCAATCCCTGGTACCAGTGTGTGGCCCCTGGAGGCCCTCAAGCACAGCTGGGAATCATCAGTATTCTTGGGCCCCTGCACTGAACCTGTAGGACAAGGATTGCTGGAAGCTACCTCTGGAACCCCTCACAGAACCCCGGGGGAGCAAACACAAAAATTTGAAGTATTTTTGGTTATCTTTGCATTTATGATATATTTCATAAACAAAACAATTTGATATTAAACAAGCTATTTCGTGTCCTTATATTCTATGTGTCTGTAAACATATATACATATTAGTATATATAAAATACATATATCTTCAAAATATAAATATATAAAAGTAAATGGCTTGTTCAAGGTCATACTAAGAATCTGAAAAATCTTAGAGAACAATTCTCTAGACTCGAAATAAGAGAAACTTTTAAAAAGTTATTCATAGTGTATAAAATACTGACAAGTCTCCTTTCTATATTTCTTCTTCAATCAATTTACAGGCTATCTCACTAAGGAAACAACACTAAGGAACCCATATATTACTGTCTAATGAATTCTAGTAATCATCTAGTATAAATTCTAGTAATTTATGCATATACATGTAAACGTATCTCTGCTGAGAGCTAGAGAGAACGCAAAGGCAAAGGCACTTGCAAGGATGCGGCTGACCTGCAGCATATGACGCCTCAAGTGCCAATTAGGAGTGACTCCCAAGCACTACCACCTGCTGATTAAACACCCAAAAGGAAACAAAAATCTCTGCACCTTGCTTTTATCATGTGGAAACCAAATTTATCCAAATCTGATGTTATGCCAATAGACTGCATACGTATGGACCTTGGCATGCTAAGAAATAAGAAATTTCTAAGAAGCTATTTGGGAGTGGGAAGACCCACGCCTGGCAGTGGCCAAGGAATATTCCTGACTGGACGCTCAGACAAACACGCAATGCTGCTAACAAATGCAAGGTTCCTCCTATGTGCAAATCATGCCCGTGTTGATTTTTAGAAAAGCAAGTATAAGTCTGAAGTCACCAGCTACTGAAATTATGAATAACACATATAGCAAACGCACCCATAAATCCATACATGCACCCAAACAAAACCACTCACTTCCACAGACAATTTTTGGCAGGGAAACTATATACATACCTCACGGACTTTCTCAATCGCGTAGGTAAATATATAAGCAATAACAATCCATTCTTGAACTGAAGGTTGTTGTTCCATTTGTACAAGGACCACAAATGTATAAAGCATCAAAAACCCTAAGTATGCCAACTAAAAAAAAAAGATAAATTAATTACACAATAAACGTTTTACTTGTGAAGAGTTTTCATGCATGTACATGAAGAAAAAGAAATCCTTGTCGTGTTCAAAGCTTCAATCATAGGACATTTTAATGGGGGCCGGGGATATAGCTCAAGCAATAAGCACAAGATGACTTTCCAATTCTCTGGAACTTTATCCCTAAACCCAGAGGCTGCTAAGTTTGGACTATACTAAAGAAACAAGCAAATAAAAAGCTTTTTTTTTTTTTGGCGAGGGGGTTACACCCGGCAATGCACAGAGGTTACCTTCTGGCTTTGCACTCCTGGCAGAGCTCGGGGGAAATATATGTGATGATGGGAATCGAACCCGAGTCAGCCACGTGCAAGGCAAACACCCTACCTGCTGTACTACTGCTCAAGCCCCAAAAATGAAAAGCTTTGATGACTAAAGTAAATCTTCGGGGGCTGGAGCAATAGCACAGCAGGTAGGCATTTGCCTTACACGCGGCTGACCCGGGCTCGATTTCCAGCATCCGATATGGTCCCCTGAGCAGTGCCAGGGGTAATTCCTGAGTGCAGAGTCAGGAGTAACCCCTGTGCACTGCCAGATGTGACCCCCCCCCAAAAAAAAACTAAAGTAAATGTTCAGCTGGAGCGATAGCACAGTGGTAGGGCGTTCGCCTTACAAGCGGCCAACATGGCAGACCCGAGTTCGATTCCTTTGCCCCTCTCGGAGAGCCCGGCAAGCTACCGAGAGTATCTCGCCCGCACGGCAGGGCCTGGCAAGCTCCCTGTGATGTATTCGATATGCCAAACACAGTAACAACAAAGTCTCCAATGGAGACGTTACTGGGCCCGCTCGAGCAAATCGACGATCAACGGGAGGGCCTTTACCTTTACCTTTAAATGTTCAGCTGAATTTTTCAATCAAAACAGAAATGGTCTTGGAGATGGAGAGATTGCTCAATGCGCTGAATATATGTTTTGCATGTGGGATGCACAGATCCCTGGTTGGTTGTGGCCAATACCACACACCATCCCTCAAAATAGAAATGACCTCCAAGATACAAAAGTGTTGTTCTAAAAACGCTGTCAAGCTTTCAGAGAAGGAAATGCAATCATGTCCTGAGGAAGGTGTTGGGTGGGAAAACAGTCGCTCAACAACACTCAAATGCTCATTTTTGTACAAAGTCCTTGGTATATTTCAAAAATATAAAAATGAAAAACTAAGTAAAAAACTTAAGTTTTCCTGGAATGGAGAGTGAAAAATTCATTCACGTAACCTCTGGATAGCTCTACAGGCTAAACGCAGGCTTCGCACTGAGGTGCACATTTGACCCATAGTACCACGGGATCTTCTAAGAACCTCCACAAATGAAGTTAAAATTAGAGGATGTGGGAAATTCTTTGCTTGTATGAGATGTCCTGGGTGTGAACACCAGATCTTCTCCTACCCATAAAGGACAAATCTCATGTGTTTCTTCAAGTCTATTTCTTTATGAACATATTTACTCTTTAATGTAGTAAAGGGGACAGAGATAGTACAGAAGGTAGGGTGTGTGCCTTACACATGGTGACCTGGGTTCATTCCCCCGCATTCCATATGGTCTCCTGAGCAATGCCAGGAGTGATCCCTATTGCAGTCAGGAGTATAACCCCTAAGCACTGCTAGCTGTGGCCCCCAAACAAAAAACTCTGTGTGCGTGTGTGTGTTAATAACATCTGTGGCAGGAAAGTGAATTATGTACCCTAATATGATTAAAGAAGGAACATATCACCTACAGAATCTAGATCATCATTTTTCAACCACTGGTCTACTGCAGTGGTTGTAACTGACAGTCCATGGACCTGTTTGCAGGAGAGTTGCCAGTCCATAGATGTAAAGAGACTGGAGAACACTGATCTAAATTATTTTTCACCATCATCAATTAAGTGAAAAACAGGTGCATTTCCAAAATGTTACACTTTACCTGCAAAATCCTAAAGCACAAAGAAATCATAAGAGTGTGTCAGACTCTTGTCAGTTAACCACATCAGTGTTTTCATTTTTTAAATATTTTTATTTTGGGGGTTTGGGGCCACAACAGACAATGCTCTGGGGTCAGTTACTCCTGTCTCTCTGCTCAGGAATTACTCCTGGTGATAGTTGAGAGATTATATGAGATGCCGGTGATTGAACCCAGTTTAGTTCCATGCAAAACAAGCACTCTACCTGCTGTTCTATTGCTCCAGGCCCCCATAATCAATATTTTTAGAAGATGATTTGCATTTACTACTAAGGTATATGATCAACTGTGTTTTGCAAGTTTCTAGTTTCAATCAGAGCTGACCAAGATTTGCACGTGTGCATGAAACCAAGCCAAACTTACTACTCTTTAAAATGGTAAATGGGGGCCAGAGCGATAGTACAGCAGGTAGGGTATTTGCCTTGCATAAAGCTGCCAATCTGTTTTGATTCCCAGCATTGAATAGGGTCCCCCAAGCACTGCCAGGAATAATTCCTGAGTGCAGAGCCAGGAGTAACGCCAGAGCACTGCAGGTTATGACCCAAGTCAAAAAGATAAAAATAAATAGATAAAATGGCAATTGGCTTTTCAGTGATCTATGTTTTATCAAGATTAGCACGAACTCTAGTCAGAAAGAAGGTCTAAGGAAAAAAAAAATATGCTCAATTAAAAATCATACCGTGTTAAACCAGAATTTTACAATTGGTGCATGATAAAAGGCATAAAACTTTCGTGTGATTGGAAGCTTTTTTGATTTTATTTGTATTTCCATTTCATTCTTTCCTTCACTGCTGTCCAATATTCTTACTTCTTTAAACACTTCCTAAAATAAATAAAAAGAATAGTTACTGTATATTTACCCACATTAATTTGCATTTATTTAAATTGTTTTCCTTCTTACCATGGGTATCTCTTCTGCTATGTTCTGAAAGTTGTTTTCACTATCCTCCATTGTCATTTGATGGGCATCTTGGGATTGTGGAATATGGGACATTTCAGCCTTAGTTTTATACTCTAGCATTAGTATAGCAGGTGGAACTAAAATGCTTAAAATAACCTAAAAATGTAAAAACAAGTATTTGCATTTTAAACTAATTAAAGAATATTATCAAGACTATAAAGCAACACAAATTCACTAAATAGTAGTAGCTGTTTTGCTCTTCGAAGGGTAAGGGGAAAAAAAACCCCTTCACTTTCCTTAACTATTTAGAGAGACACTTGAATTGTTTCTAAGAATAAACAAAACTTATATGAAGGCAGAAAAAAAGATATAGTCATTATCAGAGACTCTTAAGAATCGTATATCAGGGTCAGAGAGAAGGTACAGGATTAAGGCGCTTGCCTTTCAATGCAGCTGTGGCAAGTCTGATCCTTGGCATTAAATATGCCCCCACCCCCAAATAAATAAAAACCAAACAGAAAAAAAAAACCATCCTCTCAAGCACTGTTGGGGATCACTTCTGAGCACAGAGTCAGGAAAAGCCCTAAGCACTGCCAGCTGTGGTCCAACTCCACACCCCCACATATTTAAAAAAATCATCAGATTACTCTGACCAGAAAAAAAAACCTTTTTTTCCTTAAACAAAACTCAGGTCTTATTAAATTAAGATTAAGTTTTGGGCTGGAGCGACAGCACAGGGGTAAGGTGTTTGCCTTGCATGAGGCCAAGCAACCCGGTTGGCCCAGGTTTGATTCCTCTGTCCCTCTCGGAGAGCCCGGCAAGCTACCAAGAGTATCTCACCCGCATGGCAAAGCCTGGCAAGCTCCCCGTGATGTATTCGATATGCCAAACACAGTAACAACAAGTCTCACAATGGAGAGGTTACTGGGCTCGTTTGAGCAAATCAATGAACAATGGGAGGACAGTGCTACAGTGCTTAAGTTTTATTCCTGAATCTCTTTGCAAAGCATCAAATATTACTGATCCCCCCTCCTAAGAAAAGGCAGTCGGGCGGCGGGGGGAGGTGGCAGAGAGACAGCAGAGTAGACAGCAAGCTTGCCTTGCATCAGCTGACCTTGGCAACGCCCCAAGCAATGTCAGAGATGATCTCTGAATAACCCCTGCGCAAACTACATGTGGCCAAAAGAAAAAAATTAAATTTCTCTCTTCTTTTATTCTTATCACATACTTCATTATCAAATTGCTTCAATATATACCTTGTACCAGGAATTTTTCCTCATATTCAGCCTTCCCATCCACATATCAGATAACAACATTTGTGTACAGGTGTGGGCTACAAAAGGTCTAAGTCTTGAAGAAACTGCTAATTTAAGGCAGGTGGAATTACTCCAGTTTTTCAGTTCATAAGTGAGCAATTTCATAGCCATGGTTTCATCTTGTCTGAAAGATTGTTCTAATAATTCCACTGCCAACTGACCAAAATCACTGTCAAAAGATAAAAGCCAAAAACATCAAGAGTTTACCAAATTGTTTTAAACCATTTAAAATGCATTCAGAATATGCTCCACTTTTAAATATTTCAGAGTCAAGAAACTACCAGGAATTATGTTTTTAGATATGTACTATTATGTGAAAACCATGTCACATCAAGAACACAACTGAGGGCCAGAGAGATAGTACAGAGGGAAGGGAGTTTGCCTTGCATGCGGCCAACCCAGGTTTGATCCCCTCCATCCCATATGGTCCCCTGAGCATCACCAGGGGTAATTCCTGAGTGCAGAGCCAGGAGTAACCTCTGAGCATCATTGGGTGTGACACAAAAAGCAAAACAAACAGAAAAACCCAGGACTGAAGAATCAGGGTATTTCTCAAAGCACTTTCCTTCTGATCCTAAAAACAAAGCTACAGTCTCATAGGAAAGTCAAGCTGACAATCTTAACCACAGTGCTCTGTTCAGAAAGTCTCTATACATCACTCGACATAAGAATTGGCACCCATCAGGGAACAAACACGTAAACAGGAAGTAACCTAAACATAAAAAACAATCTGAATCTTAAATACCTTTGTGATCCCTGCTTGAATTCTTTTTTAATAACTAACCTCGCTCTCTACGAAAAAGGACCAATTTGGGAAGAAAGTTCCTATCAAAAAGCATCAAACGCAGTTTTATAGCTTGTGTATATTATCCTACCACCCAAAATGCTCTTCTAGTTGAATTAAACTTATTTCGTTGGGCCCAGATTAAATCTTCTTTCCATAATGCTTCAAATCAATCTCTCCCTCTCCCTCTTTCTTCCCTCCCTCCCTCCGCCACACCCAGCAATGCTCAGGGGTTCCTGGCTCAGCACTCAGGAATTACTCCTGGCAGTGCTTGGGGAACCATATGGGATTCTGGGGATTGAACCCGGGTCAGCCGCATGCAAGTCAAAGACCTACCCACTGTACTATCATTCTGGCCCCCAAATATGACTTTTTCTAATCTACTAGCATATGTGATTGTTAAACTGGCACCTGGCATTTCTTATAGAAATTTTTGGACTGCAAACTTTAACAACAGCCGATTTCTCACACACACACACACACACACACACACAAAAGCAACAGAGTTTCTAACTAAAAAAAAAAAAGTCTATTTATTTATTGGTTGGGTTTTTGGGCCACACTTGACAGTGCTCAGGGCTTACTTATGGCCCTTGGTCAGGAATCAACCCTATGTGGCTTGTGGAGCCATACACAAGTGCCGGGGATCAAACCCTGGTTAACTGGGAGCCAGGCAAGTGCCCTACCTGCTGTACTATCTCTTTAGCCGTACTTAATATATTTTTAAAAACTTTTAATTATGCCAATAAAGTTATACATAAATACACATATCCCTGTTATAAGCTCCAGCTGAACATATGCTCTATTTCATATTTTATTTTTTGGTTTTGGGGCCATACCCAGCGATGTTCAGGGCTCACTCCTGGCTCTGTGTAAAGGGATCAATCCTGGCAGTGCTCAGGGGACCATATAGTATAATCTGGGTTGGCTGCATACAAGGCAAGAATCCTGCCCATCATACTATTATTGCTTCAGCATGCCAATTTTGTATTTTCAAAATGTCTCAAGTATTTAATGTGTCAAATAAATACTCACTTAGAATACTGCTTCAATTCCTCTGAAGTATCATCTACAAGGTCACTCTGCTTTGCTTCATATGCCATTGAACGATAGATCTTACAGGCGACTAATGCTTTAGCCATTGATTCTTCACCATGCTGCCAGAGAAAACGAGCCATAACCTGCCTCTTCATAAGACATGCCCAAATCAACAGTTCATTAAGTGGGTAAGGGAAGCGCTTGGTTTCTGGGTCATCAATATCTACAATTTCATCTTTGGTTCTTTTCTTTTTTCCTTCATCCATAGTTGTATCAATCTTCAAAGGAAAATACAAATTAGAAGGTTCACTATAATACGGCCATATGATATTCAAGCTAATGATAATCTTTATAAAATCTCAACACTATTCTTCAATTTCATGAAGCTGCACAAATAGGAATACTATATATATTTCACATATGTGGCTTTTATTATAGCTCAAAATTCATCATTAAAAAACGGCACTTCCAAAAAAGGAAAAGTCTTCATAAAAACATTATTGCCAAGATTAAAGAAAGGACCTAGACATTTTAACTAGTAGCTGGTAAAAAAATCATAATCTTAATAAAAGTTTAGTTAACACCTCTTATCCGTGGTCAAGTAAGTAAAATGGAGTAAGAAATTAGGCAGTTAAGCATTTGTCATTTTTTTTTAAAATCTGGTTTTACCATAGTTACATATAAGAAACTTAGTTCACAGTAATTGTACATGGGAAAAGAAAGAAAGATATCTAAAATCAAAATAATTCCTATTAAAGCCAATATTTTTTTATTTCATAATATCAAGTAATGATCTAGAACACAATCCAGAATATAGAAAAGGTAGTATTTAAAGAAATATACCTTTGGTCGGTAGGGCTGTGCTGTTTTAATAAAATGATTATGTCTCATTTTTTCCTTTTTATCTGCTCTATTGCCAAAAGATTCATGACTCTTTCGCAACTGAGGGGTGCTGCTGGAGGTATTCCGGCCAGACCTCTGGAAACAAAGGCTTTTTTGTTTTTATGGGTTTAAATGTGCTAATTACAAAAATTCAAAAATAAGTCTTTATATACTTCAAAGTATGTGTACAGTAACACATACATGCTTTTTATAGGAATTTGAATTACATTTTATTGTTATTACAATCTTAAAGTCTCGTATTTTTAAGGACAACACTACTTTCAGTATCCTATTAAGAACATTTTCACTTTCAAGGTGTATGAGTCAATTTTAAAGTACATACATGTCCGCCAATATATTACATACCCGGTTATTTCCACCAAGGCTATTATATATTAATCGAAAACGCTTCCGAGTATAGGTGCATCTATAGGTTCCTCCCATTAGATATTCAATAACAAGTCCTATATCAATTAGAGTGATTTTATATCCTGGAGGAAGGTTTCCCTGCAAAAGAAAAAGTAATTGTAAATCAAAAGGAATAATATTTCTCAGTAATTCCATGATATACTCAGGAATTGCCTACTCCACAAATAATAATAGTTGTTATAGGAAGCCCAATTGTGACAGCTATTTTTTTTTTTTTTTGCTTTTTGGGTCTTGAGATTTTATCAGTCTCTCCTTTCTCAAATCTCTTCGATAGCCATGTCCACTTGCCGACATACCAAATTCCACAGGATGGATATGTCGTTCCCAACGTTCTCCCTTCCGAAATCCGACACGCCATTTCGTCGGTAAAGAAACAAACAGCACCCGGCCCAGACAAGGTCAGACTGAACACCTGAAGAACCTGCCGTTAGTACTCATCAATACACTGGCTCGGCTCTTCACTCGCTACCTGTCTGAATGCAAGGTTCCGTCCCAATGGAAAACCAGCAGGACCGTACTACTGTTCAAGAAGGGAGACATCCATGACATTGGCAACTATCGCCCGATCTGCCTATTGTCTGTCATCTACAAGTTGTTCACTCGAGTCATCCTAAATAGGATTGGCAGAACACTAGATGAAGGACAACCATGCGAGCAAGCCGGGTTCCGCAAAGGATTCAGCACCATCGACCATATCCACACGATAACCAAGCTCATTGAGGTTTCTCGGGAGTTCAAGATGCCGCTCTGTTTAACGTTCATTGACTTAAAGAAGGCCTTTGATTCTGTTGAGACGGAAGCGGTCATTGAAGCCCTAGCCAATCAGGGCATTCAAGCCCAATACATCAGGATCCTCCGTGAGCTGTATTGCGGATTCACTACCAGGATCTCACCATTCTACAAAGAAGTGATCGTTGACGTCAAGAGAGGGGTGCGGCAGGGTGATACCATTTCACCGAAACTCTTCAGTGCCACCCTCGAGAACATCATGCGACGACCGGAATGGGAAGGAATGGGAGTGAAGATAGATGGTCGGCAACTACACCACCTCCGCTTTGCTGATGACATGGTTCTAATAACACCAAACATCAGCCAAGCGGCACAAATGCTGAACGACTTTGACCGTGAATGTGGAAAGGTCGGACTACAGCTGAATCTTACGAAGACAATGTTTATGAGAAACAGCCTTGTTCCTGATGCCCCATTCGCTCTCAACGGAACAACCATCTCTGAATGCAACAGCTATGTGTACCTAGGTCGAGAAGTCAACATGACAAATGACCTGGCACCCGAGCTGCGCAGGAGGAAGAGAGCGGCTTGGAACGCCTTCAAGAGCGTTGACGAAATAGCTAAGAGGATGAAGAACCTCTGGATCCGGGCACATCTCTTTGATTCCACTGTTTTTCCTGCATTAACATATGCCTCAGAGACCTGGGCCCTATACAACCAGGATGAGAACACTATTCGGGTCTCCCAAAGAGGAATTGAAAGAGCTATGCTTGGAATATCATGTTTCACTCAAATGAGAGAAAGAATCTGGAGTTCTGATATCCGTCGATGATCAAAACTCAGGGATGCTGTCTCGTTTGCCAAGGTGTCAAAACTCAGATGGGCTGGTCACGTAATGAGATTTAAAGACGACCGCTGGACTAGAGCTATTACGGACTGGATTCCACGGGATGTCAAAAGACTGCGTGGCTGCCCACCTACCAGACGGTCAGACTTCTTCATCAAGATCATGAACGATCAGTTTGAGGCTCTTCATGTTCCCAGAGCGAACAGACGCCATTGGGCCACACTAGCACGCGACAGGGACAAATGGATATGTTACTGGCGCCCGCTCGAGCAAATCGACGATTAACGGAAAGTTAAGTGATTAAGTGCTTTATGGGTCACACCCGGCGATGCTCATGGGTTACTTCTGGCTCTGCACCCAGGAATCACTCCTGGCAGTACTCAGGGGACCATATGGGTCACCGGGAATTGAACCCGGTGCAAGGTAAACGCCCTACCCGCTGTGCTATTGCTCCAGCCCCTTAACTTTTTTATTGAATCATTGTGAGACAGACCCTTACAAGTTCATGATTGGATTTCAGTCATACAGTATTCCAACACCCATCCTTCCACCACTGTATATTTCCCAGCACTAGTGTCCCCCAGGTTCCCTCCCATCATCCCCATCTGCCTCTATGGCAGGTGCTTTTTTCCTTTCCCCTCCTCTCTCCTTCCCCAACCCCTACTTTGGGCACTGTGGCTTGCAATATTGATGTTGAAAAGTTATAAAGAATATCCCTTTACCTACTTTTAATCCTCAGATCTTGTCCAGTGTGATCATTCCCAGCTATTATTGTCATACTGGTCTCTTCTCTATCTTATCTACCCTCACCCCCACACATACTTGTGGATAGTTCCAACCACTGACCGGTCTTCCTAATCCCTGTTTTCCCTGGCCATGGATATTAGTCTTCTACTATATATATATTTTTATATACCACAAATGAATGCAGTAATTCTATATCTGTCCCTCTCCTTCTGACTCATTTCACTTAGCATGATACTCTCCACGTCTAACCATTTAGAGGCAAATTTCATAACTTCATTTTTCCTAACACGAACTATCTTTAGAGAAGAGATCTGCTGCAGGGTTTCCCTTTGTAGACGGGGGTTTGAAGGTCTGAGATCTCAAAAGTTATGGCTCACAGACCACAGAATACAGCAAAAAGACAATGTGATATCTTCATTTCCTGAATTTATAAAGGGGCTAAGCAACTTGTTCCTTTAACTCCCCATAAGCAACTTCTACGAGTCAAATATTCCATTTCAAGATGGCATACATGAATTATTCTCCTACAAAAAATAATGCTACGAGTATCATGTTTCTAAATGAGACTGTAACTGCATACGGAATTCGTAATCTTGAAATCAGTTTTGGAAGAAGCATTCAAAGGGCTCTTTTAAGTACAGAAGAAACTTCCCAACATGTGGCAGTTGAGCATGGAACTCACTAATGGTGCGTATGGTTGCCTTCTATTAGATTAAGAAAGGTTAAAAGCACAGCAATTAATCATCACAAATGAACTTTTATTAATACATTTTCTGATAATTCCATTTGCCATTCCTTTAAGTTTGTTTGTGCAAATAATATGAAATAAATTTGTTATATGCCTACCAAAGGGCAAACTTGGGGTGGGGGGACATTGGTGGTGAGACTGGGAATATTGTATACCTTAAGTAACTCCATTATGAACAACTCTGTAATCAGTGTCTTCATAAAAAATTGTTTTAAATGACTATGAATTTTAGAACTATTACTTCACAAAATACCCCAAAAGAAAATTATCAGTGTATCAAGTTTAGTTGCTACAGAATGGCCTGAGATTGAAAAATCAGTATTATATATTTAGTCACTGTCAACCCTGGATTAAAAAAAGGAAGGAAAAGTATACATCTCAGCATTTTTATTGGAAAAACTTGCCTTGGAACAGCCTGGGGATTACTGGTAGAGCACCTGCCCCGCACCACCCCACACTGTGTCTGAGTTAAATTCCTGGCTTTGCTGGTATAATCCACACACAACAGCCAACTGTGCGGCAACATGACCTAGTGTACAACCCACAATGAATCAAAATAATACAAAGCAACAGACAAGAAAAGAAACAAACGTCCCCTGAAGACCACCATTGTTATTTCCCTCAATGAAAATAAATTTTATTTACAGTGCCAGGAAAAATTAATTTCTTGAAACACAAAGAAGATACACTGCCAATGATCTCCTGTATGGACATTATGGACTGAAATATTTCACTGGAGTATTGTAAATACTGGAGTATTGTAAAATTCTTCTCACTTTTATCTCAAATTACTGAAAACTTGGCTTAATTCTGTACTATTCTTTTTCGTGGTTTCTATTGGTCTTTACTCCTATCTCACAATAAAGTTAGTCCTAATTTTAGAAGATGTTATAAAAAAATTCTAGGTTCTATTTCTAAGTTTTTTGGGACACTGGCAAGATAGAAATGGTTTTTGCAAACAACATTTAAAAACAAAACAAAACAAAAAAATCAAAAATGATGCCTTACCTGTTTCACATCTCGAACAAGGTGAAATAGCATTGGATTAGTTGGACCTTGTTTCTTTAGGAAAAAATAAATAAAAAGAAACTATTACTTATCTTCTAAAATAACATCAACAACTTTTTTATTTATAGGCCTTTCATTAAATTACTTGTACAAAATTATATAGTGTCAAAGTCAAATAAATTTTGTTCACAACATGGAAGCTGTAACAATGTTATGTTGTCATGCTTACCATCAATACAATGCATAATTTGTAATACTGTTTTTTTGTTTTGTTTTGGTTTTTTGCTTTTTGGGTCACACCCAGGGATGCTCAGGGATCACTCCTGGCTCTGCACTCAGGAATTACTCCTGGTGGTGCTTGTGAGACCATATGGGATGCTGGGAATTGAACCTGGGTCAGCTGTGTGCAAGGCAAGAGCCCTACCCGCTATGCGATCACTCCAGCCCCATAATTTGTAATACTTTTATTTTCTAAAAGCCATGCCAATATGTGCAGCCTTTACAAACATATCTTAGATTTAAGTTTGTTGTTCTTCCAATGATGATGAAGGTGTATGTTGTTTCTTGTTAAAAAGTCTGTCTTTATCTTTTCTGGGGGTTTTGGGCCATACTCAGCAATATTCAGGGGTTTACTCCTACACTCAGGAATCACTTCTTGCAGGCTCAGGGAGCCATATGGGATGCCAGGGATCGAACTCAGGTTGGCTACATGCTAAGAAAGCAAGTGCCCTTCCTGCTGTCCTGTCTCTCTAGCCCAAGTCTCTTCCTACCACTAATCAAACTTGAACCATCTAGATTTTTTTTTTTTTTTTGCTTTTTGGGTCACACCCAGCGATGCTCAGGGGTTATTCCTGGCTCATGCACTCAGGAATTACTCCTGGCGGTGCTCGGGGGACCATATGGGGTGCTGGGAATCAAACCTGTGTCGGCCATGTTGGCTGCGTGCAAGGCAAACACCCTACCCGCTGTGCTATCGCTCCAGTCCCGAACCATCTAGCTTTTAATATTTATGTATATGCCATCTTCTCCTTATTACCTTATTTTCTACTTATGTATACTTCAGGCGAAATATGTTTCATTTTATAGTATTCTTATTTGATGGTAACCTAAATTTTGAAAAACCACCCAGAAGCATATTTCCCTTATCAAAACTGAGGTAAAAGGCTCAAAATACATTCTTCAAAAGTTTTTTGATCAAAAATAGGCTAACAAATTATTTATTTTTTAAATTAGGGCTGGAGCGATAGCACAGCGGTAGGGCATTTGCCTTACACGCAGCCAACGTGGCTGACCCGAGTTCGATTCCTCCGCCCCTCTCGGAGAGCCCGGCAAGCTACCGAGAGTATCTCGCCCGCACGGCAGAGCCTGGCAAGCTCCCCGTGATGTATTCGATATGCCAAACACAGTAACAACAAAGTCTCCAATGGAGACGTTACTGGGCCCGCTCGAGCAAATCGATGATCAACGGGAGGGCCTTTACCTTTACCTTTACAATTAGTGAAATGCCATGAGGTACAGTTATAGACTTACAAATTTTTGTGCTTGGGTTTCAGTTATACAGTGATCAAGTACCCATCCCTCCACCAGTGCCCATCCTCCACCACCATGGGTCCCATCATCCCTCCCAAGCTAACAAATTCTTAAGAATAAATCAAGAGACTAACTTTTAATAAATCAAATCCATTGTTTCAAAGAAATTTCAAAGGAAACTTTTCTACCATTATAATTGTTAATATTTAAAAGTTTATCAATTCAACCTACTTTTCCATTTTGACATGAAATACTATAAACTCTAGGCAAACTACATTTTTTTGGCAAACAAAATTTTGATAGTCCATCTTTAAATTCTGTGAACTATCTGAAGATGATAATGTATAAGCTATACTTTATTTTCTCTGTTTTACATCATTCAGTCTATTCACACAGAAACTGAATATTCTCTGCTTATTTTATCCTATATGTGAACAATTTTTAAAAACTGTTTGATAAACTGCTATGACGTACTGAATAATTTTTAGGCATTAGGGAGTTTCAGTGCATTTTTCTCTGACATTATATAAGCACACAGAAATGTAATTTTTGGAACTAGATTTTATCTTAATACATGAATGTTTATTCATTAAACATAACTTCTCTGTATAAAGATTTTAATAGAAGTTCTCAAAGTAGGTCTGGGAACTCTGAAAGTCCCCAACATCCTACCAGAAACTCCACAGGATCAAAGTATTTTCAAAATCAAGTTAAAATATCAAGTGTATTTTTCCTTCTCATTTTCTCAATGATAATGGAATATCTTGATGTATGATACTCTAAGTTTAAATTTAAAAGCAAATACAAAGTCAGACAAAATTACAAAGACTTAAAAAAAACTTTCATTAAATTTTGTAAATTTTTTTTGGGGGGGGGAGATTTAACATCTGAAAGATTTGTTACTGTTCCTTAAATGCAATCTAATATTTTAAAATTTAGCCCTATATTCTAATATAGAAAATATCAACAAGCATAATGTCTTTAGAATGGCTTTTTCAAGTCCCAAAGTCAACACAGAATTTTAATATGTACTTACAGTATTGTAAAGTTCTTCCAGTCTAGGAATGGTAAGAAATTTGTGCATGCTTACTCCATTTTCAATAAGAAGTTTTACAAATGAAACTCTGTCCATTACAAGCGCATCAAGCATTGCTTGTTCCAAAGATCCAACCTAAAAGAGTAACAAAATCAATAAATACTTTTACACATTCTATTTATGTAAGCCAAAGATCTATGAAGAGAACGGTACAAAATATAAGCTTAACTCCTCCGGTCTGCCTCTCTGATTTAAGAGTTTCCAGAAGAGTGTTGTATGACCACAGTGTATGTAGATATGCAAAATGCAAAAATAGGGTAGTCCTCAATTAAGATTAGCTTACACAAACTTTTCTACAATTTCACATTTATGTAGGGAGAAAAGATATGGCTTCTCTGATGAAAGCTAGATAATACTTTAAAGTATAGATAAATATTAATTTACAGGCCTTCTACTGATTTAGACATGTAACAATTACTTGTGAAGCACTTAATCTGGACTGGGATTAGAAGAACAATGAAATATATTCTTGCTTTCATAAAATTTACTCTGTAATACAGAGATACACAGAGAGCAAAAATGCAAAGTTTGGGGCTGGAGAGAGACTACAGCAGGGAGGCATCTGCCTTAAAGCTGCCAACCTGGGTTCTCTTCCCAGCATTCCACGTGGTCCCCAGAGCACTGCCATAACTTAGAAGTTATGTTGTTAAGGATGAGTGTAGAGCAAGGAGCAGCTCCTGAGCATCACCAAGTGTGGCTCCAAAATCAGAAACAAAACCAAAAAAGGCTATGAAGAATACAGTGTTAGTAAAGAATAAGAAAATATTATATCAGGGGCGGAGCCCCAGTATAGTGGGTAGGGCGTTTGCCTTGCATGTGGTCGACCCAGGTTCAATTCTGGGTATCTCATATGGTGCCCCAAGCACTGCCAGGAATAATTCCCGAATGCAGAGCCAGGAATAGCCCTTAACCATCACTGGGTGTGACGCGAAAGAAAGAAAGAAAGAAAGAAAGAAAGAAAGAAAGAAAGAAAGCAAGCAAGCAAGCAAGCAAGCAAGCAAGCAAGCAAGCAAGCTATGATGGACCAGAGAGTTGATACAGGTGTAAAGGCACATTATTCTAGTCTCAGTACCACAGTGATCCCATGAGTACTGCCAGGTGTCCTCTGTATGAGACTCTATTCAAGTAGGCAGGGCAATGAATGTCTAATCAAGGAGTTAACACTTGATTAGCGATCAGACAGAAGAGAAAGCAAATTTGACTTTATGTTTTATTGGGAGGGGGAGGGAGGAGAGAAAGAGAGAGAAAGCAAATTTGGTTTGATGTTGGGGAGAGGAGGAGGAAGGGGGGGAGAGGAGGGCAGAGAGGGAGAGAGGGAGGGGAAGGGAGGGAGGTAGAGAGAGAGAGAGAGAACAATTTCAACAACAAGTTGGCCATCATGGCTACCAAAAAAAGAGAGCAAAGGGGGAAGACGGTAATATGTAAGACAAGAAAAGCATAAAGCCTTCATTACAAGGCTCTGGGTAAATGTGATGAGATTGTGTGAAAGGAAGAAAGAGTAAGTATAAGAAAAGCAATCAGGCTATAATTAAAATACTCTTTTAAATGGTAACATATTATACTAGGGTGATTAAAATGAAGTATTTTCAAGTATATCTAGTCTTATATTTGTAAATGCACTGGAATCTGAGAAAGAGAAAAGTAAAAGATGGTAATAGTTTCTCATCTCAGAAGCTAGTAAATGGTCCTTTTCATTTATTAAGATGTAACAAACTTAACCAGGAACTGGTCTAAATGTCCAAAAGATTGCTATATTGATTTCTCTTATACATAGAGGACAATTTCTTTTTTCTTTTCTTTTTTTGGGGGAGGAGGTAGTGGGGGCCATACCTGGTAGTGTTCAGGGCTTATTCCTATACTCAGGGATCACTCCTGTGGGCAAGAGGGACAGTATGGGGTACAATGGATTGAACCCACGTCGGGCTGTACCCGAGACAAACTTTTTATTCACTGTATTGCTCTGGCCCCCATGGGTCTAAGATTTTTTTAACAGACTTACAAACCCAATTAAACAAAGTTTTATCAGGAGCAAACAGAAGAACTTATGAAATCCTAAATGTAGCTGATGTTCCAGATGTGTTTACCTAAACAAATTTTATACTTCAGCAGACAGATAAAAACATCAAGGTAACAGCTCCAACAAATATTTCACTATTAATTCAATTACATAGTGCACATAGATTATTTACATACCAGCCACTGCTGTCCATAAACAAATACATGATTTTTGGCAATGTCAACTCGATCCCATGCCAATGTAAGGATAAGCTGGTCAAATGCAGATGCATTGGTACCTAACCAATCAAGAACAGAGACAAGTTCAATCTGCTGTTCATGAAAATGTGAGTACTGATTAGTTGTTTCATATTCCCGCTTAATTATTTTACATAGCTGGTGTCAGTCACTCTTCAGATGCAGCCTGATTCAAAAAGACAAGACTACCCCCAGGTTTCAAAACTTTTAATTTCCAATCACAGAAAAGACATAGCCTCATTCACTGCAAATAAGTCAACAATAAGAAGTTCAAGGATAATTTGTTTCTAACATAGAGGTAATACTAACTTAGATTATGAAGTAAGTCCTTACTGGTGCTTTTTTTGTGTCCAGGCAAATAAATATAGTTGAATTCATTAAAAAAAAAAATAGCCTACAAACTGAGTGTAAATCATACACATTAACAGTATACCTTAGTCTTCTGAAAGTGTGATATTTGATTTACATTTGATTTTTTGGTGAGTACTTTTTTTTGCTTGTTTATTTAATTCTGTAGGGAAAAAACCCATACTTTATTTTCTGCAGTGCCAGAGCCTTAAGAATATGAAGCAAGTACTCTACCAAAGAATAACATTCCCAGTTCCAATTTTTGGTTTTGCAGTCCTGAGGACAGAACCTAGCGATCCTGGAATCATAACAATCAATTCCATCACAGAAGCACATCCTCAGCAGGACATATAGTTTAATAATTCTTTTTAATTTGTTGTTTTTGGGTGAAACCATTGCTCAGGAATTACTCCTGGCTCTGCACTCACGAATTTCGGCGTTAAGGGGATCATATGGGATGCTGGGGATTGAAATAAGACTGGCCACATTTGAGGCAGGTGCCTTACCCGCTATACTATCTCTGGCTCCAAAGGTTTATGTTTTAAATTTACTTTCTCTTTTCTTTTTCAGTTTTTGGGTCACACAAGGTGGTGTTTATAAAGTGCTCCCAGTGCAAGGCTTGAACTGAGGTTCTCGCTCCAGGCTGTATTCAGGGGATCATGTGGTGCCAGCAATCAAACCAGGCCTCCGACAGGTAAAGTTTGCACACTGGCCCTTTCCGCTAACTTCTCAGCCTTGACTGATTTCCACAGTTTTGTTTTTGTTTCCAGGGGTGCTCAGGGGCTGCTCCTGGTGGTGCTAGAGTAATTACATTTTGATGGGAATTGAAGCCAGTGTTCAGAACCATCACCCAAGTCCTTATGGGTACTTTATTATTATTATTATTATTATTAATACTGTTACTGTGTTTGGCATATCGAATACGTCACGGGGAGCTTGCCAGGCTCTGCCATGCGGCCGAGATACTCTCGGTAGCTTGCCGGGCTTATTATTATTATTATTTGCTTTTTGGGTCATACCCAGCGACAAACAGGGGTTACTCCTGGTTCATGCACTCAGGAATTACTCCTGGCAGTGCTCAGGGGACCATATGGGATTCTGGGAATTGAACCCGGGTTGGCCGCATGCAAGGCAAATGCCCTACCCGCTGTGCTATCACTCCAGCACCCTTATGGGTACTTTATAGAAAACCTTAACACTGATCAAATTTCCACATTGCACCTAAGCACGTGTGTCATTCTGCTAATGTCTTTTCTTGAGGGGAGACCCCCAATGATGCTAAGCGGAGGGAGACCAAAAGGATTCTTGGCTCTATAGGTCGAACAGTGCCAGAGGCCACCTGGGTCGCTCTAGGGGTATTCAGACGAAGCCGTGGCTGTCACACCCAGTGTGGGTCATGAGGGACCAAGGATTGAGCTCTGGGCCTGGGGAACGAGAGGCAAAAGATCCACAACTGTGAGTTAAAACTCTGGCCCTGGATAACTTTCATCAAAGTTCTAACTCACTTTTCCACAAGGCATTTATGGTCGTATTAACTTGTAACATTCTTTATGATTCCTTCTTGTTAGCAGTTCTACCACTTAGTTTTCTTATGTAGAAAATGATGAAAAGGACAAACTTGTCTCTTCAGGCCGCTATAAGGTTAAACTGTAATCAAGAGCGGCCAGAGCAAAAGTATGGTGGCCAGGACATATTGCCTCGCTTGTGACTGACCCAGGTTTGATCCCCGGCACCCAATGGTCCTCCTGAGCACCACCAGGAATGATCCCTGAGCACAGAGCCAGGAGTAAGCCCTGAGCACAACCGGGTTGGCCCCAAACCTTTGGGGGAAAAAAAGTGCTGATGAGTACAAAGCACTAAAAGCACAAGGGGTAGCACACACACATAGGAAAGTATGGCAAATATTGGACTTTTTCTTCTATTTTTCATTTATATTTTTGGGTTTTTGCTTTTTGGATCACACGCAGCGGGGTTACTCCTAGCTCTGCACTCAGGAATCATTCCCGGCGGTGCTCAGGGAACCACATGGGATGCTGGAGATTGGACCTGGGTTGGCCGCATGCAAGGCAAATGCCCTACCTGTTGTACTATAGCTCCAGCCCCCCTATTTTTCATTTTTATCAAATTTCAAGATCCTTTCCCCTTTGTGATTTCTTGTTTCCCATTACTTACAAATTATTCAAGATGATATAATTATCTTCTATATTACTATAGCAGAGTCTCCTGCCCCCACGCCTGGCTGTCCTCACCAGGGCCCCTTAGAGGGGGGGCGGGTTGAGTTTCCCTCCCTGCCCTGAGCAGAGCTCTGGCAGCCAAAGACCTCCAGAACCAGCCACAACCATGCTGAGACCATTCTCCATATGCATGAAGGTACCGGCAGAGGAACAAAGGCATGCGGGTCCTGGGGCTGAGATCTCCAAGCCTGCTCAGATCGGTGGCTGAGCATCCTCCACCCAGATCCTCCATCTTCCAGTAGGCAGGGGTCACACCCACCAACTGCCACCCCCCGCCCCCTCCTCCGCGTTGTGTAATCCCATCAATGGCCAAGACCCAGAGAACTATAAAACCCTGCTCTCGAAAGTGACATCTTATTATCTCATTCTTACTTTGGACAACCTGGCAGGCTACCAAATGTAACCTGCCCACACGGCAGAGTCTGGCAAACTCCCCGTGGTGTACCCAATATGCCAAATACTAGTAATAATGATGGGTCTCATTCTACTACCCCTGAAAGAGCCTTGAATATGGCACTTAAAAATCTCAGGGCTAGGATGAAGGAGACGTTACTGGTGCCTGCTCAAGGCAATCAACAACGGATGATCGTGATCATGATTACTAGAGCAGGCTGGAGCACAGTGGGTAAGGCATTTGCCTTGCAGGTGGCCAACATGTCGACCCGAGTTCGATTCCTCTGCCCCTCTTGGAGAGCCTGGCAAACTCCCAAGAGTATTTCGCCTGATGGCAAAGCCTGGCAAGCTACCCGTGACGTAGTCGATGTGCCAAACACAGTAACAACAAGTCTCACAATGGAGAGGTTACTGGGCCCGCTTAAGCAAATCGATAAACAATGGGAGGAGAGCGACAGTGATTATTATAGTATCAACTGGAAGTTAATTAGATCTAGTACTTCGTAAATTCTTAGAGCTGCTAACAATGCTTTCCTGTTCAGCTACTGACCTTTCACTTTGAGACCCTGAGGTGGAATACTAATTTACTTCGTAATTTTTTAAAAGAGATTTCGATATTATAACATTTACTGAATCAGGGAGACATATTTGGAAAGATGAGAAGAAAACTTTAATCTGCATGAGTATAAACGTTTAAGTCCTAGAAGAAGATAACCACTTAACCACTTGTTATCTTTCCAAATTTCTCTTCAGGATGAAAGTAACATTTTTAAAATGTTATCTTCAACTTCTATCCATTAATACCTTCACTGCACTATTTTTTCGGGGGGGGGGGGGGAGAGGAATTATGTTGACATTTGTTTAAAACATTACGTACATTTCAGGAGCACAGATTTTGTTTTTAATTCAACATATGCATATACAAGATTGTGATTACCACCCAAAAATCTAGTTTTCATCCACCATGATAAAACTGATTCTCCTAATTGGGTATATCCAGCCTTGCTTCCCTTTCTCATCTTACCACCACCATTTTGTTCTTCTTAAGAGTTTTTGCTTTTTTTTTTTCTTTTTTAATTCTTTTGTGCATCTTACACATTTGAACAAATTCATATTAAATACTTATTTTCCATCATTTAAAACGTTATACACATAATCTTAATGAGTTCAATAAATGTGACTGGAGGCACATTCCTACTATAAACCTAAAATGTATTCTATGAAATAAAGATGAAAGGTAACTAATAAACAACAACAAAAAAAACCCCTAAAGTGTTAATATTGTATCTGCAAAAAACTATTGAAAAATTTGCTTCCAATTAAAAGGTACAATCTAATATGAATAGGACATAAATGGAAGATACTATGAATAAAGTTCTTAAATCTTACCTTTAAGCAGTGCAGTAAGTATTGCTACATCTATCTCTTGCTGTTCATCTGATCCAATGTGGAAGACAGTGATCTATTTAAAGATAAATTTATAATATTATGCCTTTATATTTTATTCTATTTTCATTTTTTTTGTGTGTGTGTGTGTTTTTTTTTTTTTGAGAGGGGAGGGAGAGGCACAACGGGCAGAAGATGTTCCTAGCTTGGTGTTTGGGAGTTGATGCTGGCAGTACTTGGTACCTTGGTACCAGGGAATTGAATCCTGGATCTCAAGTGCAAATCAGATACTCTGGTTCTTTGAGCTGACTCCCAAGTCCTCACTTTTTAAGAGTTAAGGCATAAAGTAGCATAAAACAAAACAAATAGGGGCCAGAAAGCATGTACAGGGACAAGACACATACTTTGCCTGTGGCTTACCCTGGTTGGACCCTCGAATAACATGGTCTCCTGAGCACCACTGAGGTGGCTGGGTAATTACTTGCATGGCAGGGCTTGAGCACCTCATCATCCAGCCCTCCCACCGAACCACACACCTGGTGAGCCAAGATTTGCCAGGAGTGACCCCCTTATATATCATGATATTTTTGGCTTTTGGGGTCACACCCAGTGATACTCAGGGGGTTACTCCTGGCAGTGCTCAGGGGATCGGATGGGGGTGCCTGTATCAAACCTAGGTCGGCCACGTGCAAGGCAAACGCCCTACCTGCTGTAGTGACCCCCTTAAAACAAAAATAAAATAGTTCCAGACTACACTGGAGATAATTTTTCTGAGGCAGCGACTCAGCCCAGGACTGCCCCACATGCCCCCGTTTGAGCCCAGTGCCCCTGCTATTCGGGAAGCCTGGCTCACAATCCTGCAACTCGAGAACGTGATCCACAGTGAGCACAGCAAACCGGTTTATCAAAACAGAAATAGGGAGGACAAAAAAGCATAAATAAACTTTAAAATAAAGTAAAGCATGAAGACAAAGCAGGGCTGGAGTGATAACTCAATGTCTGAGTGCAGCCCCAGAAAGCTCAGGTTAGATCTCTGCCACCAGATGACCTCCTAACCACCACCAGGTGTGGCCCAAACCCACCCAAGAAAATCATCTCTAAAAACCTAAGCCTGTAAGGCTGGAGAAGCTCTGTCCCTGGGTCCGCCGAGCCTGGAGTCCAAGGTCTCAGAGAGTTCCGCTTATCTTGTTCTGTGGGTCTTCAGTTGTGCGTGGGTCTCGGCCGGAGCTGCCGCGCGGGTCCAGAAAGCGTCCTGGAGTGTGGCGACGGCTGGGTAGTGGAAGTAGTGTCCTCTGCTTGCTCCCACCACCACAGGTGACAAAGGGATTCTAATCAGGAGCCCCACCCTACCCTGCCCTGTCTGCTTCCATCAACCACCCAGGGATCGAATTGTGCACAGGAGACCCACCCTACCCAGATAAATACCCCACTGGCAGACTTCCACTCTCGACACTACTTCCACTACCCAGCCGTCGCCACACTCCAGGATGCTTTCTGGACCTGCGCAGCCGCAAGCGGCCGCGCGACACATCATAAGACACTGAATACCCATCTTCTGGAATTGTCGTACCATATTTGATAGGGTTCAAATATGGTAACACCTACAAGGGTGATTAGAGGTCACCCCAAAAGCCTCTATCCCTCTCGGAAAGACTGGCAAGCTACCAAGAGTATTCTGCCCGCACGGAAGAGCCTGGCAAGCTATCCGCTGTGTATTCAATATGCCAAAACCAGTAACTACAACTGGTCTCATTCACCTGACCCTGAAGGCTTCACCGACATGGCAGCACTGAGAAGGATGAGAAAGGAGAGGCCGACAAAATCTCAAGGCCGACCTAGGCTGCCACAACGAAGGAAGACAAAAATGATCGTCTGTACTTTCAATGCACGTACGCTAGCTTCAGATGCATCCATTGAGGACCTGATGGTACAAGCGCGAATGATCAAGTACGACATCATTGGTCTGACCGAGACAAGAAGGCACGAATCTCACCATGCCGTTTTCGACACTGGAGAAGAATTGTTCCTCGGAACATGCGATAAAAGAGGTGTTGGAGGCGTTGGTGTCCTTGTCAACACAAACTTGGCCAAGAGCATTGATTCATTCGAATGCCTAACAACCCGAATCGGACGTTTACATTTGAATAGATGTGGCTCACTGCCTGCAGTTTCTATCTTCGTTGTCTATGCACCAACATCTCATTATGATGAAAGAGAAATCGAGAAGTTCTACATGGAGCTAGAGAAGTTCTATAAAGAAGACCACACCTTCTACAAGATCATTGTGGTTGATTTTAATGCCAAGATAGGACCGAGAAGATCAGCTGAAGAACTTCACATCGGGACCCATGGCCTAGAATGGAACGAACAGGGTGAGAGACTGTCTGAGTTCATCATGTCGACCAAGACCATTCATGGTAACTCACAGTTCCAGAAGGCAGAATCTAAACGATGGACATGGGAGTCTCACGGTGGACGATTCCACAACGAAATAGACCACATCATATTCAATCGATGGTTTTGCCTGACTGATGTCGCTGTTGTCCCAAAATTTCGAACGGGATCGGACCACCGTCTCCTTCGTGCAAAATTCTACTTCACAAAGCGGGAAGAAAGGGCTGCAAAGTTCAAAAAGAGAACTCCCAGAATGACTACCAACTGGGAACTCTTTGGTACTATTGCGGCAACATGGGAAGATGCCATTGTTGACAACATTGACGAGGAATACGATCGACTGGTTCAGCACCTCCATGAATGTGCGAGGAACGCCAAAAGAGAGATAGCCACAAAAAGTCGCCTATCTTTGAAAACTCTTGAGCTAATTCGCCAGCGTGGTTTGGCACATGCCTCAGGCAACCGCAAGCTAATGTCCGAGCTTGCAAAGCAGTGCAGAGATGCGATCAAGGAAGACCTCAAAGAGAGAAGAGCAGAAGTACTGGTAGATGCAGCAGAAGCCGGGAAAAGTATTCGTAATGCCCGCCTGTCCTTCGCCAACTATAAGACCAAGATGACTGCCCCCCGACGTCCTGATGGATCCATCACATCCTCCAGAACGGCAATGGAGAAGATTATCCATGACTTCTACTCAAATCTCTCCGATAGCCATGTCCACTTGCCGACATACCGAATTTCACAGGATGGATATGTCGTTCCCAACGTTCTCCCTTCCGAAATACGACACTCCATTTCGTCGGTAAAGAAACAAACAGCACCCGGCCCAGACAAGGTCAGACCTGAATACCTGAATACCTGAATACTCATCAATACACTGGCTCGGCTCTTCACTCGCTACCTGTCTGAATGCAAGGTTCCGTCCCAATGGAAAACCAGTAGGACCGTACTACTGTTCAAGAAGGGAGACATCCATGACATTGGCAACTATCGCCCGATCTGCCTATTGTCTGTCGTCTACAAGTTGTTCACTCGAGTCATCCTGAATAGGATTGGCAGAACACTAGATGAAGGACAACCATGCGAGCAAGCCGGGTTCCGCAAAGGATTCAGCACCATCGACCATATCCACATGATAACCAAGCTCATTGAAGTTTCTCAGGAGTTCAAAATGCCGCTCTGCTTAACATTCATTGTTTCACTCAAATGAGAGAACGAATCCGGAGTTCTGACATCCGTCGACGATCAAGGATCAGGGACGCTGTCTCATTTGCCAAGGTGTCGAAAATCAGATGGGCTGGTCACGTAATGAGATTTAAAGACGACCGTTGGACTAGAGCTGTTACTGATTGGATTCCACGGGATGTCAAGAGACCGCGTGGCCGCCCACCTACCAGATGGTCAGACTTCTTCGTCAAGATCATGAACGATCGGTTTGAGGCCCTTCATGTTCCCGGAGCGAACAGATGCCATTGGGCAACACTAGCACGTGACAGGGACAAATGGAGACGTTACTGGTGCCCGCTCGAGCAAATCGACGACTAACGGGAAGTTAAGTGATTAAGTGATTAAGTAAGGCTGGAACAACAGGATAGTAGGTAAGGTGCTTGCCTTGGATGTGGCGACTTGCGTTTGATCTCTGGCACCCCAAATAGTTCTACCAGGAGTGAGTCCTGGGCATGGCTGAGTGTGGCCCAAAAATACAATACAATACAATACAATACAATAAACATTTAAGCCCATTTTCAGATGACTGAAGTGAAACAGAGTGACATTTGACTACTCATTAGTAGAATACAAATCTTCCTCAATATAATGTGGGACTATAGCCTGTAAGTCCATCACATCTGGAAAATAACTAAAGGTGGAATACAATTAAAAAGGGGATTATTGGGGCTGGAGTGATAGCACAGCAGGTAGGGTGTTTGCCTTGCACGCAGCCGACCCAGGTTCGATTCCCAGCATCCCATATGGTCCCCTGAGCACCGCCAGGAGTAATTCCTGAGTGCATGAGCCAGAAATAACCCCTGTGCATCACCGGGTGTGACCCAAAAAGCAAAAAAAAAAAAAAAAGGGGGGGGAGTATTGGGGATGAAGAAATAGCAGGGTGGTTAAGGTGCTTGCCTTGCAAGAAACTGACCCAGGTCAATCCCTGACACCTCATCTGATACTTTTGAGAATTGCCAAAAATTTGGCCCAGTTTAGCCTCACTTAGCTTAAACATGTTCAAAAACACCAATCTATAGTTGGGCAAAAATTAAATCAATATAGTTTATTTTAAATATCGTACAAATTTATGAGTTAATTTTAAATATTGTATACATTTCTTTAATATGGACTGGAGCGATAGCAAAAATAGTCTCTGACTGAACAAATAGGAGTAAACCCTGGGTATAGTTAGCTAGGTATGGCTCAAAAACAAAAAACAAACAAACAAAAAAGCGCTTACTATTATAGCTAACCTAAGAAATAGCACAGTTTAGCCTCTGTCACTGTCACTGTCCTCCCGTTGTTCATCGATTTGCTTGAGCGGGCCCAGTAACATTGTTAGACTTGTTACTGTGTTTGATATATCAAATACGTCACAGGTAGCTTGCCAGGCTTTGCCGTGCAGGCAAGATACTCTAGGAAGCTTGCTGGGCTCTCTGAAAGGGGAGGAGAAATCAAACTCGGGGTGGCCATGTCGTCCTACCCGCTGTGCTATCGCTCCAGCCCAGTTAAGCTTCACTCAGCTTAAACATGTTCAAAAACACCAATCTATAGTTGGGAAAAAAATACATCAATATAAAGTTTATTTTAAATATCATAAAAATTTATGAGTTTATTTGAAATATTGTATAAATTTCTTTAATATGGGCTGGAGCGATAGCACAGTGGGTAAGGCATTTGCCTTGCACGCAGCTGACATGGCCGACCCCAGTTCAATTCCTCCTCCCCTTTCGGAGAGCCCGGCAAGCTACGGAGATGTATTCAATATGCCAAAAACAGTAACAAGTCCCACAATTTGTTGTGAGACGTTACTGGTGCCTCCTTGAGCAAAATCGATGAACAACGGGAGGACAGTGACAGTGATTTTAATTATCGTACAAATTTATGAGTTTATTTGAAATACTGTATAAATTTCTTTAACATGAAAGTGAAGTGCCAGACCGATAGTACAGCAGGGAGGGTGTTTGTTTGCCTTCCATGCGGCTGACCCAAGTTCAATCCCCGGCATCCCATATGGTCCCCCGAGCACCGCCAGGAGTGATTCCTGAGTGCAGAGCCAGGAGTAATCCCTGAGCATCGCTGGGTGTGATCCAAAAAGGGAAAAACAAAAAAAGTGAAAAAGAGTACCATAATTCAAAATTTGAAGCGCAGTTTCTAAACAATGTGCATACTTTTCAAGTCACTGTAAAACTGAAAACTGGTTAATCAAATTACTGTAACTCTGGGATCATCTTCAGTTTAAAGGTCCGCCCCCCACCCCCCCCACACTCATTTCATTTTTTTTTTTTTTTGGTCACTGAATGCCAGCACAGGGCCTAACACATAAGAGCAAAATGGGGCCTATCCCAACATTATGTCTTCAGCCCCTTTGTCTGTATTTTAAAGAAGCCAATCACAATTTTGGAGTTTCTTCTTGATCCTGACATAGCATGTTGAGACCTAGTTGTCAAACTTACCCTAAAATATAGTATAAATGTTTCAATAATATAAAAACAAAAAATAACCTGTCCTCCTCATAGGAGTCTAATATTTTTGCCTCAATAAAATATTTTTAAATGACAGTCTTGTAAGACTATAAGAATTTTATAACATTATTATTGATTTAAAAAAATTTTGATTTTTGCAATACTGGGGACTTAACTCAAGATCAGAGCTGTGTACAGGATTAAGCAATTTTAAATCCAGGGCTGAAGATATCTCAATGAGCTAAGCACACGCAAAGTACATGAAACACCTAGCACTGCATGGTCCCCCAACACCATCATAAGACACATGAGTGCGAGCTGGGAATAGCCCCTCAGAACCACTGGGCAAATGGCCCAACACACAATTTTGGCTGTCCCTTAAAGGAATGGAGAAAAGGCACATTTTGCTAAAGTTTACTTACAAGTTCTTTTCTTTTCATGCACTCCATCAATGTTTGAAATAAATGAACTGCTTCACTCTGGCCAAAGTTAAATGTTTTCTTGATGGTTGAAATAATATCAGGCTCTGCGGCATCAGGAAGATTCCTGAAATACGAAGAAACATACCCATTACTGATTTCAATTTTCATGTTTGGTAAACTCTAATGTGGAAGTCCATGTGGATCCATGTAAGACCTTTAGAGATATCACTAATATTTGATATTGGGTGTAAATTTCTCTTTGTGAAACAGCCATTATATCTACCAAGAGAAGGAAAATGGAAGATATATTTGGTGTGGGGGCCATACCCAGCAACGCTCAAGGCTTATTACTGCCTGGCTCAGTGCTCAGGAATCACTCCTGGCAGTGTTTGGGGAACCATGTGGAATACCAGGAATTGAACTCAGGTCAGCCACATGCAAAGTAAATGCCTTACCCATTTACTACCTCTCGGCCCCTGAATTTCTTTCTTTTTTTTAAATTCAGGCGTGTATGATGTTGGAGTGATAATACTGAGGGTAAGGTGCTTGCCAGGCACATGGTCAACTTGGGCTTGATCCCTGGCATTGCACACGTTCCCCCAAGAACTGCCAGGAATGATTATCCCCAGATCGGGCATGATCAGGGTGGTGTGGTTGTAGACCAGGAGTGATTCTTGAGCTCAGTCAGGAATAAGCCAACACTGAGCTGACCAATACTAAGTATGGCCCCAAAACCAAGATAAAGACATTTATTCCAGTATCAGTATCCAGTATAAGTGGGGGTGGGGAGGGAGAGTAGAACTTTCTCATTTTTGGGGGAGGGGAGATATGTTCCTGTGGAACTCAAGAGCCATAAGGGCTACATCTGGCGACTGTGGGGTCCCCCAGACTGTGTGAACCCAGAGCCTCACAAGTACTCAACCTCTTGAGCAACATCCCTAGACAGGTGCTCATTTCTTACAAGTATTGTATAAAAATAACTGTAAGATACTCTGGAATGTAAAATAATATTTCACCCAGATGTCTTAAGCATTAGCATGTTAAGATTTCAATGTTAATGGTTTAATGAATTAATGTTAATGATTTAATGATTGAGCTGGAACAATAGCACAGCGGGAAGGGTGTTTGCCTTGCACACGGCCAACTGGGGTTTGATTCCTCTGTCCCTCTTGGAGAGCCCGGCAAGCTACCAAAAGTATCCTGCCTGCATGGCATAGCCTGCTAAGCTACCCGTGGCGCATTCGATATGCCAAAAACAGTAACAAGTTTCACAATGGAGACGTTACTAGTACCCACTCAAGCAAATCGATGAACAACAGGATAACTGTGCTACAGTGCTACAGATTTAATGATTACCAACTTATCTCAGTTGGAACTGCTTATGTGCTCAAAAATAAAACACACAAACATTCATAGTCAATGCATCGTTGTTACTGTCATATCTGCCAAATTCCACCTCTACTTTCAAGAAACCCTGTAATTTTACCTGTGTAGAACACAGACACACACATACATACAAACATGCACACAGTATACATTCCCACTCCTGTTCTACTAGAAGGTAACAACAAACTTACTACTCTTCTATCATCCTTTTCCCATGAATTTTGATAATGTTCTCAAGTTGAATACACAGGTATCAACCTTACATATCTACAAACTATTCCACCATACAAATATTCACTTATTTGGTCTGCGTGATATTTGCTCTATTTTGCTCTTCAACTTTTACTGTTACACAATTTTATAATTATATACATACTGATTCACACCAGCACAAGTACACAGAAAAAGAACTGTCAGTCAAGAAACATGTGTCTCCATATACATGACAGATCTTGTAAAACTAGCCTCATTCAATGATGCATCAGATAGGATATTTCCCCAAATCATAATGAGGTACTGTAATAAACTTGAAATTTTCGTGCTTAAAAAAAAATAAACAGAAAAAACAGTCATGACAATAATAGCTGGGATGATCACACTGGACAAGAGCTGAGGGTTAAAAATAGGTAGGGTGGGGGCTGGAGCAACAGCACAGCGGGTAGGACGTCTGCCTTGCACACGGCCAACCCGGGTTCGATTCCCAGCATCCCATATAATCCCCTGAGCACAGCCAGGAGTGATTCCTGAGTGCAGAGTCAGGAGTAACCCCTGTGCATCACCGGGTGTGACCCAAAAAGCAAAAAAAAAAAAAAAAAAAAAAAAAAAAAAAAGGTAAGGGATATTCTGGATAACTTTTCAGTATCAACACTGCAAACCACAGTGCGCAAAAGGAGAGAGAGAGAGAGAAGAAAAGCATCTGCCATAGAGGCCAGTAGCGGGTGGGAGGTGGGGTATGATGGGTGGGAACCTGGGGACACTTGTGCTGGGAAATGTACACTGGTGGAGGGATGGATGTTGGAATACTTATGACTGAAACTCAATCATGAAAAGCTTTGTAACAACAACAACAAAATAATAATAATAAAAAAAAACAGAAAATCTAAAACTTCCTAAGCCTGAAGCATCTTTATAGCTACTTAAGTTATTATTATTGTTTGCCTTAGGACCAACCTGATGTCCGGGGCTTACTCCTGGCTCTGCACCGCGAAATTATTCCTGGTGGTGCTTGGGCAACCACAAAGGATGACAGGACTTGAACCTGGGTTGGCTGCTTGCAAGGCAAGCGCGTGCCCTAGGCTCTGGCCCCATACAGTTCCTTCTGTTGTAATCAAACACTCACCCTCCTTCTTCTGTCTGTTTGTGAATGTACGCCAGGAGGTCTGCCGCTCTCCCGGTTCCCTCACACACAACCACCGGAACGGGAGGGCTCTCCTGAAGGTATTCGAGAACCGTGAGAATGACATTCGGCCCACCTTCAAATATAAGTGCTACCACAGGGACACCCTGGCCAATTCCTGCAAAAAAACAGTTTAGATATTAAGCAAAATTGAACAGATGAAGCTTACACTCAATTAAAACAAACCAAAAAAGGCTCCTTTGGGGGTGGGAGGAAAGAGCATTTCAAGTGGTGCTCAAGGGGCCCATCCTCAAAATTCTTAGGTACCTGGAACCCTGGTTCAAAGCAAGGACACACAGATGCAGTGTGCTCAGGCCCTATGGTGCCAGGAATTACCCAGGCCTCCCAGGCAGTGCTTTGGGACTTCCAGGGTTCTAACCACTGATTAAAATCTTTCCAAAATGAAAAACATTGTAACACCTAGGGGTTGGAGAGAGTGTTGAAAAGGCCATGTGTGGGTTTATCAGCAGAAGCCTGGGCTTCATAACCACAATCACAGAGCAAAGGTGACCCCTGAGCACACACACCCATGTGTATCCCCAAAACAAAAATGAAAGAAAAAAATCTAGAAAACCAGTTAGGCATATGACAAAAATTATGTAACATATAATTACATATAATATAAATTATATAACATATAATATATATACTTACATACATTATATATATGAATTAAAACTTATAATATTTATAAAACAAAATGTTGTATGTCTAAACTGAGCTCTTAAGAAATATATTTAACAAATTTGCTTTGTCTTTGGGCCACACCCGGAGATGCCCAGGGATTACTCCTGGGTCTGCACTCAGGAATTACTCCTGGTGGGCTTGGGGGACCATGTGAGATGCAAGGGAATCACCCCGGCCCTATGATTTTTGGTTTTTTTTTCCCTCATTTTTCTCTGAGACCATATAACTAAACTTCTAATATGTTTTATTCATCTTATAAATATGTATTTGTGGGTTGGGGAATATATAGAAAAAGGCTGGATATAGGGCCAGAGATTATAGCACAGAAGCTAAGGCACTTGCCTTGCCCCGCACTCAGCTGACCCTGGTTCAATCCTTGACACTCCAGCTGCCACAGAACCACCAGGAGTAATCCCTGAGCAAAAAGCCAGGAGTAAGGAAGGCCCTGATCATCTGAGGCATGGACCAAACCTTCTCACCCCACTCACCCACAAAGAGAAAGAGCACTGGAATGCATACTTTGCACAAGGAGTCCCAAGTTTAAGAACAGCACTGCATGGACCCCCAGCACCACTTAAAGTGTGTGCAAAAGAATGTATCAATTCCAAATGAACGGAACATTAATACCAAGTAAATAAAAAATAGGATTTAATAAATAGAACTGATCAATAAATACAAGACTGTATCAGAGTAACAGAAAAAAAATTAGCAAAAACCTATCATTTTTTTATAACAATCTGCAATACTGTGAAAGAATCTAGACTATAGGTAACTAAGATTTTTTAACATATAATGAATTTGGCTTGTTGTTGCCACAGTGCCAGGGACCAAACTCAGAGCCTTTCACATGCAAGCCATGCATCTACCACTGGGCTTCATTCCCCCATCCTAAATCAGCAGGAATTTTTAGGAGATGCTACGTGACTTCACCATGATCAGAGCACAGTCATATAATTTCGTATTTCTATTTTTCTTTGTCATAATTTTCACCTTCTTGGATGTCTTATGATCAAAGTATTTCTTTGTTAGATAAAAATCAACCATGCTGAATTCCAGAAAACTGGAGCATTGTCTGGCAAAAAAGACTTGGTGCCAAAAAAGTGATATTCTTACAAATTTTAGGCAAGCTGATTTTAAAACAAAAGTTTCCCTTTTTATGTTTCAAACACAAATTTCCAAGTCTTACATAAAAACATACCACACATTTACAGTTTCCTGATTTAATGAGCCTGAAAGGAGGTTACAATAGCAACAGATTGCAATGAACCTTTGTGGCTTTGGCCTTGATATCCAAGTACATTACTTGGCCTCAAACCTTTTTTCCTAGATCTTCTTTTATTGTTTTTTTATAGCCATTTGTGAATGGCTTCATATGTGTTTCCTTGAAAATTAGGAAAAGAGCACTAACTTTTTAGAATGTTGCCAACAATTAACACAATCCCAGAATAATTTCAACAGTAACAAAAGTTACAAAATCCCTTACTAGCATGAATTCTTTGTTGGTTAATGGTTTTCTCAAGTTCTCTTCTCAGTCTGACTTCTGCCCCATACTTTCCAACAGTGCCATCGTCCACCAATATGAAATGGGAATGGAGATTATTCAGAACATTCAATTTACTCAGAGGGTTCAATAAAGTTTGATAAGGAGCAACCACCTAAACAGTAAATGTAAGGGTTAGTCGGCACAATAAAATATAAAGTAAAAATAAACTTTGAAATTATCTACAAATTTTTAAGTATAGCAATGAAAAGTGTCTAAGGATAAAATATAACACTGTGCTTAAAAATTTATCAGTAATGCATTAACCATACAATTATTTTGACCCTGACTGAAGAATATTTCATTCCTGTTGCAAAGGAAAAGGAAGCAAATTAAGTGAGGAAAGCACTGAATTACTACAAAAACAATACAATATATAAAAAGGACACTAAATAAAAGCAAACAAAAATCACTATTGTCCAAGCCATAAGTAAAATCCTTAAAAATACAATACCATTATAAGATAAAGTTAATCATTATAACGGAGTAACTTAGAACTTAAAAAAATTCTATTTAATGAATTCACATGTCTACAACCTAACCAAATAAAACAATAGCATTTTATCATTAACTCTTGGCAACAGAAAAACTTGTTCTTAGCATCCTGGAGCCATTAAAAATTTGATTACATAGATCAGAGAGACAGCTCAAAGGGCTGGTGTACAAGCTTTGCATGTGGCAGGACTGGGTTCAACCCCCAGCACTGCAGGGTCCCCTGAATACCACTGGGAGTAACTCCAGAGAATTGTGCTAAGAGTAGCCACTGGTGAACCAAAACCAGAAAACAAACAAAAGTATTTCTGGGATTAGAACATACAGTGCAGTGAGGCAACACACGAGCTTTACGTGTAGAAACCCAAATTGCAGTGCTGCCATGGCATGGACCCCTGAACACTACCAGGAGTCATCCCCAACGCCAACGCCAAAGTAGCTCCACAAGCACTGTCAGATGTGGTCCACAAAGCTTTTAAATTACAAAGATAAGCCTAATATAAAAAAAGTGAAATTATATTATACTCCCACTCTCACAAAAGGGCATTAACATGGGCAGGGCCAGAGCTGTAGAACAGGGGGTAAGGCACTTGCCTTGCAAGGTGGTCAACTCTTGTTCGATCCTGAGCACCAAACATGGTAAGCTAAGTGCTGCCCAAGGTCATTCTGAAGCACAGAGCCAGGAAAAATCCCTGACCTCCACTGGGTGTGAGCCCCTTCCCACTAAGGTCATAGTCCCAAATGTAAAAAAAATAAAAATTTAAATCTCTGAACACACTTTCAAAAGAAAATATAATCTGAAACTTCATTAGCATGGTATAAGCATCTTAAATTGCTTTTTTTTAAAAACATTTTTTGTGTAATTTTGTTGACACCTAAGTTCAGAACATTAAGAAATTTCAAGAAAGCATTCTCACATCTTTTCCAACCAGATCATTTCTGTTTTCGATCACTCCCCAGGGCGCAATCCCGATGGTGCAAATCTTTCGGGAGGACCTGGAGGCATGTTCTTTCAGGGCGTCACCCACATGCTTTGCCACACCTGTTTATACAAAATTTGATTTACTTATTTGAAAGGCTTTTGTGGTACAAATAATTCTGTACTCAATCTGTAACAACTTGAGGCATTTACCCTTTACACATACAAAATACAAGGTAACAAACCCAATTTGTATGAATACTAGAGCTGAGAGGAAAAAAATTCCACTGTGCCAGTAGACTAGTCCTTTCTTACATTCCTTAGTGAAGTAACTACATTTTAGGGATTAATTCTCTATCATCTTAAATGAAATGAAGATTGTGGGTCAGTTGCATCAGCAAAGAATACACACATACAACAAACAACTGCACAAGTTGTCAAGCATAGAGAAAAGTACAAAGTAAAACACAGAAGTGCATAGAATGTGTCACTACCACTTGTTATGAGCTGTGTCTGCAGTCTTCCGTGAATCTCTCTAATGATGGGCCCTCAGGAATAGCAGCAATCAGAGAACCTAGGCCTAAAAGTATGAGATTAAATCCCCCCCCCCCCCCACATGTACCAAGTATGGTCCTGGTAACACTGCTGTGATTTCAGCTATATTGTTTACTGGCTGTACCACACACAGGCAGGTACCTGTAAGCACCACAAAAGGGTGTAAGCCATAGTGAGCACTGCAACTATAAAGATGTGTCAGCACCGTGGGCAGGGAAGTACGACTTCCTGGGAACCCATAGGTAAGTGCAGTGACCCCAGGGAGCACAATCATCATTAATGGGCCAACCAGTGTATGATTCTGGGTGCGCAAACAGGCACCACAACCAAAGGAGTGCAAACCTTAATAAGTACTGTCGCTGAATGTACACACACCGACCACCACCAGATGAGAGTCATATCCCAAGCACTTCCAGGGGAGAACACGCCTTCCCCAGTTATTGATAACAAGTAAGACACTTGCTATTTAACTTAATAATGGTGTTTTACTTTACATCTGTCTTCCTTTTATCTAACCTGCATATCCCAGAAGGGAAACAAAGATTTTAGTACAATATAGATTGATTTTGAAAGCTATTTTCTATCACTGTTTAAGCAATAGGTTTACATTCTTCTAACAATGTAAAAGTAGTCAAGTGTGACAGGAGTAACACTGAGTTCTAAATTAGGGGTCAGGAACCTATCTCTGTTAAGGGTCATGGAGAAAATATTTTAAGACCTTGCAAGGATTGTGCAGGGCATAGAATCTCTATAAGAATCATTCATCTCTGCTGTTATAACCACCTACAATATAAAAAGTAACTTGTGTGGCCATGTTCCAATAAACCTTTATTTACAAATAAAAAGAGTATGACAAATTTGGTGATGGAGTTCAACAGATTGCCAGCTCTTTTTTTTTAGTTGTTGAAAAGGCTCTGATTACCAGCTCTTGCTCTAAGTGTTTTGTTGGTTTTTTTAAAAGCCTAATGAAAACCAAATATTTATACAGTTATCATTCACACCTAGGACCTGAAGATCATTCAGCATACACCACTATTTCAAATACCTAATTTAGAGAAATATGTAAGAACACTAAATAAAAACTGGTACAATTTTGTAAAAAACATTACCGGTGTTTACGCCTCCAGTTAAAATCCAGGCTCCGGTTGTAACTGCAGCTTTGATAAGACCCTTTCCAAGCAATTGCTTGATTCGTGGATGTAGCTCAAATTTCTGCATGCCCCCATGGACAGAGATAACCAGTTTGGGTAATTCCATTTGCCATTCTTTAAGCAGTAGTTGCAGAATGACTTCAGGTTTGGTGTCATATGATAATCTCACATACTAAAAAAGATTTTTAAAACATCGTTACTTGTTAATACATTTTTTAGTGCAGTATTATATAACTTCATTTGAACTGAATAAGTTTCCTAGACTAGTTTCAATACATTTACATTACCTAAAAACAAGCAATATCAAATTATTTAAGTTTAAAAACTCATTTTATGAAAGACATACAAAACTCTTAACGTTTTATACTTTAAGACACAAACTGCTATTTTCTTTATTTATAATAATTAAATTACTATTTATCCAACTTAAAATTTCATTGCCTTATTTAACTATGAGTAAGCAGTGAGTAAGAAATACTAAGGCTAGCTAGAATGAAGAGAAAGGGAAAAAAGAAGAAAATGAGGGGGAAAAAATGAGGGCTTCTATAACTTTAGCTATTAAAATAGGAGAAAATATTTTTTTTCAAAGATTTATTTAGTCAGTGACCTAGTCCATTATAACAGAACTGTGACTAGCAAATAACAAAGGTATTTTATAATATGGATGACTTTTTTCTTTCACTAAAGCTAACTACTGACTTGATCTAAATATTAAATTACTGAAAAAATTTAATCATTTCAAATGGATTCAATGGTTTAATTTTTAAAAAACCATTTTCTAGAAAATAAGCTATCACATCAGTGAAATAACTTCCTTTGTCTTGAAAGATTAAAAAAATTATCTTTCTGTTAAGTGATATCATAAAACTTACTTGCTATAACTTTAATTCATTCTCTTTGTCTAAAGCACATATATGAATTAGCTCATAAGAAATCTGAAATATTCAGATGTTGGAAGAATATTTTTAATCATCTTCAAGAAAGGTTCTTTGCAAAACAATGTGCTGTCCATTCCTTTACAAACAGAGATCAAACATCAATAAAAATGTATTTAATATGCCCCAAAATATCATACCCCCAAATATCAAAATCCTATAAAACTGATAAAACTCCAGCGTTCCTTAAGAAAATTTTGTACCTTACATGTGTAAAGCCCTGAGCTTGACCTCCAGTACCATAAAAAGGAAAAAAGTTTCAAGGACTATTTTGCAATAGTATTTGTTCTGTACTAAATCTGATGGCACAGCTTCCAGTTATTTCTTTAAAAAAAATTTGAGGAAGATGACATATGGAGGTGTTTAGGGAGCATGAGGACCACACCTAACCTAGCAGTGTTGGGGGGCCATGTGGCACAGAGAATCAAAGCTTTGTGAGCCATGTGCTGAATTCTTAACTCATTCATTCATTTTGGCATATAAAGTAGTGCTTGGGAAAAAAGCATGTCAAAGCTGGACGGATATGCCCAGCAGGCTGAGGACACGCTCTGCATGCAGGAGGCCTGAGTTTCATCCTGGCACCACACCACAGGTCTCCCGAGGACTCCCAAGAAAACACCCCGAACTATGCACTGGCAGCAGCCCCCAAGCATCACTTGAGTATGCCCCCCCCTCAAAAAAAACCACACATGCACAAAAATGCTAGGAATTAACGAGGAATTCATTTCTAACAATAATGAATTCTTCCTTTGGTGAGACCTGGGGTCGATCCCTGGCAATTCCAAAAAAAATTTTTTTTCTTCTAATTAAATTTCAATTTCCCCTCAGTAACCAGAGGACCTAGAAAACACAATAAAAATAGGTTGTTTTGTTTTGGGGCCAGCAATGCTCAGGGGTTACTCCTGGCTCTGCATTCAGGAATTATTCCTGGCGGTGCTCAGAGGACCATGTGGGATGCTGGGGATTAAACCCAGTGTGCAAGGCAAATGCCCTGCCAGTTGTGCTATCGCTCCAGCCCCATAAAAATGTTTTAAGGCATCAGAGAGATAGTGAGGATAGGGTGGGGACAGAGGGATAATCAGAGGATCCAGGAACAACAAGAAACATGAGACAGATCCACCTTTTAACTGCTTTTTTCTATCTTTCAGGGAGGTAGGCAGAAAAGCATAAAAGGTACAATGTTGGCATATCTGGTAAATCACAATGAATAGCTATATTTCTAGAGGGTCTCTAGTTTGCCCATAAGTAGAGAAGGTATTAATTCAGAATAGTAACAAGCCAAAAATAAATTTAGTGTCTATTCTAAGATTAATGAACAGGAAAAGAATATAGATTACGGGCTAATAAGGAAAAAATTCAAATACTTAATCCAGAAGATAAAGGAAACGGGAACCAAAAAAAGTAAGACAGTAGACTAAACGAAAAAGACATATTGTACTTAAAGAGAAACTTCTTCACCAGGCAAAGAAAGTTAAAAAAAAAAATTCGACTATACTGCCTTCAGAAAAAAGTATATTTTGTCAAGGAAAATGATAAAACACTCCATAATCATGAAACGTTCAAGTCACTAAGATCTCACAATTATACAAGTATTTGCATGCATTAAAAAAAAAGTTAAAAGATAATTGAGACTAATTTTCTGAGACAGTTTTACATAAAGTGCCACATAGTAAATGTTAATAATAAAAAAATTAAGTTAAAAAAAATGAGAGACATACCTTTGCTCTGTATGAATGAGAACCCCCTTGAAAATTTATGATTCCATAAGCATCTGTTGGACTCAGTTCTGTATGCTTTTCCACAGACCACTCTTCTATCTGATTAAGATGATCACCCAATTTCACATCTGAGTATTTCATGGCAAGACTTGCAGTAAAACAAGCATGCTGCTTGACCAAGCGACCACAAAAACACCTAAAGGGGAAAAATGAGTTTCAAAAGACCATTTACCAAATTTGTCAAGAAAGTTATAAAGTGGGTCAGAGGGGAAGCCCAAAAGGCTAGAGTGCATGCTCTCCATGAGGGAAACTTCAGCTTAGTTCCACCATCACATGGTCCTCCACACTCCGTGTCTGTTAAGAGCTGAACTTAACAGATCAGAAAAGTTAGCAGGGGCCAGAGACACGGTGCAGTGGTGGTAAGATGCTTCCTTGAACTTAACTGACCTGGCAGAGAGTTGCTGGGGTGCAACCCCACCACCATTTCTTCCCACAACCATTCTGCGCCACCCACAGCATATTATGGAGGAAGGTGGTGGGAGTGAAACTGAGACATTGGTGGTGAGAAATGTACCTCGGTGAACAGATGGGTGTTAGAACCTGGTATGCCTAAAACCCAATCATGAATAGCTTTGTAATGGTCTATCTCACAGTGATTCAATTGAGAAAACAAAGAGATAAAAAAAAAAACTGTGTAGGTTAAGTTACAAGAGAGAATCTGTAAGTAAGACTAATCTAAACCTCTGAGAAGGGAGAATCCAGTGGAAATCACATCAAAACTTCAAGACTGTACATAAATGCAAAATGATGCCACAGCAAGTCACTGACCACAGATGGAGGCGCAGCATGCAAGACAGTGAGCATTCCCTTCACTGGCATCTTAAAGGCTTGAAAGTTAGTGACTGATCCTCTGTGACTGCTAAGTTTTCATCGAGAAAGAGGCAAAATAACTCACAACAAGCAGAAAGAAAACCAGGTCCTCCTTCTGATGGTGCTTCGAGGGGCAAGTCTGGTTCCAGGAACATGAGAAAGATTCCTCCCAAAAGAGATGGCTTGCCAGTGTGAAATACTCCAGAGGAGATGAAAAGGAGGTAAAAAGTGCCTACCTAGGCTGCAGGGAGGGAGGGAAACTGGGGACAGTGCTGAAGAGTGGCCACTGGTGAAGGGACTGTGATTGTATGCCTGAAACTCAATCATGAATAACTCTGTAACTTTGAAGTTCATGGAGATCCAAGAAGAAAAAAATTAACAAATTTAAATGCCTACCAAGGATACAGGCTGTGGGAACGGCAGGAACCTGGGGACAGTGGTGGTGGCACCAGTGTTACAGCATTGTTATGTCTGAAATAATTCTATTATGAACAACTTTGTAAATCATAATATCTTGATAAAATATGTTTATGTGTATATATTTATATATATATATATTTATATGTGTATATATATAGTTTTTATTGCCAAAAAATGATTGGAGTGAAATAAACATTTTCAGATCAACCAAGCTTAGAAGGTTCATCTCCATTATAACTGTACTAAACCAAATGCAGGAAATACTAAATCTAAATTAAACCAAATGCAGTAAATGAAACAAAGAAATAAAATTTCCCATCTAGAGGAAAGAATGAAGAGGACTGGAAACAACTCATTATCACTGTCACCGGCATCCCATTATTCATCGATTCACTCGAGTGGGCGCCAGTAACTCCATTCGTCCCAGCCTTGAGATTTTAGCTGCCTCTCCTTACTCGTCTTTCCCAATACTGCCATACTGGAGGCTATACTAACTCACTATACTAAAATGAATTAATTCATTATCATTTTTGTTTCTAGTCTACTAACCTCTTGTCTTCCTCCCATATTTGATCTTATTTTCCTGGACATGGTTATTAACTTAATTACAAAAGAAATTGAGGTACATTTAAGATTTCCCTTTTCCTACAAATCCACCATGTCCAACTGAGTTTATCACATTAATCCCATAAATATGTCTGCCTCTCTTCCTCACCATAGCTGCTATCTCAACAAGCTGATGCTGGCATGCACCACCACTTACACTTAGATGTGGCTTAATTAACACAATTTGTGACCCCAGCATTGCTGTGTTGAATCAGAATCATGCAGCCACAATCGTGGTCTTATAGAGTCTACAATATAAGATGAACCTGGTCTGACAGAACCAGGTCCACCTCCTTCAGTGTCAGGCCTTCCCACATTCAGTTCTCTCTGCCTTAACTCCCTTTCCCAGCAAACTCACAATCAACTACATAACACTGCTCGGCTAGCTTCACCTGCGTTTCGAGAAGTAGACTTTAAATTTAACAGCCTCCAAATCCCAGCCCCCTCCTTCCTTTTCTCTTCCTGGTTTCTGAGCCACACTCTGTGATGTTCAGGGCTCACTCCTGGCTCTGTGTTCAGGGATCTTTCTCAGCTGTGCTGGGGGACCGGCCAGGTGCATTGCTCAAGCCCAGGTTAGTCTCATGCAGGCCAAGGGCCTTAACACTTGCACCATTTCTCCTGCCCTTTACCACTCCGTTTTAACTGATACCTCTAATAGGTTTTTTTTTTCCAAATCTGTGCAACAGAATGATGTTATTCAACTTACCTGACAAGCTGCTGACAAATCTGACATCCTGGAAGGCATCTATTGAAAAAAAAAAAGTAAAAATTTTAGTCTGAACTGTATAAACAGAAATAAAAAATTAAAGTTTCTATTTATTATTGTAACAGAGCCACACCCAGTGGGACCATATGGTGCTGGATTAAACCTGGGATTCCTGCATGCAAAGCAGGTGTTTCAGTTCTTTGAGCTAGTTCAGCACACTTCAAAATTACATTATTTATAAAAAATAAGAATATACATATTTCCCTTAGGTACAACTGACAGTATCAAAATTAAAATTTATACTTTAGCTTAACTTTTCAATAGCTATCACAGATTATGTATACTCTTATTTATTCTAATAGCAATTTTTCCAACTCATAGTTCTATATTTTAAATATAACAAATTGGCTGTGTACAACATACAATCCAGAAAATTTAAAAGACTGACAGCTTTGACCACATAAAAACACATTTCTATGCTGCAAAATAGTACACCACTAATAGTCTAATGCCAAACTGAGGATGCCTAATATTTAACAAGCTTCCTCAATTTAATACATTGGTAAGCATCTCCCTCTTCTTTGACCACTATGTTTTTTGTCTTAGTGAAGCAAAATATTTTTTATTGAAAGACATTTAGAGAGAGCTGAGTGGAGAGAGAGTGAGGGAGGGAGGAAGGGAGAGAGGAGGGGAGGAAAGTGGGAGGGAGAGGGAGAGAGAGGGAGGGAGGGGGGAGAGAGAAGCAGAGATAGAGACAGAGAGACAGAGAGCACTCTAAAGCTTTTTGCCATTTGTGTAACTAACTTATTAATACCTTGTTCTGAGAAGTCTGTGGGGGAAAAGGTCTTTGACAAATACTCCAGAATAGGGATCTGCCATGGAACTAGCTCATGGGAAAATAGAACACTTAAAAATTTCAGAAAAATGAAGATTTCTAATGTAGAACTGGAGTACCCAGAATTAATGTTTGATCTAAAGAAACCGGATTCAACTGTATCTTGTAAGCAGAACTGAAAAACACACTGTGCTCTCTTCTTGACACCTTTTAGTATGTTTTAGCACTTCAGGGCAATGTTTTATTTGGAAGAAATTCAGGAAGACTGACAATGCTTTGTTGTTCTAATAGCCAATTTGAGAACTGGTCATAATACTGAGATTTTTTTTTCTCTGGAGTGTGACTGGCAATATAACCTTAGAATTTAAGATTAATCGCAATAAAGAGGAACAGTCTATGGGAGCTAAAGCGATAGTCAGCAGGTGGGGCGCTTGCCTTGCACACAGCTAACCCGGGTTCGATACCTGGCATCCCATTTTGTCCCCTGAGCACCACCAGGATTGATTCCTGAGTGCACAGCCAGGAGTAAGTCCACCCCCTGCCCCGCCCTGAGTATTGCCAGGTGTGGCCCCAAACTCAAGAAATAAATAATAATGGGGGGGAAAAAGATTCCCATCTGCTAGCAAGGTGAGTCACAGTAGCCTCAGGACACTGTGGAACCTCAAGGTTTGAGTAATTAACCCAATACAAGCATTACAGGTGGATTCTGATAATACATAACTTTTAAAAATAAGACCAGGTCTTTGACAAATTAGCTCAAATCCTAAAACTGGTCTTAATTTCTAACACCCAAAATGTGGATCTCAGAGCAGTGGCCACACTTCAGTGTCAACCACAGAAGGACTTAAGGGACAAAAAAAAATCTAGCTAGAGCTGGTCAAAAGCACTGACAAAGGGCAAACTGACCCAAAGGACAGGTAAGGGAGGAGGGACTTAAAAGACTCTGGAGCTAAGAAAAGCTAAAGCAGCCTGGCCTGAGGCTTGTATTCTGACATAGGGTAAGATGCTCCCAGGATACTTTTATGCTACTACAGATTTCATTAAAGACTGATTCTGAGAAAAAGTGACAAGACCCCTGAGCTCCACGAAGTCATTCAAGCTCTCCATCTATTGCTGACTGCTAAAGGAACCTCCGGAACTACCTACTCTTACTCTGCCTATGCAAAATGACTGAGCCCATTATTAGAACGTCATCTGTTACTCTAAGTAGATGAGCAGTGAAGGTGAAGAGAAAAAAAAAACACGTTTTGGTAATATTCCTTTTCATGGAAATTAGATTCTGTTCTTAATCTCTCTTTATGAAGTTTCTGCTTATAAACCTGGAACAAGTCCTGCATTCTTCTGTAACTTTCTAGAATAGTTTCCAGTTTTTAGTAAGTATTTTTACCTCAGTTGCACAGATCAACATTAACAATTCTGTCTTCTAAGGACCATGCCAGCAGAAGAGGGAGAACCTGACATGGTCTCAGAGATGGAATAGTGACTATGCGCTTTTCTCTTATGTGTGAGGACATCAGAGACCACAAACTAGGGAAACGGTTATCTGAACATGCTGGGACTGGGAGGTAGAACCTGCAGTTCTTGTAGCACTTCCCTGGATTTCCAGTTTGTTTCCATTTTTCTTTTATCAAGGACATGGGTCAGTAGTCCATGGACTAGTCATCTACCCTCAGGACTGAGAGGCTGGTTCTATGAAGTAACTGGGCAAATCATCTACTGAATTATGGATGTCCCAAAACAAAAATCTGCCACCTCAGAAATATGCCTTGAGTGGAAAAGGTTACTTTTCCTGGGAGGGACCTGAAGGTAGAATATAAAGTTAGCTTTGTAGGACACCCCAGGCCAGTATGCTCTATCCCATGCTTCTGTGAATCAGAACTCGTTTTCTAAAATGAGCAATTTAAGAGCAAAGACTAGAAGAACTAATGCATAAGAAAGATAAAGATGTGATGATATAGTCCATAGGGTCCTTGCTTTGCAAGCAACTGACCCGGGTTCCATTTCCGGCACCCACCTGGTCTCCCAACACCACCAGGAGTGAGCTCTGAGCTCTGCTGGGTGTGGCACAAAACACAAAAGTAAAACAAACCCAAGAAAAAGGATTATTTCAGCATGAAGTAGATTTGATTCAACAACCTAAATTTCATGAAAATGGAAGAAGGGACAGTGAGGACTGAAACTAAAAAGTAGGAGTTGAATTCAATAGTAGAAACCAAGAACTCTGTCTAGTTAGGGATGGCTGAAAGTGTCAAGAATGTTTTTTACCTTTACCCAAAAGATGAGAGAAAGAAAACCTCAATCAGAAATCTTTATTTGTAGTTACACTGGAACTGTGCCTCAGATCAACTGATCTGGTCATCCGGGTGCCACCAACTTGTAATTCATCTTTGCAAAACAATATGACTCCCTGCTTTCTTACTCTATAAAAGCCCCATCTTGTGACCTACTTTGAGGAGCATGAGTCCAACATCTTCCAACCTGCCAGCATGTTGCCGGTAAAGCTCTTTCTGAACTCATAAAAGGAACAAACACTAACAGTAATTACAATTAATACAATCTTGTTTGAATAAGCAGCCATTTTAACTAGAAATATACAGAATTAAAGACATATTACCTAGAAATATCTATTATCTAGAAATACCTATTAGAAATATATATTATCTAGAAATATCTATTATCTGGGACTCTGCGCCAGGCTGTGGGGTGGGTGAGAGCCCTTCCCACCCCAAGGGACCCAGCCCCGGCAGCTGACCTCCACTGCCCAACCAACACTACACTCCAGGCCGCTTTCCGGACCACACGGCCACATTATAAGACACTTCTACCCATTTTCCATGGTTACTACACCATATCTGATGGGGTTCAGACAGTAGACAACAAATCATAGAGAGAAATATACAAATACATGCCTCTCGGAGAGCTCAGTAAGCTACCGAAGAGTATCCCACGGCAGAGCCTGGCAAGTTCCCTGTGGCGTATTCGATATGCCAAAGACAGGAAAGACAACAGGTCTCATTCCCCTGACCCTGAAAGAGCCTCCAATCATTGAGAAAAGATGAGTTAGAAGAGGCTGCTAAAATCTCAGGGCTGGCACACATGCTAGGGGAAAAGGGAGCTCAGATAGAGAAGGGAGCACCAAATAAAAGGTGTTGGGAGGATCTTCCCAGGATGGGAGAAGCATGCCAAAAGTAGACTATAGACCAAACATGACTGCCACCCACTGCCTCCTTTGCAAACCACAACACCCAATAGGAGAGAGAGAACAAAAGGGAATTCCCTGCCACAGAGGCAGGGTGAGATGAGGGGGGGGGGGGGGGATACTGGTATCCGTGGTGGTGGGAAACGGGCACTGGTAGAGGGATGGGTATTTGATCACTGTATAATTGAAACCCAAGCACAAAAATGTGTAAGTCTGCAACTATACCTCATGATGTCTCACTATTAAAATTTTTTTTAAAAAAAGCACTGTAACACTGTAAAAAAAATTAGTTTATTAAAGATGCTGGAAAATTTTAAAAAATAATAATAAAAATAAAATAAATGTCTCAGGGCTGGGAGGAATAGAGATATGTTACTAGCACCCCCCCTTGGGTAAATCGACAATCAATGGGATGACAGTGATACAATGATCTATTATCTAGCAATAGATACAATTTATCTAGAAATGCCTAGGGAAAAATGTCTAGAAGAAACGAAAGTGCATGCTTACCTGTGAGGGTCTTTGGAACTTGGTATAATATATACACATTCCCTCTTGGTCAAAGTATTTTCTATCCAGGATTTCTGGGACTAAAACAAAAATTTTAAAAGATGGATTATAAGCAAACTCATTTACAATAAAAGGAAAATTTTCAATTCACTAGATTATTTGCTACACACTAAATGCTTCTGAGAGAAGCATACCAGAAAGATTAGAATCATTCCATTTAAGTCTAGTGTGTTCCATTACATTAAATGTGACATTAGAGTTGTGCTGTGCCGATACTGCTTGGGTCAAACAAATACCCAGGAGAGGAAAACCAAGTTTGAGATTTCCCCCTGTGAACCCAAAATCTCAAGAGGGACTAATGTGATCCTTGGAAATGGATCATGTAAAAGTCAACTGAAAATTCCTCTGCTGACCACTCCACCCTTTCAGGTGAAATTAATCTCCAGCTTAACTGGCTTTACTCAGGACCAGAGGCAGACTCCCTGCCTTCTGGCTAGGGACCAGATCTCTACCATATGAACACTACTGACCTTTATAAGAAGTATTTGTTTCCTAAACTGTATGCCACTGACAAATTTAGTCAACCCTGTAGTAGGAACCTCCAAACTACAGCCCGACAGCAGCACGAGGCCATCAGGCTGTTTGTCTAGCATCTGAAATGAGGCAAAGGGCAGTCTCTCTCTCACTGAATAGTTTAGATATTCAACTAGAGTCAGAGATTGGTGATGGAGGAGAAAAATTCCCATCTCCCCTACGTACTGTAACAGAGTGCAAAATGTCAGGGATTGAAACCTGAACCTAATCTATTTCCTTTGTTGAAACACTATCTAGTGTATTTCCTTGTTCTCTGGACAAACATCTGAGATCCAGCACAATAGAATGATCCCAGGATCATACTTACAGCATAGCCCTGAGAACCAAAAGATCTGATCATTTCCATGTTAAGCTGCTGGCAAAAATTTTCCCTATTCTGGCCCCTTTTCCCATTTCTTTAAAGCATTGGGTATACCCCCCACCCCCCCCAAATAACAAGCAGGTCTATTCTTTTAGAAAAATCAGGCAGCTAGACAGCCTGGGGGGCAATGGGACTCTTTGGAATAAGACCAAGATTTGATCTATAAAAGCTACTCTGGTCACCAGCTCTAAAGCAGCCCAAAAGCATGAAGACAGAGCCCCTCCTGGGAACAAACTGAGGCCTGATAATACTCAATGATGCCAGTGCAGGCCCAGAGAAAGCTGTTTGCCCTCAGGAGGGAGAAAATGCAGCAAGAATAAAAGTACAGGAAAAACGTAAAGAACACCAAAAGCTCAAAGTTGACAATATACTGGCAATCCACTCTACATAGAAAGTCTCAGATGTGGGAAGGCTGGGAAAACCCTCCAGAACCAACTTCGTGACTTTGTGAGATCATTCACATCTCAACTTGGGGTCTGCAATTCCTTTCTTTTACTTCATGGGCTTTTTCCTCTCTGGAGAAGCCCATGCCTCTCTCTTCCCCACCTCCACACCCATGTATTTCCTAGATGAAAGAGCTTTACCCCACTATTTGTCTTGTACTGAAATGCTGAACCTGGAAAACTTAGTCTGTCAGGAAATAGCAATCCCTGACTCCAACATGAGACCACAACCTCTGCCCCGTACCACTCACCCCATCCAATCTCAGGTGGTATCAAATCAAGTGGAACTCATGTGTTTTGAGGGCTGCCTTGTGGCACTAGTGGCAGATGCTACTGGCCGACTTTTTATTAATCCCAATACTAACCCCAATACTTCCCAGGGGAGACCAAAGGGGAGGGGTGGTGGGGCGAGGGTGGGGCAAGCATGACTTGCAGTAGCGCTGTCAAGGTTTTATCATATGGGCGACCACTCAGGATAGAGACTTCATTTGAAATCTCCTCCTGAGAGCTACCCAGCATCAAATGGCAATTGTCAACAGCTCATTCCAGGTTATGGTAAGAATTCCACCAAAAATGTTTTTGATTCCAGGGTTCTTTGGTTCTCAGAATAAACAGAAATTAATGCAAGACCAAGGAGAGATTTGGGCATTGCTGATTGCAAGCTTATAGACAAGAGAAAAAAAAGCAAAGGGCAAGGTGTGCCTTAGCTGTTCCCCAAAGAGAGGACTGGGGATTTTTAAACTCGAGAAAATTCAAAAGCTTTGTCCAATTGGCAGCTTTCTTCACTACTGCCAGGAAATGTTGCACTCAGTTCCAAGAACTATGCACAGTTCACTGGTCTGCATTAACAGATGCCCGCTGCACAGGGTTCTGAAGACTGGCACAGAGCAAGAACACAACTACACATGTCCTGTAGGTGTCTACAATGCCACCAAGAAGGCAGAGTGATTGATCCAGAGAGTGAGCAAGTTGCTTAATACTGAGCAAGGATGAGGAATCCAGAATCCAGAGAGTGAGCAAGTTGCTTAATACTGAGCAAGGATGAGGAATTTCACTCTATTCCCGTGGGAAGCAGAGGTGAGGATTTGCTATCAAGGGCCAGAAAAATTTGCCCTGAAGAATTTACAGTCAGGACCACATACAGCCCTCGGGACCATAGAGGAAAACTTTCAGACTGGACTTCTTTCTTGATTGGGACGAGAGAGCAAGTCCAGCCTCACCTTGTATCAAAATCAGGTATGAAAATTGCATGTTTAATGTATTCAAGAAAGCTACTAAAAGAGTGGGATTATATATGCATTAAACAAACAGCACTGAGACTACTCTAGTACCAAGTATATAGTTTCTTTTGGGGGCAGAGGTAAATGGTACTGAGGATCAAACTGGATTCTAGTTAATAAAATCAACTGCAGCTCTTAAAAATACAAATAAAGTCTACAATATAAATTAAAGGTGGGCATACAGTAAACAAAGCATGAACAAATCTGTTGATTAAAAATACAGTGGAGGGACTGGTTAGATAACTCAAAGAGCTCAAGAATAAAGAACTCTGAAAACTCAATACCTGAAAAAAATTAATAAGGGGCTGGATTGATAGTACAGAAGGCATGTGGCCAACCTGGGTTGATCCCCAGCAACTCATATGGTTCCCAAGCCCTGCCAGGAGTGACTCCCTGAGTGCAGAGGCAGGAATAAGCCTGAAGCACTGCAAGGCACAGCCCCCAAACCAAAATAAATTAAATACATATATATGTCCAATCAGCAAATGGGCAAAACACTGACTTTTTAACCAGAGGACACACTTTAAAAAAATAATACTAAGCATATGAAGAGATTCTAAACTCCAAAAACTTTGTCTTTAGGGAAATACAGATCTAGAACCGACAAGGACATACCACTTCAAAACTACTAGGACAAAAATCAAAGGCTGACAACACCAAGTATTGACGATACCAAATATTGGCAAGGATGCATAAAGTGGAACTCCCTTTCTTAGTAGAAGTACAGAACAGTATACAAACACTTTGGATGGATTAGCTGTTCATTAAAGTTAAGCGATGTATGACCCAAGCAGTTTCACACTTGAGCATCTCCAAGAAAAACGAAAGTATGTTCCCACAAAGATTTGTAGCTAAATGACCATTCAAAAAAGCATTCTTATTCTCCTCCCCCCCCCAGACCCTGGCCCCCCCAGAGAGAATGTGAATGTAGCCCCCCACCACCAATTATGTAGTCAGGTTTCCCACTTTTGGGGAAAATTGCAGGGGTCAGTACATCTGAAGTGCAATGAGTAAGACTCGCCCTGGGAAAACCAACTTTGTGATCATGGTATCTATCTCCCCTGCCAGCTAAGTATGAAGCATTCTTCTTAAAAGCCAGAAAAAATAAAATTTCCATAGAATGGTATTCTCTCAATTTTGCTCTTAAAAATAAGAGGTTGGGGATGTTCTCGGCAGAATGCCTCACATGTGTGAGGCCCTGGAAGTTCCATCCCTCGCACCACCAAAATAAAATTAAAAATTCAAATCTCCACCTGCCCCCTCTCCAGCCCCCCCCCATTTGTTTTTTCAATGATGCTGACTTTTTATTATGCTGACTTTGTTTGTGGGGTGAGTGCCAGAACATCATGACTGGTGACAGTCTGCATAAGGTCATTCACAGCGGGCTCAAGTGCAGTCACAGCCTCTAGATCGCGGCCCAATTGGCCCTGTGATGCACCTGAGCTGCATGACAGGGAAGGCAGCTGAATTTCAGGGAGCTGTGGGTTCTTAGAAGTCAGGCCCAGTCTCCACCCCGGTTGCAGGTCTTTCTCTTTTCGCTGTAGAATCTCTACAGTATGGAGGTAAGATTTGGAATACTGTTTCGTTGTGGGTTTCACCAGACCAAGACAGGAGAAACCTGAAAAATGTGGCGCCAGAGCACATTCGTAAGGCTGGAACACATGCCTGGCCAGCACAGGGCCAGGGTTGGTCCCTGCACCCCCTGGTCTCCCAGCAGCACGCCAAGTAGCCCTGGTGGCCCCAGCACTGCCGAGAAATCCACCCAAAACACAAAGCATCCCACCACCACAACCGCCAAAGGAAAGGAAATTCTCAAGTCTAAACAGGCAAGGCCAGTGTGGAGTGCTGTGAAGAGCCATCACCCTGTTCCAGAATGGGATGGCAGGGTGTTGCCTGAGAAGCTGATTATATACAGGTCCTTCCCAAGCCGTGTTTACTAGGGCAAAGTCAAGGACGCTGAACTCAGACCATCCCTCAGTCTTATCAGGGAGTCAGTTCCTGAACTATCTCCTTATAGAGCTTACTCCTGACTCAGTGCTCCGGTGGTGTCTGGGAGAACAGTGCTGACAGACAAGAGTGGCCTCTTATCTCTCTGCTCCCTGACTCCTGAAAGGGCCTTCTGGGCTGGGACTCTTGGTTCGTGTGGGGGCCACACTCACACACCCAGCAATCAGGCCTCCCACTGGCCAAGCAAGAGTCCAGCCAAGCCGCCGGGCGATAGCTTAAATCTTGAGGGAGGGAGGGAAGGAGGGGGGAACAGGATAGATAACGCCTTTTCAGATTCAAACTAGGTGCCCTGAGCGCCCACCTCAAGTCTGGCAACTGAGTGTACTTAGAAATCTCAAGAACAGGCAAAAGTCATAGAAACAGTGAGTTTATTCCCTGGGGCTAAGAGAGTCAGAGCAGGGATAAACGGCAAACAAGTTAGTTCCAGGTGAGTGGTGATAGGATTCTTTTTAAATTGCTAACGTGGCTTCAAAGGGGAATTTATTAAATGCCATCCAATTTGTACATTATGCCAACGCAAATAAAAAGCCATTTAAAAGTAGAATACAAGTTGCTATGGGTTAAAAATAGAAAAAACAGGCACAAAACAGCCACATTCTTGGCACTTCCACCCCCTCCCCCATCCAAGACAATAAATGTGTAACTAAGAGCAGTTTCAACCTCTCCCAAGAACCTAAACCCAAATCTGTTTCCTGATTAGCACTAGAGGGATAATCTGCATGACAAACTCTCTTCCCCTGAGAAAATTCCCCTGAGAAAAACTTCTATTTTGCAAGCAGTCTCGTCCCACCCTTTCTGACAACAAAAAACTTCAAACTTGAGCAAGACCCTGGCTGTGCCTTTCTACTTGTTAGAGGACATTCATGACCACTCTTTTAAAAAAGCCAGTTAGATCTGTCAAATCATTCTAATTTTTATTTTTCAAAACTATTTTCCTTAAAGGGGATGAGCAAAACAGAATGTAGTTAAAATGCTTTAATCAGAGTTCCAGAAAAGGAGATGAATGGACGAGAGCAATCTTTAAAGGGCCAGTAAGGACAATATCCCAAAGAACTGATGAAAAACACCAACTGATGGGTCTTAAGAGAAAAAAGAAAAAATCCAAAGCATGTTTTTAAAAAGAAATCCACGCTTTGATAGTATTAATGAAACTCTTATTTGGGGGTGATGTGTGAGGCAAGGCAACAATCTCGCCCGTGTTCAGGCTTTTGTCTTTCCAAGGCAGAAAGGAATGACTGGATAAGACAGACAGTGAAGCTAAACAGCTCCTTAGGAAGTAGGAGCCAAAACAAGAGGGAACCCCACAAAGACAACGAAAGGAATTACACACCCCAAGAGGGGAGATGAGCCGTTCCTGAATGGAATGCACACACACTGCTTGCTTTTGCAAAGTTGGTTTTATAGGGTTTTTCCAAAGTGCTCACTAGGGGCTTTCCATGCAGGTAAGTTTTGTTGGCAGGACATTATCAAGGGAAATGCGTTTCTTTCAGCCTTTAGTTCCTAAGTTTTCTCCTTTCCTGGGGGGCGGGAGGGTGTCAAGCATTGAGACCTGAGTATGGCAAAGGACTGGTGATTATTTCCAGGATCTCAGTGTCAGGAACCCCATCCTCTACTTAAAGCCTCATGTTTTCACAATGTGAATTTAAAAAGTGTTAAATACAGCTAAATTTAGTATAGTCTAGAGGTAGAACAGTCCAGAACGGGTGTTGTATTATGCTCCATATTTACAAACAACAGGAGATTGTAGATACAGTTTCCAAATCTAACAGGAGATAGTCACTGTTTATAAACTGCTTACTACAACCAAGGTCAAAGTGTACAAGGAGGTTCTTCTAGCAGCACAACCCATGAGATTGTCAGGGAGGTCACACCTGTGACCTAAAAACAGGCAGCACCAACTAACACCCCTCTTCTGTAGAAATACTGGACACCGGGTTTCAACAATGAAGCAAACCAGCTTAATAACCTCAGACTCAAGTTCTCAAACTCCACACAATGGATATGCAAAACTCTACAATGGTTATACAATGGATATACAATGGTTACAAAATTATCACACAAAAGGAAACCCAAAGTTAATATCTATAATTTCCCATTACACAATGCAATTTACCGAAAGGTCACATTCTTAAAAAGTTGTCCAAAGGCTGCTGACACTGTATCCTTTGTAAACCTTTTGCTCAAGGAACACTTAGTAAAAGGCAATTTTACTTAGTAAATGATGTGCATGTCAGATGATGTTCCAAAGACTTCAGATGCATGAACTCAGTCTATGTTGATAGCAATCCTCATCACAGAAACTAACTCTAAAAACGGACAGCATCCCCACATTATAGCTGCAAAATTGGGACACAAAGTTAGTAAACATCGAAAGTTGCACAGCTAATTGTTTGCCGGCTCCAAAGCCTCTACCTGACTTCTAAGAAGAATTTAAATAGGCACTTCAGGACAGAGAGATATTGCTCAATGAGCTGAAGCACAGGCACTGCATGCTGAGGGCTGGGGGCCAGGGACAGAGCGATAGTACAGTAAGTCAGGGCGTCTGCCTTGCATGCATCTATTTCCGAAATCCTGTATGGTCCCTGAGCCCCCCATGAACGCACAGACAGTAAGTCTTGGGCAGTGCTGGGTGTGACCCAATACCCCCCTCCAATAAAACAAAAACAAAACCCCCAAAAGTGCATGCTCAAGGCCTTAAATTGATTCCTGACACCACACGGTGCCCTGAGCCTATAGTCAGAAGCTATCCCTTGAGCACCACCTGGTTTGTTTCAATCCCCTCCACAACCACCCCCCCCCCCAATAATAATAAGCATTTCAAAGTTGCTGTATCTGCTGTGTTTGAGAGTGCACATCCATGGAGCTCGAGAATTGAACCCAGGACCTCAAACACACAAAAGCATGCACTGGGTGGATCCAGGCCCCAGGAATGATAGGCTTCCTCGAATTCCTGCCTTTCTTTGAACCTCGACTCCCCTGCTTTCGTATGGAGACGCTACACTGACTAGAGTCAAACAAATGCTTGCCAGGGGTTCTCCCACAATATTCAGCTGTAGCACTTGTGGGGAGCTGCAGATCAGGGTGAGTGCTCACCAGGATTTACATGTTTTTAGCTGCGCCTGTAGATGTACTCGCCAGGGGTCGCGCTGTTAGCTGCAGAAAGCAGGTTCTGCTTGGAGGGCTTGAGAGGGGTCACCATGGTGCCCAAACACAGGCTCGCTACAGGTCACACTTCTGGCCATGGTACTCACAAGGTTTCTAGCTAGAGTGCCTGCTGGGGGTTATAGATTTCTGCAGTCGTGCTCACACAGACCTGACGATGCAGGCAGCCCCAAGTAATGTGCGGTGACAAAGACCATGGCTAAGCAGAGCCACCAGGCTCAAGAACAGCTGCCGTGATGGCACACAGGAGACACTGGGACTAAACTTGCCACCATACATTTGCAAGCAAGGAATTTGAAGGTGATGATATCGTTTTATATGTGTTATATGTGCGATTCTCAGGATGGATCCTCTCACCCTTACTGAGACCCTCTACCCACTCCCCCACCCCGCCACATCCACACCTTTAGATCAATTCTACTGATGAGACAGTTCTACAAAAGATAGACTTTGTTTGTTGTTCGGTCACACCAAGCAGACCTCAGGGCTCACTCCCGGCACTTCACTCAGGAATCACTCCGGGCAGGGCTTAGCGGACCATACGGGACCTTGGGATGAACCCAGGTCAGTCACATGCAAGGCAAGCATCCCACCCATAGCCCTGGACAGTAACTTTAAGTCAGCCAGCTTTTTTTTTTTTTTTTTTGCTTTTTGGGTCACATCTGGCAATTAACAGGGGTTACTCCTGGCTCAAGCACTCAAGAATTACTCCTGGCAGTGCTCAGAGGACCATATGGGATGCTGGGGATCAAACCCGGGTTGGCCACGTGCAAGGCAAACCCTACCCACTGTACTATCGCTCCAGCCCCATCAGTCAGTCAATTTTCTTAGAGCTTTTTTGAAACCAATACACTAAATACAACAATATAGTTGTTTACTATCTAGAGGAATTTCTATGTGAGCACCTTGTAAAATTTTCTAAAACCTGAAAAGAAACCAAAAAGGTTAGAAGATCTGGCATCTTTTTAAAGAGACTAACTCCTGCCTCGCAGCGGTAGTTTTTCCTCTTTTCCCTCCCCAGTTTCTCAGCAAGAGCCTGAGAAGCAAAGGTAACTACAGCTCCTCACATTGGGGTGGAGGATCAACTGAGACATGGTATACGTTTTTCAGAATTCTGTGTCTTTCTGTTACCTGTAAATAATATTTTCAGTGATACTTTTATTTAAGAGGGAAGAAAAATGCCCTTAGTAACAGCTTAGTAAGAAATGACCAGGGCTCTTTTTAGGAAGGTTAATCTGAAAGAAAAGTCAAGGCAAGTTAGGACCAGTCTTCTAGGAAGAAGCAATGTGGTCCTGGAGAGGAAGAAATGGGGCACAAAGGACTTCCAAACCCATGCAAATGGATCATATTTAATTTTTAATTAAAAAACTTTAAAACTACAAGTCATTAACACAATTCTGAATTCTTTGCTTCACATTCGCTTCTACGATTGATTTCCAAGGCATGAAACTATCAGCGTTCAAAGGAATACCTTTTCCCCTTAATCAGTTTTCCCAAAGAGGCAACAGTGCCTCAGCCGCCCACAATGGAACAAGCCCAGGTAGGGAAGGGGGCTTTCTGTTCACTTATAAGGGATGCTGAGGGGGCGGAGTCTTAGTATAACAGGTACAGTGTTTGTCTTGCCTGAGACTGATCAGGGCTCGATCCCAGCACCCATAATGGTCCCAAGCACCCTGAGGCAAAGAAATAAGCCAGAAATCAGCCATGAGCTCCAGTGTGTGGCCTCAAAACAAAAACGACAATGAAATTTTTTTTTCACGACAGACATATAAAGGCACTAATGTTTCAAGACTATCTCTTACAGCATCCTACTCAAGCTGCTCACAAAACTTTATTTACTGCAAGGGCAGTGTCTTGTGGTATCATAGCTAACTGTAAATATATTCCAAACCCGAGCATTCTTTGGGTATGCCCTTTATTTGTTCTACTAGAGAGGGACATCGCGTATCTGATAGATCTTATACCCAGGTTCATAGTTGTAAATCTGGGCTGTTGAGCCCGTGAAATAAGCTGAGAAGATGCTCTGTATGCGGGAGGCCCAGTTTCAATCCCCAGCACTGCATGAGGACAGAAAGGAGAGATCCCCACACACCGAGCTACGAGATGCCAGCAAGTGTGGCCCCAAAACAAAAAAAATTGCTAATTCCTTCAAAACACTTTTTTTACATTTTTGACAGTTTTAGTTTTTACTCTGCTGCCAGTTACCCTATCACAGATGCACCCTGGATTATAAATACACATATAAATTACTAATGATCTATTTCTCCCTTCCTTTGCTAAGATGCATTACCAACATTTACCAAGAGGTGGCACTCTATAAACATAAATCTGAAAGCGTCTAAACTAGACAGCTCTAAGCAAATTATACAGTCACAGAATGTTAGCCCTGGAAACATTTTTTTTAAATAAATAAATAAAAATTTTAAAATTATGCTACCCCTAGAGGGACTGAGGGACAGGGCTGTGACGCTTGTCCTACAGAGCAGGTGTGGGTCTAAAGACCAACGAGCGCCAAACCCAGAGGTACGTGGAGAGATCCTGGCGTGTTGGGGATAGAAATCAGGCATGCACTGTGACACTTGAGGCCTCTCTCAAGTCCCAGGAAGAAATCTTTATGTTCACCGAGGGATGCGCAGCACTTGGAGAGCAGATTGGGACAGGAAAGGAGCTCAATGGTAGAGTGTACCACTGCACATATATGTAAGTGACTCGGGAGATGGGAGGTGAGGGAGAGAGAACAAACGCTTTGGGGCTTGTTTGTTTTTGAGCCACACCCAGCGGTGCCCAGGTCTTACTCCTGGCTGAGCACAGGGATCACTGGGGGGAGAGGGCCCCCCTTGCAGGGCGACATGAGGCGCCAGGGATTCACTGGGGTTGACTCCCTACACACTGTACTGGGGTACTGATTTTAGGGGCCAGGAGCTAGCTCAGAAGACTAGTGTGCAAGCCTTCTTTGCATGCCAGAGGCTCAGGCTTGATCCCCAGCACACGGTCCTCCTAAACACTGCCAGGAGCAGTTTCCAAACAGAAAAGACCCTAGTTCAGTTGTTTACCATCTAGAAAACCTAAAGCAAGTTTCTGTACTTTAGCGTTTTCGACTCTTTAAACAACAACAACAAAAACCATCTCATAATGCAGCTCTGAAGATTAAATAAAATAATCCATGCAAGGCCAGAGAGGTAATACAGGTGTTAAGAGGCTTGACTTGCATGTGGCCAATCCCAGTTCAATCCTCAGCACTGCATATGGTCCCCTGAGTACTGTCAGGCATGCCACCTGAGCACCGAGCAAAGGGTAGCTGAGTACAGCCGGGAGTGGTCCAAAACCCTATCATCCCCTCAAAATACTCCGGGCAGTGTTTCAGGCACAGTGCTTGACAATCAGAAGCCCAACAACATAACCGAATCTCGGGAACAGCAGCCAGGGATGCAGCTCAGTGGCGAGTAAAGCTCCTTTGCAAGCTATTAACCTGCCTAACACATCCTGCATGCTGAAGAAACGCTGGGGTAACCTCTTGCCTGGGCTGGAGTGATAGCACAGCGGTAAGGCATTTGCCTTGCACGCAGCCAACATGGCCGACTCGAGTTCGATTCCTCCGCCCCTCTCGGAGAACCTGGCAAGCTACTGTGATGTACTCAATATGCCAAACACAGTAACAACAAGTCTCATGATGGAGACGTTAGTGGGCCCGCTCGAGCAAATCGAACAACGGTAGGACCGTGACCGTGATCCTCTTGCCTATATACTGGTGCTTAATAGTGATATGGGGGGGGGGGGGGGGGGACTCCTTATAAACTACTTCCAAATTAACTTATTTTGGAAATATTCATTTTTATAGTTGGAGATACTCTACTCTTCTCTACATAAATTAGAAACATATTAAAAGGAACTGCTAAGGAAGTCTGGCTAGACCAACAGTTCTAGAGGATAATCATCATCTCAGAACAAAACAAAAAGCAGAACATATTACCTCTTAGCAGCAATGAAGCAGGAAAAAACTGAATGCAGTCAATACATGAAATAAAGGAACAGTGAAAAATAATTTTTTTTCTAAATTTTTAAGGTTTTTTTACCCAAAGGCAAGCCCTAATCTATAGCTGCAAGCACCAAAAATGCCAGTGAAAACCCCAGTCTTACCAAGATGTGAAACCTAGAATATTAAATTCAAGAAGACAACAGCAAGTGGAAAGTCATGGGGGAATCCTAAAAACAAAAGTTGCGGAAAGGAGTTCTAAATACTAAATATTAACTGCTCTGATCGTTTGGTGGCCAGAAGTATGGGACTAACTGCACGAGGCCCACTGAAAGATAAAATTACTGAACAGGTGTTTTTGCAGTCCACTGAAGACTGACTTTGGAATTGATTAGCGGACTGTCAGAACAAATACTATCAACTAAGAGGCCTGAACCACCATTAATTTATTTACCACAGTTGTAGAAAGTGAAGCCCGAGACCAAGCTGCCCGGAGTGCTAGTGTGTGAAGAGCACCCTCACCCCAGCCTACAGACAAGTCTCCTCACACACGAGAAAGGGCTAGTAGAGTTTCTTCTAGTAAGGGCACTAGACTTGCTACAGCAGCAGAGCCCTACCCTCATGACTTTACCCAACCCCAACTGTCCCCCCCCCGCCCCCCGCCAAAAACCCTATCTTTCGAAGGCGAGGGAAATAAGAGCTTACATCTGATTTGGTTGGTCACAAGTCCAGTTTAAAAAACTACTTTTTAAAAGTAGTTAAGGACTGGATACTGAATTCAGAGGGCTGTAACAGAACCCAGGGTCTCTATGAGATCACCGTCACTGTCCTCCCGTTGTTCATCGATTTGCTTGAGCGGGCCCAGTAATGTCTCCATTGTGAGACTTCTTGCTACTGCGTTCGGCATATCGAATACGTCATGGGTAGCTTGCCAGGCTTTGCCATGGGGGCGAGATACTCTCGGAGAGGGGTGGAGGAATTGAACCCAGGTTGGCCATGTCAGCTGCGTGCAAGGCGAACGCCCTACCTGCTGTGCTATCGCTCCAGCCCCTCTATGTGTTAACATTCACAATATCTAGGACAGTGTTTCTCAGCTGTTACTGATCCTGTCCTCTTCCTGTGGCCCCTGTTGGCCCTTCAGAGGAGCCCCTCCCCCCACTTATGCAATTTGCGGCTGTGGCCCCCTTGGAATGCCCTGGGGGTCCATATGGCCCCTTAAGGATGCTGACCTAAGATACAACGCTGGGAGCTGCTGGCTCAAGGGGCTAACACAGATGCCCTGCTAGCGGGAAGCCCCGGTTATATCCGGCACCACATGGTTCACTCCTCTCCCCCGCCTCCCCAGAACATGGGCGAGTGATTCCTGCCCAAGGAAGAATCTAGGATACAATCCAAAATTACAAGACTGAAGAAGCAGAGAACAAGAGCTCATGTTCAAAAGTCTATCAAAAAGAGGGGTGGGAGGGGCAGGAGAGATAGCACAGCGGGTAGGGCATTTGCCTTGCACACGGCTGACCCAGGTTCGATTCCCAGCATCCCATATGGTCCCCTGAGCACCTCCAGGAGTAACTTCTGAGTGCAGAGCTGGGAGTAACCCCTGTGCATCGCCAGGTATGACCCAAAAAGAAAAAAATAAAAGAGGGGTGGGGACCAGAAAGATAGTATAGGGTGTTAAGGTACATGCCTTGCATCACTAGACCCCAGTTTGGTCCCTGGTACATTATACGCCAGCACCTCTGGGCTGGTTGCACCTCCCCCCCAACCCCCTTGCTGGGGTGGCCCCGAGCAGCAGCACGTCCTTGGCCCTTGTACTGAGCTACCTAAGCCAAGAATTGCTGGGACTTGGTTCTTAAACCCATGCTTCATAGGCTGCCCAACTCCCCAAGGGGTTTGCCTACTACTAAAAGGTAAACGGTAAGGTAAAGGTAAAGGCCCTCCCGTTGATCGTCGATTTGCTCGAGCGGGCCCAGTAACGTCTCCATTGGAGACTTTGTTGTTACTGTGTCTGGCATATCCAATACTCTCAGTAGCTTGCCGGGCTCTCCAAGAGGGGCGGAGGAATCGAACTCGGGTCGGCCATGTTGGCCGCGTGTAAGGCGAACGCCCTACCCGCTGTGCTATCTAAAAGGTATGTTTACTAAATCTCCCTCGCGATCACGCTCTCTCTCTCTCTCTCCCCCCCTCCCCTCAAATGACGGACATGCTATAAAGAAAATAAGAATAACTTGCCCCACATTGACTACTATGGTGAACACAGACTGAGAGGTCTCTACCCTGGGACCCAGAGTTTCTACTCCCAGATATCCTACAAAAATCCTCATGGTTACAAGATTTTACACCTAAAAATGCAGCAATAATGGGGAAAAAATTGGAGGTCACAGAGAATGAATGCAGGAGAACCAAGCTCAAGCATCAGCACTGAGGGGTCCCCCTCAAACACCATCTGGAGTGAGTGATCCCCAAGCACTGGGCCAGGAGTAGCTCCAACTTTTTTTTTTAAAGAATCTTAACCCAACAACTTTCATCTTATATCTCACATGCATTTTGATTGTAAATATTCTTCTATAAGTTTCTATTTTACTAGTCAACACCTCCTCTACTTCATATTAGTGATTTATGTTTTATAAATTTCTTATATAAGGTAAAAACTTTGTCTACTTTATAGTGTTTTATTGGAAAATTAATATATGTAACTGATATTTATATAAGCATATAAAACAAGGACCACAACTAATGGTTAACAGTCATACACATATGCTTAAATTATGAAAATCTGTCAAAACTATTATCCTTTTTCATAATAAAACCCTCTGGATATTGGGTCACTGTCACTGTCCTCCCGTTGTTCGTCGATTTGCTCAAGCGGGCCCAGTAATGTCTCCATTGTGAGACTTGTTGTTACTGTGTTTGGCATATCCAATACATCACAGGTAGCTTGCCAGGCTTTGCCGTGCGGGTGAGATAGCCAGGCTCTCCGAGAGGGGCAAAGGAATTAAACCCGGGTCGGTCAGGTCGGCCGCGTGCAAGGCAAACGTCCTATCACTGTGCTATAGCTCCAGTCCTGGGTATTGGGCATAGAAATTAATAACTTTAGGGTCAAGGTCATACCTTGAGATACTTGAGGTACTGGGTGTAATAATTAATACCTTTAGGGTCAAGGCTGTACCTTGAGATGCTTGGGGAGCCATATGCCTTATTGGGGACCAAACTGGGATCAGCTGCATGCAAAGCAAGTGCCATATATCATCTCTCTGGTTCCATAAATCATATTCAAAGACTAGACAGACCATTGATTCACATACCAAAAGGTAATTTACTGGTCTATCTTTTTAGTCTAGTTAATGTTTCTCCAGTCTCCTGAGACTAGGTCTGCGACTCAGGTAACTTTCCTTCTATCAATCTCAACGTACTAACTATAAATTGGCAGAAGAAGCAGGTAACTTGCCTACTGAATTTCACTTTGTACATATTTTTCAGTGAACTCTGGCTTCAGGGTTGCTATACTCCTGATAAGAACCTGACTCAATGGATTGTTTTTTCCCCTCCCTTTCCATGAGGAACTGGCTATCTCAGAAAAGGCTTGAGTTTTTCATATAACTGGTAGCTGGACAGGTTATGTTTTAAATTATAAACATGCCTTCATGTTGTGCAGGGGGAACAAATAGTTATTTTCAAAACCTTAATCTAGTATTGTCCTTGTTTGGTGTGGGGGCCACACCTGGTGGTGCTCAGGGCTTATTCTTGGCTCTCTACTTAGGGATCATGCCTGGCAGGGCTCCATAGCTGGTGCCAGAGATCAAATGCAGGCAGACAGTGAGCAAGGCAAGTGCCCTACCCACTGTCCTTATCTCTCCAGATCATTCGTAGTATTGTTCTTGCGATCAAATGTAAAAAAAGATCGAAGCTGGAGAGATAGCTCGAGCTCTGCATCTGCCTGACCCGGATCTGATCTCTGGCATCCCACATGATCCCTGAGCACCACCAGAAGTGGTAAGTATTGCTGGTATACTGCTGCCACCCTCCCCCTCCAAAAGCCAAAAAAAAATTTTTTTTAAAGGAAAGATCCAAGGGACCAAAAACTGTACAACAGGCAGGGTTCTCGCCTCGTATATAGTCAACCCAAGTTCAATCCCCAGTGCCCTATCTGGTTTCCCCCAAGATCAGCTCAGGAGTGATCCCTGAGCTCAGAGCCAGGATAAGCCTTGAGCACTGCCATGTGTGGCCAAAAAAAGAGAAAGAGAGCCATTTCCAAGTCAGTTTTCTAGTATTTGCCAAGTTCCCCTCCTTTTTTTTTTCTTCAAGTCATACAGATCTAAGTGTTGCTGCTTGTTGGGCCATATACCTGGCAGTGCTCAGGGGACCATGCAGTGCTGGGTATCAAACATGAACCTCTAAGTTTTTGAAATAATCGGTTCACTTAAGTGATTCCATTAAAATCCCTAGATTTTAATGGAAATCAAACTGGGATTGGCTGGGATCTAAATCCTTAGAATGCACTCACTCTAAGCTTACCTCAATAACTCTGAATTTTACCTCCAGTGTCAAATTTAAAAGGAAGGGGGGAGGGCGGCTCAAAGGGTTACAGAACGTTCAGAATATTCTGTATGCGGAACACCCAGTCTCTATTCCCTCACTGCCAACACACACACACACACACACACAGTAGTTGGGAGTAGCCCGAGCACTGTAAGGTGTACAGCCCCCCCCCCAAAAAAAAAAACCCCGAAAAACAGACCCTGAACAATCAGGGGTGTGACTCAGTGTTAAAACAAATGCCTTCCATACGTGAGACTCTGAGCCCAATCCCTGGCATCAAAAAACCCATCAGGCACTTAAGGTTCCCGCCAAAACAAAGTGAAAAGAGAACTCCAGAATGAAATGACTATCGACAATTGTCTTATCAATGGCCCTAGCACAGCGGGTAGGGCGTTCGCCTTACAAGCGGCCAACATGGCCGACCCGAGTTCGATTCCTCCGCCCCTCTCGGAGAGCCCGGCAAGCTACCGAGAGTATTCGATATGCCAGACACAGTAACAACAAAGTCTCCTCCAATGGAGACGTTACTGGGCCCGCTCGAGCAAATCGACGATCAACGGGAGGGCCTTTACCTTTTACCTTTTTTTTTTTTTAAAGGGGAGACCGTGAATGCAGTCACCTACCACCATTAATTACGCAGGAGTGTTTCCCACATTGGGGAAACTGCAGGGGTCAGCATATCCAGAGTGCAATGGATAAACCCCGCCCTGGGAAAAGCTCCCTTTTTTCCCCTATTGAATCACCGTGAGATAGAGTATTACAAAATTAGTCATGATTGCATTTCAGCCATACAATGTTCCAACACCCATCCCTCCACCAGTGTGAAAAACATCTTCTTGATCACAGTATCTCCCCTGCTAGGTAAGTATCAATGGCCATTATTAAAACTAACATGTAATACATAAATTTCTGCAGGATATTTCACAGCTGAAATACCAGGCAACTGATAACACCAACTTGTCAATTTTAACATAAAAATTAAAAATAGAATGAAATAAAAACAACTTGAAAGTTGGTGTGTGTGGGGGGAGTTGTATTCCTGGCTCAGTGCTCAGGGGTCCTGGCAGTGCTGGGAGTGCTGTTCAGGCAGAGCAGGGGCCTTCAGCCCTGTGTTCTCTCTCTAGTCCAACTATGAGTCTGTGAAGGCGATGTAATACAAAGTACACAGTACCGCCTGCAAAGTATTCTTGTCAAAATGTCAAACTAAAATTTGAGCCTTATCACTAAAGTTTATAAGAAATACAGAGGAGAAACAAACACATCGAAAGACCCTATAGGAATGCACTTAGCAAAATTCAAACTATGGGAAACTCTACAGGTTTATTTTTCTTTTCAGTGTTCAGTAAATTGTGGGCCAGACAGAAAAAGCCCAAATGGCTGACGAGTTGCTTTGCATGTGAGAAGCCCAGGATCCACCCTCACATTGCATCCACCCTTTAAGCACCGCTGGGAGTGACCCCTGAGCAGTATGGTCCCGAAAACTCCCGAAATCAGTAATTGGCAAATGAGAACAAAAAGGATAGAATATACTGAAATACTCATTAACAAAACACTGCGTGAAATTCTTTAGATACCAATTCCAACTAACTGGAGAGAAAGAAAGGCCAATTCAGGGAAATATGAATATTTAGTGATACTTAAGAATTAATTTTTAAAATTGTTATCAGCATGTAGGGGTGTTAAAAAGTACTTAACATCTTAGAGAGAAACATGAATAAGTATAGATGAGATTTGCTTTTAAAGTATTCAGTTAGAAGGTAATGGGGAAACTAAATAAAATAATTCGTGTGTTTCAAACTATTGAAATTGGTTACGGATATATGGTGATTCATATTACTAGTGTATCTTGGTGCGTTTTAAACCTGTTACATTTAGAATATTAAAGAGAGTATCTGAAAAAAAAAATAAAGAGAATATCTGAGCATTAGATCAAAACATCTATGGCAGAACTCTCAAATTTTTAAGTTCTATACATGTTTACTTCAATGGATCATTAAAAAATCAAAACCAATGGGATGGAGAGATAGTACAGTGGGTAGGGTGCTTGCCTTGCACCTGGCCAATCCGGGTTTGGTCATATGGTCATCTGTGTCCCATCTTTATCCTGTGCCACCCAGTGCCTGAACAGCACTGCCAGGACCCCTGAGCACTGAGCCAGGAATACATCTCCCCCCACACACACACACACCAACTTTCAAGTTGTTTTTATTTCATTTTATTTTTAATTTTTATGTTAAAAATTACTCTCCTGAGCACAGAGCCAGGAGTACGCCCTGGGACCACCAGATGTGGCCCCAAAACACCCCCCCACCAAAAAAATGCAAGCATACATAGCAAATTCCTCCACAAAAGTAACCAAGTACAAAATATTAATTAATATTAATTAATTCCTAAACATGTTCATTTTTCACTATTTACTCCTATTAATTTCAGGCCCTCAACATTTAGTCAAAATCTTGTATGTGCTGGTCTGGAGCAATAGTACAGGGGGTAAAAGCGCTTGCTCTGCCAGTGGCTGACCAAGTTCCATCCCTGGCAGCACATAGGGTGCCCTGAGCCCAAGAGGAATGATCCCTGAGTGCAAAGCCAGGATTAAGCTTTTTAACACCTCCAGCTGTGGTCCAAAAACAAAACAAAAACTTGCAACAGTTTTCTCTTTTCAGTCTAAATACTCACCAAATCAAGTTCCATGTTGCTTTCTTATGTGAATCCCCCAAATCTCCAGATTAAGTCCTTTGCAGGCTATACATTGCACTCAATATACTAGCCCTGCGGCCAGTGCGAGTACAGGAACTTAAAGCAGGCACTAGCCAGTTCCAACCCAGGGTACCACGTATAGCCCCTGAGGCCCACCAGGATCAATCTCCAAGCAAAGCCAGGAATAAATCCTAAGTACCCCCAGGTGTGGTCCAAAAACCAAAGTCGAAACAAACCAGAATACAGACCCGTCCTATCCTGTTAGCATATTGAGTGTGGCCCCAGATCCCTAAACATAAATTAAAAACTATGTACAGTAAGTATTTACACATCTGTTCCCAAAGGAAACCAAGATGCTCTTCTGTTATAAAAGTTCAGCTCCCTAGTATAAAAGCATAAACTACTGAGGCTGGAAAGAGTACAGTGGGTAAGGCACTTGCTTAGCTCGACCAGGATTTGATCACACAGCATCCCACATGGGGCCCCTAGTACTACAGGGGTAATTCCTGAATGGAGACCCAGGAGTAATCCCTGAACCTCACCAGGTGTGACCCAAAAAAAAAAAATCATCTACCAATTTAACATCCTATTTTGTTATGTTTTGGGGCAACACCTGCTGGTGCTCAGGGGTTACTCCTGGCTCTACTCACATATTACTTCTGGTGAGCTCGAGCTCAAGGGACCTTAGGGAATGCTGGGACTTGAACCTTGGGCGACAGAGAGCAAGGAAAGCACCTTTACCCACTGTACAATAGCTCCACGCTCCCCTCAACTCTCTGTTTCTAGGCTAATTTTAATCCCTATTTACTTTAACAAGACCCACCTTTCTTTTTAGGGGGAGGGAGAGATTTTGATCTTTAGGTAACTGATGAAATGCTCAGGGTACCATGGGGATAGAATGCCAGTCTCCTGAATGCAAAGCATGTGCTTCGGTTCACTGAATCATCTCTCCAGTCCAAGACCTCTTTCTCACCATCAGTTTCTTCTTTGCAAGACCACCTAAATTTTCCCCTCTAGCAAATCAAAGTAAATACTTTAAATTATCTATGCAACAGTGTAATACTCTTTGGGCTTTTTTTTTCTATCTATGCTAGTAAATATCAGTGCCTGCAACAAAGTAGACACTAAATGCTTTATGAAGTGATGTACATGTCTTCCACTGGTAATAGAAGGGTAGGTCTCCTACAAATAACTAGAAATGTGAGCTATCTGAATGTGAGAAATTTGTGTAAGACATCTTTCTCACTCTAGTGCCTATCACAGTCCTTGGAATATATCAAACACTGAGTAAGCAATTGATAAATGAATAGAGTAAATATTTCCAAGAGCTATGGTAAGAAAATTATGGACAAAATTGGATTCCACTCCAGTTTTAAAATTAACGTTTCTTGATATTTCGTTTTATATTGCTTTTTGGTGGGTTGGATCATCTGTGTGGAATTTTTCTGAAAGGTAAACTTTTAAGTGCATTTATCTGAAAGTTGAGGAAACTCAACAAATTAACATTATTGAAAAGAGAAGCCCAGTTTTAGGTAACCACAAAGTTTTACTGTAGCTCAACTGGAAATCTGTAAAGAACTGCTCCACGGTAGCTAAGAATCAGTCACAACTTGTGCTGGCCACAGAATTCAGGGAAGTGAATCTACTATTTAAAAACTGGGCAGGAATGAAAAAACAGCAGAAACAAGAGAAATTTAGACCACACCTTAATTTTCAAAAGTTCCGAAAGACTGTAGAGATAGCAAGGCATTAAGATAACACGTTGGATTCAAATAAAACACCTGGGGTTAAAGACTATGAAATTAGACTTTCCATAGGAAATAAGCAATCTAGTTGCTAGCACTACCTTGAGCTTGATAAATCACCTTCATTTCCACGTTCTCATAGATCTAAAATTTCAAAATACTGAAACGGTATATTCAAATGTACGTCATCTATAAAGGAAAAAACTCTACAGATCACTTAAGAGGCCGTATCAATGGTGTTTTTCAAACAAAAGGCATTTGACTCAACTCTCCACCCACAAGCCCAAAGAGATTCCACCTAAGTGGAATCTTAAGAAAAAAGTTTCTTATTTAAAATCCACCTAAGTCATCAAAAGAAATTTCTGCTACAACGGAGGAGGAATTAAAACCTTTCCAAAATTAGGAAAATAGCAAAGCGACTTAAAAAAAAAAAAAGATTTTCATCACCGAAGACAGCGGAAACCCGCGGAAGATGCGAGACTTAGGCAGAGCCATAAAACCCGATTCGTGGCTTGTTTTGTGTGGCTCTTGAACTGGCTTCCAGACAAAAGTAAACCTGCCAGGCTCCAGCGGAGGGAAAGTCGTCGGACGCAGCCTATCAAGTTCCAGAGCTGAGCTGAACACTTAACCCAGGTCTGCACCCCCTGAATCTTTTGAAAAGGCTTTCTTTGCAGGAAACCCTCACATTCTAGCCTCCCCCCCGCCCCCCCCCCCCCACACACACACACGCAGACACACACAACGATCCAAAGCTGCAATGCACCGCCTCCCTCTCCTCGGGTTTAAAACTCGATCAGATCCTTTCCCGAGGGTACGAGGGAGGTCAGCAGAGAGCCTGACCACGCTCCACTCGCAACCCAAGCAGCGCCCCCATAAAATCCTTCCCAGAAGACGCTAGCCCAGACCCCTGGTCAATCACACCGTCCCCCTCGGGTTCCCCAAGGGAACTGTACCTGTAGCGGACTCACTGCGCAGCAGACGCGGCAGCGTTCCAAGCCGTGTGTGTCCTTTCTCAACCCTGCCCCCCCCCCCGCGCACCCTCCTCCCTTTTTTTTTTTTCCCTCCTTTGGGTGCCGGTTGTTTCCGTTCCCTCCCGGCCCTCCCTCTCCCTCCCCGTGCCCAAGCTGAGCGGAGCCGGAGGCTCCCTTATCTGCCGGCCACTGGCGCCTGGCGGCACGCGCTCCCGGGAGATGCGGCGCGGAGCGGCGGGCGCTGCGGCACCGCTCGCCCCAGGTACTGCCCGCCGCGCGCGCGCCGCCGGGGGCTCCGCTCCGGGCCGCCCCGCCACGGCCGGTCGCGCCCGCCCGGCTCGCAGCCCCCTGCCCTCCGCCCGCACACCCTCCGCCCTGCACTCGCGCCCCGCCGGGGCGAGCCGGGCAGCCCGAAGGCGACGCAGGGGCTGCCGCTGCCGCTGGGGTGGCGGCTCCCGGCGCGGCGCGGCGCGGCGACGCGCGCAGCCCGAGCCAGCAGCTCCGTGCCCGCACCCGCCCGGGGGCGTCCCCGCACCCCCGAGCCCCGCGGGGCCTGCGTGGGTCCCCTACCATTCTCCTCACGGGGCGGACTCCGGAAGGGCAGCAACTCCACCTCCTCCTCCTCCGCGGCCTGCAGCCATCTATCGGGAAGCGTCTCCGGAGGCGGCAGCGGCGGCCGCCGGACACGGACAGCCCCGGGACCCCGTCTCCGCACTAACTCAGCTCCGGCGCTAGCAGCAGCAGCAGAAGCCGAGTCTTTCATAATTGTGCGACCAACTCCTCCGGGTGACTGGCCACAGGGACGCGCCCGCGCCCGCCTCCGCCGGCGACGGGGCTGGCGACGGACCACGTGAGGGGCGCGTCGTGTGCGTCGCCGCCCGCGGGCCGGGTTACGTGAAGGGCGCGCGCTCCCTCCTGCGCCGCGCGCACGCGCCGGCCACGAGCGCCCCCGCCCCCACGCCGCCGCCCCGGCCGCCCCGCTCCGGAGGGCGCGGCCTCGCGGGCGCGGGCGCGCGCGCGGGGGCGGCCGGGGCGGGCCGGGGCGACGCGCGTCGGGCTCCGCTGCGGGGGACGAGCTGGAGGAGCGCTCTCCGGGCCTGGGCGGTGCAGCTCCCCCGGTCGCGGCCGCGCTGGGCACGCTGCAGCCCTTTCCCAGCCTCGTTCTCTGTGTCTCGGAAGGGAGCGAGGCCCGAAGTAGTACTCTGACCTCGTCCAACGTGCAAACACGCAGTGGAAAGAAACGCCTCATCATCTCAGTCCGAGTCGCGTTCTTCCTTCTGGCTTGCCCGTTTCTGCCCAGATTCTCCCGCCTTTGCCGAATGCGCGCCACCCCTGCCCCCGAGAGAGGCTCACACAGCCCGGCAGGCATCACGCACCTTCGGTAAAGTCCGCTCCCGGGTCTGATGATCCATGCTCTGTCTCTAGCCTTGCAGTCACAACCGGCCCAGGCTTGACTCCTAACGATCGCTTACTCAATTTGGCTTCGCACACACCACCTTCCTGCTCCCGAAAGACTTGAGTTCTTTCATCTGCTCCTCCGCGATCTAGCCTTGAAAAAAAAAAAAAGAGTCAGCATTATTGAGAAACCGGCACAGTGTAACCTTACATACTTTGCTGTACAATTTGGCAAGTGTTCACATTCGTATACCCAGGAAATCATTACACTGGAGATAGTCACCGTCCGTTTCAGCTCCAAGTTTCCTGCCGTGTTGGTGATCCCTCCGTTTACTTCTTCCTCATGGCCATCCTTGGGAATAACCACCAGGCATGGTGTATAACCGAGTTATCTGGCAGGATTCACAAGACTACGGTTAAAGACAATGTTTTAATATATGTGTCATACCTTTCCTACAGAATTATCAGCCCCTTGGGGCAAGGATCTTGCCTAATATATGCTGTGCGTTAAATAAATGTTTCTTTTCCAGATGTCTGCTGGGCCTACACACTTCCTGACACTAGGGAGTTTAGAATCTACAGTGTGGCAACAAATCAGAAAATCCACAGTGAGATAAGTGTATTTTGTTTATTCTTCTGCCACAGGGACCCTGGCCTCTTTGTTTATGTTTTTGTTTGGGGGGCCACACACAGTGGGACCCCCATGCCGTGTTGCTCCATGTGGTGTCAGGAATGAAATCCAGGTTCTCACACGTGCTAGTCATGTGCTGTACCTCTGAACCACATCCCTGGCAAGGATCCAGGATTTTTTTTTTTTTGAAGCCGACTACAGATATTTCATCCCTTGTTTGGGTGGTTTATAAAAGGAAACAAGAATTACACATGACATTTGGTCTCCTGAATTCTTTGGTAAATTGGAGCACTTCAGTTAGAAATGGGGAATAGAGTTTATTCCTTAGTTGAACTAACGAAAATAATTTCTTGAGTGTGTGTGTGTGGGGGGGGGGGGGGGGGCTTTGGGGGTCACACCTGACAATGCTCAGGGCTTACATCTGGCTCTGCACTCAGGAATCACTCCTAGCAGTTTCAAGGACTGTATGGGGCACCAGGGATCAAACCCCTATCAGTTGTGTCCAAGACAAGCACCCTACCCACTACTATTGCTTTGGCCCTCGGAAATAGAATTCTTAATTGGGGAGAGGGGTGTTGGAGCCACACCTGGCAGCTCAAAAGTTATTTCTGGTTCTGTGCTCAGGGAACCATACCAGATGCTGGGGATCAAACCAGGGTCAGCTCAGGCAAGGAAAGTACCTAACCCTTGTCTTTCTGACTCCTACATTCTTTAACATGTAGTTGATCAGATAGCATTGAAATTCACGTGTTTTGGCTCTCAGTGAGCAATCAATTTTGAAGGATAAATTTTTTTCATTAAAATAAATATTAGGGGCTGGAGCAATAGCACAGCAGGTAGGACGTTTGCCTTACATGCGGCCAACCTGAGTTGATTCCCAGCAACCCATATGGTCCTCCGAGCACCGCCAGGAGTGATTCCTGAGTGCAAGGCCAGGAGTAACCGCTGAGCATCGCTGGGTTTGACCTAAAAAGCAAAATAAATAAATAAATAAGTATTAAGGGTTGCTCTTTAAGCAGTGTTTTCCCTCGTCCCTGCTCATCTTCCATCTCACTGCTTGTCTATTTTTCTGCGTGCCTGTTTCCACTCTGGAGAAGACTGTGTCCTTTCTCGAACACACACTTCTCCCCTTTTTCTTCCCTCGCGTCTTTCAATAAAGACATCTTTCACATTTCAATAAAAAACTATCTTGTCTCACCTAAAACAAATAAACAAAATAGAATAAATATTGAGTTTCAAAGACTTTTTCAAGATTAGTTCTCTTTACTGTTCAGTGTCAAACAGAATAGACAAGCTCGTCATTTCAGGCACTATTCATCAAAACTAGACCAGGGCCAAAGCGATGGTAGGGTGTTTACCTTGCATACATGACTAACCTGGGTTTAATCTCTGGCACCCCATATGGTTCCCCAAGCCCTGTCGGGAGTGATCTCTGAGTGTAGAGCCAGGAGTAAGCCCTTAACACCACTAGCTGAAGTCCCAAAACAAACAACAAAACAGTAAAATTAAAATAAAACTAAATCTTTGTATACATTTTTTTTTTTAATTTTTGGGTCACACTTGGCACTGCACAGGGATTACACAAGTTAAGGATGAATGAGAGCTGGGATGTGGCTCAGTGATAGAAAATTTACTTTGTGTGTGTGAGGCCTTGGGTTTTATTCCCAGCACCACCATCGCTACCACCACCACCGAAGTACATCTCTTGGCTGGGAATGTGGCTCAGTGGCAGAGCACATGCCTTGCACGTGAAGCAGGCAGGTTTGGTCCCCCAGCCCTAGGGGATTTGAAAAATGAATGATGAAAACTCTCGGGGACTGAAAGGTAGTAGAGGGGTTAAGGTGCCTAACTTGCACAGAGCTCACCCAGTTTTGATTCCCAGAACTGCATGGTCCCCCAAGCCCTGCTAGGAGTGACCCCCAAGCAGGAGTAGCCCCTAAAAAGTGCTGGGTATGTTCCCCCCAAATTTCCAAGGTTTTGGTAATAAAAAACAATGTGATATTGAAAGAAAAACGCACAATCCAGTGAAATAGAATTGAGAACCCAGAAATAAACCCACACATATATGGACAGTTAATTGATAACAAAGAGGCCAAGAAAATATGAGGAAAAAGAAAATTTTCTTTAAGAAATGGCGTTGGGGAACAGTAGACAGCAGGTAGGGAATTTGCCTTGCATGCTGTTGACTTGGGTCTGATCCCCGGCTCCCGGTATTCTCCAACAAATCCTGCCAAAAGTGATCCCTGAGCACAGAGCCAGGTATAAGCCCTGAGCCCAGTTGAGTGTGGCCCCCAAACAGAAAGAAATAAAAAGAAATGGAGAAACGTGAACAGCCACATACACAAGAATGAAACTAAAACAGTATTGCCCACTAGACACAAACACTAGTTAAAAATGAATTAAACACTTGAATAAAACATAGAATATAGAAAGAAAACAGGGAATATACTCTACCACATTGGTCTCAGTGATTTCTTTTGGGGAACTGATTCTTAACTATAGGGGGGAGGCAAAAATTAAACTAGAGAGGGGCCAAAGAGAGAGCTCAGTGGGCTGAACACAAACTTTACATGCAGGAGGTCCATGTTTGATCCCCAGCACCATGTGATCCTTTAAGCACTACCAGGAACAAACTCCAGGCTCCAAACCAGAAGTTTCTCTCAGCACTGACTAATGTGACCCCCAAAACCACACACAAAAAAGTAATAAACAAATGAGATTACAAAACAATGAAAGGCTTTTGCACAGTGAAAGAAACTATCATTAAAACAGTGACACAGGCTGGGATGTAACTATTATAAGTAAATACTTTGCATGCATGATATTGGGTTCAATTCCTGGCAACAACAATAACATAACTCAGTATAAAAATGGGCAGAAGATCTGAAGAGACTTTTCCAAAGACATTTTTTTTTGACTTTTGGGTCACACCCAGCAATGCACAGGGGTTACTCCTGGCTCTGCACTCAGGAATTACTCCTAGCAGTGCTCAGGGAACCATTGAGATGCTGGGAACCGAACCCAGGTCAGCCACGTGCAAGGCAAACGCCCTACGCACTGTGCTATCACTCCAGCCCTCCACAGACATTCTTGCCAACTCCTGAGCACCACTGGGAGCCAGGAGCATTGCTGGGAGTGGCAAGTGGCAAATAAAAGTAACATGGAAAAGAATACGCACACCTAAGTAGCATTATTTTCAATATAGGGACAAGTGTCCAACAATGAAGAGGGACAAAGAAAATATGTGGTATATAGACACAGTAGACTACTACTCAACCTTAAAAAGATGTAATCTTGCTGTTTTATAACATGACATTAAACTGAGCAAAATGTCAGATGGAGAAATACAAACACCAGTTGTTCACTCATATGTGGATTATGAAAAACAGAAAAACAAAGAAACAGACAAAACCAAACCCAAATAAATCCTTGGATTCTGAGTGCAGATCTGAGGTTATGGGGATCAGAGAGTTCAAGGAGAAAAGAGGGTTCAGTGGACCTTAGTGAAGAGCTATTGGTGTTTGTTTGTTTGTTTGTTTAGTTTTTGAGTCACATCCAGCAATGTTCAGGGGTCACTCCTGGTTCTGTGCTCAGGATTACTCCTGGTGGTTCTTGGGGGACCATATGGGATGCCGGGGATGCCAGGTTGGTTGCGTGCCAGGCAAACGCCCTCCCTGCTGTGCTATCGCTCTGACCCCTCTATTGGTATTTTCATGCTAAGTATCAACTCTCTTTTACAAATGAGGAAACTGAGGCACAGGGCAGAGCCAGGATTTCAATGCATGCAACACAATTCCAGACTGTAAGCTCTTAGTCCTTATGTTAGAGTACCTCTTGGCTTTTTCTAGTTTTTGTTTTTTGGGGTCATATCCAGCAATGCTCTGGGCTCACTCCTGGCTCTGAACTCAGGAATCACTCCTGGTGAACTTGGGAGACCAAATGTGGTGCCAGGGATTGAACCCAGGTCAGCTGTGTGCAAGGCAAGCTCCTTACCTGTCGCACCATGGCTCTGGCCCCTCTTGTGACAGCAACATACAACAGAGCTATCTGTCTGTCGCTAACCACAGAAAACTTTGTGCTAATCATAGAAAACTATTTACAATCCAGTCTTTCACGAAATCTTGCCCTCATACTATTTAATTAATTCGTCAAGAATTTTAGCTTACTTCTCTAGATGCCAATAGCTTATATGATTGGCTTATATGATTGTTTCCACATTAATCAAGTTCTGACTTTTCCCTGAAAGGATTTGCCACCAGTGGAGTCCCTGGGCAACTGAAAAAGAAACAGTGTCTCTCAAAATGAAAGAGAAACAGCTGGTAAAGCTGGCAATATTAAAACATGGGGCTGAGAGAAAGCCCATCAGGGAAGGCACTTGCCTTACATGCAATGGACCTGGGTTCTATCCTTGTCTCCCTGTCCCCTGAACACTGTCAGGAGTGATTTCTGAGTACAGAGCCAGGAGTAATCTCTCAGCATTGTTGGGCGTGGCCCACCACCCCCAATAAATAAATAAATTAGTTAAAATAGATTAAGGCATCAAGATAATTTAAAAGGAAAATAATACACTAAGTGACTGTTTTATGCAATCTTTCTGTCATTTAAAATTACACACTCATAAATGTTTGGCAAATACTCTTTATATAACCAGTTCAACAAATTTTGCATCACTCTGAATAGAGGATTAATGGATTTTCTTTCTTAGACATTCTTTCAAATAATTAAACAGATTTGCAAGTAATAGGAAAAAGAAAATAAAATGAGGAAAGCTTATAAACTAGCAACCAAAACTACCTGGAATGTTCCAAATACTAATCTCTAGCCCAAGTAGCTTAGTAGTAAGACCTGGCATATCATATACAGATGATCAGTAAAGAGTTCTTGAGTAACTAAGAGGACAATTAAGCTTCTCAGTTGTATTGTATGTGAATGTGGTGATTAGTAATAAAGAAGTAATATTTTTGTAAGTTTTTTTTTTTACATTTATTTATTTGATTATAACTGTCAGTCAGCCGGGGTCAGCAGCTCAATAAAAGGGCCATAGAGGATGCAGCACAGCCCAGACCCCAAGGTCCTGGGATCCCCCTGTGACCCTGGCAGTGTTCAGGGACCCTCAGGGTCACACCCAGGAGTGCTTGGGGTAGTGGACTGCCAGGGTTACACCTAGTTATATCCGGAGAATCCTGCAGCATTGGGATTGAACCAGCATCAGCGGCAGGCGTGGGTGTGTGCACTAACTCTTGCACTCTCTGTCACCTGGGCTCATTTATTTTGATGTCTTTGCTTTTGGGTGACACATCATGAGGTCTGGGAGATGGAACCCTTTGAGTATCAGCCTGACTCACTTATTTTCTTCTATTTTTGTTTGTTTGTTTTGGGCTCACACCTGGCAGTGCTCAGAGATTATGTCCTGGTTACCCTTGGTTCTATTACTCCTGGTTCTCTGCTTGGAGGTGGATCCCTTATTACTTAGTGCTGGGGACTGAATCTGGGCCCATTGCATGCAAACATGTACTCTAGCCCACTGAGCTTTCTTTGGCTCTTTATTTTGGGGAAGAGGGAGGAGCGGGTTCAGATATTAGGGGGTCTGATGCCTGAGGGGGTTCAGACATTAGGCAACGAATCATAGAGAGAAATGTGTGTATATGCCTCTTGGAGAGCCTGGCAAACTACCAAGAGTGTCCCGCCCACATGGGCAGAGCCTGGCAGGCTCCCCGTGGCATATTCGATATGCCAAAAACAGTAATGATAACAGGTCTCATTCCCCTGACCCTGAAAGAGCCTCCAATCATTGGGAAAGACGAGTAAGGAGGGGATGCTAAAATCTCAGGGCTGGGAGGAATAGAGACAGTATACCCACTGGAGTGGATGTACGAACAACAACGGATGACAGTGATAGTGATACAGTGGGAGGAGAGGGGGCACACGTGGAGATGCTAAGGAGTCACTCCTAGCTCTGCCCACAGAAATTATTTCTGGTGGTGCTCAGGGACCATATGGGATGCTGGTGATCGAACCTGGGTCAGTTGTGTGCAAGACTGTACTATCTCTCCAGACCCCACTTTTTTTTTCTTTTTGGGTCACACCCTGCTATGCTCAGGGGTTGTTCCTGGCTCTCAGGAATTACTCCTGGCAGTGCTTGGGGGACCATGTGGGTTGCTGGGGATCAAACCCAGGTCGGCCACGTGCAAGGCAAATGCTCTACCCACTGTATTATTGCTCCGGCCCCTGACCCTACTTTTATTTTTTGAAAGGAAGGAGGTTGGGCCACACCTGGTGCTACATGGGCCACACTTGACTCTGCTGAGAGGTTACTTTTCACAGTGCTCAGGGGATCATATGCAATGTCCAGAATGAAAATTGGAGTTGGTCACAAGCAAGGCAAGTGTATAAACTTCTGTACTATTTCTCATTATTCCTTTTTTTTACCCATTTATTTATTTATTTATTTATTTTTGCTTCTGGGTCACACCTGGTGATGCACAGGGGTTCTGCGCTCAGGAATTACTCCTGGCAGTGCTCAGGGGACCATATGGAATGCTGGGAATCGAACCCAAGTTGGCCACGTGCAAGGCAAATGCCCTACCCACTGTGCTATCTATCACTCCAGCCCCGCCTCACTATTCTTAAGAAATTTTTTTCTTGTTTTATCTCAAAAGGATAACATTTAGGTAGCTGATCTTAACCTTATATACCTAAGATCATAAAAAGTCAATTACAATTACAGAAACTTAAAGTAAAACTAAAAAGTGTAAACATAACCAATTAGCTATAAATTTCGATTAATAAGATTAATTTAATAGTGATTTTAATGCTATTTAAATACAAATAGGTACTTGATACTTATTTATTACAAATACTTATCTGAAGAATAAACCATACAGAGAAGTATAGATAAGAGTTGAATATATCTCCCCTTGCGAAACTCCTAAACCATGTTTGGAGATGTTTAGTGAATAAAATTATACATATGCACTGTAGCCCTGCAGCACTGTCCTCCCGTCGTTCATCAGTTTGCTCAAGTGGGCCCAGTAACGTCTCCATTGTGAGACTTGTTGTTACTGTGCTTGGCATATCGAATACGTCACGGGGAGCTTGCCAGGCTTTGCTGTGCGGGCGAGATACTCTCGGTAACTTGCCGGGCTCTCCGAGAGGGGTAGAGAAATTAAACCCGGCTCAGCGGGGCCGGCTGCGTGCATTGCCCTGCCGCTGTGCTATCGCTCCACCCATACATATGCAAGAAACAAATTTACTGTATGAAAATTCACTATACAAAAATTGTATAAAAGTTTGTTTCATTTTCATAATCTGCTTTTCCTTTCCCTTATTTACTTAACTGATACATTTTATTATTTTATTATTATTATTATTTTTATAGTGAGACATCATGAGGTACAATTGCAGACTTACACATTAACTAAAAAGCTTTTGCTTTCTTTTCGGGGGCTGGGGAACTTGTCCCTTTCTGTACTCAGGGGTCACTCCTAGCATGGCTCAGGGGACCAGATGGGAGGAAGGGATTGGACCCAGGTTAAGCATGTGCAAGGCAAATGCCCCTGCCTACTGTACTATCTCTCCACCCAACCCCCCCCCGCCCCCGTCAACACTTCTTATAAAATTCCCTGCCCTCTTTCCTTCTCTTCACCGTTATTTCTAATAATGCTGTTATGATTGTCATGTTGTGTGGAGGCCACACACAAGCCTGTGTATGATGCTTATACACTTAGTTATAGGTGCTTGCTGCAGTTCTCACATACATGCTGACCAGGACTCACACTTCCTGCCTGTGATACTCAAACTTCTTTCTAACTGCTGTGCTGGCCAGAGGATGCACCCGTTTGTGTTACTTACACATGTCTAGCTGCAAGGATCAGAAATTTCTCATGGGGTCAAGGATCAGAGCAGAGCTGTCAGGCTCAAACAGCAGAGCAGGCTCCCTGGACAACCTTGGCCCACGTAGGATGCTGGGATTTAAACTCATTACTAAATGCTTATGAGGCTGGTGCTTTAAATCCTCATATTCTTTCTTTCTTTCTTTTTCTTTTGGGGTCACACCCAGCGATGCTCAGGGGTACTCCTGGGTTTGCACTGAGGAATTACTCCTGATGGTGCTTGGAGGACCGTATGGGATGCCGGGGATTGAACCCAGGTCGGTCGCGTGCAAGGCAAACTCCCTCCCGGCTGTACTATCCCTCTGGCCCCCGCGCATTATTTCTTGTGGCCCTCTAAGTTATGTCTTAAAAAAAGAAGAAATATTCAAGAACAATTCGTGGTGCTTAATGCTTCTTTATTGCATCACTGTTGAAAGGCTTACTAGAAAGTCTCCTAGTCCCACTTTCAAAAACAGTAACATTTACCAATGTTTCAAATGCTGACAATATAAGCTGGACATTCACCTAATGTTTCACATATTGATAGTGTTGCCTAAACAATTTCATTTTAGGGGTCATAGTGAGAGTACAGCAGGTAGGGTATTTGCCTTGCACACGGCCAACCCAGGTTCCATCGACAATACCCCATAGGGTTCTCTGAGCCCCACAGGAATGACTTCTGAGTGTAGAGTCAGTAGTAAGCTGGGTGTTTCCAAAGATAAAAAACATTGTCAAATACTGTCTTCCCGTTGTTCATTGATTTGCTCGAGCGGGCCCAGTAACGTCTCCATTTTTTGAGACTTGTTGTTACTGTGTTTGGCATATCGAATACGTCACGGGTAGCTTGCCAGGCACTGCCGTGTGGGCGAGATACTCTTGTAGCTTGCCGGGCTCTCCGAGAGGGGCGGAGGAATCGAACCTGTCCCGGCCAGGCTGACTGCGGGCAAGGCAAACACCCTACCGCTGTGCTATCGCTCCAAAGATAATAAATAAATAAACAATTTCATGCTGAATTAGAAAGCTGTGGTTTTGTCACATAACATGAGGTTCGGGAGACTTTCAGGCTTCCCCTGGTAATCTTCAGTCATCTAGGCTTGTTTAATATGAAGGATTGAGGATGCTCTCACAGTGCTGGGATTTGTCCAGAACACTCCAGCAGGGCTCAGGAGACCATGTGTGTTGCTGGGAATCAAATCAGGGTCAAACACATATAAGACACACACCTGAACCCCTGCTCCATCTCTCTGGTCCAAACTCTGAATTTTTTTTTTCAACCTCATCATTCATGAAGAGCCACAGATCCTTGCTTCATGTAACTGGTGAAATGCCCTTTACTGTCTCTGGCAGAAAACTAGAGGTTTATTCTCTGGAGAGAAAGAGTGCAATATATGGGGTCTCTGGTCTGGGGGTTACAGCTGAGTTACAGTTGAGGGCTTTCAGGAGTTAACAACTTGAAAATGGAGTGAATGTTTCGGAATAGAATGCCGAGACTATCAACACTTTTCACAGGAATCCAGATTAGATTTGTTTATTTCTTTTTAAGGAATCTGATCAGTCTGTGAGAAAGCCCTTAAAGACTGTGACACTGGGAATTTTCAGCAGCAGAGCAGGTCAGCCGACAATGCATAGCATAATCAACCCTACTTAAGTGCTCAAACATCCTATTAGGTTTTCAGTTTCTCAGCCTCAAACATGGGCAGAAAACTAATGCTTACTTTCCTTCAGGGGGGAAAAACTTCTGTTATTATAACAACAACAAAACAAATGAAACTGTCAGAAAACAGTGATTATATGCAGGAAACAATTTCCAAACCAAGTGAACACAAATCCTATATCACTCTTATGTTCAAAGGAATCTGTAGCATCAAAGCAACAGGAATCGCTACTGTAAGCATCAAGCAACAGCAAACAAGGGCTCTGGGAAATTACATACATGTCAACAGAAATTTAAAAAATTCAATAAATGTGTTGGAAGAGGAGCTGGAGAGATAGCACAGCGGGTAGGGTGTTTGCCTTGCACGCAGCCGACCTGGGTTCGATTCCCAGCGTCCCATATGGTCCCCTGAGCAGAGCCAGGAGTAACCCCTGTGCATCGCCAGGTGTGGCCCAAAAAGAAAAAAAAAATGTGTTGGAAGAGAATGATAAAGAAATCTTTCACCTAGCAAAAAGGACAAGTAGCAGAATATTTGGGAGGAAACGTTAAGGACAAGCATAGCGGTGCTTCAAGAGATACATCAAAATATTGTGGATTCGAGTAAGAATAAATGGGGGTAAGGAAATGATAATTTATTTTAATTTGAAGGAGAGTTTAGGCTTAATAGGCTTACTGAGTGATCAGCAAAATGGATGAACTAGACTCAATCTGAAAACTAAACTCAAACTCTCTCAAGCAGAAGAGAGAGAAGAGAATATCCGAAGTAAGAATATCCTAGGAGAACTATGCTTTCGAACATATTTGTTCTAAAAATCATCTGTGGCTTATCAGATTTAAATAGGCATACTATATTTTACCTGGGAACACTACACTGACCTTAGTACAAATAATCCTTACTAATTTCAATATCTAACAATATATTTCGACGATCAGTGCCCATTGCTCCAATCTCCTCCTCCTCCTCCTCTTCTTCTTCGTCCTGCTGCTCTTCGAGAGACCCGGGCCAGCTGTGTGAGGCAAGCGCCCTATTCACTGTATTATCTCTCTGGCCCCCAATCCAACTTCTTTTTTAGATCCAACCATCATTCAACACAACAGAGGTCTAGAATGCATTTATATTCACTTTTTTTTTCTTTTTGGGTCACACCCAGCAATGCACAGAGGTTATTCCTGGCTCTGCACTCAGGAATTATCCCTGACAGTGCTCAGGGAACCATATGGAATGCTGGGAATCGAACCCGGGTTGGCCGCATGCAAGGCAAACGCCCTATCCACTGTGCTATTGCTCCAGCCCTATCCTCACAACTCTATACTCACACTTTTTTTTTTCTCTTTGGGTCACACCCAGCAAAGCACCGAGGTTACTCCTGGCTCTGCACTCAGGAATCACTCCTGGCAGTGCTTGGGGGACCATATGGGATGCTGGGAATCGAACCTGAGTCGGCTGCGTGCAAGGCAAACGCCCTACCCGCTATGCTATTGCTCCAGCCCCTATACTCACACTTTTTAATGTCTCTCCCTGTTCTCAAATTCTCATGTTCAACTCATAAAATTCATGGTTAACAAATTATAAAATTCACTCCCTCCCAGACAAACTAAACTCTCTTATTTTCTTAAACTTGCTTGGCTACCCATATAACTGAATGTGGTTGTGTAAACATATACACAGACATAAAAATAAACCACTTATGATTTGAGGGGGCGGAGCAATTAAAGAGTAGATGGGGCACTTGCCTTGCATGTGGTTGACCTGGGTTCGGCCACCGGCACCCCATATAGTTCCCTGAGCACCACTAGGAGTGATCCCTAAGTGCAGAATCAGGAGTAAGCCCTGAGCACTGCAGGTGTGCATACCCGCCCTCAAAAAGTTTGCTATCACAAACTTTGTTGTGGCACTGTAGTTTATTATGCTAGACTAGTAGTTCTCAAGTGTGGTCAGAAAGATAGCTCTGAGCTATAGAGGACACTGCATGCACAAGGCCTGGGTTTGATTCCTGGCATAGTATGGCCCCCTGGGGACTACCAGGGAGGAACTCTGTGCCCCAAGCCATGGGGGAACAGTCTGAAGTACTGTGGAGTGAGGATTTGCAGTTCAACAATTCTTACAGGCAATTCCTTTTTTTGTTTGAGGGTGCCTGGGGCTTACTCCTGCTCTGCACTCAGGGATCACGCCTTGGAAGGCTCGGGGAACCATATGATGTGCAGGGTTCCAACTCAGGTTGGCTGCGTGCAAGGCCCTTTCCACTGATATTTCTCCGTCCCCTCTTCTAGGCAATTCTAATATACTGGGTGTTACTTTTTTGTTTTGTTTTAGGGTCATACCCAGCAGCACTCAGGGCTTATAACTCCCAGCTCTGTGCTCAGAAATCTCTCCTGGCAGGGCTCTTGGGACCATATGCAGTGCCAGGGATGAACCTAGGTAAGTCATGTAAAGGGCAAATGCCTTACTTGCTGTACTCTCTCCAGCCTCAAAACCACTATTTTTACTTTCATTTTATTTTTAGTGTAATTTGTTGTGGATCATTTGGGTAAGGCCAAAATAAAGTTGAGTACTGATTTACACTCTAGTAACTCCATCAGATTACAGAAATGCAAATGATCTTTGACCTCCCATTCTATAGCAAAACAATAAATTTCAAGCTAATACAAAGTAATAATGGAGGTTTTCACTTTTTTTCAGGTGAGGGGGGCGCTACCTTGCAGAGCTCAGGGGGTCACTCCAGACTCAGCACTTATGGGTTGTTCTGGGTGGTGCTAGGAAATTATGCGGTGCTGGGAAGAATGCAGCCAGCGTGTTGAGCTATACACCCAAATAAATTTTTAGAGGACATAGTCCCCACCTCCCTCACCCACCCCACAATATTGAGGATCAAACACAAGGACCCATACATGTAAGCAAGTAAGTGATCTACCAGAGTCATGTCCTTGGCCCCCATAAGTTAATTTTAGGAAAAAAGAATTTCATAATAAAATGTTTCTTTGGTGGGCTGGAGCAATAGCACAGCTAGTAGGGTGTTTGCCTTGCACGCAGCCAACCAGGGTTCGATTCCCAGCATCCTATATAGTTCCCCGAGCACCGCTAGGAGTAATTCCTGAGTGCATGAGTCAGGAGTAACCTCTGTGTATTACTGGGTGTGACCCAAAAAGCAAATAAAATAAAATAAAATAAATTAAAATTTCTCTTTGCTCCACTGTATACATTGGACTATCTGAAGATATCTGAAGAAAATGACATGAATAATTTGCTTTTTGGCCAAATCCATTAATACCTACTAAAAGCAAAGGAATTCAGATTTTTATCTATCTTGAATATGATGGCATATGATAGCAAATGCAGAATGTATGAGTATATAGTAAAAAAATAAGTATTTCCTTACCCTAGACATCTTATCAGAGATAGCAATTCTTTCTAGCATCTTTTGGGATATATGAGCTGGTGGGATCAAGCAAGAAGGTACCTTTGCAGAAAGGCATGGAGGGATCAAGATAAGGACTATAGATCCAGATCTAGACCAACCACATCTGAGCTATAGATCAGAGTTTGTATAGGGGGCAAGGCACAGGCCTTGCACGTGGCTGACTGTGGTTCAATCTCTGACACCACGTGGTCTCCAAGTATCACCCTCCCAGTCCAAATAAAGTGGAAATATCATGGTACAGTCTGAGACCAAATAAAGTGGAAATATCATGGTACAGTCTGAGACCACTCTCCGCACGCATGAAGGTACTGGCAGAGGGACAAAGCCACGCGGGTTCCGGGGCCGAGACCTCCAAGCCTACTCGGATCGGGGCCGAGCATCCTCCACCCAGATCCTCCAAATTCCAGTAGGCGGGGGTCACACCCACCACCTGGCCCCCTGGCGCTGTGTAATCCCATCAGCGGCCAAGACTCAGAGACTATAAAAACCAGCTCCCGGAACCGTGCGGCCGCATTTCGCGCGACATCTTATTATGACATCTTATTATCTCATTCCTACTTTGGACAAACTGGCAGGCTACCAAATGTAGCCTGCCCACACGGCAGAGTCTGGCAAACTCCCCGTGGCGTACCCAATATGCCAAATACCAGTAACAATGATGGGTCTCATTCTCCTAAAGAGCCTTGAATATAATCTCAGGGCTAGGATGAAGGAGACGTTACTGGGGCCTGCTCGAGGCAATCGACGAATAACAGGATGATTTGTTTTTGTGATTTGTGATCATGGTACAAATGTCAGGAGTGTTCATCACACGAGGGCAGATAATTTCTCAGTGAAGTGAGTAAAAATGAGGGCTGGAGAAATACGACAGCAGTAGGGCACTTGCCTTGCATGCGGCTGACCCAGGTTCAATCCCTGGCATCCCCAAAAGTCCCCAGAACACATCCAGGAGTAATCTGAGTAGCAGAGCCAGGAGTAAGTCTTGAGCATTGTTAGGTCAGAAACAAAACAAGGCACATTTTCTACTATTAACCACATTCCCAGCCCAAATTTATATTAACCTTAAATACTTGTTAAGTTCAATATGATATTTATGAGTAATGAGATTTGGAGACGACAGCTGGACTAGAGCCATTACCGACTGGATTCCACGGGACGTCAAAAGACCGCGTGGCTGCCCACCTACCAAATGGTCAGACTTCTTTGTCAAGACCCTGAACAATTGGCTTGAGGCTCTTCATGTTTCTAAAACGAACAGATGCCATTGGGCTACACTAGCACGTGACAGGGACAAGTGGAGACGTTACTGGTGCCCGCTCGAGCAAATGGATGATTAACGGGAAGTCAAGTGATCAAGTCAAGTTCAATATAAACTTCTAGCAAATGATACTTAAGAAATATGTTTCATGGTTAACTCAAATAACTACACAAGTGATTATATTGTTTCTGAGCCTCATATGATCTAGTAATTTTTTGTTCATTTTAAATATTTATCACCATCCCAAAAAAGACAAATTCAGATTTTATTTTAAAATAGAATTTATTGAATGCCATGGTGAGTTCAATACATTAAAAAAAGGTATTTTGCTTGTCAGTATTGGCACATGATGAAGAATTCTTAAAGCATTGCTAACTTCATACTTTGAAAAATTTCAAATCCTGTTTCATAGAAAAATAAAGCCCAGTAGTGTCACAAAACCATTACTTTACACTAACTTATCAAAGTATTAAAATTCCATACTTAAATCAATCATCTAAGAAGTAAAAATTTAATCATATGTATTACTTTAAAGGTTCTTATTTGAACAAAGTATGACAGTAGGTATAAAATAGGCAAAAGTAACCTTATTTATACTGACTTGACTTATTGGGAGCTCCTGAAGGCTAATTGGACAAATTTCAGATACTATAAAAAAAATCCCAGGGCTGGAGAGACAGATCAAGAGCCGAATCCACGCAAAGTATGAGAGAGGGGTTTGATCCTAGCACCACGTGGTCCCAACACTGCCAGGACCGATCCCCAGGCAGGAGAGCTGGGAGCTGTCCCGGAGCACCGCTGGGTGCGGCCAATAAACCAAATAAAACAAACTCCCCCTACCAAATATCAAATATCGAGGTAAGATTTCAGATATTTAGATGCAAAATTCTTTAATGCTGTTCACAAAATAAGGATGAAGCTTGTGATGATATCAAGCAGGGGTAGGGATGAAGATAATTTCACCGAAAAAAAAAAAAGGCTGTGTTTTGGCAAACATGTTTACTGGTACTCTAATTGAAAATACAGTTGGAGCTTTAAAATGGCACTTCAGCTGATTTTCTCTCCACCAGGCTCTACCAAGAAAATTCTTTAGAAAAAATTCAAACTTGGTATTACGGAAGCAAAATAAGATGACTCCCTGTCAGACATATACTTGTCATCTATCATAAACCAAAGGGCCTGTAAGTGTAGCAATTTACTCAGCAGGTTAGCAGACAGCACTCAATTTCTTCAAAAGCTTAATTTTGAGTTCAAACATCAAAGGTCTGGTCCATTTTAAAGGTATCAGCTTTATTTTTTCAGTTTTGGGGTCACACCTGGCAATTCTCAGGGGTTACTCCTGACTCTGCTCAGGAATTATTCCTGTTGGTGCTTTGGGAACCAAATGGGATGCCAGGGATTGGGTATGCGCAAGGCAAGGGCCCTACACACTGTGCTATCTCTCAAGCCCCCCGGCTTTATCTTGGAATCAGCTGAATTAGTCTCCGAATGGAAGATCACAAGAGTTGTTCACGTATTTTATACATTATTTACAGAGAAATGCAAAATTTCTCAGAGGAAAGAACACAGAAAAACAATCTGGCTCTCAGGAAAATGTTCAAGGCAACACCTGAGATTTAGCACAGAAAGAGCTAATTTAGGTCAGTTGATACCAGCGTGCCAATATTGTAGGTCGCAAGCGACTCATTTTGCCATTAAAATGACACAAATATCTTAAGGTGGGTCAGAATAGTCACAGTCTTGAACCATGTCTCGTCTCCTCTCTTTTGCCTCAGGCTCTTCCCCTAAGCACACTTTGTATACCTCTCACCATCCTCCATCACAGTTAAAAGGTTAAGAGAGTTTCCCTAAAGCTGAAGGAGCAGAAGCCAGGGGGAGTGTTAAAGATGATACAATAAAAAGAGCAGGAACAGATGATTTCACAAGAAAAATAATTTTACAAAATATCAAGCCTTAACGCCAACAGGAACAAACTTCTCAGAGATCATACTTACAAAATAGTGAAACTGAACATTAATGCAGAAACTTAAACTGTAACTCGAAGAAAAAAGTAGTTCATCAGAAACTGATTTCAGGTGGAATCCCTGTCAGCACAGGTGCTCCCCTGAGCACTGCCAGGAGTCACTTCTTGAGCCAAAGAGCCAGGTGAGTACCACTGGGTATGGTCCAAAAACAAACAGATTTCACTTTTATGTTGCTACTGACTCATTCTATGTATCAGGTTTCAGTATACCTGAAAAAAAAAATATTCTAATCTAATACAGATGCACGTCTAAAGTACTTTATATTCTCAAATTTTATTTATTTTTTGGGTCTTGGTAAACACCTGGTGATGTTCAGGGCTTATTCCTGGTTCTTTGTTTAGCAGTCACCCCTGATGGTGCTTGGGATTCACATATGGTGCCAGGGATTGAATTGGGGTGGTTTGTATACCAGGCAAGAGTCTTCACCCTTATAATATCTTCTGGCCTTTGTTCTCAAAATTTAAAAGGATTTATTTATCTTTAGAGTATGAAAATATATACTCTCCCAATTTATATATATGTACATATATATACATATATATATACATATATAAATGTCTAATGAATAAAAGTCAAAATTTTATTGCTGACCAGCCAAACATGGTTCTTAAACAAGTTGATTCTATAGAATGTAAAATCTATATTATTTTACATAGTTATTTATAATAAGAACTGCCCAGAACTCATTTTTCCAAACCCAGAAATATTTTTTTTGGGAGGTGCCTCCCAAGCAGGTCACTCTGGTACTCAGAGGCCACCACAAGCTGCTGGAGGACTGAATCCAAGTCTCAGGCAGCAAGGCATGTGCTTTACTGCGGGGCTCCATCCACAGCCCTCAGAAACTTTTTCTAAGAACAATATATTATGTATGGCAAATCTGAATCTTTCATAGATCATATGCTTTTATTTAATGCAAAGGCACAGCTTTAACATAGCTACAAGCAAATATATTTTATTTATAATTGTCGATACCTGTTCATAAAAATATGTATTTGCAAGCATACAAGGGAAGATTCGCCTAGATTGTCAATTCAGAACTCAATTTAAAAAGTCAGGCTATTTGAAGGAAGTCAGTTGACACGCAGGTCTGAACCACGTCAATGTGGGATTGTCTGTTCATTCGTGGTCACGGGGTTTTCTTCGGCTACTGCGTTGCTCATGATCTAGGCATAAATATAAGATGTAAGGAAATAAATGCATATGTTAAAGGTGCCCACAGTATTCACTCATTTGACAAAGCCATGTTCAGGTTTTTGCCTTGTTTTTTGGTGCAAGGGAACCAAACCCACAGACTTGTAGATGAGGAACATGTACTCTACCTCTGAGGAGCAGCCCTGGCGCTGGGTTCTTGGTTTTTAAAAACAAAATATTTCATGGAATGGAGCAATGCCCTGGTTCTGTGTCCATACTTGGAGGCCTTTGAGTTGAAATGGATGCCACCGGGAAGCCGAATCATCTAACCTCAGGCCAGTTTGATAAAAATCCTTTCTCTGGATCGTCCACTATTTCCATTTCCCAATCTGAATACTGCCCTGCAGGGCAGTGGGGACCCCACCCCCAAAGGGAGAGAGTCCTGCTGTAGATACCAGGACACTGGTCTAGGCAGGGTCCAGTCCTGCAAGTGAAAAAAACTAAAAATGGTCCCATAAGTCAATGTGAAAATAGCTGCTAGTTTGGGGACAGGAAAACTTGGGTAACACTAGGAAATGACTTGAAGGTTATTTAAGAATGATCCATGAAAATTTTAAAGAATTATGTGACAAAACTTTCTACTAAAAAGAAATAATTTAAGGTACTTAACTGAAGGCCAAATGGTATTTGAAAACAAAACCAAAAATACACTAGCTACCAACTATTTTAAAGGAGTATCAGTTAGAACTTTCTCAAATGACCATTTCTGCTCTGCACATACACCCTAACATTTTTTCCTTCATATTTGGGTCATATCCTTTGAGAGGTGTGTGTGGGCGGGGGGAACATCACTCTTAGTACTGCTCAAGAGGCCAAGTGAAACTGGGCATCAAACTAGGGTCAGCTGCATCTCACCAACCTCCCCCCCACCCTTTTTTTCCGCCTTGAGAATACTTGAGAATTACAAAGAGCAGAGAAATGTTTTTGCCCCTCAGATAAAATTAAAAATAGAAAAAAAACTTAATCTATGACTGTTAGATTTTTAGATTAGATTAAATGTCAACATTGTAATGCACTTTCTTCTTAGTCAAGAATTAAAAGGAGGACAGAAGAGCCAGATAAACATTCCTATTTTTATAAAGGGATTCTAAAAGCTTCAGTATCTTTTGAAAGAGGAAGCAGAGAGAGATAACTTCCAAAGAGTTTCCAGACTTGTCAAGCAAGAATACACAACGAGCTAAGGCTTTCAGCTGAAGACTTTCTCAAGTAATAGACAGAGCTTATAAAATCCAAACTTCTAATACTTTTGCGTCATCTCAAGCCCCAAGTCAGCTGCAAGCCCCTCTACTGGCCCAAGATAACCCCTCAATTAGGGCGGCGAACCCTAGCACTTCTGGGGAGGAGGAATAAAAGTAAAATCAACACAGGTAATACAGCTATTAAACACTGCACTATATAAAATTTAAGACGAGCATACTGGAACCTTAGCCTGCTTACACAAGCCAGGGAAAGGTTATGATACACTTAGGGCTGTTTCTTCTAGCAACTGAGAAGTTCAGTGGGCAAGAGGCAGGAGCTATAGCGACAGAACTGAGGTAATCCCAGTAGACTGGACAGTGGGGAACTTTCTGTGCTAAGACCTTCTTCTCTTGACCACTGTTAGCTCTGAGGAAATAATAACTTACACACCCAGCGTTGTAACGTGCCTTTTCTTCCCTAATTGTTAAGTTCCTCACTGACACTATAATCTGATCCTTAAACATAGAAATATAGTTCAGAAACTTTCCAAAGCAATTTACAGAGAATCAAACATCTCGGTATTTACTTTTCTTTCTTTTGTGGGGGGTGACAGGGGTGTGGGGTGAGGGGTGAGGTACACCCAACGGAGCTCAGGGACCATGCCTGGCTCTGTGCTTGGAAGATCCTACGAAGCACCAGGATTTGAACCAAGTTTGCAGCCTCAATCACATATGAGGCAAGTGAACTTATGAACCTTTGGACTATTTCTCAGCATTCTCAGTATTTACTTTTCTTTACTGACTTTTCCTTCTTTTGCTTTTTTTTGGGTCACACCTGGCAATGCACAGGGGTTACTCCTGCTGGCTCTGCACTCAGGACTTACTCCTGGCGGTGCTCAGGGGACCATATAGGATGCTGGGAATCAAACCCGGGTCAGCCGCGTACAAGGCAAACGCCCTACCTGCTATGCTCTCTCTCCAGCCCCTCTTTACTGACTTTTCAATAAAAACTACAGATACAGAAAAAAATTAAGACAGGTTTTTAAAAGTACAACAAAAATTAACAGATTAAAAATTACCTGGCAAAATGGATGAAATTTTTTTGCTTATTTACTGGTTTCTGGGCCACAACCAGTGATGATCAGGATTCCTGGCTCTGCACTCAGGAATTACTCTTCTTTTTTCTTATTTTTCTTTTTGGGTCACACCCAGAGATGCTCTGGGGTTCCTCTTGACTCTGCACTAAGTAATCACTCCTGGCGGTGCTCGGGGACCTTATGGGATGCTGGGAATTGAACCTGGGTTGGCCGCCTGCAAGGCACACACCCTACCCGCTGTGCTATCACTCCAGCCCCAAGAATCACTCTTGGTGGCACACCAGAGACCATATAGGATGCCTAGGATCGAATGTGAGTTGTTTGCATTCAAGGCATGTGCCCTATCCCTCCCACTGTACCATCTCTCAGGCCCCTGTTTTTGTATTTTAAATAAGGAAGTTCAACTGGGAAAAATGGTCTCTGAGACTGGGCCAGCTAACCTGACATTCATTGACGACCTTGCTTATTTATAATTGAACCAATCTCCAGAGACAGTTTCATAAAACTCCTGTTAAAGTGGAGTACTGCAGAGTTGTTGATACTAAAGCAGAGCTGTTCTAAGTGTCTCTGCATTTTGACTTGTCATTTACAGCTTGTGACTTCTAAAAATAATTAGAAGCACTAGTGACATTTAACAGAGACAAACTCACTGCTTACTGGACAGCAACGGACAGAAAACGCACCATCTACCCTGAGCAAAAAAGACCACTGGCATTCAAAATGAGAAAATATTCCCAAATGATTTTTTCTTAATTATTCACTATGTCAAATTTCTGATGTCACTGTTTTACATTTCTCTCTAGAGAAAAAAAAATCTATACTCGATAACTAAGACTTTGAGTAAAATCAGGTAAATGGAACTTAATGTTGTAGCCTTTGAAGTTTTCCAGGAAAACAAAATAATAAAAAACATAGTATAAGTAGCTAGAGAAAAGAATTACAATTAAGAAAATGCAAGAGGGCCAGAGAGATAGCCCAGTGCGCTGTAGTACACAAGGCATGTGCCCTTTCCCTCCCACTGTACCATCTGAAATCTCTGAGACGTCTGAAATCTCCATGCTCTCACAGAGTTGGGGATGGGCGACCTCCCCCCTGCACCCCTATTCTTCTGGGAGCCTGGCAGTTATGCCCATGAACTGCCTCTGGTGCCATCTAAGCTCATTAACCAGCCATGATCCAGAGGCTCATAAAAAAAAACCTCAAAAGAGATCAACAAGCTGCAGAGATGCTTCCAGACCCCAAAGTTACCATCCAGTTAAAAATTTAACTCCAGCTATATTACCCCGTTAAAAATTTTAGAATTCCTGGAGCGGCATCTCAAAGTCTACACCACTGATATGCCAGGAGTACCACACCCACATTGGAGGGGATGTAAACTAGAAGGCAACCAATATCTCTTCAAGAAAACATTAACGCACAAGTCTTGTGTTTCACCCAAGAGTGCTCAGGGACCAGAGTAGTTCTACAGATCCAAGCAGGGTTTACCCAAGAGGCTGCAGGCAAGGCAAGTGCCTTAACTCTTATGCTATCTCTCTGGCCCATAAATTTGCATTGTTTTAGTGAAATCCTAGAGACATTAATTCTTTAACAAAAAATTTTTTAGCGCTTGGAAGAAATAAAGATGAAATGGTTTGAAGCCTTGCACTGCTCCATCCAGGGCAAAGTTACAGAAATTCAGACAGTTGCAAAAAGTTTTTTTTCTTTATTCACGGAGGTACTGCAATTTACAATACTGTTAAATGATGGTTTCATATTCATGTGTATATAATTCCAACTGCAGCAACATTTACTTTGCCCCCTCCCCCCAGGGAGAATGTGAGCAACCTTTATTATTTAAGGTATTTTTTAAAAAAATATTTTTAAATATATTAAAAATAAACTCAAATGAGTTCTGTTCCATGAGATCATGCAGAGTTTGGCCTTCACTTACAAAATAAAGAAGCTGAAAGCTCATTACACTCTACTACAGTGGATGGGGTGTGGAAAAGGTCAGAAGAAGAGAAAAATACACAACATTACTTCTTTTGACGAAAGAAATTCACAGAAGAGGTTGAAAGACTCCAAGTACACTCATGGTGTTTCACTAATAAAAATTAAAAAAAAAAAGACTCCAAGTACAATACAAAGGTGCTTCCACTTGGGGCAGTGACGTGGTTCAGTGGTAATGAACATGCCTCCACACGTGAGGCCCTGGGTTCATGCAATCCCCAGCACTGAACCTTAACTCAAGGAAAAAACCATAAAATCTGTAAGTTATATCAACACATGAGGTATAATTTGTGGGGGGAAAAAAATTCTTTTTTCTGACATCCCTATTCACATGGGTCTTTTTTTCTCTTTTCTCTTTCTCCAAAGTTCTGACTTTTTTCCTGACTTCTGTTGCTGTAGGTGGTGGATCACAATTTAGGGTCAGGGGCACTCCTGGAGGTCTCAGGGGTCTCCAGGGCCACACCAGGAGGTGGAGGGCCTATGCAGTGCCGGGGACTTAACCAAGGGCCTCACATATATGCGCTAACGCTCTCCGGGACTTGAACCACAGTCCTGCCATTAAAAAGTGACCAGGGGAAAGGAAGGTAACCCACGAGATTTGATTCCCAAATCAGAAAACAACAAATTTACAGACTTAAGAAATAAAAATCCTTGGGGCTCGAGCGAGAGTACAGTGGGTACAGTGTTTGCCTTGCACGCAGCCAACCCAGCATCCCATATGGTCCCCTGAGCACCTCCAGGAGTGATTCCTGAGTGCAGAGCCAGGAGTAACCCCTGTGCATCACCGAGTGTGACCCAAAAAGCTAAAAAACAAAACAACCCCCCCCAAAAAAAACCCCATAAAAATCCAAACAAACCACTATCTGGGCTACCAGTGATATTTAAAAAGTCTCAAGCATTTACCACCAATATTCCTGCAACTGATTTTAATACTAAACATTACAATAAACCAAATGATTAACAGCATAAACAAATGTGCTGTCACCTTAGATTCTGATTTTATATTGTTTGTTTTATATTTGATTATATAAATATAATATATATTTATTTATTTATTGGGCTAGGACAAATGGAGACGTTACTGTGCCTGCTTGACAAATCGATGAACGGGATGACAGTGACACAGTGATTTGATTATATCAAAACAGTAGTAAAGGCTCTTGGCACTTGCAAAAACTGTTCAGATAAAAGACAGTAGAGATTTAAGTCTAAGTTAACATTTTGAAAGTGTCTTACTTTGTGGATGGAGCGAAAGTACAGCTGGTAGGGCATTTACCTTGCACAGGGCCAACCTAGTTTTGATCCCCAGCATCCCGTATGGTCCCCCTGAGCACTGCCAGGAGTAATTGCAGAGTGCAGAGCCAGATGTAACCCCTGACCTTCATAGGGTGTGACCGACCTCCCCCCACACACACAAGAAAAGAAAAAAAGAAATAAACAGTCTCATTTTGGGGGGCTGAAAGATAGTTATAAGGGTTATGGTGCTTGCCTGCTTCACTGAGGTGGACTTTGGTTTAATTCCAGATATAGAATATAGACCCCTGCGCACTGCCAGAAGTGACCTCTGAGCACAGAGTCAAGAGTAATCCTTGAGTCTTGAGCACCACCGAGTGTGCTCTCAAACAAACAAAACTACCGCTTCCCTTTACATACCTTATCATAATTTGGATAATTTTATGAGGGCTGCTAAAACATAGCCAGGATGTTTATGTTTCAGTGACTAGCGGTCAGTGGATTAAGTGGGACATTATAGTTGCCTTGCATGAAGAATTTCTGTAACTGTTTTCCAAAACTGAGAATTTCACAGTATGGAAAACACTTAAAACAGGGATTATGGTGCCAGAGCCACAGTACAGCGGATAGGGTGTTTTGCCTTGCATGCGGATGACCCAGCTTTGATCCCCAGCGCCACAGATGGTCCTCTGAGCATCAGCAGCAGTAATTCCTGATTGCAGAGCCACGAGTAAGCCCTGATATCTACATAGAAGTTAATATTCAAAGTAGAGCTTCTACCTGCATCTCCAAATCGAAAAGGTGAACCCCAACTTCAATTGGAAAACCCTTGGAAATCCAATTGGCAAAGGCCAATTTTGAACTGGGCCTTATGTAAGTTTTGTACAGAGACAGCAGCTGACGATAATCAAGGCACTGTACAGGAGGAAAAGGCTCAGAAAAGAACCAGTCACTTCTAACTTCCTAAGGATAGTTTTCAGGACCAAGTCTCCAGACCCTTCTGCTCCACTCCAAGCCCACACCCCTTCTGTCGACTGGGCATGCTAAGGTTCCCTGAGCTCCTTTCAAAGCCTCCGCCTAGTTTCAAACGCACCCACCTTGCCACATTCTGGGCTGGCCCACAACCCTGTGACACAGATTCTTCTACCTGCCTGGAGATTCAACCTTATTTTACAGATGAGGTGACGGTTGGCAGAGGAAGAAACCTGCCAGAATTGATGCCCAAACTGCTAATATACTACCTCTCATTTGAGCTAAAATTTGACTTTAGAAACAAGATAAAAGCACCAAAAGGGACTGGAGCGACAGTACAGCAGGTGGGTATTTGCCCTGCATGTGGCTGACCTGGGTTCAATACCTGCACTCCATATGATCCCCCAAATCCCGCCAGGAGTGATTTCTGAGTGCAGAGCCAGGAGTAACCCCTGAACATTGCGGAGTGGGACGCAGGAAAGGAAAAAAAAAAAAACAAGAAATATTCTTTTTCACATTAATGGGGGAATGATTTTATGAAGGTACCATATTCTGTAGCTTCTGAAATTGACAGTTCTCCAGAAAGCCAAGATGCCTGTTTCTTGGCAGTGGTTTATTATACGTCCCAACTAACTTGTTTAAAGATTCTGAAAATGTCCATCCTCTGTACTGCAAAATGCAGCACACGGTAGGAAAATGCTTGCAATTAATCTGTTTCTCCCCCTGCTCCGGGGCCTGCTCTCAGACACTCACTGAAGCTCTGCACTCGCTCAGCTGTATTTGTCAGAGACCACTACTCCAAGAACAGAGTTCAGAGTTGTTCTCTGGAGAGCCACGGGCATGCAAAATACATGCTCAGCACCCTGAGCCCTCTCCCTGGCCCGCTATCCAAGATCTTTACAAATAAGTCAAAGTAGTCATGTTAAACAGAGACCCAGAGTTTTACTCTCCAAGTCAAGAAAATGGTTATCTAGTTACTGCATTGAAAAATAACCAACCAACCAACCGACCAACCAATAAACCAAAATCAACAAACCACAAAACTCAATTCCTACAATTGTATCAAACACATTTATAGTGATTATGTCAATCTCCATAATGAGTCAGTCACAGTCAGTCACAGTCCTCCCGTTGTCATCGATTTGCTCGAGCGGGCCCAGTAACATCTCTATCATGAGACTTGTTGTTACTGTGTTTGGCATATCAAATACATCACAGGTAGCTTGCCAGGCTCTGCTGTGGGGCCGAGATACTCTCGGTAGCTTGCCGGGCTCTCCGAGAGGGACGGAGGAATCGAACTCGCGACGGTCATGTTGACTGCGTGCAAAGCAAACGCCCTACCCGCTGTGCTATCGTGTGGGGGGGGGGGGCGGCGTTCGGTGGGGGTTCTCCTGTCTCGCTCCCGACCGACCGCTGGCGGGGCTCGCTAGAGCATCTCCATAATGAGTAATCTGTATACATTACAACAACCCTGTGAAATTTTACATTGGGGGAAACTGAGGCACTAAAACACTAAGTGACTTCCTAAGGTCATACAGCTAATAATGAATAAAACTCAGAATTCAAACGGAGGCAGTATAGCACCAAACTCCATGCTTTTTGTTATTCTGTGTTCTTCTGCATTCTGAACAGCTTTCCTAATAAAATTATGACATCACACTTACAAAAGTGAGAACCGAGAACCAACACTGTTTCACCCTTTCTGGACGCCTTAAATTTGAACTTTCCTATGATCAAGTGTCTGCCGTGTCATGCAGACCCTGGGTCTGCTCTCTGGGTCATCTGTTCTCGCTTTGCGTCCAGCGACCCTCCCCTTTAGAGGCAGCTGCTGTGAAGCAGACCCCATTTTTAACACCACCCTCCCCCGCCCCGCAAAGATAAGCATTTTGGGAGGGGGCTGGGCAGAGATGTTCCGAGCAGGGCCTGGGGGCCTGAGATTCTTACTATGAATAGCTGGTTTCTGTTTCAAACTCAGTGCCAATTTAAGCAAAGAGTTTTATCTTTCATAAAGTCAACTTTCCTTGTGGACATTCAGAAAAGTCACACTGAAGGCTGCTGCTTTGCTTTGCCCTGACGTCCTTCCACAGCTCTGTGGTGATTTCACCTTGAGTCACACACCAGGATTTTGGCATCAGACAGAAGAGGGGAGGGGACCCAATGGGGAAGCAGATGGACAGAAAAAGAAGAAGCAGTGGAAAAAAACTTCGGATCTGCACAGGGCCGAGGTAACCTTTTGGCATATAAGGCTTTGCTATATATAGGTAGCTCCCAGTCGAGGTTAGTCACCAAACTACGTCATAAAATAACTTGGTAACTGAAGTATAAGCACATACCTGATAGCTGCTACCTTTCCAGAACTTTTCCATCTCCTTACGTATCCAAGCAACAACTGCAGCAGTAGTGAGTGTGCAAGGTACTAAATAAAGGAGAGCGGGTTGTCCCTTGTCCATCAGCACCAAGGCGACAAACGTGATGACCATTCCAACAGCATAGGCTGTAAGAAGAATAACAAGAATACCACACACCAGTCATTTCCATGTGCAACCAAAGATGGATTTTTAACTCTCTCACTAAAGTATTAGATTTCATCTATTTCTGGAAAATTCTGGCCCTATGACTTGGTTTCAAAGTTTCCTAGTTTTCCTGGACAGTAATCAGTAGGAATATTCTAAAGAACATCAAAAAACAGTACTTCAGTAGCAGCTGATCACCGATGTAATAATTCAAGAAAGCCTCAATTCTGACACTGTTCAGGGTTCAGAATTGGGGCGAGAGAGACAGTACAGGGGTTAAGGCACTTCTGGTTCTCTCAGCCCCACAGAAATGATACTTAAGTACAGAACCAGGAGTATGTCCTGAGCACTGCCAGGTGCGCCCCCCAACCCTCTGCAAAAAACAAACAAACAAACAAACAAACAAACCCCACAGAACAAAAACAGTGTTGAGTTGCTTCCTATCTTGGGTAATCAAAACCTGTGCCTATGGGTACATGTCATTTTGAAAAGTCTTGCTAACATAAGGTATAGACTTCCTGGGCTGCTTCTCCCTAATAGAGTAGAGGTTTCTTAATCTTCTGTAAGATCACACCAAATATCACATGATCATCTGTCTGTTTGTCTGTCTGTCTCTCGGGCCATACCCAGCAGTGCTCAGGGCTTACTCCTGGCTCTGCACTCAGGGATCACTCCTGGCTGACTTGAGGGACCACATGGGGTGCTGGGGATTAAGACTAGGTCAACTGTGTGCAAAGCAAATGCCCTACCCCCTGTACTATCACTCTAGCTCTCATATGATCATTTTTTAATGACTCAGGGTCTCATTATGAGCATTAGAATCTCAGATTATTGGAGCTAGAGGGAATGTAGCCGACATTTAATCAACCTCCTAAGGGTTTTACAAAGGAAGCTACGATGGATCAGGCAGATTAAGTCACACAGTGGCACTGACAGACATTTCCACTCATCTACTTTTCACGGAGTATTATTTGACTCCCTCACGTCATCTGGTGCTGGACTCACACCCTGAACACACCACCCTGAAGGATTACTGTGACAAATGGCAGCGGGCATTTCCACATGGTTTTCTCATTCTTCTGTTTACTCTCTTAGCTTATCCTTTGCTGCCAGGGTACTGATTTCTAGCCAACATCTTTCTCTATCACTAACAAACATTTTATTTTTCAACCGGGGGAGAGAGAGCTCCCCAGCACTGCGTGGGAGGACATGCAGTGCAAGGGCTCAAATTTGGGACTCTGCCACACCAAGTACACACGTTAGTCCTCTGCGCTCCCTCCTGGCCCCCTAATATACATTTTGGTTTTTTTTTTCTTTTTTGGGTCACACCCGGCGATGCTCAGGGGTCACTCCTGGCTCATGCACTCAGGAATTGCTCCTGGCGGTGCTCGGGGGACCATATGGGATGCTGGGAATCGAACCCGTGTTGGCCATGTTGGCTGCATGCAAGGCAAACGCCCTACCCGCTGTGCTATCACTCCAGCCCCTAATATACATTTTAAAATCCACCATGAATTGAAAACCTTGCTAGAACAGCATCTAAGTGGATGTGCCCTTTCAAACGGCTAGTGATCTAGTGATATATTGAGAAACGGCAAAGTGTTTTTTGGCTTGCGTCCCACTCTTGCCTGTACTCACTCAGTGTTAGAAATAGAGACATACATGACAACTGCTTCTGTTCTACAAGGTGAGATGGTGTGTGCCGTAGGTTCATTTACACAATTACCACGACAGGGCTTTGGAAAATATTGACTTCAGATGTTTATATAGAGCATCAAATAGTATTCTTCTTTGCCTTGCTTTCTATTATGTTTTGGGGGCCACGCCTTGAGGGATCAGGTAGTGCTAGGGATAGAACCCAAGTAACACACAAACAAACAAACAAACAAAAACATGCTTTAGACCTTTTTAGTATTTCTGTAGCCCAGACTCGAATTTACCCTTTTTTATTTATTTTGGGGCCATATCCAGCTAAGCTCAGGGGTTACTCCTGGTTCTGGACTCGGAAATCATTCCTGGCAGAGCTAAGGGGACTGCAAGGGGTGCCGGCGATTGAACTGGGCAAGGTAAGCACCCTCCACACTGTACTATTGTTCTGGGCCCTTAAATGCTTTCCTCTTAGATATCATTTTCACATTTTTGGCGGGCATGTCTCTCAGGGCAATGCTCAGGCCTTTAACAGCCCCTCCCAGTGATATTTAGCCATGCAGAATGCTTCAGTGATAGGCATGGTGATGTGATTCTGCTGAGCGGGGAAGACCAGGAAGGCCACTTCTGGCTATCCTGGGGTCTTGAAGGCTTCACCTGGTGATATTTCAGGCAATTTCCTTTTTAAACCTCACTAATGCTGTGATATCGACAGGAAGTATAATTACCACTGCTCTCTCTCTCTCTCTGTGTGTGTGTGTGTGTGTGTGTGTGTGTGTGTGGTGGGGGGACCACACTGGGACTGGAGCCTTGGCTCTGACACAGAAAGCACTTGCTCATGCCCTTTGAGTCATCTCCCTGATCCCAACTGTCCTTATAGTGGAGAGAAAAAAAACCCAAAATCTTGTCTTATAAATAGAGCAGAATTACAATCCAGGCCATCTGGCCCTTATTTTCAGACCTCTCTCTTTTTAAAGGCAATACTACATCATCATCACCATCATCATTATAATAATAATAACAACAAGACGCATAAAAGAATCTCGGGGGCTAGAGTGATAGCACAGCGGGTAGGGTGTTTGCCTTGCATGCAGCCGAACAGGGTTCGAATCCCAGCATCCCATATGGTCCCCTGAGCACTGCCAGGAGTAATTCCTGAGTGCAGAGCCAGGACTAACCCCTGAGCATCGCCAGGTGTGACCCCCCCCCCAAAAAAAAAAGAATCTCGGAAGCCAGCAGCTCGCTGCAGAGATGCCTCTGGAACTTACACCAGGCCAAATTCACTGGGGTGCCTCAGATGGGAGCAGGCATCGTCCCTCCACCGGTGGCTGCCAACTTCCAGAACCCAATGAGAAGCCCAGGTACGCAGGACCAGTGACTGCAAACTCCAGGCCTCAAGGGATAGGGGAAGGGCTGGTCCCTCTCACCTTCCCCACCCCTACTGGACCCTGGATGTCATGCCTACAAACTGCCTCCCACTGCTATGTAAGCTCCTTAATGGCCATGACCAGAGACACACAAGAATCCTGGAACCGAGCAGCTCACTGCAGAGATTTCTCCAAACCCTAATTATCTAAAAACATCCTATATTACTCATAACATGCAATACACAATAAATTATCTAGCATATGCCTTTTTGGTAGGTGTGAGTGGTGGCGGGAAAATTCAAAATAATGGTGGTGGGAAGGTGTAATGGTGGTGAGACTGGTGTCAAAATATTGAATGTAATCCATTATTGTGAACAACTTCATGGAAATAAATTAAGAAAACTTTAAAAAATAATAAAAACAATTACCAATTGTGGTAGAAACATAGTACATAGAAGAACCATTCTGCACATCAAATCTTCTACAGTATGCAATCAATAAACCTGTAATGAAACATTCTGCATTATTTTCTTAAAACACCAACACAAGCTCAACTCTTATTTACGACATCAATATATGTTATTTATTTAACCTTTGTTTACATCATAAAAACATTAAAGTATCTCATTACAGGAAAATTTTATTTGCTTTTTTAACTTAATAGTTAGACATTTTCCCAAGCCATTGGACAATTTTAAAATCCTGATTTTTTTTTGTTTGTTTAGGAGTCAAAGATAGCAGAGTGGACAAGGCTTTGCATACAGCTGACCTGAGTTCAATCCCTGGCACCTCATATAGTCTCCTGAGCAACCCTGGGGTGATTCCTGAGCACAAACCCAGGAGTAATCCCTGAACACCACCAGGTGTGGTCCCCAAACCAAACCAAAAATCTTTTCTAAAACTTTTACTTTTATTGAATCACCGTGAGATAGTTACAAAACTATTCCTGATTGGGTTTCAGTCACATAATGTTCCAACACCTGTCCCTGCACCAGTGTACATTTCTCACCACAATGTCCCCAGTTTCCTGCCAGTGCCCCACCCCCACCCCCGTGTCCCCATCCAGCCTGCCTCTACGGCAGGCACTTTTCTCTTCTCTCTCCCCTTTTCTCTCTTTCCTTTTGGCATTATGGTTTGCATACAGGTATCGAGAGGTTATCTTGCTTGTCTCTTCACCTACTTTCAGCTCTCAGTTCTAGTCCAGAGTTACCATTTCCAACCATCATTGTCATGATAGTCTCTTCTCTATCCTAACTGCCCACACTGGCTGCCACTTGTGGCAAGCTTCCAACCGTGGACTGGTCTTTCTGGCCCTTGATTCTATTGTCCTTCAAAACCAAAATCTTGATTTTTATTAGATGCTTAATGGTCCATATTATGTATGAAGAAAACTTATTTTTTGGTTGTGGGGCCAGACCTGGTGGTGCTCAGGGCTTTCTCCTTACCCCTGGCTCTGTGCCCAGGAATAATTCCTGGCAGAATTCAAAGGACCGTAGGTGGTGCCAGGGATCGAACTGGGTCGGCCAAGTGCAAGACCAATGTCTTGCTATTTTCCCATACCATTTCTACAGCCCTAGGGGAAAAAAGCCTTAATATTTCTTTTGTATTATTGTATCTTTTCTTTCATTTATAATTTTACTGATTTGGGTTCCCTCTGTATTTCTTTGGTTAGTCTAGTGAAATTTTGTCAATTTTGTTAATCTTTCCGAAGAACCAACTCAAAAATTTTGCTAATTTAAAAATTATTTTTCTGTTTCCTATTTTTGTTCTAATATTTATTGGTTGCTCCTTTCTGGTAATTTTAGACTTTTCTTTTTCTAGTTCTTTGAGATGTACAATTAGACCATCTGAGATCACTCTAAATTTGTTTGTTGTTTTTTGTTCGGGGCTCATACCCTGCGATGCTTAGGGATTATGCCTGGCTCTGTGCTCAAGAATTACTCCTGGATGTGCTCAAGGGACCAAATGGGATGTCAGGGTTTGAAACAAAAACAGGAAACGGAAAATAATTTTTAAATTAGCAAAATTTTTGAGTTGTTCCTTAGGGCCTACTCCTAGGTCTGCACTCAGGGATCATTCCTGGGGGTGCCAGGGCCCAAACCTGGGTGGACCACGAGCAAGGCAAACAACGCCCTACCCTTTGTATGATCACCCTACCCTTTGTATGATCGCTCCGCGTGCCTCCCCTTTTCCCCCTCCAACCTGCTTGAAGATACCTTTTGTTTCTTTCTTTTTTTTCTTTTTGAGTCACACCTGGCAATACTCAAGGGTTATTCCTGGCTCCGCACTCAGGAATTACTCCTGGTGGTGCTCGGGGGACCATATGGGATGCTGGGAATCGAACCCTCGGCCACATGCAAGGCAACCGCCCTACCTGCTGTGCTATCGCTCCAGCCCCCTGAGGGCACCTTTTAACTCCACCCTTCCCTTTGTTGCAAAGATGATGGTGGTGGTGGTGGCGTGGTTTGGGAGCGGTGAGGGGGTGTGCACATAGTTGGTGGCAATGCTGCCATACTTTGGGTGCATTGCTTTCTTGGGGTTGCACATTTGTTCTGGTCGCGCTCGCTGAGGACAGCACACTTTTAGCTGCAGTGCTCTCCCCCCATGCCCTGCTTAAAAAAAATCTGGTTTCAGCATGTACCAGACTGCACACTTTATTGTGGTATTACGGACGCCAAAAGATTCTGCTGCCCGGATAACACTCGGCACGTGGCACACTGCCCAGGACTGAACTCGCAAGCGGGTGTGAAAGGCAGGTGTTCTATCAACGAACTATGCCAAGACACTCCCTGTTAATATTTAATAGAGCCACTGGTTGTTCCGGAATATTTGTGTGAGCTTTCTAGTTTCCTCCTGTTACTACTTTCTAGTTTCAGCCTACTGTGGTCAGAAAATGTATTAATTATTCCAACTTTTTAAATTTTTCTTTTGGTTTTGGGGTCACACCTCCTGATACTCAGGGGTTACTCCTGGCTCTATGCTCAGGAATCACTCCTGGTGGTGCTCGAGGGACCAAATGGGATGTCAGGGATCGAACCCAGGTCAGCTGCATGTAAGGCAAGTGCCCTACCCACTGGACTATCTCTCCAGGCCCTGATCCAACATTCTTAAACTTGCTGAAGTGGAGGTGTCGGGTTTCGCCCAGCAGTGCTTAGGGGCTACTTTCAGGTGCTGACCCTAGTGGATTTTAGGATTAATGGTGCCAGCGTTCGAGTCTGGAGCTCCCACATGCAATGCATCTGCTCCAGTTCTTTTTCTTTTTAAATTTTTGTTCATATTATTCATTTATATATTCTGGCAGTACTAAGGGGTGACTCCTGGCGGTGCACGGTAGACCATATGGAACGCCACGGATGGAACCCGTGCTGGCTGCGTGCAAGGCAAATGCTCTGCTGGCTGTACTATGGCTGCGGCCCCGTTTGCTCTGGTTCTTCGAGCAAGCATCCTCTTCTGTTTCAGAGATTTGTTTTGTGCCCTAACATATAATCCAGCATTGAAAACAAATCCCGTGTGTATGTGAGAAGGACATGGATCCTGCTGCTATTGGGAGAAAAGTTCTGCTTATCTCTGTCTTTGGTGTAGAGCCATGGCTCTCGGTTGTTTGAATGCCTGCAGATGGGTACCAGGCCACAGACCAGCAGCCGTGCTCAGAGTCACTCACCACCGGGACAGGTGAGAATTTTTCTTAAAATGTAGCATTAAGAAACTCTATGATGGTCACAATGATTCAATTAAAGAAAAAAAAGTAATTGTATGATGGGACCAGAGAGATAGTAGAGTGGGCAGGGTGTCTGCCTTTCACACTGTCGACCTGGGTTTGACCGCCAACATCCCATATGGTCACCCGAGCACTTCCAGGCATGATCCCTGAGACAGTCTGAGCTGAACTACGTGTGGTCCCAGAACAAAATAAAACAGAAGCATGAAGTGATTGTCAAGCACATTTAAAGCTTTAAAATTTAGTTTTACTTATCTATTTATTTTTGGTTTTGGAGTCACATCCGGCTGTGCCATGGCCACCATATTTGATAGTGGGGATAAAATCTCGTGTGAGATAAGTGTCTTACTCCTGTACTCTTGGGTTCTCATGTTCATTCTAATGTATTTTTTTAGTGAAGCAAGGTAGTTTTGAGTGAACACAGGTAGCTTGGAAAGATGTGAGAGGAGAGAATGGGGAAATGTGTTCAAGAGGGAACACGGGCTTCTCCAGAGTGGAAACAGGCAAAGAAACACAGACAAGCAAGCAAGATAGAACCTGAGATATGTGTCCAAAGGAGACCATGGGTTTGAAGAGTGAGCCCTGTCATGCACATTTAAATTTTTCTTTTTTGGGGGGGAGGAGGTCGGTGGTGGTGGCAGGCCTAGGCTTACTCTTGGCTTTTCATGCAAGGATCCCTCCTGGTGGGCTTGGGGGACTATAGAGGCTGCTGACCAAAGACAGGTCGATCATGTGCTGCCTCATGTTCATTTTTAAACTGGCACTGAAGATGTCTCCCTTACGTCTCATGCACAGTCATGCAAGTTTGCAGAATAACCATCTCAGTACCTATTTCTCTTGAACCTCTCCAAGGAAATCTCAGGTTCTATTTACGACACACTGACACTGATATAGCACAGTGGTAGGGTGTTTGCCTTGCACGCTGCCAATATGGCCAACCCAAGTTCCATTCCTCCACCCCTCTCGGAGAGCCTGGCAAGCTACCGAGAGTATCTCGCCCGCACGGCAGAGCCTGGCAAGCTCCCCGTGATGTATTCGATATGCCAAACACAATAACAACAAGTCTCCAATGGAGACGTTACTGGGCCCAGATCGAGCAAATTGATCAACAACGGGAGGATCATGACATTGATATGAAACAGCAAGAATAATATTTAATGATTTCAAATCACAAAATTATTTTCCTATCTTTATTGTTTGCTTAAATGAATTCATTTGGTCTCTACTTAGTTCATCAAATTAAGTTTCTTGATAGCTCCATGCTATTCTTATTATACTTGCTCTATAACCACATTTTTTGCCCTGAAAAAATTTTTCTTTAATATAATTTTTGGGGTCAGAGAGATGAAGGCTCATATCTTTTTTTTTTTTTTTGCTTTTTGGGTCACACCTGGCAATGCACAGGGGTTAGTCCTGGCTCTGCACTCAGGAATTACTCCTGGCGGTGCTCGGGGGACCATATGGGATACTGGGAATTGAACCCGGGTTGGCCGCGTGCAAGGCAAACGCCCTACCTGCTGTGCTATCGCTCCAGTCTCTGAAGGCTCATGTCTTGCATGCAGCTGACGTGGGTTTGATCCTTAGCATCACATACGGTCCCTTGAGCATCACCAGGAGTGACTCCTAAGCACGGAGTCAGGAGTAGCCCTGAGCACTGCTGGGTATGGCCCAAACCCACTGTGGCATTTCCCTCTCCTCCAAAAATATTTAGCTTTTAGAACTAAGGCTGGTATTGTCAAAATCTCTGCTCTTTGAGGAAATGTTTCTATCTGGTACCTTCAACATTTACTTCAAGACTGTAATATGTAGGACCTCTTCTCCGTGCATAAGTGCCAGACCATCAGATTACACTGGGTGAGTAGCTCCTAGAGAGATCCTTGGGGTGGAGAGGGCTCCCTCCAAAAAAGAAAAGGTAATAGCTATATAATCATTCGTTTGTTTGGGAGCCACGCCCAGCAGTGCTCACAGGCCATTCCTGACTCACAACAGTTCTCAGGGAACTGTGCGGTGACAGGGATCAAACCTGGGGCTCCTGCATGCAAAGCACGCTCTCCTAGTCCTTCGAGCTGTCTCCCCCATAATCTGGCATTTCTAACAGTTCTTTTCTAAGTGCAACATACATGCTATCTATTTAGTACTTGGCACAGAACTGGGAAATTAGGAGTCCGTTTAAAGGTATTCAGGAAACATTGAGGTTACTCAATAGAACACTTTCTCTATCAGTTAGGAGAAAGGAAACTCAGTGAACTCGGAGTTGCTACACTGGACTTTGCTATGCCAACTCACAAAGCAACAATGTTAGCTTATCGGTCTCTATTCGGCTTTACTAAGCAAATGAAGAGACTCTTCAGAAGAGGCAGTTCTCTTGACCTATCCAGCAGCTGGTATACAGGAAAACTGAGGAAAGAAGTACAAATGGGCAAACTCATCTGACTGGACCATTATTCATGACTTCTGTTACTGGCTGGGGACAGAGTTCATCACACACAGAGCCCAGTGAGAAAAGAAAGGCAATAACAGAGTTATGCTGGAGCTGAGAGAGCCCACCACATGCTCTGTCTACATTTCTGTACTGCAGAGTCTTACAGGGCGATCTTCAGCTGTTTTTCCTCTTGCCTGAGAGCATGTCATGATCTTGCCCAGCACACCAGAACCACTTTCCCTAAAACTTAAGAATTCGAAGGAGAATTCTTAAGAATTAAAAGGAGAAGTAGCGGAAATTGTAGAATTTTGTTATTATTAAGATCAACTTGAAGAAAAAAAAAACGTTTTTTGTTTGGAGGCCACACCCAGGGGTGCTCAGGACTTACCCCTGCCTCTGCGCTTAGGAATCACTCCTTGGTGGGGCTTGGGGACCATATGGATGCTGGAGATTTGACCTAGGTTGTTCATGTGTAAGACAAGTGTCCTACCCACAGTCTCTGATAAAATATTTTCAGATACACCCTCAGACTTCCTTGGGGAAGGTCAAACTGATCCTATTGGTTTCTTCTAAGAAACTTTCTGGTCTTTGGCCATTGGAAACATACTTCAGTCATTTCCATCACTTGGGTTTTATCTTCAACCCCTCAAATGATTGGGGGGGATGCACCACACCTGGCAGTGCTCAGGCCTTACTCCTAGTTCTGTGCTCATGACTCACTCCTGGGGATATTCACAGAACAGAACCTAGGTCAGTCATATGACTCACTGCTCTATCTCCCTGGCCCTCAAATGATTTTCCTGTCTTTGTTATTGATTTCAGCTTTAGCTATAGCCAGAAATATTTTTAAAAAGAGTTGATCAGTTTTTGGTTTGTTCTTGGGCCACACCCAGCAATGCTCAAGACTTACTCCTGGCGGTGCTCATAGGACCATACGGGGTGTTGGGGATCAAACCCTGGCTAGCCACATGCAAGGTAAGTGCCCTCCCCACTATACGACATCTCTGGATATGCTTAAGGTCAGTATGCTTTTGCCGAAAAAACCACAAAATACTGCTTACCTGGCACAACTATGTCTCCAAAACCCACCAATGAGAATGATATGGAGCACATACTCATTACTGAGAAGAAGGCCGGCTTTGGAACCTTGATGAGTATCGGTATCTGTAATAAAATTTTTTGTTTTAAAAAGCAGTAACAAGACTTTTCAAGACTTTTAACCAATGTCTCTTAGAGAGAGAAGGATTGATGTTAGAATAACTATTTTATCATATAAAAACTTAAATCTTAGAAGTATGTGAAATCAGATAACATTAACCTATACGTGTGTATATATATACATATATATATTTGAATATGTATAGAAAGTTTGACAAAAACATTGAATATGTATTGAATATATTTGAATATGTATAGAAAGTTTGACAAAAACATTGTGGTTTTGGAAAAATGAAACCCAACACACATGTTGGGTCAATAGTACTATCCATTATCCCCACAGCTAACCTTTCCCCCCAGTTTTACCAAAAACAGGACTCAGGTCTTAAGATAGGTTTCTGTTGTTTTTTTTTCTTTTTTTAAAGAATCTGAATTTGTTTCTCCCAAAGAAGAGTCCTGTCTCAGAGGAGGGCACGATGTAAAGTCCAGTGAACACATCTGAAACACAATCCTTACTTTCTCATGGGGAGCTGAGGGCTGAGCAGTGGCTTCCACCAAGTTTCCATCATTCTAGGATGAAACCCAAGTCAACAGGCATTTAATGACTGAGAATAACTAAGCACAGGGCCGATTTTTGTGAGGAATAACGTTTCACAATACCTTCAAGTGCACTATGAGACCAACAGACTATACAGGAAGTCAAAGCTATTGACGTAGCTCACTGAGACATTGGCAGGCGCGGGGAAGGATTCCCATTCCTACCTTTTCCTGACTTCCGACAGGTCCATCTGCAACTTCGACCAGGACACTCTGGCCATTCTAAAATCGAGAAGAAAGAGGAAAGAAACTGTCCAGTCATTGAGAATGGAACCTGCCAGTCTGTGAGGGTAGCTGGATCCCGTGTCTACTGTAAACTAGTGCAGAGCTCAGTGAGAGCCTGGGCCAAGAGTGTGATGTGTGAGTCCAATGTGAGACCCCAAGTCATTACAACGACATCAGCAGCAGCAGCAGCAACAACAACAATGGCAAGGCAGGGTGGGGGCAGGACTAAAAAACGTTTCTGGTTTTGGGGCCACACTTGGCAGTGCTCAGGGTTTAATCCTGGCTCTGTGCTCAGGCATCACTTCTGGTGGACTGGGGGGAAACATATGTGGTTCCAGGTAATAGACCTGATAAATGGTTAACACACCGGTCTATCTCTCAGGCCCCTAAATTCTTTTTGTTGTTGTTGTTGTTTGTTTGTTTGTTTGTTTTAAATAAAAAATAAAAAGAGGGCGGAGGATGTAGCTTAGTGATAGGGAACTTGGCTTTGCCTGTATGGGCCCCGGGTTTGATTCCTGGCATCACAAAAATCAAAGTAAATTAACAAATAAAGTCAAATCCACCTTGTACATGGCTCTCTCTCTCTCTCTCTCTCTCTCTCTCTCTCTCTCTCTCTCCCTCCCTCCTCTCTCTCTCTCAAACACACACACACACACACACACACACACACACACACACACACTATTCAAGTGAAGCTGAGCACTTATTTATCCTCACACACTCATCTGTAGCATATGTAATGGGTGCTTACAGTTTTTGTTGGGGGCTACTCCTGGGTCAGTTCTCAGTGTCTGCTCTCAGAGGTGCTCAGGGCACCCACCATGCAGTGCCTGAGAGCAAACCTAGGCCTCTAGCAGGCTGTAAAATTTTGTTTGTTTGGGGGGTCACACCCAGTTATGCTCAGGGCCTACACCTGGGTCTACGCTCGGGGATCACTCTTGGCAGGACTTGAAGGACCATATGGTATGCCAGGATCAAACCCGGCTCGGCCGCATTAAAGTCAAGTGCCTGCCTGCTGTACTATCTCTCCAGCCCCTCTGCCATGATCAATTTTAAATGCATTTACTTAGGCCACATACAATGGACTCTACAGTTTTTGTTTGGGGCCAGACCTGGCAGGGCTTGGTGGATACCTGGGTCGGCATGTGCAAGGCAAACAGGCAAATGTACCAATCACTGTACTATTCCCAAATACTGTACTATTGTTCCGGCCCCACCTCAAAGACATCTTATTCACACCCTGTACCTTCCTCATTTTCAGCAGTAACAATGAATAAAAACACAAATGCCTACATTTATATTTAGATTTATAAGTACTGATAACTTTATTTGAATATACATTTGACCTTCTGTCTACTCACTGTGATAACAAAACAGTGAAACTGAATTTGTAAAGGCCCAGCCCGAAAGAACATGAGATGCTTCTCTGGCTTGACTCCTGTCCAATGTCAGCCCGGCCTGCTTTTTATGTCCCAATCAAAACATTAATCTTAGATGAATTTCCCTCCACTATGTCTGGCTACGGTCTTTTTTAATGTTCACTGCGTGAGAACTTCATTTAAAAATCCTTTCTTAATACCTGAATCTATTGTAGTAAGGGAAAATATTCTGAGATAGCAAGCGAGGACTACATGTGTACCAATTTTATACTTCACATTAGGATAAATATAATACTGAAATAAGTAGCAAGAAGATAAATAAATGTTGAATTTCAGGAAAATTCGATGAAATATTTTCCATGTGGGTGGAGTGCACAGGAGGAATCACCGAGTGCTTTCCAGACGCCACTGATCCCTGAGCTGAGTGCAAAGGAGAAAAATTCCTAGCTACAGAAATCTTTTCCTCATGTTAAGCTTTAAGTTACAGAAGGGTTAAGTCCCAAGAGTTTAGGAAAATAAACCAGTACTGAGTGCAGTTCCATGTTACAAACTCCCACAATGTGACTGAAGTCCCAGATCAAGAATTCACATGGCTCGTTTCCTAATATTTACTTAAAATGTTTAACTGAAGGCCATCGTTGACATTCTCTCCCGTGTGAAGGTATGATGAGAACGATTACTCATCTGACAGCCTAGGTTTGCTCCTGGGCACTGCATGGTGCCCTGAGCACGCAAGTTCTATCAAGCATAGTGGTAGATGGTAAGACTAAGAACAGGTTCTTGTTTTTTGGCAAGAAAAATAAGTTTTATTTTGAGAACTGTGAGAAGAGAGGGGAGGAGGGTAAGGAGAGAAGTGGGAAAGAGACGGAGACAGAGGGAGACAGAGAAAGAGAGGGATAAGAGAGAGAAAGAGAAAAAGGAGAGAGAGAACACAAAGCAGGCTATGAGGACGATGGCAGAAAACATGTTTTACAAATTCCAGGTCAGACCTTTAGAATGTCTAATACCTACTCCCTGAAATTTTCAGTGAGAACTACAAAACAATTAGAAATGACATAACTGGTTTATTTTATTGCAGTAAAGTAATTTACTTAAGAAGCTTGAGAGCAAGGGGGGAGTGAAGGGAGCAAGGAGAGAGAGCCCCACCGAGGAAAAGAAAGTCAACACACACTCTGAGCTGGAATGTGGCTGATTCCAAAGTGAAGTGTACCTCCATTTCTGATTTTAATTCTGAGTACCTTTACTAAAAAAGCAAAACCTGCAGCCTGAATAAAAACACACATGACCGAGAAGGTAAAGTACACCAACCACAGTGAATTCCAAAGAGCACGCAATCTCTTCTGCCATATCAGATTACTAGGAATCACATTCCTAGTCAGAGGGAAATAAGATTAAAACAAAAGAAAAAAAGATAACCATCAATTCCCTAAGCACTGCAGAAAGCTAAGTTTTCTCAAAGACATCTTTTTTCCTTTTTTTTTCTTTTTCTTTTTTTGGCTTTTTGGGTCACACCCAGCAAAACTCAGTTATTCTTGGCTCTGCACTCAGAAATCATTCCTGGTGGTGCCGGGGATTGAACCCGGGTCGGCCATGTACAAGGCAAACGTCCCAATCTCTGTACTATTGCTCTGGCCCCATCTCAAAGCATCTTTATTCTTACCCTTTATACCTTTAACATACTGAAACCGTTAATGTGTAGGGAATAAAAAATTAGCTGGATGATACCCTTAGCATTTATGAAGTGGTATTAGCATTAAAACAGAATGGAAATGTATTTCAAACGCTCTTACTTAGAGCCAGAGACAGATCACTGGGCCAGTGCATATGCTCTGCATGCAGGGAGCTCTAGGTTTAACCTGGGCACACCCAGGTCAACCCTGGGTAATGGACCAGGAGCAGCCCCCAGGCATTGCTGGGTGTGGTCCAAAACCAAAAGGCAAAACAAAACAACAACAATAACAACAACAGAAAGAGTTTGGTTACAGTTTAGTGCTAAGATCACTATGTAACAGAGGTGTCATGGGCTATAACTGTCTGCCCAAGCTCAGGGAATTACCTTGTAGGGAAGGTTTTACTTTGGCCCCAGCTCCCTGAAAAAGTCCCCATCCAAAATGCTTGTGAGAGTGACAAATTCAGTCTGAAAGGGTGGACCCAAATGAACAGAAGCAGAAAGAGAATTCCCTTTCAGGATTGTTTCTGCAGAGGCCAGCCCGACCCTGGCCTTTCCACACACAGCCTAGAGACAGTTTTGGTGACAGTTTTGGTGCGGGAAGGCTGGGTTTCTGTCTACTGCAATCAAAGCAACTGAATGAATGGAAGAGGGAGAACGGGAGTGCTGGAATATTCCCTCACTACAGTGGATTAGAAACAAAGCACAAAGGGCCAGCAACTGGCCAGAACGACAGAGAGAGCTACACTTCAGGCTTCCCACTTCTCACATGGTGCTCCTGGTCTAAAGAAATAAACTGTAAAAACCGGAGAGATAGCACAGTGGGTAAGGCACTTGCCTTGCATGCAGCTGATCCAGGTCCAAGTCCCAGTGTCCCGAGCACAAACCGGGTGTGGCCAAAAAAACCCCCAAAAAACAAAAAAGGAAGGAAAGCTTTCTTCCTTTCCTGGGGGAGCTTAAAGGGCCCAAGCACATGCTCTGCATTCTGGGTTTCTGTCCCGAGTCACCCCCAGCACTGCTGGCAGTGGACCCCCGCACACAGCCAAGTATTGCCACATGTGGCTCAACACCCCTCCTCCAAAATAAACAAACAAAAAAAAAAGGAAGGAAATTTATAGGCATCATCATCATATTATATTAACTAGGAGACATTTTAACTAGGATACACTAGCAAAATAGTTTAAAGTCTCGAAAATAACTTCCATTAAAAGGCCAATTTCAGTAACAATTTCCTTAAAAGAATTAGAACTCAACGATAAACATCTGCAAAAATCAATCTTCAAAAGGCTTTTGTGAACCAATGATAACCCAATTTAAAAATGAAAAATTTAAGAACAGACTGAATATCCTCATTTTTCAGCAAGTTTCTCATAAAAATTTTTAAAAAATCATACCTTTGTGATGTATGGTGTTAAAAACACAAAAAATACATCATAGATGAGAAGAAGGCTCAGAAGCATCACACATGACTGTTAAAGAGAAAATAAAAGGTCAAACTTCTCACATTTAGAGCTTACATTATTCTGCAAGTACAAATGAACATGTGAAACACGTGAACAAACATTTGAAAACTCTTCTAAGGCATTTAGGTGCAGGGATTTGAATGCAGGACGTCAACCATACAAGACAGGCCCTCTGCCAGCAGGCGACAGCCCCTGTCCTATTTTTAAAGAAATTACTAGTTACTACTTTTGTAGTTTAACTCTACAAATCACATCAAAACTTGTATCTTCTTTATCCTCTTCTTATGAAAAAAGAATCACCGATGAAATGTTTTTTTCTCAATATTTTTCCTGCAGGGGTATTAGGTATTCATAACGTATGAATGATTATATAGTTTTCCACAGTTACTCATGGCTCTGCACTCAGGAATTACTTCTGGTGGTGCTCAGGGAACCAGAGGTGGTGCTGGGGATCAAACTTAGGTCAGCCACGTGTTAGGCAAGCACCCGGCCTGCTTTGACTGCTCCCCTCCATTTTTGTTTATCTAGCAAGTCACTGGTTGCCAAGGGATTAGGATATACAGGAAAGGGCATGACAGAATAAACATTCCATGGACTATATACTTAAGATGGGTGCATTTCTGCAGGGGATGTAGCTCAGGTACGGTGACTGCTTTGAATATACGAGGATCTGAGTTTGATCCCTGGCATCATGAACACACACACAACTAAGAAGGTGCATTTTACCTGCTGGGCCTAAACAGTACGGATCTGCCAGGTCCAAGCACTGAATCTTTAGGCCCAGAAGGCCTAAATATCATTGAGAGTGGTACCAAGGTCTTCTGGGCATTGCTTGGACCCCCTCCCCAACCGTCCCCACCAAACAAAGCACAGTCTATGATACACTTTAATAGTCATTTTAAGTATTTGTTATTGGCGGGTGGGACGTCACACCCAGTGGGTGCTTGGGGCTACTCCCAGCTCTGCGAGGGGGTGGGTGGTGGGTAGGGATGAGTGTGGAACTGAATCATGATTGGGTCGTGATGGCAAGCACCTTAACTCCTATACTAGTTTCCAGCCCAGCCCAATGAAGTTGTTTTAAAAAGAAATACAGAGGCTGGAGCAATAGTACAGTGGGGAGGGCCCTTGCGTGTGGCAGACACAGGTTTGATCCCTTCACTTAGAATCCCAGGGGTACCACCAAGGAGTTAGCCGGGAGCAGTGTCGGGTGAGGCTCATACTACCACCACCACCCCCAATTAAAAAATAAAAAGAAATTCAGCTAGCAAAGCAGTATACTTACCTTGAAATTGGTTATCTTCACTGTTTTAATGAAATACAGACAGAAAGCAATCCCCAAGATATCCTGCAAAATCCAAGCCCACCTAAAACCAAAAGAAGTTACTGTGCTTTCAACTGATTATTTTTACATGAAACATTTCAAAAGCAATACATCTAGAGATTTGATTATTCAATTATTTGTTTTTTTGGTTTTTTGGGGTTTTTTTGCTTTTTGGGTCACACCCAGCAATGCTCAGGGATTATTCCTGGCTCTGCACTCAGGAATTACTCCTGGCGGTGCTTGGGGGACCATAGGCGATGCTGGGAATCGAACCTGGGTCGAACACGTGCAAGGCAAACGCCCTACCCGCTGTGCTATTGCTCCAGCCCCCTACTCAATTATTTGGCAAAAAATATAACAACAGGGATTGGAGTGATAGCACAGCGGGTAGGGCGTTTGCCTTGCATGCTGCCAACCCGGGTTCGATTCCCAGCATTCCATATGGTCCCCTGAGCACCATCAGGAGTAATTCCTGAGTGCATGAACCAGGAGTTAACTCCTGTGCATCACCGGGTGTGACCCAAAAAGAAAAAAAAATTGTTAACAACAAAAACTTCCACATTCTCTACACTTTTGTATTTTATCGTGTCAATAGAATGCTGCACAAGAAAAAGTGTCAAGAGTCTATGTCAGGAGGTAACAGATCACACATATGTGTGATATTTGACATATTTGAGTTTATACTGTGCGTCTCTTTTGAGGGAAGGGATCTGGGTCACACCCAGTGATGCTGAGGGTCACTCTCAGTCCAAGTGGTGGACCATGCCGTGCTGGGGATGGAACTGGAATGGACTGCATATAAGGCGAATGCCTTAAGCCCTGAACAACCTCTGTGGCCCACCTCTGTCTCATTAGAAAAGTAACCTTGGAGCTCAGTTTAGAACAGAGCTAGAGCATAAAGACAATAAGCTATGCAGTATCCTGCATCAGAACCTGATATACATAATTAACAACTAACTGACATGCAGCTGCTGGAAAGTAGATCAGCTTTGTCCTCAATTTTAGGTCTTAAAGTCCATAATTTTTTATATTTAATAGTGGGAGTGGGGGTAGGGGTGGGGGGGGTCATACTTGCTGTGCTCAAAGTTTACTACTGGCTCTGAGCACAGGGATTACTCCTGACAGCACTCAGGGGACTATATACAGTGCCAGAAGCAAACCAGGTTTGGTTGCATGCAAGGCAACTGCTGTAATCTCTATATTATCTCTTGGGCCCTAAAAGCCAGACTTTTGGTTTTTAATAATCACAATAACCGCTAAACATATATGTAATACACACACACACACACACAGATATATCTGCCCCACCAAAATAAATTATCAGGGTAAGATATAAACTAATCTATCCTTGGGGCTAGTGGAATAGCTCAGAGATGAGGGACTCGTGTCTTGGCACATGCATGTCCCCGATTCCTAGCCCAGGTAGCGCAGTTCTGAGCTCTCCAGGCCCACTGCACCTGGGAAGCATGATGTCACCAGGTCTTGGGACTGAATCATCCCAGCCTGCTTGGCCGAGTTAGTCACATTCCTGCACCAAAGTATGGAGTTATGGGGCCCAAGAGTGGAGGAAGAGTGGTCCCAGGGGCCCCTGAGCAGAGTTTGTGATGCCCCCTACCCGAAAATAAAATACATTCTTAAAAAAAATATGCTTAGTATACATACCTATCTTCATGCCGAAATACGAACCAAACAACAACGACTGCTATGCATAGTCCAGCGAGAAAAATAAGTCTCACATCAATGGTTTTGCCACGATACTCGATTCTTTTAAAAAATAAAATTAAATTAAAAAGGTAGCTTACTGTCCAGATAAACTGCATTATTCACTTAACACGAGAGATGACAAACGACCATAGTCAAAAGTTAAGAAACATTAATTTAAGAGTCTTGATCTGAACTGAGACAAATGATAAATAATAAACCGTTTTTCATGTCAACGGAACTTCATATGATGGTAGAAATCTATATCCATGCAGCCCAGTACAGAAGTCATTTGCCACGTGTGATTTTTTAACAGTTGGAACGTGGCTAATGAGACACGCAGACTACATTTTTAATTGTCTTCAATTTGGGAGCCAGAGGGATAGTAGAAAAGTTAGGGTGCCTGTTCTGCAAATGGCCGGATTCATTCCCCCAGACAGAACATGGGCCCCCTCCCTGCTCCCTCCACCAACCCTGACCCCAGCACAGCTAGGGGTCAGTTCTGAAAACCGAGACAGGAACGACCCCTGGGCAACTCAAGGTGTGGTCTCCAGGCTCCTCCCAATTTTTTTCCCTTTAATTTCACTTTAAATCTAATTATTTACACGCATATTGAACCACACAGGTTCAAAGCAACATTCAGCTATTCTTGTACTACTTTAAATGAAAAATATCAACAACACGGGATTCTTCGTGATACTTACGTGCACGGTCCACAAGGTATCTTACGAATAAGTGCAGCAAGACAGTGGAAGAGGCCAGTTGATGAACCCATGCAGAAAATCACTATAATAAAATAAACTAAAAAAAAAAAAAAGACAAAAGAACAGAAGGAAATAAGAAAATTCATCCAAGCAATTTATACGATTCACCTTTCTTGATGAACTGTGACAGTTTTAGTGTAGATATCATACTACAACTTTGGGCTTTAGTGTGGGTATTTTATGTGTTGTTTTAATTCCCCTATAAATTGAATGGATTGTGTAAAAGGCTGAAGCAGGCTATTAATCATTCAATAATTCAAACTGATGTTTGTCAAAGATTTCTCTGATATGAATAGCAGTCTTTTATGAGTATTAAATGTAAATGTTGGGCCAGAGAGACAGTGCAGCAGATAAGGTGTTTGCCTTGCACACAGCAGACCTGAGTTTAAAAATGCACCTTAGGGGGCTGGAGCAATAGCACAGCAGGTAGCGCATTTGCCTTTCACGGGCCGACCTGGGTTCAATTCCCAGAATCCCATATGGTCCCCTGAGCACCACCCGGGGTTAATTCTTGAGTGCAGAGCCAGGAGTAAACCCTTGCACATCGCCAGGTGTGACCCAAAAAGAAAAAAAAAAGATGCACCTTAGAAACTTCACCATAAAATTAATTGAAAGAATGAGAGTTGACATCTACTTTAGATATTAACCATACTATCTATGTTTTTTCCAGTAAAATTTATCTCTGATAATTTGACCTGGACCACATCCATTGAAGTCAAGCTCTCTGATGTGATATAAATCATGGTAGTTAAAACTGACAAGTGTTTTCCTATAGTGCAATATTTATTTCAAAATTATTTAAAATTAAAAACTTTTGATGGGTTACTGAAGTGTGAAACATATTCTTAAATCAGAATACTTGCCCTCTGAACTTACTCAAAATTTTACAGTGAAAATGTATGTTATATCTGAATTCTTCAAATTTCACTAAATTTCAGAAAAAAAAAAAGAACTATTTTAATATGTGAAAAATTCAGAGTAGTCTTAGAGATAGTAAAATCAGGAAAGGCTATTTATGTATTTATTTTGAGCACACCCAGCAGTGCTCAGGGTTTCCATCTGGCTTTGCTCTCAGGAATCACTCCTGACACGGAGTTCTCAGGGGACTTTATGAAAAGCTGGGGATCGAACCCTGGTCAGCCACGTGCAATGCAAGCACCTTAGCAGCTGTACTATCTCTCTGTCCCCTGACCCTGGTAAATTAAACCCTGCAATATCATACAAGACATTATCAGAATATACAGGCTCCACCTGCTACAACATGTTAGAATCTCTTGTACAAAGATTTAATGGCTTCAGAGTGAGATACAATAATCTTCACACACTTTCCTCTAAGGAAACTTTTTTGAATCATTTTTAGCGGATTATTTATAATAAGCAATCACTGTCGCTGTCCTCCCATTGTTCATCAATTTGCTTGAGTGGCCCAGTAACATTGTGAAACTTGTTACTGTGCTTGGCATATCAAAAACGTCATGGGTAGCTTGCCAGGCTTTGCCATGCGGGTGAGATACTCTCTCAGTAGCTTGCCAGGCTGGGGGGCAGAGGAATCGAAGGCGGAGGAATCGAACTCGGGTCCGCCAGGTGGGCCGCGTACAAAGCAAACTCCCTAGCTGCTGTGCTATTGCTCCAGCCCATAACAAGCAATACAAAATAAATTATATTTAGATCCTGCTTGGGGGCAGGCGAAAGGGGTGGTGAGAATATTAAAAATAATGGTGGTGGGAAGGTGTAATGGTGATGGAATTGGTGTTGGAATATTGAATGTAATAAATTATTGTGAACAACTTTATAAAAATAAAATTAAAAACAAATGCAAAAAAGAGATATCGTCAAAATAAAAATTAAACCTCCATCCCACGATAACCATGAGGTTTACTGATTTTCCTACTATGAAAATTTATTTATTTATAAGGAGGTTCAACTTTTAAAAATCCAAGTTTATAGAAGAATATTTGTGGGTGTTTAGATTGAATTTGAGCCCAATGGCTTATACAGGTAAAATTAAGCTCAAAGTCTGGAGCACGTGTTTTGTATGAAAGAAGCCTGGGTTTGAGTCCTAGCACCACATGGTCTCCTGAGCCCCAATGGGGGCAACTCCTGAGCACTAAGCTAAATACAGCCAACAGGCCATCATTAGAGCTAGGTACATGAAGTGGGACAAGGAAAGCCTCTTCAACAAACGGTGCTGGGAACAAGAGCGACAATTCAGGAGTTAAGGAACATATCTGGCATGTGGATGGCCCTGGTCCGAGTTCTGGCACCACACGTCTGGGTTTGGCCCTGCAGGCCCCTGAGAACCACCAGGAGGGCCCAGGAAATCCCCAGCACTGCAGAGCCTCAGAGAGCTACATTGAAAATCCCTACTGAGCGCCACATTCCTGGCACGACACGTGTGATATCTCTTTGCTGCTGCCGTTGTTTTGGAGCCACACCTGCTTTTATGTCAAGTGAGTGCTAAATTCTCAGGGATTACTCCTGGTTCTGTGCTCAGGGATCACGTCTGGAAGTACTCAGGAGGACCACATGCAGTGTGTGGAACTGAACTGGGGTGGGCTGCGTGCAAGGCAAGTGCCCAATCTGCTGTGGCCCAATCCTCTGGCCCCAGAACACACTCTATTTTAAATTGTTTTCTTCCCTTTCATCCCAGAGTAATGGAGACCCAATATAACAATTTAAAATGTCAGTACTGAGGCCTGGAGGGACGGCTCCGTGGGCTGGAGCAGGTCTTGCATGTAGGTCTGGAACTGAGTCCTGACAGGGTGCAGTTCAGTGCCAGCTCTGGGGACTGCTAGGAACTAGCTAACCCTGAGCCCTGAGTTAGGAGCAGCCTTGGAACACCACCAGGGGTCGGCCAAAAATCAACACATAAACGTCAGCACCACTGTAAAATTATTTAAACTTTCCAAGTAGAAAGCCAAAATCTGACAAAGGGACTAAAAAGATTATATGCCAAAAGTTGCAAGTAGTACAAAAGGTGGCATCTTACCCAACCACTTATAGAAGAAATAGAGTAAAACTATCATGACGCAGCAAAGGACCACAAACATTGCAATTGTTAAAGGCGTGAGGGCTGCAGAATCTTTCTTCTTCCTCTTTTCTGTGTCTTCCGTGTCTCTCGCTGCCTTGATATGCTCCCTGCATAAACACACACAGGAGCTTCAGCGAACCCATGCCAAGGTTAGTTATTTTTAAAATCTACTATACCAACTACATTTATTTCTGAGTACAAAGTCAGATAGATATGCTGCTTTTTAAAATAAGAAGGAATAGCGAAGAAAGTAAAAACTCTCTGTAACTGCCCTCTAGAGATGATGTTACTAACCACTAATGTTGGGAGAGACAAGTGAGTGTGGGGTGTTGATTAGGTCTTCCTGTCTGTCTATCTCTTTCCTGGGTTATCCACATGCAAGCGCCCTACCAGCTGTACCATAGTCCAGCCCATTGAGTCCTTTTATAATGGGATATGGATTAAACAGGATTTTATCTGCAGAGCAAACAGCATTGTCTATAGCAGCAAAGACTTCCACCCTCTCCATATCCCTAGATAAGATAGATCAACCAAGCCCAGATCAATCTAGTAGTGAAATGAAAAAACACTGGGAAAATGTTCATAACAAAATCAGGTGAAATAAAAAATAAAAACTATATATGAGGCTGGAAGATAGGACAGCAGGCAGGGCACTTGCCTTGCACATGGCCAACCTGGATTCAATCTCTAGCACCCCATATGGTTCCCAAAGCCCTGGCCAGGAATAATGCTTGAGTACAGAACCCAGAGTAACCCAAGCACAGTGGAGTATAGCCCAAACAAAACTATACTATACACATGCACCCCAGAATAATAGTGAGTGGAGACAAAACACCGGGAGCCACAAGCTCTGCGTACTAGAGGCAAGTGAAGCAGAAAGGAGAGGGAAGCAGTGAATGTGCGTGATTGCCCGAGGAACCCCCGAAGTCCCAAAGCAGCAACAGGTGTTTATTAGAAAGCAATATGAGATGGCCATGTGCCTTGGGAGACGTGTGAAACTCTTCAGCAGAAGGAGTCATCCTTTCACATATCCAGTCAAGATTTGCCTTCTATTCACAATCACTTAAGGTCACAGGACAGCAGTTCTGAGACTTACCAATCATGAAGCTGACAATTGAAACTCTAAATTCTATATATAATTCAGAAGAAATCTTTTTAAAGTAAAAGATCAAACATTTGCCTTGCATGTGGGTAACTCAGGTTTGATTCCTATCACCCAATATGGTCTCCCAAACCTACCAGGTGTGATTCCTGAGTTCTAAACTAGGAGTAAGCCAGCTGTGTCCCCAAAATCAAAACAAATAAACTGACCTAATTTCTAGGTGGCTAAATAGGAAGAAGAGGAGGTTGGTGTTTTTGTTTTGTTTTCCATATGCAATAATAGGCTCTCTTATTTCATAAAACCTGAACATAAAAAATTAATGTCGAACTCTTCATCCCCAGCAAAGAATTTAATGCATTTTTTGCTTAATATAATTGTTCCAGATGGTTTTCAATGCATAGAAATTTGTAACTATCCTTACTTCTTAAATGGTTGTAATTTTTATTACTGCAAAATGGCTTTCTCTTTTTTTTCTGAGATTATTAGTTCAAATTACATTTAATAATAAGCAATACTTGTTAATGCTTACTATGATCTGAAATTATTCTCTATGATTAATGATGTCCGAGTGCCATATAGGGCTGGAGCGATAGCACAGCAGGTAGGTCAACCCGGGTTCGATTTCTCTGCCTCTCTTGGAGAGCCCAGCAAGCTACTGAGAGTATCCCGCCGGCACGGCAGAGCCTGGCAAACTCCTTGTGGCATATTCAATATGCCAAAAACAGTAACAAGTCTTATAAGAGAGACGTTACTGGTGGCCACTCGAGCAAATCGACGAACAATGGGAGGACAGTGCTACAGTGCTACATTTTTTGTTTTGGGGCCACACCTGGCAATGCTCAGGGGTTACTCCTGGCTCTGTGTTCAGGAATAACTTCAGGTGGCACTCAGGGGATCATACAGGATGCCAGAGTTGAACCCAGGTCGACCGCAGGCAAGGCAATCACCTTTACCTACTGTACTATTGCTCTGACCCCGATTACAAATTTCAATGAACATCTCAGAGAGAAATAGTGCCAAAACTTTTATATCTCCCTGTAGACTAAAGTCATTTTTTTAAAAATCAGAGCACACATGTAAGTCAAAACAATGAAAGGTTCATATATTTACATTCAGTGTACTGAAAAAACAACAGAAACTTCCCGAAGAAGAAACATGTGCTTTATACAGCCCATTAAAATATACATCTTTAACAAAAATGCTTTACCCAAATCAGTTTAAGAGACATAAGCAATGGAAAAGCTAAGTTTTCTTCCATGTCATCCTGAGTTTATGAAACCTGAGAACCAATGATGACGTTATTTAAGACTTTCATTTGCTACAGAAGTTCATGGGTCTTTTCTGTGTGGTGGCGATTGGGGGTGTTTTAAGCAACACCCAGAGGTGCTCCTAGTCCCAGCAGTGACTGAGGGATCATGCAGCTCTGGGATCAAGCCAGGCCCCGGCATTCAGGGACTGCCCTCCAGAGCTCTTTTGAGCCATCTCCCTGGCCAGAGAGTTTTGACATGGGACCAAGGCATCTTCTTTCCCTTTTGCATAAAGATAAATCCTTTATATGGCAGGGCAATTCTGAGCTATGGAGTCCTATTTTGGAAAACTTCTTCTTCCTTAAGTCCTTTCTATCTTTCTCCTGCCCTTTCTATTTTCTATTTTTTGGTTTCTGGGTCACACCCAGAGGTGCTCAGAGGTGACTCCTGGCTCTGTGCTCAGGGGCCATACCTGGTTGTGCTGAGATTTGGACCAATGTGTGGCCACAGCCGTATGCCAAGCAAGTCCTTACCTTTGAACTATTAATCCACCACTGCTGACTTTACTTTCCATCTAATTTTCTTTACCTGCTGATAGCCTTTATGTTATTTTTAAAAATTAAACGACATATTTGAGGAACAGAGAGATAGCTTAAAGGGCTGGAGTGCACACTGCATGCAAGAGGCCTGGATTTGATCCTCAGCATCATACGGTCCTCTGCGCACTATCAGGTGCAACCCCCAGAGCACTGAGCTGAGAGTAGCACCTGAATACTGCCAGGAGTAGCCCCAAGTCCCCCTCCCCAAAAGAAAAATACAGACCATATTAGTTTCAACACACAACACAGTTTGATATTTGTAGATATTGTAAAATTATCATCACAGTCTTATTTAATTAATACTTATTACCATTACTATTTTCTTATGATAACTTTTGTTTTTTTATTACTATTATTTCCATTTTGGTGGGCCATACCCAGCAGTGCTCTAGGGCTACTCCCAGTTTACTGATCGGGTGTTGCTCCCGGCAGTTCTCAGGGGACCATCAAAGCATGAGCTCCAGCCCATCCAACTTTCTTTCTGGCCCTTGTGATGAGAAGTTTAAAAGATATATTCTCTGAGCAACTTTCAAATATACAACAGAATATTACTACTTCTCCTCACCAGGAAAGAAGAGAAGGAGGGAAGGAGAGAGGGAGGGAGGGGCCAAAGAGATAGTAAAGGGATGAAGGCATCTGCCTTGCACATAGCCCACCCCAATTCGATTCCAGGCACTGCATGTGGTCCCCTGAGTACTGCTAGCAGTGAACCCTGAGCAAGGATCCAGAAGTAAGTTCTGAGCAAGCAGTTGGGTGTGGCCCCCTAAAAACAAACTGAAAAATAAAAGAAATGCCTAGTGATCATCCATCAACATTTTGTTTTGTTTTCGCTTTGGGGCCACTATGCTGAGGGGTCCAAGCAGTGCCAGGAATCAAACCCGGGAAATCACACAGGGGCAAGGCAAATGCTTTAGCCACAATCTCAGCCCGAAACAGTACTTTTCAACTATTTATCAGAGAACTCAAGTTCAAATAAAACTCACCACTCAACTACTCCACTCCAGTATCCTCCCAATGCCACGGTGAATACGGTAATTAACACAATGATCACAATAGTATAGTCAATATCAGGCCATACGATAGAATACATTTGTACGGTAATGTTATTTCCAAGAGTCTGAAAAGCAAGAGAGTGATGAAAACACTGGAGTAATTTTCCCTTTCCTAGTCTCTATGTGTCAACACTATTTCATTTTCACTCTGGGATGGAAACTACATATTGGTCAGGAAGACTAGGACTCTTTCCAAAAGACCCTGTTCTGAAACAAATAGATCTGCCAGCCCCGAACAACAAATATTTATAGAGAATAGGCTTGTCAGCCAATAAAGCATATACAATAATTTGCAATGATTATCAATGGTTTGGGACCAGTCAAAGGCAGGTTCCTTCCCTGCATATCCCTGGCGAAGACTCCCCATAAAATACAGACATACATACATATTAGTGGTCAAAAGTCAAAACCTACGCTGTTTCTATACCCATCCTTGTATAACATGTAATTCTAATTACCTGTTTCATATCTTTAAGGTCTCTGTTGCTTATAAATGCAAGCAATATTTTCAGATCATGAAATTCAGATTTGTTTCCTAAATGAGGAAGCTATAAGAAAAAAACATTACATTTCATTAAATATATTAGTTTTAAAGTTACAGAAGAAGTTTTAAGTGCTTTTAATAAAACAGGTATTAGAGGGGCCGGAATGACAGTACAGTGGGGAGGGTGTTTGCCTTGCACGTGGTCGACCACGGTTTGGTCCCCAGCATCCCATATAGTCCTCTAAGTACCTCCAAAAGTAATTCCTGAGTGCAGAGCCAGGAGTAATCTCTAAGCATTGCTGGGTGTGACCCAAAATGCAAAAAAAAAAAAGGAAAAGAAAAAAGCAACTGTAATTCTATAATACCATCAGTAGATTGCTTAATAATACCTCATTAATAGAACGCAACTCTACAAACATATTCATTTTCCTCCATATTAACTTAGCTGTTGTTGATACTTTGTTGGGCCATATAAATCTTTAATTTAGCTTGTTAAGGCCCAGTATTGTTTCAAAAATCTTGTCATTTTGATTGAAATTGCATTCAGTTACTAATATGGAAAGGAGTTCTTAGGACATTAAAACAGGCTTGACTGGGGCCAGAGAGCTAACTTACTCCTGGCGGGGCTCAGGAGACGATACAGGATGTCAGAGATCATACCCAGGGCAGCTGAGTGCAAGGCCATCACTCCACCTACTGTACTCTCTCTCCTGCCCCTTGGCTACTTTCTTAACAGAAAAGAATCTATAAAACTGTGAAATTAAATGTTTATAATCTCCAAAACATTTAAAAAGAACCTCACAATTAGATTATCTGAGACTCAGCCCTGAAGCTACCCACAAGTAAATCAGCTCAAGTGCTATAATTTGATAACTTACGTGAACACTGTTGTTGGCAAGCAACAAAGCTTTGGCACCGCCATCCTGTGCAATTCTGGCTTTTTCCAGAACACTGCAAGGCCCCCACTGTACTGCAACTGCTTTGTCCATTATTCCTTCTGGTGGAATGTCAGAACGTTTGCACAGTGATCTGTCGGTCAAGTTTACCAAACTAACAGAAGTCTGCGAAGAAGAAATGTCTTTAACATGATAAACTCAGGAGTGTGACTGACGTACATGTGGTGACAAGGCATCAACATTCGTTCACTACAGGCTGTCTGAAAACTGAAATGTTTTATGACAACTGGTCTTTGAGATATTAAAAACGTTAACTTTTTTCCACAGAAAGAAAAGTCCTTAAGCACAATTTTAAAAACTTAGTTCTTATTAATCCCATTTTACAATTCATTCGCACAGAAGGACACAATCATCACTTATTCTCACTTTCCAGTATTTTCATGTTTACACACAGTGACCCAGTGACTTACTGCATTTTCCAGAGAACTGGGAAGAGTTGTGAGCGAAGGGTAATAGAGCATGCAGTAGTCCTTGGATTTTGCAGATGTGCCATTTCCAGATGCGTGCAGGATTGCTTCCTGAGCAGCTGCCTAGAACATGAACAATCATTTTCACACTGGCAATAATTTTATTTATTTCCAATAATTTTATTTATTTCTACCCTAGGAGGATCAGATAGGGTTTTTTTTTTTTTGCTTGTTTTTGGGAAACACCCAGTGATATTTAGGATTACTTCTGGCTCTGCACTCAGGTATCACTCCTGGCGGTACTCAGGGAACCATATGGGGGTGACGAGGATTCAACTCAAGTTGGCCACTTTCACTGTCCTCCCGTCGTTCATCGATTTGCTTGAGCGGGCCCAGTAACATTTGAGACTTGTTACTGTGTTCAGCATATCGAATATGTCATGGGTAGCAAGTTGGCCACATGCAAGGCGAATGCCCTACCAGCTGTACTACTGCTCTGGCCCCCAAATCATGTGGTTCTATTGATCAAACCCAGGGTTCGCTCATACCAGGCATGCACTCAAGCCCTTTGAATCATATCCCTGGCCCCAACACTGGCGTAACTTGACTTGCCAACAATTAAGAATTTTAACAAAATGAAACAGACCATTTTCGTAGAAGGGACAGTCTTCCTATGAAACTTACTTCATCTTGTTTATGTAAATATACATTCACACATAACATATCTTAAGGAAGATAACTCACTTTCTATGGAATACAAATATGGCTCATGTTCTAAGGGCCATGCACCAGAGAGGATTCTTACTATGATGTTACAAACTCAATGCTCCCTTCACAGTTCAAAATTTTCCTTCCTACTCTCTTAAGAGTTATAATTTCAGTGCTTATGACTTATAATAATTTGAAATTCCTCGCTGGCTTTATGTACCATATTCAAAAATGACCTGGTGTTGAAAACAAAAGCCACGTGCAGTATTATCTCTAAGTGAGAAATATTTGGGATCCAGGAAAGTTGGAACTCCCATATTTTCAATGATTTTGCAACTGGCTATTCAAAAAGCCCGTAAGAGATGGTTCGTTTATTAACTGGGGAGTAAAGGGGGATGTTGGGCCATACATGGTGGTGCTACAATTCAAAGTTACCATGAAGAATTAGATGATGTAACTGCCTTCACACGCCAACTCTAAAGAAATAGTGACAGGTATTAATGCATTTATCATCTGCCAGTACTTCTGTGATGCAGAAGAAATACATGATTATGAGATCATCAGTGGTTTCCTGGGGCTGAAAGTTCGAAAGATGAGCTTTTCCTTTCTTTTCCTTCCTTTCTTTCAATGCCTTTTTTGTCTTTCTGTTCAGTGTTAGGGTCGTAGAAGATTTGAGTAGAAAGTTCAGAAAAACTCTCACATATCCTCTTACCACACACCAGCTTATTCCAGTCCATGAACCTAACAGGTTTATCAGAATCACCCAAAGTCAATGGTTTACGTTTATTTTTATTAATGGTTCTTGTTCAGTTTGCGGCATACCCAGCAGTGCTTGGGGGCTCTTTGATAAGGGGGTCACTCCTAGGGGGCTCAAGGGTCAATACATGTCAGCGATAGAATCCAGGACTCCCACATGCAAAGCACGAGCTCAACCCATTTTGAAGTATCTCCTCAGCCCGATGTTTCACAGAGCGTTTACTCTTGGTGTTGCACATTCCATGGGTTTATATACTTTCCACCATTACTGTAGCATAAAGAATAGCTTTACTGCCCTAAATTTCCTCTGTATTGCCTATGATTGGGTTTTTTAGAAAATGAAAATGTTTAAAATTGACGATGGCGATAGCCACATATAACTGTGACTATAACAAACCCTGTACAGTTTCTGTATTTGTTTGATCTGGAATCACACCTGGTGGTGTTTGGGGGTCACTCCCATACCAGGGGGAGCAAGCAATCCCAGGAATCACACCGAGGCCTCCTGCATGCAATGCACACGCTCCATCCTGTTGAACGCTCTCTTTGGTCCCCCACTGTAGACTTTAAAATAGTGGAACTGCACGGTGTATGTGACTTATCCCTCAGTAAAGCTGCCCGGAGAAAGAGACACTAAACAAGAAATAATAGTTCTTACTGGGAAAATGCAAACAAACCTCAGCAATCCACAAGCAGAAGTGATTAAAGTCAGAGTCTTTAGTAAAAACATTAGTCCTTAAGGTGTCAAGAAAATGCCAATTCTTGGGCCCAATTCCAAACCTACTGAAAGAGAAGGCTCTTGGTAGTTTATTAGAATCTCTAATAAGTCCTTCTGGAAGTTCAGAGGCCAGTAACAATTTAAGAATCATTGCTATAGGACCCAGCTTCTGTGCATATAAATCAATGATCATTTGTAAAACCAGAAATTGTCTGTAGGAGTCCTGGGGGGCACGTGCACTCGCAGGTGATACTACTGACGTGGCTTATCTCGGATCACTCCTTGAGGAATAAGAGAACTGAGGCAGGAAGGCCACACAGCTGCGGGGGAATCCTGCTGGGATGCCTAGAGCAGCTGCTCAACTTGCTTCCAGTCTGGCCCCCCTCTGACCTTCCCAGTGGCCCCCTTGTCCTGCTGTCTGCCTCCTATTCTCGTGCTGTTCTCCCCTCCCCGCAACCCTACCACCACCCAGATATGCAATTTTCACCTGTGATCTTGGAATATTATCCTGAGTTTACAAGGGTTAAATGGCCCCTGACTAAGCAACAGCAGAGGTGGGACTCAAACACACTAAGGACCAAACTAGGTGAGCCCCGGAGTCTACTGTGCTAGTGTCTGCTCAAGTGCGGGGGGCGGAGGGGCAGTCATGGATGCCCAGGGCCTCACCCATGGAGACATGCTCTCTCCTGCTGAGCTACACCCCTGGCCCAGAACACTGTCCTTTTCAATTGTTCAAGTTAGAGACCTGCTTCAAAAATCTCTGGATCTTCTTTTGTAATCAACCCTAGCCTGGCCTTTAACCCATTTCCTTCATTCTACACTTAAAACAGGCCAAATGACCAAAATGATGTGGTCTCAAGAGGCCAATGTAAGAACTGAGCTTTCCAAAACCCAGGCCAGTGACTTTCAACTCTGCTGGCACTTCAAGTCCCTTGCAGCTAGATCCCCAGGACCCGATTAGAGCCCAGCCTCCAACCCCCAGTTTCACTTTTATTTACTGCTGGGGGCACCTAGCCAAGGTGGTGTTTGAGCCGCACGGGGCAGTGCTTGGGAAGTACTTCCAGTTTTATGCTCAGGGGAACAAGCAGTGCTGGCAATCTCACCAGTCAACTGCTACAAAGTAAGCACCTTCACTCCTAGACTATCTTCTACCCCTCAGCCTCGGTGTTCGCTATTAGTCTAACGACCCTGTGTATCTGTTGCCTACCTGCCCTCCTCTATAAAACTGGCACGGGTCTCCTACCAACAAACTCCTCTAATCCCAAATGAGTTCCTCCCAGAGTCTAAATATTCCAAACTCCCAGTGCTTCACGCATTCTCTTCCAAATATCCCAAAGTGTAGAACTCTAGAACTGAATGGAATTTCTTTCCTATGACAATTGACCCATCACTCATCTTGGACACACTGGTCATCCAGAGCCAATAAATGATCAAACCAGTGTGTTTACATAACTGTATTTTACTTAATCCTTAGATGTGAAAGAACAAGTTTAATTACTCACAGTATGAAGTACATTTTTTCCTTTCAGTTGACCTCGCAGAATTCCATGGAGTACTCTGCTGCTCACAAAACATTTCCAATTTATCTTCCCAGATTACATGGTTTTAATTATATTTCAAATCAAAGAATATTTATATTTAAGTCTATCCAAATGTGTACTTGATTACTCATTTGGCCACTGTCTTTCTAAACAGCTTTCTGCCTGGTATGTGTCACCAAAAATGTAAAATAGGACAATTGTTAGGGCATATGCTACATTTTTTTAAAGTCTTTTTTTTTTTTTTTGAGGTGTCAAGGAATAAATGCAGATCTCATGCATGCAAGCTGTGCACTTCTCTGGTGACTCACATCCCCGGCCCTATTATGTGTGTGTGTGTGTGTGTGTGTGTGTGTGTGGTGGGGAAGAAGGTTTAAATTGGTTTTAGGGCCACACATGGCTGCACCAAGGCAAGCATTCCACCCGCTGTACTTTAGCTGCAGCCCCCCTATTATTTTGTTTTGGGGGTCACACCTGAAGTGTTCAGGGATCAGAGTTGCTCAGAGAACGCATGCAGTTCTGGGACTCTGGTGGGCCATGTGCACGACAAGCACTATACCTGCTATGCTCTCTCTCCGGCCCCTTATTAAACTCTTGATCTTGGAGGTATACTCCTAACTTCCCCACATTCCCAAACCAATCACACTTAAACAAGAAAAAAAGAAAGACGAGCTGTCTGAGGAGCTTTATTTCGTCAGAACAGTTACACTGAGTCAGTTCTGCACTGACATTTGCAACCCTGGCTCTTGAGGCTACATCCAAGCTTTAAGCTCCAAACCCTTGGTGGTGCTTCCAACCATGAGCGACTCAAGTCCTGGCCTGCAGCCCAGCAGCCTTCTGATGCTGACTCACCAGCCCAATATTACCCACTGGGAACAGGTCTGTTCTTACTCCCGACTGAGCGAAAGCACAGCCTGAGAGCTCTTTCATGACCTTGCCTCGCGTATCTAGCTTATTTGTTTTCTATCTTCCTTTCTCCTTCAAAAGGTCTCTTTCAACCCTGACACTACTATCCAAATTTAAATCCTCATGTATTTATTCCTTATGAAAATAACAATTCTCTAGTTAAAATGTACCTAACAATTTAATAAAGGCCCTCCCGTTGATCATCGATTTGCTCGAGCGGGCCCAGTAACGTCTCCATCATGAGACTTGTTGTTACTGTGTTTGGCATATCGAATACGTCACGGGGAGCTTGCCAGGCTCTGCCGTGCGGGCGAGATACTCTCGGTAGCTTGCCGGGCTCTCCGAGGGGGACGGAGGAATCGGACTCGGGTCGGCCATGTTGGCTGCATGCAAGGCAAACGCCCTACTGCTGTGCTCCATGCCGGGATTTCTTATCTTGGCTCCCTTTTTTGTTTTGCTTTTTTGGTCACACCTGGCAATGCATAGGGGTTACTCCTGGCTCTGCACTCAGGAATTACTCCTGACGGTGCTAAGGGGACTATATGGGTGCTAGGAATCGAACCCTGGTCAACCGCGTACAAGGCAAACGTCCTATCTGCTGTGCTATCACTCCAGCCCCCTATCTTGGCCCATTTGCGTCTGATCAAGAGGATGCTCTGAACAAGGCAATGTTAATCTTCACCCCAGTCTTTACTGAATTCCCGTATAAAGGTCCAAAAGATTAGACAAATATGACTATCTTTCCTGGCGACTATACTCAATAATCTGAACAGTAATTTATTTTACTTATTTATTTTGGGGTTTTCGCCCACACCTGCCAGCACTCCTGGCTCTGCACTCAGGGGGCTCTGGGGACCATATATGGTGCCAGGAATAGAAACTGGGTCTGATGTATGCAAGGCAAGTGCCTTCCCCGCTGTGCTATGGTTCTGGCTCCTGACTAGCAATGTGTTAATGGTTTATTAAAGATCTGTGCTTAATGACGTTTAATTAAGTTCATGTTAAAACACTAATTCTAATCCAGCAGACATACCCTAGTTGGGGCCCTAACTATTTCCACTAAGTATCCAAGAAGTGTTCTGATGTTTATCTATGAACACTACAGACTTCATCATGAGGAGCTGTGAGACTCCTCGACCTTGTAGAGGTTAATAAAGTCCTCCTAGGGATTTTCTCAAGAAGTGAGAGGCACACTGTATCTGCAATCTGCTGGCAATGTTGTCTCTTGGCAGCAGTTCTCAATCTCACCCATTATGTTCCCTCAAACCATAGTTCACATGGATTATTGGATCCCAGCCTCCCTGCCCACCTCCATAGTGGAGGTGTCAATCAAAGCCAGCTCATGGGATCTCTATTAACCACTAGATGAATGAGCTCCTCAGTTTTTAAGAGGCAACGTGTGAAGATAGCACTCACTCTGATTAACCTGCCCAGATTCTTTCTGCATGAAATATACAAATCAAAGTAGGCCTCGAATTTTAGATACCAAATATGCAGGTTGGGAGTTAGAGCTTTAGGGGCAAATTTTATTAATCAACATAATTTATAATGAGAACTAGCATTTGTATGTGCAGTGGTGCTGGGATCCAGGGGGTATGTAATTGGTTTCAGTGCACCTAGGGTCTCATTCGGCAGAGGGCTGAGGGTCATACCTAGCACTGCTAGGAATGGCACTTGGCAATGTGGGGATCTGACTCACAGCCTCTCGCCTGCAGGGCAGGCACTTTGTCACTGAGCAATGTCCCGGGACCCAGAAACTAACAAAGAAAAAAGGATAATAATCTAGGGCTAGGGATATGCACATACTTTGCATATTTAGAAGCATGGATTTGATCCCCAGAATAAGGGGGGGCAGGGGGAGTCTATCTTTGAAAAGCAGAAATATAATAATACAACGGGCTGGAGCGACAGCACAGCACGTTTGCCTTGCACACGGCCAACCCGGGTTTGATTCCTCCACCTGTCTCAGAGAGCCTGGCAAGCTACCGAGAGTATCCTGCCTGCACAGCAGAGCCTGGCAAGCTCCCCGTGGCATATTCGATATGCCAAAAACAGTAACAACAAGTCTCACAATGGAGACGTTTCCCGCTTGAGCAAATAGATAAACAACGGGAGGACAGTGCTACAGTGGAGTGCTGTACTAATGCAATGAAATCACAGGAATGAATGAAATCACGGCTAATGCGATCATGTCCTTGCACCACAGCAACACAGGAATCATCTCTTTCTTCACAAAAATCTTTCTCTTTGCAGAGGTAAAAGTTTCAAATCAATTACAGTAAAAGAGGTGAAAGAACCCTTGGTAGGCAAGGCAGTTATAGTTTTCTACATAGTCCAAAGTTAGGCCCAAATACCTTTCTGATCATTCACAATTATATATTCTTAGCTCAGGCTGCCATAACAAAATATCCCAGAGCAAGAAGTTTAAACAACCCAAATTTATTTTCTCTTATCTAGGGCTACAAGACATGGCAAAGCCTGGTAAGCTCCCCGTGGCGTATTAGATATACCAGAAATAGTAACAAGTCTCACAATGGGGACATTACTGGTGCCCACTTGAGCAAATCGAACAACAGGACAGTGCTACAGGGCTAGAAGATCAAGGTGGCGGAATGGCTGGTTCCTGCTTGGAGCACGCCTGTTTCCCCTGTGCTGTCATGAATTTATGTAAGCTGAATTCTCTCCAGTTAGGAGATAATTCCAATCTGCAAATATCACAGAAGAGAAATAAGAATGGGGTGGACTGACACATTTCAGTACACAGTACTCTGTCCCAATCTTTCAAACATTCATTAGCCTTCTCATATGCAAAATGCATTCATTCCAACCCAATTACCTGCGAAGTTTTTTTTTTTTTGATAGGTGGGCAGTCATTTTTTTGTTTTGTTTTTTTCTTTTTGGGTCACACCCGGCTTTGCACAGGGGTTACTCCTGGCTTGTGCACTCAGGAATTACTCCTGGTGGTGCTCAGGGGACCATATGGGATGCTGGCAATCAAACCCGGGTCTGCCGTGTACAAGGCAAACGCCCTCCCCGTTGTGCTATTACTCCAGCCCCTGGGCAGTCATTTTTTGTCCTTCATTTTGGCAGCCTAGCTCAGCCTTGAGATTTTATCAGTGTCTCCTTCCTCATCCTTCTTAACGCTGCCACTGCCGTATTGGTAGCTCTTTCAGGGTCAGGGGAATGAGACCCATTGTATTTACTGGTTTTGGCATATCAAATACGCCACGGATAGCTTGCCAGGCTCTGCCGTGCAGGTGGGATATTCTCGGTAGCTTGCCAGGCTCTCTGAGAGGGATAGAGGCTTTTAGGGCGGCCTCTAATCACCCTTGCAGGTGTTCCCATGGTTCAAACCATAGTTGAACCATATCAAATATGGTGCGGTATTCTTAGAAGATGGGTATTAAATATCTTATGATGTGTTGCGTGGCCGCTTTGCAGCCACATGGTCCGAAAAGTGAAAATCAGATGGGCTGTACACGTAATGAGATTCAGAGATGACCGCTGGACTAGAGCCATTACCAATTGGATTCCACGGGACGTCAACAGATCGCATGGCCACCCACCTACGAAATGGTCAGACTTCTTCATCAAGACCCTGAATGATTGGTTTGAGGCTCTTTGTGTTCCTAGAACAAGCAGACGCCATTGGACTACACTAGCACGCAACAGGGACGAATGGAGACGTTATTGGCACCTGCTAGAACAAATTGATGAGTAACGGGATGTGAAGTGATCGAGGTGGGCAGTGCGCCCACACATATAGGTGGTGTTCTGAGGGTCATGCAATGCCAAGGATCGAACCCATTGCTTCTGCATACAAAGCGGATGCTCAATCCTTTGAACCATCTCCTCGGTCCTGCCCTCAAAGTCTATACTCAATCTAGCAAGAACTCTAAAATCCTGAATTATCTAGATACAATCCAAGTTAGCTACGGGTGAGACCTATGATAGGATTTACCTAGTGGCGAAATTTCTCTCCAGCTGCAAACATGTGAAACCAGACAAGTGATGTGCCTCCGAAATATAACGCTGGACAGACTCCCATTCCAAAAGGGAAAAATCCAAGGGAACCAATGAAGTCCGAAATTTATCAAGACAAATTTCATCAGATTTTAGGGTGCAAAAATAACCCACTAAACCCATGGCCAAGCTCACTGGGGTAAGAGTCAACACTCATGGCTCTGGGATGCAGCCACAAAGGCAGGGAGATTTACTGGAACCAACGAGGAAGCCCTGTAGTTCACCAAAGCACTTCTGGGGTCATTTCTTCCTCTCAAGAACACACATTTTGGGCTGGAGCCGTAGTACAAAGGGGATGTTGCCAATCCAGGTTCCATCCATTCATATGTTCCCTAAGCACTGCCAGGAGTGATTCCTGAGTGCAGAGCAAGGAGTAACCTCCGAGAACTGCTTGGTGTGGCCCCCAAACAAAACAGAAGCAAAAAAGAAGGCACATTTTCAACAAGTAGCTCTATTATCCCAGCCTGGCAAATCAAAGTCCAGAGCTTTTTTTCATTTTATCTCCTGCAGCTCAATGATTCTGCTCTGCAAATTCCATAAACATTTTTTTAAAAAAAGATCAACTAATTATTTTTAATTGAATCACCATGAGATACAGTTACAAAGTTGTTCATGGTCAGGTTTCAGTCAACACCCATCCCTCCAGCAACATACATTTCCCAACATCCAACATCGATGTCCCCCATTTCCCTCCCTCTTTCTTCCTCTACACCCCCCAACCCCGCCCATGTCTCCCTCTCCCACTTTTGGGCATTATGGTTTGCAATAATTGAGAAGTTATCATGTTTGTTCCTTTACCTACTTTCCACATGCAATTCTTATCCAGAGTGATCATTTCCAGTTATCTTTGTCATAGTGTCCCCTTCTTTACTCCAAATGCCCTGTTCCCCAGCACTTGAGGCAGGCTTCCAAACGTGGACCAATCCTCCTGGCCCTTGTTTCTACTGTCCTTGGGTATATCAGTCTCATATAATGTTTCTTTTTGATATCCCACAAATGAGTCCAATCATTCTATGTCTATCCCTCTCCTTCTGACTCACTCAGCAGGATACTCTCCATGTCTATCCACTTATAAGAGAATTTCATAACTTCACCCCAGGGGCCCAAAAACACACAGAAATGCCATCTACACCTCTATGGTCACTGCAGTACTATTCACAAAGAGCCAGAATCTAGAAACCCAAGTGCCCAAGAACAGATGCTTGGTAAAAGAAACTATGGTACACTTACACAATGGAATATTACGCAGCTGTTAGGAATAATCCCATAAACTTTTACCAAATGATTGTTCCTATTCATGCTCTTCTCAGAACAGGCTTTCTTATTCTATTTTGCAATATGGAGAAATCTGACAGATCTTTACATCCTGGATCCTGTTTCTCCTGATCCAACTTATTCTCTCCTTTTGCTTACACTATAAGCATTCAGAAGGATTGCAAAAAATAGGATAAGGATTGCAAAAAATAGGATAAGGAGGGGCTGGAGTGATAGCACAGCAGGAATGGCGTTTGCCTTGCACGCGGCTGACTCGGGTTCAATTCCCAGCATCCTATATGGTCCCCTGGGCACCGCCAGGGATAATTCCTGAGTGCAGAGCCAGGAGTAACCCCTATGCATTGCCAGGTGTGACCCGAAAAGAAAAAAAAAGGATAAGGAGCTGGAGAGATAGTACAGTCGGTAGGGGGGTGCTGGCTTGCATGTGGCCTACCCAGGATCAACACCTAGCACCACATATAGGCCTAAGGATCACAAGGAATGATCCCTGAGTCTAGAGCTAAAAGTAAACCCTGGGCAATGCTGGGTATGCTTCCCCTCCCGCCACCCCCTCAACTCCCCAAAAAGAAAAGAGAATGAAAGAAAACTAGACAAGCAGACTACAGATGCCTTTCCAACCCTAAATCCTATCTCTTCAGCAAGGCCACGGCAGTAGTTTCTAGAGATCGGGTGCTGCACCTAGACAAGGATGATGGCATTGCTCTTTTTTAAAAAAAAAAAAATGTAGGAGTACTGCTATGGCATTGCTCTTAATGACTAAGGCACAAAAGTTCCAGCAATGCCAATTTCAAGAGAGGAGAAACGAAATGATTGAGCTGGCATCATTAATTCAACTCAGCCAAGCCACCTGGAAATGGAAGATTAGGAAAGCAGAGGGGGACAGAATGGAAGATAGCAAATTAAAAACCTTCAGGCTGAACAGGAAGAAACTACGTACTGAGTAAATACGCAGAGGAGGAGGGAGCCAAGCCCAGTTAAGGAAAAGTGTTCCTCAGAGAAAGAGAAGAACAAATAAGAGATCATTTCAGGAAAACTAAGGAAGGAAGGAGCAAATAGAAAATGAATTCACTGAAAAAAAATTAATAAAAGAATATCAGTAATACTAGCTGGCACTGAGAAAGAGCTGAGCAGGGCCAGAGACATAGCTCAACTGGACTAAGCACATGTAAAGCAGGCAGGAAGCCCAGGTTTGACAGTCAGCACCCCAGGCTGCCCTGAGCACTGTCAGGTGTGGTCCTCCCCCCAAAAGAAATAAAAATCTATATAACTAGAAACACTCTTGTCAATTTATTCAGTCACCAGCACAGTGCCTGGCATACAATAGAGGCAAACTATCTGTAGCAGGCCCAAGCAAGAGATAGTACAATGGGTAAGGTACTTGCTTTGCATGTGGCTGACCCAGGTTCCGATCCCCTGCATTCTGAGTGATCGCCTGAGCCCTCTAGGAGTGGCTCCTGAGTTCAGAACCAGCAGTCTTCAGCATCGCCAGGTGTGGCCCAAACACACACACACACACACTTTGTAGATATTCTATTTGTCTAGTAGAATATTAGATCCCACAAGAACCCCAGGACTATATACTTGAGAAGTACAGAGTCCAGAATTATCCCTCTGGGCACAAAAAAAAAAAATACCACACAGGTGCAATATTAAAAGACTAAAATCTAGAACACGGGGCCATGGGGAACAGGCTAGCCACAAGATCACACCTTGTCGTACTTGAAAGGGGCAGAATCATACTTGGGGGGTCAGGGACCAAAGGCATGGGGTCCTCCTGCATGTATTCAGTCTCCAACCTTGCACCAATCTTTTATGTTCCTCACACATGAAGGCCCATGCTCTACCACTTGAGTTACATCCCAAGCTCCAGACGCACTGAAACTTAGACCAGGAATAACCTGTAGTTTGTGAAGTCCTTGAAATTCTGTGAAAATTATACTTGCATTTATTGGCTGACAGGGTTCAGGGCTTTCCGTGAGAATTCCTGTGTGAGTTTAGGAGCAAAGATTTTATTATTCAGACATTAGTTTTGAAAAGGATTTTTGGGGGGTGTCATAAAGACACTCAGCAATTACCTAAAGAGGTTCAAATGAAGATGGGGATCTGGCTTGGTGCTAGAACACCTGCTTTTCATGTGTGAGGCCCTGAGTTCAATCCTTGATACTGAAAAAAATCTTCAAGTTCAAATAAAGATCAAAAGCACACTCCAGGCTGGAGCGATATAGCACAGCGGGTAGGGCATTTGCCTTGCATGCGGCCGACCCGGGTTAGATTCCTACGTCCCTCTCAGAGAGCCCAGCAAGCTACAGAGAGTATCCCGCCGGCATGGCAGAGCCTGGCAAGCTCCCCGTGATGTATTCGATATGCCAAAAACAGTAACCGCAAGTCTCACAATGGAGACGTTACTGGTGCCCGCTCAAACAAATCGATGAACAAACAATGGGAGGACAGTGCTAACAAAAACACAAGTTTTAGATCCAGGTGACAGTTCTGTGTGTACTGACCCACTTTCTGGTTTGTTCTCTTTGAGTCATATAACTGACCATATGGCACACAGCACTGAAAGAAGCACAGAGCATGCTGTTACATTCTCTCAAAACAAATTGTCAGGTACATATATTGTACTCCCAGCCTCCCATCCCAAAGCAATTTGGGGGCACAGTCTTTCATGAAAGAAATGACAAATGCTACCTCGCAGAGTGCAAAGCACTTGTAACCCGTTTCAAGGCTTCAACTTTGGCTTCTGAATAAACGGAAAGGCACTTTCCTAACCGCAGTCACTTACTGGTAGTAAGCCTTGGAATCAAAGAGAAACAGGCTCAGAAGTCGCCCATTCTAACGCAAACAAGTAAACACCCTTATCAATGGTCCCGCCCAGAAAAGTTTCCAGCCGGAAACTCCCTGGGGGATACTAACAGGAAACTGCAAGCAAAGCCGGAGCTAGCGACCCAACACCTCGCGGAAGCGCCAGGCTCCGCCGGGCAATGTGCAAATAGGGTGACTTTTTCAGCATTTAGGAAAAATGTGTGCACACATCCGTAGTAGGGAATTGTTCCCTAACCCACCCCACTCTCCCTTTGGGCTGAATATCATTAAAGGCGCTACACTTGGGTGTGTTTTTTTTCAAAAATCCTGTGAAATGTCTTACTGTTGCGTACCCACCCCCACCCACGCCAAAAGAAAATCAAAACGAACCATTCCGGGAGGCAGGAAACCAAGGGTGGGGGGTGGGGGTGGGTAGGGGGTGTGTGAGCCTGCATTTATAGCAATCCAAATAAAGCACAGACAAGAAGCCTCTAAACAATCCCCGAGACCTTGTGCATCTCTATTTAAATATCCCCCCCCCCTTTTTTTCCAGGGCAAAGACCTTAAGAAGCCTGAAAGGGAGAAGGTGGGGGGGAGGGAGGGAGGGTGCGCTGGGTTAAACCGACAGTCGGGAATCCATTGCAAACTGGAGAAAAGAAAAGCAAAAGCAAAAAAGGAAAAGGAGGGGGGGTTGGTGGGGAGAGAGAAAAGTTTTGTTCTGGCTTTACAGGAGTGCGAAAACGAAGCCAGCAGCACCCAGGCAAGTGGCGTGCCGGCCTTCCCCGGGAGAGGGGCGCCCGGAGGCGCGGGAGGGCACGGGGAGAGGGGGCGGCGAGGAGGGGGGAAGGGGAGGGGAGAGGCCGCTGGGAGCACCGGCGGCCGCGGAGGGAGGACGGCGGCGGGGGAGGCGCCGCCCCGCCCCGCCCCGCCCCGCGCCCGGCCACCCCCTTACCAGCGGGAGCAGCAAGCCCCAGAGCAGCGCGGCGGCGCGGGGCGGCGGTCGCGGCGGCCCCATCGGGCTGAGCGTGCCCGGCGGACGAGGCGAGCCCGCAGCGGCGCTGTTCGGGGCCCGGCGGACGCTGCCGGCGGCGGGGCTGGCGGGAGCGGCCGCGGTCGCCGGGGACGCCGCCGCCCGCCACTTCCGCTTCCGGCCGCGCGCGCCCGGCTGGGAAACCCCGCGGCGCGCACGTGCGCTGCCCGGGCCGCGCGTCCTGCCGGGGTCTGCCGGGGCTCGGGGCGCTCGGCCCGCCGCCGCCTCCTCCTCGGGCGCGGGGGAAGGGGCTTTTCTCGAGGCCCGTTTCCGCTGGAGGCTCCCCCGGGCTCCCGCTCTTGGGTGTCAGGTGCTCCGAGCCTTGCGTCACTCCAGTATCATCCAGCAGGACCTAGAGTCCAGACCCTTTTCGCTTTCTCCAGAACGGACCGCGGGGCCCAGGCCAGCCATGTCTCCCCCGACCCCCAAACCTGGTGGGTTTTCGTTTGTTTTTGTCTTAATACGGAAACCACAGTCGTCTCGCAATCAATAAATCAGATTTCATCACACCTCGGAGAAAATCAAAACGACTCTGAGCTACCAACTTTTTTTTTTTTTTGCATTTCGGGTCACACCCATTGATGCCAAGGGATTACTCCTGGCTCTGCACTCAGGAATCACACCTGGCAGTGCGCTGGGGGACCCTATGGGATGCCAGGAATCGGGATCGAGCCTGGGTTGGCCGCGTGCAAGGCAAATGCCCTGCCTGCTGTATTATTGATCCAGCCTCCAGACCTACCAAATTTTGACCGTGTGCTCCCTTTGCGGTTTTTTTTCTTCTGGTTACAGTTTCATTACGTGTTTGCTTTAAATCACGTGGGCCATTTTGATTTTTATCAGCATCTGTCACTGTCCTCCCGTTGTTCATTGATTTTCTCCAGCGGGCCCAGTAACCTCTCCATTGTGAGATTTTGTTGTTACTGTGTTTGGCATATCGAATACCTCACGGGTAGCTTGCCAGGCTTTGCCATGTGGGCGAGATAACTCTCAGTGGCTTGCCGGGCTATATGTTTTAAATTAAATCACTGTGATTCAATAAATCCTTACAAAGCTTTTATCAATTTTTGTGCTGGTCCTCGACCCTGCTGAAATGCCTTCTCTCGCATTACTCGGTTTAAATGTCTCTTCCCCCAGAGGGAACTTCTAGAAGTTTCCAGCTCTGTCACTTCCCTATCACAGGATTGACAGTCTCTGCATATCACATTTCACTCTCATACTCGTTTTCTTATGATGTTGCCTCCCACTTAATAGCAAGGAGTGTCTTTGCTTATTGCTCTATTCCTCACACTTAAACCACTTGACATAAAGTTTAAGTTCACAAACACTTGTTGCATACTTGTTTGCTACTCAGCACTGAGCTGGATGCATAACCCGGCCATCCCATACTTCAGAGTTTAGCTACCGAGAGAAGTGTGTATGCACATACAACTCAGGAGAGTGACTCTTGTTTTTGCCAAATGTTATGAGAGCATCAAAGACGAGCTGAAAAGAAGTGCCAGGAAAAAAATTCCACCCTAAACCTAGCCTAGAAGGTTGAGTTAATTTTAGCCAGGCAAAGGGCAGAGGAATGGGGAGACTTCCAGGAAGAGTGTACCATTAGTGTCAAAGCCAAAGGTGACATTGGAGGAACTGCAAAACTTGGGCTTGGCTGAAGTCATGAGTGGTGAAAGATGAAGTGAGAGAAGGTAGAGGCCAAATCACAAATAGAATGGGACACCTTGCTCGGGAGTTTGGGCTTCTTTAGTGGAGAACCACTGAATAATAATGAGTGGTGGTGACAAATTGTGTTCTAGAAAGTTCTCTGGTGGCCAGAGGGTCGCAGATATAATGAATGCCGACAAAGGAACAACTGAAACCAACAGGGTTGGGGTGGGGTGGGGGGGTAGCTGTGAGGACTGAACTGAAACAGTGGCAGAAGAAATGGAGAGAAGGTGGGTCAGACAGATTTGTAGCAGAGTTTTGTGGCTGAGCCAGGAAGAGGAAAGATCTTGCACTGTGTGAATTTTTTTCAGATGATGACTGCAGCCAGTGAGGAAGGGGAGATGTTAATGAGGCAGGGAAAACAGTCTGAAATACTTACAGAACATCCCAACACAACTAAGTATCTGTAAATTGGTGACTAAGTATGTTGGTCCTACACTTAGTGGCACAGTGAGGCCAGAACTCAGGTCTTCTGCCAGTGCAGGTCTAGCTTCCAAGGGCAAGCCAGGGTCCCCTTTTGTCCATTGACTATGATGGACTAGATGACTTCATCTCTAAATATTCCCTTCAACCCCAAGTGGCTCCTTTGCTAAATCTCCAAGGTGCCCCCGAGCCTGCTGACCATCTCTGCTTTTCCTGTTGACATTTATGTTCCTTTTCCTTTCCGCTTTCATGCAGATTTTTTTTGACGGTCCAAGAATCTGTTATGGGTCAGTTCCTTGCACAGCCTCTTCGCCTGCTTTAGTTTTCGTGGCTGAAAAAAGTGACCATTAAATCCTGTTTGATCTATCCTGCATCAATATTATAAAAATTATTTGATGATTTGTCATGGGTAAAATTATGCTCAGAAAAATGTGAGCCTGTGAAGCAGGGTTCAGGGGACCAATAGACCACCCTCAGTGATACTTGTATTCAGGCTACCAGGATGGCAGTACTTGGACCAGCAGAGCAGGGAACCACTGGGTCCACACTCAGTGGTGTTTAGGGGCCACGTAGATCTGGGCACGGAGGTCTGGATTGAAGCCGGATTCTCCAAGGCATGCATTATAGACTTAAACAACTTTTCAGCCCCTGGGAAATAATTTTGGGTGGGAGGGGAGCACACCCAGCAGACACTCTTGGTTCTGCACTCAAGGCTCACTCCTGGTGGAGCTTGGGGGACAATGGGAGCTCTCAAGTTCCGGCCCCCTCAAGTTTTTCATGTAGTAAAGTAAAAAATATTTAACTTCTTCTATTAAGCCTTTTCATTTTCCGTTGCTTGGGGAGGGAGCTTGGGGTGCCAGGGATCAAACCTGTAAGGCCAAGTGCCCTGTCTACTGTACAATCACGCTGGCCCCTCGGAAAGAAATTTTTTAAGTAGGAAGTCACGGTCCTCCCATTGTTGTTCATCGATTTGCTCAAGCGGGCCCAGTAACTTCTCCATCGTGAGACTTGTTGTTACTGTGTTTGGCACATCGAATACGTCACGGGTAGCTTGCCAGGCTTTGCCGTGCAGGCGAGATACTCTCGGTACCTTGCCGGGCTCTCCGAGAGGGGCAGAGGAATCGAACTCGGGTCGGCCATATTGGCTGCGTGCAAGGAAAACGCCCTACCGCTGTGCTATCGCTCCAGCCCCTTAAGTAGGAAGAAGAGAAGGAAAGAAGCAAAAAACAAAATCCCGAAAGCTGTGGCCTGGACAGAAAGTACAGTGATTAAGGCAGTTGCCTTGTATGAGACTAGCCCCCATTTTTTCTCCAGCACCACATATGGACCCCTGAGCACTGCCAGGAATGATCCCAGAGAATAGAGTCAAGAGTAAGCTCTGAGCACTGCAAGGTGTGGACCACCCCTCAAACAAAACAAAACAAAAACTAGAAGGCTGTATTATCAAAGTTTTAGTACTTTTGTCCTATTTCTGCCACTTTCCCCTTGGTCAAAAAAATCTCTGCAGGATGAAGCAAAGGAAAATGAAAAGGCTTAATAGAAGAGTTAAATATTTTTTACTTTAAGTAAGTAAGGCCCTCCCGTTGATCGTCGATTTGCTCGAGCGGGCCCAGTAACGTCTCCATTGGAGACTTTGTTGTTACTGTGTCTGGCATTTCAAATACTCTCGGTAGCTTGCCGGGCTACTTGAGGGGGCCGGAACGATAGCACAGTGGAAAGGTCATTCACCTTGCATGCAGCTGACCTGGGTTTGATCCCCGGCATACCACAGGGTCCCCCAAGCATCACCAGGAGTGATTTCTGAGCAGAGTCAGGAGTGACCCCTGAGCATTGCTGGGTATGGCCCAAATACTAAAAAAAAAAAAAAAAAAAAAAGAAGGAAAGAAGAAATCTTGAAAGTGATTTGCTCTTCAACCATATTGTACTGTGAGTTTCCCTGCAAGTATTGCACCGTAGCACTGTCCTCCCGTTGTCCATCGATTTTCTCGAGCAGGCACCATCAATGTCTCCATTGTGAGACTTGTTACTGGTTAGGGTTTTTTTCTTTTTTTTTTTTTGGCATATTGAATATGTCACAGGTAGCTTGCCAGGCTTTGCCGTGTGGGTGGAATACTCTCTGTAGCTTGCCGGGCTCTCCGAGAGGAGCAGAGGAATCGAACCCAGGTTCGCTCCGTGCAAGGCAAAAGCCCTACACACTATGCTATCGCTCCACCCCTGCAAGTATTAGTATTAAAAAAGTACTTGGATAATTTGTGCCGAAATTTTCTTTTCCGAAGTAAACTATAAATTAAAACCCTCTTATGGGAGCCAGGGCATAGCTCAAGGGTCAGTGGCACATGACTTGCACACACGAGGTCCTGAGTTCAGTCCCCAGCAATAATGGCCCTGAGAACTGCTGGGTGTGAACCACATGTCCCATTGGGCACCAGGAGGGTGACACTGTTGGTCCTCTGACCTCTGGGCCTGAGCAGTGTCACATCTCTATATCTAAGCACAAAACTTTAGCCACATATTTTCAGGAGTTGTCCCAGGAACCTCCCTGAGCACCGTTAGAGCACCCCCTTAAAAAACCCAGTTATAGGAAAGTGAGTTCCATTTGGATCAAAGATCATTTTAAACTTATAAGCAGAGTTAAAGAGAATTTTTCCCCCCAATGGGAGGGAGAAAAGATAGAATGTTATTTGTTGTCAGACTCTTTCTATAGTCTGGGCAGGAAATAGTTGCTGGGTTTTACAAAAGGGCAAATTGCTAATTTGATAGCAAAGAAGAAGGTGCCAAAGCCCAATCAATCCCCTGGCCTGGCACATTACATACATGATCACCTTTATACAACTTGTTGTTTGTACTGCACAGAGTTTTTGGCTCTGGGGACACTGATGAAGTGTTAGGTAATGAGCCCTAAAGACTTTCCTGGGCAATTTGGAAAATTTTTAAGTATAGAGCAGTGTGTTCGAGATTCTCAATTACAGACTCTCAATCCGAACTGCTTGTTGAGTCACACTGGGGAGCTTTAAAAGAAACTGATGCATAGGGCCCAGTGCTCCCCTTTTCCCAGCGCAGATCCTAAATTTAGTTGGCTGAATGTATGCTGTGTATCATGATTTTTAAAGCTCCCTGAAGTATAACATGCAGTCAAGTTGAGAACGTGGAATTCAGTCAGTGACTTGCCTTCTTCTTTCTTATGTTTTTGGCCACTCCCTGGGAGGGTTCAGGGATCAAACCTGAGTTTTCAGATTCAAAGCGTGAGCTTCAGCCCTTGAGCCCTCGGTCCCATTAGTGATTCTGAAAGTGTGACTTCAGGCCAATAGCGTCTACATCACCTGGGTACCCTGAGAAATGGATATACTTATAAATCTACTAAATTGGAAACTCTGGGAGTAGGGCCCAGCAATCTGCTTTAATAACTTCCCTAGGCATTTTGATGCATGCTGAAGTATGGAAAATTGTAGGGCAATCTTTAGCTGCAAACTAGAATCATCAGCAATGTTAATGTAAAGAGCAAACTCTAATATTCCAATACTGATGAAACTGAAAGGGAAAATAGACAAGACCACAATTCTAGCTATAGATTTCAGCATTACCCTCTCAATAGGCAGTTAGATTTAAAATATATATATATATGGGTATATATATATATATATATATATATATATATATATATGGGCTGGAATGATAGTACAGCAGGTAGGATATTTGCCTTTGCATGTGGCAGACCTGGGTTCCATCCCCGGCATCCCACATGGTCCCCCCAGGCACTGCCAGAAGTAATTCCTTAGTGCAGAACCAGGAGTATCCCTTGAGCATTGCCGGATCTAACACAAAAATAACGCCCCCCCCCCAAAAAAATCAGTGAAGATATAGAAAACTTAATTGACCATATCAACCAATTTGACCCAATTGGGATCTTTAGACCACTCCACCCAACAATTGTATATTAAATATTTTTTCACGTGTACATGAGACATTTACCAAAATGGACCTTTCAGTACTAAAAACAAGCTTAAATAAATTTAAAGGTTTCAAATCATACAAAATATGTTCTTTGACAACAAAGGATTAAATTAGAAATCAATGATAAGAAGATACCTTGAATAGCCTCAGATGATTTGAAACCAAACACACACACTTTTTTTCTTGTTTTCTTTTCTCTTGCAGATTTAGGGACCTATCCCAGGTCCGCAAAATTCAAGGCAAGTACTCTACCATTAAACTATATCCCCTTTCCAAATACATACTTTTAAATAACATATCAAAAAAGAAGTCATAGGGAATTAAAATATTTTGAACTAAAGGAAAATGCAAACACAACATCAGAAGTTGTGGAATGCAACTGAAGTTATAAAGAATACCTTAAAAAGAAACTTGTACTACCTATAATAGAAAGGTACAAACATTTTAAATTAGTGACCTAAATTTCTGTCTTAAGAACCAGAAAAAGAGCTAGGAAGATAGTGCCAACAGCTGGAGCACGTGCATGGTAAGGGAGAGAACCAAGCCCTACTCCTGCCTGGGGTTGTCTGGGGTGCCTCCAATACTGCTGAACCTGTAGTGTAATTGCAGTATCTCCAGGGGTGACCCCGGGGGGTGGGAGATCCCTACTCGACCCCCTTCCCCCCTCCAGGAATTAGAAAAGATCAAATTAAATCCAAAGGTTTATAGAAGAAATTAATTGAAAATATCTGCGCAGGAATCAATAGAACAATAAACAAAATACTATTTCAAAATTATTCAGGGCCAATCAAAATAACCCAAAGAAATAGGTGGGTGTTGGTATGTATGTGTGGTGGGGGATGGAATGGGGGTTAGGGATGTTTTTTTTTCTGTTTTTTTAGTATAAAAATGAGAAGTCGATTACAAATTGTGTGTGAAAACATAAAAGAACTAGAATACACAAGAACCAAATGAGAGGAATTAAATACCTGTTTTCCAGATTTCTTAAAGTAAAGAAATGCAGTACTGGTATAAATATGGATACAAAAATTGTTTGTTTGCATGACTTCCTCCTTACTGGAGAGGCCAGGATGTCTCAGTGAGCTGGAGTGATAGCACAGCGGGTAAGGCATTTACCTTAGACGCAGCCAACGTGGCTGACCCGAGTTCGATTCCTCCTCCCCTCTTGGAGAGCCCGGCAAGCTACCAAGAGTATCTCGCCCGCACTGGCAAGCTCCCCGTGATGTAGTCTATATGCCAAACACAGTAACAAGTCTCACAATGTTACTGGGCCTGCTCGAGCAAATCGATGAACAATGAGAGGACCGTGACTGTGACAAAAATTGTTGAAATTGTATTAAGTTCATAACTAAATATGCTTAGATATAGTCAGTGCAACAGCAGGGTAAAGGTAATTTAATGGGAAAAAGATGATTCCTCCCCCACTTCCTTTTGGGAAAGGAAATCTTTTCAACAAACAATTGGTGCTGAAACAACTGAGTATTCATGCCTCCCTCCCCCAGCCAACTGAAATGAAACTCAATTTTTGCCTCCTGCCACATTCTAAGTTTAACTTCAAATTAATCATAGCCCTAAATCAGTGAGCATAAAATAGTCTTTGTAACTTTTTCTCTTGAAAATAGCACAAAACCCAGAAACAACAGAAGAATAAAAAAGGGAATCAGAGAGAGTACAGAGGTTAAAGCACTTGCTTTGCATGTGACTGTAACAATGCTCTGAATTCTGGCACCAAATATAGTCCCTCAGCACTGCTAACTGAGTTCCCTGAGCACAGATCCAGATGTGGCCTCTAAATACCACCAGGTGTGGCAAAAAGAATTAAATTGGACTTTATAGAAAGGGCAGGACCTTCCCTTTTTCCAAGCATCCCAGGCAAAGAAGATTGACTCACATTATTAAAATACCCCTCTGGCTCCAGATGCAATAATTGGCATGATTTGCTTGCTTGGGCATCACACAGTATCACAGTATTATCTGTTGGCAAGTTGAGACTACTCCGGGTTTTGGGTTTTTGTTTTTGGGTCACACCCAGCGATGTTTGGGGGTTACTCCTTGCTGTGTACTAAGAAATTACTCCTGGTAGTGCTCAGGGAACCAAAAAGGGTGCCAGGATTGAACCTGAGTAGGCCATGTGCAAGGCAAGCACCCTACCCACTTTATTATTGCTCTGGTCCCTTACTCTTGTCTTTTTATGTTATCTTATTTTATTGGATTTTACTGGGGGAGGCACACTCAGTCAGAGCTGAGTTTTGGCCCTGAGCTCAGGGCCCCTTCCTGGCAAAGCTCAGGGACCCATATGTGGGCCCATATGTGACTCTGGGGATTGAACTTGAGTCAGTCACATGCAACTCAAGCACCAGTCTTCTCCTGAGCTTTACAATCCCAAGTTGCTTATTTATAGGAGACTTTGAATAAACTGTCATCCACAGTGAGAATGTGCAGTCAGATAACTTTCCAGTGCACAAGGAGACTTTCAAACATCTGATAAGTTATGCAATAGAACACTGCCCACGTGCTCTTTCTGGCTCTCTTTTGCTATGATTCTATTAAGTGTTAGTTGCTTAAGGGGAAACAATCTCAGGCTCTTTTTCAATTAAAATTCTATTATTTGCCATTGATTAACAACACTATATAAATTTTGTGAGTACAGCTCTGTGTCCCTCTGTGTCTATGCTTCACCATACCCGCCATCAGACTCAGGATATTTAATTAATAGTACAATGCAATGACTGAGTGCAAGGTAAATAAGAAAGATGTTTAGTCATAAACCAGTGCCTCTTCTTGACAAATTACCTAATTTACACACACACACACACACACACACACACACACACACACACATACACACACAGTCAGCATTTTATCAACAATATTTTATCAACAATATGGTAGGAATAGAATATTAATATACCTGCCAAATGTGTGGGCTGACCTCTGTGAGTTCTTTGCTGAAAATATGAAATACGTTATTATATTTTCTAATTAATAATTCTTACAATGCTAAGTGGCTTCCTTCCATGTCCCTATTTGCCATTAACCTTCACCTGGCGTTCTGGGTCATGGGGAACATGCCAGAGATGGTGCTGATAGGGCCGCGTGATGGAGCCAGCCCCGTGCAGGCATTTGCAACTGCAACTGCAGCCAGTCTTTTCCAGCTAGGGGGTCAGCTGAGATGGGAATATCCATTTCAATAAAAGTGTGGCTGGGGTGGTGACCCACCATCACGAGGAATGGTCTTCAAGCCACGAGTTTTTAATTCACAAACAAAAAGGTAGAAGGCCAGGAAGGAGAAAAGAGTGAGATTCTTGAACAATTCATGGAGATAAAAGAGCACTCAATATTCTTCTTTTTTTTTTTTTTGCTTTTTGGTCACACCCATCAATGCACAGGGGTTACTCCTGACTCTGCACTCAGGAATTACTCCTGGCGGTGCTCGAGGGACCATATGGGATGCTGGGAATCGAACCCAGGTTGGCTGTGTGCAAGGCAAACGCCCTACCTGCTATATAATCGCTCCAGCTCTACACTCTTTATTCTTTAGCATTAACTTTTTCCAGAAGTCCATAGTATACAAGATACAGCAGATAGGCTAGTGCACATATTGTGGATGTACACCAGCATGAGTGTTCCCCAATCCTACACACCTATCCCCAACCTTCAGATTTAGAAACTTAGCCTTTCTTAGGTTTGCCTATATATTTTCTCAAAAGTGACCGGTTTATTCGTGACTTTTTTTCCCCCTCCAGTATTATTTTTTTTATTAGTGAAACACCCTGACGTACAGTTGTAGACTTACAATTTTTTTGTGCTTGGGTTTAGTTATACAATGATTGAGTACCCATCCCTCCACCAGTGCCCATTCTCCACCTCCAGTGCTCCCAGTATCCCTGCCAACCCTCCGGCATTATTGAGGTATAGTTGCATGTAACATTGTGTGAGTTTAAGACATGATAATTTATCATAGTCCATGACAGAGTTTGATTTCTGCATATATTATGAAAGGTTTGCAGCAATAAGGTTAATTAACAACACAGCCATCAATTCACATAGGTAATTTTTCTATGTGTGATAAAAAATATTAAAGAACCATTTTCAAGTGTATTTCAAGCAATTTTCAAGTGTACAGTATGTTATTGTTAACTATAGTCACCATGTTGCACATTGGTCCTTCAGAACTTAATCATCACATCGGTGGAAGAATTCCAGCTTTTTAGTCAACATCTCTCCATTTCCTCCAACCGTTGGCCCCAGGCATCTTATTCTTTGTTTCTATGAGCTTGACTTTTCTAAAATTCCCAAATAAGTGAGATTTCTCTTTCCATGCAGATTTGTCTTTCTCTGACTTTCACTCACCATAATGCACCCAAGTTCCATCTATAGTATCACAATTGTAGGACTTAATTGTGATCCAGTTATATGCCTTTGTGTGTGTGTGTGTATGCTACATGCAGGAGAGGGGCACACCCAGTGGTGCTAATGGGGTTACTCTTGGCTTTGTTCTCAGGAGTCATTGCTAGCAGTGCTGGGGGACCATGTAATGTTGGGATCAAACCTAGGCCTCCTGCCTGGAAAGTGTGTGTTCCAGTCCCTTGAGCCGTCTCTCCTGCATTATATGCCACATTTAAAAGATATATTCAGTTGTTGATAGAAAACTATATAGGTTGTTCTCCTACCTTGGTTATTTTAGACAATGTAGCAATGAACTTAGGGTGCAGCTATCTCTTCGAGACAGTGCTTTCATTTCCTTTAGATGTATAGCTAGAGTGGTATTGCTAGAGGGTATGGTAGTTCTAGTTGCAGTATTTTGAAGAATAGCCACACTGTTCCATAGTGGCTTAGTGGCTGTATAATCTCTGGGACGGCCAGAGGGGACCCTGACAGCTCTCCCCCTCGCCGCCTGGGTTGGGTGGTCTCGGGCCGCTCGCCCAGCCAGGACGGCCTGTGCCATGGGGCAGACGGAGGAGGAAAAGAGGGCCAAGTCGGTTGATTGATAGCTGCTGTTTATTCCATTCCTCCCAAGCGCCTGTTCCAGTTTCTCTAAGACCCCCGTTCTAGTCTCACACTGCCCCTCATTCCTGTCTCCTCCTGTCTTTCCCACTCATCTCTCCGAGCTCCATCATTGAGGTTTCTCGGGAGTTCAAGATGCCACTCTGTCTAACGTTTATTGATTTAAAGAAGGCCTTTGATTCTGTTGAGACTGAAGCAGTCATTGAAGCCCTAGCCAAACAGGGCATTCAAACTCAATACATTCAGGATCCTCTGTGAACTGTATTATGGATTCACTACCAGGATCTCACCATTCTACAAGGAAGTGATCATCCATGTCAAGAGAGGGGTTCGGCAGGGTGATACCATTTCACCAAAACTCTTCAGTGCCACTCTTAAGAACGTCATGTGATGACTGTAATGGGAAGGAATGGTAGTGAAGATAGACAGTCGGTAACTACACCACCTCCGCTTCGCTGATGACATCGTTCTTATAACACCAAACATTAGCCAAGCGGCACAAATGCTGGCTGACTTCGACCATGAGTGTGGAAAGGTTGGACTACAGCTGAATCTCACGAAGACAATGTTTATGAGAAACGGTCTTGTTCCTGATGTTTCATTCACTCTCAACAGAACAACCATCTCCGAATGCAACAGTTGTATGTACCTAGGTCAAGAAGTCAACATGACAAACAGCCTGGCACCTGAGTTTCATAGATGGAAAAGAGCAGCTTGGAATGCTTTCAAGAGCGTTGAAGAAATAGCTAAGAGGACAAAGAATCTCCGGCTCCGGGCACATCCCTTCGATTCCACTGTTCTTCCTGCATTAACATATACCTCAGAGACCTGGGCCCTACAAAAACAGGATGAGAACGCTATTCGGGTATCCCAAAGAGGAATCAAAAGAGCTATGCTTAGAGTATCACACTTCACTCAAGTGAGAGAAAGAATCTGGAGGTCTGACCTCCATCGACGATCAAGAATCAGGGCCACTGTCTCGTTTTCCAAGGTGTCGAAAATCAGATGGGCTGGACACGTAATGAGATTTGGAGACGACCACTGGACTAGAGCCATTACCACCAGGATTCCATGGGATGTCAAAAGATCGCATGGCCGCCCACCTAATGAGATGGTCAGACTTCTTTGTCAAGACCCTGAATGATTGGTTTGAGGCTCTTTGTGTTCCTAGAACGAGCAGATGCCATTGGGCTACACTAGCATCCAACAGGGACGAATGGAGGCTTTACTGGCGCCCGCTGGAGCAAATTGATGAGTAACGGGATGTCAAGTGATCCGTAAGATAGACCATTACAAAGCTGTTTATAATTGGGTTTCAGTCATACAATGATCCAGCACCCATCCCTCCACCAGTGTCATTTCCCACCACCAATGTCTCCTGTTTCCTTTCCACCATCACCCCACCACCCTCCAACCTCGCTCTAGGGGAGGCATTTTCCTTCTTGCTCTCGCTCCTTTTACTTTTGTATCACTCGTCTTTTGGATGAAAGCCCAATTATTGTTGGGATTGCAGAATTTTTTTTTGCAGGGCCAAGTGGGGGGGGTGATGGTGGGAGGGGCCACACTCCGTAGTAATCAGAAATGATTCCTGGTGCTGTGCTCATGGATCCCTCATGGAAGTGCTCAGGGGTCCATATGTGGCACCTGAGATCAAACAGAGCATGGCCACAAACAAGGCAAGTACCTTCCCTACCGTACTCTCTCTCTGGCCCCACTTGAGACGAATAAAACAATAGTTCTCATACTGTTTTGTCTCTTTTTTAAATTTTAATTTGTAGGGTTTTTTTGGGGGGGTCACACGCGGCAGTACACAGGGGTTCCTCCTGGCTCATGCACTCAGGAATTACTCCTGGCGGTGCTCAGGGGACCATATGGGATGCTGGGAATCGAACCCGGGTCAGCTGCGTGCAAGGCAAACGCCCTACCCACTGTGCTATCGCTCCAGGCCCTAAACTTTTATTTCTGAAATTCATCCATATTCTTATTTTTGTTGATCGATGAGTCATTTTTGTAATTGTATAATATTTCATTTTGTGAAATACTGCTATTTATTGTCCATTCTTTACTTATGAGCAATTGAGTAGTTGTCTACCAAACACCAAAAACACATATTTTCAAATAGTGGAAAAGTTGGTCTTATACGGCCTTGTCATGACCTGGCCAAACTTGATCCTCTAGGCTCTTGTCATTTCTCTGAACTCATCAAAAATTCTACTCATGAAATTTCTGTTATGGAATTTAACCTGCTCCCTCTTACATCCTGACCTATAAACATTCTACCTCTCTTCCTGGCACACCTGTCTCCCAACACCTGTTTCCTACCCTGGATAATACCCACTCCTCCTTTATTTTTAATTCATTTTTTAATATATTTTGTATTGAATCACAGTAAGATATACAGTTACAAAGTTGTTTAATGATTGGGTTTCAGTCATACAATGTTCCATAACCTGTTCCTTCACCCGTGTACATTTCATTTCCCACCACCAATGTCCCCAGTTTCCCTCCCACCCCACTCCCTGCAGCCAGCCCACCTTTATGGCAGGCTCTTCTCTCTCTCTCTCTTTCTCTCCTTTTAAGCATTATGGTTGGCAGTACAGGTTCTGAAAGGTTATCATTTTTGTTCTTTTATCTACTTTCAGCACTCAGTTCTTATCCAGCGAGATCATTTCCGACTAACTTTGGCATAGTGGCCTCTTGTCTATCCTAGTGGCCCTTGTGGCATCATTTGTGGCAAGCTTCCAACTGTGGCCCTTGTTTACACTGTCCTTGGGTATTAGTCTCATACTACATATTTTAATATACCACAAATGAGTCGAATCATTCTATGTCTGTCCCTCTCCCTTTGACTCATTTCACTCAGGATGATACTTTCCATGTCCATCATTTTTGCATGAATTTATGACTTCATTTTTCCTGACGGCTGCGTAGTATTCTATTGTGTAGATGTGCCATGGTTTCTTTATCCACTCATCTGTTCTCAGGCACTTGGGTTGTTTCCAGACTCTGGCTACTGTGAATAGTGCTGCAATGAACAAAGAAGTGCAGATGGCTTTTCTGAGGTGTGTTTTTGGGCCCCCGGGGTATATTCCCTGAAATGGTATTGCTGGGTTGTATGAAAGCTCAATTTCTAGCTTTTTGAGGAATGCCCATATTGTTTTCCAAAAAGGCTTCATCAGTTAGCATTCCCAACAACGATGAATGAGAATCCCTTCCTTCCTGCATTTGCGCCAGCATTGGTTGTTCTTGTTCTTTTTGATGTGTGCCAGTCTCTCCTACTCCTCCTTTAAACCTTGGCTTGAATGCTTTTTTCCTCCAGAATCTACTAGTTCCTTCCCATAAACTACATCTATAGGTTGTCCTTCTGAGTTGCCAGCTCTTTTTGTGTATCTCCAGAAGAGAGTGGACAAAGGCTATGGAACACTATCTCCAGGTTTGGTGGAATACATTTGCTTAAATCCAGTAATAATACTAATAATAGATATTAATTTTAAGGCCCAATAAGCTTTCACAGAAATAGGGCATGGTCTGATTTTTATATAATCTATCCTATTTTTTTTAAAGTCTAATTTTATTTATTTATTTATTTATTTTTTGCTTTTTGGGTCACACCCGGCGATGCTCAGGGGTTACTCCTGGCTCATGCACTCAGGAATTGCTCCTGGTGGTGCTCGGGGGACCATATGGGATGCTGGGAATCGAACCTGTGTCGGCCATGTTGGCTGCGTGCAAGGCAAATGCCCTACCCGCTGTGCTATCGCTTCAGCCCCATAATCTATCCTATTTTTTTTATTGTGCAGAAATTGAATGTAAATATTTTGCTAAAGGAAAAAAAAAGATTTTAAAACATCGTTGTTGAAGTATTACCTTCTCTATATCCTGCTGTTTCAATGGGAAGTTATGTGTACTGGCTTAGAGGAATGGGATTTGTCAAAACATCCTCCAGTTCATATTCACTGGAAAGAAAGGGATAAAGGGGTGTTTTAAAAAGCTAACAGGAGTCTTCCAACCCAAGTCTCTCCGTCTTTATTTGGAAGCTGAGCTTGTTTTCCCATTTCCTCTATCCCAACAAAGCTCTTTAGATTTGGTGAAACTAATGTCACTTGGAAGGGAAATTCACAGTGAACTACATTTGGTTGCGAGAAACAGTTTAAGGTGTTAGTTAAAATTATAAATTCCCAGTCCTGGTCCCAAATCCTCTTTAGCAGAACCCATTAAGAAAGGGGATTATCTAGGTTTTAGCCTGTTTAACTTTTAAGAAGCCCATGTTGATTCTTAGCAATAACAAAGCCTGGGAAATTCAGTGTTTTGGGAAGTGGGGTGCAAAATCTGGCTTGAATTGCAAGCTGTTGGTGCTCCTCTCTTCCTGTGCTTGATAACTTCTGGTTGGTAGCTTGAAATTGATCATACTGCGTGTTTATACTGGAAAAACTGACAAAAAGTAATACCAGGGCTACGATAGGCTGCATGTCGGGCAACTGTCCTACTCACTATAGTAGCTCCAGCCTGTGGGGAAGCTTTAAAGTAAAACATTTGTAAATGAGAAAAAAAATATAACAAAGAGACTCCCACATGGTGGAAACAGATCCAAATGGGTACATCCATGAGATAAATTCTAAAGAAACTGGTTAGGAAAGGCCTCACTGAGAACATTTGATGATTAATTTGGAGGTGAGCAGTGGGAACTCCATGAATATAGCCAAGAGCAAAATGGTCTTGATGAGAATAAATGCGAAGACCTTGAGACAGAAATGCTGCAAGGGGGCCACTAGAGCTAGTTCTAAGTGAGAAAAATGTAGGGTTGTAGGAGGAGAGATCTCAAAGTTAATGGATTGAAAGTCGGAAGAAATGGAAGACCATTGAGAATAGTTGAGAGAACATATTGGGGGCAACTGTAGGATTGGTTATGGGGGCAACTGTAGGACTGTAGGGAGGGGGTGGCACACCCAGCAATGCTCAGGGGTTATTCCTGGCTCTGCACTTAGGAATCATTCCTGGCAGTGCTTAAGGAACTATATGTGATGCCAGGTATCAAATGCAAAGCAAGTGCATTACCCACTGTACTATCTCTCCAGCCCATGTAGGGTTGCTCTTTGATTGGTTTTGCTTTTTGGTCACAACTGGAAGTGCTCAAGGACTACTCCAAGCTGGATGCTCAGAGGTCACTTCCTGCAGTGCTCAAGGGATGATATTGTGTACCAAACATGGTCCCCTTGCATGCGAAGCTAGTGCTCCAGCCTGCTGAGCTATCTCTCTGCCTCAATTGCAGATTTAATTAAAATTTATTTTTATAGTTTTTTAAAAATTAAAGTAACATTGCTTTATGATAGTATATGTTTATGATAGTATATGTTCGCATCTTTGAAAATCAGCAGGTGTATATATTACATTAAGTTCTCTTCTAAAATGTCCAATTATGTTCTCTATACACAATTGTATTTACTGGCGCCTGCTAGAGCAAATCGATGAGTTACGAATGTCAAGTGATCAAGTGATACACAATTATTCTCTTTGTTCACCTTCTTTCCCTTTTCCCTCTGGAAAAGATCTATAAAAGATCTAACTGATCTTATCGTCCAAAGTTTTTTCTTTTTTTTTTTCTTTTTGGGTTACACCCGGCGATGCACAGGGGTTACTCTTGGCTCTGCACTCAGGAATTACTCCTGGCGGTGCTTGGGGGGACCATATGGGATGCTGGTAATCGAACCTGGGTCGGCTGCATGCAAGGCAAACGCCCTACCCGCTGTGCTATCTCTCCAGCCCCAAGTTTTTTCTTTTCTTAAAAAAATTTTTAACTGAACTTATAGTCCAAGTTTGTTTTTAATTTGTATGATTTGTTTTATTTTGATTCATCAGATATATATATATATATACATATATATCACATATTGTGAATCTTTTGGAGGGTGGTTCACACCCAGCTGTGCTCAGGGTCTACACCTGGTTCTGTGCTTAGGGGATCATGCGGTACTGGGGATAGGACTCAAACAATTCACATGCAAGACAGGCATTGAACTTCCATTGAACTCAATCCATTGAACTTCCTCGAGCCTTTATGAGTGAAATCATATTGGGCTTCTCTTTTATCCTCTGGCTTATTCATGAACTATAAACTTAATGCCCTCTAGGTTCAACCATGTTTTTAGGATTTTATCAATCTTTTGCAGCTGAATAGTATTCCATTGTCATATGCCACATTTTCCTTATCCATTGGTCAGTTGATGGTCATTCGGCTTGTTGCTAGCTCTTGGCTATTGTAATAATGCTGCAAAAAACAGGGCTTTCTTCTGGCTCTGCACTCAGGAATCACTCCTGGTGGTGCTTGGTGTGCCAGGGATCAAACCCGTGAACCACACACAAGGCAAACACTCTACCCACTATACTATCTCTCCAGCCACTGCATATATCTCTTTAGATTTATTTTGGTATTTTGGTGTGTACGTATACTCAGAAGTATATAAAGGTGGATTTTATGGAATTTTAATTATTTTGATGACCTTCCCTTCTGTTTTCCTTAATAACTGCACTACATCTATAATCCTACCTACCTTTTATAGACTTCCATTCTCTCTGCATTTCTTGTATTTGTGGTAATAACCATTCTCACTGAGAATGAGATAATATCTCATTATTGTTTTGATTTCATTTCTCTAATAAGTAGAGATGATGAATATCTATTTCTTGCACTTATCAGACATCTGCTTGCCTTTAGTTAGAGCCTCTGCCCATTTTTAATCAGATTGTTAGGTTTTATTATCATTGAATTTTATGAGTTACTTGTAAATTTTTAAATATCAACCCCATTGCCATGCATAGAACATAAAAATATCATCCCCCCCAATTGCAGTTTTTTAGAGTTAAAATAGAAAATTAACTTTAAAAACAAAAATGTCGGGGCTGGAGCGATAGCACAACGGGTAGGGCGTTTGCCTTGCACACAGCCAACATGGCTGACCCAGGTTCAATTCCCGGCATCCCATATGGTCCCTTGAGCACCTCCAGGAGTAATTCCTGAGTGCATGAGCCAGGAGTAACCCCTGAGCATCGCTGCGTGTGACCCAAAAAGCAAAATAATAATAATAATAATAATAAAAAAAACAAAAATGTCAATCTCATAGTTGAATTCAAAGGTGATTTCTGAATTGCATTTTTAGGTTGCTTTAACCTCTAGCCATGACATTGGCCGCCACTAAGCACAAGTGGCATTCTAAATTAACTTTAATCGGATGGACTTAAATAAGTTAAGAAAACTAATTAAAATATAACATTTATAATTAATTAAAACAAAGAATTACATTCCTCAGTTACAGTGGCCACATTTCAAGTATTTGATAGTCACACATGGCTGGTCAATATCATGTTGAGTGGCACAGATATAGAACCTCCTCAATATTGCAGAAGGCTCCTTAGGGTAGGTCAGCCTTGGGTAGCTAAACTTCCAGGGGTTAATTAGAGGCTGGATCCTGGGTCTTAGCCATTTCATCGATGTTATCATTGCCCTAGCTGGTGTTTGGGCTGTGTACCTTGGTACAGGCATCCTGGAGCATTTTGACTTTTACTAAGATTGTAAGTTTCTATTTGGGGACCTTCTTTTTGAAAGTTGCCTTAACATAAAACCTGTAATCTTCTCCAGAGACATCCTCTAGTTCATTGATATATTCATAAAAAGTGAGCGGTCCCTGGTATTAACTTGCTTATATAACCTGTGGCTGCAAGAGCAAGGATGGGGTGGTTGCAAATTATGGGTCAAAAAAATGCCTTGAATTACAGTTTAAAGCCCTTCATTTATTCTTTTATTTATTTTGTTGTTTTCATACTAAGCATTCACATTAAAGAGCGATTAAATCTGAGACATAAATTTCTTAGAGTCAAGAGATGCAAAGCAACTCTTTAATCTTTCCTGTGAGGAGGGTGCCCAGGAGTTAATGGGGTCTTCACCTCTTGACTTCCAAATGCTCCTACTTAGAGTCAGTTGTGGGCCATGAAAAAAAAAAAACAGTCTCTTACCTTCATAGAAATGCCAGTTGCACTGTGAATTTCTAAGTTACCTGAAATAGGATGATTCATCAGAAGGTGGAAACTTTTATTTTCCACTAGAGATGAAAGTTTTGGAAAAACAAGTTTTCTCTGGGACAACATAAGCCCAAATCCTTGAGACTGAGGTGGCTGGGCCCACACCTAGTATCCTTGTGGCTATTTCTCTGGGTTGAGACTGCGTCATAAGGTTAGAGTCACTAGATCTCTCTGGATTCCCTTATCCAGTATTTGGTTTTCCTTTCGTCACCTGCCTCCACCCTCCTAAACCAAACAGTCCAGAATTCTGCAAAGTGGCTTTTCCTTTCCCTACCAGCTTGTCTTATGAATGTGATGAGTTTATTCATGTTCCGATAGAAAGGGCTTTATAATTCTTCTTCTAGGATTACTTTGATAGAAACTGAGTCAATCCTCTTGTTGGCGTAAGTCGAAGAAATAAAGCTCTACTTGTGGGATTTTAGATATCTGAGCATCTTTCCCATACCTCTAAAATAATATGTTTATAGTTAGAGAAACTATGTACCCACTGTGCCTGGGATTGTTCTGGGTTATACCTATTGCTCTTATATATATTACCAACAGGGTAAATTTATACTCGACATACCATCTACACCTGGAAGAGGAGCTGGGGAGATGGCTAAAAGGGCTGGAGTGTATATGCAGGAGTTGAGGGTTAGATTCCCAGTGCTTCATGATCTCCTGAGCAGTATGCCCTTCAATATAGCTATTCATCATCTTATAACCAAAAACCTACACTAGGTACAAGGTAGAATCTTGTTAAAATTACTTCCTTGACTTGGCTTGCATAATAATCTCTAGCACTTTCTTTATCGCTCTTCTTTCTTTATCTCTTTCTCTCTCTACTCCTTTCTCTCTCTCTCTCTCTCTCTCTCTCTCTTTTCTTTTCTTTTTTTTTTTTTAGGGGCCATACTTGATGTTGCTTAAGACTTGATGGTCCTCTGACTCTGCTCTCAAAGATAACTCCCAGAAGGCTCAAGAACCCATATGGGGTACCCGGGGTCAAACCTGGATCAGCATCATGCAAGGCAGATGCCCTACCTTCTCTACTATCGCTCTGGTCCCTTTCCCTCCTTTTAAAATTTTCATTCTCAAACTGGAGAGCACCTGGAAACAAACAACAGTGTGAGGACCTTTCTCAATTTTAGCAATTGGTTTAGTCAAACCATGCCATGAATCTTCATTCTTAATTAGAATCCTAAAAGATTGTGTCTTTCCCAAGCTACTCCTTATCAGTTTAGTATTCCTGATATCAACTGTTGTCCTGTTTGTCTAGGAAAATGTGTTCTCTGAGAAGCATTGGTATTGAATTAGTTCCTCCTGTTGCATTTTAATTGCATTGATTCCACTTTCTACTTCTAGCATGGTAACAATTGAACGGATTCTTGTGTGGAGGGGCTGCAGTTAGAATTTGTTACAGTCTTGCCTTTGGGCGCTCCATCTTATCAGAGATATTGGACTAAGCTCTCTGGCACCTGTGAAGTTCATGCCTCGCTCACCAAGCTTAGAGTAGCCTGGAGGCAGTTCTGTATGACTGCATGCATATAAATGGCATTTTAAGGGAAGCTACAAAGTCATAATGTTACTGTAGGGTCAGACTAGAGCTATAAAACACACACCTTGGCCAGGGATGTAGTTTAAGCGGTGGGACACACATCCAGCATGTATCAGGCCTTGGGTTTGATTCCAGCACCACATGTTCCTTTTCTCGCTCCTGCTCTGGTGTGGTAGCTGGCAGTCCTGGCTGACAGCCAGCTGGATGGCCTCTATTCCAAAAACAAAAGCAAACAAACAAAAAACAACATGTAAACACATACTTGGGGGTGGTGGAGAAGTGCCAGGAATTAAACAGAGCTCACAAAACACAAGGCAAGTGCTCTACCAGCGTGCCACATCCTGGCCCCAACACTTTCATTTTTAACTATTCTAAGTTCTCCCTTACTTATTATGAAAGTCTATAGTGTGCAGTTGGAATTATGTGCACAGGAAATTATGTGCACAGGAAACCATCACTAGCAGTATTGTCAGTCTCAGAATCTCAATCAGTTAAAAAAAAAGTTTTTGGTTTTTTATTTTTTTGTTGAAGAGGATAAGCATTTAGTTTTTATATGAAGCTTTTTATATCAAAATATTTTCACAGATGTCTTCACTTGTATTCCGTAATTAGTCTGTCACTGTCACTGTCCTCCCGTTGTTCATCAATTTGCTCAAGTGGGCCCAGTAATGTCTCCATCGTGAGACTTGTTGTTACTGTGTTTGGCATATTGAATATGCCACGGGTAGCTATTGAGTGTAAATCATTCAGCTTAACTTCATAAAAAGGATTTCTCTTGACATTTTGCTTATCACTTTAGATTATAGTAGGTCATGCAAATTCAAACATGCCGTACATATTTTCATAATTTTGCCCATTACCGGAATTGGTTAGAAGTTAGCCTATTTAATGTCCTTGGGAATAAGGGTTAAATCCTAGCATTAGGGATTAAGGTTAATCTAAAACAACAGTTGGCCTCTTGTGCAAACATTCTCTTCCACTTAAGGACATGTACGTGCGTGCGAGGGCACACACACACACACACACACACACACACACCCTTTTATTTTCCATTCCAAAAGCCGGTTTACAATTCAGTGAGCTAATTTTCTATTTATAGTGCCTTCACCTTAAATGTTATTCCTCAGATAGAGGGGACTCTTTCTAAAACACAGGGCAGAAGGCCTCTCTGTATACCAAGAAAGTGGCACAGATATGAGAAACAATATTTCTCATATTATAATGGCAATAATAGTATTAGAAATATTAATGCAAATGAGAAGATATTTATAGTCCAACTCTTTCCATCAACTGACGCACTTAGACAAAGAAACAGTAACTGAATAAAAATAAAAATGAATGTGTATAATTTCTTGTCTGACTGAAGGAAAGGAAGTGAACTAGACAGAAGGATATATCAGACTTGATAATTAAAAAGTATCTTAGGCTGGGAGATGGTTCAGAGAACTGGGGTGCATGTTTTGCATGCAGGAAAGCTTCCTTTAATTCCTCGGCACCACCTGTTTCACAGAGCCCCTTCAGGAATGCCTCCACTGCAGAAAAGGCTCCCAAACTTATGATTGTAGATAGAGAAAGGCTGACTGTGGAAGAGAGATTATCAGGGAGCGGGTACTCAAAGGGTTCTAGGCCCAGCCTCTGATTTAGTTTTGCTCGACATTCACTTTTGTCAAGACCGCAACAAGAAAGTACAACTAATGAATTAACGAGAATCTCCCCTATTTAAGTTTTATTATAATTAACTTTGCTTTGGGGGCCATGCCTGTCTGGCTCTGTGCTCAGAGATCCCTCCTGATGGAGCTCATGGGATTTTATAGGGTGCCAAAGATTGAACCCTGATCATGCAAGGCAAGGGCCTTCTTCATTGTACTATCTCTCCAGCCCTATAATTAACTTTTACGTCAGAGTTTAGGTAACATGATTACAATATTGGTAATGTTACGGTGTTAAGGTACATAGATGCCGTACCTCCCCTCCCCTCCTGCCACCATCACCAAAGGACCCAAGACGCTCTACCACTGTCCCTCTGTCACATCTAGTCCACCTCAACCTTCCCACATTCCCACATGGGTCGGTAATCTGAGTTTGTAATCCAGGACCAAGAAGGGGTTGTCACCACTTGAAGCTATCTATTCCTTATTTTATTTCTTTATATCAGGCATTTATTTCTAACTTTTTTCTTGGGGTGCTATGTGGAACTTGGGCCTCTATTTGCAAAGCACATACCCCAACCCTTTGCATCGCTGGGATTTGGGTGGGATGTTGCTCTTGGTTAATTCAGATTTCTCCTTTTTATCTTTTTTTCCAAAGTGTGGTGCTTCTTTCTTTTTCTTCTTCTGCAGTCAGGAATTATTCCTGGCAGTGCTCGGGGATTAATAATCCCATATGGGATTCTGGGGATCAGACTGGCAAGGCAAACGCCTTTCCCACTATACTATCTCGCCAACCCATGTGGTGCTTCTTGAAGTCCTTCTCCAACTCTGGTAATTGTGGCTTGCCTGGAGTCTTCCGTGGTACATTTGTAAGCAGTGTTCATCTCCAGGGGCCTAGCAGCACCCTGTGCTGGTCCCCCTCACTGCGGAAGTGCTCCCTGTGGTGAATGCTTCACTAGCTGCTGTACTCGCACTCATGCTGACTGTGAGTCATATTTTGTGCTGAGTGCAACTCACTATGAGACTCCTGGTGCTCACATTTGTATTTGTCTGAAATTATACCTCCTGGCTGTGGTGCTCATGCAATTTTCTAGTTGCGGTGTTTACAGGGGGTGGGCATGTCACATATTTTTTTTACACACAACTAGCTGAGTGTAAAAATGTGACACAAAATTGCTTAGGGTACTCAGGATGGCAGACAGAAGCGCCAGATTGGAACAACAGAGTTACCAGGATAACACTTGGTATATGTGAGACACCAAGGATTTGAACTCATGACCTCACGCTTGCAAGGCAAGAACTTGAAGTTTCTGTACTATTCTTCTGGGCTCTATGTGCTTATATGTTTAGCTGGCATAAAGATTATTGCATTCCATTCTCTTATTACTAAGAATCTGTCTTAGAGCTTTATTCTCATCATTATGTCATGTGTCTAATCTAACTATCCATTCCATCCACAAGGCGATGAACACCCAGGTTAATCCCATCCTCTTCTCACATGTTTCCTGAGGCCAACTGCAAACTAATACTGCATTGTATTTTAACTTCTTTACTAGTTCTTGAATATGCGGTCAGTTTTCCCAATGATATCTCCTGAAGAATTGATTGCTTTTTGTTTTGGTTTTGGGACCACACCCAAAGCCTGTGGTGTTGGAGGGACCATGTAGAGCTGTGGATTGAACCTGGACCTTCTGCATGCAAAGCACATACTCAACTTTTTGAGCCCTCTCCCTTGCCCCACAAATAATTCCTTTTACAGAGATCTGTGAGTCCATTTTTTAAAAATGTATAATCAATTTCAGTTGCTACATGGCTATATCTCTGAGTTCTCTGTCCAAGTTGTTCTTCCAAGATAGAACTGTTCATGCTCAGAAAAAAAGTGACTGTGTCATCTCACCAGGGAGCCCTCCCTACCTCATTCTTAGTGTCCAGTTATCTAGCAGACCTGATATAGAACTAGAATTTTTCTTGGTGAGCATGGAATCCAGAGCAATCCTTTTAAGGGGTATGTTTATGTATGCATGTAATTAACAATCTCTGCCCTGGATAGGAACAGCTCTCTGCTGAACAAAACTAGATGGTTCTTATTTAACTCTTCACTACAAGGCTCTAGACAGATTAATTTTCTTTTCATTATGGCTCTTTCGTTATTGCAATTGACATGATGCAGCCATCAGAGTTAACCTGTTTAGAACAATCACGTATCAAATGCCTTCTGGAATGATTCTAGGTTCCTACTGCTACACAGGATTCAACAGGTGGGAAATAATATAAGTTTTAGGCACGGATGGGTTGATCCTGGCTTCATGATTTTGTGCTTTAGTGGGCGCTGTTTAATGTCACCTGTCAGTTTTTTATTCTCCACTCCTGGCCCACACTCCTGTCTTCCTCACTAGCCTCTCTGGAGCTGGCACTGTTTCCAACCTCCAGGCAAAATGAATTGTGGATGTAGCCACATGCACATGCAGCTGTAACTTTTAGAAAAGGGCTAGTCCATGAGGAAATAGCCTAAGATTAAGAAAAGTCAATTTATGGGGTTGAAGCGATAGCACATACAGAGGGTAGGGCATTTGTCTTGCATGCAGCCGACCCAAGTTCAATTCCCAGCATCCCATATGGTCCCCCGAGCACCACCAGGAGTAATTCCTGAGTACATGAGCCAGAAGTAACCCCTGTGCATCCCCCGGTGTGACACAAAAACAAAAAAGCAAAAAAAAAAATGAGCTTATATTTGCTTTTTTAGGTGGTGGGAGTTGGATTTGGCACACCCAGCTATGTTCAGGGCTTACCTGGCTGGACTCAGGACAACATATGGGTTGCCGAGGATCGAACCCAGGTCAACCACATGCAAGACAAATGCCCTACCCTCTGTATTCCAGCCCCACTTCATCTTACATTTGATGGCACATAAGAAAGGAAAAGAGTTTGTTCTGAAGGATATTGTGGCGCTGTGTGTCAACTAAAAATCAATCCTGGAACCACCTCTCCTCTAGTCTCTCATTCTGTAAATAAAGGTTCTTGGTCTAAACTCTTGCAATGCCGATAGCACTGGCATCACCCGGTTGCTTATTAGAAATGCCAAGACTCACTCTTCCACACCAGCCTACTGAATTAGAATCTGCAGTTAAATGAGGTCCCAGGCGATTGGGTGGGAGGGGCTCCCAAGTGGTGCTCAATAGGTACTGGGGCCCAAGATCAGTGCAAGGGCCTGGGGATGTGATGCTGCCCAGGCCCTGTGGGATTGGGGATACCCAATCAACGCAGTGATGCTGGGCCTCCAAAGCTGCATGTGGTGATGCTCGGGAGCCATGTGGTACCAGGGATGGAACCCAACTAGGTGTATGCTAGGCATGTGCACTGACCACTGTACTATTTTCCAGCTCTTTTGGGTGATTTTTAACACATTTGAGACCTGGTATTAACCACGTGCTGTGGCTTTTTTCTGGCAACTAAATTCAGCTTGACATGCTAGAACATTAGCCTAATGACTTTAAAGCATCAAAACCTCGGTTTTCTTTTCTTTCTTTTTTGTTTTTGTTTTTTCTTTCTTTTGGTTTTCAAGCCACACCAAGCTATCTCAGTGCTTATTCCTGGCTCTGTGCTCAGAAATCACTCCTGGGGCTGGAGCAATAGCACAGCAGGGAGGCCGTTTGCCTCGCACACGGCCGACTCGGGTTTGATTCCCAGCATCCCATATGTTCCCCTGAGTACCGCCAGGGTAATTCCTGAGTGCAGAGCCAGGAGTGACCCCTGTGCATCGTCAGGTGTGACCCCCCAAAAAAGCAAAAAAAAAATCAATCCTGGCAGGACTCAAGTTCCAGAGATTGAACCCAGATCTGCTACGTGTAAGGCTATCTCTCTGGCCCCAGAAATGATTGTTAAGAAATAACTAGAAGTTGTTCCTAAACTAGAACATAAAGAGACAGACTGGCTAATAAAAAGCAAGGCCTTTAGAAAGGACTATAGAACAAAAGAAACCAAAGAAGACACTTGCTACCTTGCCAACATGGTGATGGTCTTTAGGACAACAAGCTGACTTTTGTAAATGTTCACAGGAAGTCATCAAATGTTCAAATTTGATGAACACATTTGATCAAAACATCAAATCATCAACTGATGTCCTGACAAGTTTGATTTAGTACAACAAAATAAAAAAGAGCATCTAAGGGCACAGAGAGATAGTACAGGGACAAGGGGCTTGCTTGAATGTGGCTGTCCCCAGTTTGATACCTGACACTGCCAGGAGTGATCCCTGGACACAGAGCCAAGAATAACCCTTGAGTACTGCCAGATTTGGCCCCATCCACCTCACACTCCAAGAGATTAGTGCATCCAAGCATGCATGCAGCACAGCCTATGTCATAAAAATATAAGAACCTAGTCAAAGAAATATATATATATATATTTATTTATTAAAGGTCCTAAAACCATTAATGCCTTTACACTGCTTTATAATTAAAACATGTAATAAAAAATGCTTGACTTATGGGCCAGTGGGTAGGGACTTGTGTGCAGCTGACCAAGGTTTAATCCCTGGCATCCCATATGGTCCTCTGAGCACTGCCCGGAGTAATTTCTGAGTGCAGAGCCAGGAGTAATTCCTGAGCATCACCAGGTGGGACACCTGAAGTCAAAAATAAATAAGTAAACAAATAAAATACTAATAATAAATAATAAATATAATAATAAATAATAAAAATAAAATAATAACAATGGGGAAAAAAACACCTGGATAATCTCTGAACTATTTTATCTCAGAATTCCAGGAAGGACTCCTGCCTCTTCAGATAGGAGAGGAAAAATAGGCAGAAATTGACTCTCGACCCACTTACACCCAGTGGAGAAAGATAAAGTGTGAAAACCAAGGCACAGCCACTCAGAAGGTCAAAAGACCTTAAGGGAGAAAAACTGCTTGGTCTGCCAACAGGACACAAAGGAAGGTGTTCTGTGGGCAAACATGACTGGGAGAGGCATGATCTGAGGGGTAAGCCAAATTTGAGACTCCAAATACACTCACCAGTTAGGGTGCTTCTCTTGCTTCATTACCGCGAAATAGCCTCTAGAGTTGAGGAACAGGGTCTCCCATTGAAGCAAAGTCTTATTCCTAGGCACAGTGGAATCCTAAGCCTGAAACTCTGAAAGCAGAACTCAATTGCTCCGAGCCCTGGAACTTCTATTCCGGAAGCTGCGCTGTTAGCTGAAGGGTAGCCTTGTCACTCTGAGCTCATGACTGTCTGCACGGTGACCAGCTTCTTCATTCTCCTGTGGCAGCAGTGGCCAAGTCTTAGGTTGGGTCTGCGTCGGAGAGGAAGTGATGAACAAGCCCCAAGGTCAGGGAGCTGCACGAAGAAGACCACTTGTTCTAAGTCGAAGGAGATGACTGGGGTCTTCTGAACTGCTTACGTGCTTCTTTGACACATCCCTGGGTCGGTAATGTAAGGCACTGAATATAATAAATTCAGATCTCAACGTTAAGACACAATCGTAATTTTGTATTCAGGCCATGGTCCAATATGAATAGACTGGAGTGAGATGGGGGAAAATTTTCTTCCAAGTGGTCTTTTAGGAACCTGAAGCATTTTCTCTCTGGTGGCTCCAGAATCTTCACGGGCTTTGGAACCTGTCAGTGCTTGGTCTGTGTCTGATGGAAGAAAATAGAGTCGGGGCAGACCTCCGGAGAGCCATTTCTGGGTGAGAGTTGGAGGTAGGTACATGCCTTCTGCTATTTTCCCTTTGTGAGAATTGGTCCCCAAGTCCTTTTTGATAGCGAAGTCACTGATAATGTCCTTCAGAGTATGTAAAAAAGAGAAACAAGTAGTGAAACAGGTAGCCAGTCTTCCGTGGGAGAAGAGAGCATACACTGCAGTAGCAGTGAGAAGGGGGCTATCTCCCTGGTTTAGGTCAGGAATGGACTTCTCGAGGAAAGGGCTCTTGCTTTGCATGTGAGAGCCCTGAATTCAATCCATGGCACCACAAAAAGAGTTGGTCAAATGGTTCTTCAGGATTTTTTTTTTTTGTTTTCTTCTGTTTTGTTTTTACTTTGCTCGGGCTACTCCTGAGCAGGGTGCTCCCAGAGGAGCCTGGGACTGAGTGGTACAGACAAAAACCAGACCCTACCTGCCAAGTATGCACTACAACCCTTTGACTCATTTCCTTGGTCTAAAATATTCTCCCTTTTGGGGGGCTGGAGTGGGTAGGGCGTTTACCTTGTATGCGGCTGACCTGGGTTCGATTCCTAGCATCCTATATGGTCCCCTGAACACCTCCAGCAGTAATTCCTGAGTGCAAAGACAAAAAAAGCCAAGGGGTGTGACCCAAAAAGCAAAAGCAAAAAAAAAAAAAAAACCCATCAAAATATTCTCCCTTTTTAAGAGTTAATTTGTGCGGGCCTGTGGATTTGTGGGTCAAACTGAAGTCATTGCCTTGCTCTGATATGGACCTGGGTCCCCTTCTCTACTTGCACCATGGCAGGATCACCCCCAAACACATCTAGTACTTGGACACATACTTCAATGAGTATGATGAGTCCTGGCAAGGCAGGTAACCCAGAGAACTTTCCAAACAAGAACCCAAAACTCAGCTGGTATCTAAAGAGGAATGGAGGAGAGTTGATGTCCAGGAGAGTAGGGGGGCTCCGGGACCAGAACCACAGGTGACGGCCTCTTCCAAAGCCCAACAAAGGGGCAGTCTAGATGGGGATGCCAAGGAACTCTTTTCTCAGACTTAATGTATCAGCATATATAAGTTAGTATTCAGTGAATACTTGAAAAATAGGAAAATTGTTCATCAGACCTGTACATGAAACTGCATTTCTCACAGCCACAGAGCTCAGTTAAATGTAACTGCAAGCAGGTTACTGTAGATATTTAAGTATAGCACCTAAGGCGCTTTGCCCACCATGCCGCTGTCACTAGTTAGATCCTTAGCACTGCATCTGGTCTCATGAGCACCACCAGGAGTGACTCCTGAGCACAGTCTGGACTAACCCCTGAGTGCTGCTGGGTGTACCTGACCCTTTCCTCTCCCCTCCACCCCACCCCGCAGGGGGGAAAAAAGTAAATTTAAGACAAAATGACTTCTAGTCACTTTTTCTCTTAGTGTAGTGCCTTTTTAACTTTACCTGTTACTTTGTTAAATAATGCCTGTATGTTGCATTTTTATTTATTTATTTATTTTTTATTAGTGAAATAAAATAACTGTACCATGGGGTACAGTTATAGACTTACAAATTTTTGTGCTTGGGTTTCAGTTATACAATGATCAAGTACTCATCCCTCCACCAGCGCCCATCCTCCACCACCACGGGTCCCAGCATCCCTCCCACCCCCACCCCCCATTCCACCCTGCCTCTGTGGCAGGGCATTCCCCCTTGTTCTCTCTCTCTTCTCTTGGGTCCTGTATTTTGCAAGAGAGGCATTGAGTGGCAATCATGTTTGGTCTATTCAGCATGCTTCTCCCACCCTGGGAGGATCCTCACAACAGCCTTTATTTGGTGCTCTCTTCTCTCTCTGAGCTTCCTTTTCCCCTAGCACATGTGGCTGGCCTCCAAGTCATGGAGCAAAATTCCTGGTACTAATCTCAGCCACTCCTGGGTGTTAGTCTCCCGTTTTGTTGCTTTATGCTCCCCAGATGAATGCAATCTTTCTGTGTCTATCCCGCTCTTTCTGACTCATTTCGCTTATGTATGTTGCGTTTTTAAAAAATAAATTTATTTATAGGAGAGACAGAGATAATCATTTGTTTATTTGTGTATTCATTGTTCTATTCAGCCAACCAATAAAAATATCTTGTGGTTTGACTCTGCTGGGTATGTTCAGTTGAATGGTTTTTTGGTTTGTTATATTTTGACTTTTGGGCCACAGCCAGTGGTGGTCAGGACATAACTGCACTAAGGGATCATTCCTGGGCGCACTCAGGAGACTACATGGAGTGTGCAAAGTAAGTGCCCTACCTGCTGTACTAAGGCCCCTAGCTGAATGCATTTAACAAATTTTAAAGCAACACTGTTTGTTGCAAAAAGAGTATTTTGGACATTAAGACTAGAACAATGAACAAAGTCAGACAATCCCACTGACATCTAGTCATTCTTAAGCTGGTGGGAATGTACATGAATGAAAAAAAAAGAACTAATGAAAGGTGGCGGTAAGTATTGTAATAGAGGTACTCTGGGACCCCAAAGGAAAGCCCATCTGAATTTGCTGAGGTGCAGGTAGTACTGATTGAGTTTTTGTTTGTGTATACCAAATACTGGGCAAGCACTTTACATACACATGTTAATTTCACAAGTACCCAGTAAAGTTATTTTTATCAACTTTTTGATAAGGAGACTAGACAGAGAAGAGTTAAATAATTCCCTTCAAGTCAACTTATACGAGATGAAAACCATGTTTAAACTTGAGCCAAGCACATTATAAAGCCTGTACTCTTCCCTCTCTATGTCATACTGCCTTTCACCAGGCAGAAGAGGACATTGGAAGTGTAACTTGTGGTTGTTTGATTGACTGCTTTTCTTCTTTCTTTCTGGCGCTGGGTTGGAGTGATAGCACAGCGGTAGGGCGTTTGCCTTGCATGCGGCCGGCCTGGCTGAGCTGGGTTCGATTCCTTCGCCCCTCTCAGAGAGCCCGGCAAGCTACCGAGAGTATCTCGCCCGCACAGCAAAGCCTGGCAAGCTACCTGTGACGTATTCAATATGCCAAACACAGTAACAACAAGTCTCACGATGGAGACATTACTGGGCTCGCTCGAGCAAATCGATGAACAACAGGAGGACATGACAGTTTCTGGTGCTAGACGCCTAACCCAGGACTCCTCCACTCCAAAGCTTTATCTCTGGTCTCAAGGAAGGATTCGAATGCAATACAGGAGCTAGATGAGTATATAAGGGACCAAGAACCAAGAGCCTTGTCGATGCTCTGTACAGAAGAATGAGGAATGAAAGGGAGGCTAGTATTTAGGGATCTTCTAAGCTAAGGACAGACTAAAACTAAATTGTTGCAACACACAACCCCCAAACCTCCATGGATTAACAAAAAATCATTTCTCAGTTACACACTGTCCCAGGAAGGCAGGCTGTGGGCTTTGCTCAACATTGTCACTCACCACGAGGTCTCCCAAGTCAGAATGGAGAGAGAAGGAAATTGCATGAATCACACACTGGCTTAGCCTGGAAAAGATGTTGTTCATCTACACTGACAGCCCACAACAGGCCGCTCCAAGTGTTTGGGTGCTGGAGGGCAGGGCATGCCTTGCATGTGGCTGACTCAGTTTCGGTCCCTAGGCACCACCTACGGTTCCCTGAGCACTGCCAGAAAGGATCGATCTCTGAACACAGAACCAGGAGCAGGCCTTGAGAATTACTGCACTGGGCCCAACCTCCACCCCTCAATAAATAATTCTTTTGTCTATATTGGGATTAATCTCTTAAGAGTTTTTAGAGTGGCATGCTTTTTCATTTCCCAAACTGTGTCAAATCGTAACCATTTTTTGTTGTTTTGTTTTTGTTTTGGGGGCCAGACCTGGTGATGCTCAGGGGTTCCTTTTGGCTCTGTGCTCAGGCATCACTCCTGACCATGCTCAGGAGAAAGCCGGGGCCTCCCACCATCATGAATGCCAGCCCTTTGAGCTTTCTTCCAAGGGGTTATGAAGGTCTCTTAGATCTTCATCTTAGCTTAACAACAACAACAAAAGAAATAAGACAATTTTGGGTACTCATTCTTGGTCTCCGCATATTTCTATCTTTCTGATGAAGAGGAAAATTTGCAAGTTGAAATAATCTAACCAAGGTATCAAGCTGTGAACTCAACCCAGGCCTTAGTACTTTCCTGGTTTACCTGTTTAGTACTTATTTGGGGGAAAAAATAGCAGAATAACCAATAGCGTGTGTGTGCGCATGCGCTTGTGCCTGTGTGTGCCTGTGTGTGTGCGTGTGTGTGTGCGTGTGTGTGTGTGGGGGGGGGCAGGCTTTTATTCTATGGAAATCTGAGCCAGCAAGCAAAATTTTCAAAGAAATGCTCTTTATACTGCCAATCCACTCATGTAAGAAATGTTCTCGCTGTATGCCCTTGGGCATACGTTTTTTAATTTCCTGAACCATGGCAATGGTGGGTGGGCTGGACACATTAGCAAGTCATAACGTGAAGTCAGTTGTAACAGGCATTTATTTGCCATCAGTTTCTGAGTGTTAGAGCTGGCTCAGTCTACTCATGGTTGTTAGAGCTAGCAACTGGTGTAAAGGCCCCTGTGATTACACTATACGAATCACTTAAAGACAAAATGAGGGCCAGAATGACAGTACAACAGGTAGGGCACTTGCCTTGCACAAGGCCAACCCAAGTTTGATCTTTAAGCTCTGACACCACATTTGGTCCTCTGTGCCTGCCAGGAATGATCCCTGAGCGTAGAGAAAGCCTTAGCATCACCAGGTGTGGCCCCCAAACAAACAAAGGACAAAATGATTGTAATTTCTGTAGGATAACATTGGTTTGTCCTTTCTGCCTTGCAACAGGGAGCTTAGGGATATTGGGTTACTCCCATCACAGTGCTCCCATTCCTCTGTGTTTATTTGTAACCTCTTTCTTTGTGCTCTACTTCCCCAACTGGTCAATTACCTTTATCTTCTAATCAGACTCTGTTAACTTATAAATGTTGCTTTTCTCTTCTCCTTAAATCCTCTGCATAGTTAATTCAGAGCAATGTCCTTTTTGTATAGACACAGGAAGACAGTTAATGCTATGCTTTTGTAATTTGGGAGGTAACTGACTCCAGATGATATTCACTCCTGGGCATCTGTGTTCTTGACTTAAGCCTCAGTTGCTCTTACTTCCTTACTTCCTAGCACCCCAAAGCAGGGTCCCGATGATGGGTTGGATGGACCCAGGGCAAGCTGTGAGCTACCCTGGCATCAAAATGGGTCTGGCCAAAGTGCCATAATACTTAACTACAAGTTAAGAGCATGGTCATGGACAAATTCTGTCATGATCCAAAAAGTAACAGCTAAATTAGGACCCTGCTAGGGTTAGGAAAGATTAATCTGGCCTGAGCACTATTGTCTGAGATCTATAGCGAAAATTCCCAGGGGAGCAATCCTATAAGCTTAATGTATCTCTTACTGTGTCCATATAAAATAACTAATATTAAGAAGTAGAATTAAGATGTTAATTAAATTATTGGACTAAGGAAAGGAGAAAAACCCCTAGATGGTATTTTGCCCTTGAGCCTGATCAAGAAGGGCTTTGATATGTTGATTGTGCTACCTAACAGGATGTGATGGCTACTCCCTATGCGGGGAGTTGGGGAGAGACCAGAGAGACCAAGGTGGTGAGTCCGAGCGCAGAGGTGAGCAGGAGAGACAGGAGGAGATGGGAATGAGGGGCAGTTTGAGACTAGAAAGGGGAGCTTAGTGAGATTAGAACAGGCATGTGGGGAGAATGTAATAAACGGCTACTGATCACCAACCAGCCTAGCGCTCATTTCCTCCTTAGTCCGCCCATGGCATCAGCCATCCCGGATGGGGAAGTGACCCACTGAATGCAGGCAGCAAGAGAGCATGGTGGTTACACAATTTCTTATTTATAATTGTCCTCTTATACCAAGTGTTTTCAATGGAAGATTCAATTTTGTCATGGAGAATACAAATCTTAATAGACTTAAATTTTTTTTTGTGGATGTTTTTATGGGGGACACACCCAGTGATGCTCAGGGGTCACTCATGGCTCTGCATACAGAAATTATTCCTGGCAGTGCTCAGGTCCCCTGGGATGCTGGCGATCAAACCTGGACTGGCAGCATGTAAGGCAAGCAAGCTCCTAGATGCTATACTCCCTACCTGGATGATAGACTTTATTTTTTTTAAAGAATAGTTTGGTTGGGGGCTGGAGCAGTAGCACAGCGGGTAGGGTGTTTGCCTTGCATGCAGCCAACCCAGGTTCGATTCCCAGCAGCCCATATGATCCCTCGAGCACCGCCACAAGTAATTCCTGAGTGCAGAGCCAGGAGTAACCCCTGTGCATCACTGGGCGTGACCCAAAAAGAAAAAAAAAAGAATAGTTTGGGTGCTACATGCAAAAAAAGGGGGGTGGCTCAGACCTCTACCTATCACCATGCACAAAAGTTAGATCAGAATGGATCAAAGAACTCAACATCAGACCATATTCCATAAGATACATTAAAGAAAAGGTCAGTGAAACCTTCCACAATATCGAAGCTAAATGTATCTTCAAAGATGAAACAACACTGACCAAGCAAATGGAAGCAAAAGTAAACAAATGAGACTATCTTAAACTAAGAAGCTTCAGCACCTCGAAAGAAACAGTGACCAGGATACAAAGACAGCCTATGGAATGGGAAAGGATATTCACCCAATACCTTCTGACAAGGGGTTCATATCAAAGATACACAAGGCACTGGTTGAACTTTACAAGAAAAAAAATTAACTCCCATAATAAAATGGGGGTATGAAATAAACAGAAACTTTCTCAAAGAAATTCCAATGGCCAAAAGGCACGTGAAAAAATGCTCTTTATCACTAATCATCAGGGAGATGCAGATCAAAACAACAATGAGATATCATCTCACACTACAGAGACTGGCACACATTCAAAAGAACAAAAGCAACCAATGTTGGCATGGATATGGGGAGAAAGGGAGTCTCACTTTTGGTGGGAATGCCAACTGGTTCAGCCCTTTTAAAAAACAATATGGACATTTCTCAAAAAACTAGAAATTGAGTTCCCATTTGACCCAGCAATACCACTTCCGGAAATATACCCTGGGACCCCCAAAACATACCACAGAAACACCAACTGCACTCCTATGTTCATGTAGCACTATTCACCATAGCCAGAATCTGGAAACAACCAAGTGCTCAAGAATAAACGAACGGATAAAGAAACTATGACACATCTACAGAATGGAATGCTATGCAGCTGTCAGGAAAAATGAAGTCATGTAATTTGCCTATAAATGGATGCACATGGAGAGTATCATGCTGAGTGAAATGAATCAGAAGGAGAGGAACAGCTATAGAATGGCTGCAGTCATTTGTGGTATATAAAAATAATATATAGTAGAAGACTTTATAGACTATACAGGGAAATCAGGGGTTAGGAGGACTGGTCAATGGTTGGAATTAATCACAAGTGTGTATGGGGCTGAGGGTAGGAAAGATAGAGAAGAGAACAGTGTGACAATTGTGACAATAATATCTGGGAATGATCATGTTGAACAAGATCTGAGGGTTAAAAGTAGGTAAAGGGGTATTCTTGATAACCTTTCAGTATCGATATCACAAACCACAATGCCGAAAAAGTGGGATGGGAGAGAGGGAAGAAGAAGGAGGAGAAGGAGAGAAGGAGGGAGAAGGAGGAGGAGGAGGAGGAGGAGGAGGAGGAAGAAGAGGAGTAGGAGGAGGAGGAGGAGGAGGAGGAGAAGAAGAAGAAGAAGAAGAAGAAGAAGAAGAAGAAGAAGAAGAAGAAGAAGAAGAAGAAGAAGAAGAAGAAGAAGAAGAAGAAGAAGAAGAAGAAGAGGAACAACAACAACCACCACCACCACCACCATAGAGGCAGGCAGGGGATAGGTGGGGGTGATGGGAGGGAGCCCGGGTACACTGGTGCTGGGAAATGTACACTGCTAGAGGGATAGTCGTTGGAATACTGTATGACTGAAATCCAATCATGAGCAGCTTTCTAAGGGTCTGTCTCACAGTGATTCCATTAAAAAAAAATGTAAAAAAGAATACTTTTGGTTCAATGCAAAACAGAGTGGAAAGCTGAGTTTCCATATACTTTCTACCTCACGATGCATACAGTTTCCCCATGATCAAAATGTTCCACACAGAGCATGTGGTGCAATTGAAAAGCTACATCAAAACATCATTATCTACCAAAGAACAGATTTTTTGCATTTCTTTCCTCAAAAGACATAGTTGTTTGATTCCAATGACTCACCTACAACTGATGAACACATTGTGAGTGCTCTACTCTGTGTTAGAAATTGTAGAATTTAGTTAGACCCACATATTTTCAGTAGGTATTCAGAGTATTTCAGAAGATTTTTATCCAGGTGTATAGGCAAGTGCTTTACTGCTGAGTTATTTCTCTTACATCTATATAAAAAATATATGTACATAAGATCTCACCAGTGGTGTTTGGGGGGTCTGCAGGTGAATCCTAGCAATGCTTGGAACCAACAGAATACACCCAAAGCTTCTTTGGCAAAAAAGTGATTTATAAAATAATATACAAAGTAATAATTAAAAAACAAATGACAGTAATTTTGGTGACTTCCCCACTCCACTTCTGGTTATTTCTCAATGAACATTAACAATTCACAAGGGTCAGAAAAGGATCAATTTGACAGAGCAGCCCAAAAGTAAGATCTGTGTGCAGTCTGACTAGTCCTGACAAACTCTGAGCTATTCTTTTCGTCAGTGTTCTTAGGTAGCAGTGAGAGGCAGTGGTTTCTGGAAGAGAGGGAACTTCAATCTGGGCTGGGAGGCAGCATGAGTAATTCAGGTAGTGAAACAAGTGAAAAGAGGACATTGCAGACAGGGAGCCTGGGCTCACCAGCAGGCACAAGCTGGTAGGAACAGGGCGCTGGTCATACACTCCCTAGCAGCATGTCCTGGGAGGCTTGTGAGGCTGAAGGGCCAGACAAGGGCCCCTCAGCTGCACCTCTGCTAAGTCCATCACATGTTGAGATCTTTTCTCCACAGGACCCTTTATGTTGCTTGGTTTTGTTTTGTTTTGGTTTGGTTTGGTTTTGCTTTTTGGGTCACACCCGGAGATGCACAGGGGTTATTCCTGGCTCTGCACTCAGGAATTACCCCTGGTGGTGCTCAGGGGACTGTATGGGATGCTGGGAATCGAACCCAGGTTGGCCACGTGCATGGCAAATGCCCTATCTGCTGTGCTATCGCTCCAGTCTCCCCTTTGTGTTTTTGCATATCTTGACAATGATTGCATTATTCTCCGATCTACCTTCTCTCTCTCTCTCTCTCGCTCTCTCTCTCTGTCTCCTCTCTCCTCTCTCTCCTCTCTCTCTCTCCCTCTCTCCTCTCTTTCTCTCCTCTCTCCTCTCTCTCCTCTCTCCTCTCTCGTCTCTCTCTTCTCTCTCTCTCCTCTCTCCTCTCTCTCCTCTCTCTCTTCTCTCTCTCTCCTCTCTCTCTCTCTCTCTCTCTCCCACACACAAACAGTTAAAACTATTATGGGAAGGGGGCTGGAGCGATAGCACAGTGGGTAGGGCATTTGCCTTGCACGCGGCCGACCCGGGTTCAATTCCCAGCATCCCATATGGTCCCCTGAGCACTGCCAGGAGTAATTCCTGAGTGCAGAGCCAGGAGTAACCCCTGTGCATTGCTGGGTGTGAACCTAGAAGCAAAAAAAAGAAGAAGAAAAAAATATTATGGGAAGGAGGAAGGGTAGAAAGACAGTACATTGGGTAGGGTGCTTACCTTGCATGCAGCTGACCCAGGTTCAGACCCTGGCATCCTATATGGTCCACTGAGCCCCACCAGGAGTAATTTCTGAGCACAGAGCCAGGAGTAATTTAGCATTGCTCTGGTTGTAGCCTACAAACAAACACATTTAAAACTATTATTTATTTGGGGCTGGGGTGGGGTGTTGGGTCACACCTGGCAATTTACAGGCATTATTACTGGCTCTGTGCTTATGAGTGCCTCCTGCAGTACTTGTGGCACCATTTGGGATGCCAGGGATTGAACAGGGGCTGGACCCAGGCAAGGCAAGTACTAAGTCTCTAGCCCCTAAAAATAGCTCTTTATCTTTTTTATAATTTATAAAGTATACACAAGTAATAACTATTTTCCAACTCATGTGCATCTATTCCTGTTGATCTTTTCAAGGGCACTTCAAAGATCATGATAGTATCCTTCTGGGTCTGAGGGCAGGTATGCTAGCTGTCCATTTTCAAAGACTAGAGCAGGTAGTAGACCCCCGTCGCTGCCCTCTCACCCCTTTTGAGGTTAAGATCATCAAAAAGAAGTTCAGCCAGCACCAAGCTCACTGATATATAAAAATGAAACATGGCAGGCTGAAGCCCAGACACCCTGGCAATGGGGAGTGGGGTCAATTCAAGTGCCATCATTGGTTATGGCTATCATAGGAAAGGAAAGAACCTGCTTTCAGTGATTTCTATGTCTAAAAGCTGAGAGTCTTGCTGGTGTGCCCTCAAAGACTGCTGAGGCTGTTCTCTGCATTGCTCTCAAGAACTGCAAATTCCTGCTTGGAAAGAGCAGCCCCACTGATGTTGAATCACCAGCATCCATGCCACCCTGCCAGGGAAAATGGTGAATAGACAGTTCCTTATATGAGTTTCATGTGTATTCAATAAAACCAAAAGAACTCGGCGAAGACAACCAAAAGAATTCAGCTTCCCTAAACTCAAAGATCTTTATGATCAGGTGTTAGTTGGAGCTAGTTACACTGTCTTGCAAAAAATGGGTCTTTGAAGAAATGAGTTAAGTCATGCAGTTCCTCCTACATTGCTGGAACTGTGTGTAATGGTTTGTCTCTAACACAGGAAGTCTCTTGTCTTCCCCCAACAGTCATGGAACTGGGACAGGTTAATGTGCTCATCTGAAAGTAGGGTGAGACCCTGAGAGATAGCACAGTGGGTAGGGTGTTTCCCTTGCCCCCTTGTGATCCCTTGTGATCAACATGGATTCAATTACCAGCACCACATATGGTCTCCCAAGCCTGTCAGGACTGATCCCTGAGCACAGAGCCTGGAGTAAGCCCTTGTGAGCTCTGGGTGTGGCTCCCCAACCCAAAACAATTTAAAAAAATGAATAAGTAGACAGTTCTTCGTGTCAGGAAAGGAGGTTCTCTTTTTTGATGGACATACTCTTCTGTAACTTCCTGGAATGGAGTGTTTTAAACAGTAATAGTGGGAGTATCACTTCCTGGCCAAAAAATCAAAGGGTGGTGATAAGCCTAGGAAAGCGGGTATCTGCTTTGGAATCCACCCAGAAAGGGAGAGGAGGCGGGCCTGGGAGCATGACCAGTGACCCATTCTAGGGTGAAGAAAGCGAAATTACACATGTGTGGAGAAGGAACCCTAAGGCTCTGGACGCAGAAACAGAATCATCTTAACCGACAGGCTCCAAGAGACTCTGAGTGTTAAATAGACAGGGAGTCTGTGAGAAAATGAGATGAGAATGTCTTGCAATAAAGAGCTCAGGAAGTATGACAATGAGGATTTACTCAATGAGGAAGTAAGGAAACCTAGCAGCAAGGCACTTAATAGTCTTGGCCTGGCAGTGTGGCAAGTTCTTAGAACAATTTATTAAAACCAACAGGGCCCTCTAGTCTTCTCTGACAAAGTAGATATAAATGAGTATTTTTAATACATAGTTTAACAAAAATTTGCTTATAGACACCTAATAAGTGACAGCACAACATCAGGTGCTTTACACGTGTGGCATGCCTGAGATTGTTTTGGGGGGCCACCTCCCAGGACTGCTTAGGGCTTACTCCCGGCTCTATACTCAGGAATCACTTCTTTTTTTTTTTTTTTTTGCTTTTTGGGTCACACCCGGCGATGCTCGGGGGTTACTCCTGGCTCATGCACTCAGGAATTACTCCTGGCGGTGCTCAGGGGACCATATGGGATGCTGGGAATCGAACCCGGGTAGGCCATGTTGGCTGCGTGCAAGGCAAACCCCCTACCCGCTGTGCTATCGCTCCAGCCCCCAGGGATCACTTCTGACAGGCTCAGGGAACCATATGGGGTGCTGGGGATCAAACCTGGATCTATTACATACAAGGGAAGTATTCCGCCCACTGCACTTTCTCTCCACCCCCAAAGTCACATGTTTAAATTAGTATTCGCATTTATGGTTTTGAGGCATACGGTTAGCTCATCTCACCACCACTAAAGTACCCAAGATGCTCCACCAAAATCTTAAACGTTACTTCTAGTCCGCCTCATCATTCCCCAACCCAACACTCACTCCCTGCCTTTTTTAGCATTCTTAGTTTTGTAATTCCAAAAGTAGCATTGTAACACATTAATGCTGGTCCTGCGATTTGTGTTAATTAAAGTACGTTTGTGTTAATTAAAGCACATTTGCGTTAATTGAGCCACCGGTGGTGCGCACTGGCGTCAGCGTGTTAAATGTCTTTCCAGTGAGGGTAGACAGCACACATGGGATGCACGCTGGGAAAAAAAGCTCATTGCGGGACATTGAAGCTGATCAATGTAATTTGGGCCGGGAATCCTGGGTCCTCAGGTGTGTGGAACCTTGTCTAAGCAGAATAAGGCCTGGAGTGGGCATTTGCCTCTCAGACCTCTTGCTCCCACAGGAAGGAGATAGCCTTTGAGGGCCAGGGCAGAGCATTCTAAAGTGTGGGAACCAGCACAGAAGCTTCTCTTGCTCAAATCTGCAGAATACTACTGGCCTTGCAGGTGAGTGATTCCACTCACTTTGTGTGCAAAGCCGGGGCCAGGGATCTATTAGAGAGAGCCCGGAAAGGAACTGTCTCCTGCTCTGCCCGCTGAGAGGCAGCTGCTGCTATGTCAGTCCCATCAGAAACCCTGGATCCAAGTCCTGTGAGAAAGAGGGTACATATCGCTGGTTCTCTCTTCTATGCATCTCCTTCCCCCAAAGAAAGAAATGGTTCCTACAGGCTTTATTTCCACCTTGGTGTCTCCTGTCACTTGGGCAATTCAGCTGTCTTGCTGCAAGCTTGGAAGGAAGGCTGTGTTTCCCTGGAGCCCTGCAGCACAAAAGCTGAGGAACCACGCCCTGAGCCCGCCTTGGCCACTTTCCATGCAGGGGGAGGCAAAAATACCTGCCGCAGCCTGAGCGAGACACAGAGACACAGACGAACAGCTCCAACCGTCACCCCACCTCATTCAGAGGATCTCATTAGTCTCTTTACTACAGTCCCATGGAGGAAATGAAACTGGTGTTCAGAAAGATTAAACAACTTGCTGAAGGCCATAAAAGAAGAACAAACGTTCAGTCTCACTTCAAGGTCCAACCTCTCTTTAACTTCCGTGCTCACATCTGCCACCCCTCAGAGCTTTAAAGGAATTAAGGAATAAATGTGGGAAGTTGATAACTTGGAAGGAAGGGCTCAAGGAAAATGTTGCTTCAGATTACAGTCTTCCCTTCAAGGCAGTTATCCTTCCTGCCAAGATGATAACCTTGAGCAACAATTCCAGCCATGAGGATGGACCCAGTGTGCTACAAGGACAACAGAGAGAGAAAGAACTAGCAACTGTTTAAGGATACATTTGTGCTATGTAGTAACATTTTATCAAAATGTGGGCCATTGGGGCCAGATGTGGCTCTGTGATAAAGTGCATGCCTTGCATGCATCAGATCTAAATTCAATCCCCAGCACTAACCATCATCATCATCATCAGCTGGATGACATCTGGGAATTGGTCAGCGCATTTACGTTGTTTTTGTCTCCCAAAGCCTCTAAGATGTTCAGTGAAAAAAGTCAGCCATTGTTTGCCTTGCATGCGGTCTACTGGAGTTCTATCTCTGGCATCCCATATGGTCCCCCAAGAGCAGGCAGGAGTAATTCCTGAGTGCAGAGCCGGGAGTAAGCCCTGAGCATTTCCGGGTGTGATCCCAAAAGTCAAAAAAAGAAAAAGAAGGGGCTGGAGAGAGAGCACAGCGGGTAGGGCGTTTGCCTTGCACGCGGCCGACCCGGGTTCGATTCCCAGCATCCCATATGGTCCCCTGAGCACTGCCAGGAGTAATTCTTGAGTGCAGAGCCAGGAGTAACCCCTGTGCATCGCTGGGTGTGACCCAAAAAGCAAAAAAAAAGAAAAGAGAAAAAGGAAGGAAGGATGGAAGGAAGCTATTGTCAATAATATAATTAGCTGAACAGCACTTGTAAATAAAATAGGGTTGAAGGAGAGGGTGGGATTCAGTGGAATAAGACATGCCTCTTATAGATGAAGTTCTAGGTTAGCTCTCTGGCAATGCAAAATAAATAAATAAGTAAAATTATAAAATACTCTTTGGAGAGGGTTTTTTTGTTTGTTTGTTTTTTGGCTCTCTGGGTCTCACCTGGCAATGCTCAGGGGTTACTCCTAGCTCTGCACCCAGGAATTACTCCTGGAAGTGCTCGGGGGGGAACCATATGTGATGCCGGGGATCAAACCAGAGTCGGCTGCATGCAAGATTCTACCCACTGTACTTTCACTCCGAATCCTGTTTGGGGAGTTCTTGCCTTTTCTCATTTCCTTCCTTCTAGTATCTTGCTCAAGGCAGATTCTGTCCTCTGAAAGAAAGGGCTGAAAGACCCCACTGTTTTCAGAAGTTCTGTGGACAGTTTTATACTGCTTGTGAGGTTTCAAAACTGCACGGCCAGTGTGAAGAACATGAATTTACTATCAAACTTTAAATTGTGGACAATGTAAAATGGAAAATTTCTCATGTTGATGCCGAAACCTAAATATAATTATGTCCAGATCCCAACTTCCTCACTGACACCTTTAAAAGAGAAGCAAATTGGGTTCCCATGAGATCTCAGCCTCGGGCAGTGTTGGAGAGATCTGGAGCAAAAGTGGTGCCTCAGCGTGAATCTAGCCTGCAAGCAACGGAGCTGAGCTTTTCCTGTGCAGGCACCTGTCAGTCACGATCCTGGACATCTGCAAATGCAGAGCGGCTTCATTGGAAGCAAAGCCACTAGAAACTGTTTGCTGGGGCCCAGAGCCAGGATTAGAGAGATGATGAGTGGTGCGCTCAGAGAATCAACTCGGCCAGAAATTGTTCTTGGCTATATTTTGTAGTTCTCTCCTCGGAGGTGTGACTCTTGGCCAACAACAAAAAGGTTTCAAGCAGCCTGTAGTGATGGAGGAAGAAGTGTTGGGTGATGTTCAGTTGTGAGAAGAGCCCTAACCTATAATAGAACACCCCTAGCCAAGATTCTAAGGAAGTCACACCGACAAGAATAGGCTTCTATTTCCTTGTCCTGTGTGAAAAAATTGCAAATCTTTAGACATCTGATCATGAAGTCTGTGCTGTGTCACCCACATTGACCGTCTCTGGCTCAGACAGTTCTTATCTTGAGATGCGTAGTGGGGTGATGAGATTCAGAATCTTGAAACAAGTATGAGTAACACTGACGCTATATAATTAAAGACTGCTGGATTCCCAGAAAAGAGAAATAGACTCCCTTTAGCTATCCTTTTGCAGGAATCACAGTGCGAGAGGTGAACACGCTTCGTTCAAGTCCATGCATGTTGTCTTGCTAAAAAATGCCAGGCGATAAGCATGTTAGGGCTGAGGGCTGGAGATGGGGGTGCAGGGAGTAGGGGAGCAGATCACAAGACAGTGTGATAAGTACAGTGATGAGGGGTGCTCTTTGAGAGCTTTTTGGGGTGCTCTTAGTAGAAATCTCACAAAATTTCGTTGAATCCAAGATACCACGACTTGTAAAAGTTGCCATTGTTTCACTCAGGATCTAGAAAGAAAATGTCTCAGTTTATGTTTCAACATAAAGTCTAGCCCTTATTTTGTTTAGATTTGTAGATAAGATGGAGTGTGCCTGAGGAAACCAGGCCTTGAGGGAATTTTATTGCGCGTTCTGGCTCCCATCAGTCTGCAGCTCCCATCATTTCTTTCTTGTTCCTTCCCTATAAAACCCTCTTCTTGAGTCTGGGTTTGTGTATGTATTCTTTTGTTTTGTTTTGAGGCCACATCCAGTGCTCAGGACTTACTCCTGGTTCTGTGCTCAGGGATCACTCCCGGTAGGAATCAGGAGATCATATGTGGTGCCAGGGATTAAACCTTGGTTGGCTGCATGCAAGGCAACCAGTGTACTCTCTCTCTGGCCTTTGGGATAATATTTAAAATATCTGTGCACTTATTTTTCATTCAATCCACTGAATAAAGGTATCAAAGTATCATTTTACTGATAGATTAACTGAGATTTAAGGGAGGTTTGCTTGAAATCATGTTACTGCTAAATATTGGGACCAGATTGTAATACAGTTCCATCTGTCTCCAAAGAGAATGTTATTAACCACTGCATCAGTAGGTTATTTGATAAGACCTGTTATGCTGCAAAGAAAAAACAGTTGAGACGTTTCATATTTCTATTTGTCGGTAACATCTTTTCTTATTAAACAGATTGAAGAGAAGAGCAAGTGACCTATCTTAAACTATGACTATATTTCTGATGAAATTATATAACTAGTCTTTATACAGTCTTTGCGAATTATACTGCTGGATAATGGGTTTTAAATTGCACGTCTAAGTAGAATAAGAACTCTATAGTTAGTGGGTTATATTTAAGTGACCACAGAGTAGATAAGATGCACAATTTAAAAGCGCATTTTTTCCAAACCCTTAATTTATGTTGGGATATTCAATTACCATCTTCTATGTGCAGGCATAAATTCGGATCCGGTTGCAATGAAGTCAGTCCCAGAAGTTTGCAGATTCAGAATTATTTATCAGCAGGTGTTACTTAACCCACATTTGACACAACTATTTATGTTCACAGGCAATTTCAGGTTATCTGAATTTAGAAGAGGTTGACTAGTCCTTGGTTACCCTGAGGTAATGGATAGAATTTTAGAATAGAAATATCAGTTTAATTGCATCTTAGTGGGTTTAGTCCAATCCCCTAGAAACTGAATAAGCAGCTCTAAATATTTTTGGCCTCCAAATTTTTAAAATGGTTATTTTTTTTATTCTTTTGTTTTCTTGTTATTTTGTTTTTGTGCTATACCCAGTGATGTTCAGGGGCATTTTTGGCTCTACATTCAGGAATTATCCCTGGCAGCACTTGGGGAACCACATGGCATGCCAGGGATTGAACCCAGGTTGCCTGCATGCAAGGCAAGTGCCTTACTTGCTGTACCATCTCTCAGGCCCTTATTCTTAAACATCAAGGACTCCAAAAAACTTTTTGGAGTATGAATTATATAATTTGTTAGATGGTACATTAGAATAAAAATGGAGACATTTAAAAATATGTTTTTATATTTTTTAAAGTGCTGTAGCACTGTCCTCCCATTGTTCATTGATTTGTTCGAGCAGGCACCAGTAACGTCTCCATTGTGAGACTTGTTGTTACTGTTTTTGGCATATTGAATACGCCTCGGGGAGCTTGCCAGGCTCTGCCGTGCGGGCAGGATACTCTCAATAACTTCCTGGGCTCTCCAAGAGGGATGGAGGAATCAAACCTGGGTAGACCGCGTGCAAGGCCTTACTCGCTGTGCTTCCGCTCCAGCAATATTTTTAAATTTTTTTAAAAAAGAAAAAAACCTCAATTACATGTTGTTATAAATACCAGATTATATGAAAAACAACTATATGTGCGGCCAGAGAGATAGTTCAATGGATTGAATGCAAGCCTGCATGAGGGAAGCCCTGGTTTGATTCCTGATCCCTGGACATTGCATGTTGCCCCAAATCTGCACTTAGAGTGACCTAAGAACACAGCTGGGAGCAGCCCCCAGCTTGCTGAGAGAAGAGTGACATTATTTCACATGGTGCAAATTTCTACAATGACTGCCTAGCAGAAAACAGGTGCATTCTCAAGTCTGCTTCTATATTCAGTCCCTCATGATGCATGTGAAAGGACCTCTGCAAAATACTCCAGGCACTCCTGAGAGAGTCACAGTAAAAAATGAAAACGCAGTGAACGAGGGGACTACAGGAAGGACTCAGATTACAAGTCCAGTGCCTAGCACAGAACCACAGCTAATGTGAGCAAACCCTGGCAAGTACCGCAGCTGAAAGATAAGCACTTGACCTGGAGCGTGATGCTCCACCAAGCTCCACAGCCAAGCTTGTGCATTCTTGGCCAAGGAAACGGTGTAAAGAAGAACACTGCGAGTGAGTGACATCTTGGTATTATAAGGAAATCAGCTTAATTGGAGACTTCCAAGGCACCTGGGCCCCACTCTAAGAACCACTAGCCTAGAGAAATTGGTTATTCGTGGTTCAATATCACACATAAAGAGCTAAAACTGTATCAGATAAGATCGCTTCTTATGACAAATACTCTGAAAACAGTTTTGTGAGCAGACTTCTTTCCTTCCTTCCTTCCTTCCTTCCTTCCTTCCTTCCTTCCTTCCTCTCTCCTCTCTCTCTCTCTCTCTCTCTTTCTCTCTCTCTGGCTACACCCAGCGACGCTCAGGAGTTACTCCTGGTTTGCACTTAGGAGTTAGTCCTGGCAGGGTTCCAGGGACCATATGGGGTGTCAGGGATTGAACCCACGTCAGCCATGTGCAATGTAAGCACCTTACCTACTTATCTCTTTATCCCCCATTTTCCTTTTTTAAAATTGCAGTGATTATCTTTCCCTGAGCCCGCCAGGAGTGATCCCTGAGCTCAGAGCCAGGCGCACCTGAGAACTGTCAGGTATGGCCTCCCCCGCCCCGCAAAAAAAAATTGCAGTGATTTATAATGTATATATAATGAATAAATATAAATACATTTTAAGCATTTTAAATTCATAATTCAGTGGTATAAAGTGCTTATATATATTCAGGGTAAAAGGTATTTGTAACATATATCACATTATTGTGAACCATTACCACCACCCGCTTCTAGAACATTCTTGTCTTCTCAAACTGAAACATAACACTTATTAATTAAACTCCCTATTCCCACTCTCTCTCACTCCTTAGAAAACTTTTCTTTCTGTCTTTAAATTTGACTATTTCTAAGTACTTCCTTGGGGTATATATTTAGACTTGGAATTGCTGGACCATATGCTACTTCTATATTTGATTTTTCTGAGGAACTACCATATAATTTCCCTGAATCAACCTTTTAAACACTATTTCCTGCTAAAAATTAAAAATACGTTGCACATATTACCAACTAGGATAAGAAAGAGTTCATCTGATTTTTTGTCTTGTTTTGTGGTGTGAGAGATGGGATCCAGGGCTCACTCACTCTGGACATGCATGCTTTCACTTAGTTACATTTTTGGCCTTTAAATGCACTTGAACTTGGGCTATCTAAAAGAAATTGGTAGTAGTAGGAAGAGAAACAGCACAGTTAAAGAGTGCCTTCTTCTTTTTTTTTTTTTAAGAGTACCTTCTTAAAAGCAGAGTGTGAAAGTCAAGATTGAGATGTTAACATTGTTTTGATGGTGACAATGTGACTTATTGTCTCATATTTTGAGTCTTTCAAGTTCTGGAACTATTTTTATTCCTATACACAATGTTATTATAGTTTAGTAAACCATTATTTAGCATAGTTTGAAACTTAAAAGAGAATGACTGATAGACATATAGACTTAAAAGAGAATGACATATAGACATACAAATAACTTCATATCCACAACTTTCATCTTGAATTACTTTTATAGCATAAGCACCCAAAATGGCTTGAATGGGCTCAAGAAATAAACATGGTATTTGCAACCGGTGTTGCCAAATCACTTTCCACATTGTAAGATTGTAGGAATTTATCAACATGAGTTGAACATGGATTTCACTACAAACTCGATTTGCTCGAGCGGGCCCAGTAACGTCTCCATTGGAGACTTTGTTGTTACTGTGTCTGGCATATCAAATACTCTCGGTAACTTGCCGGGCTCTCCGAGAGGGGCGGAGGAATCGAACTGGGGTCGGCCATGTTGGCCGCGTGTAAGGCGAACGCCCTACCGCTGTGCTATCGCTCCAGCCCACTTGCTGATTTTTCCCTCTGCGCTAATTTTATATGTATACAATCGTTACTCTAAACTTTAGCATACAGTTTTTAGTTTAGTTTGTTACTCTAAATTTTAGTTTGTGTTCCTTCGACTTACATAAATTATTTCTGAGAACATGCAGTGAACTTTAAGTATGAACATGTGAGTTTGTATGCGCCATAGACCAGCATACAACTTTATTGTGGCAAGTTGGAGACAAAAAAAAAAAAGCCCCAAGAAACTCGACGTCCTCTTTGCTTCATGCTACAAATGCTGTTTTGTTTGCTTGTTTTGTTTTCTGTTTTGCTTTGCATGTATACAATACTTACTCTAATATTTACTTTCTTAAAAAAAAAGAGCTGTTTAAACATAAACTGTAAAATGAGATTCATCAGTTTCTTTAAGAGATAATTCATTGCCTTAATTCTGATTTGAGGGACCTGGAGAGAGAGTCCAGGGGTTAAAACACATACCCTGCATGTGGCCAACTACAATTTGACCTGGGACCCAGAGGGGAGTAGCACTTGGGCACAGAGTCTAAGCACTGAGCACCATGATGTGTGACCCAATCCCAACTCATTAATAATAATAATAATAATAACTTAATATGAAGATTAGCTTTTATTTTCCCAGGGTTTCTTTTTTTTTGTGGGGGGAGGGTTGGAGGTTATAACTAACAGGAATAATCAGTACGAAGTGATATAACTGTAGCACTGTCCTCCCGTTGCTCATCGATTTGCTCAAGTGGGCACCAGTAACGTCTCCATTGTGAGACTTGTTGTTACTGTTTTTGGCATATCAAATATGGCACGGGGAGCATGCCAGGCTCCGCCGTGTGGGCGGGATAATTTCGGTAGCTTGCTGGGCTCTGCAGAGGAATCGAACCCGGGTCGGCCACGTGCAAGACAAACGCCTTACCTGCTGTGCTCAAAAATTTCTTTTCTTTTTTTTGCTTTTTGGGTCACACCCAGCGATGCAAAGGGGTTACTCCTTGCTCTGCACTCAGGAACTACTCCTGGCGGTGCTCTGGGGCCATATGGAATGCTAGGAATCAAACCCGGGTTGGCCGTGCGCAAGGCAAACGCCCTACTCGCTGTGCTATCGCTCCAGCCCCTACTCTCAAAAATTTCTTGATCGCCAGACCCATTTTTCACTTCAACTTATTTATAAATACCAAATTAATAACCTTAGGTGCTTCTACTATCACGTAATTGTTATTTTATTTTCTATTTGTCTCCCCTTTCCCGCTCTTTTTGTTTGTTTGTTTGTTTGTTTGTTTTGTTTTGATACACCTACCTGGCAATTCTCAGGGGTTACTCCTGGCTCCGAACTCAGGAATTATTCCTGTCAGTGCTTGGAGGACCATATGGGATGCTGGGGACTGAACCGCGGTCAGCCACATACAAGGCAAGCACTCTATCTGCTGCGCCTACCTGCTCCAGCCCCTAGAGATGAATTTTTCACAGTGTAAAATTCTTAATGCTGCCTTGGGGAATGTGTTTCTAGTCAATGTCAGATGTAATGTCAAAAGACTAATTCTTCTTGTTTGTTTTTGTTTCAGGGTCACACTTAGCTATAGCTTACTCACCGTACTATCTCACCCTACTCCAAAAGACAAATTATTGTTGCTGTTTTTTTTTTTTCAGTGAAGCAAGAGAGTTTTTATTGAATGAAACTTGCCTAGAAAGATGTGAGAGAAGAGGAAGTACATGTTCAGGTGAGGACGAGGAATTCTCTGGAGTGGAGAAAAGCAAACAAATATAGAGACAGGCAAGCAAGTTATGTGTTCAAGAGGGACATGGGCTTGAAGAACAAGCCTCAAAAGACAAATTCTTGCCTCTGCAAATATTTGAATGTCATATGATGGATCAAAAATATTTGGTGTTCTTAACATAATGCCCAGACTTGTCTGACTAGTATCCCGAACTCTTAAAAATGAAAATTATACATGCACACAGTCATAATTAAGCTGGAAAGTAGGGGCTGACTAAAAAAGATGGGTCAGGTTTTAATTTAGATTTCACTGTAATAAATTTTAGTGTGAACACCTGAAGTTAGGTGAAATTCCTTGTATTCATTAGGTATAAATGACTTCAAGCGTTAAACATCATAAACTTGGTCTGAAGTGAGTCTGTCCTATCACCTCTGACTTTTTATGACCTTTCAACTTCTTTCTTGAATTAAAGGGTTTGAAGAAAGATACAATACTTATTACTGTAAACCTGTATTTCTGTGGTGGTAACGGGCATATTAGCAGTTCTAAGGCTTACCTCAACTTGAAGTACCTTATCATTTGATATCTCATTTCAAACATGTTATTTTCTACTTGCTTCTGCCATTAGCATTTTCTTTGTCTGAGGTCAGGTGAGTTACTTCATGGTGAACAGAGTTGCCCAAATGAATTTCAGTCATTTTTATGCTAAGCACAGAACATTATTCGAATTGTTTAGAAAAGTCTACCTGGCTCAAGAAACTCAGTGTCCCTGTATTTGTTCCTTAGCACCACATGGTCCCCTGAGCACAGAGCTGGGAGTCATCTTTAAGCACTGCAGGCTGTGGCCCACAAAAAAAAAACAAAAAAAGCCCCAAGAAACTCAGTGTCCTCTTTGCTTCATGCTGCAAATGTTGTTTTGTTTGCTTGTTTTGTTTTGTGTGCTTGCTTTGTATATACCCAAACCATTGTACTATATCTACAGCCTCTCTTTTTTAAAATAACAGGGGAGGGGTGCTAGAGGACTTGCAATACCATTTGGCCTAGTTTGGGGGGTTCTCAAGCCACACTCTACCTTTGGCATCCAAAGGGCCATGTGGTGTCACCGGCGGGCCAAACTCAGGGTTGCACACATGTGCTCCGCCTCTTTGAGCTATCTTTCTAGCCCACAACAGGTCTGAGAATGTTGATGGGGAGGTGTCAAGTGTCAGACATAGCGCCTGTCTCTCTCGACTACAGTCTGCTGTGGAGACAAAGTACGGGGAAATGAACGGGACCATTTTATAGGTGTCTCTACTGACAGATTTGATCTGATAGGGAACGCAGACTTGTCAACTTTTCAGAATAAGCAGGGGCTGTGCCAGAAACGAGGTTTCAGAATCATAGAATCCCACACCTCAGCATTATCTTGTGATCTTAGCAATTAATACCAGTTCTTTATTATTCATATCTAGCTTATTTATCTATAGTAAGAACTCCAGCAAATATTTAGACTAAAAACAGGAGTTGCCTGCCAATAGGCAAGCTTCAGTTTGCTTCCCCTTTGCATCTGCTAGCGCACACTTCGTGATGCAAATTTTAACATTTACCTATGGAAAACATAATTAGAATAATAACATTGCTGTCGAAACCCACAAAATCCAACAGAACTGTTTGTGTCTTTCATAATTATTTTTTTGTTTTGCTTTTTTTGGGGTCACACCCAGAAATGCACAGGGGTTACTCCTGGTTCTGCACTCAGGAGTTACTCCTGGCGGTGCTCAGGGGACCATATGGGATGCTGGGAATCGAACCCGGGTTGGCTGCATGCAAGGCAAACATCCTACCCGCTATGCTAGCGCTCCAGCCCCTCATAATTTTTTTTGACTAAAATCTATATTGGAGATGTTATGTGACTTCTTTAAAATATATCATCATTGGAAACTTACATTCCATGAAATCCTATCATTAACAGTATTGTAAGTTCTGGTGCCGTAAATAAAAACTTAAAAATTAATTAATTTTTAAAAACAGAAGAAAGGCAATATGGAAATTGAGTCATACAAAAAAGAAAGCTTGCAAGAACATGGATGAACCAGAAGAACAAGTGAAATAAGTCAGACAGAGATAACAATAAAGTATTATGTCTCTCTCTCTCTCTCTCTCTCTGTGATAACAAAAAGGATAATCCATTGTCCTCTTTCAATTGTGAAAACAATATGGACCATAGAAATAGTACAGGGGTTCAAGCACTCATCTTGTGCATGCCCATCCCTGATTCAGCACACTACAGAAGGGTCTCCTGAGCTCTACCAGGCACGATACCTGAGCACAGTGTCATGAGTTAAGTCCAGAACATAGCCAGGTGTGGCTCCCAAAGCCAAAAACAAATACGAGGAAAATACCCTTGTCATGTGGTGAAGGAGGTTTTCTTAAACAAGATACACAGAGCACAATTTTCAAGACGACAAACAGAACTGACCTATGGTTATATATGTCCACTGCACAGCCCCAGTGAGGCTGTTTCCATGGATTTTGGTGACATCCCTCCCCCAGAGTCACATAATGTGGTAGTCTGGTCAAAAGGGTGTGGACTTGGGGCTGGAGTGATAGCACAGCGGGTAGGGTGTTTGCCTTGCATGCGGCCAACCCGGGTTCAATCCCAAGCATCCCATATGGTCCCCTGAGCACTGCCAGGAGTAATTCCTGAGTGCATGAGCCAGGAGTAACCCCTGTGTAATGCTGGGTGTGACCCCAAAAGAAAAAAAAAGTGTGTGGACTTAATGAAAGACACCATTGAACAAACTTCAGGCAGAATAAGGAGAAGATATTTTAAATGTTGATAACTATCAAGAACTCATAACTAGGGCGGAGAAATAGCTCCAAGGGCTGGGGAATGTGCTTTGCACTCAAGAGCCTCAGGTTTGATCCCAGCATTGCTCAGACCCCAGAGCACAGAGCAGGGAACTACAGTCGATGAGTGTCACCCCTAAAGGGAAAACAGTAGATGAAAATGCCGGAAAAAAAAAAGAAAGAAAAAGAATAACTAGAATGGCATGCAAAATAGTAGTATAATATAAGATGCAAAGGGAGTCACAAATGTAAGTTTACATTTTCTGGGGCTGGAGAGAAAGTATTGTATGTAGGACACTGTGGCGCAATACCCCTGCCACTCCACCCCCCAAAGAAAGTATGAGGGGGAAGCAGAAAATATGAACAGAATGTAAAGAGAACCAACTGAATGGGGAAATATACTTGCGGGCCATATATCTGGCAAGAAATATTTCTCATATATTTGTTGTTTGAACCACACCTGGTAGTACCCTGAGGATTAAAACTCGGGGTCTCCCACATACAAAGCATAAACTCAGTCCTTTGAGTCATCTCTCCAGCCCTATCCAAATTACACAACGATGTGTATAACTTAACTACAAATAAATCCCAAACAACCCAAAATTCCATTTAAAAAATGGGCATAAAATTTGCATACATGGGTCTGAAGACAGTAGGTAGGACGCTTTGCCTCAAATGCAGCTGACCCAAGTTTGATCCCCAGCATACCCTGTAATCCCCCCTGCACTGCTAGGAGTAATTCCTGAGTGCAGAGCCAGGAGTAACCCCTGAGCATCAAGGGTATGGCCCAAAAACGAAACAAACAAACTGAAGGTTTTTCATGCACTTGTCTCCAAAGAGGACAGACAGCTGACGGAGAGGCTTTTTCCATCATTACAGAAAGGAAAATTAACATCATTGTGAGATACCAACCATTACCACTGAGAATGGTGACCTCAAAAGCGTGTACTGGAGAGGGGATGGAGAGAAAGGAACTCCTGTGAATTATTGGTGGGAATGGAAATGGGTACACCCATTTTTGAAAACACGGCAGAGCTTCCTCAGAAGCTAGAGATAGACATAGGGAGCCTCTGGGTTCAATCCCTGGAAACTCATATACTCCGCAGCAGGCCCCTGGTGGCCCCTGAGCACTGCTGGGGAGGATCCTTACCTAACCACAAGAATAAAACAAGCCAGAGATAGGCTAGTGTTCATAGACTGCTTAGTAATTTCTTTAGAGGGCTCCTGATCAGTCTGAACTTTGTATGTTGTCATTTCTAGAAGGTGCGTTTTCTGAAAATCAGAACACTGGGAAATTTTTAGCCTTCTGCTACCTGTTAGTTTCCCTGAATTTGTCAAGTTATTGAAAATGGACCCAAAACTGCCATTATTTGGAAGTGTTCCTTACCTTGGAGCATGATTTGTCTGGATCCAGGCACTGAAACAACTTTAAGGCATTTTCTTGGCTTTGTTACTTACCTATGACCTTCATACCCTTTCTGACTCCTTCCTTTCAATTCACATTTTAATCTGTATTTAAACATGGAATCATAGAAATAATAGGCACTTATCATGAAACTTATCATTTAACTATGACAGAAATGCACAAAGGGAAAGCAAAAATCTCCCTCCCAATCTATCTTGCTGTTAATGGTGGAAGATACATATCCTCAGGACTTGTTTTTCATGCACCAACAAATTCATCCTTAAATAATTTTTTAGCCTTTTTTTTGGGGGGGGGTCACACCTGGCGATGCACAAGGGTTACACCTGTCTCTACACTCAGGAATTAATTACTCCTGGCGGTGCTCAGGGGACCATATGGGATGCTGGAAATTGAACCGGGATCGGCCGCGTGCAAGCAAATGCCCTACTCACTATGCTGTTGCCCCAGTCCCTAAATAATTCTGAAGTGAGATCAGACCTTGCATATTTGCTACAACTCAGGTTTACTTTTTTTTTCATCCAACAATATATCGTTAAGACAGTTCTGTGTGTCATGTAGCAAGGTCTCAGTTTTCAACCGGATCTTTTATAAACACTATGAAACCACCTCATTATAGTTGTGATTTTACACTGCAAGGTGTCCTTTGAGACTTAAAGGGACAGGGCCCAGGTGGTTCCCTAGAGAAAAGCAGGAGGGTAAGGACTCTGCTCGGAGCCAAGCAAGGGCTCTTAGCATAAAGCTGGGTCATGAGCGTGACATGGCCTATGATTCTTTCATAATTCATTTGATCTTCTTGTAAGTTAGTGGAGTAGGTAGGCCGCACAGTAAAGGTGTCCCAATTTTCTAAAGTCTCAGAGCTGCTGAATGACAACCCCCTCTCCCCTCTTGTTCCAGGGGCAGAGTCAGATTAGCATCCAGGTGCCCTGTGTCCAGCAGCTATGACAGAGAAGGCAGCTGCTCCCAGCGCCCACTGTGGCAGGAAGATAGGGCTAATTGGGAAAAAACAAACAAAGCCGGGAATGATTCAGAAGGATGATGGTTGTCAGGAATGCGCTGTGTCAGCCAGCGGGTGTCACGCTGAGTGGCATGAGTCTCGGTTGGTTGGTTGTTTTTCTTCTGTGGTGGGAAACAGAGGAGCGCACTATCTCCGTGTCTCTTCGGGAGATCCACGCTTTCTGCTTGTGCAGTGGAGACCTTGTCGTTGGTGTCTGCTCTCATGTGCTTCAGTGCGTGGCTGGGATTCTCAGTCCTGTCTGCTAGAATCTCCTGCAGACTTTTCAAAAATAACCACCCAGGAGATCTCAGACCCCAGCTCGTCTGACTCAATTGTCTGGAACTGAGAAGTTTCTCAGGTGACCCTCATGGGCACTCAGGGCACAGAACTGCCTTGTGTGAGGTCAGCTGAAGTATGAGGAAAGTTAGATCTTGTTAAGTTTCTGGGAAGACTTTTTTTTTCCCCAGGGAAAGGGCACACCCAGTGGTGCTCAGGACTTACTCCTGGCCCTCTGCTCAGAGATCATCTTGGCAGGACTAAGGGAACCAAATGTGGTGCCGGGAATGGAACCCAGGTCAGCTGCATGCAGGGCAAGCACCTGTTGTGCCCCACCCCCCACATTTTTTCCTTTTCACCACAGAGTTGCTTCTTTGTTTTATTTTGAGGTTCTGAATGCTTTCATTTTTTCTTTTCTTTCTTTCTTTCTTTCTCTTTCTTTTTTTTTTCCTTTGGCTTTTTAAAGAGATAAACATTTATGGGATGCTCAAGGTTTACTCCTAGCTCTGCACTCGGGAATTACTCCTGGGGTATTCAGAGACTAAACCCGGGTTGGCCGCATGCAAGGCAAACACCCTTCCTGCTGCACTATCTCTTTTGCCTTTTTGTTTATTTATTTTTAATTTTTTTAATTAAATCATTGTGAGGTACACAGTTACAAAATTTTTCATGATTGGGTTTCAGCCATATAATATTCCAATACCAGGTCCTTCACCACTATACATTTCCCACCACTAGTATTCCCAGTTTCTCTCCTGCCAACCCTTCTCCATCCTGCCTACTATGGCAGGCAGTTTTCTTCTTTCTCTTCTCTCTCTCTCTCTTCTTTTTCTTTTCTTAGGATTTAAATTTTTTTAATTTTAAAAGTTATTTCACAATATTTGATTACATTCAATATTCAAACACCTTCCCACCCCCAAATTTGGGATGTTTCCATGCCAAGTCCCAAGCCCTGTCCCAAAACACAATCTCTCTCTTTTCTTTCCTTCTGGATATTATGGTTTTGACCAGGTACTGGAAGGTTATCATGTATATCCCTTTACTTACTTTCAGCACCCAGTTCTTGTCCAGAGTGATCATTTCCAGCTATCATTATAATAGTGGTCCCCTTCTCCTTACTAACTGCCTCCCCCACAAGCTGCCAACTATGGCAAGCTTCCAACCATGTATCAGTCCTCCTGGCCCTTGTTTCCACTGTCCTTTGGATAAGGTAAAGGTAAAGGCCCTCCCGTTGTTCATCGATTTGCTCGAGCGGGCCCAGTAACGTCTCCATTGGAGACTTTGTTGTTACTGTGTTTGGCATATCGAGTACGTCACGGGGAGCTTGCCAGGCTCTGCCGTGCGGGCGAGATATTCTCGGTAGCTTGCCGGGCTCTCCGAGAGGGGCGGAGGAATCGAACTCGGGTCGGCCATATTGGCTATGTGCAAGGCAGACGCCCTACCACTGTGCTATCGCTCCAGCCCTTTGGCTATGTGTCTAATACAGTTTTTTTTTTAGTATTCCATAAATATTTATCTCCTTAAAGGGGCTTTTAGCTCCTAGAGATTTCCACTCTTCTCTCTGTACAGGACCACCAGTATGTACGTTTGTTGGTCTGGTTGTTTAGGGAGCAGAAGGCTCAACAGTTTGCATACAGAAGATACAGAAAATATCCCAGAAAACCTCTATTTGGAGGGCGAGGGGTGTGTGTGTGTGTGTGTGTGTGTGTGTGTGTGTGTGTGTGTGAGGAGGGTGGGGATTCAAAAGGAAGGGTCCCAGGGTGGAGAATCAAATTGTTCTACCTAAGGGAAGTCCCATTCAGAAGTGTGGCTCCATCTTTTGAGTTTTTGACAGTAGCCTTCAGTGCTGGAGCAATAGCACAGCAGGTAGGGTGTTTACCTTGCGTGCAACTGACCTGGGTTCAATTCTTCTGTCCCTCTCGGAGAACCCAGCAAGCTACTGAGAGTATTCTGCCCGCACAACAGAGCATGGCAAGCTCCCCGTGGCGTATTCCATATGCCAAAAACAGTAACAAGAAGTCTCACAATGGAGACGTTACTGGTGCCCGCTCAAGCAAATTGATGAACAACGGGAGGACAGTGCTACAGTGCTACAGCCTTCAGTGCTAAGAAGAGGCAGAGAGTCGAGGGAGTTGGGGGCATCATCCTAGTCCTTGGAGAGATTACTCTACATCCTGTTTAGCACCAGGTTCACCTTCAGCACCAAAGTTGTAATTCAACTCACTTCAGCTCCTGTTTGGACCCTGGGCCCAAAACTTGACTCCACATCTCAGAGGTGTCCCTAGCAAGCATAGCGTCGATTTTAGAGGATACTTATCTTCTTATTTATTTAGACTTTTAATTTCACTTATTATGGTTCAAAATAGTTTTAATGTTTATGTTTTAGGCATGCAGCATTATCACAGGCCACCCACTGCCATGTGCTAATATCTCTCTTCCACTGTCCCTAGATCCCGTCCTACCTGTTCCTCCATCCCATGCCTACTACTGCCACTTGGCAAACTCAGTTCAGAGTCCAGCATATTTTTTAAGCTTTTTTTGGGGGGGGAGGGGGTAGTGATCACACCCAGAGATATGCAGGGGTTACTCCTGAGGGCTCTACACTAAGGAATTACTCCTGCTGGTGCTCCAGAGAACCATATGGGATGTTTGTGATCGAACCCAGGTTGGCTGTGTGCAAGGCAAATGCCCTACACACTATACTACTGCTCTGGCCCCAACCCAGAATTTGTTCCATTGATCACTGTCTATTCTTTTGCTTTGTTTATACTTCACATATGAGTGAGATTGAAGATATTTATCTTTTAACTCGGAGTTAGCACCCAAGAAGATATAGATTGCATGGGTTGAAATCACTTCAACTTATTTCCGGGCCCCTGCCAGGAGTGATCCCTGAGGGCAAAGCCAGGAGTAAGCCCTGAGCATCACAAGGTGTCAGCCAACTCCCCTACCCCCAAATTAAACCAAATTTGAGACCTGGGGAGATAGCTCAACAGACTGCATGCTTTGTGTGCAGAAAGTCCAGGTGTGATCCCAGCATTGCATGGTTCCCTGAGCACAGTCAGTAGCACCCTCATCCTCAGCCCCAGCACCAAGCCAAGGAGTAGCCCCCAGGCAATGCTGGATATGTAAAAACAGACAATTCTGATATTTTCTTTACACAGGAAATAACTGAGAAACTTTCAGATCCTTATCATTTGAGATGAATAGTCCCACAAAAAAGTGTAAGACTAGCACATGGAAAAATATCATATTAAATGACACTTATCAATAGGATAATCAACCATCTCAGCGTTCTTGAGAACATCCAGAGTGAGAAATGAAAATTCCTTGTTTGGGGAAAGGAGTAGCTCCCAGGCAAATTGAGCTGCAGATTGATTATCCATCTTAGATGTTCTACTTAATTTATGTTTATAAATTAGTAAACATAAGAAAGTCAGTTAGGGCTGCTTTGTACTCTCCAATTGTAGTATCATCTGTGGAGAGTTCATAAAGGGACTGTTTAAGGAGGTGTGGGCATGGCATAGGAATCTCCCAAGGGAGAGTGCAGAGCCCCAAGACCATCAGGGAGGGCAGCCTGTCTGTACCACTCAACTTTCACGCACCAGGAGGGAGGATGTGGAGACACAGATGGAGTGTGGAGATACAGGGGAGAAGGAAGAGGGCTGCCTGAGCAGAGCTGCAATCTCAGATGAAGCAAAGCAACCGAAACAAAACAATCCTTCCAGTTGAACACAGGATAGTATCCTGACTTCTCTCTTGCCTCCCGCTTCCATTGACAGAATCCAAGGAGACGTGAGAAGGGAGACATTGGTGATCTTCCTGGGCTCCAAAGTGGCAGGAGGGTGGAAGCTGAGGACATATGGAAACAATCCAGGGCAAAAAGAATGAGAGACACTACTTGTCTTTATATCTTAGAAATTACTCCTCAAAGATTAGACTTGCAGGGGCCAGAGTGATAGTATAGTGGGTAGCGCGTTTGCCTTGCTTGCACTGGCCCCGGATTAGATCCTTGGCATCCCATATGGTCCCTCTAGCTCTACCAAGAGTAGTTTCTTTTTTTTTTTTAATTTTTTTATTAGTGAAACACCATGAGATCCAGTTGTAGACTTACATATTTTTGTGTTTGGGTTTCAGTTATACAATGATCAAGTACCCATCCCTCCACCAGTGTCCATTCTCTACCACCAATGAACCCAGTAGCCCTCTCACCTCCCCATCCCCCTCCCTCACCCCGCCTCTATGGTAGGGAATTCCCTTTTGCTCTCTCTTTCCTTTAGGGTGTTGTGGTTTGCAATAGAGGTATTGAGTGACCATCGTGTTTGGTCTCTAGTCTACTTTCAGCATGCATCTCATATCCCGAGTGAGTCCTCCAAACATCCTTTACTTGGTGTTCCCTTCTCTATCTGAGCTGCCTTTTCTCCCAGCATGTGCTGCCAACTTCCAAGCCATAGAGCAGACCTCCTGGTACTTATCTCAACTATTCTTGGGTGTTCGTCTCCCATTCTGTTACTTTATATTCCCCAGATGAGTGCAGTATTTCTATATCTGTCTCTTTCTTTCTGACTCATTTCACTTAGCATCATACTTTCCATATAGAACCACTTGTTTGCAAATTTCATGACTTCATCCTTTCTAACTCTGCATAGTATTCCATTGTGTAGATATACCAAAGTTTCTATAATCAGTCATCTGTTCTCGGGCACTCAGGTCTTTTCCAGATTTTGGCTATTGTGAACAGTACAGCAATGAACATACTTGTGCAGATGTCATTTCGACTATACTTTTTTGCCTCTCTGGGATATATTCCCAGGAGTGGTATTGCTGGGTCAAATGGGAGCTCAATTTCTAATTTTTTGAGAATCGTCCAAACTGTTTTCTGAAAGGGCTGAACCCCTCAGCATTCTCATCAGCAGTGAAGGAGGGTCCCTTTCTCACCACATCCGCGCCAACACTTGTTGCTTTTGTTCTTTTGGATGTGGGCTAGTCTCTCTGGTGTGAGATGATATCTCATTGTTGTTTTGATCTACATCTCCACCAGGAGTAATTTCTGAGTGCACTATAGCATTGTGGCACTGTCCTCCTGTTGTTCGTTGATTTGCTTGAGCAGGCACCACTAACGTCTCCTCTGTGAGACTTGTTATTGTTTTTGGCATATCGAATATGCCACAGGGAGCTTGCCAGGCTCTGCCATGTGGGCGGGATACTCTCCGTAGCTTGCCAGGCTCTCCAAGAGGGATGGAGGAATCAAACCTGGGTAGGCTGCGTGCAAGGCAAATGCCCTACCCGCTGTGTTATGGCTCCAGGAATAACCCCTGATCATCGCCAGGTATGACTTGAATTCCATCCTCCACTCCTAAAAGACTTCCAGGAGAGAAAAGTTCACATTAAAAGATACCAATTTGACCTGGGGATCCCAAGTTCTTTCTTTAAGGGTCAGAGGCTCCGATCACTTCAATCAGTGCTATTCAATAAGACCTTCTGTGATGTTGGAATTAATTTCTGTTCGCCCCATCCTGTGGTGATCAGTAAGTAAAAATCTGGATCATGTTACTGAGCACCTACATTTTAGGTTTTATTTAATTAAAATTAATTTCAATTTAGATGATACTTGCAGTTCCTAGAAACTATATTGGATGATTAGGTAATCAATGCTAGTGCATTCCTTCAGCTGGGTAAAAACACATTTTTCCTTCTAAAACTATTGATTCTCTGTATTTAGCGTTTAAAGCACTATATTCTTTTGTCTGTTCCCTTTTGTTCTATTTTTCGTTGTTTTATTTTTTACAATCACGCCAATATTCTTGTTTGACACAATGCTACTACACCATGCCCACCGTAGAGTGCCAGGATCTCTCCACCGCTCCCTCATTCTCTTTTGTCTGCTGGCCTCCTTTCCATGTCCCTTAAAGCTTCCTGGATATGTCAGACTGCTTTGGTCTTCAAGTAATGGAAGACAGCTCAAAGAGGTTTGAAAGAACAGGCACTGTATCTCATAGTATAAGAAAGAAGACTGGGGCTGAAGCAATAGCATAGTGGGTAGGGCGTGCATGTGGCCAACCCACATTCGATTCCCAGCATCCCATATGGTCCCACGAGCACTGCCAGGAGTAATTCCTGAGTGCACGAGCCAAGAGAATCCTCTGTGCATCACCAGGTGTGACCCCCCCCCCCAAAAAAAAGAGAAAAAAAAAAGAAAAGAAGATTGCTGGCAGCTCCAGGGCCGACATCATCCAGGTCCCAGAATCTCATCGGCACTGCCTCCTGCGCCCACTTGGTCCTAGATTGCCACCTTTTCTGGCTGCAAGACTGGGATTGCAATTCTAGGCATGACAGTTGAAAGAAGAGAAGGTTTCTCTTTTCCAGAACTCTTATGAAAGGCAGCCCCAGGCAAACATCTTACATCTCGTTGGCCAGAGTATTACATCTGTCCTTGTTTCAACTAGTCCCTGGCAGGCTACCCAGGGTTCTCTCTCATCAGCGGTTCTCAGGTCTTTCTGCATGTTCAGATCACCTCCGGAGTTTTGAAGCATTTGGGTGCTCCCCACTCCGTCCCAATTAGATTGCCATTGCTGGCCGTTTTTTTTCCTTTTGTGTCACACCCGGATATGTATGGGGTTCCTCCTGGCCCTGCACTCAGGAATTACTCCTGGTGGTGCTTGGGGGGCCAGATGGGATGCTGGGAATTGAATCCGGGTTGGTCGCGTGCAAGGCAAACAACCTACCTGCCGTACTATTGCTCCAGCCCTGCCATTTCTATTTCCACAGTAATAACTAACCTGCTTTCTAGCTCTATCGATTTGTCTGTGCTGATTATTTGGGGGGGGGGATGGGAGGTGAGGTGAGGGGCACACACAACAGTGTTCAGTGCTCAGGGATCACTCCTGGCGGTGCTCAAGGAGACCGTTTGGAGTGCTGGAAATTGAGTCTGGGTCAGTAATATGCAAGGCAGGCTTCCTACCCGCTGTTCTATTGCTCTAGCCTAGACAATTCATATACATGGAGTAGCATAATGTGGGCTTCTGTGACTGACTTTCTTTATATAGCATAGTACTTTCAAGTTTCCTGTATCCCTATCCTGTATATCCTGTCGATATATCATATATCCTGTCCTGTATATCAATGCTTTGTTCCTTTTTGTGGTTGAATAGTAGTCTACATTACATTGTATTAGACATTATAAAATGTGTGTCACCTTTCACTGATCTTGTCATTTTAGTGGATATTTGAGTCATTATTATTGTTTGGGAACTACAACCTGGCAGTTGTAGGATTAGCCCCTGTGAGTTGCTATTCCTGGCTCCGTTCTCAAGGGTGAACCCTAGTGGTGCTATGCCAGGGGACCAAAAGTTCCCATCCCCAATGGGATTCGAACCAGGGTCTGAGGCATGCAAGGCAAGTGCCTTATCTCTTGTACTGTCTCTCCAAGCCTATTCTTGTTTTTCAAAAAAATTATATAAAATGATGACATGATCGTTTTGTGAGCAAGCTTTTTATGCACATATGTTTCCATTTCTCTTGACTACCTAGAAGCAGAACTAGGTAGTATGACAGTCTATATTTCAGCTTTTGAGGAGTTTTTGACTGTTTTCCAAAGTATCTGCACATTTAACACAATAATCCCTCCTTGTCTTCAGAGGATCTATTTCAAGATGCTCATGGATGCCTGAAAATTACAGATCATACCAGACCCTGTATAAACAATGTTTTTTTTCCATACCTATGATAAAGTTGAACTTATAAGGTAGGCAAAGTGAGAAGTTAGCAATAGTGCTAAAAAAAGCATAGAACAATTATACAAATACACTGTAATAAAAGTCATGTGAATATGGTTCTCTCAAAATACCTGATTGTATGACATATATTTGTTTTTAGGCCACACCCAGCAGTGCTCAGCGATAGTCCCGGAGTTATATTCGGCGTTGCTGCCATGGTGCTCAGGGACCCATGTAATGCTGGGGATGAATCCGTGCTGAGGCTCAATGAGGTTCAATGTGGCTCAATGATTGTCATGTGCTGAGGCTCCAGCACATGAAGTATGTAAGATATATATAGGGAGAGATCATGTATATAAATAATTTTTAAAAAACAACCATGGGGCTGGAGCGATAGCACAGTGGGTTGAGTGTTTGCCTTGCACGAGGCCAACCCGAGTTCGATTCCCAGCATCCCATATGGTCCCCCAAGCACCGCCAGGAGTAATTCCTGAGTGCAGAGCCAGGAGTAACCCCTGTGCATCGCTAGATGTGACCAAAAAGCAAAATAATAATAATAATAATAATAATAATAATAATAATAAAATAACAACCACTTTTGACTCTGGATAACTGGTTCCTTGGAAAGAGCCTTTCCTGGGGTCATCTTTGGTTATTTCTCTTCATCTTTTCTGCCCTCTATTTGCACATAACGTCCTTCCCCTTTTCCGGGGGAGGTTAACTGTCTTTCAGAGGCTGGTTCTCAAAGTTTTCTCAGACGTCTTGGGGTTGGCTGCCTTGGGGCTCTGTGCAATCTGTCCTTGCTAAGTGTGAGGGGTTCTGTGACCTCTTCTGACGCCGGCTCCTTGTCCTGTTGACACATTCCGTTCAGATGGTCTACCACCTTCAGATGCTCAGGAAGAAAGCAGGCCCTGGGCTCTGACTCCAGCAGCTCCCCTGAGAGTAAGTAGCGTCGGACAGGCCAAGAGGCTCTGTAACTTAGCAGCACCCGTTCAGGGGATGGGAAGCAAGTCTCTCTCATCACAGGCAACCTCATCGTCCCAGAAGATTCTCTTGGAACTCTAGAGTTGGGTTAAGTTGTCAGGGGAATAGAGGAGTAGCTGGTGCTAGCCCATAGGGCTTTGTGTGACTTTTGAAAAAGGGCTGTACTTCCCAAGATACTTTACTGCCACCTGCTGGGAAATTGTTATAATACTATAAAAATAAGACAAAAACACAACCTTAATGACCATGGGTGAATGCTGCCCCCTGTAGTTGTGCAAACTTAACAAGGCTCTTAAGGACTGTCCCCAAGAAGATACATCTCAACATTTTCTGCTTCTTTAAATTTCCCTCAAAGACTCCCTTTCTAATAACCTACTTTCTCACATGTCTGTTAGGTGGGGAGAAACGTTTTCTCGTTTTGTTGGGACCCAAGTGATAGTACAGCAGGTAGGGCTTTTCCTTTACATGTGGCTGACCCAAATTCAGCCCCCAGCATTCCATATGGTCTCCTGAAGCACCACCAGGAATAGTTCCACTATGCAAAGGCAGGAGTAACCCCTGAGCATTGCTGGGTGTGGCTTCAAAACAAAACAGAACAAAAAAAAAGTTTTCTCTTTTTGTAGCTCCTGCAAGGATATATTTAGCACCTTTCCTGCCAGTGTGGGAACACTTACAGCCCTTTGTCTTCAGCTTTGTGTCCCTAGATGAAATTCTGAGAAAACCGAAAAAAGATTCATTTCCCTTCTTATCATGACCACTTGTTAGAAGACAAAGGTAATTTTTGAAAAACCCAGAAAATAACAGCTCTTTCAAAATGAAATACAAAAAAACTACAGTACTTTTGCTCACTAATGGGGTCAGTGGTGACTAAATTTAGCTTGGAAAAGAATGTGTCAAAGAATCTAAAAAAGTTCCAGTTATTTCATTTAATTTTTTTTAACTGAAGTCAGATTGCATTTTCACCTTATATGGGTTTCAGGTGAGCCTTGTTATAAGTCAACATATCTACATACCAAGTTGTGTTCACCATTTAAAGTCCAATTCTGTCCCTCACCATACAATTGACGCCTTTTACTGGATTTGTCCAACCCCTGGCCCTTGGCTTCTGGTAACCACTAATTTGGTCTTGTAGTCTAAACATTTATTTTCGTTTTATTAAGTTCATAAAAATATCGAGTGATTCATAAATCTGTCTTGCTTGCATGAAGTCCATGTTCGTCTTCTCTGGGCCATCCCAGTAGGTGTGCAAATGCTCCTGAAGTGAACATCCAGACATATTTTAGAGTCAAGTACATAATAAATGGATATTTTATTAATGAACAAATGAAACACATGAGTGACCAGATGGAGATCATCTAAGAATTTCTTATATTTATTTATTTTAATTAATCAGAGTGCTTATGAGAATCTGTCCCATGCCACTCTATTTGTTTCTTAGGGTCACCATAACAAATGACAACAAACGGAGTGGCCTCCACAGAACTGAATTCTCTTATAGTTCTTGAGAACGTAAATTTCAAATCAAAATATTTCCTGGGTTGGTTCTGTTTGGTGGCTCAGAGGGAGAATCTGCTCATGCCTCTCTCTGACCTTCTGGGGGCAGCTGGCTACCCGTGGACATTCCTTAGCTTGTAGAAGTCTACGTCCAGCTTTACTTCCGTCTTCGTAGAGTTTTTCCCCTGTGACTCGCTTGTGTTTCAAAAATCTCTTGTCTCTAATCAGGTCTCAGCTGTGGGATTCAGGGCTCTCTCTAAAGCTAGGATGACCTCACTCCAAGATTCTTAACTACTTCTGCAAAGACCCCATCTCCAAATAAGGAATTTACATGTACCAGGGGTTAAAATGTGGTACTAACCAAGTTAGATATTTGAAGGGGCAAGGGACCACCAGCCTATCCCCCAATGCAGTAAAAGTTTCTCACACTACACTGTGTATTTTTCATCTTGCAACACTAGAGAATGATCGCCCCCCCTCCGCTGCTACACACACACACACACACACACACACACACACACACACACAGAGTTGCTTTCCAGTCAACAGAAGGGTTCTATCTTGCCAATGCAAATATTGCTTTGACTTTCCACCAGTGTCACTGCTGATCATGAGAAACATACCCATCATTCTACCCATGCTAATGAAGTAAGACCCAGGTGCCTGAACTTGGTGTGATAAAATGTGAAGGGAAATATCAAATAGAAAAATCACTTTGTTCAGCTTATTCTAAACGCTACAGTGTCAAATTAATTGAGATGTAAACATTGCCAAGGTCTCTTTGAACACAGAGAAATTAGAGCCACCATAGAAAAGTTCTTCCTGTTACTTCAAAGGGTATTTTTTGGTATTAAAGATTGTAATGAGGGGCTGGAGCAATAGCACAGCGGGTAGGGCGTCTGCCTTGCACGCGGCCAACCCGGGTTCGATTCCCAGCATCCCATATGGTCCCCTGAGCACTGCCAGGAGTGATTCCTGAGTGCAGAGCCAGGAGTAACCCCTGTGCATCGCTGGGTGTGACCCAAAAAGCAAAATAAATAAATAAATAAATAAAGATTGTAATGAATTGGCTTGGGGGGGGGGGGGTCACACTAGGCAGTGTTAAAGGGCTGTTACTGCATTGTGCTCAGGAGTGAGCCCTGACAGAGCTCAGGGAACCATATGTGGTGACAGGGATTCAAATCTGACACCACATATGAATGCAAGGCAAAGTTTGCATTTGCAAGGAGGCTCAGGAAGTGATATTTGGGGCCCATGGGACCACACCCAATGATGTGGGGTGAGGTGGGGAGGTGGATGGAGAGGTGAAAGGTGGGTGGTAAAGGGTTAAAGATTTTGCCCAGGATGGAACTCAGAGTTTGCACTTGTGCTCTGCCAACCAGTTCCTTCCCAGCCCCTGGTTTCCCCCTTTTTTTCTGGTATGATAGTGTTTACATTTTATGAGACAGAGACAGAGACTGAAGGAAAAGACAATGGCACTGACAAGAGACAGAGTACAATGGCACGAACAAAAGACAGAGACAGAAAAGAGCACAACGGCACACACAGAAGCAGAGCACAACGGAAGGATATAGAAACAGAGTACAGCAACAAAGAGAAGACAACAAGAAGACGAGAAGGAAAACTGAGACTTTGGAATCTTTGAGGTCCGTGAAGAGACTAGGATGATGGAACTCTGATGACTGAGACTACTGCTGGCAGTAAGGACGACTACGACTGCACCGTGAAGGGAGAGATCAGAGGACGGGGGGCCCATCACCCATCCTTCGCCTATTGTCCTGGAAGAGCCTGGGGAGGTCGCTTCCTGTCCACCAAATGCCATCCCTGCATCCTGCCTGCTCCTGGCCTATGCACGGGCCTGCTTTTGCCACAGCCTACCGTTTCATTTCTCACTTCTTATGTATCGGATCGCATCATCAAGCCGTGATGGCAGTGTGCACAGTGGCTCATCCACTTCAGAGTGCTGTCAGCCAACCACCAGGTGACCTGGGACTCGGCGCAGGTGTTCGACCTGGCACAGACCCTACGTGATAGGGCCCTGCTCTGACAGTCGCTCAGCAACCTCTGGGGGCACTCCATCAACCTCAAGTTGATAAACCTGAGGCCGCAGATGTCACAGGTGCTACCCAGAGATGCAGGCAAGTGCGTGTTTGTCAGTATGCAGATCGTTACAACATGCCAGTCGACCAAAAGCTTGCATTTGAGAACTGGGAACACCTGTAAAGGCAATTAGAGGCCGCCCCAAAAGAAGCTACCCGTGGCATATTTGATAGGCCAAAAACAGTAACAATGATGGTCCTCATTCCCCTGACCCTGAAAGAGCCCCCCAGTACACCATCGGGCTACACTAGCAGGAACGAATAGAGACATTACCGGCACCCACTCAAACAAATAGATGAACAGTGATACAGTGATATTTATCTTTATGTGGTTTTTATATATTGAGTTGCAGTAAAATATACATAACTTTTTACCATCAAGGGACTAGAGAAGTATAGCAGGTAGGATGCTTGACTTGCATGTGGCTGATCTAGGTTTAAGCCAAGGCACCAAATATGGTCCCCCAAACCCTGCCAGCAGTGATCCCTGAGTGCAGAGTCAGGAGTAAACCCTGAGTATTTCCAGGTGTGGTACAAACCCAAAGACCCAACAAAATAATTTTACCAACAAAATCAATATTTTTGTTTGTTTGTTTGTTTGGGGGCCATGCCCACCATGCTGAGGGCTTACTCTTGGCTCTGCTTTCAGGAATTACTCCTGGCAGTGCTTGGGGACCATATGGGATTCTGGGAATCAAAAGCAGATTGGCCCTGTGCCAGGCAAGTGCCCTCCTTGCTGTGCTATTGCTCCATCCCCCCTTGAAATAATTTTTAAGTGTACAGAGCTCAGTGTCACTGTGTTCTCATTGCTGTGCCACCCTTGGCCACTGTTCATTGCTTCTGAGACCTTTCATTATTCCAAAGTGAAGTCCCATCCCCACAAGAGAGCATTCCATTCCTCCCTCCCCTCAGACCCAAGAAACTACCATTTTGCTTTCTCAATGAACTGGACTATATTAGGTACCTGTTAAGCGAGATCACACAACATCTGTCCTTTGGTGCATGATTCATTTCACTTAGCATAAGTCCTCAAGCTTGTGTCAAAATGTTCTTCCTTTTTGCTTTTTTGGCTGGGGTTAAAGCTGCCTCGAGAGCATGCTTCACATACACTCATGAGGCTCTGGGCTAATTCCCACCACATATACATTCCATATATATACATATATGTGTGTATATATATATATATATATATATATATGGAACCCCCCCTCACTTTTTTTTTGGTCTCACTGGAGTTGCTCACTCAAGGATTACTCCTGGCTCTGCACTGAGGAATTACTCCTGACAATGCTCAGGGGATCATACGGTACACTAGGAATTGAACCCGGGTTGGTTGTGTGCAAGGCAAACGCCCTTCCCACTGAACTATCGCTCCAGTCCCCCCATCCTTCCTTCTTAAAGCTGTTGATCTCTGCCTGCCACCCCCCTGTTTATCCATTCACCCCTTGGTTGGATTCTTTGACTGTTCTCAACATATTGAGAATATCCACAACAATACTTCTATGGGCAAGGCTGAATCCCAGACTTTTGCGAGCTTAAGCCTTGTTGAACTGTCCTCAGATATGCATGTAAGCTCCACCCTTCAAGAGGCCGAGGCTAGTTCAGTGGTGGGGCACCTGCCCTGTACACATGAGACTGCACCATCCATCCCTATGTGCAAACCTAAGTGTACACAGCCCTCCTAAAATGTGCCACCCCCCCCATCTGTCACAATAACCAAGGGAAGGAAAGAGGGTTTAAACTCTAGCCTTCAGTCTGAAAGGCCTGTTTCTAATTTAAGCCCCCTCTGAACAATGGAGTTTCTACTAAGACAGAATACAGGGGGTTGGGAGCGCCTGGGAAGCTTGTAAGATCCAGTCCTTTCCACTCTCTGAGCCTTGTACTCCTGAGGTGGAAATCTGCTGCCAGGGGAGGGGTGTCATTTTCTTTTCTTTTCATTTTTTAAATTTTTTAATGAATCATCGTGAGGTACAGTAACAGACTTACACACTTTCGTGCTTACGTTTCAGTCATACAATGATCGAGTACCCATCCCTCCACCAGTGCCCAATGTTCTCAATATCCCTCCCATCTCCCCCAAACCCCCCCCAGGTGTCATTTTCTGATTTATGCAAAAGCACCTCATGGATTGGCTGTTTCCCAATATTTTGGCGGTGATTTCATTTCTGCTTCAGTTTTGGCATCTTGAGATTTCCCTCTCTTGCTTCCCAATGAATCTACATATTTTAAATTTTCACTCTGTGTGGTTTCTCTGTGCTTGAAATAAGAGGAGAGGGCTTTAAACCAACCGGAAGTTATAATCTCTATTCTATTTTTTAGGATCTCTATTATTTTAAATACATTTCTTCTATAATATCCTTGATGAAAACTTGGGGATTTGTTTGTTTATTTTATTTTATTTTGGGGGCCACACAAGGCAGTGCTCGAGATTTATTCAGGGCCCTGGTCTCAGAGATCACTCCTGGAGGTCAGGGGACCATAGGATCTTAAGAATTGAACCCAGTTTCGTGTGAAAGGCAAATGCTTTACCCACTGTACTGTTGCTACCGTACGTGGTAAAGGGGATTGAACCCATGTTGACCCCATACAAGGCAGGTGCCCTACCCACTATACTATTGTTCCAGCCTGAAAAAAAATTTTGAGGAGGGGTGCACACCTGGTGATGCTCAGGGGTTACTTCTGACTCTGCACTCGGGAATTACTCCTGGCAGTGCTCAGGGGACCATGGGATGCCAGCAATCGAACCCAGTGCAAGGCAAACGCCTTACCCACTGTACTATCACTTTAAACCCTTAAAATTTGTTTTTTAATTTGGTTCCCAAGAGTGTAAACTGTGTCTAATTTTTTTAATGTTACTCCACCCCACCTTCCTCCAAAATGCCCCAAATCCCTCTACCAACCCCATAGACCCTCCCCCAGCAGCCCATAACTGAAGTTTCATGCTCAGAACCTAAAGGTTTTATTCTGATTTTGTTTTCCTCACATTTGAGTGAGATCATCCTGTATTCATTATCCTTCCAAATTTAGATGGGAGTTATAACAAAAGAAACAGAAATAATTAAATTATAAACCTATTCATTCAAGAACAGTAAAGCTGAGTGCCAAGGAATGAAGTGTGGACATAATGCAAAGAGCGTATTTGCACTACCAAAAATGACTCTTGATTGCCTCCTCCAAAAATCAAGGGAAATAAGACGGGCTGTTTTTAGGACATGTCATTTGACCATTGATACGTACATAGGATGTAATTTGATGTTCTTTACTTTCTCCGCACAAACAAAAAGATAACCCCACTTTAGAGGACACAGGGTACTATTTATTTTCAAGTTGGGATTGTCTAAGTGCCACATTGGCTGTCCTGGGTTTGCTCTTCCAACACTAAAATGTTCCTGACAAAGGTTTTGTCCGTCTCCTCCTTGGCTATGTGATACCAATAACCAGAAAGGTAACTATGAAAGATGTTTTCTTGCCCAGTTTCCTTGCTTCTGATACAGAAGTGAAAGAGTTTTGCCCTTCAGGAGACTTTTCCTTCTTTGAGTTTTCCCTTACACAGTGACCTAGAAACAGAGCTGGGAATGCTGTCGAACTTGCTTAGACAAATATGAGTAGAGATGTAGCCTTAGAATCTGCAAGTGAGGTTGGGCCTCAGAGGTCACTGAGTCCTTTTGAGGCCCACAGGGAGCCTGGGTTTGGTTTGGTTTTGTTCCTTCATGTTACCCAGACAGCCTACACCCAATCACTAAGATTGCTGCTTGAGTTGTATGTGACCATCCCAAGTTCGATCTCCGATACACAAATGGTCTCCCAAGTCCTTCCAGGAGTGATCCCTGAGCACAGAGCCAGGAGTGAGCCCTTGAATACTGCTGAGGGTGACTCAAAAACTGAAGGGGAAAAAAAGAAAGAAAAAGAAACAGCAGCAACAACCAAAATCCTAAAAGCAGTGTCAAGCTCTGACAGGAGGGCTGGAGCGATAGTAAAGCCAGTAGAGTGTTTGCCTTGCACATGGCTGACCCGAGTTTGATTCCCAGCATCCTATGTGGTCCCCTGAATACTGCCAGGAGTAATTTCCTGAGTGCATGGCTAGGAGTAACCCCTGTGCATCGCTGGGTGTGACCCAAAAAGAAAAAAATCTGACAGGAAGGGTATTTACTAACTGTCGAAGAGCAAGTCCAGTCTCCCTGCTAACCAGAGACTGTCTCTGGATGTTTTTTGACACCTCGCTCAACGTGGAGAGCACTATATTCTATTCTCCACAAAGCAGCTTGTTTCAGCTCAGCCTAAGCAGACTGAAATTATTATTGGGAGGTTTCCAATCAGTATTGTAGGAGAAACCTATCCGCATGCTCATCACGGGGCGATGAAGGTTAGCTCTGCCTGAGACCCAGCGGCTGTGAGCAGGAAGAAAGGCCTGGTGAAGAGGGAAGAATGATATGAGTCATGCGATACTTTGGGAACGTGAAACAGATAGTTTGCGTCTATGGTTTGGTTCCCTGGGGAACTTGAAAATACAGAATATTAATTCTCCCAAGCTTGGCTCACTCTCCGATGGCTAGCTCTAATGTTAGTTTCAGAACGAGCCTTGGGCAGGGCTAGGGACAGGCGATGATTGGCTACTGACTTCACCCAGACTAGGAGAAAGACAAAAAGACTGTGTAGTTAGCAGAAGATACTGATGGAAGGGGTGGACTTGTTTCCATGGAGCCTCAGTCTGAAATTGGGATTGTCATTAATGTCAAGGTCTGTTAGGTCTTAGCAAGACAAGCCATTGTACTAGAGGGAGGCTAGCCCGTACTTGAATGGTCATTTTGTGAATCCCAACACAGGCCTAATGGGTGACTCCTGCAGTTCCTTTTTTTTTCCTGTTCTTTAGCCCTGCTTTCTCCAAAACCTGCCTTTCTCTGTCTAACTTACTGCAGATGGTATTTGTGTTGCTCTGAGCTCATACCCATTTTATAGTATGTTTAAGAGTGTGAGTCTCAACCACATTTTTAGCAAATCTTTCTCTTAGATTTTTTATTAGGCACAGCATTATTCTACCTGTAATTTAACTGTGATCTTTGTACTCAGGGCTACTTTTGGCTTTGTGCTCAGGGGTCACTCCTGGCAATGCTCAGGGGGACCTTATGTGGTTCCAGGGATCTCACAGGGTTGGCCACATGCATGGTAAATGCCAGACTCACTATACTATCTTTCCAGACCGGTGGAGATCCATATACATATGAAACTATTCTCAGCACTTTACATTGTACCTAAAAGTCAGTTTATCATGGTGTTGACCTGTAGTGCTACCGTGGTATTTCCCTCCCTGAAAATAAGTTTATTCTCTTGTATTTTGCCCCTTGCTGTCCAATTCCCTTTTACACATTTGCATGGTTTGTTGGGATCATGCCATCCTTCCCTCCTTTCCTGGTTGGATTCAGAGGCTGAGGGTGGAAGTGAGTTGTGTGCACATCCTTTTCTACTGGTTCTTTCCTTCCTCCTCTGCTATGTCCTCCTTCCCTTCTTCCTTCTATCCATTCCTTCCTCCCTCCCTCCTTTCTGCACTCCTTCCCTTCCTTCCTGTTTCCCTCCCTCCCTCCACAACCTCCCTCCTTCCCTTCATTCTTTCTTCCCTTCCTTCCCTTCCCCCTCCCTCCCTCCCTCCCTCCCTCCCTCCCTTCCTCCCTCCCTCCCTGCCTTCCTGCCTCCTTGCCTTCCCTGTTGTCATTTCCAAGGACCAGGAGTTTACTCACCTGAGCTGGGAATGGGAAGCAGACAGGACTGGAATCACACCCAGGGCCAAAATTATTCAAGGCACGTGCTCTACCACTTGAGCACCACTCCTGGCCCCTCCTGCTTTCTCATCATTGGCATCGTGAGCAATCTGGCTCCCACTCTCTTCCTCCTGCTATACCCCATCTTCCTGCAGTCTCTAAGGCATGTGCCAGGCACAAGGTCACTTCCTGTTGCCATTCATTTCTTCTTTGATCGTATTTTTAGCTTTTGTGATCTCTTTGAGGTTCTGCTACAGCAATGTTCCACAGTGAAGGTAGATATTGGGGAAAGGTGAGGGGAAGTTGGAGAGACAGAGAGGCAGGATGGAGGAGAAGGTGTCCAGGAGCCCCTCAGACAAGTTAACCGGGCATTTGAGAGAAAGTTGGATTTCTCTGCCCACCATTGCACAGTGCCAGGCAAGGCCTGGGTCTTGAACTCAGGGAGAATTCAAGTTACTTCACAGAAGGCTGTGCTTTTCACAATAATAATCATAATCATAATCATAATAATTTTTGCTTTTTTGGGTCATGCCCAGTGATGCTCAGGGATTACTCCTGGCTCTTCACTCAGGAATTACTCCTGGAGGTGCTTAGGGGACCATAAGGAATGCTGGGGATTGAACCTAGGCAAATGTCCTCTCTGCTATGCTGTTGCTCCAGCACTTTCACAACATTTTGAAAAAAGAAAAAGTCAAGAAAAAGTAAGTTCAGTCTTTACCTGCTCCAACAGAGTCCAAAAGCTGAAAATCTCCAGAACCCAATCACTGCCATGCTCACGGCTGATCTCCACAAGCTTGAGCCCCTCACCCATGAGAATGAATCTGCCAAAAAAAACCCAGGTATGCAGGTTTTGTGACTGAAATCTCCAGGCTCACATGGAGTCAGGATGGGCAACCTCCCCTCGTTTCCATATTCTTCCAGGACCCTGGTAGTCATGCCCACGAACTGCCTCTGGTGCCATATCAACTCACTAATGACCATGATCCAGAGACTCAAAAATAAATCTCAGAAGAGAGCAAAAAGCTTCAGAGATGTCTCTGAACCCCTAAATCCCCATCCAGTTAAAAATTTAACTCCAGGTTTATCACTCTATTTAAAATTTTAGAATTCCTGAAGTGACATTTCATACTCTAAGCCACTGATGTACCAGGAGTAGCACACACATTTGATGGGGTGTAAAGTAGAAGGCAACCAATCTTGATCAAAAAATAATATGTATTAGTACACAAGGCTCATCCTGTAATAACATGTTAGTGATCTCTTATGTAAGGGTTTAATGGCTCCAAGGTGAGATACAACAATTTTCACACACTTTCCTTTAAGGAAACCTTTCTAGATCATTTTTAGCAATTATTTATAACAAGCAATACAAAATAGATTATTTGGTATCTGCCTTTGGAGCAGACTTGGGTGGTGGTGAAAAAATTGGAAATAATGGTGGTGGGAAGGTGTAATGGTGATGAAATTAGTGTTGGAATATTGAATGTAATAAATTATTGTGAACAACTTTATAAAAATAAAATTTAAAAAAAGATTTCAGTCCTGGATCATCATGATTAATTTTTCTTGTGCCAATGGGATAATCAAAATTAAATACTCGTGTTTGTTTGCTTTCCAAATTGATCCCTTGGTAACAATAGGAAATTGAGTGGGAATATGGAGATGTAAATCTGATTAAAGATAAAGGATAAGAGACAAAAATTTGATAAAAATCATAACTTTTACAAAGCTATGTGACACTGTTGGGGATGTGGGCATGGTCCAGACCCAGCTGTACTCAGGGTTTACTCTGGGCTCTGGGTTCTGTGCTCAGAGATAACTCCTGAGCTCCATCCAACCATCCACCCATCCATCCATCCATCCATCCATCCATCCATCCATCCATCCATCTATCCACCCTCCCTGCAGCCCTACAAGATCAACCTTTGAAAATCTCTCAAAGCAGTGACAGAGCATTGGTCCTTACTTGCTGTTGGGAACAGAAGCTCTTTTTCAGAACAGTCCTGTTCAGAGGCAGGAAGAAGAACAATGGGACCATTCAAGGCCCCTCCCTGCAAGACAGAGGTGGTGGACCCATTAGTGGGTCATTTTCACTTTTTGTGATTTCAAAACCTTGCAAATTCTATTATTCTTTGTCCTTTCTGAGCCCTTCGGGGAATAACCAGTGCCAACATTCTGGGCAAGGAGCTGCCTGAACTTCAGGTCTGCAGAAAGCAGACTGCTACAGCATTGTCTTTGGAAAGCAATTCAGAGATGCTTGCAGCAAGAAGACCAGCACAACACACTGATCCAGCAGCTGAGCCCCTGTTGTCTTCATGCCAACCAGCTGCTTCTTTTCGGACCCTGAACAAGAACCTTTGGCCAGGAGACTTCAGTGCTTGTTCAAATCCGGGCCCTGCATAAGGGACAGGCTGCAGCCTCTCCAAAAAACAAAAACAAACAAAAAACCCTTTTTTTCACTTGCTGCTTTACTTAGCAAATTCCAGCAGAGCCCTCAGAATGTTTGAGATATGAAAACTCTTTGTGAAATAAGGAGAAAATAAAGAACATCAGCACAAGACTGTCTAATAGCCAACTCTGGCAACGATGAAGGCACTTCCAAAGGACACCCTTGGAGGTCCTCTTTGCCACAAGTACAGGAAACACTTTCTTCCTTTTTTTCTTCCTCTCACCTTCCTTCTCTGTTTTCTATTTTTTCTCTTTTCTCTTTAAAATGAGCAAAGCACTTCTTAAATTTACTAAGAGGAAGAAAAAAAAGTATAAGTAAAGAAAATGAAATGAGAAGACAATGCTGCATTCAAGCATTGTCATGAAAGTGCCAAGTAGTGCCAAGACTTGTAGGGTCGGGGCTGGAGGGATAGTACAGCAGGTAGGGCACTTGCCTTGCACGCGACCAACCCGGGTTCAATTCCCAGAATCCCATATGGTCCCCCGAGCACTTCCAGGAGTGATTCCTGAGTGCAGAGCCAGGAGTAACCCCTGTGCATCACCAGGTGTGACCCAAAAAACAGGAAAAAAAAAAGACTTGTAGTGCCCAGACTTGCTTGCACAATTTCCAGTTTCCTCAAGCCCACCAGGTAGGTCCTGAATCCACCAACCCCATCCCTTCATGGCCCTATACCTCTGCTGTATCCGTCTCTCCTGCCCCAACTTCCATTTATATAGTTCTTTTCTTGATCCCTGTCTTAGCACTTGCCTGGCCAAATCCCAATTCAAATGAAAACTAATTTGACCTGGGGTGAAAGCTCAAAGGGTTAGAATGTCTGCTTTGCACGGGAGAACCTTGAGTTCAGTCCTGCACCCGTGGAACTGAAACCCCAGCACAGAGGCAAAAAAGGTCCTGAGCATTGTTGGATGTGGCCCCCAGATAACAAACCAAATTTTACAGGAAGCATCACCACCATGTGGATTGTGCTCGATTTCTTTTCTTTTCGTTTCCCATTTGTTTGCTTGGGCTACACTTGGCACTTGGTAATGCCTGGAGCTACACTCCTGGCTCTGTGCTCAGGGTCACTTCTAGAGGTGCCCAAGAAGTCATGTGCTGCTGAGGATTAGACTGGAATCCATGGAATGCAAGCAAGTCTCTCTCTCTCTCTCTCTCTCTCTCTCTCTCTCTCTCTCTCTCTCACACACACACACACACACACACACACACACACACACCACCACCACCACCACCAATATTTCTCCAGCCCTCTGGATTCAACTAAAGCTCATAGTCATGGAGCCTGTGAGCCTCTCTGCTCCCCGGCTATGCCACCCCCTGGCCCAGTCCCCTTGCCGGGGGGTGAGAGGGGGGTCACCAGCTGACTCTGTGGGTCACTGTGCTTACCCTTTCCTTCAGCAAATAATCAGAGGAAACTTCCATGTGCCCCCATTACTCACTTCCCTTGTGACTCACATTTGTCAGTCAGCGTTGAGGATTATTGAGTATCACCAACCTGTTCCACTGCACTGTCATTTCCTGAAAGGGAGAGCCTGTCTCCTGGGGGCTCAAACAAGGAGCTGACCCGGAAGTGTTTTCTGGCCCCCGTGTCTCTTTCTCTGTCTCTCTCTGACTCTGTCTCTGTCTCTCTCTGTTTGCTTGTTTAGTTTTCGGACTATTCAGCTGTACTCAGGCCTTACTCCTGGCTGTGCTTGGGGTCACTCCTGGTGGGACTCAGGGAATCATATGCAGTGCTGGGTATTGAACTGGGCTTGACTACATGCAAGACAGCATCTTACCTGCTATATTATCTCCAATCCTCTCCAGCCCATTACCTTTTTATAAAAGGAAAGATCTCTTGCTTTGAAATAATAAGTTTTGTAAGCTCTTTCACTTGCCCATGAAGTGGTCCCCCCTTTTTGTAAACAATCATGTAAATTCTGCATATTCTGTTGAAACCACCCCATTGGAAAGGTGTGAGAGTTAGGTGAACTCAGAGTCTGCCCTGATCTCAGGTTTAAATTTTATGAAAATCATGAGTGTAGGATGACATTGCTTTGTCCTTTCTCCCTTGCCACAAGGATCTTAGGTTTATCAGGTTACACCCATCACAGTGCTCCCAAGTCACTCCCATTCCTTCGTTTATCTGTAACCACTTCTCTATGCTCTCTTCCCCAACCAGTTAATCAGCTTTCCACCCTAATCAGAATCTGTTAATTTGTAAGGTCAGATCCTTCTAGGACACTGAAATTTTATTGTAAGTTAATATTGCCTTTGTCCTCTCCTTATGTCTTTTGAATAGTGTACTTTAATGCAATGTCCTTTTTGTATAGATAAAGGAAGACAGTTAATATTATGCTTTGTAACTAAGGATTTAAGTGACTCTGAATATTATTCACTCCAGGGCATCTGCTTTCTCAACTTAAGTTTCAGTTGCCCTTGGTTCCTAACACCCCAAAAGCAGGGTCCTGACGAGGGACTGAATGGACCCAGGGCAAGTGGTGAGCTACCCTGGCAGCGAAATGGGCCAGGCCAAAGTGCCACGATTCTTAACTATAAGTTAAGAGCTTGATCATAGACAAATTCTGTCATGATCCAAAAGTAATGATGAGACTAGGACCCTGCTAGGGATAGGAAAGACTATCTGGTCTGAGCACTGTAGTCTGAGATTGAGATGGCCCTAGAAGAGCAATTCTATAAGCTTAAGTATTTCTTACTGTCACTGTCACTGTCCTCTCGTTGTTCATCGATTTGCTCGAGCGGGCCCAGTAACGTCTCCATTGTGACAATTGCTACTGTGTTTGGCATATCGAATACATCACGGGTAGCTTGCCAGGCTTTGCCGTGTGGGCGAGATACTCTCGGTAGCTGGGCTCTCCGAGAGGGGTGGAGGAATCGAACTCAGGTTGGCTATGTTGGCCGCTTGCAAGGCAAACACCCTACCCGCTGTGCTATCGCTCCAGCCCATTTCTTATTGTATCCATACAAAATGATTTATATTATGAATGCTTATATGTTTGTTGGACAAGGAGAGGAGAAACACACCCGGGGATTCCGTTCTAGGTGGGTCGTCCTGCTGAGAGAGGATCTGTCCTAAAAGCGGCTTCCCCGAGGAAAAGAACTCTACCCCAACTGATTGTGACCACACCTATGTGTAATTGTTACCCCAACCCCTCATGCTTTGGGATTTAACGAGACTGGAAGAGTGGGCTGGGGGGTCAGGATCCAGACTCCAGAAGGAGAAGGAGAAAGGGGATCCAGATTCCAGAGCAAGAAGGAGAATGAAGGGGAACTGAGCAGGAAAATGAAGTAGCATGGGGGAGGAAGAAGCAGGAGGAGAATCAGAGGAGAATGGAGATGGGAATGGAATAAACTGCAACTAAGACCAACCAGCCTGGCCCTCATTTCCTTCCTTCGCCTGCGCATCGCCATCGACTTCCCTGGGATGGGGGAACCGGCATGGGACTACTGAATGCAGGCAGCAGGAGAAATAGACCGCTGCTGTCTTTTTTGAGTTTACACACATGAGTTCTAATCTTCAAATGTAAATTCTGTATGTTCTCTCTCCTAAACACTATGAAATCACACAACCTAGATGCACAGGGACTCTTCATGGCCCCACTAAGATAGAACGGGTATTCTTTCCCACATTTATTCCTGTGGGAAAGAAATGAATCTCAAATCAGCCTAAAACATTGATTTAGTTTCTTTTTATAGTAATTTTGAATTCTAGGTCCTCAGGGATTAGAGTTGTAAGCACATTTTTTGAGACTATCTAGTTCAAATGATCACAAGTGATCACAATTTTAAGTATAAGGGAGACCTCAGAATCATCTTATTTTATTTATTTATTTATTTATTTATTTATTGCTTTTTGGGTCACACCTGGCAATGCACAGGGGTTACTCCTTGCTCATGCACTCAGGAATTATTCCTGGCGGTGCTCGGGGGATCATATGGGATGCTGGGAATCAATTCCGGGTCCGCTGCATGCAAGGCAAACGCCCTACCCACTGTGCTATCACTCCAGCCCCTCATCTTATTTTAAATAAAAATAGAACTTTGGGGGTATCCATAATGCTATTTTTCCTCAAACATTATTTTCTGAAAAATGGATCTATTTCAATTAAAAAGTTTAAATTAAAAATGGATCTATTGAGACAAGAAAATATTAGAAAGGGTTCTCCTGGAGGCCATGACTCTTCTTAATATAAATGGTAACATTACAAATTTGAAATATATGTTTCTATGAAAATGAATGGAAGTTATCTTACAAAGACTCAGGGTACAATAAAAGTTTTGGCTTTCATACAAGGTTTAAGTTTGTTTTTTAGATTCTTCCTCATAATTAGATTTTGCGTTTAGATTATCTCATGTGACTCTTATAAAAACAGAAGTTTTAGCCAAGCACTGACATGTAAAATGAAAACAAAACTCTTTTCCTTCAGGGACCGGCTTAACTATGGTTCTAGCTGGAAGCTCAGAAATGCACCGGCACACACGGAGTAATTAAATCTAGCTTCCAGCTTACTTTAAAGTGAAATGTAATGACCTTTTATAGCTAGGTAATATATTCTATGTAAATGAGTCATGGGTGGAAATCTTAGTTTATAAAGTATGTACAACAAAAACAAAACAACCCACCTCATTTTGATGGTCTACTGTGAGAAAAAAGAGGCTTTGGCTTCTGTACCTAACTCTGCTACCATTGATCCTTGAGGCAAACTCTTTCCCTTCTCTCTGGGCCTGTGTTATGCTCGATGTTAGTAATATGCAGTAATGAACTGAGGTGTGTGTTGGGGTCGAGTCTATAAAGCACTTTTTTAGGCATGGTCCCACTTTGTTCTTAGAATCCTGTGGAATAAGGACTGCTACCCTCTTTCAATAGATAGCAAAACAAATAATAAAGTAAAGTAAAGTAAAGGCCCTCCCGTTGATCATCGATTTGTTCGAGCAGGCCCAGTAACGTCTCCATTGGAGACTTTGTTGTTACTGTGTCTGGCATATCGAATACTCTCGGTAGCTTGCCGGGCTCTCCGAGAGGGGCGGAGGAATCGAACTCGGGTCGGCCATGTTGGCTGCGTGCAAGGCAGATGCCCTACCCGCTGTGCTGGAGCGATAGCACAGCGGGTAGGGCGTTTGCCTTACAAGCGGCCGACATGGCCGACCCGAGTTCGATTCCTCCGCCCCTCTCGGAGAGCCCGGCAAGCTACCGAGAGTATTCGATATGCCAGACACAGTAACAACAAAGTCTCCAATGGAGACGTTACTGGGCCCGCTCGAGCAAAACAAATAATAACAGCAACAAAAAAGAGACTCTTAAAGGCTAAAACCCAGGACCAAAGCTGCAGTTGGTAAACGGAGCTAGGATTCAGACCCAGCTCTTTGGTCATAAATCTGCATCGACTCCCTGCCCACCCCCTCAAACAGTCTGATATAATGAAGTTGTGTTTAGTCATTACTCAATTATAATCAGACCTTTAAAGTACCTTAAACACTATTCAACAGGTACAACATGTTCTCTAGCCTGCAGGACTGAATGCTCTTATGATCCCCCTGTAGGAGGATCCAATTAAGCACGAAGTTAATAGCCAACTTTATGGCCAAGTTAATAGAAAAGCCACATTACAGACACTCCGTCCTGTCAGACTAACCCCTTTTAAGACTGTGCTGATTTATGTCCCCTGGTGCCTGTTGGGCTCTTGAAGTTACTGAGATAATGCATTCCCCCATTGCTCTGTTCCTAAAATGTAAGTCAAAATCATGGCCAGAACACTTTGAAGGAAACTGCATTCAAGGAGATGAAGGGACGATGCTCGTGATGCGTTTCAAGCTCCTTCCTGAGCTCTGTGATTCCAGGCATCTAGTTGCTCCTAAGAAGTTATTATTTCAGCCGCACTTGGTTTCACTTGAAGTCAAGCCATATATTACATTTGTGGGGCATACCTGTGTCTTTTTCAAAGTACTTTCACAATCATCATTTCATTTTGTCTTTAGACAACACTAATGGGTAGGTTGAAATTGTATTCTGTGGTCCCCAAAACAAGTTACTTATTTAGTCTCAGGTTTTTTGCCTTGGAGCCATAGCACAGCGGGGAGGGAGTTTGCCCTGAACGCAGCCGGCCTGGGTTCAATTCATCCCTCTCGGAGAGCCCTGGCAAGCTACTGAGAGTATCCCGCCCGCCTGCATGGCAGAGCCTGGCAAGCTCCCCACGGTGTATTTGATATGCCAAAACAGTAACAACAAGTCTCACAATGGAGACGTTACTGGTGCCCGCCCAAGCAAATTGATGAACAACGGGAGGACAGTGCTACACTGTAGTTGTACTGTAGTGCTAACCTTTCAGGACCTGAGAAACATGGTAGAATAAATACAACACATTCATTGGATTGCCACAGAACTTCCAAGAAGACTAGAGAGTACAGTAGAGTGCTCTGATCTCACAGAAAGTGCAATTTGAGATGAAGGCAACAAAAATAAAGCAGAGCTATGTGTTTTCAAGTTCAGAACAAATTTTAGGAGCTGAAAGGTAGGGCAAAAGGCTGGAGCATGTGGTGACTGATTGACACGAAGTTGCCCTGGGCATAATTCTGGGCCTCAAGTGATTCTTCGAGAAGTGTACTGGCTCAGATCACCACCAGGAGCAACCCTGGAGCACCAATCTAAGAGCAACAACCGAGCACAGCTGAGTTTGATCCAAAAACCTAAAAGAAAAAAAAAGCTTAAAAATATAATCTCGGTTTAGTATTTACATTTGCACTTTTTTTTCTTTTTGGGTCACACCCGGCGGTGCTCAAGGGTTACTACTGGCTTTGCACTCAGGAATCACTCCTGGTGGTGCTCAGGGGACCATATAGGATGCTGGGATTTGAACCCCTGTTGGCCACATGCAAGCAAATACCCTACCCACTGTGCTATCACTCAGGCCCCCCACATTTGCAATTTAAAAGGTGAAGAGAAAGTTGATAGGAATTGGTTAAAATATCTGCAGTAGAAAGGCTAGTAACGCTTAAGGAGTTAGGAATAGAACAAAGTAAATGAAACCAAATTATCTTAAAAGATTAAGAAATCATAAAGCTTTGCCCAAATCCAGTGATATCCAAAGTTAGAAGATGTGGAAAGTCACATACCAGTTAGGTATCATGGTTTAGTCACTAGTCATTTTTTATTTGGTTTTGTTTTGAGGTCACACCTGGCAGTGCTCAGGAGTTACTCTGGGCTCTGCATTCAGGAATTACTCCTAGCAGGGCATGGAGACCATGTGGGGTGCCAGGGATCGAACCTGGGTCAACCATGTATAAGGCAAGCCCCCTACCTGCTGTGCTATTGTTCCAGCCTGTCACTAGTCATTTTTATATTAAAGTCTAAAGAGTATTTGAAAAAATGTCATTTTAAATTTTGATTTATTTAGTTAGTTTTGGGACCACACCTGGCAATGTTCAGAGCTTACTCCTGGCTCTGCGCTCAGGAATTACTCTTGGTGGGCTCCTGGGAATGAATGGAGTGCCAGGGATAGAACCCAGGTAGGGCACGTGCAGGGCAAGCACTGTACCCACTGTATTATCTTCCTAGCACCTGGTTTTTAATTTTTATAAATAAAAAATATACTAGTATGTATTTAAGAGAAAGTTTCTGGAGATATGACATCATTTTAATATGAGCAAAACTTTGATATGATGTTTTATATTTGATATAATACAAAGTTTTCTAGTGTTCTTTATCATTATCTAGAGTTTTAAAATGTTTTTTAGGAGTCAACAACCCCAAGCAAGGTACTACGGAGAAGGCCATGTGATGCAGGAATCAGACTTGGCCCACCTCATAATGGACATATGTTTGACCATTTGAACTCCCAGGCCCCGCAATATTCTTTAAGTTATGTGAGAGTTGCCCAAGGGATGCCCTAGTAGGGGTTAAGGCACTGGTCTTATGCGTATGCAATGCTCCCCTGGGAACCTCTAGCAGAGCACAGAGCTCCACCGTGTGTGGCCCCAACTCCCCACCCCCAAAATAAATAAACACGTGTGAGAGTGTTCTTTTGCACAGGTTCAGACTCCTTTAAAAATACCAGTTGAAGAGCTTTGATCTGCTTATATGCTTCCTGTCCCTTGAAATATTTTAAATCCACATGTTTCAACCAGGGATCAAAATAATCTGGCATCATGTCTTGGTCATAAATTCTAATGGAGGAGGAAGAAAGAAGGAAAGAAAGAACAAAATCTAGAAGTCATAAGATGGACGATAAATATTACACTGCTATTTTAACTTCCCCGGGAACAGCATGAGTAGATTTAAAGTCGAATGCCAGTGATAGAGTATTTCGGACTACTCCGTGCCTCAGAACTATTTGATATCTGGAAAGGATCCTAGAAAACTCCTAATTGGGTTTACGGCCGCTTTGGTATGACCCTGGCTCTGAGGCCCAGTTGTTTTCCTCCTGTGTCCCTTGGGTGCAGTTAAGTGGCCACCTAGTGATTGGGCTGGGAATTGCAGCTCGCCTACACCCAGGGAAAACTTTCCCGTTCAGATTCCACTTGAAAAAAGGGAAATTCTGTTGGCATGCATCTCTCCCGCCGCCTAAGAATCTACTTTGCAAGTCCATGTTCTTGTCCAGAGCATCTCACAGAGTCTTAAATACAACACAGAGTTACCATGAGGATAAGATGAAATTAAATAATCATCTGGCACACATCAATGGAACTTGAACAGCGAGTGTTGCTTTTGATAGTCAGTTCCTGGAATAGGTCAAGGAAGGGTGACCTGTGCAAATTTAGTGCAAATATGCCATAAAATTAGAGATCTTGATGTAGCAGGACTTGAGAAACTGATTATCCAAACCTTCGTTTCAAGAACAGCAGGACCAGAGAGATAGTACAGTGGGTGATGTGCTTGTCTTGCACACAGTTGACTAGTTTTTTTTTTTTTAATTTTTATTAGTGGAACGCCATGAGGTACAGTTGTAGACTTACAAATTTTTTGCTTGGGTTTCAGTTATACAATGATTGAGTACTCATCCCTCCACTGGTGCCCATTCCCCGTCTCCAATGCTCCCAGCATCCCTCCCACCCCCCGCAACCCCCATCCCACTCCACCCCTGTGGCAGGGCATTCCCTTTTGTTCTCTCTCTCCTTTTGGGTGGTGTGGTTTGCAAAAGAGGCATTGAGTGGCTATCATGTTCGGTCTATAGTCTATTTTCAGCATGCATCTCTCATCCTGGGAGGGTCCTCCCAACACGCTTTACTTGGTGCTCCCCTCTCTATCTCAGCTGTCTTCTCCTTCAGCATGTGCGGCTGGCCTTCAAGCCATGGAGTGAACTTTCTGGTACTTATCTCGGCTATTCTTGGGTGTAAGCCTCCCAATTTGTTACTTTATATTCCCCAGATGAATGCAATCTTTCTATGTCTGTCCCTCTCTTTTCTGACTCATTTTGCTTAGCATGATACTTTCCATGTAGTACCACTTGTATGTAAATTTCATGACTTCATCTTTTCCAACAGCTGCATAGTACTCCATTGTGTAGAAGTACCAAAGTTTCTTTAACCACTCATCTGCTCTCGGGCACTCGAGTTTTTCCAGATTTTGGCTATTGTGAATAGTGCAGCAATGAACAAACAAGTGCAGATGTCACTTAGAGTATACATTTTTACCTCTCTGGGATATATTCCCAGGAGTGGTATTGCTGGGTCAAATGGGAGCTCAATTTCTAATTTTTTGAGAATCGTCCATACTGTTTTCCAAAAGTGCTGAACCAGTTGGCATTCCCACCAGCAATGAAGGAGAGTCCCTTTCTCACCACATCCAAACCAACACCGGTTGCTTCTGTCTTGTGGATGTGGGACAGTTGACTAATTTGGTTCCTGACACTGCAAGAGTGATCCCTGAGCACAGAGGCAGGAGTAATGTCCTTAGCACCGCTGCTGATATTCCCCAAAAACTAAAAATATAATGAATTCAGCTGGGGGAGGGGGAGAGAGAGAGAGAGAGAGAGAGAGAGAGAGAGAGAGAGAGAGAGAGAGAGAGAGAGAGAGAACAAAGGTTAAGGAATTGGCCTGATATATAACAGTAGGTGAAACTCTGGTCTCTGGTTGGAGTTTCAGCACTGCATGTGGTCCCCTGAGTACCACCAGGTGTGGCCAACAAACAAAATGAGTGAGTGAGTGAGTGAGAAAACTGAGACTGAGAAAGGAAAGAGAGTGGATTTGGTGCAGCGCTGATGTTTTCATTCTGTCATGAACAACTATTGCTCATTGGCTTTCTATTTGGAATGAGGCTTTGGGAAAACAAAGATGGATAAGGCAGAATTCTAGGGGGAGCCTGACTCAGCGGCAAGTGATAAACCCAGTGGGAGCGTCCTGGCAAGGCTGGGCGCAGGATCCGCCCAGGATGCTGGGTCTTCTCTACGGCAGCACATTTAACTCAGCGCACAGAACAAGGCATCTGTACAATGAACCGCATTTAGCCTGAGAAAGGAAAGAAATGCTGACAGTCGAGACAATACAGATGAATATGGAAGACGCACTCAGTGATGTCAATCACAAAAAAGGTCAAATATGATATGATTCCACAAATGTGCGGTATCTGTCATGGAGACAGAAAACAGGCTGGCAGGAGGTTGTTGGTGGCTGGGAGAGAGGGGGCTGGGGAGTCTTTCTGACGACGGACAGAGTTTCAGTTTGGAAATAGGAAAACGTTCAGGAGATGGGTGATGGTTGCTTAATAGTGTGAAGGTGCCTAACATTCAAATTGGACACTTAACAATGATTAAGACAGCATGTTTTATGGCCTATGTATTTTACCATCTTTTGGGGGGTTTTGTTAGTTTTTGTTTTGATTTTTTTTCTTTTTGGGTCACACCTGGCGATGCACAGGGGTTACTCCTGGTGGTGCTCAGGGGACCATATGGGATGCTGGGAATCGAACCCGGGTCGGCCGCGTGCAAGGCAAACACCCTACCCGCTCTGTTATCTCTCCAGCCCCAAGTTTTTGCTTTAAGGCAACACTCAGCCATGCTCAGGGGTTGCTCCTGGCTATGCACTCAGGAATTATTCCTGGCAGTATATGTGTGTATATGTGCTGGGGGTGGGGGGATGGGGGATGGGGAAACGACCATATGGTGGGATGCTGGGGACCGACCTCAGTCAGTCATGTGCAAGCAAAGATCCCTAACTGCTGTACGATTTCTCTAGCCCCCACTTTTTTTTTTAAGTAATGGCAATGAGCCAACTTGACCCATACAGCATGACATGATACTTACACAACATTGAGCAAAAGAGGCCAGACACAGAAGGACACAGACATGTATATAATGTATATAATCTATCAGACTACACTTAACCCAGGTGCTAAAACCCAGAGTGGAGTTCAGACCTGGGGGAGGTAGGGTTCTGAGTCTCTTGGGGTCTAGTAATGGTTCTTTTTTGGTCGGCAGATGGGTTTCTTCCATGTCATGCTCTGGGGACTCTGGGACCACTCCCAGAGATACTTGATGCTGCTCAGGTGCAGCAATACTGGACAATGCTGGGGGACCCAGCCATGCCAGAGATGGAATCAGGGCCTCAGCATGCCAGGCATGTGCTCTAGTCCTTTGAACATCCTCCCCTGGCCACATAGCACTGCTCAAGCTTCTTGATCTAAGTTGGTGAATATTAATTGTACTTGTGACTTGTGCCATATCTGTACACGTATTAAGCCTCGGGTTTTTGTTAATGTTGTCGGTTTGTGGGATAGAACAAAGAAGGGATTGAACTCTGGGTCTCACATATGAGAGGTTTCAGCCTGAGACTGGTCAGGAAAGGACTTCACTCCTGCATAGGAAAGATCCAGCCTTTTCAGGCTTGGAAGATAGTTTGCAGTGTCAGACTATCTGAAGGAGCCGCAGGAGAAGAGGAAGCCAACGGCTTCGTTTAACCAGAGGGGTGGGCGTGGGTGGGAGGGAGAGAAAGAGAATTGCTCAATACAGAAATAAAGTATGCTTCAGTTGCAGGGTTTGAACAGGATCTCATAGGAAATCACACCATAAACTGGAATAAACAACCAATTTCTGGACCATTTGTAATTCATTCGGAATGAAGCTGGAATCTATAGTTGGAATCACCACGTCCCCCATTGGTAAGTGGGGCTAATGCGTGTCTTTTTGGACCGGTGGTAGAAACTGCCTACAACTTCCTCGCACAGACTTTCGTGCCTAGTAGCTGCTCAGTTAATGGTAGTAATTATTATCAGTGGAACACCAGATAGACAGTACATAATACCCCACAGACATATTGAGAATAGACATATTGAAGCCTTTAAAGCCTGAGACTCTTGTTCTTTGTAGTTCTCCTGAGGTCTGTCAGCTAATAGGCAAGGCTGTCTGGCCTTATGATCAGGCGCTTCCTCTCAAACTACCTCAGACAGGATGGGCTCTGGAGGCAAGCTGATGCCCATCAGGGATAATTAGACAGTTCCTTCAGCAGTAGACCCCGAGGGTCAGAACTCTTGTTCTTCCCAGCCCAAGTGTGCTCTGGGCAAGTTCAAAGAGAGGAAGCCTGGGGAGATGGTTCCTGGGGTGGTCTGTAAGGGCAGGTTTCCTCTTGAGAAAACCTTCCAACACTGTGTGTGGGGAGGGAGGCAGGGGAGGAAACATTTTTTCCTTTATTTTTTTTCTTTCATTATTATAGTTTAGGTCACATGTTTACAATAGTGTCAACATTTATGGTTTTGCTGGATAGTTACCACAACTCACTGCCACTGAAGAGCCAAAGAAGATGGAGGATCAAGAAACTGTTACGTTTTCTTTTGTTTGTTGGTTTGGTTTGGTTTGGTTTGGGGGGCCATACCTGGCTGTACTCAGGGCTTACTCCTGGCTCTGTCTGTGCTTAAGGATCACTCTTGGTGGGGTTTGGGGAACCCTATGGGGAGCGGGGATTTAATCAGACTCAGCTGTGTAGAAGGCAAGTCCTTTAGCCTCTGTTCTATTTCTCTGGCCCTGAGGACAATTTAAAAAGTGAATTCGGGAGCAAATTTAAGGACAAACTGAACCTGTCTCGGCATTTTTCCAAAGTCCAGCTCTTGCTGGTTAAATTATAAGGCATAAACAACTTTGAACTACTCCACAACCTACTTCAAAAGCTAGTTTCTTCAGCTGTAGGCAAAAGCCATCGATTCAGTTGACAAAGACAAGGAAAATCTGGGGCACATCAGCATTTTGACTTGAGGGGTGTCATGGGAGGGGGCTGTCTCGGGAGGAGGGGGGGTCTGGCTCAGGACTTCACACGTGCAAGACAAGTGTTCAACTGCTGAACTGTGTCTCCAGCCCCAGTTTAATACTTTGGATTTAGTTTTCTCAAAACATATGAGTCCAGTTCTCAAAACCTGACTCCATTTTCTCAACCCTTATAATTTCCAAAGCAAAGGACTTTCTGAAAAGGAGCTTCTCCACACTGGGCATCCTTTCTGGCCTCCACCGAATTTCTGCCTTGGATTTATGCCCTAGAAACAAGGGGAGTCCCCATGTCAAGAGTCGCGGGAAAGAGGGGCAGAGAAACAGTCTGTCTTTGTCCCAGGCATATTTCACTGCAGTCACAATGACTCCTTGAACCTGTATATTATCTCCAGCTGCCTTGATGTATTATCTTGGCCCATGCAAATTTGTATTAGAGGAAAAGCTAATGATATGAATTTCACCTGCTACAGCTTTGGCTGGGCTGGGGCGATATAGCACAGTGGGTAGGGCGTTTGCCTTGCATGTGGCCAGCCTGGGTTCAATTCCTCCATTCCTCTCAGAGAGCCCGGCAAGCTAGCGAGAGTATCCGGCCTGTATGGCAGAGCCTGGCAAGCTCCCCGTGGCATATTTGATATGCCAAAAACAATAACAACAAATCTCACAATGGAGAAGTTACTGGTGCCCGCTCGAGCAAATCGATGAACAATGGGAGGGCAGTGCTACAGCGCTATAGCTTTGGCTATAGCCAAGGGAAAGAAAATAGCAGCAGCCTCCTTCAGTAGGCAGTAAAGCAGCCTTTATTCAAGCAGTTGCCCTCTTCAGACTAAAGTCCTCAGTGGAAATCAACATCAGAAGCCAGAACCCACACAAAACCCTCATCTTTGAGTCATTCGTCTCGCAAGGATGTGACATCATTCCTTAGTTTACTGAAGGGAGTGATTTCCGGAATCAGCCGGCCACTGGGAGCTGTTGTCTCACAGCTGGGGGGAGGTGTGTGTGTGTGTGTGTGTGTGTGTGTGTGTGTGTGTGTGTGGTGGGGATAATGATTCCCACTCTTGGCTGTCTCACGGGCCAGGTTTTCCCACTGTGCTGGGTTCTGTCTCTTTCATCGGTGGACTCTAAAACCTGATTTATTTTAGTTGTGAGATCCGCCCAAAGCCTCAGTGACACATTCAAAGTGAGTAATTTGAACAGAGTGTAACTGATGATCTACAGAGGTAAATGGGTTTCAGGGAAGCGGCAAGGGTTAGTAGCTATGGGTGACAGGAAGGTCCAACACTTTCTTGATTTTTGCCTTCAAAGGCTGATCCTAGCTGCACTCTGGGGGGTTACTTTAGCTGGTGCTCAAGGAACATGTGCCTTCTCCCTGGCCCATTTCCAGTGTTGTTTTCAGAGTTTAATGTGAATTGGAATCACCTGAAAGCCATGTTTAACTGTAGCTCGGACCGAGGGTAGGGATACAGCTCCATGGTAATGCGCAGCCTCACTTGGATTCTAGCCCAGATAAAGGCATCAGGAAAATGAAAAGAACAAATAAAAAATTATTTCTCTTGGGGACTGGAGTGATAACACAGCGGGTAGGGCATTTGCCTTGCACAAGGTTGACTCAGCTTCGATTCCTAGCATCCCATATGGTTCCCTGAGCACTGCCAGGAGTAATTTCTGAGTGCATGAGCCAGGAGTAATCCCTGTGCATCGCCGGGTGTGACCCAAAAAGAAAAAAAATTATTCCTCTCAAACTGTAAACCCAGGAGTTGATATAGTTCAGTAAGTCTGGGGTAGGGCTGGAGCACAATTTTTCCCTGGTGTACATTGGGGATTGGTTTCAGGACGCCCACAGATACTGAAAACTGGAGATGCTCAAGTTCCTTAGAGTTGGTCCTCTGAATACCCCAGCCTGCAGCTGCAGAACCCCCTCAATCAACATCTGGGGTTACTTACTAAAAAATGTCCACGACTACATGACCTGCAGAGGTCAAATCCCTGTCACTCAAGGGTCAACAGAATTTGTCTGGTTCACAGAGGGGGGTGCTGCTGGTCTGGGAAGAGAGGCTGGGCTTGTAGCAGGGAGGGGTGAGAACGTGAGGGTTCAGAAGACTCAGGGGAATCAATTCGGTCTGCCTGGCCCTCCTCTTTGGTCCCTGGGGTTGTCCACCAGCAGCCACAAGGCGAGGAAGCCCAGGGAAGCACTTCAGAAAGTGTACAAATTACAACTCAAAGGAGAGAGTGGATCTGGAGGAACAGAGAGAATTTCCAGCAATCCCTCTCCCCCAACCCCCCATTCTCTTCTCTTCCACTAACTATCTTCTCATGACTCTCTACCCTTAGATCCAGTCAAGCTGTTATGCAGACCTGAACACTCCAATACCAGATGTGAGATGATTTCTTCAGCAACCCTGCAGGGAGACCCCAATCATACTTATTCGTGCTTTTTTTGTAATAAGGAAACTCAAGCTTGAGATGTGAAGGCTGTGTGTGTGTGTGTGTGTGTGTGTGTGTGTGTAAAGAGCTGGTACTTCACCTTCACCACAGGTTTCCTGGGTGCCAGTTCAGGGCTCTTTCCTCTGCCTCATACTTCAGACATGTGGGAGTCCTGAGGTAAGGCTGGTCTCCCCCATTCAGTCTCCTGGGATACCTTCTCTTCTCACTGCTCTGGCAAGCCCTGGAGACTGCATTCTCTTCTTTCAAAGGCACGCTGAGAATCCTGCTGCTGCAGCATCTCTTGCAGATTTTCCCTGGATTTTCACCTTTTTTTTTTTCAGTAGTAGGATTACTTAAAGGCTTGTCTTAGGAACTTTGAAGAAGCCTATAATTCCGCAGCTCTTTGCTGCTCTGAGTCCAGGATGTTTTGAGAAACAGACACATGGAAATAAGTTCCGACGAGGGGGAGACCTAAGTAGACCAGGGACTGGTTGGGATTTGAAGTCAGACTTCCTATGACTGGCCTGTAGGGAACCTGGAGTGATATAGGGGGTTGCTGGTAAGGAGCTTGCCTTGCATGCTGCCGGCAGGATTTGATCTCTTGGGGGGCACTGTGTCTAGCCCCCCAAGCACTTCCAGGAGCAATCTCACAGCCCAGAGACAGGAGTAAGCCCAGAGCACAGCTGGGTGTGGCCCCAAATAAAAACAACGCGCACACAGACACACACACAAAGCAAACAATTTGTCCCCTCCACTTTCTGGGGTGGGCATGAAAGGATGTGAGCCTGAATATGGGCGGGTGGGCTTATCTGGCGGGCAGGACAGACCCAAGAGAAGGTCAGGAAGAGGCAGATATGCTCCATTCTGTCCTGGCCCCTGTCAGATGAGTCATTCTCCCTTGGGGAGAACCCCAGGAAAAAGAGAGGAAAGCACATGCTCTTCAGCACTTTGAAGAAGTGGAAGTTCCTCTTTTATGGAACTGGGAGGGAGAAAATAACTTCTCCCCCCAACAATAATGGTCTTTGAGGAGCATCTTGCTCTGGGCAACATGAAGGAAGGATTGATGTCATTACTCCTGTCACATGAGGAGTGGCCACAGACCCTCAGTCGTACTACGGTATTGCCCTGGGCCTCAGCAGCCCCACCACCTCGAACTTGACTCTCCATCACTTTCTATAGAGCACCGGAGCAGGGCCTGCCTGACTATTGAGAAAGTTCCCATGACTTCCTTCTGAGAAGTCACTGCCTGTCAAAGCGAAGACCTCTGTCTCTGTCTCTCTGTCTCTGTCTCTCTCTCCTCTCTCTCCACTCTCAGCCAGGATTGGGTAGACTGTTGGGAAAATCCTTACAAAGATTTCCTGGGAACTGCATTTTCAAAACAAGGGTCTGTGGGAAAATAGCCTCGCAGTAGAAGGGGGCTCTGTTTTTGCCTCTACTTTATTTCCCAAGCTCCGTAGGGAAAGAAAGAATGACAGGTCAAGTCTGTTTTACAAGTGAGCTCGGTGGGACTAGCTTGCACTCGGATTTTGTCCTCTTGGCTGTGGCTTGAATTGGGTTCGGCTAAGCTGGGCAGTTGGGGGAGATGCTGGGTTAAAATGGAGGGTTTTTTTTTTTTTTTTTCATGGCAAAGCTGTTTGTTTTAGAGAAATGAATGTTCGTGGTAAACAGAACTTTTGCAGCTGATGTTTTTGCCAGGCTCCTTCAGGCTGGGGCGCCCGAGTGGGAAAGAGACTGTGGACAAGCGTTTTCTGGCGGCCAGTCAAGAGGGAGGCAAGAAAGCACAAGGAAAGGGCTGTGTGAAATGAGAGTCTGAGTCACGGAGGAAGAGGAAGAAAATAGCTCGTGTCTTTCTGAAAAACGCCCCTCCGGGCAGCGGCTCTGGCCCCCGACCGCAGGCCCCCTCCCGGGAGAGCAGCGAAACCCCACTCCGCTCTTCCTGCCTCATTTTCAGACTTAAAAGGAAGTCACCTCCAGGCGAATTCGCTTATCCTCCGAGAAAGAAAAGGAAAAGGAACCGGAGAAGTCCCGGTGTTTGCAGGACTGAGGTCGGGCTTTGGAGGAGCCCCGGGCAGCGCTGCGGGGAGGGCGCTGAGCACGTGGCACCACGGCTCGGACCTGCGCCTCCGGCGCCCCCTGGAGCTTGAGAGTGGAACTGTGTTTTTAAAGGGAGCGGGAATCCCCGCGCTTGTACCCAGCAGAACTCTTTCTTTTTTTGAATCACCGAGCTACAGCTACACAGCTTTCACGATCGGGTTTTAGTTATACAAAGTTCCAACACCCATTCCTCCTCCTGTGTACATTTCCCACCATTTCCCACCCAATTTCCCTCCTGCCACCCCTCTCCAGCAGTCTGCCTCTATGGCAGGCACTTTCCTTCTCTCTCTCTCTCTCTCTCTCTCTCTCTCTCTCTCTCTCTCTCTCTCTCTCCTCTTTCCTTTTGCCATTATGGTTTGCAACACAAATACTGAGAGGCTATCATGTTTCGTCCTTTACCCACTTTCAGCACTTATATCATTGTCATAGTGGTCCCTTCTCTATTCCAGCTGTCCTCTCCCCCACCCTTCGAGGCAGGCTTCAAACCGTGGACCAATCCTCTTGGCTCTTCTTTCTACTGTCCTTGGATATTAGTCTCGTACTATGTTTCCCCCGCCCCCGCTCCCCCCTCCCCAACAGTTGCATAGTATTCAATTGTGTAGATGTATCATAGTTTCTTTAATCAGTTTTCTGATCTCGGGCACTCAAGTTGCTTCCAGATTCTGGCTATTGTGAATGGTGCTGCAGTGAACATACAGATATCATTTGGGCGGATGTCTTTTCTGCTGTGTATTTTGCACTGTGTATTCTGCTAGGGTATATTCTCAGAAGTCGTATTGCTGGGTCATACGGAAGCTCAGTTTCTTGAGGAATGCTCATACTATTTTCCAAAAAAGGCTGGACCAGTCAGCATTCCCATCAATGATAAATGAGAGTCCCTTTCTCTCCGCATCTTTTCCAGCACTGGTTGATATTATTGCTCTTGATGTGTGCCTGTATCTTGATGGGAAAATAATTTTCCCATTCCAAGATACAGGCTGTCTCTGTATCTTGGTCATTGTTTCTTTCGAGATGCAGAAGCTTCTTAGACTCATTCACAAAAGTCAGATAAAAATGGATTAAAAACCTCAATATCAGACCTGAATCCACAAGGTACATGGAAGAAAACACAGGAAGAGTCCTCCATGACAATGAAGCTAAAGCCATCTTTAAAGATGAAATACCACTAACCGAGCAAGTGAAAGCAAAGATTAAAAAAAATGGGACTACATTAAGCTGCAGAACGCTTATCTCCTTCCGCAGCCTTGCCTCTAAGTCTGCGGGTTCAGGATCAGCTTCTTGCCATTCTCAGGCGTTTCTCAGGGAGTTTTTCCATGGTTGAAACACCTTCCCTGATATATTACTTTTTCTAAACAAATTCTTTTTCCATTTCCTCATTAATCTCTGGTTCCTAAATCACATATTCAGGTTGTATTACAGGTTAAATCAATAATAAAGTGGGATTTCTTAAAAACTATTTTTCTGTAGATTTATTGAAATGTAAAGGTAAAGGCCCTCCCGTTGATCATCGATTTGCTCGAGCGGACCCAGTAACATCTCCATTGGAGACCTTGTTGTTACTGTGTCTGGCATATCGAATACTTTCGGTAGCTTGCCGGGCTCTCCGAGAGGGGCGGAGGAATCGAACTCGGGTCAGCCATGTTGGCTGCATGTAAGGCAAACGTCTACCATAAAGTACCACCATTGCAAGTGTAGAGTTCATGATACTTACTGAACTTGTAGTGCTCCTCAGGGGGCATCACAATCTGATTCTACACAGTTCCCTCACCTGTATTTGCAATCCACCCTCACTTTCACATCCATTTTCAGGCACTTACCAATTTCAGGCTTCTGTTTTGACACATTCACTTTTTCTGGTCAGTTCCTGTATGACATGTGATGCTTTCTTTTTTTCTTTTTTGTTTCTCTTTCTTTCTTTCTTTCTTTCTTTCTTTCTTTCTTTCTTTCTTTCTTTTATTGAATCACCGTTTGCTATAGTTACAAAGCTTTCCTGTTTGAGTTTCAGTCATACAATGGTCGAATACTGATCCCTTCACCAGCATACATTTTCCACCACCAAAGTTCCCAGTATCCCCGCCCCCCCCCATCCTACCCCCTGCCTCTATGGCAGACAATTTCCTTCTCTCTCTCTCTCTCTCTCTCTCTCTCTCCTTTTGGGCATTATGGTTTGCAATACAGATACTGAGAGGCTGTCACATTTGGTCCTTTATCTACTTTCAGCACACATCTTCCATCCTGAACAGTCCTTCCAACCATCATTGACTTAGTGATCCCTTCTCTATCCCAGCTGCCTTCTCCCCCAGCTCATGAGGCAGGCTTCCAAACCATGGTGCAATCTTCCTGGCCCTTGTCTGTACTGTCCTTGGGTGTCAGTCTCATATTATGATATTTTACATTCCACGTGGTGCTTCCCAATGGGCGTCTTTCACTTTGTCTTTGCGCTTCAGCCACACGTCATGGATCAGAGCTTTGTCATTCTGTGTTCTGCCTTTTTGTTTTGGGGCCATAGCAGTTCCTTGCTGTGTTCCTGGGATCATGCATGCTGGGTGTGAACCTGGTCTCCTGCGTGCAAAGCACATATTCCAATCCATGCAACTATTTCTGCAACCCCTTGTCTAGCTTTAAAGATTTTTAAATAAGAGCATCGTTTGAAGCATACATGTTTTCATTTTGATCAAGTCCAATTAACTAACCTTGCCCATGAGTGGTGCTTTAATGCCATATTTAAGAGTGCAGCTAGCCCAAGGTCTTAAGATTGTATCCTGTATTTCCTTCTTGAATTTTTATGGCTTTATTTTTTATGTTTATGACCTACTCCTGGCTCTGTATTCAGGAATCATTCTTGGCAGAGCTTAGGGGACCACCTGGAGTGTTGAGGCTTGAACAAGACTGGACATGTGCAAGGCAAGTCCTTTCCCTGATTCGCTGCTGTACTATCTCTCCGACCCTTTTTTAAAATTTTTAGTAAGGGAGTTGGGGCCGGAGAGATAGTACAGTGAGCAGGGAGCTTGCCTTGCATGTGGTCAATCCATGATTGATCCCTCATATCCCATATGGTTCCCCAAGCACCACCAAGAGTAATTACTAAATGCAGAGCTGGGAGTTAGCACTGAGTTTTGCCAGATGTTGCCAAAAATGCTAAAATAAATTAAAGTGGAATGCAATTAAAATAAGGGCCTCACTCAGTGGTGTTCAGGCCCGGTGGTACTTGGGGCCTGCCAGGATAGAATGAGGTGAAGGGAATTGACCACACTGGGCATGTGCTGTGCCACTTTAGCACATCCCCAACCCCTTTCAACATGACTTCTTTGGGTCAGAGACAGTACAGAAGATGAGGAACAGCAGCTGTCATGAACTCTGGTTCAAATCCCTGGCACCACATATGGTCCCCTGAGCCCTGATAGGAGTGATCGCTAAGCACAGAACCAGGAGTAAGCCCTGAGCACTGCCAGGTGTGGCCCCAAACAAAACACCCCTCTCCCCCCCCCCCCAAAAAAAACCCCATGAGTTTCTTTGATTCTTTAACTATTTCTATATTAACTGCTCTGAAGTTTTTCTCTGCTAAACCTAACATCTGACCCACTCAGATGAACTTTCTTTCTTGAGTATAGATTCTATGTTCCTGCATTTTTGCAGTACTCATAGTCTCTGGCTTCCTAGACATCCTCCTCCTTCCCACCCCTCCAACCTCATCCCTACCCCCACTTGCATTTGGAGCTTAAAGGTCAGCCAGTGAGAGGTAGGACATTGGAGGTCTTAAACACCCAGGACCAGGAAGATTTGTTTTTTATTGTTCAGTAAGGATAAGTGTGGAGTGTGCATGTGTTTGCAGGGGCAGGGTGTGTTCAACTTTAGGCAATTTTTAAGTTGTTTAACTTTTATCTTTTTTTTTCTTTCTTTCTTTTTTTTCCCAACCTGGCAATATTCAGGGATTACTCCTGACTCTGTGTTCAGGGATCACTCCTGGTGGTGCTTGTGGGCCCATATAAAATGGGCTCATATAAGCTGGGATTGAACCTGGCTTGGCCACTTACAAGGCAAGCATCCTACCACTGTACTATCTCTCCAGCCTCAGTTTTTTACTTTCCAACAGGATTGCAGGTCTCCAGAGAGAGTTAAGGAGGTCCAGAGAGCTTCTGGCTGCCAGGAGTGAGCAGAGAAGAGACTCACTGTCTAGAGCTTTCTTCCCTGTGATCCAGGTAAAAATCTCTCTGCCTCCTCACCAGCTCCTACCAGCCCTCCTGTACATCCTATCCCTAGAAAAGCTAGTATTAAAACTCAAGCCCAAAACAAATGCCTGAAGTCCAGACGTGAAATTCATGGGATGTTATATATAGGAGGACCTCTAAAGATTTTTATGCTAGAAAATGGGAACTGGAAAACAAGTGGGGATGTCATTCACACCTGTGCTCACCTCCTTTTGTAATCAAGGACATTGAGGTTTTGACTGTGGGAGCTACTTAATTGACCAAGATCACACATCCTTAGGGGTGGAAATAAAATCGCAGCCCTCACCCTAGACTTGGAGTCTGGGCTGTTTCCCCTACACTTTTGTGCTGCTGACCTGGTGGATTGGAGTATGTTGCCCGCGGCTTCCTGTTCCTTGGAAATTCTGGTTCCAAGTTCAGCCCAGAATTGAAGGGGATGCAGATTTTCTCTTTTAAGCTTATAATTTTAGACTAGGCCTTTTTTTCTTTATATACCCCACCCCTAAATATGGGTTCCTCAGTCTCCTTTTTCCATCCCCACCTCGTTCCCAGGTAATTTCACTCAGAATGACATACCATCATCAGGAGGGACCCTAGGAAATTAAACCCTCTACAGCTGCCCTTGCTCTGTCTCCTCTTCCAACCGTGGAGAAAGGTAGCTCTCAAGAAGTCGAAAATAGGACCTGGCCCAATGCCGGACGGTTAATAAGCACTCGTCTTCCATTTCTTAAATGAAGAGTGTGGGGGGACAGTTGGCAGGGAGAGATGCTGCAAGCCGAAACACCCATGTGCTGAAGGGGGTTGTTTCAGAGGATGCCCTTGTGTTTACCTGCCATGTTTTTCTTTTCTTTTTTTCTTCTTTTTGGGTCACATATGGCAATGCTCAGGGGTTACTCCTGGCGGTACTCGGGGGACCATACAGGATGCTGGGAATCGAACTCGGGTTGGCCATGTACAAGGCAGACGCCCTACCCGCTGTGCTATCACTCCAGCCCCCCCCCACCCCCCAGCATGTTTTTCTTTACACACCAATTGATCAAGGACTAGCGGATAACAGAAAGCAGAGCGGAAAGTTGCTCAGATATATTTTGGGTTTTGTAGTTCTAGAGGCAAGAATTCAATCCCAGAACCAAGGTTGTGAGCAAGAGAGCCCTGGAGGCCCTGGAGGAAATGGTTTCTTCTTGCCATTTCTGGTAGCTATTGACGTTCTTTGATTTGTGACTAAATTGTCCCAACACCTGCCTCTATTGTCACATCAAGTCCACTGTTGTGTTTAGTGGCGAATATCTCTGCCTCTCCTTTATAAAGTCATTTGTGATAGCATTCAGGCCCCACTAGGATAATTCTGAATGTGTGTGTGTGTGTGTGTGTGTGTGTGTGTATAGGGGATGTGGGGAGAGTGAGGCTTGAACTACACCTGGGTGCCCAGTGACTATATCTGGTTTTGTGCTCATGGGTCGCTCCCACTGGGGCTGGGAGATCATATGCTGTGCCAAGGATTGGAACGAGTATTAGCCGCATGTGAGACCCTTGAGCGTCTTAACCCTCTACTCTTTGTGCGCAGGGATAATTTCCTTATCAAACATCCTAATCACTATTTTTTGTTTGTTTGTTTGGGCCACCCCAGGTAGTGCTCAGGGTTTATGCCTTGTTCTGCTTTCAGGAATCACTCCTGGTGGTGCTCTGGGGGCTTTATGGGGGGGCTAGAGATTGACCAGTGGTCGGTTGTGTGCAAGGCAAATGCCCTACCCGCTGAACTCTCGCTTCAGCCCAAAGATCCTACTCACTTCTGAAAAATCATTTTTACTATAGAAGGTAACACAAATTCCAAGGATCATGACAAAGAAATAGCATTATAGTCACTCACAGCCTACCAACAACTTATTATTTTATGTGTGAATATGAGGTGCCAGGGATGAACCTAACATCATAATGTGAGGACTATGCTCTGTCAAACTCTACATCCCCGGCCCTGAAGTTTATAAGAGAAAACAAAACAGAACAAAACAAAAACACCCTGTTTCCACACAGCTTGTGGGGGATGGGGTGGAAGTTGCACAGGGAGGATAGTCTAATAGATGTTTTTCCTTTTGGTGCTGGGGATCGAATTGAGGACATTAAACTCTACCGTTGAGCCACATCTCTGGTCCTCCAGTGTTCTTGATACCACACTATACTTAACACGAAGTAGGGTTTTATTTATTTATTTGCTCGAGCGGGCCCAGTAACGTCTCCATTGGAGACTTTGTTGTTACTGTGTCTGGCATATTTATTTATTTATTTTTGCGGGAGGGTATTGGGCAGAACTTCCAAGCAATGTTCAGGGGAGTCAGAGGTGACACCCAGCTGCACTCTGATTCTCAGTGGACTGACTCTGTGTGGAGCCCAGTAATGCCAGGAGACTCATGCTCGTTAGTTCCAGGCCCATCAGGGCCATGACTGCTGCTGCTGAGTGGCTTCTAAAGCTGCGTATTTGGGGGCTTTATGATACTGGGGATTGGATATGGGATGTTTTGCATTCAGGTTCTATTTTTTGAATTATCTCCTCAGGCCCCCCACCACCCTAAATTTCTAATTTGATGAGTTAAGCATCTGTAGAAGGTAGTACTCTTACAATTTATTTGATTTTTCATGTTACATAGCTCAGTAATATACTTCATAAGTCACTCAGGTGTTGCATATCCTTCCCAGCCAATGCAGTACAGCCATATAAGAAGGTTTGGTGTTTTTGTTTTGCTTTTAAATTTTGGTTTGGGGGCCACACCTGACTCAGGCCTTACTCCTGGCTGAGCTTGGGCAACCATATGGGAGTGCCAGGGATTGAATGCAGGTCAGCATGTGCCAGGCAAAAGCCTTGCCTGCTATACTATTTCTTTGGCTCTGGGTTGGTGGTATTTTTCATTTTTAGTTTGAAAAGTGGTAACAGAAACGTTTGACTTTTAAAGAGTTTATCATGTCTCTGTTGACAAGAATCAGGTCCCTTTCTTTTAAATTTGGGTCTCAGAATGATACCTAATTTGTGTGTGTGTGTTGGGGTGTGTGTGTGTGTGTTGTTTTGAGGCACACATGGGGCTTACTCCTGGCTCTGTGCTCAGCAATCATTCTTGGCAGGGTTTGGGGGACCATATGGGGCTATAATTCATTGAAAACGTTCTTTCTTTCTTTTTTTCTAGTTTGAGTAACATTCAGCTCTACACTAAGGTACTACTTCAGGCAGTTCTTGGGGCCATATGGAATGTGGGGGATCAAATCTGGTTGGCTGCATGCAAGGCAGACACCCTCCTTGCTGTACTATTGCTCTGGCCCCTCTTTGAAAATGTTCTTTTGAATAAGACAACATCAGATAAGTTAATAACATCTCTCAAGTCAAGAGAGAGATCTTGTCTCATACTTTCTGATTCATGACTTTGCCCATATTTTTTTTTCCGTTGAGTCAGAGATCCTTTTGTTATATGACAATTTTTTAAATCATACTTTAAAATGTAAAACTGCTGAGAAAACAAGTCTTGTAATTTCCCTTTTGTCAACCAGAGGAGCTAAATTAAAAAAATCAAGAACAATAATTTTCTTCCTCCCCACTTTCCTGGTGGTTATGGTTGATATTATCCTGCTGACGGGATGGTACACATGCCAGGCTCGGGTGTTCACAATTTTATTTTAGAATAAAATATCTAACAATATCTAATAAATTTTAAATAATTAGAAAATTACACAAAATTAACAAAGATTTTTTTTGTTTTCTGCTTTCTGGGTCACACCCAGCGATGCACAGGGGTTACTCCTGGCTCTGCACTCAGAAATTACGCCTGGTGTTGCTGCCGGACCATATGGGATGCTGAGAATCAAACTTGGGTGGGCCACGTGCAAGGCAAATGCCCTACCCGCTGTGCTCCAGCCCCTGTTTTGTTTTGTTTAACTTTTTGGGTCACACTTGGCGATGATCAGGGGTTACTCCTGGCTCTGCACTCAGGAATTAGTCTTGGCAGTGCTCGGGGGACCACTGGGGATGCCAGGGATCAAACCCCAGTCTGCTGGGGTTTTGCAAGGCCAGCGCTCTGCCCTGCCCTCTTTGTTATCACTCTGGCCCCACAAAATTAACAAGGTTTTGCCAAAAAAAAAAAAAAGGTCGATGATCTTTATTTCATGGGTTTCTACATTGGAGGGCAATTTAGGGATGTATTTTTTTTTGGCTGATAGGTTACAGAGATAAGAGGTCCAGGTGAAGATAACCTGTAAGCACATACTAAAATGTACTGGTGAGGAGGACCAGAGAAAGCTGAATGGGCAGATGCAAGCCTTGCAGGCTGGAGGCGGGTTTCATCCGGGGTCCCCATGGTCCCCTGGCACTACCAGGTGTAACTCCTCCCGACCCCTACTAAAAAAGTACTGAAGAGGCTATTCATTGCCCACATACGGTCCCCGGGCACTGCTAGGAGTCGTCCATGAGCGCAAAACCCGGAGTAAACCCTGAGCACCCCTGGATGTGGCTCACAAGGCAAGAAACAAAAAAGGGTAAGAGTTCATCACGAAAACAACATATTTATATCCCGAACTTAAGAAAATGCTAGAAAACGCAAGAATACTCCTGCTCACATGTCCCCTGTGAGCAGAGTGATTTTAACCTATTCATGCATGAACGGCAAAGAAAACGGTCAAGCATCACCTGAGAAATGTTAAGAGGCCAGTTTGTGCTTAGTGGATGCCCTGGACAGGTCTCGTGCTGCGTGTGAATCCATCCGTCCTGAGTTTTGTGAACCTCAGTGCCGGGGAGGAGGGGGGCTAGTGCAGTAAGCGGCCCCGTCTCCAGGCAGCTAGGCAGAGTGGACGAGGGCCATCCGCTCAAAATGCAAAAAACCCGCCCTCGGCAGCAACGCTACACAGGGGACGCGATCGCGCGCCGCCCGGGGGACGTTTTCGGGCAGCGCGGAGGTGGCTGGAGGAAAAGGATGGGAGAACCCGGAGAGGCGCAGGACCCCGAACTCCTGGCGACCCGGCGCGCCCGGCTCTGCTCTCCCGCTGCAGCCCCACCCCCTCGGCGCGCGCGGGTGGGCCCGCGGCTCTTCCGGCGCGGGCTCTCGCGCCACCCGGCGGCCGCCCTCCGAACGACGCCGTCTGCTCGCGCGACGCCGGCGTCTGTTCGCGCCGCGGCCGAATAAAGATTTCGCCTTCAAACAAACAGGAAGTGCCTACGGAGGCCGGGCGGCGCGGCGGCGGCGGCGGCGGGCCCGGCCGGGCATGACGCCGGGAGGCGACGGCGGCGCGGGCGGCGATGAGCGACATCGTGGAGAAGACGCTGACGGCGCTGCCGGGGCTCTTCCTGCAGACCCCGCCGGCGGGCGGCTCGGCGGCCTCGAGGCCGTCCTGCTCCTCCCGGCTGGGCGGCCTGGTCCGCGGCATCACCGCGCTCAGCTCCAAGCACGTAGGTGGCGCCGCGCCGGGCCGAGGTCGGGGAGCCGCGCAGCGGGGCGGGGTGGGGGTGGGGCGACGGGCTGCGTGTGCGCGCGGGTGTGCGTGTGCGTGTGTGAGTGCGTGTGTGCCAGTGTGTTTCTGTGTCTGTGTCTGCGTGTGTGCCCGCGTGTGTGTGTGCGCGTGTGAGCGTGCGTGTCTACCTGTGTGTTTGTGTGTGTGTGTGTTTGCGTGCATGTGTGCCCGCGTGTGTGTTTGTGGGCGTGTGTGTCCGCGTGTGTGCGTGTATGTGTGCGTGTGAGTGCGTGTGTTTGTGTGCGTGCGTGTGTGTGCGTGTATATGTGCGTGCGTTTGGGTGTACACGTGTGTGCATGAGTGTATGCGTGTGTGCGCGCGTGTATATGTGTGTGAGTGCGTGTGTATGCAGGTATGTGTGCGTGTGTATGAGTGAGCGTGTGTGTGGCGTGTGCGTGTATATGTGTGTGAGTGCGTGTGTATGCAGGTATGTGTGCGTGTGTATGAGTGAGCGTGTGTGCGCGCGTGCTTGCGTGCGTGTGCCTGTCCATGTGCGCGCAGGTACGCGTGTGTATGTGTGCGTTCGGGGTGTGCCTGCGCGTGTGGCGTTGGGGCAGCCAGTCGTCTGGGTGCTGCCTGGGCGGTCCTTGGCTGTCCACGGCTCTTAACCCCCGCGAGGGGCGCTTCCTCCGCTTGCTTCTGCCCCAGGAGTCCCAGGGGTGGCAGCCGTCCCTAGGTCGGTTGTCGCTGATGAGCTGAGACGTCCCAGTGGCGAGCGTGCGCTGGAAACGTCGTGCCTTCCTGGTCCACCGAGTTTACCCTTCCAGGCTCCTCTGGCCGTGGGTTTCGAGTAGGTTTCCGGTTAGTTTCCCGGGAATTTTCTCGCAGTGCCAAAGTTTCTTTTCTCTCTCCGACCCCACGCACACGCCCCCTGCCGTTTGTACCTACCTGTGTTTTGGGCGGGTGAGGGGTTGGAGGGAGAGAGCTCTCGGTTCTGGGATTCAAGACCTCTGGGCTGCCCTGACAAAGAACCCCCAGTGCTACCCATGTAAGAACTGCCCAGAAAGGCGCTGCACCAGCCAGGCCGGGCGAGTGAGCACTGGGAACCCGAGTCCCGCTGTTCCCAGGGACGTTGCGGAGCGCTCCCCGACTGACTGTAGGAAAGGCCTCATGGGAAGATGCACTTTTAGCATCAGTTGCTGTGCGTGTGTATGTGAAAGTGAGGTGGTAGGAGGAAGGGGGAGGATGTGAGAAACAAGCAAAGAAAAAGAAAGAAAGGTGGGGGAAGATGGTTGGGGGGTGGGGGGGTGGAGGAGGGAGATGGACCCTGTTTCTGCAATTGATTTCTCCAATCCAGGAAGACTTCCTGTATCCTGAGGACAGGTGTGGACTCTTACTCCTGGGCCAGTACAGGAAAATTTTCTATTTCTTTCCCATTGTTCACTTGAAAAACCGCTTACTGGACCCAGAGAAGTGACTGGAGCACATGCTTTGCATGCGAGAGCCCTAGTTCAGTCCCTGCTCTGCTGCACGCCCACAGCATTGCTGGGAGTTCCCCTTCCAACCAGTTCATGGAATGTCCTCCCCCTGTCGCACTCCCCCCAAAAGGAAAGGGCGAGGCTGCTGGGCAATTCCTAAGGGAACAGTAACAATGAAGAGAGGAACTCTGGGTTAGCCTGCAGGTACTCTGTTTTGGGGGGATGAGGGGAGGAATTTTGGGCCACACCTGATGCTCAAGGATTGATTTAAGGACCCGACCATATGTGGTGCAGGGGGTCAAATCAGGGTTGGCTGCATGCAAGGCAGGTGCCTTCCCTGCTGTACTATCTCTCCAGTCCCCTACTCTAGGCAAATCTAGATTTTATTTTATAACTCCTTTAAAGGAATTTTATTTTGTAGGTTATATTTTCCCTTGGGAAAAGGTTGTTGCAGTTTAGAAGTTTGTTATTCAAGTATTTAATAATGTCACCCTTTCAGGAGGAAGAAAAGTTAATTCAGCAGGAGCTGAGCAATCTGAAGGCGACTGTGTCTGCGCCTACTACCACGCTGGTAAGGGTTTCTGCCAGCACATGTACCTGTCGAATCTGAAACCTGGGCTACTACGGGCTTGCAAGTGGTATCTGGTTGATTGCTCAAATCTGATATGTCACAGATAAATCAGTTCTGGATGGTATTATGTCAGACATGACCTTTAGTCTAGTATTTATTGCTCTCTGCACTGGAGCAAGATTTGCTTGAGTGCTGGCAAGCCAGTGCTGAGTCAAACATGGTTTCATCTAGGTAGAGGTCTGTTTAGGGTCCCAGTGCTGATCTTCTGGTTCTGAGATGGCCACCGGAAAAGGCATTATACTAATTTCAGGCCTGAATTGATATATTTTAGATATTTAATTATTATACATCGTGTGTAGTAACTATATATTATGTACAATTTGTATGTATTAGGTATCAATACAAAATTTATTTTTGCTTGTTTTTATTGTGGTTTGGGGGGGTATTCCCAGCAGTACTCAGGGTTTACTCCTGACTCTGAGCCCCCAGTGGGGTCTGGGAAACCTTATGGGATGCCAGGGATGAAACCTGGGTCAGTTGTGGGCAAGAGAAGGACCCTACTCACTGTACTATCGCTCCGGCCCCTGCGATACAAATTTTTACATACAGCTTTACTATTACACATATTCTTCTATCTTGACCTATAAGATAAGATAGAGGAATATAGAAATACAGTTTTCTTGCTTTTTTTAAAAAAAAATTTTATTTATTTTTTGGCCTTTTTGGATCACACCCAGTGATGCTCAGTGACTCCTGGCTCTGCATTCAGGAATTACTCCTGGCGGTGCTCAGATGCTCAACCTTATGGGATGTCAGGAATTAAATCTGAACCCTGGGTTGGCCATATGCAAGGCTATACTATTGCTCACGCTTTTAAACTTTACTTTAAAACTAAAGGTATTGCCCAGTAGTTAAACGCAAGTTTAGTGTTTTTGTTTGTTTTGTTTTCGGGTCCTACCTTGTTTGTTTTGTTTTGGGGCCCGTACTGTGCAGGGGATCTAATAAGGGCCCATGGCATGCAGGGCCTGTGCTCAGACTGTTGCGCTCTCTAACTCCAAATCAGTGGTTTTAAACTCAGTTCCATGTCAGCTCAGATCTAACACTATTCATTCAGCAGCTGTTTAAGGAGTGGGTGCTATATCTGTGCGGCTGCCCCTACATAATTTAAACCTAGTTTTATTTTGAATTTTATTTTGATTAATAAGTTTCATGTGTGAGGTTTTTCCAGGTAGCATTTGCTCAGCAAATCATGTCTTCTGTGTGTGAGTCTTTGGGAATATTTTCCTTCCTCCTCTAATAAAAACAACAGGGTCATCATTTGGCAGGCGTAATGACCAGGTATGAGTAACACTTGAAAGTCTTAAAGAATATGTTATTTCCTTTTATAATTGTAATGGCATGAGGACAGATGAAGCTCAAAGCCTAGCTAACCTACTCATCTACATGTGTCTGTTTACATGTCTAGATATATGTCTGTGTATGTATATAAAATCATCGTGCTTGTTGGTACTTGATAGACTGTTCAGCAGATCTGATTTATCTTCTTTGTTAGGTTTCCTTTCTTTATCATTGGCATCAGTAAATACAATTTTTCTTGCTGTAAACCTGGTGGGTAGGCTTACAAGAAAAATAGGTAGACTTTTGGACCCTGGGTTGGAAGGAAGATTCTGTCATTGTGAATGCTGGGCATACCTCTCAGAGTAGTTTTTCCCTGAGATGGTCATGGAAAGGTGCAAACACAGTTTGTTAGAGAAAGTGTGAAGCAAGAGGGGATCTGGAGCCTGGAGGGAGAGTTTAATGGTGACTACACATTCCTAGCTTGTACCTGACCCAGGTTTGATCCTTGCCACTGCATGACCTCGTGAGCATCCCTGGGTGCAGCCTGGAGGCCCTTGCCCAACCCCCCTAAGGTGGTGTGGGTAATCCCTGGCACCACGTACCCAAGGAGCACAGTGTCCTCTGTCCTTGTGTGACATGAGCCACTCGCCAGTTTGTCTGGGAGTCACTGGTAGGGCTCAGGGATCTTCTGAACACCACTTGGGAGACAACCCCTTCTCCCCGACTTAAGAGAACCGCAATACAATCAATACGATTTCACTTAAAGTTTAGAGTGACTTACAGAAATCCTTTTCCTTGTTCTATTTCGAGATAGGCTGTTGAGGGTGATTACTTCAGTGTCTTAAAGGAACATTTTCATTCTCAAATGGTAGAAACCTCTGAGGAAGGACTTTTGGCATCTTTGAAGCTAATGTTCTCAGAATTTAGCAACTTTAATTAACGCATTAATAAATTAACTTGTATTACTTTAAACACAAGTGACCTGAATTAAATTTTAATCCCCTAGGATTTTCCAATGCCTTTTAAGACTGTTTATATTTACATGTATATAAATATAGATGTATAGGTGTGTGTGTGTGTGTGTGTGCGCGTGTGCGCATCTATTGAACGTTAGACGTTACTATCCTTTAAAATACTTAGCAAGAACTGGATGCTGAAAGGAGGTAAAGGTATTTACGTGAAACACCATAATACCCGAAAAGAAAGAGAGAGTGAGCGAGAGCAAGAGAGAAGAGAGAGCGAGAGAGAGTGAGAGAGCGCAACAGAGCGAGAGAGAACAAGAGAGGGCGGGAGGGAGGGAGAAAAGAGAGAGGAAAGACAGAATCGTCCGTGCCATAGAGGTAGATTGTTGATGGGGTGGGGTGGGAAAATTGCACTGGTGAAGGGCTGGATGTTGAAACATCGTATGACTGGAACTCAGGAAAGAACAACTTTGTAACTATGTATTTCACTGTTCAATTGAAAAAAAAGATTAAAACAAAACAAAACACTTAGCTGGGGGCCAGGAAGTAGGAGAGAACACGTTCCTGGCAAGCGCAAGGACCCTGAGTTGTACCTGAGTTCTGTCTCCAGCTCTGTGTGGGAATTTCCCCTCCCCACTTTTGTACCACACCTGGCAATATCCTGGGGTGTTATTTCTGGCTCTACACTTACGAATCACTCCTGGCAGTGCTTGGGGATCCTTATGGTATGTCAGGGATAGAACCAGAGTTAGTGGTATAAACCTTACTTTATACAGTCTCTCTCTGTGGCCCAACTAGTAGCATTGTTATAAAAATTTATTTTTTTTGCCAAGCATTTTGTGATATAGTAAATCTGTAGTATACTAGCCATAGTTAAGTTTTACATATTAAAATAGTTTAAAAATAGTTTTAGCTTCTTTTTTTTTTTTATTTTGGGGACGGTACCCAGCAATACTCAGGCTTACTTCTGGCTTTGCACTCAGGAATCACTTCTGGTGGTCATCTGGGGACTATATGGGATGCCAGGGATCGAACCAAGGTCAGCTGTGTGCAAGGCAAGCATCCTACCCACTATACTATTACTTCGGCTCCTTAGCTTTTCTCATTTTGAAATCTATTTTAATATACTCAAAATTAATTAGTTTGTGATATAAGTATTAAAAGATACTTAAAAATTTGGCAACCTGAAAAGACAGTATGTTGGTGACGGTGCTTAGCATACCTGAGACCAACCCTGTTTCAATCCCAGCACTCCATATCATCCCCGAACACTGCCAGGAGTGACCCCGGAGCACAGAACAGGAGTTAGCCCTGAGAACTGCTTGGTGTGGTGCAGAACAGCCTCCCCCCATTTAAATATAGGAGTGCCATACTATTCTTGAAATTTTGCTGTCAGCTCATCAGAATCGTGATAGTTGTTGAAAATGAGTATCTATAAAGTAAACTTGCTTGTTCCGCATAGTAATTCTAAAGAAAGTCCAGGTGCAGTTTGGTTTTTGACTGTGATAAATATTTTTATTGCAGAAATTATCAACTTGAAGGAATTTTATTAATGTTTTCATATGGCAAACTATTTATTATTTATTTATTAGTGAAACACTATGAGGTACCAGTTGTTGACCTTACAAGTTTTTGTGCTTGGGTTCCAGTTATACAATGATCGAGTACCCATCCCTCCACCAGTGCCAATTCTCCACCCTAATGATCCCAGTAACCCTCCCACCCCTCTCATCCCCCCCCCCCATCCCACCCTGCCTCTGTGGCAGAGCATTCCCTTTTGTTCTCTATCTCCTTTTGGTTGCTGAGGTTTGCAAAAGAGGCATTGAGTGGCAGTCACCTTTGGTCTATAGTCTACTTTCAGCATGCATCTCCCATCCAGGGAGGATCCTCCCAACACCCTTTACTTGGTGTTCACTTCTCTGTCTGAGCTGCCCTTTCACCTAGCATATGTGGTTGGCCTCAAGCCATGGAGTGAACCTCCTGGTACTTATCTCGACTATACTTGGATGTTAGTCTCCTATTATATGGCAAAGTATTAAAACACTATGTGCCAAATTTTAGAAGTCATGCAAGATTTTCATGGGTGAAATTTTATTTGAGGACCATGTTTCTAACATTATAAAACCAAAGTTTACATTAGAATCATAGAGAATTAGAAATAGCTAGGGTGATGTAGAATTAAGAATTTATTTACATGTTATCATTTCAGTGTCAAGATGAAAATATTTTCCTGTTAAATGATTACAACATAAGAAAGAAATTAACCCATTCTATTTTCATTTTGCATTTCAGAGAATGATGAAAGAATGTATGGTGAGACTAATATATTGTGAAATGCTTGGATATGATGCTTCCTTTGGTTATATACACGCAATTAAATTGGCACAACAAGGAAACCTTTTAGAAAAAAGAGTAGGTATGTATATGTTTAAGATATTTTTTACTTAAATGTTGTCCTTTAAATTCTAGCCACCATATGAAATGAATAATGCAGGTATATAGTATGTTTTTAGAACGCTGTCTTGTAATTTTTTTCCCCATTTTTTATAATTTTATTTATTGAATCACCGTGAGAGAAGTTACAAAGCTTTTGGGTCTAAGTCTCAGTCATACAATGAAACACCCGTACCTTCACCAGTGCCCATTCTCCACCACCAAAAATCCCAGTATACCCCCATCCCAAACCCTCCCCCTGCCTGTGGGGCAGATGATTTCCACATTACTCTCTCTCTACTTTGATCACATTCACTGTTTCGACACCAGACCCACCATTATTTGAGATTTTACCCCAACACTCAGATCTGCTGAAAAGGCAACAATAGACAATTTGTGTTCTATTGCTGGTTATGAATAACATATGATGTCGTGTGGCTGCAGTAGGGCCATGTGGTTTTGAAATTCCGAAATTTTAACACTTAAATCTGGAGGGATTTCTGCCAAAAGCCACTGGGTTTCGAGATCTGCTTCTGAGTCTCTGGGATCATGGCCATTGAGCAGCTTGATGAGGAGCCAGAGAGGCCATTTGTGGGCGATGACTTGGGGTCTCGTTGGGGTGGGGAGGACAGGCCCGGCTCCACCCCCCCCCAACCCGTGAGGCCCAACAAGTTTCGTCACTGCAGGCCCAAGCCTGACTGTCCAATGGCCTCTGGAGGATGACAGCCACCAAGTTGCCAAGAGGGAGGAGGCGGAGGGACAGCACCCATTCCCCCCTGGGGTGGCCCGGCAACAGTATCCTACTGCGGGGTCCGGACACATTTCTGCCAAAAGCCGCTGGGTTTCGAGATTTGTTTCTGAGTCTCTGGGATCAAGGCCGTTGAGCAGCTTGATGAGGAGCCAAAGAGGCCGTTCGTGGGTGATGACTTGGGGTCTCGTTGGGGTGGGGAGGACAAGCCTGGATCCACCGCCCCCCCACCCCCCCCATCCCGTGAGGCCCAACAAGTTTCATCACTGCGGGCCCAAGCCTGACTGTCCAATGGCCTCTGGAGGATGACAGCCACCAAGTTGCCAAGAGGGAGCAGGCGGAGGGACAACACCCTTTCCTCCCTGGGGTGGCCCGGCGACAGTAACGTACTGTGGAGTCCGGATGCATTTCTGCCAAAAGCCACTGGGTTTTGAGATTTGTTTCTGAGTCTCTGGGATCATGGCCGTTAAGCAGCTTGATCAGGAGCCAGAGAGGCCATTCGTGGGCGATGACTTGGGGTCTCGTTGGGGTGGGGAGGACAAGCCCGGCTCCACCCCCATCCCATGAGGCCCTGTGTGTCTCGTCACTGGGGGCCCAAATGTGACTATCCAGTGGCCTCAGATGGATGGCGGCCACTGGGCTGCCAGGGGGAACAGGCCAAGGCACGAAACCTATTCCCACCTGGGTTGGCCCAGCACCGGTAGCCTACTGCAGAGACCAGATGCATTTCTACCTAAAGCCACTGGGTTCTGAGATTCGTTTCTGAGTCTCTGGGATCATGTCCATTAAGCAGTTCAATCAGGAACCAAAGAGGCCTTGCCTCCAATTATGTAGCTGAGCCGGAGGTGGTTTCTGGGTGTGTTTCCCACATACCTAACTTTTGGCCGTTTACTTTCTTGGTAAACTTTGCCCCAAGTTTTTGGGGTCTGGCCAAAGACACAGCAGCAATTTTGGGGTATCTGGAAGTCTGAAGGCACCATGAGGCTGCTGATGCACTCGCCTCACAGGTACAGATTGACCTGCTGGTGGCACCATACCCCCATCTTGTAATTTTTAAAGCTTTAAAAGATTACACTTTAAAAGTTAAAAGCCTATAAGGGAAATCAATTTTCCTGATTTGTAGTAGTGTGAAATTACAGAGAAGATAAAAAATTTATGTTCTGGTGGAGGATGTGGTATTGGATCATTGTATGCATAAAGCCCAATTATTAACTATTGTAAATCAATATGCATAAAGAAATATTACCTTCCATAATGTAAAAAAATTGGGCTGGAGCCATAGCACAGTGGGTAGTGTGTTTGCCTTGCACGCAGCCAACATGGCTGACCCAAGTTCGATTCCTCTGCCCCTCTTGGAGAGCCCGGCAAGCTACCGAGAGTATCTCACCCACATGGCAGAGCCTGGCAAGCTACCTGTGACATAAGTACCTAAGTTACTCATTGTCATGGTTGAGTCTTATGTTTTGGGGGTTGTTTTTTTAGACCATATCTGGGCAATGCTCATGGACTTCTGCTGGTGCCCCGGGGATCCTTGGGCTGGGTGATGGTCAAGCTCAAGCATCCTGCCTGCAAAGCATGGCTCCAGCTGCTTTGCAGCCTCCCTGCTCTGGAGGCTTATTTTAAAGGTGTCTTTAATCATTTATTGGTACTCACATCTTCTTTTGAGATATGTTGTCTGTGGGTGTCAGGTATTTATATGAAGAGTAGAAGTTGCTTAAAGTATTCTTTGGGGGCCTGGGAGAAAAAACAGGGCTTACGAGGCCAGAGACCCTCTCAGTGAGTCTTGGTCGGTGGGGATGGTGGTTCTCTGAGGGCCTGAAAACTCATTGCTGGAGATTTTCCAGGTCACACCTGCAATTTTATCCATTGTAGACATAGTGTGTGAAACAGGTAATTCTTTAAGATTTAATGAAATTAAATTATTCTAAATTAAATTATTTAGATTATTTAGATTAAATCATTAAATTATTAAATTATTTAAATTAAAGTATTCTATCTGAAATCTTCTTAAGATTTTGAACCTTATATTTTGCAGTTTGGTTGTATTTCTACCTTTTAAGTGTTATCTCTGTTAATTAAATTTTGGTATTATTTTTTTGCATAATTTCTTGGAAAAAAGTTTTTGAGGAATGATGTCCCAGGGATTAAAGTGTTCTATTAGTGAACTGTATCCTTGGCCTAGGAAAAAATTAATTTTTAGAAGGTAGTAATGAGATTTTTCTCTCTTTTTTTAGGTTATTTGGCTGTTTCTTTATTTCTACATGAAAGTCACGAACTGTTGCTTCTCCTTGTGAATACAGTTGTAAAGGTATATTATAATGTTGGTTAATTTGGAGTCTTAATTATGCCTGCAAGTCTCTGACATTTTCAGCATACTGAACTAGATAGTTTTAGAAAAACGTAGATTTAGAATGTAGCACTCTAGCACTGTCTTCCCATTGTTCATCTATTTTCTCCAGCAGACACCAGTAACATCTCCATTGTGAGACTTGTTGTTACTGTTTTTGGCATATCGAATACGTGAATACGTCACGGGTAGCTTGCCAGGCTTTGCAGCGTGGGCAGAATACTCTCAGTAGCTTGCCGGGCTCTCTGAGAGGGGCGGAGGAATCAAACCCAGGCCAGCCGTGTGCAAAGCAAACGTTCTACCCACTATGCTATCGCTCCGGCCCAGGCTTAAGAATGAGCTTATAAAAACCTGAGTGCTCGAGAACAGATGACTGGTTAAAGAAACTTTGGTACATCTACACAATGGAGTACTATGTATCTGTTAGAAAAGATGAAATCATGAAATTTACATACAAATGGTACTACATGGAAAGTATCATGCTAAGCGAAATGAGAAAGGGACAGACGTAGAAAGATTGCATTCATCTGGGGAACATAAAGTAACAAAATCGGAGACTTAACACCCAAGAATAGCTGAGATAAGTACCAGGAGGTTCACTCCATAGCTTGAGGCCAGCCACACACGCTAGGGGAAAAGGCAGCTCAGCTAGAGAAGGGAGCACCAAATAAAGGGTGTTTGGGAGGATCCGCCCAGGATGGGAGATGCATGCTGAAAGTAGATTATAGACTGAACATGATTGCCACTCAGTGCTTCTTTGGCAAACCATAGCACCCAAAAGGAGAAAGAACAAAAGGGAATGCCCTGCCACAGAGGCAGGGTGGGATGGGGGGATGGGGGGTGGGAGGGATACCGGGATCATTGGTGGTGGGGAATGGGCACTGGTGGAGGGATGGGTATTTGATCATTGTATAACTGAAACCCAAGCAAAAAATTTGTAAGTCTACAACTGTACCTCATGGTGTTTCACTAAAAAAATTAAACAATAGGAAATAAAAAAGAATGAGCTTATAAAAATCTTTCAGATCATTTTCTGCATCTGTAAAATGAAGATAATAGAACTGAACCGAGTCGTAAGGTTAGTTACACGCTAAGTAAAGCAGTAGTTTCTACTGTTACTATTATTCACTTATTCATTGGTGCTGGGGAGCAAACCTAGGGTCTCACACAGGTGAGATGTACATTCTTCCATTGAGCCCCATCCTATTTTATTTTAAAAAGTGTGGAGTTAGAATTATAAGTGCTCTTGACTTGAAATAGGCCACAACTGGTGGTACTCAGGGCTTACTCTTGGCTCTGCCTCTAGGGATCACTCCTGGCTGTGTGCTCAGGGGATCATATGAGGTGCCGGGATTGAACCAGGGTCAGCTGTGTGCAAGACAAGCACTTTATCCCCTGTATTATCTCTCTTGCCACACCTGTTAAACTTTTAAGTAAAATTGTTAATGGAACGTAATCAAATGGTTGAGCTCTTTTATGTTTATCTTGTGTCAATCTTTTGATAACCTACGTTTGTATAGTAATTTCTGAATTTTTAGTTATGTACTCTACTAAGGGCAGGAGCGATAGCACAGCGGGTAGGGTGTTTGCCTTGCACTTGCCCAACCCAAGTATGATTCCTCCGTCCCTCTCGGAGAGCCTGGCAAGCTACTGAGAATATCCCGCCTGCACGGCAGAGCCTGGCAAGCTACCCGTGGTGTATTTGATATGCCAAAGACAATAACAAGTCTCAGAATGGAGACGTTACTGGTGCCCGCTTGAGCAAATCGATGAACACCAGGAGGACAGTGCAGTGCTATAGTGCTATTCTACTAAAGGTTAGTAATAGTTTAAAATTTTCTAAACTTTAAAATACATTTTCAAGTTTTATTAGAACAATTGGCAAACGTTACACCAATGTAAGCATTATATGTATATATTTTACCATATATTGGAGAATGACATTATATCTGTATATATATATATATATATATGAAATTTGTTGTTTGTTTTGTTTTGGGGCCACACCCAGTGATACTCAGGTTACTCCTATTTCTGCACTCAGGAATTACTTGTGGCGGTGCTCAAGAGATCATGTGGGATGTGGGAATCGAACCCTCGTTGGCCATGTGCTAGGCAGAAGAGCCCTACCAGCTGTACTCTCTCTCTGACCCCCAAAACTTCCAGTAGTAGTATTAACAAGAAAAATTATAAATTGGCTTGTAACTTTTAAAGGTTACCTCAAAGGAGACTGCTTTGGCCGGTACAAACTGACCTAGTGGGAAAATATTCCTACAGAGTAAACTCTGTTCTGCTTTCAGATCCCTGTCTATAAAAGTAACCTTTCACCCAAAACCTGTTTGGGGGCGACAGTCTTGCCGTTTTATAATCCCGTATTTGGAACTTGAGAAGTTGTGTGACTTAGAAGTTGTTTCATCATAGCCAGTTTCTCAGTCCTAAGGATGGATCAGAACAGAAATGCAGGCCTGGGGATGCACTCAGCAGCAGAGCACTTGCCTTGTACTCGAGACTCGGGGTTCAGTTCCTGCACCACAGAAATCCCAACCAAAAAGGGTGGGAAGACAATTTTTTTTTGGATAGGTTGTTAATTAAATAATTTAGTTAGGGAGGGGTAAGTTTATGCTTATTTATTCATTCTATTAAGGCAAACATAGGGATATTCAGGTAAATGATAAGGGTGAACATAAGGTTGTTATTACTTTATTTTTAAGTGGGTCAAGGAAGCTTTATGGCAACATAATGGCAAGCTTGAAGATGGGGGACTTATGTCTTCAGAGCAGCTACCTTGTCTGCATGGTCACAAGAAGGTTTTTATAGGGAAAGACCAGGGAAGAGAGAGTGGACTGCAGATGAGTGGAGGGGTAGAATGAGTGCCAACATTCTCCTGTGGTCTGGTCCCCTACGGCAGACTCCATCTTGTCCACACATCTCGATAAAGTAAGGATTAGGTTGTTGGGGGAAGGGTAAACTGAGGAAAAGCCATTCTCCGTTTTGGAGCAAAGACAGTTATTCTTGTCTAATGTGATCCTTGTCCTGGTTTCAGTCCCACTGTCATCTCTTCGGCTTCTGTGGAATTTGAGGCCTTGAGTCAGAACTGTTTCCTGCTGAAATAAATCAGCCTTTTTTTTTTTCTTGAAGATTCTGACATGAGGGGGAGCTATTCTCCATAAGATTCTTCCCTCTTTTTAGGGTTCTTCGAGTCCCCACTATCAGTTCAAAAGTAATGGGCTTCTGACACTTGGATCTAACCATTTCTTCCCAGGCGAGTCATCATGGGGGTGGGGGGATGGGTGGAATAGAACAAAGTGATCTGTTGGAAAAATATTCCTGCAAAGCAAATTACAATCTGCTTTCAGTGCCCTGTCTGTGAAAGTCACCTTTTACTCAAAGCCCATCTTGGAGTGATAGAGTCCAGTTGTTTTATAATCCCGTGTTTGGAACTTCTTGGGATGTTCTATAACTCAGAATTTGTTTTGTTTTAGTTAGTCTGAGCCCCGAGAGTACACCAGTCCTTGTAAGGAGCTGTGTCTGAGTCCTTGACAAAGGGAAAACAAAACAAAACATTAACATGGAATTAAACTGGAAACCTAGGCAAGAGCTTTAAGAGCTGCAGGTTCTGTATCTTAGTTCCTGCATCTTCAGATGACTATTTCCCTAGTTTTACTTGACCTCTACGTCCTCTGGCATGAGGAAAAAGAGCAGTCGCTGTGGTAACATCTCTGTCATCTGTATTCAGTTCTCCATCTCCAGCTTGCATGGTCTTTAGAAGATCATCTGAGTTGTTCTTAAGTGCAGGTCAGCTAGTCAAATACTTGCTCAGAAATTCACAGCCAGGTATTGGGAGGGACACATTATGATTTATTCCAGTTTGTTACAGGCAAAATCAAAAAAGCCAGGAACCGAAGCTGAGTTTCCTCAAAAGACATGTTACTGAAATACATCTTCCTTTCCACCTTCGCTGAGGATCTACTCAGTTATTATAGTAGCAGATTAAGTTTACTTCTATAAATTGGGACTAGTAAGAAAAGAGGACATTCACCTGCAATTTTAGACTAAGTTTAAATTTTTAATTTTTTTTGGGGGGGGGGCTCTTTGGGTCACACCTGACAATGCACGGGAGTTATTCCTTGCTCATGCACTCAGGAATTACTCCTGGTGTTGTTCGGGGGACCATATGGTATGCTGGGAATCAAACCCAGGTCGGCCTCATGCAAGGCAAATGCCTTACCCGCTGTGCTATCTTTTCAGCCCCAGACTAAGTTTAAGTGGTCTCTCTGGGCTCAGGAGACTTGTTTTTCTTTTTCAGGAGTCGGTCTCCACGGAGCAATATTGTTCAGATAGGAGGCTTATTAGCTGAATGTACAAATTAGTTAGAATTTATTAGAACAGTAATACAGATCTATTGTAATGGTAGTTTGTCCTCTGTTGTTTAAAACTTGATCCTGTTTTCTTGGCTTGTGGTTCTGGCAGGACTTACAGAGCACTAACCTGGTGGAGGTGTGTATGGCGCTTACTGTTGTCAGCCAGATCTTCCCTCGAGAGATGATTCCAGCAGTGCTGCCATTAGTAGAAGATAAACTTCAGCATTCTAAGTAAGTAAATTCTTCCTGTTTGTGCTATATGTATTTCAAAACAGAGATTTGTACTAGTGTCTTTCTTGTAACTTAGTGCTGCCAGAGTAGAAGATACACTTTGTGAGATCTTACACAAACATCCCCAGTAGGATATTCCTTTATTTTTATGTGGGACTTAAAAAAATGTTGAGCTACTCTCTCAACTTAAAACAGGGAAAGTGAGACTCTGACAGGACTTTTCTCTTACCTCCTATGTCACTAATAGCAGTTTTTTAGACCCTACTAACAGCTAGAAAGACTCCTGTTTTTTTCTCTGGCTTCATGGGCTTCATGTTATGAGACAGTTTTGGTGATAAAGTGAAATATTTATAGCAGGATACATCGAAATAAACCTTAGTTTATAATAGTTGGGAATCTTACCAGAATTTCTTTTAATTGGATCACTGTGAGATATACAATTACAAGGTTGTTCATCGTTGGTTTTTAGTTGTACAATGTTCCAATACCCATCCCTTCACTCCTGTACATTTCCCACCACCAGTGTCCCCAATTTCCCTCCTGCCGCCCTCCTCACTTGCTTCTCCCTGCCCACCCGCCCCATCCTGCCTCTAATGTGGATACTTTTCATCTTTCTCCCTCTCACACTTTCTTTCCTTCAGGCATTATGGTTTGATTTAGGTACCGAGAATTATCATGTGTAGCCCTTTACTTTCAGCACTCAGTTCTTGTCCAGAGTGATCCTTTCCAATATCATTGTCTTACAGGTCCCTTCTCTATCCTGACTACCCTTCTCAGCCCTTCCACTTGTGGCAGGCTTTCATCTTTAAATCAGTCCTCCTGGCCCTTGTTTTAACTGTGTATGGGTGTTAGTCTCATTATACGCTTTTTTATATGCCACAGATGAGTGCAATCATTTTATGTCTATCTCTCCCCTTTTGATTCATTTCCCTCAGCATGATACTCTCCATGTCCATTCATTTTCAAGCACATTTCAAGACTTCGTTTTTCTTGGTGGCTGCATGCGTAGTATTCCATTGCTTACAAGATTTCTTAATTCTCTCCTAATCAGCTTAACAAATTAAACATCAATAAAATTATGAATTTAATTAAATTATTAAATTATCTCCCGGAAGCGCGCGGCCGCATTTGCGGCTGTGCGACATCTTATCATCTTATTCCTACTTTGGACAAACTGGCAGGCTACCGAATGTAACCTGCCCACACGACTGAGTCTGGCAAACTCCCCGTGGCATACCCAATATGACAAATACCAGTAACAATGAAGGGTCTCGTTCTCCTAACTCTGAAAGAGCCTTGAATATGGCACTTTTTAAAAAAAAATCTCAGGGCTAGGATGAAGGAGATGTTACTGGGGCAATCGACGAATTAAATTATCAAATTATTTTTTTCACTACATTCAAAGTTATTTATTTTCGACCTGGATCCTTCATAATTTTTAAGGCGAAGGGGAAAAATCGCATTCATTTTATTGTGATCACAGTAGCTTATACACAGTCATTCTTGCTAAAAAAATTTTGTTACAATATTTACTTCATTCACTTAAGTCTTTCTCTATTTTTGTTTTATTTGTTTTGGGCTACACCTGGTGGTACTCAGGGCTACTCCTGATAGTGCTGTGGGTCTTTCCTGGTACTGCTTGGGGGACCGGGTGATGCTGGGGATCGAATTGGGGTTGGCTATTCTTAAGGCAAGCAGCCTGTACCAGCAATATTGACAGCTTAACATTACAAATCTGTAACCCCTTTTGATTTAAACTTACTATGGATTCATAATTTTATTGATTTTTAATTTTTAAGAGATTATGGCCTTCAAAATGGAATTTAAGAGATTCAATTTTTTTGGCTTTACTTTCAAAAATAATATAAATGCTAGTTAACAAAAATCAACATAGAGAACATACAATATGGGCAAAATCTGTTGAAGTCTTACTCCTGAAGAAAATTATTTTTTTTCCCCCTTATTTTCAGACTATGAGGTGATCAGGATCGCCACATCTCATGCTTGGTACTGGGGATTAAACTCAGGTTGTCACGCTTGTCTTGGGTATAGCTACTGAGCTAATATCCTGGTCCCTAACAGCAGACTTGTCAGGATAGTCTCAGCACTTGCACACAGCACTGGGCTTTGAATTTGAGGCTTGGTGTTTGCCATAAAATGCTTTAAGCCACTATGCCATCTTGTGGGCCCATGAACTCCACTTTTTATAGTTTTGCCGATTAGTAACATATAATTCTCTTTTTAGACTAAATAGCTGATAAGTGTTTTTATTGAGAACATTTGCTTCTTAAAATAGGCTTCAGGGGCACAACTTTATAAATTAAAATCTGTATATGCAATATTATTGTCCATGGGCAAAAAAAATACCTATTTTGAAACCATCTCTTCTCTAATCCTCAAACAAAATGTCCGACAATTCAGATTTTATTTTTTCTACCTTTAGGGAGATTGTAAGAAGAAAGGCTGTTTTGGCGTTACATAAATTTCTACTTATTGCTCCAAATCAAGTACAGCATATACATATTAAATTTCGGAAAGCACTTTGTGACAGAGATGTTGGGGTCATGGCTGCTTCCTTGCACATATACCTAAGGATGATAAAGGTAAGTTGGAGGTTTCATCAGGTACATTATTAAAAAAATGTAACTATGGAATTAAAATTCAGATTTTTCAGTAAATCTCAAAACCTGTTATTTTTAATAGTAATTTTTGTTATTTATAATGTGAGTTGTAGATACAGTACAGTATTAATATTTCTTTTAACTAAAATACTTTTTCATGTGATTTAAGAAGCATGGACAAATTGGTAGTTAAAGGAGGCTATTTCAAGGAGCAGATTTGTGGTTTTTCCAGTAGTGACACTTACTCAACTTCATGGGAGGCTTGAAAGCTATAGAAATGAAGTGAGTTAGTAGGTATTTTGCAAAGATGAGACTGCATTTTCAGCTCCAGATAGTGACAGGTGAGATGTGTCTGTTGAGGAAGAAGTATTGATGATAGTGCAAAGAATTTTCTGAACGGTGATGATGAATTTATACTAATTTATTCCCAGTGTATTGCTAAAACCCTGTGTGTCTGTAATTATATTTGTGAGATATTTATGAATACCTCATAGCGAAATAGAAGATAGAAAATTTACTGAAATCAGTTCAGACCTATAGGACTGAAGGTTGTCTTCATTTTTATAGTGAGGTATAAGTGGAAATGTAATGTCAAATCTTTTAACACTTATTAAGCTTTGAAAGCACTAGTTTCCTTTTTGCAAATTTATCCTTGACACTTAATAAAATTACAGTGTAGAATTAAAATTCATTTTAAGGAATGTTTATTTAATTTTCTTTGTCCACAAGATTAGTCAGATAGATAATCAAGGCATAGTAGTTCAGAAACACAGATATATTTAAATACTGTGGTTATTCAGGGTTATTCTTAAGAGGTTTCACTGATCTTAGAGGGTGGGTGTTTGAATAGTCCTGTTTCTGCCCTTTTGCTCAGTATATATTTGCATAAGATGATTACTTGCAAACAAAGTTCAGTCAGTCACGATTTTCATCAGAAGTTGAAGAACTCCTGTCTTCTTTAAGCATGTTGGTTCTTTTCACCTTTTCCTTTCATTGCTGGAACATCTCAGATGCTCTTCACTTTTCAGATTCAGTTTTGGACTATCACAAAAAATGCCAATATTGCCATATAGAGTGTCACTTGACCAGTTTTTTTAGTTGCCCAGTGCATGTAAGAACTATACTTACACACTATTGTAATCTGTTTTATTAGAATGCAATAATATTGTTTTTAAAAAACATACACTTATTTTAATGAAGGTAGGTGCTATTGTGGAAGTGAAGCCAAAAGACTTATCAGGGTTGCTGTAATTTAAACAATGGAAAAATTTTCAGTTTGTATAAAAATGCCTGTATACCTGAAATCTACAAAATATGATAATATACTATAATAAAGTATAGTGAAATAGTGTTACGTAAGCATTTTTTTAAAAACCTACATTATCTGTGAAGTGAAGTGCAATAAAAAGAGTGTTGGCATTTAAGAATTTATGAAATGTGAGTAATTGTAGAGACAAGTAGAGAGTGGTAGATCTTTGCAGAGGGGGTGAGTCAGCCTTGGATGGGAGAGACAAAGGCGTTTCATCATGGAGGAAATAATAAAGATTATAGTACTGTTTCATTCAAATGTGAACATGAAACGTCTAACTGAGCGTGTATTAACTTAGAACCTGTGTGGCATCTCAGTCAGATCTATTTTATATTTGATAAGATTATTAATAGAAAGCTTTTTATTTTGTTTTGTTTTGTTTTTGGATGTAGGAGAATTCATCTGGATATAAAGACTTGACGGGGAGTTTTGTAACAATTTTGAAGCAAGTAGTTGGAGGCAAGCTCCCAGTAGATTTCAATTACCACAGTGTGCCAGCACCATGGTTACAAATTCAGCTCTTGAGAATACTAGGACTTCTAGGGAAAGACGATCAAAGGTAAACTAGCCTAAGTAAGTTTGATAGTTTGAGGTTCTAGTCACTTAGGTTTTATGATAAACTAATTTTCCCAGTGTTTCATTAACTTAATAGTGATAGATAAAAACACTATAGAAGGTACATAAATCCAGGTTGCTCAGATATTCCTGGCCATTTTTGCTTATCTAAATCCTACACTTAGTGGAAGGTTTTTCTAAAGTACCGTGTGTTCTGTGGAGCTTTCTGAGTCATTCTTGTTTAGGGACTGGGAAACTTGTATGTAAAGGCCAGATGTAGCACTGTCCTCCTGTTGTTTATCGATTTGCTCAAGCAGGCACCAGTAACGTCTCACAACAAATTGTGAGACTTGTTGTTACTGTTTTCGGCATATTGAATACACCACGGGTAGCTTGCCAGGCTCTGCCGTGTGGGCGAGATACTCTCAGTAGCTTGTGGGGCTCTCCGAGAGGGACGGAGGAATTGAACCCGGGTTGGCCGCGTGCAAGGCAAACACCCTACCCGCTGTGCTATTGCTCCAGCCCAAAGGCCAGATAAATAGTTTTGAATATGTGGGCAATATGTTGTCCATTGCAGCCACTCAATTGTGCTTTGCTACTCAAGCTCGAAGCCTCACTTGCCTCATACGAGGCTAACCTTGTTTCGATTCCCAGTTTGTGGAATCACATATAGTTAGTTCCCAGCACTGGCAGGGGTCATCCTTAAATAGCAGAGCTAGGAGTAAGCCCGGAACACAGCTGGGTGTGGCCCCACAACCCCTGCCCCCACCCCCCAAAACAAGAAAGTAACCATGGATGTATATAACTAAAGGTGCATAGTCACTTTTAGAAAACATTTTTGTTTTGGGACCCCAGCGGGCATTACTTGGGGGCACTCCCAGCAGTCTCTGTGCCATGCAATGCTGAAGATTGTTCCAATGCTGAAGATTGATCCTGCTTGCATAGCATGCCTCCATCCCGTTGAATGATCTTGGCAGTCAGCCTCTTCCCCCCCACCCACCCACATATCCCCCAGTATCTCCAAAACCCACAAAAGAATTGTTACAGATACTTCAAGGGTCTTTGCATCTGGGATGTAGTTTACCAGTGAAGCTTACACCTCGTATGCATGAAGCACTGGGTCCAGAGATTAGCCCTGGGAAGAAGAAAAGATAAAAGATGAAAGTAATTTCCCTCCCAGTCAAAAAAGTGTAGAAACCATTCTTACTCTGAAGTCTCACAGAAACAGACTGAATATTCTGCTTGATTAGGCATATTAACTATTGCTCCCAGACCCTTGGTAATATGTCACCTTAAATTTTTTGCATGAATTGATTGCTTTAATTTTTTTTCAGGAATTGATCTTTTTGCCAGCAGCATATATTAAACATTTCATAGGTGTCTTTCCTGGTGTTTTTTTTTTTTCTTTTGCCAAATTTTGCCATAGTTTTTCTTAACTTAGAGAAAAGTTCCAGGAATACTACAAGTAGTTCACCTTATACTATTACCTCAGTTCATCAGTTATTTGCATTTATTTTCTTATTCTTTCTTTTTGGGCACTATATATATATATATTATTTTTATTTAAAACATTTTTTATGTACTAGAGACCAAGGTTAGCTAGATTCTATTACCCTTGGGTGACTCAAGTCCTTGATATTTTCCTGTCTTAAGAAAATATTTGCTAGGGGCCAGAGAGGTAGTACAGTGGTAGGGTGCTTGCCTTGTATGCGACCTACCCAGTTTTGATCCCCAGCATTTCATAGAGTCTCCCCAGTGCTGCCAGGAGTGATTCCTGAGTGCAGAGCCCAGAGTAAGCCCCGAGTATTGCCGGATATTGCTCAAAAAGAAAGAAAAAAGAAAATATTTGCTAATCAATGGTCTGACCTTATGAGTACATGTTCTTTTTTTTTTTAATTTTTTTTTTTAATTAGTGAATCACCCGTGAGGTACAGTTACAAACTTACAAACTTTTGTGCTTGCGTTTCAATCATACAATGATTGCATACCCATCCCTCCACCAGTGCCCATTTTCCACCACCTACCTATGATCCCAGTATCTCTCCCACCACCCCCACCCCGTCCCCTCTACCCTACCCCGCCTCTGTGGCAGGGCATTCCCTTTTGCTTTCTCTCTCCTTTTGGGTGTTGTGGTTTGCAATAGAGGTATTAAGTGGCCATCATGTTCGGTCTGTAGTCTGCTGTCAGCATGCATCTCCCATGCTGAGCGGGCCTTCCTAGCATCCTTTACTTGGTGGTCCCTTCTCTGTCAGAGCTGCCATTTCCCCCAACACGTGAGGCTGGCTTCTAAGTTGTGGAGTAATCCTCCTGGTACTTAACCTCTACTATTCTTGGGTATTAGTCTCCCATTCTGTTACTTTATATTCCACAAATGAGTGCAGTCTTTCTATATCTGTCCCTCTCTTTCTGACTTTTTTTTTAATGCATTTTTGTTTTGTTTTGTTTTTGCTTTTTGGGTCACACCCGGCGATGCACAGGGGTTACCCCAGGCTCTGCGCTCAGGAATTACCCCTGGCGGTGCTCAGGGGACCATATGGGATGCTGGGAATTGAACCCGGGTCTGCCGCATGCAAGGCAAACACCCTACCCACTGTGCTATTGCTCCAGCCCCTTTAAATGCATTTTTAAGCCCAGTTTTTTTTTGAAAAAATTTTTTACCATTATCTTTTTTTCTATTTTTTTTTAATGAATCACTGTCAGATACAGTTACAGATTTACAAACTTTCATGATTACATTTCAGTCATACAATGGTCGAGTACCCATCCCTCCACCAGTGCCCATTCTCCACCACCAATGTTTCCAGTGTCCCTCCCGCCACCCCCTCACCCCCCTCTCCACCTGTGTGGCAGGCACATTTCCTTTTACTCTCTCTTTTAGGTGTTATGGTTCACAATATGGTTAACTCCAATTCTTTAGTCTCAGTTTACAAAGAGACTGTCTTCTAGGCTTTTCAAATGCCTCCTCAGCATCCTGTCAGCATCCAGCGGCCTAGACTTCCTGATGGGCATTTATCTAGCATACTGTGTTACTTGTTCCCTGATTGAAATGGGTAAGATTCTGGAGGCAGTGAAGCAGATACACACTACACATGCTTTGGAATGTTTGTTTTGGTTCTGTTTCATGTAACCCGTTCTGTCTTATTGGGAACCTCTAGCTGGAATTCACTGAAATTAGTTTTTGGTTTTTTTTTTGTTTCGTTTTACTATTTTTTGTAGGATTTATAGTGCTGTTAGATTTTTTATGCTGAAATTTTGTTTTAAAATACATTCCAGGGCCAGAGTACCGCCAGGTATGGACCCCAAAGCAAACAAAAAGCACCAACGCAAATTTCATAGTAGTGCATCCAGTCTCATTGGTGTGAAAGGACTTAATGACATTATTATTTGTTGTCAGTAATTAACTGGAGACATTTAGTGATTCACTACTTTTATTAGCTCAGTGTCTTTCTCGGTCCTTCATGGATGAATTTGGAGAATAATAGAAAATGGCATATCGAATACTCTCGGTAGCTTGCCGGGCTCTCCGAGAGGGGCGGAGGAATCGAACTCGGGTCGGCCATGTTGGCCGCTTGTAAGGCGAACGCCCTACCCGCTGTGCTATCGCTCCAGCCCAGACACAGTAACAACAAAGTCTCCAATGGAGACGTTACTGGGCCCGCTCGAGCAAATCGACGATCAACGGGAGGGCCTTTACCTTTACCCTTTAATAGAAAATGAGTAAATAGTTCTTCCTTCATAGAGTTTATTAATTAAGCCTAACTCGTTGAGTAAAGTTTGGAACTCATCACACTGTAGAATTTTAGGACTTTTTTTTCTGGTAGTATCAGCCTCAGTGAGATTTTATGTTAATAGAAATGTATTTCTTTTGTTTTTGTTTTTTTTTCTTTTTTTGTCACACCCAGTAGTGCTCAGGGATCACTCCTGGCAGGACTTGGGGGACCATATGTGATGCCAGAGATTGAGCCTGGGCTGGCCACATGCAAGGCAAGCACCCTTATCACTGTACTCTCTCTCAGGCCCCAATAAAATGTATTTCTTAAGCCATGATTAGTTCAATGTAACAAAGTAAAAATACTATTTTACAATAGGATTTGATAATAGTTGAAAGAATTTACTGGAAAAACCCTTTTATATTTAATCTTGTTTAAATATTTCATGTATATTTTGCTTAAATATTTTCTTATGTTTTGTAGTATTTGACATTTTAGGTTCTTAACATTTAGCTGATCATGTCTGCAAGTGTTTCCACACTATATATTGTTTAATTAACTCTTTATGCTAGACATTGGTTTATAAAATTGAGTAACTATAATCTAGATGTGGTATTACTGAATTTTGGTTGTGGTGGTAGGGGATGAGAATTTCTAATGGTTGTTGTTATTTTTTTGTAATGATTTTTTTCTCTGGAAGAAATACTTATACAGTAAGTTAGGGATTTTGGAATAATAGTTCTGGGTCTTCACTAGATATTTATAATCTAAGAAACCTAATAAAAGTATGTGTACTTCAAGTTGAATAAATAGGGAAAATTGTCTTTTCTGAAAGAGATATACTTGCTAATCTAATTTATATTCCTGCAGATAACTCTGCTTTTCTTATAGTGCAGTTTCTCTGCTAAACTACTGTGTGTGCTCTCCATAGCTGGTGGTTTCCTGTGTTAAAACTGGCTGGTTTGTAAAGCATTCTAAGATACCAGCTCAGAAACCAGAGTTTTCACATAGGCTTCTTGGAGAGGTCTTTTCTCCTCTTAGGGACAGACTGCTCGGTCTCCAGAAAGCACTGTATGTTTTTGCAGTACCTACTAAGGAAGACTTACTTACTGTATAGTTGGTATAGTTGATATTCTATACAGTATGTGTTTCTGTGAGCAGTGCACATAAAGATACAGGAATGATGTAAAATTTGTTAATGTCCGTTACATGTTATTCCTCTACATTAATACAAAGTCAGAAATTTTATTCTTAATGACCTTCAGTGCTGCTAAAAGTTTAGTATTTGAATGATTTTTAAAAATGTGTGGTTAAATAGAGCTAATACATTGCCTGGAATAATGTGAATCTATAGGCTATTACTATAATTTCTTCAGACATGTAGAAATATACTGTTTCAAAGAAAATCAGAAAAGATAACAGTTTTTAACCATGCCAAAATCAGATTTAAAAAATAAGGGCAGGTTGAGAACAGAGTTAATTGGCAAAACAAGATTTATGAAGTAGGGGCAGGTTGAGGAAAGAATTAATTGACACATACGTATCTTTTCATTGAGTAGTCAGTTTTGGTAAAATGGGATGTTAAACTTATGAAAAAGAGCAAATGGAATCTTGAAGAAGTGAAATTTCCTTAACTTCATAAAATGAATTTCTTTCACTTCTTTTCTGTAGATCCTCAGTTTTAAAGACAGAAGTTTGAAAAACTGTTTTATTGGGTTATATACTATAATTCTACTGCAAATAAAATATTTTTTAAACAGGACAAGTGAATTAATGTATGACGTTCTTGACGAATCCTTACGAAGAGCTGAGTTAAATCACAATGTCACATATGGTAGGTAATGTTTTACTCTAATAACTAACAACATTATAGCTCAATCTGTGTTAGACTGCTATAAATTTCAATTGAGATTTATATGTTATTTTTAAGACGGTTCTTCAAACTGCCATTTTCAGGATGCTGAATCAGTGCTATTCATTAAATACTGTATGGGTGAATTATTATTCTTAACCTGTTGATAAATATAATTACCTTGAAGTTGTGATAGCCTCACTTAATAACAATAAAATCCTAAAAATTAATAAATTTGAAGTTTCCATAAATGAGATTTTGGGTGGGGAGGGCCATACTCAGCTCCTCTAAGGGCTTACTCTTGGCTCTGTACTCAGGGATCATTCCTGGGGAGTGTGGGAAGCATATGGGGTGCTGGGATCTAATCCAGGTCACTACATGCAAGACAAGGGCCCTACCTACTGATTTATTTCTCCCAACCCCATAAATAAGATCTGACTAAAACTGACTTTATAATTTATCGCTATTATTGTTAAAATTAATTTCTTATTTTTGCTGTGCTGGGGATCAAACCCAGGGCCTTCCACTTGCAAGGCATATGTTCTACCAGTGAGTCACATTCCTGATCCTTTTATTTACTAAGAAGTTGTAGAGATATATTTATTATCACATCAGCGACTCAAACAGGAGTTAATTTAGTCAGAATGCCTAAGAAAATGAGGGTGAAGCACTTACAAAGCAGAGTTGTCTGCATATCATTTAAGGTATTTCCACATATTTCCATCCAGGCACTTTCTTTCCACTGTCTTGCTCACATTTCCAGCAGGCTTTAAGGTGAGAAAGCGTTCAACAGCCTTCCTTGGATTCAGAGTTTTCCCCTAGTATGTGTCCTCTGAAATTTTTACAGCTTTTGGGGATGCCTTAAGGCTTTCCCAAAGCGCGTCTCTTCAGTGTATGTGTACTTACATGTGCTCACAGGATCGTGGGATGCCCACATGGCTGGCATTTGTAGGGTTTCCCTTCACTGCACTCCTGAGGATTCACAGGGATGTGGAGAGACTAAAGGCTTTGCAGAAACACAGCTCTGCTTCACAGAGTTTCTGTCCACTGTGTGCTCTTGCGTGATCTTGTACTTTCATGAGATCCGTGAAGGCATAGCCAGACCTTCCTCACACCATCAGGTGAATGCCTGCCTCATGGTCTTTGCAGGGACCCAGGGGACTTGATGCCTTTGCCACACTGTTTACGTCCCTAGGGTTTCTTTCTTCTGTGTGTCCTCATCCCAGGACTGAGGGAATTCTGTAGACCTTGCTGCACTATTCATTCACTGTGGATTCTTCCATGTTCTCACGGTGTGACTGAGACTTTAAGCCAACACTTATATTCACAGGCTTACCCCCACTCTGCATTTTCCTATCTTATTGTGAGAATTTGGAATCACTGAAGGCTCGGCCACATTTCTCACATGCACAGTTCTTGTCAGTGTGACTTTTTTACATGACTCATAAAGTGTAGTTATCCATGCAGGTTTTCCCATGTAGTTTGCCGGCGTGAGCTTTCATTCACAGTAATCTCTCAGCAGTGGGGGTGAGGCTGAGTGGTAGAACTCTCCTGTGTTTGACCCCTAGTACTGCCAAACAAAACCACCCCCCAGATTCACATAGGCATCTCTCATATGGCCCCGGGAGGACAAAGAAGAAATCAGCGTTTTTCCATATATCTTAAAATTTAAAAAAATTCCTGCTTTTGAGGCTTTTCAGGCTTTTTAGGAACTATTTCAGGCTTTGAAATAGTATCTTAGACACTGTTTCATTGCATAACTCTTGCTACCACTTAATCATTGAATTATTTTCCCCCCCAGTAATAGCCACACAGTTTTTTATAAAAAGTTTTATATAATGGTTGAATTTGACAATTTTTGCAACATTAAATCTGTGACACTTACATGGTGAAATACGGTACTTTGCTAGCCCCTGCCTTTCATAAGTTTCTCTGTAATAAGTTTCCATGTGAGTTCTTGTGAAATGCAGCTGCAGGTTTCTCCACATTCCTCACTTTCAGAGGGTTTGTAGATCTTTATTGGTTCATAAGGAAAGGACCGTCCACACAGGCTTTTCTAGACAGTACATTTTACATTAATAGGTGGCGCTGCCCAGGCTAATAGCTCCAGTGCATAGTAAAATTCATAATCTGATTCAAGGTTTCTCACATTATCTTCATTACTTCAACACTCTACCGAATGACTTCTCAGACACCTCTCCTGGGTTTTGCTCTGATCTCCCAGGTTATAAAATGGATAGTTTTCTCCAAAAAACACAAAGGGAATACTTTCTTGTGATCTTACTACTTCTTCTCACTTGTTACTTCATTCTCCAAAATACCCTGCCGAGGACTTGATTCATTGGTTTTTAACCACAACGAACAGATTCTAGCAGGTCACCCACATTACATCTTTTTAGAGCTTCTCTGTGCAGAAATTAGCATGGCCCATTCTGGAGCGAGTTTCACAGCCCATCCTTAAAGACTACTGCCCAAGTCCATCTTGGCCCTGACTCTGGATTCTCAGAAGTCACCTCCTGAATAACAAGCCAGGGGCAAGTTAGTTTAATTGTTTTATTGTGTTCTGTACAAATATGCCTGTTTATTATGCCTTGACACAATCCCTGACATTCATATATTTTCTTTCTCTAGCTATTCTGTTTGAATGTGTGCATACAGTGTATTCCATTTATCCTAAAGCGGAATTACTTGAGAAGGCTGCCAAGTGCATTGGAAAATTTGTTTTGTCACCTAAAATAAACCTTAAATATTTAGGTAAGATGGTTGGTTCTCTTGAGAGAAATGACAAGACTTTTGAAGTTTTCTTAATATTCATTTCAAGTTACTTTGTAAAATATATCTTTGTTTCTAGGACTGAAGGCTCTTACCTATGTTATCCAACAGGATCCAACTTTGGCTCTTCAGCACCAGATGACAATAATTGAATGCTTAGACCATCCCGATCCCATTATTAAAAGAGAGGTAAACTCTTCTATTTTTTTTTTTTATTAATGTATAGTGAAGTATTCAGTTTTTTTATTTGTGGCATTATCTGTAGGGATGGCTTAAAATTAGAGGCCGGAGGAATTAGGTCCTTTTTGGCTAAATAATTGTATCAATAGAAAACTACTTTCCTGGTACTGGAATGATAGTACAGTGGGTAGGGCATTTGCCTTGCATGTGGCCAACCCGGGTTTGATCCCTGACATCTCATATGGTTCCCCAAGCACTGCCAGGAGTAATTCCTGAGTGCAGAGCCAAGAGTAACCTCTGTGCATCACTGCATGTGACCCAAAAAGAAAAAAAAAAACTATTTTCCTTAGGTCTTATAGTTTTAAGATGGAATTAATGTTGGTAAATTTTATTCTCTTTATAAAATATGCTAATAAATTTCTTTATTAAATATGTAGGAGTGTTGAAAGAATTATTGATGATAAATCTAAAATGGTTTGCAGTTCTTGAAAGGTTTATTAATTACTTAATTTCTTTTTCTTCTTTGTTTTTATGCCATAGCTTGCAATGCTCAGGGTCTATTGCTGGCTCTCTGTTCGTTTTTTTTGTTCTGTGCTCACTTTTGGTTTTTGGGCATTAAAATAAAAGGTTTATTTACTTAATTTGTTTTGTTTTTATTTGTACCATACTGGTGATACTCAGGGACTACTGCTGGCTTGATGACTCTTTTTTTTGGGGGGGGGGAAGACACGCACAATAGGCAGTGCTCAGGGCTTACTCCTGGCTCTGGGATCACTTTTGGAGGTGCTTAAGGGGGGACCATATGTAATGCCGGAGGTGGAATCTGGGTTAGTACATGCAAGGAAACACCTTACCAGCTATACTATCTTTCCAGCCCTATTTTCTTAATCTCGTTTGAATTTTTCCTTTTGTAAAATTGTTTTAGTATTTTCTGGGATACAAATATTTCTCTTAATTCTCATGTAGAAAAATATGTATGATACTTTTATGTAAATTAATCTATGGGGCCGGGAGATAGCACAAAGGGCTGGAGTGCATGCTTTGCACGTGGAGCGTGATCCCTGGTACTGCTTTCTTCGGCCCACCAAATACCACCAGGAGTGGCCCCAGCACCGCCAGTTAGGACCCTGCTCACCAGTTAGGACCCTGCTCTCTCCCTACAGTCCTTCCAAGTGGCAAAACCTCCCTTTTTGGAAGAAAAAGAGCAGATAAAAGCTCAGTGGTAGAGCACCTGCCTTGAATATTTGAGACCCTGGGTTAGAATCCTAGCATTGCCAAAAATAAAATAAAAAGGTGTAAGGGAACCTAGTACAGCGAGTAGGTGCTTGCACTGTGCATCATTGACCAGGTTCAATTCTTGGCACCTCATATGTTCCCCTGAGCCCTGCCAGGAGTGATTTCTGGGCATAGAGTGAGAAGTAAGCCCAGACCACCGCTTGGGAGTGGTCCCCAAACCAAAGAGAACAAAAGAAAAAGAAACAAAAACCAAATGAACACCTTGCATTTCCTAATGCCATTTTATTTGTGGGATGAGTGAATGCTGGAAACGTGAAATTTTATGGCCTTAGTATAGGAAATAAATTTGATGTAGATCATCTATATAGCATATAGTCTGAGTCCTCAGGAAGCAGATCTGAAGCAGCTTCATGCATTGAAAGCTGTGGATGGGGGAACTGTAGGTTTTGAAGAGAAATAGGATTAACTGAAGCAGGTTTTTGTTTTGTTTTGTTTTGTTTTTGTTTTCGTTTTTTAAAAAACTTCTTTCTCATTCTCTACTTACCGTCCTGGCTTTAAATTTTGAAAAATTAGAAAGATACTTTGAACCAGTTTGAAAAGTAGCCCATGTAGTGTGAAAAAAATCTTTTTTTGAAATGGGCGAGCACACCTAGTGTGCTGGTGGCTCTTCCCAGCTTGGTGTTAGTGGATCACTCTTAGGAGTGCTTGGGGACCATGCAGTGCCTGGGATGGAGCCCAGCATTCCTCAATGCCGAACGTGCATCCTAGCCCTCTGAGCTATTCCCCCAGCTTAGCATCTGTGGAAATTCCCTAATACTATTGATTCTAAAATACCAGTAAACAGTTCTCAGTGTGGCTCTTCCTTTTGTATTGATTTCGGGGAGCTATTTTTGGGCTGGAGCAATAGCATAGCGGGTAGGGCATTTGCCTTGCACGCAGCCAACATGGCCGACCCGAGTTCGATTCCTCCCTCCCTCTCGGAGAGCCCGGCAAGCTACCGAGAGTATCTCACCCGCACGGCAGAGCCTGACAAGCTCCCCGTGACGTATTCGATATGCCAGACACAGTAACAACAAAGTCTCCAATGGAGACGTTACTGGGCCCGCTCGAGCAAATCAATGAACAACGGGAGGGCCTTTACTTTACTTTACTTTTTTTAGAACCTTAATGTAAAGCCTTATAGTGCACACCAAATATAAGCATTCTTTGGTACTAGAAAAAAGAGCTGTATTCCTCAGTCTTGAGAAAGTAAACTGTAAGGGATGAAAGTAACTGTAAAGGATGTTTGAGATTTCAAACATAAGCTCCGTAGGCCTGGAGTGCTTGAACCGCTTACCTCAGCCGTTGACTAGGCTATTTGCTGTTAGCTGACAAATCAACTTCAGTTTTGTTTTCTGTTGTTTGCGTAGTATAGAAAATCCAGTTTGCACAGCTGAATCTTCATATGCATATTTGTATGTACACCACGTGCATGCATACCCAGTACTAAGGAGTGTAGGCTGGAGAAGCTGTCATAGTTTCAGAAACCTACATTATAAACCTTTTAACATTTTTATCTTTGTATGCCCTGTCATGTATAAATGTCAGATTGTAATTATCCAGATCAGTTGAAGGCTTTTAGACTTCAGCACTGATTGGGATAAATTTTTTTTGACAGTAGTTTCACTTCCTTAAGTTCTATTTCACTTAAAAATATGAATTCCTAGAGCACCAGTTAACTGATTTCCCAGTAGATCATAATAAAAGTGGAAGAATCAAACTTATAAACCTATTGTTGCAGTATGTACTGGTGTTATGCATTGTTTTATTATATTCTTTATTTTTCTTTCTCAAATAGACTCTGGAACTTCTTTACAGAATTACTAATGAACAGAATATAACAGTGATTGTTCAGAAGATGCTTGAATATTTACAGCAGAGCAAAGAAGAGTATATTATCGTCAATTTGGTTGGCAAAATAGCTGAACTGGCTGAAAAATATCCTTTGAACCATGAGTTATTAAATACCTGTAATTCACAGTGACTTTAAAATGACTATAGACATTGTTACTTGCAAGATGAATTTAGTAATGCAGTAATAGTTTCTATTTCTGATTTTTTTCTTTCTTTCTTTTTTTTTTTTTTTTTTTTAAATTTTGGCTTTTGGCATACCCAGCAGTGCTCAGGGATGGATTCCTAGAGAGGCTCAGGGGACCATATGGGTAGCTGGGGATAATGCATGGGTCTGCTTCCTGCAAGGCAAATGCCCTATCCATTGTCCTCTTGCTCTGACCTACCTATTCCTGATTATTTTTTTTGGGGGGGTTGGCTTTTTAGGTCACACCCGGCGATACGTAGGGGTTTCTCCTGGCTCATGCACTCAGAAATTACTCCTGGCGATGTTCGGGGTACCATATGGGATGCTGGGAATAGAACCCAGGTCGACTGCGTGCAAGGCAAATGCCCTACCCGCTGTGCTATCGCTCCAGCCCCGTGATCTTTAATGTTTCTTAACAAAAATAAGAATTTATGTATTAAGGGATGGTTTTTTCCCTTTCTTTTCATTTGGTATTAAAAGTAGGAAAATAAACTTCTGGGGCTGGAGCGATAGGAAAGCGGGTAGGGCGTTTGCTGTGCATGTGGCCGATCTGGGTTCGATTCCCAGCATCCCATATGGTCCCCCGAGCACCGCCAGGAGTAATTCCTGAGTACAGAGCCAAGAGTAACCCCTGTGCATCACCGGGTGTTACCCAAAAAGCAAAAAAATAAAAGAAAGAAACTTCTGCCTGATTCCTCTTTCAATTTCTCCTTGTCTTTGACTGGACTGTCCTACACAGTTTCTTTTCTGAGTAAAAGTTTCTTGTCTTAAGCTCCTGCAGGGGGCTGTCTGCCCACAAATCAGCCTGGACTGTTGGTGGGTGGCCTTCTTGCTCAGGGCCACAGATGGCCACAGATGACCACAGATGACCACAGATGAGCCTTAAGTACCAGCCTGCGACCCTGCCAAGCCCACGTTCAGCCTTCCGTCAGACCCTATGGGTGGAGATCATAAGGCTGTGGGTGGGTTTCCAGCCCACTGTGTTCTCTGTCCACTCTCTGCGCATCTGCTTTGTTCTTCCTCCATCTGTGGCCTGTGAAGCTCAAACTTCTTACTTTTTTGAAGTTCCTACCAGGAAAAATCTCGCAGATTGCTTTTGCTGTGTGCTTCTATGGGGCCACAGGAGGGTGACTGGTCCTTTCTGTAATTTCGTGCACTTCGGATCCTACGCATTCATCTCTGCTCCCAGGAATCTTCTGGGACTTTTGTCCTAGCCAGTGCTAAAGGCAGAAAAAATGAGACCATTTCAGAACAATAGAGGGAACAGACTAGAAAAGAGGTTAATCATAATCACCTTGTTCAGGTAGAGACATATAGCAATTAGCCTTTCTCAAGAATATTTGGTTTTCTAGAATTTATTTATTCTGTCTTAAGTGGGATATTCTTATTGGATGTGTGTAAGTATTGTGTTGGGTGGAATAATATGAGCTCAGTAAAGTTTTTTTTTTAAATAAACTTTCATTGAACACTTTTTTTATTCCTTTATGGCTTTGGGTCATCAACCCGGTGATTCTCAGGGTTATGCCTGGCTCTGTACTCAGGAATTACTCCTGGCAGTGCTCGGAGATCATATGGGTTGCCAAGGATTGAACCTGGTTTGGCCAATATGCAAGGCGAGCTCTGCCTGCTTTCCTATATCAAGTCCCAGTTGAGCACCTAGTTTCGTACAAAACTGGAGCAAAGAGCAATATTGGCTGAGATTAAAGGTAAAAGTACACCAGAGTAATTCGGGCTATTTAAAAATTTTTTTTTTTTTTTTTTTTTTTTTGCTTTTTGGGTCACACCTGGCGATGCTCAGGGGTTACTCCTGGCTCATGCACTCAGGAACTGCTCCTGGCGGTGCTCAGGGGACCATATGGGGTGCTGGGAATCGAACCTGTGTCGGTCATGTTGGCTGCGTGCAAGGCAAACACCCTGCCTGCTGTGCTATCACTCCAGCCCCTAAAAATTTTATTACTGCTTTTCTTAGGATTATGCGCCACTACCTGCTAGTTTTTGGACTACTCTCAGCCCTGTGCTTGGGTGTCTCAGCTGTGCTCCAGGGAACATGGTGCTGGGGATCAAACCCTAGCACCCAGCAAGCACCTTAGCCCCCTTATGATCTCTCCAGTCCCAGTCCTCTTTTCAAAAGGTTGATGCGGAAAGGACAGTTATAAGTAGCACTTGGAAGTGTACTTGTTCTTAACACTGTGGACACATATGCTCCGGATAACGCGTGGTTCATTCAGACCATGAATGCTGTGTTTTCAGTGGGAGGAGATGTCATGCACCCTGATATCCCCAATAACTTTCTACGACTGCTAGCAGAAGGTAAGTAACTCTTGCATTCTCTAAAGTGCTTGCAGTTGTTTTTTACTATTAGAGCCCTTGGAAAATTTTTTGGTAATTAAGATGCCATGTCACCTTTTTTTGTAGGTTTTGACGATGAAACAGAAAATCAGCAGTTAAGACTTTATGCAGTTCAGTCTTATCTTACTTTGCTGGATGTGGAAAACGCGTTCTATCCTCAGAGATTTCTTCAAGTTATGAGTTGGGTGAGCAAGCTACGTTGAATCCTAAAGTTGGTAGCATTATTGTGGCAGTATGTTTCCTTCAGAAATCTTGCAGGTCTCCTGAGCTAACACCTACCGCTGTCAACTTTCTTTTCCAGTGGTTCCCTCTTAATCATTAATTAATCATTAGTAGCCTAAATGATTGTCTTTCTCCTCTGCCATCTTGCTTGCTGAATCTTCTAAACATGAGTACTCACTGAGGAACTTTGATGTGCTTCTGATATATTTATTGTGTTTTCTCTGTGAATTTCGACATGAATATGTGAAGATTCGTATCTGTGTTTTGTTAGTTTTCTATGGTTCTATAATGGTGTTACCACAGAGTCACTGCTAAAAATAGTACATATTTCTTACCTATTTCCAGTGGGCAAGAGGTACCCGTGTGGTGTAGCTGGTGTCTACTCCAGGGTTCCGAGTGTCTGGTGCTGCTCTCAGATTTGATGGTCAAGAATCTACTTTTATTTCAGTTGTGCTTGTTGGTAGAATTCAGTTTCTCGCAGCTGTTTGGCGGAGGGCTGGAGTTTCATGCTGTTAGCTATAGGCTGCCTGTAAGATTCTGTGGTTACCCCAGTTTCACGCTGCACAGGCCTCCCAGCTGGCCGCTTGCTGCATCACATTCAGCACCCTGGGAGACTATCTCTTTGCAAATAGCTTATAAGTTTATATGTTCCAGATATATGTGATTCAAGAACTCTCATCAGCTTTGTGTATTTCTTCTTTTGCATATGGGCGAGTGTTACTTTAGGGGGCAATTTGGAGACATATATCATAGTTTTGATATTTTGTAGTTTTCAGAAATTTTTGCATGGTAACTTACATTCTGCCTAGACTTTCACAGTGGTTTTCTTGGGCCTGGGAAAGGAATGACTGTTCTCCATTGGGGCATGCTTCATGCTCTGTCAACGGTGCTGGTGTTGAGTTCTTTTGTGTCCCTCTGGATTCGTGGCTATGTTGTGTCAGTTTGGGGGACAGTGGTGTGGAGATTTCTGTTTGGCCTCCCCAGCGCTGTCAAGGGGTGGTCTCGTTGGTGCTGACAGTGAGGGCAGCCCTGCCTCTCTCCATTAGGCTCTCTCTGCAGTAGCCCCCAGACATGGCAAGGATGGCCTTTTATGCTGAAGTGTAAAGGGAAGTGAGGTTTTTTGGAGTTTATTTTTGGATCACACCCAGCGATGCACAGGGTTATTCCTGGCTCTGTACTAAGAAATTACTCCTGGCGGTACTCAGGGGACCATATGAAATGCTGGGAATTGAAGCCAGGTCAGCCGTGTGGAAGGCAAATGCCCTACTCGCTCTACTATAGCCCCTGTCCTAGAAGTGAGGTTTTTAATATGTTGATGTTCACTGACACTGGACGAGTTAACCTCTTTCCAGTTTTGTGGGGGTGAGTGTTCCTGGTTCCCCTCTCCGACTTCTCTGGCAGACCTTTCAGGAGAGTTGGGCTTCTACTCCCATATGCTGGGCGTGGCAGCCCTGGCTCTCCATTCTGCCTTTGCCATGGTGGATGTGGCTGCAGTTTTTTTTTTTTTTTGTGCTTGGCTAGAGTAGAGGATTATTGTATAATATTGTTCTTTTTTCATGGCTCTTTGGCTAGAGGACAGGCTTTTCTTGGGGCTTTTTATTGTCATTATCATTGTTTTAGCTCCTAAGTCCTGCTGTTGACTCTCATTGTACAGCTTCAGGCTTAGAGGTGTTCCATGGGCTCCAAGAGCCAGAGGGATTTACATTGAAAAAAAATTTTTTTCCCAGAGTTATATGTACTTTTTACATATTTTTTAAATATGTATTTTTGACCTGGGAGGTTTTAGATTGTACTTTGGAAGAGTAGGGAAAAATGTCAATGCCATTTTTCTGGAAGCAGTTCTAATTCAGGGATTTTTGAAATAAGACTAAGTTACTCCCTCTTCTAGCACCACCTTCCATCTCTGTGCATTCTGTTTATATTTTCAGGTATAAGTTGCCATAGTTGATATGTGTCTATAAACACCTCTTTATTTTATTCACAGGTATTAGGGGAATATTCCTACCTCTTAGATAAAGAAACACCAGAGGAAATTATGGCCAAGCTATATAAGTTACTTGTGAATGACTCCGTTTCTTCAGAAACAAAAGCCTGGTTAATTGCTGCTATAACCAAGTTGGCATCCCAAGCACAGTCTTCTGACATAGTTGAGAGATTAATCCAGGAATTCACCGTATCTTTAGATACGTGCATGAGACAGCATGCATTTGAATTGAAACATATGCACGAAAATATGGAACTTATGAAGAGCTTGCTGCCAACTGATAAGAGTTATGAAGACATGGTGGTAAGAAATCTGTGTTTCATCTTTTTTTTTTTTTTTTTTGCTTTTTGGGTCACACCTGGCAATGCACAGGGGCTACTCCTGGCTCATGCACTCAGGAATTACTCCTGGCAGTGCTCAGGGGACTATATGGGATGCTGGGAATTGAACCCTGGTCGGCCGCGTGCAAGGCAAATGCCCTACCCACTGTGCTATTGCTCCAGCCCCCTGTGTTTCATCTTTTGAGAGATGGCATTGTTTAATTAGTTTTTGGGCCACCTCTGGTAGTGTTGTGGTTCTGTGTTAAGGAATCACTCCTTGCAGTACTCGGTTGGGGGCAATATTTGTGGTACCAGGTTTTAATCCCAGGCATTCTACCTGCAGGACAAGGACCTTACTTCTTGCGCTATCTCTTAGGCTTAAAATTGCAGTGTTTTAAAACATAAAATAATTCTAACATTTGCAATAGCACTGACATAGATCAAAATAGTTTTATTTTGAATTGCCTAAGAAGAAGTTGGAATTTTTCTCACATTAGTATGAGATAAGTTGAGAATTTCTTTTCTTTCTCTCTTTTTTTGGGGGGAGAGGGGTGCTTTGGGCTACACCTGGCTGTGCTCAGGGCTGACTCCCAGCTCTGCACTCAGGGATCACTCCTGGGAGGCAGGTTTGGGGGCCATATGTGGGACCAGGGATCAGAATGGGTCAGTCTTGAGCAAAGCTAGCACCTTACCTGCTGTGTTATCAATCTGACCCTGAGAATTTTATTTTTCTGGCCATACCTAGCAGTGCTCAAAGGTTACTCTTTGCTCTGTGCCCAGGTATCACTCCTGGTGGGGTTTGGGGGGCAGTATGAAATGCTGGGGAGCGTATCCAGGTCAGCCATGAGCAAGGTAAGAGCCCTACCTACTGTAATATCACTCTGGCCCTGAGAAACCAAGAGCTTCTGGTTAGTGGTTTTATATAGGAATGGAGGAGGGAGTCAGAGACATAGACAAGTGATAAGGTGCTTGTGTTCCACATAGCCGACCTGGATTTGATTCCTGGCACTGTGTGTGGTTCTCTCCAACCCCTTCCAGGGGTGATCCCTTAGCTCTGAGGCAGGTAAACCCTGAACACCACTTGGTGTGACCCAAAGCAAAACCAAAAATGAATCTTAATAAAGTTAAACCTTTCTGGGGCTGGATCGATAGTACAGTGGGTAGGGCATTTGCCGTGCACGTGCCAACCCCAGTTCAATTCCCAGCATCCCATATGGTTCCCTGAGCACTGCCAGGAGTAATATTTGAGTTCCTGAACCAGGAGTAACCCTTGTGTATCGCCAGGTGTGACCCTAATAGAAAAAAAAATTAAACCTTTCTAACTCCTTTGTGAAATACCAGTTAAACATTTGAGAATTGCCTGTTGATCTAAATGTTGAACTGTGTGTAAATTAAGAGAAGCTGGTCAGTGGTTTCTGAGGATACTGTTTTATATATGCTCATATGTATTTTTATTTTTCTTTTTCACTTCACTTTTTCCTATCTTATCCTTTACTCTTTCTTTATATCTTATTTATTCATTTAATCATTCTTCTGTATTCCTGTTGAAATTGAGTAATATTCAATTTGTTTCTGAAAAAAGTATTTTTAGGTAGAAAGGAGTAGTTAAATCAAAGGCACTATGGAAGGTGAGTAATGGTCTTCCATGTGTTAGCCCCTGAAACAGGTAGAGAGATCTCTGAGATGTGATTCAGTTACAGATTTTGTTGGGCCTTACCAACATCTTGATTTTCTCCCCCTGCAGTAAGAAACTAATACAGATACCACAGCTCTGGTCTGTGAGTCTTCTTCTCTGGGAGGTTACAGGTTTTTTGGTGGCATGAACTGTGTCTTCTTTTTTTTAGCTACGGCATCTAACATGATGCCCAAGCATATTGGTTGCTGAAAAGATTACTCAACAATGCAGTGTACTTAAGTAGCAGTTGCTATTAGTCTATACTGGGTCAGTTGTTTGTTGTTTCTGGACACTAGGTAGCACTTTTAGAACTGATGTGCTGTTTTTTGCACTTCTGCAAGTTTGTTTTCAGGATGCATGTAATGAAATTATTTCTTTGGCTCAAATTCCAGTTTAGAATATGTTTTTTTAAATTCTAAATGTTGCTTCATTTTAATATAGGTAGATGCTTCCTTATCTTTTCTGGATGGTTTTGTGGCTGAAGAACTGAGTCAGGGGGCATTGCCTTACAAACCTCACCACCAGAGACAAGAAGAAAAGTTTTCTCAAGAGAAAGGTAATTTTCTTGGTTTGTAGGAATTTAAGTCATAGGAATATAACTTTCTTGTGCAATGGATATCAGTCTTGTAAATGAATAGTTTAGAATGTGTACTTTATTTTACCTCTCCTTAAATCTGTTTGCAATTTGTTTACCCTGACTAAGTTTTCGGAGTTCAGGATAAACGTCAGTCTGCAGTTATTCCCAGGGCCAGATCAGGGGAGTCAGGTACAGAGGTGATGTTAAGAAATGATAGAGGGGCCGGAGTGGTAGCACAGCGGGTAGGGCATTTGCCTTGCATGCAGCTGACCGAGGTTTGATCGCCAGCATCCCATATGGTCCCCTAGCACCGCCAGGAGTAATTCCTGAGTGAAGAGCCAGGAGTAACCCCTGAGCATCTCTGGGTGTGATCCAAAAAGCAAAAAGAAAAAAGAAAAAAAAAAGAAATGATAGAGCCAAATATCCAAACCACAGTCAACAACACTGAAATCAAGAAACCCAAACTTTTGACAGTCGAACTTTTCCCACCGCCTGTCATGCAGGTTTGAAAGGTGGTGGGAAAATTTGAAATAATGGTGGTGGGATTGATGTTGAAATATTGGATGCAATCAATTAATGTGAACAACCTTCCCTGTCACTGTCCTCCCGTTGTTCATTGGTTTGCTTGAGCGAGCCCAGTAACATTGTGAGACTTGTTACTGTGTCTGGCATATCGAATACGTCACGGGTGGCTTGCCAGGCTTTGCTGTGCAGGCGAGATACTCTTGGTAGCCTGCCGGGCTCTCCGAGAGGGGTGGAGGAATCGAACTCGGGTCAGCCGTGTCAGCCGCATACAAGGCAAACACCCTACCCGCTGTGCTATCTTTCCGGTGCCTTATGAAAATAAAATTTAAAAATTTTTAAAAAAGTGCCTGTCACGAGGGCAGTCTGGAGGGTGAGGGGGGGCGAATGTGGGAGGGAACCTTGGGAACACTAGTAGAGGGACGGTGACACTGGAGGTGGGCTGGTGCCTCAGTATTATTGTATGTCAAAAACTAAACTATGAATAGCTTTATAAATCACGGTGCTTTAATTAAAAAAAAAGTAAAGAAAAAACCTCCATGAAAGTTGGAGCCTAAGATATGCCATCTATTGTAGAAATTTGAAAAAACTTACGGATAGAATTAGAGTTGCTCAGTATGCTGGAGGGCGGACATGAATGCACTTGCAGAAAAGTTTCAGTACTCTCTGGAACCACTGTGGAGCAGTGAGTTTCATTTTATGCTTATTTGTGCCACATTCCTGGTGCTCAGGGATTACCCCTGCTCTGTACTCAGGCGTTATTCCTGGCGGGCTCAGGGAACCATCTGGAATGCTGGGGATTGAACCCAGGTCAGCCACATGCAAGGCAAGAGCCCTACCCACTGTTAAAGATAACCCTAGTGAGTCTCATTTTAATTCTGAGCAATCTTACTCTGCCTGTGTTTTGGATTGCTTCCTCCAGCAGGATATCTGGTAAGGAAAGTTAGGAATAGTGAAAAAAACAAAAGAATAGCTTGACATTTAAGAAATGTAACTTGCCAGGGATCAGTTTCTGCCTTTATTATAATTTTTTTTTGATAAAGAGGGAATCTTTAAGTTGCTCAGATAATACATAATATTAATAATAGGGCAGTATTAATAAAGGCAAAATACTGAACATTACCTTCTTCATTTTGAAGTAAGAAAATTACTAAAGGAGAGGGAAAGAAAAATTCACACGTGGAGATAGAGGACAGATTTCTCCAGAGAGGAGAGAGAGAATGAAAAAAAAAAGGAAGCCCACACCTCCTGGTTATGGTTTAGTTGAATATTTCACGGTCTTGAGAAATCTCAGTATAGTTCACAGTAGAACTAAATGATTGATCATAAAGTGTGACTCTAGTTATAGGCTTAAGTTATCTTTTTATGCAGAAGTATTTACTCTCTTAAGACTTCAGGTACATTATTTAGCACCATGATAACTAATGGTAGAAAATTCTATTCACTTTCAAAAAATAATGTTTCCTTCCCATCAAGTCCATATGTATTGGTAGGGTATGGAGGAGAAAGGAGGGTTATGTTTTAAATCATAGTTTCTGTATCTGAGACTATAGTACATATAGAGACACTGTGATCTGGACATGGAATGAAAATTGAAGTTCCTCAGTGAAAGACACAGCCCACTTGCCATAGTTCTTTATTTTAACATGTCTGGGGATTGTTAGTTACCTTTCCTGGGATTCAGGGCTAGGGAAGGTAGAGGATATAGGATGAGGAGCCTAATTCCTGGTCTGCCGTGTCTTCTTTCTTAAAGTATGTTAAATGATTGGAAAAATATGCAATAGACAGTTCCAGGATTCCTCATGTTAATGAATTCCTTTGGCAGGTGTATCCCCTCACTTCCTTAGAACTATGACTATAATGGGGTTAAGCTCTCAAATTAGGTTCTTTATCTATTTTTCAAGTTTTCCAAAGTTAAATTGAAATGTCATTGATCTTAGATTAGTGGTTCCCAAATTTATTTGACCTACTGCCCCCTTCTCAGGAAAAAGTTTTTTTACTTAATTTCTTATTGGAAATCGGGCTGGAGCGATAGCACAGCAGGTAGGGCGTTTGCCTTGCACGTGGCCAACTAGAGTTCGATTCCTCCGCCCCTCTCAGAGAGCCGGGCAAGCTACCAAGAGTATCTCACCCGCACGGCAAAGCCTGGCAAGCTACCCGTGACGTATTTGATATGCCAAACACAGTACCAACAAGTCTCACAATGTTACTGGGCCCGCTCGAGCAAATCGATGAACAACTGGAGGACAGTGCTACAGTGGAAATCTGGCTGCTTTAAGTGAACAAAGAGAAAGCTTCCACCAATGGTACCCCAGCCATTACCCAGGTGACAGCCTCAGGCCATAAGAGCATGGAAAGAAAAAGACTGTGAGTTAGTGCTTAAAAAGTACTTGAAGAATTATATACAAAATTATGTATTTTAGATGTCGCTTGGCTGTAAAGTAGAAAGAAAACCATAGGGGGAAACTTTTTTGCCTGAAAGGTTGTTAATTCTGAATCTTTCAAGTATCAGTTCTGCTGATGATTTTGAGATTTTTATAAATTATTTGCAAAGAGCAGTATTTAAAGGTCACTTGTATGACTTATACTTAACTTGCTTGGATAGAAAGATGCCAAATTTATAAGGATAAACTTCAGGAAATATAAAATGACAAGAATTGGCAAAAATAATAACGGTGGGGGAGGGGCTGGAGTGATAGCACAGCGGGTAGAGCGTTTGCCTTGTATGCGGCCGACCTGGGTTCAATTCCCAACATCCCATATGGTCCCCTGATCACCGACAGGAGTAATTCCTGAATGCAGATCCAGGAGTAACCCTTGTGCATTGCCGGATGTGACCCAAAAAGCAAAATAATAATAATAATAATAATGATGATGGTGAGAAGAGAGTTTTACCAGTTCCTACTCAAGAAATGCTTTTTTTTTTTTGCCATTTTCCTCTGTTGTAAAATTAGAATAATAGTTATGGAACTTCACGTATTTTTAACATCCATTTTGTTATTTAATACAGACCTTTGTATTATAACCTAGGCTCCAAACAGGGAGATGGTGACTGTTTGGCTTTAAATATAGCACATTGGAAAACAAATAAATTGGGGCTTTTGCTCCTTCCCATTAGAGAAATCAGAGGGGGCAGCCTGGGATGGATGGTAGCTTCCTGAAGGTAGAAGGGGAACATAGAACAGAAAGTTGTCATTTTCCTTTTTCCCCATTTTCTATTTTGGGTCTGTAAGCAATACACAGAGCCGTGGGGCCACTTCCAGAGGTTACCTGCCTGGTCCCTGGCCTGAGAGTTCAGGGAGCAGCCCACTGCGGCAAGGGGTGTCACTCAGACCCAGCAGTTATGGGTTCCACTAGGGCTACCCCAACCCCGTGGGCATGGAACCCAGGGCCGACTAAGCACACACACATGTGGTGCTCGCATTTCCTTTGACCCTGGCCTCCCACTTTTTTTCCCCTTTTGGGAGAGTTTCTGCCAGAAGTTGCCCAAAAAATGTATGCATGATTTTATTGACTGGAATTCAGCCTTATGACAAAGGTGTCTGGAAATGTCATCTCTTTTCTGAGTGGTCATTTCTGTAGCTAACGGTCAGGGATTCTGTTATGAAGAAAGGAGAATGTGTTTTGTTTGGCATTTGCTCTACCGCAGTACCAGTGTATGTTTTCATGACTCTGCGTTTATGCATACTTTAACGAATCTGAACCCAAATAAACCTTGTTCTTTGTCAGTGAGAAAGATTTCACATTGTGGACTCCATCAGTGCTTTTGGCACGGGAATGTGCCCAAGACATCTTGTTGAAAATACTGTCGTCTTGTCACTGATGGGTCTTTACACATTTTTGCATTAGAGTAGCAAGTTTTTATTAGAACTGGTTTATCGGTTATCTTTCCTAATTGAATCCTTTTTTAGTTTCTAAGGAGAGTGAAAATATGAGAATAAAGGACAGTTTCTTTATGATCAATTGGTAGTACTAAGACTTATGGTAGACTTAAGTAAACTGTAGCTTCTTTATTATTATCCCTATAAATATTTAGTTGCATCATTTACAGATTTGACAGTTGTTACTGGACTCCAGTTTTCAGTTACTTCAGTAACTTTGATAAATTTTTTCATAATTTTTGCTTTGCTTTAAATTTCATCCTTTGTTAACTGTGTTAAAATTTCAGTTCTTAATTTTGAACCATATGGACCCTCATTTTCTTCATCTGGCATGACTGGACGAGAGTCTCCTGCTGGCGTTTCTCTTGGCTCAGATATATCTGGCAATAGCGCAGAGACAGGGCTAAAAGAGTAAGTTCCTTTTTTTTATAAAAATTGACAATATGGGTGTTTAAATGTCTTTAATTATTTCATTTGAAACCATTATGTTAATTTGCTTGTTTTAACATGATTTTCAAAAATTTTATTGTTTCAGTTGTCTTTACATAATTTTCAGAGAGAGAGACGTATTTGTCCAATTTATTTTAGTGTAATGCCTTAGAGGAGTTTCTAAAAGCTAAATTCTCCATGGACAGTTATTTTAGTATGTCCTTTTATTTAAGAGCTTATTTACCTTCAACTATAGGATAGAAGCTAGGGAGATGTCTCAAAGGACTGGAGCACATGCTTTGCATGTGAAAGCCCCCGGTTTGATTCCAGGATCACATCTTCAATGAGCACTGTCAGGAGTGGCCCCAAGGACCGAGCAGGGAGCAGCCCCTGGTGTGTAAAAATGAAACACCAGCAGGTCTGAAAAAAGCAAAAGATAGGATATATATCACTCTACACATAGTCATAGTGTATCACTGCTAGTCATTATTTTGAATAATTTTGGTCAATATACCGATGTGATATAAAGTGAAAAAAATTGACTTCTTGTCTGCGACGAAGTGTCATCAAAGAGTTAAAATGCTTTCTGAATAATGACAGCATTGTTGGAATAAATGATAAAGTCTCAAAGGTGAAGACTTTGAAAGATGACATTTGAATTTTGAGTTTTTATATTCATTAGGAAGTCAGTCATTTTGTGTTCATCTTTGCATTTGTCAGTCTTCCAATGAGATTGCTACAGGAACAATTGGAAGAATGACACATGGGTCATAAGGAATATGGAATAATATGCTGAATGGAATTGCATAGATTTAAATTCCCTTTCTTATCCTTTCCCCCCTTATTCTTGTTAAACTATTATTTGAATCATTTTAAAATGTAAGAGTGATATTCTAACACAAGGCTTCATACATGTGAAACATGTATCGTATCACTGATTACATACTGGTCCCAGTAGTTGTTCTTTATTTATTCATCTATTTGGATTTGGTGGCCACACCTAGCAGTGCTCTGGGATCACTCCTGTGGTGTTTGGGGGACTATACGTGGTGAAAGGGATTGAATCCAGGTCTCCTGGCAGCAAGGCAAGTGCCCTACTCACTGTACTATCTCACTAGCACATAGCAGTACAATGATTTAAAATGCTTTTTTAGACCATGACAGGGATCCTCAAATGAGCCAGTGCCAAGTACACATAGTTTTTGTATGAAAACAGTAAAGGGTGTATCAGTCTCCACTTGTGATTTTATTCGTCTGTCAAGATTCATAACTGTAACTTTGGGAACAATAGTGGGTGAGTCCAAGTTCTCAACTTGGCTCAGAACTTTTTTACTTAGATGCATTATGGTTGACTTTCTGGGACAACCTTTTGACTTGTATCACTACTTTGTCTTCTTCAACTCAGGTATTAACAGCAGCTAGCATTAATACTTTTTGAACTCACATTTTATTGTATTTTTAAAATAAAGTTACCTTTAAAATCGTGGAAAATGTAGATAGTGTTTACAATCAGGAAGCCTTTTGGATTAAAGCTTAGTTTACAAATGGAAGTGGATTTGAGTGATTTTATTTTTGACTTCCAACAGAATTTTAGTTTGCAGGTTTATGTAGGGTTAATTCTTCCATTAAGTAATAAATAACTTCTGGGACCGGAGACCCTTTGCTTTGCACGTGGCCTATGCTGAGTCAATTTCCAATATTGCATGTGGTCTCCTGAGTACCTATAGGAATGATCCCTGAGCACAGAGCTAGGAGTAAACCCTAGGTCCTTCTGGGTGTCGTTCTAAAACCAGTAAATGAAAAAAACTGATGTAGGGTCAGAGTGATAGTACAGGGTAAGGTGCTTGCTTTGCACACAGCTGCTCAGAATTTGTTCCTGGCACCCCATATGGTCCCCTGAGCCTTGCCAGGATGATCCCTGAATGAAGAGCCAGGAGTAAGCCCTGAGCAACACTGGGTGTGGCCCTAAAACCAAATAAAAAAAGAAGAAAGAAAAAAGATGAAAACGATTGTAGAAGGTTACTTTTGATGTTTAATTGGAATGAAAGATTTTTTAAATCAGGGTGCGGGGGGACCAATTTTATAGTACTTCTTTACTATAAAATACATTTGTTTAACTTATTCAAGCAATTGCATGAAAATGAAATGATCCAAAAATTTGTTGCCTAAGTTCTTTGGCTGTAGGGAAGGCTCTAGCTAAGTAAAATCCAGAGATTGCTCTTTGCTTCTGGCAGATTGACTCTGACATGAAAACTTCCCTAAAAAGTTCTGGAAATGGTGTGTTTTTAAAAATGCCTCAAGAGTGTATCTATTGAGAAGTCATGCTAATTTTCTTTATTTCATTATTAATCTTCTTAGGACAAATAGCTTGAAGATGGAAGGTATAAAGAAATTGTGGGGGAAGGAGGGCTATCTTCCCAAGAAGGAAAGCAAAACTGGTGAGGAAATTGACCCTCCACCCATTTCTCAAGAGGGCATACTAATGGAAAACATAGACCAAACTGTAACCAAAAAGACTCAAGAACTTACCCAGTCTAAAGAGGAGAAAGAAAAGCAGCTACTGGCATCATCATTATTTGTTGGGTTAGGGTCAGAAAGTACAGTCAGTCTGGTAAGTAACCTGTACCCCTTGTTTCATATTTTAAAACTGGCTCTGTATGGTAGGAAGTGGCTTCCTCAGCACCAGAGCCACCTGTTTTTGAAATTCCTGAAATTCCTGAAATATCGCATATCGTTGACTTATCCCAGTCTGGTGTTCTCTATAGACCAGTCAGCTGGGGCAAAGATGAGGGCACAAATACAGTGACAAAGGTAATCTGAGAATTGCCTCTGTGCACAGATAGGACAGATCTTAATGGGAAAGGGCCTTGAGAGAAATACTGCCTATAGTTCATAATATTTATGTGTCTCTGGAAAAGTTACTTCTTTTTTTTAAGGAGTACTGCTATTTATTCAGTGATTGATTAAGCTGATTGAGCTGAGCATGAACTCCACATTATTTTTTTATTTTTTTAATTCGATATCCGTGACCATTACAGAGGTGCTCAAAATTGGGTTTCAGTTATACCCAGCACCCATCCATCCACCAGTGCACATTTCACACCACTAATGTCCCCCATCTTCCCACCATCATCTTCCAACCTCCCACCCCCTACCCCCAGCCTCCCTCTGTTGGAGGCGCTTTCTTTCTTGCTCTCTCCTTATCTTTTTATACATTATGGTTTGCAATACAGGTGCTAAGAGGTCATGGTACTTGTTCAGGGCATTCGATATATATGTATTTTTTTTTTTTTACTTTTACTACTACATCAGTATGTATTCTTTTTTTTTTTTTTATTAGTGAAGCACCATGAGGTACAGTTGTAGATTTACAGATTTTTGTGCTTGGGTTTCGATTATACAATGATCAAATACCCATCCCCCCACCAGTGCCCATTTTCCACCACCATGGATCCCAGTATCCCTCTCACACCCATCCCTCCTTCCCACCCTGCCTCTGTGGCAGGGCATTTCCTTTTGTTCTCTCTCTCCTTTTGGCTTGTTGTGGTCTGCAAAAGAGGCATTGAGTGGCAGTCATGTTCAGTCCATAGTCTACTTTCAACATGCTACTCCCATCCTGGGAGGATCCTCCAAACACCCTTTATTTGGTGCTCTCTTCTCTATCTGAGCTGCCCTTTCCCCTAGGGCATTCGATATTTTTATTGGGACAGTAAGACTAGAATAGCTTTTCAATTGGCTGGCAGCTTTGGGGTTTGGATGTGACTGCCGAGACTTCCAGAAGTAAAGGGAGGTGGGGGAAGGTAGCCCATCCTGACCCCGAGAGAGCCTGGAGATTTCAGTCACAAAACCCACATACCAGAATTTTCAGCAGATTATATCTTGGTCTGTTCTGAGACAGTGGAGTGAGGCCAGTGGCATGGCAATGATTTTGGATTGTGGAAGCAAGTGGCTGCCTGGGGCTCTGCTTGGGCAGGCATAGGCCAACCTGCCCACCTCCGATTCACCCCTGTCTATTCAGCCATGCGTGAGTCCGAGTTTAACTTTGGCTTTTGATCTCTTTGGAGATTTATTTATGGGTCTTTGACGTAAGGCCGGTAGTAGAGCTTACAGGGTGGCACTGGAGTTGTTTTGTAGGGGTGACTGCCAGTGCTTCCGTGGGTATTGGGAAGTGAGGTGAGGTAGCCCACCCTAACTCTGGGAAAGCCTGGAGATTTCAGTCACAAAACCTGCATACCAGAATTTTCAGTAGATTATATCTTGGTGAGGTCCATTCAAAGACGGTGGAGTCAGATCATGAGTATGCTTGTGATTTTGGATTGTGGAAGCAAGTGACTGCTGGGGGCTCTGCTTGGGAAAGCCACTAGGCCAACTGCCCCCCTCTGATTTATGCCAGTCTGTTCAGCCATGGGTGGGTCGGAGATTAACTGTGGCTTTTGATCTCTTTCGAGAGCTATTACATGGTCTCTGAAATAAGGCCAATAAATGATCTTGTATAGCTGTGGGCGTGGCTCCCACATACCTAACTTTTGGCCATTTAATTTCTTGGTAAACTTGGTCCCAAGTTGTTGGGGTCCAGCCAGAGGCACAGCGACAATTTTGGGGTGTCAGAAAACCTGAAGGCACCACCTGGCTGCTGATGCACTCACCCCGCAGGTACAGGTTGACCTGTTGGCAGCACCATACCCCTGGAAAAGTTACTTCTTAAAATGGCATTTTAGAAAGTAAAATTAGGAATGAATTTAAAGGCCTAACAGTAGAATATTAATTTGAAATACTTCTTAACTACTGCAAATAAAAATTTGCACTATAAAGTTTAAAACTTAAACTGAACCAAAAATGCAGGATTTGCAACTTGTTTTAAGTTTTAAGAATATACATATGGGGATCAGGAAATGGCAGAGCATATGGTTCACATGTGGGATGCCCTGGGTTTAACTTTCTATACCAAATCCCCTCCTCACGCCTACACCCCGCCCCCCCCCCCCACACCCTAGCATTGTTGGGTATTATCTGATTGCCCAGAGAACCATCATGTGAGTCTCTTATAAAATAATTATAATTTATTTTATTTAAAAAACTGAATTATAAATCTGTGATATAACAAGTTCATAATACAGTTGTGTGGCATTAAATGTTCCAGCACCAATCCCACCATTAGCGTGCCCTTCCCTTTACCAATGTCCCTTCCCACCCACCACCCCAACTTGCCCCCTTGCAGGCACAAACAAATTTACTTCATATTGTTTGTTACAACCCACAGGCAAATAGAATAGATCCATATGAGTCAATTTGTGATAATTGTTATATCCCACAGTGATGTTACTGAAGTTACTGTCTGAGGATCTGGTTGGTACTAATTGAGGCTTCTGTGTTATTGTTTAGGCTCACTTATCCTGCTGGTTTTCTGTGGAACTTCCTATCAGATTTGCTCTGTCCTTCAGTGCTGATAGTACTATGAAATTTAGAGGTGTCTGGTCACACGGTCCAGGAACTAGAAAGCTAGACCTCTTTGGTGTCTTGGCAGTTTGATGAGGTTCAGTTGTGGAGCTAGGCCATCAGAGGGTGTCAGGCGTGGCTAGCTGTGAGGTGCTGTGCTTGCAGATAGAAGGGGAGTCTGCCTACTCTTATTCTGAGTAGACTCCCAGAGTTCTCAGGCCGGACCAGTCTACCTGGGAAGATTTGGTGAAACCATGTTCTTTTGAAGATATAATGGTGAGCTGTTTCTCTGCCAGCAAAGCCTATGATTACATTTTTTAAAAATAATTTTTCATAAGGTTGTTCACAATACTTGATTGCATTTAATATTCAAACACCAATCCCACCTCCATTACACCTTCCCACTACCATATTTCAAATGTTTCCATCCCAAACCCCAAACCCTGCCTCCAAAGCAAAACCAAAATAATTTATTTTGTATTATTTGTAATGAGTAATCTGCTAACAATGATCCAAAAAGGGTTTCTTAGAGGAAAGTGTGTGAAGATTATTGTATTTCATCCAGGAGCCTTTAAGCCCTTCTATAAAAGATTAGTAACATGTTGTTAAAGATTGAGCCTAGTGTGCACACACACACATACACACGCACATATATACACATATATATGTATATATATGTGTATAAATGTATTTCCCCCTAAGATTGCTTGCCTTCTACTTTACACCCCATCAAATGTGGTATGCTACTCTTGGTACGTTAGTGGGGTAAAGTATGAGGTATAAAGCATTCATGTGGCTGTGTGGTCTGGGAATATTCACATATGGGTGAGGCTTGTCTGAGCGTGTGGGGCCATGAGCATGGTGGCGGTTGAGTTCTGGAGGTTTTCGGCTGCAAGGGGTGATTCCATTGGGCTGGGAAGGGGAACTCACCTGCCCCCTTCACTTCCAAGTGAAACAGCCTAGTGTGGGGTCTGGAAGCATATCTGTGGCGTATATTATTGCATTTTAAAAGAGCATAAAAATATGTTGAAACAAAAAGAAATATATACAAAAACAAAACAAGAAATGATTCCCCCCCCCACCCGGTTTTTGACCACTCTTTGTTCAGGGCTTATGCCTGGCTCTGTGCTCAGGGATCACTCTTGGCAGGGCTTGGGGGACCATGTGGGGTGCCAGAGATTGAATTTGGATCAGCTGCATGCAAAGCAAATACCCTACCCACTATACTATCTCTACAGCCCGTAAGATGAGTTTTAGAATCCTATGCTGGTGTATTTTTATAGTAAAAAAATAAAAAAAATCAATGTAAGGCAGTTTTGGAGCTTCTTGAAATTCCTTGTAACCTGTCATTTTGTGGGCTGGTGAATTTACCTAGTTCAAAACTACAAGGAGACCTACATTTTTTTCCCCAGTTCTGTGGCACAGCAGTTCTTTCATTCTCTTCCTTTGATTGACTGTTCCCTGTCGACACTAGGCTAAATGGTGCGTCTTGCTACATTCTCCGTGCGCTCTACTACATTCTGCCTATCTCTCTTCCTCTCCCAGACCCAGTTCTGTCAGATTTGACATTTTGCCTTAGGAAGAAGCAGATATAGCCTAAAAGTGTCAATAAGAAATGGAACTTAATGTTGTCGGTTAAATCATGCATTAGGAGCAAAGTGACTCATCTGAGGCGTAGGCTGTGGTGCAGGTACCAGTGAGTGCTCTGGCGTCAGTGGGGAGGCTCTCGGTCCAAGTACAGTTAGGCTAAGGAGCCCTGCACTGGCCCAGTGATGTTGCAACCACTGGGCATGTTCAGTTCGTTTTCAGTTAATCATTCTCAGGAGAAGGAATAGTTGGTTGGCAAACTAATGTCAGGCTTTTTTTTTTTAAATCAGAAATTTAAGTCGTGCTGGATCCTTTTAGACTTTCTTTGCCCCCTCAGTACAGTACAAAGGAAAAAGTGTGTGTTTCCTTGTTTCACGGAACTCTGGATTCTGCTAAATGGTAACTAAGATGACATTCGAATATCTTCTCTCACCCCTTGATCCCAACATTTCCTCTGATGAGAGAGAAGCAAGAAGGGTTGGTACTGGCTAGTTATGCTCACTTATGCTCATGGCTACCTTTGAGTGGCTACTTTTCTCTAGCCACTTTCTTCCTGATTTTTCTAATGTTCAAGGTTCTCACATAGATTAAGACTCTACCAATGTATTTGTTTTTAGGTTTGTTGTCCATTTTGTATTTATTTTTAAGGTTGTGTCCATTTTACATAGCTCGGACTATGTAAAAAAAAAAACCTAAAAATAAGTTTGTTTACCTCCTACTTTGCTTTTAATTTTGCTCTCATTTTTCAAAGATCATTTGCTCAGCATAATGAATTATTAATTGACTATACTCTTAAGTATTTTAACAGAAATGTCATAAAAGTATCTTCAGTCTAATGAAGTAGTACCTAATTGACAGCTAATTAGACAGTACGGGAGAGAAATGAAGTAACTTGAAGATAATTAAATATAAACATACAAAAAAGGACAAGAGCATTAAAACGAAACCAAACAAAGCCAACCCAGAGCATCAGTGACCTAGAGACAATTTTGAGCCGTGCAGCATGTGCCTACTTCAAATTCCATGACTAGAGGAAATCAAAGTTTTTTGCATTCCTACCTTTTTTTCCCCTTGAGTGGGTTGTTTGTTTTTATGTCAATAGAATGCTCTTGTTTGATGAGTTCTGAATTGTGAGGTGTTCTGAAACCGAAACTCAGCTGTGGAGAGTTGGATGAAGAGTCTTGCTTGAGGGAATGGAAGTGGCGTGAAAGGAGAATTAGAATTCTGGTTGACTGGAACCACGTAGGGGTTGTCATAGCATTGAAACCGCCAGGAGGATGGTGGCATGAACTTAGACTAGTGCTCTGTGGTGCACTGCTGCCAGGTAGGACTCAGAGGGACATCTTCGTGCATAGATTTATAGACTGTTACTCATAGAGGTTCACTTAACAATGCCTGTTGTCTCCTGACACGAGCTAACATCAGCCATAGAAGTTTTTCCCATTGAGTGTTCTAATTAGCTAGAGTCAATTGACTTGAGGTAAAAGTTTTCCTTCTTGGTTTACAAAGTAATGATTGTTACAGATTACTGGCTCGGAGAGGGCCATTTCTGTATTGGAGGCTTGCTTAGTATCTACTGCATAACTCTGGAAACAAAACAAATGGCTAGGTTCACTATGCAGTTCTGTCCTCATCTATACTGGAATCCCACAGGTTTTTAAAATTGTTCATAATTGACTATTTCACCTTGTATCTTTTTCAAGTTTTATGTATTTTTAATGAGAAATAAAGACTTAGGTAATAGTTCAAAGTTCTGTAGCTGTCAGATTCTTAGGGCTTAACATTTTATTCATCTCTGGTTCTTGTTAGCCTATGCTTTGTAGATAAAATGTTAGTATGTAAGTAATACGAAATATTACTTGAATTTGAAATTACGGCAGTGTGTTTGAAACTCATGATGAGTAGAATAGTTTCTTTTCATATTATTGTATTTTATATTTACAGCTCGGAAAAACAGATACCGTCTCTCATAAATTCAGAAGGAAACCAAGAGCCAAGGACACCAAAAGTGGAGAAAACACCAGTGCTCAGGATATGGCCTGTTCTTCCTTTAGTTCTTCATCAAATGTGACTTATGAAGAAGATTATTATTTGGATGCCTTGCATGGTAAAGGAGGCAAAGATTTAAAGAAATTATCTCTCAGTTCAGAACTTCTGGATTCTGAGTCACTTGCAGAACTCCCCGTGGTTGAGAAACTCTCAGACTGCAGGCTCTCAGTACCTTCTTTGTTTGCTGATAGCAACATGGAAGTTTTTCACACTCCTGAATCCACTGCACCAGTAGGTACTAATGAAATCTCTTTAGTGTCATCTTTGTTGGAAGAAACAGCTGATCACATGTATTCAGATCTTATGGAGGTCTGTAGTAATGAAACCATATCAGTGTCTTCTTACAAAATTTGGAAAGACGATTGTTTATTGGTGGTCTGGACAGTTTCAAATAAGAGTGATTTGGAATTGGAAAGTGCTAACTTAGAAATTGCTCCTGCGGAAAATTTCAAGGTAAGACAACAAATGTTTCATTATTCCTGCCTTAAGTGAACAGTGGTTACTGAATGCTTCTGCTATTGATCTTCTGTTGTCTTTTACATTTCTTTCATATTCTTTCTTGTTAAGCAACACTACCAAAAAGTAAAAGTTATGACAGAATTTTATTATTTTGAGTGGGGCATAATCATTGAAACTTTGTTACGAGGAAATGTAACAAAGGTTGAGATGGAGAAAGCTAAAAACATAAAGTGAGTTTCTGTAGATCATACCAGTTAAGAATGCAGGCTTTGGGTCTGGAGACATGACTCAGTGGTTGAGTGATTGTCTTGCATGTGTGAGGTTCTCGGTTTAATCCCTAGCACTGGGGGTCAGGGGAGAGTGTAGGCTTACTTTCTCTCTCTGTTTTCCTCATTGGATGGGGGTGCACCTGGCAGTGTTCAGGGCTTATTCCTGGCTCTGTTTTCAGGAATCACTCCTGGAGGTGCTCCGGGGACCCTGTGTGGTTCCAGAGGATTGAACTGGGGTTGTCTGTCATGTAAGACTGGAGCCCGTCCCAAGATTGTGGGCTCTTGACTCAGACCACTGGACTTTGAATCTTGCTTCTGCAGCTTACTCATTTTATTATAGTGTCACCTTGTAAAGGGCAAGGATGGAGCTTAGCAGAACACATGTGAGACCTTGGATTCAATCTCCAGCAATACAAACAACAAACTCTTCTTTGGCTGAAAGAAGTAGTGAATAGGATGCTTGCCTTGTACGTGACTGACCTGGGTTTGATCCCTGGCACTACGTATGGTTTCCCATATGTGATCTCTGAGTGCAGAGCCAGGAATAATACCTGAGCACTGCTGAGTGTGACTTTAAAACCGAAACAAAACCCTTCTCCGATTTCATAACTAGAGAGATAATTCAGTGGACAGAAGTAGATGCTTTACATGCAGGAGGTCAGGGTTTGATCCCTGACACTGCTGGTCCCAAAAGCACCACCATAAGTGAAGTCTGGCTATGGAGCCAGGAGTAACTCCTGAGTACTAATGGGTATGACCTCCAGTTTTATTTATTATTATTATTATTATTATTATTATTATTATTATTTTAAAAAAGTGGGCTAGGGATGTTACTTGGGAGTAGAGTGCTTGCATTGTATGAGTCTTTGGATTCAATTCTTGGTGCCACCACCATACAAAAAAAATTTAATAAGGTCAAGTTATATAACTGTTTTATGGCTCTATTGCTTCATGCTTAAAATGAAAAGTGTAGTGTATGTGTTGCTGTGCCAAGTTAGTATCTTTAAAATAGTGCAGTGGGAGGCATACAATAAATGTTACGGTGTTGTTATTTTCACTGTGTATTTTGTTATCTCTTTTTCTTACTCTTTACATGTCTCGTTCAGGCTGTCATAAACACTGAGACCAAAACTTAACAAATCAGAACATGAGGGGATAAGAAGATTGAAAAATAAACGTGTGTGTTCTGTACTTCCCTTTCATTGACTTGTAATTCTATATTGTGGTAAAACAAATTCTAGGTTTTCCCTTCCATTTTAAGAGCCTGCTTTTGTGATTTCTGAAAGCATGTTTAGTTGAATTATTGTATGGAGGTCCTGGATGAATTTATAATAAGACTTGACCAGTAGGTCAGTATTCTGCAAAATTGATCCATTTTTTTCTGTGGGAAATAATGTGTTGGTTGTTGTATTACCTGGGCCTCTGAGGTGTGCAGAATTTCCTTACTCTTTTTTTTCTCTTTTTTAACCATTTCCCCCCACCCCTCCCGCCTTACTCTTAATTAGCGTCTCCCATGCTGAAAGTAGACTATAGACCAAACACGATTACCACTCAATTCCTCTTTTGCAAACCACAGCACCCAAAAGGAGAGAAAGAACAAAAGGGAGTGCCCTGCCACAGAGGCAGGGTGGGATGGGGGATGGCGCGTGGGAGGGAAACTGGGATCTTTGGTGGTGGAGAATGGGCACTGGTGGAGGGATGGGCACTCGATCATTGTATAACTGAAACCCAAGCACAAAAAATAGTAAGTCTACAACTGTACCTCATGGTGTTTCACTAATAAAAAAAAAATTGCCAACCAAAAAAAATAAATAAATAAATTAGCGTCTCCCGAAGTGGATAATACTGTACCCCATGGGATGCTGAAATGATTCAGTGGGGTTGGTCATAATAAAATGATCCAGTGGGAGAGGAAACTTTGAATTTGATTGTTTAAAGGAAGATAGATTTCCAAGGGGACATCTTGTGATTTTTTTTCCTCAGAAGGGGGAGATAGACTAAATGTGGGAATCTCTGCTCTAGGTATTCATTAAAACCATTGTGGAACTTACAAAATAACACAAAACCTGCCCAATTTTTGAACTCTATCACTAGAGTTAAAGTCAAGGTGGAAAATGAAGGGCGGATGCCTGTACTTATTTATTTTTTTAACTCTTCTAGCTTTAAAAGTCTGGTGCTTGCCAGTGTTGAGAGTTATAAATTTAATTATCCTTTTTCATTATTGTTAAGTTTACAGAGATTTTATTATAATCTCATTTGTTCTGTACGTCAACATTTTAAATTTAATTTTTAAACTTTTGACTCCGTACTATTATTTTGTCATTATTTGTGCTAAAGAATTTTTCTCAAGTAAAGTCACCTTCATAATGGGTTTTGTAATTAACACGTCACAGTAGTTTGTTTCTGTACCCTTCAGTTAAATGAAATGTTGGATTTCATCTTCATACACATTTCTCTAAGGAAACTTTTTGGGATCACTTTCAGCGGTTCATTCATAACAAACAACACAAAATGAATTATTTCGGTTCTGCTTTGGGTTGGAGCGATAGCACAGCGGGTAGGGCGTTCGCCTTGCACACGGCCAACATGGCCGACCTGAGTTCGATTCCTCCGCCCCTCTCGGAGAGCCCGGCAAGCTACCGAGAGTATTCGATATGCCAGACACAGTAACAACAAAGTCTCCAATGGAGACGTTACTGGGCCCGCTCGAGCAAATCGATGATCAACGGGAGGGCCTTTACCTTTACCTTTACCTTTACTGCTTTGGGATAGGGGTTGGGGCTCAGGATGGAAACATACCAAATACGGTGTTGGGAAGGTGTTATGGTGGTGGGATTGGCATTTGAATATTCAGTGTAATCAAATATTATGAACTACTCCATAAAAATTATAAAAATGAAATGTTAGGGGCTGGAGCGATAGCACAGCGGGTAGGGCACTTGCCTTGCACATGGCCGACCCAGGTTCGATTCCCAGCATCCCATATGGTCCCCCGGGCACCGCCAGGAGTAATTCCTGAGTGCTTCAGCCAGGAGTAACCCCTGTGCATTGCCAGGTGTGACCCCCCCCAAAAAAAATTGAAATGTTAGATTTCATAGAATAGTCTGTGTTAATGCCCTTCTTCAATTCTTTTTTTTTTTTTATTTGCAGATCACTGAGCAACCTGAGTGCTGCTTGCCTGAAAGAGAGACAGGAAGTACCACAAGCTTTCAATACAGTATACAAATGGAAAAGGCTTTCACAGATGAGACTCTTTCTGGCTTTATAAATTACCAAATGATGGATATGCATCCTGTTCAGCTTGAATTTTCATTAAACTTATTAATGCTAGATTTTATTAGGTAAATATTTTCTAAAATTTTAATTCAAGTTATTTATTCATTCATTGGGCTGGAGCAGTAGCACAGCGGGTAGGGTGTTTGCCTTGCATGCGGTCGACCTGGGTTCAATTCTTCCATTCCTCTCAGAGAGCCCGGCAAGCTACCAAGAGTATCCTGCCTGCATGGCAGAGCCTGGCAAGCTCCCTGTGGCATATTCAATATGCCAAAAACAGTAACAACAAGTCTCACATTGGAGACGTTGCTGGTGCCTGCTTGAGCAAATCGATGAACGACAGGAGGACAGTGCTCAGTGGACAGTGCTACAGTGCTATTCATTCATTCAGCAAATATTTATTAGGCCTCTGAACAGAGCCATGGTGCTGTGTGCTAGGGATATAACGGTTCAAAACTAGACACAGTTCCTACCTCTAAGAATGTCTGTCTTTTCTAAGAGAAGACTTTGAATAATCACATAAATACTACACAATTGTGCTGTAATTTTCTTCACATCACATAATTTATGATGTGAAAATAAATGTTGTGATGAGAGGCTACAATATATGAGAGGCTACAATAAAGAGTCTCATCTGTGAAAGACTTTTCCATTTGTATACTGCACTGCACTGTCCTCCCATTGTTTATCGATTTGTTCGAGCGGGCCCAGTAACGTCTCCATTGTAAGACTCATTGTTCCTGTATTTGGCTTATCGAATACTTCATGGATAGCTTGCCAGGCTTTGCCGTGTGGGCGAGATACTCTCAGTAGCTTGCTGGGCTCTCTGAGAGGAGTGGAGGAATCGCGGAGGAATCGAACGCGGCTCAGCTGGCCGGCCATGCGCAAGGCAAATGCCCTACCGCTGTGCTATTGCTCCAGCCCACATTTGTATACAATATATACAAATATATACATTTGTATATATATAAGTATGTATAATACAGGACCTGATTTGAATTGAAATTGGTAACTGATCTTGGAAAACTGAAATAAGTTCAGAGATTGTGCATGCATTTTTAAGCTCTTAAGGTTTGGGGTTTTTATTTGTGTATAACAGGTCCTTGAGTAAGGTTTTTTTCAATAGTGCTCTATATAACACTGAGAAAAAAAAATCCCAGCTGATGTTGAAAGAAGTGATGTTATTCAAATTGTATCATACTGCTTTCAACAACTGTTTTTGATTAATATTGCGATTTCCAGGAGCTTTAATGACATGGCATTAGAGAGTACTTAATTGTATATGATATGGGTAGCGAGTGTTTCCTTATCCCCAAATCTGAGCTGTTCATGAAAGAAAAGTGTTACATTTACTCAGGAATTACTTGGTGAAATTGTACTGAAATGACTGATACTCAAGAAAAGAGAGGGAACTAATTTATTGAAAAGATAGTACTGTGGGGCTGGAGCAATAGCACAGCAGGTAGGGCGTTTGCCTTGCACGCGGCCGACCTGAGTTCGATTCCCAACATCCCATTTGGTCCCCTGAGTGCCGCCAGGAGTAATTCCTGAGTGCAGAGCCAGGAATAACCCCTGTGCATTGCCGGGTGTGTCCCAAAAAGCAAAAAAACAAAATAAAAAAGATAGCACTGTATAGCACTGTCTTCCCATTGTTCATCGATTTGCCCAAGCAGGCACCAGTAATGTCTCCATTGTGAGACTTGTTACTATTTTTGGCATATCAGATGTGTCACAGGTAGCTTTCCAGGCTTTGCCGTGCAGGCGGTATACTCTCGGTAGCTTCCCGGGCTCTCCGAGAGGGGTGAAGGAATCGAAACCAGGTTGACTGCGTGTAAGGCAAACGCCCTACCCGCTGTGCTATTGCTCCCGCTCATTGAAAAAATATTTGCAATTAAAAACATTTTATCTCTCATTTTCCCCATCTTTTTTTTGTCTCCCTCAATTGTCCTCAGATAAACTTAGTTCTGTTATGTCAACTCACTTGTCTTTTTGTTCTGTTTATCAGTTTCATATCCTTATATCACTTATATAAGTAAAAATCATCTAACACCTATGTTTTTATTCTGACTGTTTTGCTTCACTTATTTTGGATAGCAAAATTTCACCACATTTTTTTTTAAGACCGCATAGTTCTCCATTATATAAATCTTTATTCAGTCATCCAGTAAGAGACACTTTGGTTATTTCCAGCTATGTAAATAAGACATTTGCAGTTTAATAATATTTTTATGCTTTCAGTATTTTGGGGTTGGTGAATGATGCAGTCTAATGACATTGAGTTTAAAAATAAATTTTGTGGGACTTCAGATAATTATGTTGATTCCCATACGTAATTTGAAATCGTTTGTATTTGTTTATAATCATTTCATTTTCTTGGACTAAGTCTAACTTTAAAATTCTTTCCAGACCATTAAAAATCTCAACGGAAGACTTTGGCAAACTCTGGTTATCCTTTGCAAATGACGTGAAGCAAAATATCAAAATGTCAGAATCTCCAGCTGCTCTGCCTTCTGCCCTAAAGACCCTGCAACGGAAGCTGAGACTTCATGTTGTTGAAGTTATAGGTCCGTAGAGTTATGAAAAGGCAATCCTGTGTGTTTATAGGGGCTTTCTCACAGTCAGCTCTTGCAAATGTCTGATTTCGTAGAGCTATACTTTGTTATCAGATGGAGTTGTTGAGGCTTGCATTAACATAAACGTTTTGGTGGTAAATAGAATAAAATTTACCTTTTATAACTTTCTTTGGGGGTAGTAAAATAGTTTTATTTAAGAAATAGAGAAGAGAGAGAGAGGGAAACCCATACAGTAAAAGAGAAAAATTGTGACCCAACTTAGGATGTAGGCTGTTACTGAGTGGAATGCTTTAATTATTTTTAAATGTAAAATTTAGTAGCATTAAGAACTTTAATGTTGTATTGGTATCACTGTGTCATCTTCAAAACTTTTTCATCATTCCTAGCTGAAACTGTATCAAATACTTCCCATGACCTCTCCTGCTCCAGTCCTTGACCTTTTTTCCTTCTTTTTTTTTTCCTATCAATTTGGCTACTCATAAGTAGAATCATACAGTAATTGTTCTTTTGGGGGGATTTGGGGGGTGTCTTGGGCACACCTGGCTCAAGGCTTATTCCTGGCTCTGTGCTCAGGGATCACTCCTGGTGGTGCGTGGGTGACCATATGGGGTTTTGGAGATCAAATCCAGTTTGGTCGTTTGCAAGGCAAATGCCTTACCTGCTGTCCTATTGCTCCGGTGCCCAGTACTTGTTCTTTCATAATTGGCTTATTTCACTTAGTATGTCTATATCACCTATGTTGTATTGTGCTAGAATTTTCTTTTTTAAGTGCAGATACTACTTGTGTTAACATACAAACATACAGAATTTTATCTGTTCATCTCACAGTGGACACTTGGTAGCTTCTACCTTTTGACTGTTCTGTAGATGTACAAACATTCTTTTATTATATATCTAGAAGTAGAATTGCCAGAGCATATAGTAATTTGATATTTAATTTTTTGAGACACTGCCATGTTGTTTTCCAAAGGAACTATTCCATTTATCTTCCTGCTAGCAATGCACAAGGCCACCAGTACTTGTTTAGGTATTTAGGTAATTGCCACCCTAATGGATGCAGAGGGAGGATCTAACAATGCTTTTGGTTTGCGTTTCCTTGATCATCAGTGATGGGGAATATCTTCTCATGTGCCTGTTGTATCTTCTTCAAGAAATGTGTGTTGCCGCCCTTTTGTGTTATGAAATAGAAAATCTGTTTTGTTGCAGGCAGTGAAGGACTTTTGGCCTGTCAACGCCTCCCATCCGTCCCCTGCTTGTTGCACTTTCGAGTTCACGCTGACACGATGAGTCTTTGGTTCAGATCCTCCTGCGCTGCTCTTCCCGACTACTTACTGTGTCAGTGTCAAAAGGTGATGGAGGGATCCTAGCACAAGCTCGGCGTAGATTTCATTCTGTCCAAGTAAATGGTTTACATAGATAAACTTATTTACCAAAGTAAAAAGAACTCATGGTACTTGTAATTAAAATGGGGATAAGTTTAAGTTGTGATTTTATGTGTCTTTGATTTCTGATCAAGAACGATCCCCAAGAAGCTATATCTCTTATCTTTTACTCAGGATTGTACAGTTTGTTTGGGTCCCCCAAAAGTGACCTGAGCTAATGTTATAAACTGCTAATGATTTATATATCTCTTAGTGTAGAGTGACTAAAAATATTTATTTTGTTATAAATAATTTTATAGCAAATATACTCTAGTGCTAGTTCGTTTGTCCTAAAACTTAGTCTCAGTTCTCTACATTAAAGGAGAAGAGACATGGAGTTGATAATCCCAGACCTAATTCATGTTTGGCTTTGGAATGTTTTTTGCTAGGCAAATCATTACTTTCAATTATGTTTTGCTTAGGTCATTGTGAAATACACACTAAGAGTTAAGCGAATCTGTAAGCATGTTGTATATTGGCAGGGGCGGGGTGGGGGAATCCAATCTATGATACAATTTTTACTCTAACTTGTAATACCATTGCATATAATTTGGCTGAAAAAATGGACCATTTTCCCTTTGCATTTATTTTAAAATTCAAAGTGAGTTACTGTAGTCTTATTTTAGAAGCTCAGAGCCATTTACAAATATTGTCCTAGAGAAACAAAACCCTTAAAAGCACACAGTACTAAAACAAACAGGTAGAAGGGATCTTTTTAATTCTGGAAGATCTTTCAGTCAGTTACCACTGATTTTGGAGAATTTAAATTCTGAATAGAGTATGAATGGCAAACCATCTTTCTTGGCCTTGGTAGCTGTTAGTACCCAGCTACAACCGAAGCAGTGACTGTTTATGCATACCATAGAGGTTCTGCAGTAAAAGATATTCTCATGGCAGTGCCATTGTGGCTCTGTTGGAATTGTTATCAGTAAAAGAAGAGGTGAATTTAATTATGAATGATGGACCATAATTTTGAAATTGTACATTAGTGTTAAAATCTGAAAATAGTATTTTATAAAACCTTATGGTGCTGTGGAAAAATATTTATTATTTCACTTTTTCTGAAACTTCACCATGGAGTCTATTCAGGTAATATCATTTTTAGTCATTGCAGTTAATGCTGTGGATCATTGGTACAGTTTATAATGCAGGTGTGGGGTTCTAGTTTTCGGTTGTCTCATTAACTATGACTCTTCAAAATGCAAAGGACATCCTCTGGAGCTGATAGATTTCTCTGGTAATCTGTGTTTAGACTGTTCATCCCTAAAGACAAAAGCAGTATTTAAAAACTAATTTTTTAAGTTCCTCATTACAAGATATATAATGCCTTGTTAATGTCATGCGTTTAAATAACATACAGTAGAACTTGCCATAAGAGCATGGTAGTGACTGCTTCCTTTTGTATGGAAGAGTTCCATCCTCAAGTTCCCAGCAGTGTCCTGATAAAGGGAATGTGCTTTCTCGGTGATGGTGGTGGACACTGGTGGCTAGCCTTATCAGCTTCTTCTTTATTCCTACCTCGGTCAGCAGCTCCACCACCCACCTGATTCTGCTGCTACTCTGACAATGAAATAGCTTGTGCCCTCTTACTTTGCAAAGGAATGCAGCTGAGAGCAGAGGAATTTCCCGAGTGTTGGGTAGGCTTACTTGCCTGTATTCACACGACCACACAGACTGGGTTGAGTGAAGTGCCCAGCAAGCAGATGGACAGCTGTCTGAGAGAGCTTGTAATGAGCTGTTCTGCTTTGTTACCAGGGTTTTCAGAAGGGGCAGTAGCAGTGCTCCTGAGAGACAAGCTTGACCCACAGAGCTGGTGTTAGTGGGCGACCTCCAGATCTGGGAACATGATTTTGGGTCTGCCAAAGGGAACCTGGTGTCACTTTCTGCTCTTTCTAGACACATTACAAAGTACATTAACAGGGTTTCTACTGAAATGTTTAGTAGAGCGTTTACAATTTTTATATTTTTATGATTTTAAGAACATGGAATAATAACAAGAAAGTAGATTTTACTAACTTTAGGGCAGTATCTTTTCTGCTCAGACAATGCAATGTTTTAAGTTCTAAATCAGGCATCAACCAACTCTTTTTTTGCATTGTAGGAGATGTGACTTTAAAGTTAGGAGAATGATTTTACATTATAGCCATAAATTAGTCAACTGAAGGAGCAATATCTGGAATAAGAGATGTGCGGGGGATACTCGCTGTGTGAGTAGTGGGCTGGGTGTCTGCCTGAGGATGGAGGTGGTAGCAAGTGTGAATCTGGGGGAGAGGAAAGGGACAGAGGAGTGCCCTTGGGGCAGGGGGAGGGAGAAGGGCCAGGCTTCCGGCTGCACAGTGGATGAGTCAGCCGTTCCTCAAGAGTAGCAGGCTGGAGTCAGGGTCCCTCTCTCAGAGAGCCAAGTAGTCACCAAGCCCTAAAGTGCCAAGCACAGATGCACTGCAGAGGAGCATGACTTTAAACAATGTTCCGCTGTCAGCTATGGAGACCACTGTAATTTAAGTGCAGTATTTCTTTTTTCACTTTTTGTTGGACTATTTTAAAACGTTGAGCTTTCTTTGTCTTAAGGTTTTATGGATAAATGTGATCTTTGTCTCCTGATTGTGAGTTACTTAAAGTGCACTGAACCTGTTCTTCAATGTTTTTGCTGTATTGAGATTTTAGGAGGTAGAGATGCAAATGAATAACAACAGGCATTAATCACCTTATTTTGCAGTTCTGTAATTAAAAAAATTGGTTAAACATGTAATAAAACACAAAGTGATCTTTATTGTTCTTTGGTGTATATATTCTTTATTACCAAAATAGTTAAAGAATGTTTGGTACCATTAGTAATCTTGTAGGTTTTGCTAAAAAGAGCAAGAGCAATTAGAAAGGGATGAATAGAATAGTTTGCCTTTTACAGCCCTAAAGAATCTGGCCTGTTTGGTAAGTATATGCTTGTATTTCTGCTTGAACCTCAGAGGGAACTATGGATTTCAGGCAGGTTGGTGTTTGAATTGACCCTCCTTCATCCCTACCTGGCCGGAGCCTCAGAGCAGAATGTGGTGTTTTTATAATCCCTTCCTCATACAGTTGCCTTGTGATATACGGTAAGTCAATTAGAGGCTTAGTGACTAGATTTCTTTCTCTGTGCTATGTATTCAAAAGCAAATGAAACTAGAAATGGTGGTTAAATCTTACTGATTTATACCACTTGTTCACTGTAACATATAGCAGACAAATGTTCTGAGACATGAAGGAAGCTTCATCTTTGATGTTATCAGTGAAAGAAGGGATTAAATGTATCACTCCCACTGGAGTAATTGAAAAGAAGTGGCCACCTGAAAGGAGGGGTGACCTGTAGCCAAAGGGGGAGGGATCACGGTTATGTGAAAGTTACTTGTTTATGTGTGCCTAACAGGAGAGCATAGCCTTGCACTGTTTGGAACCCTGTGTATTTTTTTAGTCATTTTGCTTGGCACTGATCAGCAGTTACTTGGTTTACTGAATGGATAAAGATACCCGACTTCTTAAAATAGTAACCTGAGACCAGGTGCTATCCAAGGATTGAGTTTAGCAACCTTGTGGCTCTCCCAGAAGTATTGAAAAGTGGTCTGATCTGATTTATAAATATAGATCAGCAGAATAGGATTCTGGTTTTTTTTTAAAAAATAGTTTTTGTCAGCTTTTACTTGACAAAATGTGGAAGAGATAAAGCATAAGAGCTTGATGTGACTCTTGTTAGCCTGTGCGAACTTGCCCAGCTACTTAAGAGATCTCTGCAAATATCGAGTGGTTCCAGATATAAATGACCACTTGGAGACGGGGACTTTCTTATATTATGGCAGGAGTTCATAAAGTTTAGTGATCTAAAAGTCCTTGTTCTCGGGGCTGGAGCAATAGCACAGCGGGCAGGGCATTTGCCTTGCATGCAGCCAACCCGGATTTGATTCCCAGTATCCCATATGCTCCCCCAAGCACTGCCAGGAGTAATTCCTGAGTGCATGAGCCAGGAGTAACCCCTGTACATCGCTGGGTGTGACTCAAAAAGTAGTACTGTTGTTCATCGATTTGCTCTAGTGGGCAACAGAAACGTCTCACAACAAATTCTGAGACTTACTCTTTTTGGCATTTTGAATACATCACGGGTAGCTTGCCAGGCTCTGCCATGCGTACGGGATACTCTCAGTAGTTTGCCGGGCTCTCCGAGAGGGGTGGAGGAATCGAACCCGGGTCAGCTGCATGCAAGGCAAATGCCCTACCCGCGGTGTTATCGCTCCAGCCCAACTCAAAAAGTGAAAAAAAAAAATAATAAAAGTCCTTGTTCTCAGAAAGAAGCAGTGGGCATTTGTTAAGGTAAGTTAAAGGTAAGTAGTGTAAGTAGTTTATCAATATGTTAAGATTTATGTGTTAAGTTAGCTTCACCTATTTTTTAAAAAAGTGATCTTGGGGCTAGAGCAATAGCACAGCGGATAGGGCCATTACCTTCCATGCAGCCAACCCGGGTTCGATTCCCAGCGTCCCATATGATCCCCTGAGCACCGCCAGGGGTAATTCCTGGGTGCAGAGCCAGAAGAAACCCCTGAGCATCGCCAGGTGTGATCCAAAAAGCCAAAATAATAATAATAATAATAAATAAAATAAAAAAGTGATCTCTGTGATAATGAGAAACATTACTAAGCTCAGCAGCATCAGAAGTATTGGAGAACACCCTCTTCAGTACCGGAGCAGGAAAAGGAGTTATTTAAAAGGAAATGTATCTCGCATGCATCATGCAGAAATTTGTGGTAGGAGTTTGACTCATGGTAGGAGGGTACCCAAAGAAAGTCCGGAAAACCCTGTGTACTTTGAAATGTAGCCTGGGAGGCTGGAGAGATAGGTCGGGGTAAGGTGATTTCCTTGCGAGGGGCCAACCTCAATTGGGTCCCTGGCAGCGCATATATTCCTTGAGCACAGAGGGGCATTGCCCACCCTCTCTGCCCCATCCCCAGTGAGACCTGGGTACAGAGAAGATCGACCTTGGAGTGGGGAAAGTCCAGATGATCCCAAACAGCATGAGTTTCCTGAAGCAGCTATAAAGTTTCAATGGTTATGGCTAGACTGTGGGCGTCTTTCCAAGGAGAGAAATCAATTTCCTTTGGTTATTTTAAACCACTTTCCTAAGTGGATGAGTATTTTTCCTTCCTCACAATATTAAATTGGCAGTACCACTAAGTGGCTGACTCACGAGGTTTTTCCCTGATAGAGCAGGCAGGCCATAGGCCGATGGTAGAACATGAGCCTAAGTATCATTTATGTTTCAATAAGAAAAATACTAAGAAATCTGTTTTAGTGCATATCTCCATTCTTTTTTTTTTATTTTTAAATTTTATTTTCGTAAGGTTGTTCACATTAATTGATTGCATTCAATATTTCAGCTCCAGTCCCACCACCATTACACCTTGCCACCACCATTATTTCGAATTTTCCCACCACCACTCAAGCCTGCCTGCCTCAGGCAGATGCTAGATAATTTATTTTCTGTTGCTTATTATGAACGTCATGAGAGGTCGCGCGGCTGAATTCTAAAATTGTAAATGATTGGGGTCCGGAGACATCTCTGTAGTGAGATAATCCATTCTGAGATTCATTTGAGTCTGGATCAAGGCAGTTGATGCGCTTAAAAGGTACTCGGAGGCAGTTTGTGGGCATGACAGCCAGGACCCCCGAAGGGTGGGGAGACGGGAAGGAATGGCTATCCCCGCCACTGCCATGTGGCCTGGAGCCTTCAGTCCCTGGTTTCATGTACCTTGGTTTTTCTTCTGGAAGTTTGTGGCCACTGGGGTTCAATTGGAGTGGGCAGAGAGAAGACACTCACTCCACCTGAGGTGCCCCAGTGAAATCAGCTCAGCACGGAGTCTGGAGAAATCTCTGGTGAACTGCTTTCTTAGAGATTCAATACTGACTCCATATCTCCATCCTTTACATGGCAAATAGAGGCAATGGGGTATATATTCTTGGATGGGAGTGGGGAGTCTAGTTTGAATTGCTACTACACCATTTAATGAAAATAAGGGCACAAGTGATGCCTAGAATAAGCTAGTCCGCACTGATAAGAGATATCAAGGTATGAGTATTTTTTTTTTTTTATCTAGGTTGACTGATTAATAGTCTTTTTGTTTTGTTTTGTTTTTTTGGGTCGCACCTGGCAATGCTCAGGGGCCACTCCTGGCTCTACACTCAGGAATTACTCCTGGTGGTGCTGGGGGGACCATATGGGATGCTGGGAATCAGACCCAGGTTCAGCTGCATGCAAGGCAAATGCCCCACCCGCTGTGCTATTGCTCCCAGATGATTAATAGACTTTTAGAGTTAACTGTGAGCTGTGGGAAAGATGAAATGGTTTGGTTAGGGGGCCACACCCAGCAATGCTGAAGGGCTCTTGCAAGTTCAGTGCTGGCTGGGAAAGGGGGTGAGAGGGGGTGGTCTCCTGGTGGTGCTTGGAGCCCATGCAGCGCCAGGAATCAGATCCAAGCAAAGCATGTGCGCCGACCTGTTGAACTATCAGAGGAAAGGATCAGAATCAAATACTGAGCTCAGTCCTCATAAACAGAAGTGATGAGTGTCTTAATCTTCACAGAGCCCCCTGAGGGCGCATTCAATTGGGGGAGACTTAGAGTGGAAGCCCTGGAGAGCCGTGGGTAGCTCTGGTGATGGAAAGAGCAAGCAGATTGGAACTTTTCACCTACTGACCTCTGGAAAAGGGAAAAGGAAAAGGAAGCATAGAGGTGAGGCAGTGACACAGTTGCAGTGAGTTTGAGGCCCTTCCAGACGTTGCTCTCATATATATCATTGCTCTTGAAATGGGGTAGTCAGGTTGAGAATTTAGTATCAAATGAACGCTGGATTTGCAAAAGAGTAAAATACTAATCAATTTTGCATTTTAGATGTTGTTTACATATATTATTTATTTTTTCAAGAATAGAATGTATAACTTTATTGATATCCTCACCCTTGTTGATACGTTATTTGAGTTAAATATTTGTTTTTTTGCACAAATATAAATTTTTGTGGAAGGTACATAGATGACATATATATAATTGTGTGATAATTGCAACAGAAATACTACTACTTATATAACAAAAATATTTTTAATTTAAATATTTAGTACCATAGTAAAGCTGTAGAACAACAGAAAAAAATTCCTGGTCTCAATTTTGCCACAGATGTCATTACTATTTTGCTAATAAGGTTTGTAATATTTTTTTTATTAGTGAAACACCATGAGGTACAGTTGTAGATTTACAATTTTTTGTGCTTGGGTTTCGAGCATACAATGATCAGACACCCATCCCTCCACCAGTGCCCATTTTCCACCACCATGGATAATATCCCCCCACCCCCATCCCCCCATCCCCCCCTGTCTCTGTGGCAGGGCAATCCCCCGTGTTCTCTCTCTCCTTTTGGGTGTTGTGGTCTGCAAAAGAGGCATTGAGTGGCAAACATGTTCAGTCCATAGTCTACTTTCGACATGCATCTCCCCTCCTGGGAGGATCCTCCAAACACCCTTTATTTGGTGCCCCCTTCTCTATCTGAGCTGCCCTTTCCCCTAGAATGCCCGGCTGGCCTCTAAGCTATGGAGTAATCCTCCTGGTGCTGATCTCAGCCATTCTTGGGTATTAATCTCATATTTTGTTTCTTTAGATCCCCCAGATGAATGCAATCTTTCTATGTCTATCCCTCTCTTTCTGACTCATTTCGCTTAGCATGATACTTTCCATTACATATATTATTAACTTAGCATCATTATTTTATCCCCACCCCCAACCCCACTGCTGTTGTTGTGATGATCAGAGGACACAAGTTTGGTTGTGGTACTTGCTGGGGGTCACACACCTAGTTGTGCTTCTACATTCACCCATGGTACTTGTAGGGGTCACATGCTGTAGATTGAGTGTTTCTACCCGTGCTCACTGGGGGTGACATTTTTTTTGTCGTGGAGCTTATGCACATTCTCGTTGGCCATCTTGGGGGTTGCACAACTGGCCAGAATGCTCTCCTGTCTTTTGTTTTTTATTTTGGCCATACCAGGCAATACTCAGGGGTTATTTCAGGTTCTGCACTCAGGAATGACTCCTAGTAGAGCCAAGGGGACCATATGGGATGCCAGGGATGCTATACTCTCGCTCTGGTCCCTGCTCTCCCATCTTTAGTTGTGTTTGCACACATCTGGTTATGTGTTGAGGATTGCACACTGTGTTGCTATTCCAAGGGTCCCAGACGGCAGTGTTGCTGGAATCACAATTGATATATGTGAGTAGCACTGGGGGTCAAACTCAGGGCCTCGTGCTTGCAGGGCAGGTACTGTTACCCACTGAACAGTGCCCCAGGCCCTCTTCATTGTGACTTCCAGTAAATTATAGATGTGACTATATTATCTTTCTATCGGGTATTGCTAGATTGGATTTATTTTTTAACTAAGCTCTCATTTTATAGTCCCCCTGAGACTGCCCCAGTTTACTGCCTAGACACAGTTTCTGGAGGACAGAGTAAGAAAGACTAAGACTCCCAAGGGTACTCAGAAGCCAGGGTGGCTAAAACTTGGGACGGAAATTGAAGTAAAATAAGATCCCTGCGGGCAAGTTGAGCTGACATCTCCCCAGCATTGGAAATGGTATTTGGGAATGTATCACTGATTTATTTGTACATACACAAAGTAGCTTTGTTTGTTTGTTTGGTGGGGGGAGGGAACTGGTCAGTGGTCCATGGCGATGATTATTAAATAGTGTCCTTAAAAATAGTATCCTTCCGTGGACATCAGACTTGTTGAAAATATTAACTGCTCCTGGATTATCCAACAGATTCTCACTCTTTCTTAGATTTTATAGGCATAAGTCAGTAAAGTAGGATATCCCTGAAGAGTTGTCCCTAAAGTATTGTGAGTTTTAACCATGACTAACATTTAAAAAAAATTTTTTTTTTTAAAGAAGTGATCCTAAACTACCATTGGGGTAGTTTAAAAAGTACTTTGGGGGCTGGAATCTGGTTCAAGTGGTAGAGCATAATATGCCTAACATGCTGTGTGACCCTACGTGCCCCCCACCCCCCACCCCATACATACACATACAACAAAATAACTGAAGAACTCTTTATTTGGTGGCAGAGGGCATACCTGGTCTTGCTCAGGAGCTACACCTGGAGTGTTTGGGACCCCATTTGAAGTGGCAGGATTTGAACTACCGCAGCGACAGCCACATGCAAGGCATGTGCCATAACCTCCGTGCCATCTCTCTGGCTTTCCAAAGAACTTTTTTTCCCTGCATTTCCCTTGTGAAGCTGCCTATAAAGAAACTTGTTTGTAGGTTGTCCTTTGTGTATAGACAATCAGGCATGAAAGAATCACTTCCTCCTGAACTTAGAGGGGCTTCCTAATCACTCTTGCTTGCTGCTGTGATTCAGGACTCGGCTTCAGAATCCTTCCTGCCGTCACACCCAGGCATCTGCTCACGGTGAGTCCTCTGTGCCACTCACAATGGAACTTCTTGGTCCTTTCTGCCTTACGTAGTATGTAATTGGCTTATAGTCAGAAGCCCCCACCTTCAGGGGTTTCTAACTTGTAGTCTGCAAGTACCTTTCAGCCTTACCTCTCTGTATATACTCTCTAACTGTTTACAGTGACTGTCTAACGCTAATTAAGCCCAAAAGAATTCCAAGGAAAAGTAATTGTCACTGTGACACAAGGAAGCATTTCTTGACTACACTGGACCAGAAGCTGTTCCAACGCACTGTCATGTGCTGAGTTTTCCTACACCCCTGATCCTCAGATATGATTTTCCAACTTCATCAATAAGGAAACTGAGGCCCAGAGATAAAAGTATGTTGCCTGAGATCATACAGTTACCTAGCAGTCGACGGAGATTTTATGATTGTCCTTGAATATCCTTTGCCTATTATTTCCTCTTTATTCTTTTCTTTCCACACCTCTTGGCTTTGGTGCGGAGCAGCTGGCCCTTTGGGAGTCCTGCCAGTTAGGGGGTGCCATAACTTCTGTGCACAGATTGGCAGGCCTGTCAGTGGAGTTTTTCTTTTTCTACTGCAGAGAGGCACATTTTGCTTTTTCTTTTCTTGATTGCTTTCAGATTCGAAGCCATTCTGAATGCCAAAAATCCAGTGAGTCTGTAGAAAATTGAGAGGTTACAATGGCTTGCTTTTTATTTTAGATTAATTTGGCAGTTGGGTCAGGAAATGAAATGTGATTATCTTACTTGATTGAAGCAGGTAATTGTGAAGCCAGAGGAAAACTATTTTCAAGTTAATTGATGATATTGATTCACTGGTATTTTTGTTGCTTTGTATTAGAGAATAGTTATTATGGAAAATTAGGAATAGGCAGATTAATCTAGCATATACACAGCTACACATATACTCATATGGTACATATATAATTGTTTAATTAATATGGTCATATTAATATGTTTGAAATGATTAACTTAAACAGGTGAAATATTTTTTTAATGAGTTAACAACACTAACTTGAGACTTTAAACTTAAAAGTGTCTAAATTTCTCACCCAGTGTGCCATGCTGGCCCCCAGCGAAACATGGTGTGAAATCACTGGGGCCTCTGCTTGTGTCCAGAGTGCTGGGTTCGAGAGCAGCCTGCAGAGCCTGGCAGAGAGCTGAGGGCATGCACGTCTCTCCCCAGGGCAGGGCCCGCTCTCTGTGTGAGGTTTTGCTGTTGAAGGTGGGGCTGGGAGGAGGCGGTGCACTGCTGCCGGTCTCAGCCCTGAGAGAGACTGAGCTATGGGAATGGAGCATCGGAGCACCGAATGGGATTAATCTCTTTCCTTCAGTCATTCACATAGCTTTCTTACAGCACTGACAGTGCCAGGTCCAGGGCTCTCATACAGCAGCCCCTGATGGCAGAGTGCCTCGAGGTGGAGACACAGGTAGTCTTGGCGGCTGGCCCAGTGTTTAGAAGGGCTCTTCTCATCAGCGTGTGCTTTACTCTGCTTCTTCGGGGTTAAGAGGAGCCCACTACTACCTGCTACTCGGGCTTGTTTCTTCATAGGGTGGCTGTGTGCATTATATGAATGCGGCCTTCATAAGAAACTTAAGACTTTGGGAAGTTATAAGAGATTATAAATATAGTATGAATTCTGTAACTTAAAAAATATGTATTGGCCAACAGATTTCCTTTTTATATTGGTGGATTAACAACTTGCTGATGTATAAGGCTATTTATAGAAAGTTTGAGGAAAAATCAAATCCTTGTACTCCAAAGCAAAAATTAACATCATTATGTGGATTATCTGATCATTGGAAAAAATAGCAGAAGCAGAATTACTTTTTCTTGAATCATGTTCACATCTGTTACATATTTTCTGTATTTAAGTACATCACAAGTATTTCTTTTTCCTGAAGAATGCATTCAAAAGTTTATTTTTTTTCCTTAAAATTACCTGCATTTGGAGCTGGAGTGATAGCACAGCGGGTAGGTGTTTGCCTTGCACGCGGTCCACCCGGGTTTGATTCCCATTATCCCATATGGTCCCCTGACCACCGCCAGGAGTAATTCCTGAGTGTATGAGCCAGGAGTAACCCCTGTGCATCGCCGGGTGTCAGCCCCCCTCCCAAAAAAAAATTACCTGCATTCTTTAGAGGTGCGTTTTATAATTAATAAATTAGAAATTATTGACATTAATCTATGAACACCATAATATATCTTGAAACTTTTAGTTTTTTTTTTAACTAAAACAATTTATAGAGGCTAGAGAGATAATGCAGGTAAGTGTGTTTGATCCCTAAAGCACAGGGAAGGCTAAACCTGGACAGAGACAGGTGAGGAAGGGAATAAAAACTTAGGCTTGACAGTATGAATCTGCAGGTGTCTCCAGGAAGTCTCTGATAGGATACCTGGGACCACTCCACCTGGACAGGTGACACACCCTTTTATATGCTGCCTGGGCTGTTTCCATCCTCTTGGTAAAAAGCTTTTCCCTTTTCTTTTTAAACATTCTCTTTTAAACAGAAGCTCCCAAGAGGAAGAGTAATGTCACACAAAGTGACTTACAATGAAGGATTCTTCCAAAGCTCTAAATGCAGCTATTACCCAAAATAGGTATCCAACATGTTCATTTGTGACTTGCCATAAATACTGGCTCCCAGCAGTATTATCTTCAGATGGGGAGTTGTGTGAGTCTTAGAAACTTACAACATCATAAATATCTATAAATGTTATTTTATCTGCTCTTCTGGTTGTCTGCTCCAATAGATATCTGGCCAATTTTAGAAGTTCTCATGTGTATATGTATGAATGTATTTGTAGAAAAAAATGAAAACAGAACAAAATGAGGTCAGGTATTACATTTATTCCACAAATATTATGATAGTACATGAAATTTTAATGAGTGGCCAGAGCGAAACGTTTGTGGGGATGATGATGTTTCTCTTGTCACCAGTCTAAAAAAAGAAAGGGTGCCTGAATATGGAGTGCCAGGAGCAGGCATAGTTAGAACTTCTTTTCTCCTCTGGTTAATGGTGTCTGTCTTTATAAATGATTAGAAATACTAGACCAGGCACATTTATAAATAATGCAGATTTATGCTGGCACTTTAAGACTAATAAAAATATGGCATTTCCCAGCACTCAGCCCCCAGTGACACTTTTAGGCATGCACCATAAAAGAAATTAATTCTGCTATGGTGCTGTTCCTTCTACTGTCACTGAAAGTCATTTCTGTAAAAATAAGAGGTTTGGCTCTGGTTCAGTGAAGGTGTAAATGACCTATTTATGGAAATCAGTTAACAGTTGCTCTTCCCTCCCATTTTATTTGGGGGAGAAAAAGATCTGCCTACAGGCTGGAGAGATAGCTCAAAGGACTGGAACTCATTCTTTTCATGGGGGGCCCAAGTTTGATCCTGGGGAGCACATTGTTCCCAGAGCACCATTGGGAATGATCCTGTCCATTGTGCCAGGTGTGACCCAACTAAAAATATGACAGGGTGTTTTCTGTGATTTTTTTTCTCTTTCACTGAGTCTGAAATCCTTCCCATATAGCTCCCAGTTATTTTTTTAGCTACTTGGGATTCTCTGGGAGAACTTTCTTTGTGTGCTGGGGTTAGGTGGGTAAGGGAAACTCACCCTTCATGCACCTTGTGCCATCTCCCTGGGTGTCTAGCACTTGGGGGGTGGTAGGGACAAGGTTTGGACCATATTCAGAGGTGATCAGGAGCTACTCTTGGCTCTGTGCTCAGGGGTCACTCTTGGTGGTGCTTGGGGGTCCCCTATATGGTACTGAGAATCAAACTGGGGTCAGCGGTGTAAGAGACAAGTGCCTTACCCATTGTTCAATCTCTCCGACCCTGTGATACATTTTAGATACTCTTCTAATAAGTCTAATAAAACTAATGTACCATTTTATCTGTGATACTCTGTGTGTGAGTGTATATTTGTGTGTGTGTGTGTGTGTGTGTGTGTGTGTGTGTGTGTGTGTTATTGTGCCAGGAACTCGACCTGGGGCCTCAGACATGCAAGGCAAGTGCTCCTGCTGAGGTACATCCCCAGGTTCTGTGACATTAATTTTTTTTTTAAACCCAACAAAATCTATACCTCTGTGTGTGTGTGTGTGTGTGTGTGTGTGTGTGTGTGTGTGTGTCCCTTATATCTTATCAGTTTCTTAAACTTTAAAACATGTTCATTTTCCCCCCACGCCTCTGCCCCTCAACCCCCAGCGGTAATAGCTCCAGGACCACTTTGGGTTGTGAATACCAGTGACCAACATCTTTTTTTAAAAATTTTATTTATTTATTTTGCTTTTGGGGCCACACTCAGTGATGCTCAGGAGTTACTCCTGGCTCTGCACTCAGGAAGTACTCGATGCTCAGGAGTTACTCCTGTCTCTGCACTCAGAAAGTACTCCCAGCAGTGCTCAGGGGGCCATATGGGATGCTGGGAATCAAACCCGGCTCGGCCGCGTGCAAGGCAAATGCCCTACCCGCTGTGCTATTGCTCCAGCCCCGACCAACATCTTTTAAATGTTTCTTCTGGGAAGTTTTTTTTCCCTCTCATCCCAGTATCAGTTGAAGCTCAGCAATTTCTGGGCTCTTTTATAAAGCACAATTGGACTCACAAAGAAAGAAGACAAGAGTTAGGAACATTCACAAAAAGTACATCCAATAGCACTCCAAAGGATGTGGGCAGACATACTGCATTTTCTGGGAGGTTGGAAGCTGAAGGTGAGGCACAGTGAGCTTATTATAGAACCTGCTTGGAACTCACCCATTTCTGAGATAAACACCCTTATTCAAATGCCGAAGACACACTGTTTCCCTAAACAGAGAAACTGGAGGCCCAGCAGTTTTTATGCTAGAGCAAAAGATTTGGGTCAGAACCAAAGTTTTAAAGACTTTTTATTGAAGAAGTTCAAAGATGCATTGGCCAGCAGCCAAGAGTGGTCTGATTTGTTTGCATTTCCTCTGGGAACCCACAGGCGAATGAAGAATTGGCCAGCACAACTGTGAGGGTTACCCTCTCCCTTCTGGGCCTTTTTTCCCTGAGTATTTATAAGGTGGGGGAAGAAAACGGGAAACTCGTGCCCTAAAAAGGCCTAGTCCAGCAGCTCAGTCCAGTTGCAGTTCTTTTCTGGGTGAAGGGGCATACACTCACACCTCACATCACCCGGCATTAATTAGTCCACAGAGGAGATCAGCATCACTCAGAGGATGAGAAGTGGAGGGAAAGGAGAGGGAGACCAAATACTACCACTTCTCCATTCACTACTGATGGTTGGAGGACCCACCCCAGGATCAGCACATCACTCATGCGAGCTCATAGGTCAGTTTTCCTTGTTGCAGTTCTTAGAGATGTTAAGCTTTACCAAGACTCATGCATGCCTTTTCTTTGTTGTTGTTACTACATCAAGAAAGTTTGGAGAATTGTTAACTAGATTTGATCTTTAAAAGTGAAAGAAATATTGTTGGTCATTGGGAGAACTAGAAAAGAAGGTGGTTGAGCATCCACACCCTTGCTTAGATATACACAGCATGAAGGCCCCCTCTGCTTTCCTTGGGATTTTTGTCACTTTGGTAGAAAATTGGGTAAAAAAAAAATGTGAAAGGGTACTTGCTTGCAAAAAGATGAGGGGGAATTAAAAAGGTGAACCCCCAGTTCTCCTGAACTGATAAATTCTGGCTTGAGGCCAACCTGTTTCTGAGCAGCATTCACAGCCTGTCAGTACCCCCTTTTTTTCTCTCCTCTCTCTCTCTCTCTCTCTCTCTCTGTCTCTCTCTCACACACACACACACACACACACGATGCAAGACAGCTGGAGGTCCTACCTAAATAGGCATGATAAGAGATGAGCTGAGTAGTCAGACACACAAGATTGAATGATGTACCAGAGAGAATTCTAAGAAGATGGAGTAGGAAGTATCAGGATTCTGTCTCCCCAGCTAGAAAACAACTCCACTGACAGAATCTGTTTGATACAACTATTTTAAGAATTCTGTCATCTGTTGACTAAGGCACGTAATTTCCAGGGGAGGCCCGAGTGGTTAATTTTGGTCAATTTCATTTCTTAGCATAGTAGCAACTCCCCAGTGCCCATTTCCAGCCGCATATCAGTCAGCTGTGCTTATATTCTGAAGCAGCGTGTGCAAGCTAGCAGGAAGCAGGGCGGCAGAAAATATCCCGTCTAAGCAGTGGGAGGAATCTCCACTCAGATCACCAATCACTGCATCTGGTCATCCTGGTTCTGGCAAAAAAACCTCATGATCCGATCTGATTATTGTTGCACTCCCCTTCACACCATTGACTTCTGGGGTACCAAAAGGGTCTGCCTTCCTCCTTTCATCCATCTTTTTTCTTTTTTTAATTTTATTGAATCACTGTGAGATAGTTACAAGCTTTTATGTTTGGGTTACAATCACACAATGATCAAACACCCATCCCTCCACCAGTGCACATTCCCCACCACCAGTATCCCCAGTATACACCCCCTTTCCCACCCACCCCCTGCCTCCATGGCAGACAATATTCTCTGTACTCTCTCTACTTTTGGACATTATGGGTTGCAACGCAGATACTGAGAGGTTATCATGTTTGGTCCATTATCTACTTATCTTTTTCCTCTTGAGAATTCATATGAAAAAGTATGACGTTCATATGAAAAAGCATTTTTCAAGGAGAATAAGTGACTGTGTATAACTGGGAAAGACTCAGGCTTAGAGGACACCTGGAAACACCCAATGTTTTCGGTTGATCTTTGGCACAGAGGCAGCCTGTAACAATGATGAAATTTAAAAAGCAGTAAAAATAAGAACAAAACCAGACAACTGTGGGGATGGCGAGAACCTGGCAGCCAGAGTGACTGCATTAGGAGATTGAAATGTCTGGGTTTCATCTAAAAAATCACAGTGCATATAAAGAAACAGAAAGGTGTGGCCCATTATAATAATATTTTTGATGGGTTAAGAAAGCTTCATTGGCAATAAGCGGGCTGGTTGGAGGATGACAAACTCATGTCTTCAAAGCAACTGTCTTCAGTATGGCCCATTTAACACATTGACATGGGTGCTGCAATTTGTGTTAATTAAGCCACATCTAAGTATTTGCGACTGGTGGTAAATGTTGCATGGACATATTAAAGGAGAGGAAAAAACCCCAATAAATCCAAAGAAAATTCCCTGAAAAAGTTCAAAGGACTAAAAGAAGATGTAAAGAAAGTCAAGAAAATGATGCATGAGCAAAACAACTACCTACCAACAAATAGATAGAACTACCTACCAACAACTGAAATTCCAGATTGATCAGAGTGATTCAAAAGCATCATTGAGAGGACAAAAGTATCAGTTGTTACTTCTCTTTTTTTTGTTAATTTTTATTAGTGAAACACCATGAGGTACAGTTGTAGACTTACAAAGTTTTGTGCTTAGGTTCAGTTATACAGTGATCAAGTACCCATCCCTCCACCAGTGCCCATTTTCCACCACCACGGGTCCCAGTATCCCTCCCACCCCCCACCCCCCATCCCACCCTGCCTCTGTGGCAGGGCACTCCCTTTTGTTTTCTCTCTCCTTTTGGGTGCTGTGGTTTACAAAAGAGGAATTGAGTGGCAATCATGTTCGGTCTATAGTCTACTTTCAGCATGTATCTCCCATCCTGAACGGATCTTCCCAATACCCTTTATTTGGTGCTCCCTTCTCTATTTGAGCTGCCTTTACACCTAGAGTGTGTGGCTGGCCTCCAAGCAATGGAGTAAACTTCCTGGTATCATTTCACACCACAGAGACTGGCCCACATCCAAAAGAACAAAAGCAACTGGTGTTGGCATGGATGTGGCAAGAAAGTGACCCTCCTTCACTGCTGGCAGAATGCCGACTGGTTCAGCCCTTTTGGAAAACAGTATGAACAAGTCTCAAAAAATTAGAAATTGAGCTCCCATTTGACCCAGCAGTACCACTCCTGGGAATATACCCCGGAGAGGCAAAAAAGTATAGTCAAAGTGACATTTGTACTTGTTTGTTCATTGCAGCACTGTTTACAATAGCTAGAACCTGGAAAAAACCTGAGTGCCTGAGTGCAGTGATGAGTTTTTAAGAGAGTTGATCTCAAGTGTTTCTCAAAGGGATTTGCTCCTACCAAGATCTACTCCAAGTTCTGTGGGAATTCATTTATATATATATATATATATATATATATATATATATATATATTTTATTTGTTGAATCACCATGAGAACAGTAACAAAGCCTTTCAGTTCAAGTCTCAGTCGGTCATACAATGATCAAACATCTGTCCCTTCACCAGTACACATTCTCCACCACCAAGAACCCCAGTATATCCCCCCTCCAACTCACCTCCCACCTGTGTGGCAGATTTCCATCTCACTCTCACTCTCTCTCTCTCTCTCTCTCTCTCTCCATTGATCACATTCAATATTACGACAAAAGACCCACCACTGTTATTTGGAATTTTCCCCAACATTCAGACCTGCCACAAAGACATCATTAGAAAATTTGTTTTCTAATGTTGATTATGACGAGCATATGATGTTGTGTGGCCACAATAGTGGCCAGGCAAATTTGGATTTCTAATATTTTAGTAATAAACCTAGAGGGATTACTGCCAGAAGCCCCTGGGTTCCAAGATTGGTACGTGTGCCTCTGGGTTCATGGTCGGTCTGAAGCTGGAGGAGGCGTTTGAGGGTGACAATCCGGAGCACTATCATGGCGAGGAGCAGGGCCGATTCCACCCACTATCCCATGAAGCCCCATGTGCCTCGTCAATGCAGTCACATACTTGACTGTTCATTAGGCTCTAAAAAATGCAGGACACCATGTTGCCGCTGCAGAGGGGGACTGGTGGAGGGACAGACACCCTTCCCCTCCCAGGGTGGCATAGCACCATAGTTAAATACACAGTCCATTTCGGTTGGGCATTATCTTTTGCTCAGATTTTCCCACCACCATTCAAGTCTGATTTTCAGGGAGAAATGCTGGATGATTTACTTTCCATTGATGACTTTGCATATAAGGAAATGTCTTGTGGCCGCATAAGCGGCCGCACAATTCAGAAAAAATGTCCTGGTACCTGCATGCCAGAGCCAGGCTTGTAGAAGCTTATGGTCAACAGGATTCCATCGGGAATTCATTTTTAACAATGATTTCAACTTTCTTGTAGTTACACGTCTAATCAGATTTTCTTTTTCTTCTTGTTTTAGTCTTGGTAGGCTTAATATTTCTAGGAACATTTCCATTTCATCTATACTATCCAATTTTTAAATGATTAGCTTTCATAGTACTCTTATAATTCTTTATATTTCTATAGATCATGAACGATCGGTTTGAGGCTCTTCATGTTCCCAGAGCGAACAGATGCCATTGGGCTACACTAGCACGCGACAGGGACAAATGAAGACATTACTGGCACCCGCTCGAGCAAATCGACGACTAACGGGAAGTTAAGTGATAAAGCGAAGTGAAGCATCATTCAGTGAAGAAGTGTGGTGGTTTATTTCTAGTATGCTCTCCAGAAATAGTATACAGAAAAAAAGCCAGTTTTAAAAATTATGGGCTCATGTTTACAAACACACAAAAAATGCAATGTTAAAAACAAAATCAACATTACAGGGCCAGAGAAGATAATAAAATGGGTAAGGCACTTGCCTTGCTGGTGACTGACCCACTTTAATTCCTGGTACCATATTTACAGAAAACCCATCTTGTAACTCAGGTCCCACAGAGAAGAGCTGGCAAGGTTTTTTTTTTTAAAATATTTTTTTTGGGGGGGAGTCAAACCAGGCGATGCACAGGGGTTACTCCTGGCTCTGCACTCAGGAATTACTCCTGGTGATGCCCAGGGGACCATATGTGATGCTGGGAATCAAACCCAGGTCGGCCGCGTGCAAGGCAAATTCCCTACCCGCTGTGCTATTACTCCAGCCCAAAGCTGGCAAGGTTTAGAAAATTGAGCCCTGCACCTCCTTTATTAGAATTCATGTAAGTCTGTCACCAGAGTATGTCACAGGGTCTGGAGACACCCTCAACTGTGTCTAGAGGGAGGCTCTGTTGAGCTCAGAACTGGTCTAGTCACTAGAGGAGAGGGAACGAGAATGGATTTCATACCCAGGCTGTCCTTCATATCTAGCCAGGACAGTGATTGAAAGAAAACCGTGACAGATTGACTACTCTCCACACACAAACCAGAAATCTTGGAGAAAGAAAACATCTTCAAACGAAAGCACAGCGCTTTCTCCATTGAAAAATAAAAGGCAAAAGAGATTAAATTCAATGAATGAGAAAAAAAATCTCTTGAGAAATCATTCATTGTCATGGAAATGGGTGTCTTACAGATAATGAATTAAAAGTAACTATTATGAGCTTGGGGAGATGACTCAAAGAGCGTGAGTGCTTGATTTGTATGTGGGAAGCCGAGTTTTATTCCTCAGCACCACATGGACCCTGGAGCGTCATTGAGAGTGACCCATAAATAGTACCAGGCTACTTCTCCCTGAAGTAACATTTATGAAGAAAGTCTGAAATATACCAAGTATTTACTGACTAATACGTACTAATACCAAGTTGGGAAACTCGTGAAATAAGGAAATGTGGTTGCAGAAGGAGTTCTTCAAAGAGGTTAAAACTATAAAAACATTTCAAGCAGATGCTGTGTATGAAAAACATGAAAACTTCCATGGTAAACACACACCCCAAAAAAAAGAAAGTGAAGTTGAATTTTAAATTCCAGTAATAAATTGAAAAGGGAGAAATAAGATTTAAATTTGGTGGGAGTGTTTTGGGAGGGGGGAGCAGCCAGTGGTGCTCAGGGCTTACTCCTGACTCTGTGCTCATGGATCACTTCTAACAGGACATGGGGGAACCACATGGGGTTCTGAGGATTGAACATAGGTCAGCTACAGACAGGACAGGCACCTAACCCACGGTACTATCTCTCTGACACAGAAATAAGATTTAGATGACCAGACTCCATTAGAAGAGATAATATTGTGGGAACACTAGAAGGTAGAGAAGGGAACAGGGAAATAGTCAAAGAAATAATAGATGAGAATTTCCAAATCTAAGCAAAGACCTACACATAGAAGTCCAGGAAGTGGATAGAACACTCAGATTCCAAATGCAATGTGACCTCCAGTGAACACCGGACCAAGTATGCTACCCCTCACTATTAGAACAAGTACAGTAACAAAAGGGAAGGGAGAGGATATATATTTTTTTATGGGAAAAAAAGATCATATCAAGGAGAGATACAAAGAGAGTACAGAGGAGAGATACAAAGAGAGTACAGAGGAGAGATACAAAGAGAGTACAGAGAGTAAGGTGCTTCCCTGGCATATGGCCAACCTTCGTTTGGTCCTTTGAGCATCTTCTGGAGTGATCCCTTGGCATAGGAGCCAGAAATAAGCCTGAGCACTGTCAGGATGTGGTCCAGATACTGAAGGGAAAACAATTGATGCTGAGAAAGCGTTTAACAATACTCAACATTTACTATAACAGTCACGGGGGCTTGCCAGGCTCTGCCGTGCAGGCGAGATACTCTCGATAGCTGGCCGGGCTCTCCGAGAGGGGCGGAGGAATCGAACTTGGGTCGGCCATGTTGGCTGCGTGGAAGGCAGACGCCCTACCCGCTGTGCTATCGCGGGCTGGAGCAATAGCACAGCGGGTAGGGCGTTTGCCTTGCACGCAGCCAACATGGCCGACCCGAGTTCGATTCCTCCACCCCTCTCGGAGAGCCTGGCAAGCTACCGAGAGTATTCGATATGCCAGACACAGTAACAACCAAGTCTCCAATGGAGACGTTACTGGGCCCGCTCGAGCAAATCGACGATCAACGGGAGGGCCTTTACTTTTACTTACTTTACTTACTATAACAGTACTCAGTAAATTAGGAATAGATAGGAGGAACATTCCTCAGCATATTACATGTGTGTGTGTGTGTGTGTGTGTGTGTATGTGTGTAGCACACGCATGCCAAACCCACAACTAACATATTCAGTGTGAAAACTGAAAGCTCTTCCTGTAAGTTCTGGAACAAGACAAGGATATCCATTCTTTTTATTTAATTTTTAATTTTATTTTCATAAAGTTTGTTCACAATAATTGATTACATTCACTATTTCAACATCAATCCCACCACCACTACACCTTCCCACCACCATTATTTTGAATTTTCTCACAACCACTCAAGACTGCCCCATAGGCAGATGCAAAATAATTTATTTTGTATGAATAGTATGAGATGTCAGTCACGTGGCCACAAAAGTGGCTGCACGCTCCTGGAATTCTAAAATTTTAAGTAATTGGTGTCCATAGACATGTGTGAAGTGAGCTGCTCTCTTCTGAGATTCATTTCTGAGCCTCTGGACCATGGCCATTAATGCACTTAAATGGTGCCTGGAGGCAGTTCGTGGGTGTGGCTCTCAGGACCCAGGAGGTGGGAGGGGGTGGCCCATTCCTAATCCCATGAGCCTGGAGTTTTCAGTCACTGGTCCCATATACCTGGGCTTTTCAGCTGATTCATTCTCATGTGTGGGGGGTTCATAATGAGTCTATGAAGATCGGCTGTGAAGGTGGTGACGTTTGGGTTCTGGAGGTTTGCCACCACCAGGGTTCATTAGGGGTGGGTGGAGGGACAACACCTGCTCCCATCTGAGGTGCCCCCGTGAAATCAGCCTGGCGCAAGGTCTGGAGACATCTCTGTAGTGAGTTGCTCTCTTCCGAGATTCATTTTCAGGATGTCCATTCTTACTATCATCCCCACCTCCAATGTGTTGATCCAACAGAGGAAGTCACACTTAGAGCCCCACCCACACTACTACTTTTCAACATAATTTTAGAAATCTAGCCAGAACAACTGAGCCAGAAAAATAATTTAGATTGAAAATGAAGAAGAATCATCACTGTTTATAATCCATCCATCCATGCATACATAATGACTCTACAAGGAAAGGAAAACTAAGGAATGGCCAGCCGATGTACCGTATGAAGTCAGTGCAAAAAAATTCTCCAGGGGGTATGGTGCTGCCAGCAGGTCAATCTGTACCTGTGAGGTGAGTGCATCAGCAGCCTGATGGCAACGTCAGACTTTCAGATACCTCAAAATTGCTGCTGTGCCTTTGGCCAGACCCCAAAAACTTGGGGCAAAGTTTACCAAGAAAGTAAACGGCTAAAAGTTAGGTATGTGGGAGACACACCCACAAACCACCTCCGGCTCAGCTATATAATTGGAGGCATGGCCTCTCTGGTTCCTGATCGAACTGCTTAATGGCCATGATCCCAGAGTCTCAGAAATGAATCTCAGAACCCAAAGGCTTTTGGCAGAAATGCGTCCTGTTCCTGCAGTAGGTTACTGGCGCTGGGCCACTCCAGGTGGGAATAGGTTTTGTGCCTTGACCTGTTCCCCCTGGCGGCCTGGTGACCACCATCCTCCAGAGGACACTGGACAGTTAGGTTTGGGCCTGCAGTGACAAGACACACAGGATCTCACCACATGGGGGTGGATTCGACTCTCCCTATCCCAACGAGACCCCGAGTTGCCACCTACAAATGGCCTCTCTGGCTCCTGATCAAGCTGATTAATAGCCATGATACCGGAGACTCAGAAACAAATCTTGAAACCCAGCGGCTTTTGGCAGAAATGCATCTGGACTGCATATAAGGTGGCCGCCGGCTCAGAGCTTATTGGAAAGCCAGGTATGAGCCGGTGGTGACGGGGCAACTGCAGTCTCATGGGAAGGGGGGCAGTACCGGCTCGTCCTTCACACCTTACTGAGGTCACGAGTTGCCTCCCACAAGCAGTTCTCTGGCATGGCTCCAGAGGCAAAAGGACTTAATCCAGAGCACGGCAGCTTGCTGCAGAAAAGTGAAAGGACCATGCGTTAAACTACGGCGCCATGCCTCCCCAGGAGGGAAAGGGTATTGCTCCCTTCCGCCTTTTCCCCCCCTGGCAGCAAGGTGGCCGCCACCTCAGAGCGAATTGGAAAGCCTGGTATGAGCTGGCGGTGACAGGGCAACTGCAGTTTCATGGGAAGGAGGGCGGTACTGGCTCGTCCTTTACACCCTACTAAGGTCACGAGTTGCCCCCCACAAGCAGCTCTCTGGCATGGCCATGGTTCCAGAGGCAAAAGGACTTAATCCAGAACCTGGCAGCCTGCGGCAGAAAAGTGAATGGACCATGTGTTAAACTATGGTGCCATGCCTACCCGGGAGAGAAAGGGTGTTGCTCCCTTCTGCCTTTTCCCCCCCTGGCAGCAAGGTAGCTGCCACCTCAGAGCTTATTGGAAAACCAGGTATGAACCGGCGGTGACGAGGCATTCTGCAGTCTCATGGGAAGGGGGACGGTACCGGCTCATCCTTCACGCTCTAACGAGGTCATGAGTTGCCCCCCACAAGCAGCTTTCTGGCACGGCCATGGCTACAGAGGCAAAATAATTTAATCCAGAGCCCAGCAGCTTGCTGAAGAAAAGTGAATGGACCATGTGTTAAACTACAGCGCCATGCCACCCCGGGAGGGAAAGGGTGTTGCTCCCTTCTGCCTTTTTCCCCACTGGCAGCAAGGTGGCCGCTGCCTCATTGCTTATAGGAAAGCCAGGTATGAGCTGGTGGTGACGGGGCAACTGCAGTCTCATGGGAAGGAGGGTGGACCGGCACGTCCATCACGCCCTACTGAGGTCATGAGTTACCATGAGCGGCTCTCCGGCACAGCCATAACACTAGACACACAGAAACCAATCTTGTAATTATCTGGCTCTTTGCAGAAATCCAAAATCGTGGCCATGTGACATTATATGATTCTCATAACCAGTTATAGAAAACAAAATATTTCACAATGCCTTTTCAGCAATTCTGATTGTTGGAGGGGAAATTCTAAACAATAATGGTGCATCTTTTGTCGAAATAATGAATGTAATCGATGTAGAGAAGAGTTAAGTAGAAATCATCTGCCTCACAGGCATTTGGAATGGTGGGGAGGGGTATACTGGTGTTCTTGGTGGTGAAAAATGAGTACTGGTGAAGGGAAAGGTGTTTTATCATTGTATGACCGAGACTTAAACCTGAAATCTTAGTAAATTTTCCCACAGTGATTCAATAAATAAATATAAAAAGAAAAAAATTTTTTTTAATTTTTAAATTTTATTTATTTATTAATTTTTTTTTTTAAGAAAAAAATTAAAGTGGAGTTCATGCCCAATTCAATCAGCTATTCAGTGGCTGAATAAATAGCAGTACTCCTACAGAAAAAAATCCAACCCCATCAAAAAATGGGGTGATGAATGGAAACTTTCTCAAAGAAGAAATCTGAATGGCTAAAAGGCACATGAAGAAATGCTCTACATCATTAATCATCAGGGAGATGCATATCAAAACAACAGTGAGATATCATCTCACACCACAGAGACTGGCCTACATCCAAAAGAACAAAAGCAACTGATGCTGGCGCAGATATGGTGAGAAAGGGACCCTCCTTCACTGCTGGTGCGAATGCTGACTGGTTCAGCCCTTTTGGAAAACAGTATGGACGCTTCTCAAAAAATTAGAAATCGAGCTCCCATTTGACCCAGCAATACCACTCCTGGGAATATATCCCAGAGAGGCAAAAAAAGTACGGTCGAAATGATATCTGCACTTCTATGTTCATTGCTGCGCTGTTCACAATAGCCAAAATTTGGAAAAAACCTGAGTGCCCGAGAACAGATGACTGGTTAAAGAAATTTTGGTACATCTACACAATGGAATACTATGCAGCTGTTAGAAAAGATGAAGTCATGAAATTTGCATATAAGTGGATCAACATGGAAAGTGTCATGTTAAGTGAAATGAGCCAGAAAGAGGGGGACAGACATAGAAAGACTGCACTCATCTGGGGAATATAAAGTTAACAGAACAGGAGTTGAACACCCAAGAATAGTTGAGATAAGTACCAGGAGGTCTGCTCCACAGCTTGGAAACTGGTAGCACATGCTGGGGGAAAAGGCAGCTCAGATAGAGAAGAAACACCAAGTAAAGGATGTTTGAAGGACTTGCTCAGGATGCAAGATGCGTGCTGAAAGTAGACTATAGACCGAACATGATGGCTACTCAATACCTCTATTGCAAACTATAACACCATAAGGGAAAGAGAGAGTAAAAGGGAATGTTTGGCCACAGAGGCGGGGTGGAGGGGATGGGGTGGTGGGAGGGCTACTGGGATCATTGGTGGTGGAGAATGGGCACTGGTGGAGGGATGGGTACTCAATCATTGTATAACTGAAACCCAAGCACGCAAGTTTGTAAGTCTAAAACTACCTCATGGTGTTTCACTAACAAAAAATAATTATGTAAAAAAAATTCTCCAAAGTAATACTTGCAAACTGAGTTTCACAGCAACATACTAAAAGGAGTATACATCACGACTTAAGTAGGTTCTACTTATTCCTGGAATGCAGGAATAGTCCAACATGAAAATCATTGTAATGGACCGCATTAACAAAATAAAGCAATGAATCACCTTAATTAACGCAGAAAAAGCATTGACCAAATTTGAGACTTTCATAGTAGAAAACACTTTACAAACTAGGAGTAGAAGGAAGCTATTTCAACATAATAAACAATCTATGATGAGGGTCAGCTGTACACAGAGAATGAAATGCTTGTGTGCAGCTGACCCTTTTTTGATCCCCTGCACTACATATGACCCCTACAAATACCACCAGGAGTGAGCACTGCTGGGTGTGGCCCAAAACCAAACAAAAAATCTGATAAACTCACAGTTAACAATATCCCCTGACCTGCTTGGGGTCACTTCTGAGCACTGAGTGTGGCCCTATGCCCGTGAAACAACAACAACAACAACAACAACAAAAGAAAACAATGCTTAGCAAAGGTCACAGAAGCTGTGAGGCAGGATGCTTGCCTTTCATGTGTGAGTCTCTGGGTTCAGCCTTTGGTACCACAAAGCAAATATTATAGTCAAAGGTGAAAACCTGAAAGTTTTGTTTTGTTTTGTTAGTCTAAGATGAAGAACTGAAAATGAAATCAGAAATGTCTGATTTTGCCACTTCTAATCACCATAATGCTGGAAATCCCTTTTTTAGGGGGGGTCACACCCAGCGATGCTCAGGGGTTATTCCTGACTCTGCACTCAGGAATTACTCCTGGCAGTGCTCAGGGGACCATATGGGATGCTGGGAATTAAACCCAGGTTGGCCGCGTGCAAGGCAATTGCCCTACCTTCTGTGTTATTGCTCCAGCCCCACTTGATCAGTTGACTTCCCGTTAATCATCGATTTGCTCGAATGGGTGCCAGTAACATCTCCATTAGTCCCTGTCACATGCTAGTGTAGCCCAATGGCATCTGTTCATTCTAGGAACACGAAGAGCCTCAAACTGATCGTTTAGGGTCTTGAAGAAATCTGACCATCTGGTAGGTGGGCGGCCACGTGGTCTTTTGACGTCCCAAGGAATCCAGTCAGTAACGGCTCTAGTTCACCCTGCCGAACCCCTCTCTTGACATTGATGATCACTTCTTTGTAGAATGGTGAGATCCTAGTAGTGAATCTATAATACAGCTCACAGAGGATCCTGATACATTGAGTTTGATTGGCTAGGGCTTCAATGACCGCTTCCATCTGAACAGAATCAAAGGCCTTCTTTAAATCAATGAACGTTAGACAGAGCAGCATCTTGAACTCCCAAGAAACCTCAATGAGCTTGGTTATCGTGTGGATATGGTCAATTGTGCTGAATCCTTTATGGAAACTGGCTTGCTCGCATGGTTGTCCTTCATCTAGTGTTCTGCCAACCCTATTCCAGATGACTTGAGTGAACAGCTTGTAGATGACAGAAAATAGGCAGATCAGGTGATAGTTGCCAATGTCGTGGATGTCTCCCTTCTTGTACAGTAGTACAGTCCTGCTGGTTTTCCACTGGGATGGAACCTTGCATTCAGACAGGTAGCGTGTTAAGAGCCGAGCCAGTGTATTGATGAGTATTGATGGCAGGTTCTTCAGGTGTTCAGGTCTGACCTTGTCTGGGCCAGGTGCTGTTAATTTCTTTACTGATTAAAGGGCGTGTTGGATTTCAGAAGGGAGAATGTTGGCAATGGCATATCCATCCTGTGGAATTTGGTATGTGGGCAGGTGGACGTGACTATCAAAGAGATCTGAGTAGAAGTCATGGAGAATCTTCTCCATTGCCCTTCTGGAAGATGTGATAGATCTATCACAACATCGCAGTCATCTTGGTCTTGTAGTTGGTGAAGGACAGGTGGGCATTATGAATGCTTTTCCCGGCTTCAGCCGCATCTACCAGCACTTCTGCTCTTTTCTCTTTGAGGTCTTCCTTGATCGCATCTCTGCACTGTTTCGTGAGCTCAGATGTTCGCTTGCAGTTGCCTGAGGAATGCGCCAAACCACATTGGCAAACACACTCAAGAGTTTTCGAAGACAGGCATTTTTTTGTGGCATTTTTTTTGTGGCTATCTCTCTCTTGGTGTTCCTTGCACAATCATGGAGGTACTGAATCAGTCGATCATATTCCTCGTCAATGTTGTCAACAAAGGCATCTTCCCATGTTGCAGCAATAGTGCTAAAGAGCTCCCAGTTGGTGGTCATTCTGGGACTTCTCTTCTTAAACTTTGAATTCCTTTCTCCCCACTCTGTGAAGTAGAATTTTGCACAAAGGAGATGGTGGTCCAATCCCGTTTGGAATTTTGGGACAACAGCAACATCGGTCAGGCAAAACTGTTGATTGAATATGATGTGGTCAGTTTCGTTGTGGAACCGTCCACCGGGAGACTCCCATGTCCAACATTTAGATTCGGCCTTCTGTAACTGTGAGTTACCATGGATGGTCTTGGTCAACATGATGAACTCAGACAGTCTCTCACCCTGTTCGTTCCATTCTAGGCCATGGGTTCCGATGTGGATTTCTTCGTCTGATCTTCTCGGTCCTATCTTGGCATTAAAATCACCGACAATGATCTTGTAGAAGGTGTGTTCTTCTTTATAGAGCTTCTTCAGCTCCATGTAGAACTTCTCGATTTCTCCTTCATCATAATTGGCTATTGGTGCATAGACAACAAAGATAGAAACTGCCGGCAGTGAGCCACATCTATTCAAGTGTAATCATCCGATTCAGGTTGTTAGACAATCGAATGAATCAATTCTCATGGCCAAGTTTGTGTTGACAAGGACACCAACGCCTCCGACGCCTCTTTTATCACAAGTTTCGAGGAACAGTTCTTCTCCAGTGTCGAAAACAGCATGATGTGATTGATGCTTTCTTGTGTCAGTCAGACCAATGATGTCGTACTTGATCTTTTGCGCTTGTACCATCAGGTCCTCGATGTATGCATCTGATGCCAGCATATGTGTATTGAAAGTACAGACAATCATTTTTGTCTTTCTTCGTTTTGGCAGCCTAGTTCGGTCTTGAGATTTTATCAGCCTCTCCTTCCTCATCCCTCTCAACGCTGCCATATTGGTGACGCCTTCAGGGTCAGGGGAATGAGACCCATTGTAATTACTGGTTTTGGCATATTGAATACACAACGGATAGCTTTCCAGGCTCTGCCATGCAGGCAGAATACTCTCAGTAGCTTGCCAGTTTCTCTGAGAGGAATAGAGGCTTTTGGGGTGGCCTCTAATCGCCTTGCTCCAGCCCCAGTGCTGGAATTCTTATATTAGACAAATAGAAGACATCTAAAATAAAGAAAAAGTACAATTGTGATTTATGTGCAGAGATTACATATAACCTGGAGGTTTGCCACCACCGGCGTTCATTACGGACTTGTGGAGGGACAACACCTGCTCCCGTCTGAGGAGCCCCCATGGAATCAGCCTGGCACAAGGTCTAAAGACGTCTCTGCAGTGAGTTGCTCTCTTCCAAGATTCATTTTCACATGCACATAACAATTTCACATAACTCGTTAGGACTTATGAATGAGTGCAGTAGTTATAGAATACCAAGTGAACACATGAAAATCAGTTGTATTTTTATATTAACCATATGAAATTATTAAAAACAGTTACTCTTATAGCATTGAAAGGTCTAATTAGAAATCAAAGGGATGAGTGTCTTGTCACATGAAAACTATAGTAAAGTGCTAGCAAAATAAACTCATGATTCAAAGAACTAAAGACAGAGATTATAAACAGAAAAATAATTAGAAAAAACCTTCATGACAGGACTTGGCAACAATTTCTTGATATGACATCAACATTATAGGCAACAACAGAGATAGAAAAATTGGTCTTATATATGCATCAAAAGACTATCAGAATAAAAAGGCAATTCACAGAATTGGAGAACGTTCTCCAGTTACAGGTTTTCTACTCAGGATTAAATCCAGAATCGATTTCATTAATGTGCTTGAGTGGGCCCAGTAACGTCTCCATTTTAAGACTTGTTGTTACTGTGTTTGGCATATCGAATATGTCTACGGATAGCTTGCCAGGCTTTGCTGTGTGGGTGAGCTACTCTCAGTAGTTTACCAGGCTCTCCGAGAGGGGCGGAGGAATCAAACCCAGAATATATAGAGAATTTCTAAAACATAGCAACAATAAACAACAAACCAAGTTTAAAATATGGACAAAGGACTTGAATAGACATTTCTCCAAGAAGATATACAAATGGTCAATGAGACATGAAAAGAGACTCAACATCACAAATCATCAAGAGAAGTACGTCCGAACCACAATGAAACCATCTCACACCCGTAGTATGAGTACTACCATCACAACTCAGAAAATACAAATATTGGCAAGGATGGAAAAATCAGAGTCCATGTGCACTGTTGATGGGTTGTAAAATGTAACAGCTGCTAGAAAATAGTATTTAAAATTTTTGTTTTAATTTAAAGGGTAATTATTAAAATTCAATAACAATATTAAAAAAATTTGATAAGGGAATTACCTTACAATTTGACAGTTCCATCTGGGCATATACCTCAAAGATCTCAAATCCCTGCATTACCTTGAAGTGTTCGTAGCAGTGTCATTCACAATAACTAACATAGAAGCAACCCAAGTGCACACTGACCAATGAGTAAGAAAATGTGGTCTCTGCATACGGTGGAATGTTACTGAACCTTAAAAAAAGAAGGAAATTCTGATAAATGGAAATTCTCCAGCCTGGATGACTGTTGAAGATATTATTATATGTGAAATGTCACAAAAGACAAATCCTGTGATTCCCCGTAGAATACATCAACATTGTTGAGACAAAATGGAATAACGGCTCTTGGGCACTATGAGGATAGGCTGTAAGTGGTTATTATTCAGTGGGCATAGAGTCAGTTTTACAAAACAAAAGGGGGATAGATGGTACAACTTGATAGTTGATGGTATAACTCCCTACCCTGAACCATGAGCTAGTCTCACCAAAAAACAGCTGCCATTGTGAGATTAGAGGTAGGAGAGGGACCCAGTTTCCCCCTTAGCAGAATCCTCCTTATTGATGTCAAGAAGGGCCTATGTGCCACAGTTGTAAGTCCTGCCTTGTGCTCAGAATCCCACAGACAGAGGTGTGACAGCCCCAGGTGTTGGGGTACATTCCTGAGAACAGGGTGTGTGTGTGTTGGATTCAGTTTCAACTGTGCATGTCATAAAATATATTCCGGAAGGGGGTGTGTGTGTGTGTGTGTGTGTTACTTGGTTTCAACTCCGGAGCATTTCACTGCACATCTGGAAAAGGTAGGAAATAAAAGCAGTTGACAAGGGATCTAAGGGATCTGAATCATCTGAGAAGTGCAAAACTAAAGATGCCAAGGATTTCAAATCAAAAATTTCAAATTTTCAAAAAAAAAATTACTGCGTCTAAAGTTTACCCATCAGCTTTTTTATAGTGCAGATTCCCAAGCACTATGTCTAGAGATTAGGCTCAGATGGTTTTGGGCCTAGACCCCAAGATTCTGCATTTTGAAGAGAGCCATCCCCCGCCCCTGGGAATTCCCTGCAGGGAAGGTTCCCACATTGGAGCCCTGAGTTCCTCAGAGGGAATCTGGACTCCTGCAGTGGCACCTCGTGCAGGGCCTTTAACTGCAGCCCGGGACAGGACAACAGCATCATGAAGGAGCTGTCAAACTCAAAAAGCCCCAAAGGCTGCTGTGGTGTCTCCTCCTTTTCTTGCTGGAATAACCCAGGCTCAGCGTGGTACACTCATGTCTCTGGTGTTTCCTTGCTGTGGGTCTGTGACTATTGTGCAGTTCCAATATTTAGAAATCATTATTCATGATATTGGTGTGGAGGGCAGTACATCTTTTTTTTTTTTTTTTGTGGGAGGGGCAGTCCCAAGTGCCTGAGAGGAACACTTCATGGGATATTTAGCCAACCAGGCTGGATACTTCAAAAAGTTGTTGGTTTTTCAAAAAGAGGTTGGTGCCTCTGGGGCTACAATTGTAAGACTAGGATGGGGTGTGCAGTGCTGGGTTTGGACCTGGCACTCCTGCATGCAGCCACGTGCCGGGATCCCTGAGCTAATGGAGCCCAAAAAAACAGTTTTTTTTATTGCTTTGAGTTTGAGTGAGGACAGGGAGATAAATAGCTAAAGAATACCAGGTGATGACAATGTTCTAAAATTTATTGCTGGACCAGACTGATAGTACAGTGGGGAGGGCATTTGCCTTCATGCAGTCGATCCAGGTTTGATCCCTGGCATCCCATATGGCTCCCCAGGCACTGCCAGGAGTAATTCCTGAGTGCCGAACCAGGAGTGCCTGAACATCACAAAAATAAATAAATAAATAAATAAAACTAAAAAATAATAAATTACTGGGGCTGAGGGCTGGAGCGACAGCACAGCGGTAGGGCATTCGCCTTACAAGTGGCCAACATGGCCGACCCAAGTTCGATTCCTCCGCCCCTCTTGGAGAGCCCGGCAAGCTACCGAGAGTATTCGATATGCCAGACACAGTAACAACAAAGTCTCCAATGGAGACGTTACTGGGCCCGCTCGAGCAAATCGACGATCAACGGGAGGGCCTTTACCTTTACCTTACTGGGGCTGGAGTGATAGCACAGTGGGTAGGGCATTTGCCTTGCACGCAACTGACTTGGATTCGATTCCCAGCATCCCATACAGTCCCCCGAGCACTGCCAAGAGTAATTCCTGAGTGCAGAGCCAGGAATAACACCTGAGCCTTGCCGGGTGTGACCCAAAAAGCAAAATAAATAAATAAAATGAAAAAATAAATCATTGTCGTCCTTGCATATGTACCAGATCTACTGAATTTACACTTTATATGAAATTTTATTTCAGAACTTTTTCAAGAGGAAAGGTCAGTTCACAGCTCTGGGGTGTACAGAACACAGCGTTCTACTTAGAAGCTGTTTTAGAGCCTGCTAGTGTACTGTACTTGGAGGCGATGCTGTTCCAGTGAGGCTGCATTCACACTGAGATGAATGGAATGCCCGAGGTGAAGGGGCATGCATGAACCACGTTACACACAGTGACTGGGTAGGGGTGGAGGGGGGTGTTGGAAGGGGAGAAGCGGAGTTCTGAGAATGTCATTAAATGTTCCATATGTTGGGTGGCAGGGAGCTTTATTGACTACGTTTTGCCGTAATTCTGGTAGTTTTTGATGAAAACTCAAGTTGATAAGATTCATCCTTAACTATGCTTCTGGCCTTGTCTCTGCAGAGAGCCATTTCTGGCTTCTGCTAAGTAGAGGGGGACCCTTAAGGGCTGGCTCCCTGGCCCTGCATCATGCCTTGGCTGGCTTTCTGGGTCGGCCTTCCTTCTCTGGAATCGTGAGCTGACTTTCTTGTTGAGTTCTGCCGGGGATCATTGAGGAGTCCTGTCTTTGGCCTCGTTGGACACCCATGGCTTCATTTCCATCACGAAGGAGCTCCTTCCTTCTGAGAAACTCTCAATGCCCAAATGCTCTCCTGTGACTCTGAACACTGGCCGTGGGGCTGGCAGAGATCTCCCAGGCCCGGGGCAACTCTCCCCTTCACAGCAAGGCTCACCGAAGCCCAGAGAGGACAGGCACACAGAAATGTTGACCAGCTTGTGGCGAGCTCTTATACAACCTCTGACTCATGGCTCCAGCCCGTTGGACACTTTCTGCTGTCTGTGAAAGCTGAAAAGGAATCCGCCCCTTCTCTCTCCACCAGCCCCACCGTCTGTTTCTAGAATCAGGTCAGAGCTGTCTCTGGAGCACACAGCAGAGGCCGTGTCAAGCCCCTTGCAGGGAGGGAGGAGAGAACCTGTGGTCCTTTTCTTCACAGATGGACAGACGGAGCCCAGTCCTGCCCCAGGAGCGGCCCACAAACCCGCCGGCAGCTCAGAGGCTGAGGGAGCACGACTCTCCCTCCACGGCGTGGCTGGTCGTGGTTTCCCTGCCAGCTTCGAGCTCACTCTGCCAAGCTCCGGCTCATAGCCAGACCCTTCTTGGGGCAAAGCCAAACCCCAGACTCCCTGTCCCAGGATCCAGTCCAGGAGGGCCTTCCCAGTCCGTAGGAGCTTTGGGGGGTACCGCCTGGGGGTACAGCTTGGGTGGGCAGCCACATCCTTTCTTGTCTGGAGATCCCCCAAGCCCAGCGAAGGAAGGATGGTGGGTGCAGCCAAGTGGCTGGGGTCTCCTTCTGGGGTCCGAAGGAGTCTGAGTGGCCTCCAAATTCAGCAACATAGCCCTGCTTTTGGGGGGCACCGTGGGTTCACCCAAGCAGTGATCAGGAAGTCCTGGGGGTCTTTTCTGGCCGCCTTCTGCCCTGAGTTTCAACACTGTTGGGTGTGGCTCTTGTTATTTAAAAATTTTTTTAAATTTTTAGGGGCCAGAGCAATTGTACAGCAGGTAAGAAGCTTATCTTGCACACAGCTGACCTGGGTTCGATCACCGGCATCCCATATGGGCCCCTAAGCACGCCAGGAGTGATTCCTGAGTGCAGATCCAGGAGGAACCCCTGAGCACTGCTGGGTGTGGCCCAAATAAAAGGGAAAAAAAAGGGGGAAAAAAAAGGTTGAGAGACCCTGTAAACAGATGGTCATCATGATCTGTAGAGTGCCCATGTTGGATTTTTCTTTTTTTAAATTAAGTTGTCAGACTGAAACAAATCTGAAACCCCCCTTTAGTCACGGATTCTTGCCCTCTCCAGCACCCCTGCCTCTGAGCTCCAGGGGGATTCCTAGATGCCCTGTGGAAGAACAGGTTTCTGAGTCTGTCTCCCAACAAGATTCCAGGGGAAGAGCAGGTGGGTGGGTCAGGGCCCAGACATCAGGGAACCCCATTCTCAGCTGGGAGGGGTTCGTGGCTCCTCTCACGTCCTCGAAGAGATCGGACAGCTCTTGCTAACTGTCTTCCCGGCAGAGCTAGCTAGTCAGATTTTCACTGTTTCGCTGAGTGGTTTTGCACTTGCTATCTGGGACCATGTTGTATTTCTATTTATTTTATTTTATTTTTGCTTTTTGGGTCACAGCCAGCGATGTACAGGGGTTACTCCTGGCTCATGCACTCAAGAATTACTCCTGGCAGTGCTCGGGGGACCATATGGGATGCTGGGAATCGAACCCAGATCGGCTGCGTGCAAGGCAAACACACTACCAGCTGTGCTATCGCTCCAGCCCCTCCCCCCCCAGTTGTATTTTTTAAAAATCTCAAAGATAAAGTGGTACAGGGCATATAGACCAGGTTTGAACTTTTTTTAAAAAATACTTTTATTTTTATTTTTTTTTTTAGTTTTGGGGCCACACCTGACAGAACTCAGGGGCTATTGCCAGCTCTGTGTCCTGGGTCATTCCTGGCAGTACTGGTGGACCAGAGGCAGTGCTCGGGAAATAATCAGGGTTGGTCATGTGAGAGGCAAGCAAGCACCCTACGGGCTGTGCTGTCTTTCCGGCCCCCTGATTTGGGGGGTTTAAAAATACATACAGTTAGAGGGTAGGTTTATAGATATAAATATTTTATATAAATATCAGTGGATACAAGAAGTTCAGTGGGAGCAGCCAGTGATGAATGTACTGACTTGTTCCGAAAATGTACAGATGGGGGAGACGGGAGCTGGGAGAAGCAGGCCAGATGGAGGGATTGTTTCCTTGGGATTTGTCACCAAGCGAGACCTGGAGCTGCGGAGGGTGTCGAGACTCGCAGGAGGGCGAGCGGGGCAGACATATGGCAGGCGGCGGGCGCGTCTGCAGGACTCAGCCAGGGCGAGTGCTGGGGGCACGGCACTGCAGCGGGGGCAGGGCTGTGTGCTCAGGGACACGTCCAGCCGGGGCAGCAGGCTGTCCCTGCCAGCGTCTCCTTTAGAGCAGGGGCACCGCCTCCCCGGGTCACGCTCTGAACCATGCACATCTCTCAGGAGTGAGCGAGCGGTGGGAGCTGCACGGCGTCCCCTTCCTCTGCCTCGGTGTCTAGGGACTTGCACGTTTCCTGCCGCGGTGCTTGTGCTCACGTGGTTGCGGTGCTCGGAGTCACCCACGGACGTGCTGTGGCATTGGAAGGACAAGGCAGGCCTTGTGCCACTGAGCCGCCCCGGGGCCTCTGGCCGAGTGATCTGATTGTCTGATGCTGCTTTGAACTCAGCGCTCTCTCTCTCTCTCTCTCTCTCTCTCTCTCTCTCTCTCTCTCTCTCTCTCTCTCTCTCTCCTCTCTTTGGCTTTTTGGGTCACACCCAGTGATGCACAGGGGTTACTCCTGACTCTGCACTCAGAAATCACTCCTGGCGGTGCTCAGGGGACCATAGGAGATGCTGGGAATTGAACCCGGGTCGACCGCATGCAGGGCAGATGCCCTCCCTGCTGCACTGTTGCTCCAGTCCCTGAACTCAGTTCTCTTGGGGGAGCCCTCTGCATGACGACACTCCAGCTGCTTTTGTGGGTTCTCACTACTGGGAAGTTTCTTCCGTGACCATAAAGGCATGTCTGCACAGTTTTGGGTGTTTTGTTTTTGGTTTTGTGGGGGTATTTTTGGGGGGCATGGGGGAGTACCCGGTGGTGCTCAGGGGACTTATATGTGGTTGGAGATTGAAATGTAATCAGCTGTGTGCAAGGCAAGAGCTTTTGGGCCCCAGGAGTCCTGGGCGCCATTTGTTTATTTCGGCTTTTCTTGGCTGGCAAAAACATGGTAGGAATAAGGCCCAAAAGGAGGGAGGAAGGGATGGAGGGAGGGAGGGGAAGAGAGAGAGACAGAGAGACAGAGAGAGAGAATGAGAGGAAGAGAGACAAACAGAGGCAGAGAGACAGAGAGAGAGAGAATGAGAGACAGACAGACAGAGACAGAGAGGCAGAGAGAGACAGAGACAGAAAGAGAGAGAGAGAAAGAGAGAGAGTGCCTGCCACAGTGGCAGACAGTGGGATGTGGGGATATGGGGATGGGAGGGAAACTAGGGCCATTGGTGTTGGGAAATATACACTGGTGAATGGACGGGTGTTGGAACATTCGACCACGACCACCCTGTTGTTCGTCGATTGCCTCGAGCAGGTGCCAGTAACGTCTTCTTCATCCTAGCCCTGAGATTTTTTTTTTTTAAAGTGCCATATTCAAGGCTTTTTCAGGGTTAGGAGAATGAGACCCATCATTGTTACTGGCATTTGGCATATTGGGTATACCACGGGGAGTTTGCCAGACTCTGCCGTGTGGGCATGTTATATTTGGTAGCCTGCCATTGGTGTTGGGAAATATACACTGGTGAATGGACGGGTGTTGGAACATTATATGATTGAAATCCAAACATCAACAACTTTGTAAATGTGTATATCACTGTGATTCAATTAAAAAAATAAATGGCGGAAAAAGAACATGGTAGGAGTCCTCAGGATGAACCAAGAATAAAAATATTTTTTCGGGGGGCGGTGGGGAAATCTATATTTTTAACATAAAAAAAGTATTTAATCTTATTTATTTGTAGTTTTTAGGCCTCCCTAGCAGTGCTCAGCCCCACAGGGCCCAACCATCAATTCTCGGCCAACCAAGCCATTAGTTCCATACCAGGACCCCAGGGTGCAGTGCTGCTGGGGCCAATGCTGGTCCTGAAAATACCGAGACACCCCATGGTGCTGCAGGCCTCCACCCAGCAGCGCTCAGGGGACCCAGCTTTGGGAATCAAGCTCATGCCAGGTGCATGCTAGGCATGTGCCCTAATTATATGCTGTCTCCCAGCCCCTGGTCATTGGATTTTTATATAAAATATTGAGATCTGTGAGCCTTTCAGCTGGTTGGTGATGCTCAAGAACCTCTTGCATTTACGTGCCAGAGGCAGGTGGGAAGTGTGTACCTGGGGTTGTTCTTAGTGGTCTAGTTTTGGGGGTGAGGTGACTTCTGGAGTGCAGGAAGCCCAACAACTTCACTTGGAGATAGCCCCAGCTGGTTTTGGAGCATAGAACCCCTTACTGTCTCAGCAGGGAAACCTGTGCAGTAGAATGGACTTTGTTCTTCTTTGCAATTGCATTTTCTGAGACTTGTTAGTGGAAGTGCTCATCCTTCTCTAACCAGAGCAAGGAAGATTCAAGTTTCCTTCGAGACCCACAGACGGTCATAATCTATTCATCTTTCCTCTGCTGCCCTGTCTGGTGCCATATGGCACTTGTAGAATGGAGAGTGCCTTAGCCCTCTTTGGCCAGATCCCTGTTTCCCTGTGGTGTGGCAGATGGACGGAGGAGTTTCACTCATTCATTTTTTTTTTCCATTTTGGGCCACACCCAATAGTGCTCAAGGCTTACTTCTGGCTCTGTGCTCAGGGATCACTCCAAGTGGGGCTTGTGGGATTGAACCTGGGCTTGCAAGGCAAAGCACCGGAACCACTGTACTGTCTCTCCAGCACCCCTCCCCACACACCCCCACATTCATTTTTGAGTATAGGTGTCTGGAAAGGCTTACTTACCTAATGAGAAAAGCACCTGTATCTAAGGACCGGGAGTGTGGCTCAGTGATAGAATACTCTTCATGCATGTGCAAGGCCCAGGATTCAATTTCTGGCATGGCATGACCCCTTGAACTCCCCCTGTACTAGCCCTGCTGGCTCCTAAGTACCACCAGGTCCTAGTACCACTGGAAATGGCTCCTCCAAAGAAAAAAATAGATCCTATTTCTAGAACAATCCTTTGAAGCAGTCATTGTTTAATCAGACATGCATCCCAAGGCTGATTTTAAGAAGTCGACATGAAAATTCAGCTTACTGCTTTGCCAGTGCTGCCCTTCCAGGTCAAACGAACAAATATCATTCATTGTTTGGCTGCTGGATCTGTGAGGAAGGGCTAGGCCATGTTTGTGAGACACGGAGACCAGGGGACTAACAACTGTCCCTGACTCCCCAGTGGGCATCCTCCTTGCTTTCAGCGTTAATATACAGAATCCCTATTCAAGTGCAATGGGGGGGTGGGGGCTAGAGAGAGCCCATACATACATTAGCAAACTACAGGACCCAGCACGCCTTGCATTTCCCACGGGAGAAGGATGCTTGTCACCATACAGGAATGGGTGGGGAGAAAGGTCCTCCAGAGAATTTAGAGGGGGTGGTTAGCCCTGGAGTCACATGGGTGAATGAGTTCATTTTCTGTCCTGCCTTCTCCTCTGTCTTTAAAACAGACCCATGTTATTGTTGAGATAAGGGAGTGCTTTAGTTTGGAGTCAAGTTAGGTGAATGAATTTTGAGTTCTGATAGCTAAAGAACATCTCTGGTAGTGTGTCCTGGCATTCCCTGCAGTGTTCAATGGTGTGTTGCTCCCAGCTCCCTCCGGCCATCCCCAGTGCTCCTGTGCAGGGCCCCTCAGGGAGGGGAGAGCTGGGGGCTGCGTTCACGTGGTATTTTCTCACTGTCATCTGACAGGAGGCAGCCGTGTAGGAGGAGAAGATCTCCAAATGTGGTCACTTCCTGACCACCTCATAGGGGCATAAGTACATGGCCCAATGCCTGTAAAGACGATGATGCATCGGGAAAGATGCATTGGGCATGCGGCTGGGAGAGCCTGACAGTGGGTTCGATGGGGTCCAGATGGTGCCGGGGGTCCAGATAGGGTGCCTGCGTGCGAAGCATGCACTTCAGCTCTTTGGACCAGCTCTCTGAATCGAAACCCTTGTCCTTAAATACTGATTCTAACTACCAGTAATTTTTTTTTCTTTTTGGGTCACACCCAGTGTTGCACAGGGGTTAGTCCTGGCTCATGCACTCAGAATTACTCCTGGCGATGCTCAGGGGATCATATGGGATGCTGGGAATCAAACCGGGGTCGGCCAGGTGCAAGGCAAACACCCTACCCACTGTGCTATCGCTCCAGCCCCACTACTAGTAATTTTATCAATTTATGCATCGACTGGTCACCAGGAACTATGAGGCTTTCCTTTTTTGTTCTGTTTTTGATTTTTAGGGCTATGGAGTGAACCTCGAACCTCGGCATGAAGCAATCTGTGTGAGCCACATCTCTGGCCCCAGAGTTTTGGTTTTTGAATCACAACACTCAAACCTCTCATCTGAAGGGTCATTTCGGTTTATTTAACGAACCAGAGAAAACAGCACACAATGAAAGGCCAAGAAAGACAGATCAGGGCCCATTCTGCTGACTCTCCCCACGCGTGCCAGAGTCACCCTCCCTATGTTTCTGGGCTTGGGACCCTTAGAAGGTGCTTCTCCATGCCTGCTCTTGGGGGTCATCCTGTCTCTGTACCCTCACCCTGCCATCCCTGAAAGCTCCCCTCTGCAGGAACTGCACATCAGAGTCCTGAAAAAAAAAAAAACAAAAACCAAAAACCACCATGGCCCAGGAAGTGCATGTTTTTCCAGGGTGCAGCAGCTATACTCTCACACCTTTGGATTCCTTATTAGTTGGGAACAGCACGTCCAGACACAGAAGGTAAGCCCAGCCCTTGAGAAAGTTATTTTCCTCTCTGAGCCAGGCTGACCTCTCGCCCTGGGAAGAGAAAATGGGAAGCCCTGTGGCCGCCACTGTCTGTCTCCGCTGACCCCGAAGTCACAGACCTCCTCTGTGTCCTCTGACTCCAGCACAAGGATGTGAGCATGACAGGGCAGACTTCTGGCCCGGACAGATCGAACATTCTGCGATGCGCAGACACAGGAGATTGTCAGCGAGCTCAGGAGATGAGCACTCCTGGACCCAACAGACGGCAACATCAGAGGGACGAATAGGACAGAACACAAGGTCCCTGCCACAAGCTTCCTCCTCCTCCTCTTCCTCTTCCTCCTCCTCCTCCTCCTCGCTAGTCTCACCCAGACCTTGCAGGAGCACTGCAACTGGAACACAGAGGGGAGTGGGGGGCTGGTGGGGGGGGGGCAGCGGGCGAGGGAAGGCATTCAGAGGATTTTCTCATCGAGCAGTTTATTGATTCCCTCACAAATCCTCTTGAGGCTCGGCCTGCAGTCTCCCTCCAGACTGTAGAGGGTGGACAGGAAGCCCACATCGGCAAAGTGGTCGAAGACATGGTTGATGCGCCCGTGGGTGCGGGGTGTGAGGTGGCGCCGCACCAGTTCATGCACCAGGTCCTGACACTCGTGCAGCAGCTGCGAGAGCACGTTCCTGTCGAAGGTGTACTCCACCTCGTAGAAGCTGACCATGGTCATGGCCGTCTGGTTCAGCTTCTTCCGGAACTTCTCCACGATGGCCACCTCCTCAGGGCTGAACTGGTTGTGGCGGTAGAGGACCCCGATCTTGACCGCCACCTTGATCAAGTCCTTCATGATCTTGTGGGCTTCCTTCTTGCTGTGCGTGTGCTCCTGGGTGACCTTGTAGAGCTCATCGAAGATCTCGCTGCTTGTGTCGTCGATCAGCATGTTGGCCACGGTCTTGCTGGCAATCTTGCTGAGAATCTTCTTCTGGGCCTGGAGGGCGAGGCTCTTGGAGCTGAATGCATCAGGACCTGCGGGGAGGAAAGAGCGAGGAGTTACAGGAGTAGGGGACCCCGTTTATAATGCTGCTAGAGCTGATACACACAAACCTGAAGTTGTTTTCGCTGGTTGGTGGTTGGTTGGCTGGGAGTGGAGGTCGTGGCTCCCAAGCAGGGCTCAGGGATGACAACACTCCTACCCGCCCCCACCACCTGCCGTCTGTGTGGGTTTTTTATGGTAATTAAGCCTCCAATTGTGCTTCTGCTTAGGCCCATCAGTGCCAGGGGCCTCCAGGCCATACCCAGTGGTGCTCAAGGGACCATTCGTATCTCCACATGCACAGTCCTTTGAGTTATCTTTCCAGCCCATCAAACATTAAGAGAAAAAAATCCCACATTTATACTCTGAAGTCATTTTGTAATGCGTAAGTGAGCCCCATCCCTCCCACCCCCAAACCCCTTAGTCCTGTGCACTGGCCATGCTTCTTTACCTTCCGAACCATCTAAGGGACACTTTCGGAAAGCCGATGCCTTGGGTCCAGGCATGATAGGTCCTTTCCTGTATGTATGCAGGAGGCCTTTCTCATAGTTCGCTTTGAGAGAACTTCCCACAATATCCGTTGGTCTAGAAACTATTGGGACAAGCATATAGCCCAGCGCCAGCACCCTTTGCCTGGAATAGATAGGGCCAGTGGGCCATGGTGATCTTTGAAAACTGGGATGTGGCTGAAAGTCTCTGTTTCCACATGGCAACTGTCCCATGGCTGATGTTCTCTGTGTGCACATCAGTGACAGAAGCAGAGGTCAGGACAGGTGATCAGGAGAGCTCCTGTAGGACGTGCTGCCCCATCCTGCTGTGTATCCCAGAGAAAGGGACCCAGCACTCCCAGATCAAAGAAGGGACAAATGAGCTGGAGTGATAGCACAGCGGGTAGGGCGTTTGCTTTGCACATGGCCGACCCAGGTTCAATCCCCGGCATCCCATGTGGTCCCCCAAGCACTGCAGTGGTAATTCCTGAGTGCAGAGCCAGGAGTAACCCCTGAGCATTGCTGGGTGTGACCCCAAAAAGCAAAAAAAAAAACTGGACAGATGAGCAGTACCTTGAGTGTGAACACCCCAAGCGATTTATCCCTATTGTCTTCCCTTTTTAAATTTTTTGTATTTATTTTTAATTTTTAATTTTAATTTTTTAGTTGAATCACCATGAGATATTGAGATCACCGTCTTCCTTTTTTTTTTTTTTAAGACGGTGACCCCATGTCTTAAGTACATCCAAAATTGACCTTTTGGTAAAGGTAAAGGTAAAGGCCCTCCCGTTGATCATCGATTTGCTCGAGCGGGCCCAGTAACGTCTCCATTGGAGACTTTGTTGTTACTGTGTTTGGCATATCGAATACTCTCGGTAGCTTGCCGGGCTCTCCGAGAGGGGCGGAGGAATCGAACTCGGGTCGGCCATGTTGGCCGCTTGTAAGGCGAACGCCCTACCGCTGTGCTATCGCTCCAGCCCAAGTAAAGGCTCTCCCGTTGATCGTCGATTTGCTCGAGCGGGCCCAGTAACGTCTCCATTGGAGACTTTTTTGTTACTGTGTTTGGCATATCGAATAAATTCTCAGTACTAAGAAAGCAATCATTCACAATTTCATTTGGCAGATATGGGAAACCGTTTTACAGTCAGTGGTGTTTGAGATGGCATGGGAAACTCTATGAAGTCACTAACGGTGATGAGCAAAGGGTCCCCCAGCACCCTTTTCTTGGGCATGCTGTCTGTCTGTCTGTCCCTCTCACCTTCCCAGGGAGTCTCAGTACCAAGATAGAACGCAGAGCCGGGCACAGGGATGAAATGGCAGCTGCCAAGTCAAATACTCGAAGTCTGTTACAGATGAGTAAGACAGCAAAATAGAGAGCAAACGTCATCCCCCCACCCCTTGGAGAACTAAGCAGCCCCTTTGACCCCAAACTGCTCTGCAGCCATACGAAGTGGTAGATCTGTAAGGCATAATGGACAGAGAGACGGCCATGCATGGCTAGCTCCTGCTGACCTCTATCAGCACCTCCTCTTGGACCCCACCCGCATTTCCTCCCTGGACTCATCCCTCAGAACATAGTGCTGAACTCTCTGAAGGTCTGGTCTTACAGAAACCCAACAAGATATTCCGAGCCCGCCTCTGCTTTGCACACACACAGCAACGTGGGCTGGCCAGGACTCACTCCCTCAGCCCTAGGTCCAGAAACGTCTGCAGTTGGGCCTCTTCCAGCTGAGGGCCCCTCAGGCTTGTGCTCTTCAGGGGTGTCACTGCAGTGGGTGCCGAAGTAATGGAGTGGGCGCTAGGGACCTCCCCAACCCCAGGCAGTTCCCTCCTGAGAGCAAGGACACTGCAAACAAGTTCACAACCAAGAGAAGATACTATATCCTTCCTGCAGGCAGTGCTGAGGAAATAAACTCTTCTGAAGTCTTCTCTACTGGCACAATAGCTTAACTTGCTGATTTGTGTTCTTGCAGTCTTTGAGAGGAATAATGTTCCCACTCAATCTGGTCATCTCCAACAGCCACTGCATCTGCCTAAGTAAACCTTTGTGAGCATCACAGATATCCAGAAGATGGGGCCGTGCAATGTGAAGTCTCCATCTCAGGAGACATTTGGATAAAGATACTCCAGTACCTAACAGGCCTGTCACTGAAATGAACGCCCGCCTTCTGCCTCCTCAGTGCCTGTTCCAATGGGTGCCATGGAACCTGGCTGGATGTGTCCTTCCTTGGGAGACCCAGCTTCTGTAAAGCGCCCATGGTTGAAGAATTTCCTGCTCTGGAAACAGCAAGTGTGCATTTACATAGAAGCTTACATAGAAGCAACAGTGCACACGTGGGGCCATGCCAGCACCCGTTGGCGCAGGCTGAATGGGGAGGAGGGCGGGCTTCGTGCCAGGTCCTTCATGGGGAACCCTCGATGCCCTCACCCAGGCTTTCCTGCTCTTTTCACGCCCAGCACCCCTGACACCTGCTCCTGATCTGTTTCTGTAGGAATTCTGAAAATTGGCATGCTTCCTTGCCTAGTTTTTAAGCTGACATTATTTTTCACCTGAAGTCTAAATAGTTCTACTCTCTAAAGATAGAACTTCTAAATGCTGTATATATTGACGTTTAAAGCTAAGAACGAGGGGCCGGATAGATAGTACAGTGGGTAGGGCATTTACCTTGCACACTGCCAACCCGGGATCTATCCCTTGCATCCCATATGATCCCCCAAGCACTTCCAGGAGTAATTCCTGAGTGCAGAGCTAGGAGTAACCCCTAAGCATTCCTGGATGTGACCAAAAAAAGCAAATAAAATTTAAAAAATAATAATAAAGTTAGGAACGATATAAAGAGGTTGGATAGATAATGTTAGAGTCACCCGGTGCTGGGTTTGATTGCTAGCACCACATATGAGCCCCTGAGCACTGACAGGTGTGGCCAAATGACTACCCCCCAAAATAAGAATTTATAAGAATTTAATAACATTGGAATTTTAAAAACTTAGTACAATATAACATACAGTGATGAGAGTGATGTAGCATCTACGTTATCCACTTCGAAACAACAGAAATAAGCCCTTCTTTAAAATTTGAAAGTGTTGGGGCTGAGGAGATATGTCTGGCATACATAGGGGCCCAGATTTGGTTCCCAGAACCACAGGGTCTTCCTATACCATGTGGTATAGCCCTGGTGTCTCCCAGCACTGCTGGAGATGCCCCCACATTAATTGAAAATGGGACAGTGGTTCCCCAAGATGTCCATGTTTCTCCCTGAAGTGATTTCTTTCTGTCACCCAGAGGACATCAATGTGTTTTGATGGTTGAAATGTTCGGTCAATCATCATAATTATAAACAAAGGATACATGCACATTGAAGTTTAAAAGGGGATTCCAGGGGCTGGAGCGATAGCACAGCGGTTAGGGGTTTGCCCTGCACGCGGCTGACTTGGGTTCGATTCCCAGCATCCCATATGGTCTGCCGAGCACCGCCAGGAGTCAATTCCTGAGTAAAGAGCAAGAAGTAACTCCTGTGCATCGCCGGGTATGACCCAAAAAGCAAAAAAAGGGGGATTCCAGTGACCATAAATCTCTAGTTCTTCAAAGTTCTTCTGGGAATAGGTAGATAGCATGTTTAATATGTAGGAGGCTCTGTGTTCAATCCCTGGAACTGCCCCCGACCCTCCTCCCGCAAAACCCCTTCACACACACACACACACACACACACACACACACACACACACACAGAGCACCACTGAGTATAATCCTGAGGTCCCCCATCACCTCCAGGTCTGAGTTGTGTACCTAACTGGCCTGCACTGTGGGGTGCTCAATTTTCTTCAAGCATCTTAAAGATTTCCATTTAAGTAACTTTCATTTAAGTAAATTCGAGAAATAGAAAAGATATCAGGAAATAGAAAAATATTTCATGTAATGAAAGAATTAATTTGTCAAAACAGCTGTCCTGTTCAAAAAACCATTCAAATTCCACTGGAATTCTTCAAAGACTTAGAACAAATATTACTAAAATTTGTATGCAAATTTTATGAAAAGCAATCCCGAGGGAAAAAAAAGATGTTGGGAGGCATTAAATGGTTTGTGTTTAAACTATCCTTTAAAGCTACAACAATCAAAATAGTGTGGTATGGAATAAGAGCAGATTCACAGACCAATGGAATAAAATCAACAGTCCAAAAATAAAGCCTTGGTAATATGGACAGTTGATTTACAACAGCTGAGCAAGAAATATAAAGCGAAGAAAAACCTCTTTAATAAAAACCTCTTTAGCCAGTTGAAAAAACTGGCTAGTCACAAAATTAAAACCTTACCTCATACACAATAGTTAATTCAGAACAGATTAAATTTCGCTAAAATGTTCTTTAGATCCATAAAATAAACTGAGGAAAGCATAGGCAGAATTCTTTATGATAATGACTTCAGAGGTGTCTTCAGTGATTCAACCCATTGGTAATGACAGCAGGAGCAAAAATAGACAAATGAAACATCCTCAAGCTAAAAAGTTCTGTGCTGTGTGAGAAACTATGGTTAAAATAAGAGAAAAGGGGCTGTAGTGATAGTATAGGGGGCAGGATGCTTACCTTGCATATAGCCCATCTGGGTTCAATTCCTAGCATCCCAGATGGTCCACTAGACCCACCAGGTATGACTCTGAGCACTGCCAGATGTAAGTCCTGAGCACCGCCAGATGTGACCCCCAAAGAAACAAAATGTTTGCACACTATACATATGACAAAGGGTTATTACCTGAAATAATACAAAGCACTTCCCAAACTCAACAGCAAAACAAACAACCACATTTAAAAATGGGAAGAACTGAATAGACACTTTCCCAAAGAAGATATGTATACAGCCAATAGGCATATGAAAAAGTGTCCACTGACTATCAATAAAATGCAAATCAAAACAACAATGAGATATAACTTCACAGCAGTGAAAATAGCATATATCAAAAAGATCACAAACAACCGGTGCTGGTGGAGATGTGGCAAAAAAAGGAATCCTCATTCACTGGTGGTAGGACTAAACCGGTTCAGTCTCTATGGAAAACAGTCTGGAGACTTCTAAAAATAATTGAAAATATAACTACCATATGATGCAGTAACTCTAATTCTTGGTATCTATCCCAAGAACAGAAAAACACTTAACTTGAAAAAGATATAGGCACACTTATGTTCATTGTAGCACTATTTGCAATAGCCAAGATCTGGAAATAGCCCAACTTCCCAACAACAGATGAATGGATTAAAAATTTGGTACATATAGTATATATATCTCCCAGTATATATATATATACACATACATATATATACATTCATAAGAATACTATTCAACTATAAGAAAAGATGAAAAAAGATCTTGCCTTCTGCTACAGCATGGATAGAACTAGAGGTGTCATGCTAAGTAAAATTAGAGGAGAAAGACAAATACCAGATAATCTCACTCATATGTGGGATATAAAAAATAAAGCCACAGAAATGAAAAGAAACTCTTAAACTCTGATAACAAAACCGAGGTTCCCAAGGGCAGGGGTGAGGTCTGGGCAGATGAGAAGGGACCTAGGGACTGTGGGGACACTTTGGTGGTGGCTGTGGTATTATAACATATAAAACTCCAAATGCTTATGAGGTTATGGGTGTTTAAAATAGCTTTAAGGTATTTTTGGATCCCTGATGAGCGATAGCACAGTGGTAGGGTGTTTGCCTCGGGTTCGATTCCTCTGCCCCTCTCGGAGAGCCCGGCAAGCTATGGAGAGTATCTTGCCCGCACGGCAAAGCCTGGCAAGCTACCCGTGATGTATTCAATATGGCAAATACAGTAACAACAAGTCTTACAATGGAGACATTACTGGGCCCACTCAAGCAAATCGATGAACAATGGGAGGACAGTGCTACAGTGCTACAGATATTATCTTTTACTTTTATTTTTAAAATTAAAAAAATAATATTTTAGTTTATTTTTTCCATTTTTTAAAAATTGAGTAACTGTGAGATATACAGTTACAAAGTTATTCATAACTAGGTTTCAGTCATACCAGAATTATTCTTCTCCACAAAAATCTTTAGTAAAAGGTGAAAGATTTATGCTATTTGAAGAGAAACGAGAGTATTCCCCAATGTTTTTAAGTCCTACTTTCATGCTGCTCCTTGCTAGTTCCTGTGTTTGCCATACTTGGTCTCTAACTGGTTCTTCACATCCCTTGAAGTCTAGGCCTGTCTCCTTGTGTGTCCCTGGGGCCCCACGGTCTGCTTCTCAGGGTCTCTAGCCCAGCAGCTCTTTGGGCTCCTAGGATCTCCAGCCATGGGTGTGTGGGCAGGAACCTTTGCCTGCCCTCTGCCCAGGAGCTGGCGAGGGGTCAAAGAGGAAGTGACCTGATCCTTTTTCCCACTTGTATCTTACTATTTTCCACCCCAGCCATTTAGCTACCGATTTTGACTGGCTGCCTTTTCAGTGTTAAGGCTGAAAAGGACCAGTTAGATGAACTAGATTACCTGGCACCCTGCCCTTCCCCTGCCACAGTGAGAACCCACACCACCATTCTGCTTTTCACTTTCAGTAGTCTGTTTTATAGTCAACGTCTCCCTGTGAAACAGGTTCTCTGGGAGAGCTGTCCCAACTGTGTGCGAGTGTCAGTGTTCGGCCGGTTAGGTGCATTGAATGTACTTTTGGTAACGGTATGTTCAGTCTCACAATGAGACCAAGGAAGCTCTCCCTCTCTCTCCTCTCTCTCTCCTCCCTCTCTCTTCCTTTCCCTCTCCCCACTCTCCTCTCTGTTCCTGTGGCATGCACTGTGGGAAATGTTAGCAGAACCTTAGAGGAAATCAAGACACTGGTCAACTTTGACAACTCCCCGGGAGCTGGGAGGCCAGGTGGTGGCGCACTCGTGCGGGGCTTAGTCGAGGGGTGCGCACTGAGGAAGAGTGGCAGGGGCGAGCAGTCCTCATTGGGAGATTTGGAAACCGGGAGCTTCAGTCTCAGTAGAGGGCCTTGGATGACCACCAGGGTTGGCACACTTGCAGGCTGACAGGTAGAGCTGGGGCTTTGGAGCCATGGTCAGAGAGGGACTAGGGATGTTTGGAGAAAGGGACCTAACCCCGGGTGATGTGTTTGTGGGGCACACTGGGGATCTGGGATATGTCTTGGGAAAAACTATCCTCTTGTTCCTGTTACAGTGTTAGGAAGACTGTTTTGGCTCAGGATGAGTCTCTTCACTATAAAGGTAAAGGTAAAGGCCCTCCCGTTGATCGTCGATTTGCTCGAGCGGGCCCAGTAACGTCTCCATTGGAGACTTTGTTGTTACTGTGTCTGGCATATCGAATACTCTCGGTAGCTTGCCGGGCTCTCCGAGAGGGGCGGAGGAATCGAACTCGGGTCGGCCATGTTGGCCGCTTGTAAGGCAAACGCCCTACCCGCTGTGCTATCTTCACTATAACATGAAAAAACAGCCACACATAATAATGCAGTGCTATAGAACCTCAGAACCTGAGAATGGGCAAATATGGGGATTGTGCAGTGATTTTACAGATTAATTTATAGTTTCAATAGTTCAGAGATTGTATACTTACAGTTTATAACTACATGATCTGTTGTGTTAATAGACTAGGCACTGTGACTCGCACAATGAGATAATCTGAAAGAAGCTGCAAGACTCATCCTGTAGAAAAAGCAAACAAGCTGGAGCTTCCTGAAATGGAATAGATGAAGCCGCTCCAGTGAAGGGACTTTGAAGTCACTGCTCTGAGGCCAGGTTCCCAGAGCACACTCATGAGGGAAGAACAGGATCCCAGGGCTCTACTGGGAGCACGACAACTGGGAGCAACACTGGCCGTGAGCTAGTCTCAAGAGAAAGCAAAGGTCACTGCACTGCGTGGATGACGTTCAGCCGCAGTACCAGTGACGTTTCCACCTTCCCAGAAAACACAAAGTGCTCCCAGATGGTGAAATGCCAGGCTGAGAGTGACAAACAGCAGGAAGAGTTACCAAGCTGGATGCGTAGGCAGGCAGGCAGCAGATGAGTTTCAGCGTGGTAAGGAAGAACCAGGCAATAAATATAGTATCTAAAAAATGAAGTTAACGGTGGTTGTGAAGAAGGGCAGGCTCGGAGTTGGCGACTGTGGCTCAGAGACGAGTACTGAGCGACAGCCCAGGATGTCAAGAGGGGCCGGGGCGTGGAAAAACTCTTTTCCCATTCTCTCAAGTCCCTTCACTTCATTTTTTTTTTTTGGTTTTTGGGTCACACCCAGCGATGCTCAGGGGTTACTCGTGGCTCTGCACTCAGGAATCACTCCTGACAGTGCTGGGGGACCATATGGGATGTCAGGGATTGAACCTAGTTTGGCCGTGTGCAAGGCAAATGCCCTACCCACTGTACTATGGCTCTGGGCCCTGATCCTTCACTATTTTTTTTTTTTTTTGCTTTTTGGGTCACACCTGGTGATGTACAGGGGTTATTTCTGGCTCATGCACTCAGGAATGACTCCTGGCGGTGCTCGGGAGACCATATGGGATGCTGGGAATCAAACCCGGGTCGGCTGCATGCAAGGCAAGCACCCTACCCGCTGTGCTATCATTCCAGTCCCGATCCTTCACTTCTTAAGCCTCCCTCTAGTGAGAAATTGAGAGATAGTTTGTGAATCTGTAGAGCTGTCTTGATATGATCAAATTGGAAATGGTCTGCAGTACCCAGCGCACTCAGATCACTTCTGTAAACAGAGATGGAGGCGTGGAAGTCAGCTTTGAGTGGAGAATAGAAAAGTTGGGAGTTGGAGGTGATACCAAGAGAAAAACAACATGCTTGTCAGCACCATTGGCTACAGCGGGGAGTCCAGTCACCCTGCCCCCACCCTCCAGCCCCCAAGAGACACGGGAAAGGGCAGTTCAGGGTAGTTTGAGTTTCTGACACCTGATCACACTCAGCTGCAGGAGGAATCTGCAGGTGGGCCTCCTTGAGACGGAGCAGGTCTACCACGAGCTCGGAACTTGAGGTTTCCCAAGCAACTGACTGCCTGCCCACCTGTGACACGCCCAGGGAAGCTAACTGGGCCTGCCTTGTCCCTCATGCTCCAGGTGGCACTGCTGCGGGGTCCAGAAGTCTGTGGGGTCAGAGACACATGCCTGACCCTTTCCTGTTTTATGGTCTGGTCTCTGGGTGAGCAATGAGCAAAGGCTGCCGGTACTGGGAAGGTGTGTATGCAGGTCTCTACAGGACAATGGTCAAATACCTTCTAGAGAAGATATGGACTCTCCTTTTGTTCCCATGAGAGCAAAACCATAAAGATCTGTACCTGGTGCTTTGAAATGCAAAGCTAATGCAGCTACAGTTTCCAGTAAGACTGAGTTGTCCTCTCTCCAGGGGAGGAAGACTAGCAAATGTCTCCTTTCTTTTGTATAAAACCATGCTCTATAATCCCTCTGGAATATTGTGAGGAAGAAAACAAAAATAAAATAAAACATGGCACTGGAGTACAATGCAATGAAGCGAAATCATCAAGAGACGGGGGGACCTTTGAGTTAAGAACAAACTAAAACCTGGATTCCCCTCTCTCACGTCTACCCACAGAGAAATAATCAAAGCTCACAAGCCCATGAAGAATGTCTTGTGTTAGTCTAATCCCTTCCATACTCAAAGGAGACTGCAGTTTTGAGGCTCAGGAAAGGGATACTCAAGGATACTTTTTAAAAAAAAATTTTATTGTGATACTTTAAAAAAAAATTAATTTATTCTTTTTGCTTTCTGTCACACCTGGTGATGCACAGGGTTACTACTGGCTCTGCACTCAGGAGTTACTCCTGGCGGTGTTCGGGGGACCATATGGGATGCTGGGAATCGAACCCGGGTCAGCCGCATGCAAGACAAACACCCTACCCACTGTGCGATAGCTCCAGCCCCTCTTAGGGATACTTTTAACAGGCATCTCTGAAACTCAGATAACCTGGGAGAGTCAGGAAATGGGCTCTTCTGACAGTAGTTTAATCCAGAACATTCTTGAGGTCTCCCCCCTCTCCAAGAGCCATGTGCTCGAGGGACAAATCCTACTGTTAAGAAGACCTGAGATTCCCAAAACTCCACCGGTTGCAGTAAGAAAGAAGAGGCATTTGGTTACCCAGGGTGGGCCCCAGGACACCAGTAGAAAGAGTGCAAAATGACTCCAACCCGTTTCTTGTTTGTTCCAGAGACGGAGCTTTGCTGAGAGTGAGTACAAGGCTACCCAGGGGACAGCTGGTGTATGGGGATGTGGGGGAGAGAGGCCCCCTGCCCCACCCGGGGAGGGCCTGCCTTTGTTTGTGCCCTTTGAGCAGTTTTGATTTATTTCAGCATATTGTTTATGCATGCTTCGTGAAACAAGCTCCCTGATTACATTATTTCTTTCTCTCTCGCTAAACTGACCCTCACTAAAGGGACCAAAGTGATGTCAGAAGACTCCGGCAAGGCCCCATTCTGGACCCTGGGGACACCCAGCTCTTCTGCCAGCACAGCAGGGGGAGGGGGCACGACCAACCCCTTCACACGGAAGAGCTTCTCCCTAACCCAGTTCCCAGGTCTGACTCATGATCTAATAGGAGCTGAGGCGAGCTGGGGCCCGGAACATTTTGAAGCTGCAAATAGGGAGATGTGAAATATGGATTTCAAGCTCTTGTGCTGGCCTTGAGAGACTCCCCCAAGGTGTGTAGGAAGCCACGGCCATTAGCAAGACAGTTCCCGGCACTGTGTTGGGGAGCCTGAGATTCAGATCAGAGCTCATATTCTGTGGGGGGTCAGAAGAGCACAGGACTGGACATTAGAGGCAACAGTAAGGTGCTGGCAGAGGCGGGGAGACAGGGAGGAGGGTGCCAGGTACCTCTGCTCCCTTGGAGTCACTCAGATGGGGGATAATCAGGATGGGGCTAGACGGACACCTGGGAGGTGGATGGTGGGGGCGGGGGGAGGGGATGATGACTACAGTCCGTCGTCTGCCAGCCCCCCTTCCTCACTCCCAGGACCTGGGGGCGCCTGGGCAGAGGGTCACTGGGGCCTGCGCAGAGGCACCTCAAGCCCAGTGTGCCGTACCTTGTGGTCCCTGTTTTCCTCTCTAAATCTTTCTGGATAGGGATGTTGAAAGGCCCCATCTTCCCTTTAAAAAATGAGCCAAATTGATAAAGTCTGAGAAATCAACAGGCAAATGTCCATTTGGCTGATCAAGTGTCTGTCCTCACAGCCAGCTGGGAACCCTTTAGTCGAGCCACACACGTGCTCATAAGGGTTCTTCTCCCCTCCACAAGCCTCCTCTCTTCTCCCATCTTGGAAACATGATTTTTATAATGGAGATGCAGGCCTGGGGGCAGAGGTATGAGCGAGAAGAGGGAAGGACTGAATTGTCAGAGATAACAAAATGCAGAGAAGGGGATCACGTTAGCTCGCCTCTCTGGCTAGGCTGGTTGCCACTAAAATCTTACCTTTGGCTCACCGAGAAGGGAAAGCACCAAGTTTAGCTTCGTGCTTGGTGTCTGCACGGCCCTCGAAGACTCATTCTTCTAGTGGCTAGAAATGGGGTGCTGATTGGGTTTTGTGGGGGCTGCCGGGTAGGCATGATGAAATTTCCTACTTATATAGGACTTTAGAGTACAAGGGCTTACAGAGCAGGGACATACAGAATTGAGGACCATCAGAACAGGAAGCTTCTTACAGGGAAATTTTAAAAAACATTTATTTATTCTTTTTATATTATTATTATTATTATTAAATTTTATTGAGTCACTGTGAGATAGTTACAAGATTTCATGTTTGGGTTACAATCAAACAATGATCAAACACCCATCCCTCCACCAGTGCACATTCCCTACCACCAATATCCCCGGTATACCCCCCCTTTCCCAACCTCCCCCTGCCTCCATGGCAGACAATATTCCCCATAATATCTCTCTGCTTTTGGGCATTATGGTTTGCAATACAGACACTGAGAGGTCATCATGCTTGGCCCATTATCTACTTTCTGCACACATCTTCCATCCTGACCGATTCCTCCAGCCATCATTTTCTTAGTGATCCCCTCCTCTATTCCAGCTGCCTTCTCCCCTTTACTCATGAGGCAGGCTCCCAGCTATGGAGCAATCTACCTGTCCTGTCTTTCAGGGAAATTGATCCAGAGCCTCCTATGGGATAACTGCACTTTAAAAGCAGGCATCTGATCAGCTTCAAGATAAAGATAAAGGTTTTTCACTTTCAAAAGTCCCTGGGACACAGTCTCTATGATGTGTGTGTTTGATCTGTCTGTCTGTCTTACTGCTCTCTCCCCCTCCCGCCCTCCCTCCCACCCCCTGTTTCCAGTAAAGGCCACCTCATTATCTTATGTCTCAGAACCACCAACTTCCCGCCCTCCCACACACACCCCTCACATGGAGGAATCTTTTAACTTAGTTGCTGATCATGTCAGCAGTCATGTGAATTACTGAGCATAGGTCATGCACCTGAGCTTGTGTGCACTGTGCATTGGCTCATGCAAGTTGTTCTGAAAGGGAAACTGAGGCACACTGAATTCATGCCTCAGTTCTAGGAAGCAGTAAGGAGGAGGGCTGCAGTTGGGTCCAAGTTCTAACCAACTCTGGAAAAAGCCAGCTCTCTCTGCCTTTCCTCATTGACTCCAGGAAATGCTCTCTGGCTCCCTGAGGGATGTGACTTCTCACTCATTAGAGATATTAACTAGGTCTTCAGTTTAAGTTCCCAATCTCATCATTTTATAGTACAAAAAAAAAAAGAAAGAAAGCCAGTATCACTGGATGAGGGAATAACATTGTGCATCTGTCAAAACTGGACTATGAAAATAGCATTTCATTTTAATTTTTTTAATTAAATTTTTTTGTTTTTTATTTTGGTCACACCCAGTGATGCTCAGAGGTTACACCCTGGCTCTGCACTCAGGAATTATTCCTGGCAGTGCTAGGGGAGGGGGAACCATATGGGATGCCAGGAATCCAACACAGCTCAGCTGGGTACAGGGCAAGCACCCTACTGCTGTATTATTTCTCCAACCCAGCATTCCATTTTAAAAGAGAATCCCATCTATTTCAGCAGGGTGGTATCTGATTTTATTTCTTGCATTGATTTTACAGCCAGCTCTGAAAAGTGAATGAGTGATCAGTTTGACTTTCTGGAACTAACTGAAGTAGATACTTGTGAAGTCTTGGGGGTGGGGGTGGGGGTGCAGTGTGAATCACCTACAACTCAACAGGTTAATTTGAGTGATCTGAGGTGTTTTTGTCTCACTGCAGTACAAGAGCAGCCATCACTAAAAACAACATCAACTTTATACGCTTTGAAAAACAAGGCTTATCTACCCCCCACCACTGCATCTGACAATGACGACTGTCTGAATAGTAGAGCATGTTTAGGCCTAATAATAATAGAGTTTTCTGATGTAGTACTTGTTCTCCTAAGTGCTCTAAACACAGTAACTCATCACGTCCACGCTCCTGGAATGGGTTTAATCACCGTCATCATTATCAGCAGCAGCAGTATCTGACATCTCAGTAGCTAAGACAGACAGAGTAAGCAGCTTTGTCTGATACTGACTTCGAAGGTGAGGGGGCTGGATTCAGACCCAGACACGTGGCCCCAGAGGTCCAGGAGTTTTCACTGGACACACCAATCTGTCACTCTTGGACCTATGTCCGTTTACATGATTTTTGGATTTGGGGGTCCATTATAACAGATTGAGATTTTCTTGGCTCAGATGACTTAAAGCATCAGGTGCATTTAACATATACAGAAGACAAAATGGAAGACAGCGTAACAAACTCTCCTATGTGGTTACCACCCAGGTGGAACAGATCTTAATATTGAGCCCTTTGGCCAGTAGGGCACTTACTTTGCACTGTTCAGAACTCGGTTCTATCTCTGGCACCATCTATGGTCCCCTGAGCACCACCAGGGGTGATCCCTGAGTTCAGAGTCAGGAGTAAGTCCTGAGCACCATCAGTTGGGGCCTAAAGCACCGCCCTTCCCAGAATTGTACCCTTAGACATAAAGCAAAGTGTTTGCAACACTCTCAGTTCCTCTCCATCTCCGAAGACCTAATTGTACTTCAGAAACTAATGTCTTTATCTCCTCCATTCTCTGTACTTTGGCCTCCTGGGTATAAATCCATCACCACCATATATAAAATGTTTTAAAACTTAGATAATGAACAGCGTCACACTACCCAGACTCTTGGGCAACTCCTATCAACATCATACTTTGGAGATGTATCTTCTTTCATGATTCCCATGAATAGTAGATTCCTTAAAAGCTAGTCACTTAAAAGTTCATCATTTTGTGCAAGTCTGAAAGTCCTCAGACTGTCCCCTGTGTGTGTGCGCACACACACACACACACACACACACACACACACACCTCGGAGATTCTAAAACTCATCTGCCAGGTCCTGAATCGGAGATAAACAGCTCTCCAGCACAATGGCACCAATTTTCACTCCCAGCAGCAGAGCCGGAGTCCCCGTGGCTCTACTTCCTCATCAACACTTCAGCTAATCCACTGTGGTTGTGTCTGCTGGTCTCAGAGGAACAAAATGGCACATGGACTTCCCTTTTTCCCAGAGAGTTTCAGTACCGTTTTTTTTTTGGGGGGGGGGGGGGGAGGGAGGGCATGGGGCTAGTTCTCATCTGTGACTTGCAAGTAAAATTCATAAATGCTCATGGGATTTTTCTTGTGAATGTACAGGACTTAATATTAATGGATTCTGATTCCCTGTTGATCAAATGAGTTGCAGTTATGTCCTCTCTCTCTTTTTTAAGTAAAACATTTTATTTGGAGGGTTTTTGAAGGTGTGGAGGGGAAGAGAGAGAGAGAGAGAGAGAGAGAGAGAGAGAGAGAGACATGCTTAAGAGAGAACGCAGGCTTCTCTAAGGGTGGAGAGAGCCCCTACACACATCCCAGCATTAGATAGGAAAGTATGAAAGTACACATCTCCAGAGGGGAGATGTGGCGACACATGTGTGGGCACATGTGCTCGGGCACGTGGGCGTAAGCAGCGCATGGGCTCGGGCAGCCTATATGCTACGTCTCTCTTTTCTCAGTATCCTTTGTAAATGTGCATAGGTGGCCTGTGGGCCACTGCCAGTGATACTTGGTTAACCGGCCAGGGGGTTCGGTGTTTGATCAGGCAATGCGATGCTGCTCAGGACTGTACCTACTAGGGCTCAGGGGACCACTTGGTGCCAAGATCAACCTTGGGGACTTGTGCTCCAACCTGTTGAACTATCCTGGTTTAGTACATATTTTAACAGTATTTGCAGTGTATTTACTTATATGGAAGTTAAATTTTTGTTTGTGTTTTGAGTTACACCTGGCTTTTTGTTTGGAGCGATAACACAGCAGTAGGGCATTTGCCTTGCACGCAGCCAACATGGCCGACCCGAGTTCGATTCCTTCGCCCCTCTCAGAGAGCTCGGCAAGCTACCGAGAGTATCTCGCCTGCACAGCAGAGCCTGGCAAGCTACCCATGATGTATTCAATATGCCAAGCACAGTAACAACAAAGTCTCCAATGGAGACCGTTACTGGGCCCGCTCAAGCAAATCGATGAACAACAGGAGGACAGCACCAGCAACAGTTTTGAGTTACACTTGGCTTTTTGTTTGCTTGTTTTTGGGCCACACCTGCAATGCTCAGGATTTAATTCTGACTCTGTGCATAGGGATCAAGCCAGGAGAGGCTTAGGGAACCCTCTGGGTGGTGGGGATCAAGTCCAGGTCTGCTGCATGTAAGGCAAGTGCCCTGCCTACTATACTATCGCTCTGGTGGTACCTAGGGGACTCTGCAGCACCAGGAATGACATCTGGTCCTCCTGCTATAAAGCCCATTTAGTTGATGCTCTGGCCTGAAAAAATTACAATTTTAAATGTAGTCATAGTTATAGTAGTTTTCCTTAAGGTTAGTGGCTTTTGTAAGAAAAAAAACTAAATAATCCCCAAAACAAAATCCTTTTCTGCCATGAGGTGATTAGTGAATTTTGTTTATTTTTTAAGGGTTGGCTTCTACATTCAGAAAAATTTTAATCCCTCTGGGATTTATCTGTGCACTGTACCAAGTACCTTTTTGCTCCTTCACAATTTATTCCGTCTCTTTCTGCTCCTGATCTGCTCTTTCCCTGCTTTCCTTGCTCTCTCTCTCTTTTTACTGCGATGTGTTGTACAATACTGTTAGTTTTACAACGTCTGTACCCACCACCAGAGTATCAATGTCCCTCCAACAATGTCCATTCCCCATCCCCCCGCCTCCTCCCTCCCTGCCCCCGCCGGAAAACTCAGTTCTGGGAGGCCAACTCTCAAGTTCTGCTGCCTTTGGCCAGTTGTTATTGCTTTACTATGTTTCTTTATCTCACAGATGAGAGAATTCATTCTGTATTCATCCCTCTCTTGACTGACCCCACTTAGCATAGTACCTTTTGGTTTGATCCATGTAGCAGCAAATTGCATGATTTCATCTTTCTTTTCTATTTTAGTTTTGGGGCCACACATGGTGGTGTTCAGGGGCTATTCCTGGCTGTGTGCTTATGAGTGACCCATGGCAGTGATCAGAGGATCACAGGTGGGCCCAGTTTAATATATTTTTTTTTAATTATAGCTGAGAAGTATTCCATTACATGTGTACACACACACACACACTTTGGTTGTCTCCATATCCTATAGGCGCTTTTTTACCGACCAAGTTTCCATATTGCACTTTTTTACACTATGTTCTGTAATTCAGTTGTCTATTTCAGTACTAGTTCTACACTGCCTCAATTACTATAGCTCATAATAAGTCTTGGTAGAATATAGGGAAGCCACCCCCATCTTCTCTCAGGAATTGCGACTATTCTTACCTCTGCTCTTCCATTTGAATTACAGAATTAGTCTATATGAACTCCAGGGTCATGGCCAGATGCTGCCATGAATACCTGTATTTTGTGACACAAGCTAGTGTCTTGATAGTATTGGACTTCCTGTCCACTAACACCCCCTCTCCACTTCAATCCGATCTTCTGTGTCCTTTAGCACTATTTCATAATCGTCTCCATAAAGCTCTTCCCTATCTTTCATTAGATTCATTTCCAGTTTCCTTAGAGTCTTGGTTGTTAATAAGTGTGACTTTTTTCTATTATGGTTTCTATATGGTTATTAATGATCTACTGGACCCAACTGATTCCTATATATTCATATTTGTTTGAGACAGTCTGTGAATTATGTAGCATCTCCTGGGTTGTTTTATGTAGACAACGACATTTGCCTACAAAAATTGAGTGCTTTCTTCTGCCTAATTCTTATTTTTTTTATGATCAGAGAATCAATTTCTTTTTTTCTTTTTTATTTATTTATTTTTTTTATTAAAATTTTTTTTAATAGTGAGACATCATGAGGTACAGTTGCAGACTTACACATTTTTGTGCTTGGGTTTCAATTATACAATGATCAAACACCCATCCTTCCACCAGTGCCCATTTCCCACCACCATGGATCCCAGTATGAGAATCAATTTCTTTAATGCTTATTCAGGTATAATAGAGCACTAATCCCCTAAAATAATACATTTACAATATTTTAATTTAACGACTATATTTACTCCTCAGGTTTATTCTCCTTTCCTAGGATTTATTCTCCCTAGCCTTATTCCCCCTGTTTTCACTTACCATCCCTTTTCACCCCCAAAGTTTTTATATAATCCCAGGTAAATAGGTGTATAATATAGGTATACCAAGCAAACATTTGCTGATGATAAATAACAAAAAAAAAAGTTATCTTAGAACAAAATTAAAGAAACTATAGTGGGCTGGAGCGATAGGACAGTAGGAAGGGTGTTTTGCCTTGTACACAGCTGACCTGGCTTCACTCCCTGGCATCCTATATGGTCCTCCAAGCACTGCCAAAAGTAATTCCTTAGTGCAGTTACAGGAGTAACCCCTGAGCATTGCTGGGTGTGACCCCCAAAAGAAAAACAAACAAACAAACAAAACACTATTTTTTTTTTTAAACCTACAGTTTAAAATTTAAAAACAGTTTAGGGGCGGGAGTCATAGTACAACAGATAGGCATTTGCCTTGCACATGGCTGACCTAGGTTCAATTCCCAGCATCCCATATGGTCCTCCAAACACCACCAGAGTAATTTCTGAGTTCAGAGCCAGCAGTAACCGCTGAGCATCGCTGGGTATGACCCCCTCACCCCCCCAAAAAAATAGTAAAAACACAGTTTATGAAGCTCAACTGACTGAATACATAAAAGTAGGCTGCAATAAGAATATTAACTCATTGTCAGCAATTCAATGATACACCCTATCTACTAGCACAATTTTTAGTGCCATTCTTCCCAGTCTTATTTTAAGAGGGAAAACAGAGGAGCTATTTCTCAAAGTATTTCCTTGGATACTTTTATTATTGAGAACAATATGCATGAGCACTGAGAAGTCAGAAAAGGCATGAAAGCTAAAGGAGGAAAAGTAGGCTCTTGTGATCACCAGCATCTCAGCAGCATGTGCGTGCATGCACACGGACGCGCACGTGCACACACACACGCACACACACATGCACACACGTGTATTCTTCCCAGCATTCCACCTGGCCCCTGCCCTCCTGTATTCACAAACCCAGGATCAACACACACTCTTTCCTGACCTGCATTTACACTCAGCACTGAAGCTACCTCTTGTCCATACTGCACTGCATCTTTGTTTTCTGGTGACAGAAATTACACTCTTTCTTCTACCAGTCCTCCCCTGCTAGACTGCAAACGGACGGGCCAGGAGATAGTCCAGCAGGGAGGGCACATGCCTAGCCTGGGTTTGATCCAGTGCACCACATCATCCCCCAGGCATTGCTGGGTGCAGCCCTGAGATCTCTGAGTCCTGCCGGGTCACAGCCGCCACCCCCCCTTGGAAGGCCCTTCCCCTCACCCCCAATAAACAACAAACAGTTTTCACTCTGTTGGGGTCTGTAGAAAGTAACCTGGCAGAGGCCCGAGTGACAGTACAGGAAGTAGGGAAACCTTCTTGCACACGACAGTATAGCAGGTAAGGATGCCTGCCTTGCACGTGGTTGACCCAGGTTCCGCCCCCAGCATCCCATATGGTACCTCATGCATCTCTAGGAGTAATCCCTGAGTGCATAGCTTGGAGTAAGCCCCGAGTATCACCATTATGACCCCCAAACAAAACAAAAGAAAGAAACCCAGCAATTGCCTGCAGGTGTGGGTAGGGTGTGCTGAGGGTCTGGGAACACAGAAGGACGCCCCTCAACCAGGAGGTTCTGGGCCACACAGAGAGGAGCCACACTCACAGACCTCCCCCCACCCCGTCCCCGGCTCTGCCACACACCCATGGTCCAGCATTGTCACAGGGTATGTGGACACCTGAAGTGGCTGGGAGTTAGTTTCCCCAGTCCACCTAGAGGGGCACTTCACCTTGGCCAGGCTCAAGGCTGACTGGTGAGGGGCTGGAGCGATAGTACAGTCGGAGGGTGTTTGTCTGGCACGTGGCTAACCCGATTCGATTTCCAGCATCCCATATGGTCCCCCGAGCACCTCCAGGAGTAATTCCTGAGTGCAAATCCAGGAGTAAGCCTGGAGCATTGCTGCTGGGTGTGACCCGAAAAGCAAAAAAAAAAAAAAAAGACTGGTGAGAGGCCAGGGGATCAGCCTGCTCTCGCCAGGGCACTGCCCTGATACAAGGTTCCTCCAGGTGAACCCAGTAATGACCGCACTGTGGTCCCTGTGGATGATGCCCTGAAGCAGGGTGGCTCTTCTGTCTGTGGGCCTCCCCCACGCCAAGTCCTGAGCCCCCTTCCCTTGGCAGGAGGCCTCGCCCGCAGCCCCGGCACCAGACACCCTCAGAGCCTAGGCAAGAACTGCCACGACCAAGTCACTCCCAAACATGTGCTCAGTGAGTGAAGGACAGATTGGGGCCTGCTCCATTTTGTTCTGTTCAGAATGCACCCTGAGTGCAGTGGAGCAGGGTGCTTTCTGCAGCCCGTATCTCTCCAGGGAGTGCCTGCTTCCTGTCTGCATGGCCATACCCCACCCCTCAAGCATCGTAGGCAGTGACGGGGCAGTGGGGGTGCAGAAGGGAGCCTACCACTGCCGGGAGTGCCTCGCAGTAGGGGACCCCTCTCCAAGGCAGCCTCCTGCCACCCCCCGGCCCTCCACGCTCATGAGCTATTTTAACACGCGGGCTGTTGGGGATGAGAATAGCACAGGCCCCTGCATCTGTCTCTCTGGGCACTCCTCTCCCTGGTTGGCACCTCCCAAACTCTGGATGTGCAGGAAGTCAGACGAGCTCAAAAATCAGGCTGAGGGATGTCAGACTGCTAAGGGAGACCCTGGAGGGGGCTGCCTTCAGGGTTGCGGTTGGTGGGGGGGGACCCCAGTCGGGAAACAGGCTGATGTGATTAAAAAAAAAAAGGCAGTCTTTGGAATCTCTTCCACTTTTGGAGCTGAAATGCAAAACCTAAAATGTTTAGAAGGAAAAATAAGAGCAGGCAATAAAATAGAACAAACTTTAGTCTGTGCTGGAAAAAAAAAAGCAAACAAAATACGGCCCTAGATCTTGTTTAAATGGAAAGATTGGAGGCCACCGGAAGGGGCTGCATTAGATTAATGTGCGAATCCTCCGTGATGTAAAGAGAGAGAGGAAGGGGTCGGAACACGAGAGAGGCAGAAGCCAGAAGGTGGTTCTGGATGGGAGACGGTTTGGCAGCTAACAATATGCTTTGCTCAATGTTCTACTTTGCTCTCTCCCCCCCTCCCCACCCCCCAACGAAGTAAGAATTTTGTACGTCACTGTACAAAGATGACACTTTTGGCTCACAGTCGATGTGAAAGGGGGACAGCAAGAAGGGGCACATGCCGGCTGTCACTCACCCCATCTCTCAGGGTCCTGCAGTCGCCAGACTTGTTCACGGCTTTGAGAGCTGGTGACAGCCGGGAGCTCGATCACTCACTCACAGATGGCCGGCGAAGTGGCCCCTCTCGCTTTTCCGCAAGAACCCCCAAGGTGGGACACTTATGCATTGCTCAGAGCACTTAAGAGCCAGGGGGTGCTTCCCCCTCACACCCCCTAACATTCTGGAAGAGAAAGGGCTGCATTAACTCGTCTGCCTTCCTGCAAGTCACGATTCTCTGCTCCTTGATGCCTTAGCTCCAGGGTGCTGCCAGGGACCGTTCCCTGATCTGAGGGAAACCCCAGAAGGCCATGCCTGTCTCTGTCTGTGGGGTTGAGAGCTGTGGGCCCCCAGGAAACCCCCCACGTGCCCTCACTGCCCTAGACCCAAGCTTTCCTCTGCTCTCTCCTTCCAGTAAGTGGGGGAGCCAGAGGAGATGATTCTACCCATTTGTTTCTTGGTCTTAGTTTCACAGTGACCAGAAACTGAGTTTGTTTAATATCTTCAGAACCAGGGTGGAAGCTGAATATTTTTGGTACTTTTTTTTTGTTTTTTGTTTTTTTTTTCACCTTTAGCATCATAAAAGACCAGCATGGGATGGGGGTGGGGGTGCTGGAGCTATCACACAGTGGGTAGGGCGTTTGCCTTGCAGGTGGCCAACCCGGATTCAATTCTCAGCATCCTATATGGTCCCCTGAGCACCGCCAGGAGTAATTCCTGAGTGCAGAGCCAGGAGTAACCCTGTGCATCACCAGGTGTGACCCCCCCCCCAAAAAAAAAACCCCCCAAAACCGAGCACGAACACCTACGAGTTGCGAGCTGTTGCTGTGAGTGGATTATTCCAGCTTTCCTGGGTAATCCCTGGGAGTGGAATTCTGACACTCCAGCTTTCTCCCGGTCTGGCAGGGCCAAGGTACTGCCCTGGGACCCTCCACATCCCCTGTTGGGGCTCTTCTCCCAATGCACAGTGGGGGTCAGCAGGCTCTCCTGTCTGGTCTCGGTGCCCCCAGACCAGGCTGACATGGCCCCCCGCAGGCCTGGCCTCCCATCTCCCACCTCTTTCCCGGGAGACAGAGCCTCCCCATCTCACCCTCCCCCGAGGACCTGCCTCCTGGTTTCGAGGCTGTCTCACTGTGAGTAGGAGACACCAGGCCTCCACGTCCACTGCAGAATCTCTGACACGCAAGAGCTCAGTCCTCCAAGAGTTGAGGAAAAGGTGCCATGGTGGAGAGGCGGGTGGCATGGTCGCCACAGGACGGGGATGTCATTAGTCCCTTTCGGGCTGCACCCCAAATCAAAGGCTGCTGCTCTCACAGGACCTTACAAATGCAAGTCCCCAAGGTGTGCTGGGAAGCTGGGGACACCTCTGCTGTCAGAGCACTGTGGGAGAGGTGCCTGAAGGTGTTCCTGCGTGGGCCTGGTTTGCTCATGTCCACACACTCCTCCATCTCTGGCCCACTTGACCACTAGGCCCACAGGCCCACCTCGTCTCTGCTGTTCTGACCAGCCCCTTCCCGCCAGCCTCCTCGAGGTCTCCTTTCCCGTGACCTGGCCTCAGCTCAGGGCTGTTCTGAGTTTCTCCCAGATCCTTCTGCCATACTCCCTGGGCCGGTGACATCACCTCTCCCCCTGGCAGGTCCCTCTCTCCCGAGGTTCGCCCCAGAGAGAATTACTGAACCAGACCCCAAACGTTTGCACCGTCAACACTCCACCCAGCCCTCGTCCACGGCCCTGTGGCACTCCTCATCTGCCTGCAGGGTGGGGCTGTAGCACCTTTGGCCTCTCCCTCGCCACCCTGTGCCCAAGAAGGGCCTTGGGCTGCCTCAGTGCATTCACAGATGCCACATCACCTCCGAGCCTGCACTCTCACCCCAAGAGAACTTGACCCCCAAACCCCCATGTCTCTGCCCCCACCACCACTCTACCATCCCTGGCTCTGGGGATGCTGCTCCTCCGGTTAGGACCCCGCCCCATGAAGTCTAGACCCCTGCTCACACTGGACACTGGACCACATGTGTTGGGGAACAGTTTTCCCCCCAACGGTGCCCAGACAGGTTGCGCACCAGGTCCGGGCAGATGTGGGGCAAAGGATAATGGGTGTGTGGAGAAACACCCTCCAGGAGCAGCTGATGGCTGTTCACTTCATTGCCAAATACACACATATTTTATAGGGGGTCTTGGCTTAAGAGGATGGTCCAATCACAGAAAGTTTAGTGTTATTGGCTTATCACCTCTCCAACTCTGCTTTGCCCTGGTCCAGTCCCAATCAAGGCTAGATGCTGCAATTAGGATGACTTGCTAAGCATACGTGACAGTTTCTGTGTCTAGGGCTTATGTGACTAGTAGGTCAAATGAGGCTCGGGGCCGGACACCTGGTACTGACTGACACCCTGTTGTTGCCTCTCCCCTCGCCACCCTGCCCCAATACTCCCTCTTGCAATGTTTTGCTTCTGGGCTGCTTTGCAAGCCAGGTCTTATCTGCACTAGTATTTGTCACCGTGCTCCACACACAGGACTGGTGACCACCCCCCTCCCCCCCTCCCCCACCACACACACACACACACACACACACACACACACACACACTGGGCTCCTACTCGCCTCTCCAGCTTCACCCACTCCCAACTCCGGGCACCCTGATGGTCTCTTTAGGCCCATGCTTTCATGCCTGGCTGACACCCTTGTGAGCCTTGGCATGCTCTGTCCCCCACGCCTGTTCTCTGCTCCTCTGTACCCCCCTCCTTCCAATGCCTGCCTGAATCTTCTCCTCCCACCTCACAAGAGCTTCTGAGCTCTGGGAGTCCTTTCTCTGTCAGGGCACTCCCGCTAGTGTCTTCTCCCCGGGTGGGGTACCCAGGTTCGCCCAAGCAGTGCTCAGCAGGGTCAGTGACCCCCTTCTGGTGATCCTCAATCAACTAGACTGTAGGATTCAGTGCTTGGGTTTAAGGATGCAGTGCTGGGGACCACCAGGACATATCTGGTGATACTTGGGGGGGCCCTAAAGGCCAGGTATATGCTCGGCAGATGCCCTAACCCCAGTACCAGCTCCCAGGCCTCTGCTGTATTCTGGCCCTGGGGAGAACAGTCGCCCATTCACTGCATTAGCAACTGTGCTTCAGGGGTCTGCATCCTTGAAAGGCAGGCGTGTGGCTTATTCTCTTCTGGCTACATCAGCTGAGGAGTGAGCTGAGCTGATTCCAGGGGGGTGAGAACGTTCCTGTGTGCATGAGCAACTGTCTGCGTTGATATCTGCAGTGTGCACTCAGATGTGCATTGAGAACCACGATACACACTGGAGCTGCCTGGACCCAAGATGCTGAATGAGTCTGTTTCTTGGGCGGGGCCCGATGTGGCCCCCACGGTGCCCGCTCCTGTGCCACCAGGGCATGGCCACCACTGACCATTCACTTTTCTGTTTTATGTGTTTGGTTTTTGGGCCACACCTGGCTGTGCTTACTCAGGGCTTCCTCCTGGCTCTGTCCTCAGGAATCACTCCTGGTGGTGCTCAGGCAGTGGCTGGGGATCAAACTGGGTCAGCTGCATGCAATATAAGCGCCTTGGATCTGTACTATCTCTCTGGTCCTTTTCTGTTTTATGGGGTAAAAAAATATATTTTCAATCTCCCGCTACCCTACTAGAAAAAAATATTAGTTGACTTTCAAAAAGTCCCAGTGGCAGGAGGCATGCTGTTTTACAAGTCAAATCATTCAGGAGGGCTGATCACAAAGTGCTCAGTGATCCCACACCCTCTGGCCCATTTCTGATGCTGTTCTTCAGGGGCCAAGCTGGAAACTCGCTATTTCCAGTCACTATTACTCTCTGTATTTAAGGGACACGCTCGTACTGTTAGTTCTTAGTTTTTCATCTTCCTGTTACGGGAGGTGAGGAGTCAGCTCCCTCTGCACTCACGGCTCCTTCCGATTTGGTTCTATTTTTATTACACTGGTAAGCAGGGCTTGAGCGGGGCTGTGACGAGGCTCCGGATGCTGTTCATACTGAGTCACGTATCTCCCTCCTTACTCACCTTGTTTTTCCAGGAGCTGAGGACTGCCTGGCCGTGTTTCCTGGTTGGATTTTGGATCTATCCAGAACCAATCCAGGGGGCTGGAGAGAGAGTACAGGGGTGAAGGCACATGCCTGGCATACAGGTGACCCTCATTCGATCCCTGGCACCACATGGTCACTGAGTACCACCAGCTGCTGCCCCCAGAGGCCTCGACATACCCCCAGCGTGACCCTCGGACCCTCACATGGAACTGCTGGCTCAGTTGGCCAAGAATTGCAATTCTGATCCCCAGGACTCTTGAGTACCCATTGGAGCCCGCCCTTTCCCCCATAATGGAACCATTACACTCCTGATACTCCTAACAGAATCTAAAGCTATTTTCAATGGGGTCAAGTATATCAACTAACCTGCAACGTGTGTTTTCTTTCCTGAGAAGCCTCTGGAATGCACTTTTCCCTGCAAGCCGGCTCTAGGCTTTGCTTGGGTCTATCCTTCACCCCCTGTTCCCTGTGCACACCTCCTGCTCCTCGGACCCCATGGCCTCCTCTTTCCTCAGTTTCTTCCTGTTTCCAGGGAAAGATCTGGCACAGGCGCCAGCAATGTGCTTTCAAGAGCCAAAGACTATTGGTTCAAAAGACAAAGAGAAGCTTTGAGATCAGTGCTCACAGAACCATTAAAAATGTAACTGAGGAAACAGGTGTGCAAACCACACAAAGCAGGAGGCATGTTGGACCTGGTCGAGGGGTCCCTCCATGATTGAATCCTGCACTATCAACTCCCTAAGTGTGGCCATACTTTGGAGATCCAACATGCCTAATTTGGGGTAGAGGGAGAGCATCTAGTGGTACTTGGGGTCCATGTGTCCATGCAGTGCTGGCAATTGGACCTGAGGCTCCCCCATGCAAGACCTGGGCTGCAGCCCTCTGAGTCCTCCGCGGCCTCTCACACTCATGGGTCTTAGAATGACTTTGTTACACTCACACTTAAGGAGGACTGGATTGGACTTGGAACTCCTTGGTGGGAAATGTTGGGCTTGAGGAGCCATGGACACTGGGCTTGAGTTGTTGAGCTCTCTGTGTCTCTAATTAGAAAACTGGTCATTGGCAAGGGCTGGCTTTTTTCTCTCTGCAACTTTCAAAGCTTTGCTTCATGGCCTATTTCTAGGAACGGCCATGGGTCTTAGTAGTTTCCCCTGCTTTAATCCGGCTGTGTAGCAGGGAGTCTGGGGGGTAGGGGTAGGTGAGGGCCTAAGGTGGAAGAAAGGGAAAGAAGCTGGGAAAGATGGGCCATAGGGAATGGGGACATCAGGGTACAGCAGGGATATGGGACCAGGGAATAAGCTGCAGTGGTGCTCAGAGGCTACTCCTGACTCTGTGTTCAGGAGTGACCCCTACTGGTACCCAAGAGACCCTGTGGTGTCAGGGATCAAACCAGGGATGGCTACATTCAAGGTAAATGACTTCACCCCTGTATAGTATCTCCAGCCCCTGTGTTGAGCTCTTTAAAGCCAGGGACCCACTTCCAATAGGGCTGGAGTAGGCACCGCAGCTCCAAACCAGGCAGCCCTCAGAGGAAGGGATGGCTCTGGGGCACTCCTGGCCTCGCTCACTTCCTGACAACCCAACTGGCTGCCCCAAGCCTCTGCTCGGCCCCCTATCTACCTATCGCTGGCCTGTGCCCCTCTTCAGAATCTGCTTAAACTGCATCCATTCTCCTGGGTCATGTCAGTGTGTGTGTGTGTGTGTGTGTGTGTGTGTGTGTGTGTGTGTGTGTGTATCTGTGATCAAGGATGTTTTCCTCCCACCCAAAGCCGAAGTCTATCACTGGCCTCCCTTCTGTGGTGGAGAGAGTCTCTTTGCATGTGTGGGTACGGCTCTAGGGAGGGAGGGTGGATTATTCTGTTTTCAGCTGGAGAATGGCCCCCAAGAACACACTGTCTCCTACTTTTCCTGTGACCTCTGCTCTCCTCTCACAGCGGAGAACAGAGAGATGAACAGAGAGATGTAGTGAGCAGAGAGATGTGGCTGCAGGACTGGGAAATGATATCTTCCCGCTAAAATTCAGATCATCTTTAAAAGGAGAATCCCTACCCATTTTTTACCCTTCCAGAAAATTTCTCCTCCTCACTCTTATTTTTAATTTTTTGGAGGGGTTCTTTGGGTCACTCCTGGCAGTGCTTAGCAGGGGACTATCTGCTATGCCTGAAATCCCACCAGGGGTGACTTTATGGAAGGCAAGCACCTTAATCCCTGTTCTCTCTCTCCAGCCTTCTCCCTGCCACACTCACAGCTGAATAGTATTCCTCTTTGTGAGAAATGTCATCTGGCTAGTCACTATTTGAACATTTGATTTGTTTAGATTATTTGAGTTTCTGTCTTTTTTTTTTTTTTTTTGGCGAGGAGCAGGGAGAAGTTTCAGTGAAAGCCTGCCACTTACTCTGAGACTGGAGGACCCTTTGCAATTGCTCAATCTGTTTTTTCAATTTGTAAACTGAAAATAATTCCTGCTTTGCCCATGTCTAGCTTTGCTATGAGATCTTGTATCATGTTTGTTCCTATGGGTTCGCGGGTGTTTAAACTTTGAATAACTTGATAGCTGTTGGGACCACCAGCAGAGTTAAAGAGGGGGCGATGGGGTGTATGGGGGCGGGTCAGAAAATCCAAACAGAGATAACTCAAAATGAGAGGCATGTAAGTCAGCAAGTCTCTTCCTCCTGAGACTGGTTGCCAGTCAACTCAAAGTCAGTTAAACCCACTCAACACCTCTGTGGGTTCCCGGAGGTGGAGATGGCACAGGGACAAGGAGTATACTGACCGAGCCCGGTTCAATCCCCACCACTGCTAGGAGGCCCTGTGTCCCCAAGCCCTTGGGGTGGTGGGAAAGTGGGAGGGCAACAGCAGCTTATTCTTGGGCTCTTGCTTTGAACCAACAGCTCGTTGGCTAAGTGTCACAGGGAGTGGCCCTGCACGCCCCCACCCCCACCGGGCACCATTTGGGAGTCCCTACAAATGGTAATACAAATAACCTATTGTTTCTGGTGGGCCTCTCCTTCCTGACAAAGAGGGGTGGGCTACAGGCTGCCTCGTGCCCCTGGGCCAATACAGGCAATGCCTGCAGCCCAGACAGGGCCATTGGAAGTAGACCAGCTTCAAGCCCAGGTTTGGGGACAGCCCCAGCACAAGCGGAGTGTCAAGTCGCCTACAGCACCACTGACTTGCAACACTCGTTTCCTGCTGGAAGAGCAGAACCTTTAGTCCCACAGGAAAACTGCCAGCCTCTGAGCAGTTCACCTCACCTCCCTGGGCCTCCATTTCTGGGTCTATTAAATTGTCAGCACCTGGCCAAGAGGTGGCAAACACCTGGGAACAACATCTGGTAGGAATGAGCCTGGCCTGAGCCCACAATGAACACTTTATGTGAAAGAAGTGAGGCAACAGTACAGCAGATGGGGTGCTTGCCTCGAATGCGACCAACTCGGGTTTGATCCTCCTGCACCACATGTTTCCCTGAGCACTGCTAGGGATGGTCCCTGAATTCAGAGCCGGGAGTAAGTCCTGACCACCACTGAGCACTGTGGCCCACAAACAAAGAAGCAAGTGGGAATTCTGCCTCAGAAAATCAAGTAATGCATAACTTAAGAGGTAAAGGACATGTATAAAGAAAACCACAAAACACTACTTCAATAAATAAAAGAGGACATGAGGGAACGCAAACACACTGCCTGCTCATGGATTGGGAGGATTAACATTGTCAAAAAGGCAATACTCCCCAGTGCATTATACACATTCAATGTGGTCCCTATGGATACCCATGGCATTTTGCAAAGAAATAGATCAAATGCTCTTGAAATTCATATAAAACAATAAGCCCCAATAAATAGTTAAGGCAATTCTTGGGGAAAAGAAAATGGAAGGCACCACCATCCTCAACTTCAAACTACACTACATGGTGGTAGTAATTAAAACAGCATGGTATTGGAATAAAGACAGATCAGCAGACCAATGGAATAGAGTTGAATATCTTGACACAGACCCTCAAATATATTTGATAAAGGAGCAAGAAAGGCGAAGTGAGCAAGAAAAGCCTCTTCAACAAGTCCTGGGAATACTGAACAGCTATATGCAAAAACAAAACAAAGCAAAAACCTCAGATCTCTAATGGTAGGCACAAAAGTCAGATCAAAATGGATTAATGACCTCGATGTGAGACCTGAATCCATAAGGTATATGGAGGAAGACATAGGCACAATCCTCCATGACACTGAAGCTAAAGAGATCTTTAAAGATAAAATATCACTAACCAAACAAATGGAAGCAAAGATTAATAAATGGGAATACATTAAACTAAGAAGCTTCTGCACCTCAAAACAGTGACCAAAACATAGAGGCAGCCCATGGAATGCAAAAAATTATTTACACAGCACCCACTGGATAGATAAGGAATTAATATCTAAAATTTATAGGCATTTATAATTTATAAAGTTCTTGTAGAACTTTATGAGAAAAAAATCCAACTCCATCAAAAAATGGGGAGAAGAAATAAATAGAAACTTCCTCAAAGAAGAAATACAAATGGCCAAAAGGCACATGAAAAAATGCTCTGTATTGCTAGACATAAATCAAAACAACAGTGAGATATCACCTCACACCACAGAGACTGGCACACATCAAAAAGAACAAGAACAATCAGTGTTGGTGTGGATGTGAGAAACAACCCAAGTGCCCCAGAACAGATGACTGGTTAAAGAAACTCCGGTACATCTATAAAGTGGAGTACTATGCAACTGTTAGGAAAAATGAAGCCATGAAATTTTCTTAAAAATGGATGGACATGAAGAGTATCATGCTGAGTGAAATGGGTCAGAAGGAGAGGGACAGACATAGAATGACTGCACTCATTTGTGGGAGATTAAAAAACACAGTATGAGACTAACACCCAAGGACAGTAGAAACACGGGCCAGGAGGATTGGTCCACAGTTGGAACCCTGCCTCAGGTGCTATGGGAGATGGCAGTTGGGATAGAGAAAGAACCACTATGACAAAGATAGTTGGAAATGATCACTCTGGATAAGAACTGCATGCTGAGAGAGGTAAATGAACAAATATGATAACCTCTCAGTTCTGCATTGCAAATCATAATGACCAAAAAAGACACACACACACACACACACACACACACACACACACACACACAAAGAGGAAGAGGGACATAGAGGGAGGGGAGAGAAAGAGAGAGAGAGAGAGAGAGAGAGAGAGAGAGAGAGAGAGAGAGAGAGAGAGAGAAAGTGCCTCCTGCCCTCATAGAGGCAGAGGCAGACTGGGGCTGGGGATGATGAGAGGAAACTGAGGTCATCGGTGGTGGGAAACGTACCCTTGGTAGAAGGATGGATGTTGGAACGTTATATGACTGAAACTTAATCAGAACAGCTTTGGAACCATGTATCTCACAGTGATTTAATTTAAAAAAAATTATTTTGAAAGAAGAAGAGTGTAGAAATGTGAAGGATCGCTGCATGGGTCTCCATGGCTGTGGCTATCCTCACCGCTTCTCACCTGGTGTGACAATGGACACAACTTCTTCCCCTCTGAAGTTCCTCTCACCCTGTAAGCCCACCCTTCCTTCTCAGCCAGGGAAGGCAAAAAGCAGAGGTTTGGCTAATCAGTGGCTGAATAAACAGCAGTACTCCTACATTAAAAAAAAAAAAAAAGAGCAGAGGTCTGCCCTGCGGTCACCTCCCTCCCCTGCCCCGAGCTGGAGTCTCCAAGTGGCTGCCCAGGAGAAACTCGAGCCCCCAAACCAGGCAACTGGGAGGGGGGTGGTGGGCAACGTATGCCCTTTTCAGAGTTTCCTTCTGTATGAAATCAGAAGCCCTGGCGAGAGAAAGAGAAACAGAGAATCTCCATAAACCCATGAACAAGCTCCTCGTCGTGGGGCCAGGGAGTTTTGCAGGAAACAGACATCGCCTCTGAAAGGGGACCAGAAGCTCAAGGCTGCTCTTTTGGGTTTTCGACAGTTTAGAGCAATACTTGGACACCACTATCGTGTCTGCTTTTTTTTCCTGGAGAACTGAGTTACAAAATACTGGTTTCATATTAGGGTGTGTCCAACACTCTGCGTACCGCCCAAGCTTCCATTTTTATGGTCTGTACAACTGCATTTTCCATGAACAGGCCCAAATTTATTCCCAGGCGATGAAGTTTAAGAAAACCAATCCGAAGATTGTTGAAGATTGTTCTAAAGCAAGTCTCCGAGCATGTGCCAAGCTGTTTGCCTAAAGAGAATTATTTTTGATTTGTAAAACAACAGCAAAATCCATAAAAAAAAAACACAAAGGAACTGCATCTCCCCAGCATGCCTTAACATAATGAGGGGGAAAGGTGTTCACTGTTCTTATATGTTCCTTATATCAGGTAGTTACAGGGAACTCATTTTCAAAAAATTCTTCTTTCCTTATCTTTTTATTTCTAGACTTGCGCAGAATACAGCCCAAACACCCACCTACACAAGCATTTTACATAGCGTTGGAAGCCAAGCGACTGACAAAGCAAACAAAATTATGTATATCGTCTCCCTGTGAAGATTTGCATGGGAATCCAAACAGGAGCCAATGGCAGCTCTGGAGGAAGATGAACCAGTTAGGGGAAAGTGCTAACGGAAAGTGTGACTCTAATTTGGCTTTGCTGACAAATAAAAAAGCAGGTGCCATATATTTAAAAAAAAAAAAGAAAAGAAAACACTGTAGGAAATGGGACTTTATGCTTACACACCCATATATTTGCTCTCTCCCCCTGCAATTGGCTCTTACCCACCCCGCACACCACTCATGCCTTCCTGCGGGGACTCCTGGCCAGGCGCCCGTGCTCCAGCCTGCACGGGCGTTCTTCTACCTCTCTTCCCCTGTCCCGTGCCCCTGTCCCGGGACCCAAGCTGTAATCTCCACTGGTGCTCTTCAACCTTCCTCTCTCCCTGTAGGCTGCGTTAGTGATGGAAGTCCCGGCCCTATACTGTTGATTGCTGGTGCTGCCCGTGTGGGGTGGGGGGTGGGGTCTTCTGTCCCCCCTGTGACCACTGTGCTCATTCCACTGCCACTGGACACGACACCACAGCCCAGGTGTGAGCGGTTGTGAGCACTGAGTAGCTGGGTGCAGGGCCCTGTATCTGAAATGGCTCATGCACCGGCCTCAGTCGCCGTGGTGAGACGGAGATCAGGGTCACAGGCCAACGGCTCAGCTGCCCTTCCACTCCCGACCAGGCTGGCTTCTGAGGAAACCTTCCTGAAGAAGCTCTGCAGGCTGGTACGGGATGCGGCGTGGTCTGCCAGGGGCCTATGCAGGAAGGAAGGCTTTGTTCCTTGCCCTGAGATGACAGCCATCCCTTGGGGGTTGCCTGCATGTGACTGTGATGGGGTGGGGGGAGGGGCAGGAGGAGGCCAGCCCTTCAGTCCCACTCAGAGCTGAGCCATCTTCCCAGCCACAGCGTCCTGGGCTCCTGGTGGGCCCCACGTGCTTCTGGGCCCTGTTTAGTGTCTCCCCGGGCCTCCGAGGTGCTGAGCCAAGAGCAGTTCCAATCAGCCTCCTGGCTTTTGGGGACCACTCAGACCTTCAGCCAGCCAGAACCTACGCACGCTTAGGACACCTGGTGGCAGTGAGCAGAGGGCCTTTGGCCCGTGCCCTTGGAGAGAGAGCTTTGAGATCTCCAAGGAGGGCCCCAACAGTGAGACAGTGAGAAATGGTGTCAGGCAAGCACGTGGGCAGAGGCACTGCCGGCTGCAGGGCCCAGGCTGGCGTGCAGGGCTCGGGTGTCTGCACATGGGCTCAGGCTGTGTTCTAACTCCCTAACCTGGACTGTCCAGTCTCTCCTCATGTCATCCCCTTTCTTGCCCCCGCCGTGCCTCAGAACATCCCGAAGTGGAGAGGGTGAGCTCTGGCACTTCCGCATCAAAGCTTCTCTGCCTGTCTGGCCTTTGGGTGCGGGCTCCACGGGAGTCTCTCAGGAGGACGACGCACTTACTCCATCCACTTCATGCACTTACGCTGGAGGCAAGGTGCTCAGCCCTCAGGCAAGCACAGCCCAGAGTGCAGCAGAGGTGGAGGCCCCCGAAAGTCCCCACAGACAGGAATCAAGGAAAGGAGCATGACCAAAAGGAGTATGACCAACGGCCAAGCCCAGCGTCGTTCCCCGTGGTTCCTGTCCCAGCTGAGGGTTTTCCAATGGCACATCTGCCTAGGGACAGGGACAACAGAATAGATCCCTACCGTGAGCTCACAATAAAATCAATTTCAGGACCTGGCCATGCCCTGCTGGGATGCGCCTGGCCCTCCTGGGCTTACACCAACTTCTCCAGGCCGTTGAACAAAGCATCACAGCTAAACGCCTGCTGGAAAGAGGTGGGGGGGGGGGGCTGGTCTCCTGCTCTCACCCCAAGGCGGCCTGCCAGGCTCCTTCCAGTCCCCTCTCCTTTCCCTGCTTCTGTACAATCTGTCGCCCGCGGCTGTTGTTTGTTTCTCGGAAATGGCATTCGCTTTCTTCTGCGGGGCTTCGCCCGCCTTCCTGCTGCCGCCCCCACCACTAAGCGCACGGCCACACCCCAGGAGCGGCGGCTCCAGCTCCGCATTCCCCGCACTCCACGTCTGTCTGCCAGGCGTGGCTGCAGAGAAGCCAGCTCTCAGCACGCATGCCTCTGTGCCACCGGCAGCTTTCAGGGGTTCTAGAACTTTCTCTAACTCGTCCTCCCCACGCCCCCGGGACTTTCTTCCATCCAGTTTTCTTTGCTTCTGACTTCTGGAGGCCCTGTCTTCCTCTGGGCCACACCTGAATCCTCCCTATCCCAGCCACTTTGCTTTGGGGCGAGATTGGGGCCTCAGGGAGGGAACACCGGAGAGGGCAAAGTGAGGGGCTTGATGCTCCTCTACCACATCCCGACCCCAACACCCAGAAAACACTTCTCCGTAGCGCCCAGCTGACTACAAGGATGTCCCATTGGCTTGGCCCGCCTGGCCCGCCTATCCTGTGGTGGGCAGGAGGCGAGGTGTGCTCCCGGCTGGGGAGCCTCGCCCGGTTTCACAAGGCGGGGTGGGGGGTGCTGGGGGCCGGTCTCCTGCTCTCACCAGCTTGGCTGCTGGTGACTCGCCTGTTGCTGCTCAGGAAAGACTCACAGTCTCTCCCCCTGTGGGTCTCCCAACCTCTAGGATTTCTGAGCCATGGATGGTGGGTTTGCCAAAAGAGGCTGCCAAGTTGGGTCTCTGGAATGAGCCCAGCGTTCTGCACACACCAGCCTCTCCTACGCAGAGCAAGATCCCGGGCGGGGCAGCCGGGAGCACGGGTAGCGGAAGGGCGCAGAAGCAGCCATTTGGGCTTCCAGAGCACTAGGATTCCGTGGGGGGCGGGGGGGAAGCCCCTCGCTGCTCCCCACGCCCCTGGCACAGGGCACTGCTCCTGACAGCCACGAGGTGAATGGATGGGAGTGCTTTGGAAAGGGGCTCTTGAAAGCGATGTGGAGCTAGGAGACGTCCTTGCTTCTTCGGCCCCTCTGTAACGGGGGGGGGGGGGGGGGTGCCCAGCAAAATGGGAGAGAAGCTGCTCTGTCCCGGGCCACTCGCCTCCTTGAAGGGAAGAGTTTTCATCTGAAGGGGACACACCTGGCAGTGCTCAGGGCTTACTCCTGGCTCTGTGCTCAGGGGTCATTCCTGGCTGGTTTGGGGGTGGCAGGGATAGAACTGGGGTTGACTGCATGCCAGGCACAAGCCTTAACCCCTGTATTATTTCCTGTCCCACCCCTCTTCTTTATTTTGTTTGTTTTTTGGGGAAGGTCATACCCGGCGATGCACAGGGGTTATTTTACTCCTGGCTCTGCACTCAGGAATTACTCCTGCTGGTGTTCAAGGGACCATATGGGATGCTGGGAATCACACCCAGGTCAGCCATGTGCAAGGCAAATGCCCTACCCGCTACCACTCCAGCCCCCCTACCTCCCTTCTTGAGGGACCCCCTCCCATCTGTTAGCAAGTGGACTGAGTAAGGAGTCTCTGCTTCATAATTCCCGCAAGATGGGGAAAAGAGTAAAAATCATTTGTTTTCCTGTGCCCCCAGCTTGGTGCCTTGAGTTTGATGGGGATAAGAAGAGGTACGGGAGAAAAGTCTCTCCGAAGACACAGACACGCACGTGTGCATGCACACATGCGCACAGGCACACTCACACACACGGAGCAGCCTTTTCTCGCCCTCACACCCCCTCGCTCACCCGGATACAGGTTCTCAGGGGGAATGGCTGGTTCCAGAGCAAAGGTCAAGCCCGCGATCACATCCCCATCCCTGAACATGCAGCTGACGCCACCACCAGGATTTCCATCTGACAGGCTGCAGTCACAGCAAGGTGAGGAATTAGCATCGAGTTTTGAAGCTCTGTCACGAAGGCGAAAACGTTAAGACTGAAAATAATGAGTGAGACTGGGTGCCATTTAGCAGAATATCTGACATTCAAATAAATGTGCAACTGGTGAAAGTGGAGCACGGGAAGAAAGATGACACGCCTGTAGAGAGCAGGAAGACACACAATGGTGACAGTGGAGAAACACGGCCCGCCTCTGCAGGGGGCCACCGGACCTCGGCACCATGTCTGCCAGCAGCTTAGCAGAGACCTGGGACCAAACCCAGGGACCAAGCCAGGGGCAGGTGGGGGAACCCCTTCCCAGGGGGTACAGGCTGAAACACGCTAGGGTTGTAGTGCTGGAAGAACACTGCCACTTTGGGGGTGTGGATGGTGGAATCTTCCCTGCACCCCTAAAACATCCACTCTCCCCTACACCAATGTCACGTCTATAAAGGATAAAAAGGGAAGAAGGAACTCCCGTTTCACTGGGTCCCAACTCTTCTGGAGTTACTCATTCTTCTCTTTTGCGCCCTCCTCCCAAAGCACCCTCTTATCCTGGACCCCCTCTCCATCAAGCACCCAAGCGCTTCCGGGGACAGGGACGGTCAAGAGTCTTTGCTCCCCCATCTCCCCGAAGTCTGGAACACACTTGGTCACACACAAAACACCTTCCTCCCCCTGCAACTTTTCAACCATGTCAGGCCACCCACAAGCCCTTCTGGTGCTTTACAGCTACGGAAACGAGCGAGGTCAGGGGCACGTGTTTATGAATGACAGCCACACCCGCGAAGGCTTGCCACAATGGCCCTAGTGACAGGCTAAGGGGCACATGAAACGGTGAGAAAGGGAATCGCGTGAACCCCGGCTGCTCCTTCAACTGCTCCCTCGCACTTTGCCCTGTAGCTCCGGGAAACAGAAATCAAAGGCCCCTGGGCTGAGTGCTGGGACCTGAAGGAAGGTCGTGCAGCCACGCAGGACCCTGCGCCCTGCGCCAGCCCCACCTCGCCGGGGTGACGCTGCCCCCGTTCCTCCCTGGGGAAGGGCTGGGGGTGGGGGCTTGTTCTGGACTCCTGTCTCGCGCTGCCCCAGGAAGGTCTGGGCACGTGCAGAGCGCAGCAGGGTATATGCTGAGGGCGCTGGGCCTCGGGCGCGCGCACGTGGACGTGCTCCGGGTCCGGGCGGTGGGCGGCTTCTTGGGGGCTCAGTCTAGCAGACGGGGAACCGTCCTGTCCTCCCGGTAAGCGCCCAGCCCTGGCGTCCGTCACCACCGTCCCCTTGCAGGTGAGACCCGGCCCGCGTCGCGCCCCGGTGGCCAGTGTCCGCGGAGCTCCCTGGCTCGGGTCACCTGCTCCGCCGCGTCGCCGGCTCCGGCGTTTGGGAAAGTTGTTTCCAGGAGGGAAATGAGCGGTGGGGGGTGGGGGTGGGATTCGGGGGGACTGGGGGAGGACAGGGGTGCTGCAACCGTCGCGGCTGCGGCGAACTCCGGGCCGGCGCGCCCCGAGCCCGTCCCCGCCCCCGCCCAGCCCGGGCGCCCCGAGCCCGCGCGGCGCCGGAGAGTCTCCCCAAGACGCGCCTCCTAGCGCCGCGGGCAGAAGCCCCGAAGCAAACTCCCGGCGCGGAGCTCCGCGGCCCTGGTCTGGGGTAGTGGGGGACCGGGTCCCGCAGCTCCGAGAAGTGCCGGCGAAGTCCCGTCCGCGTCCCTCCCCCGGCCTCCCCGGGGTGCTGCCCCCGGCCCCGGCGCACCCCCCGTACCTGCGGCGGTCACCGGCTCGCCCTCGCTCTGCTCGCCCGAGTCCGAGTCCATGCTGCGGGCGGCTGTCCCGGCTGGGCAGCGGCAGCGCCCGGCGCCCCGCGATCGCCGCCCCGTGGGTGGGGCGCGCCGGCCGGGAGCGCGGGGGACGCAGGGGCGGCGCGCGCGGAGAGCGGCGGCGGCGGCGTCCGGCGCCCCGCGGGCTTCAGCCGGGGGTTAAGTAGCCCGGGGGCGGCGCCGCTCCTCCTCCCCGCGCCCCGAGCCCCCGGGAGCCGCGGGGCGCGGCAAGGTGGTGCGGGGCGGCCAAGCCCGGCTCCAGCCTCCGGGCGGGGCCCGAGCGCTTCTGCGCGAGTGGGCGAACCGAGAGGCGGCGAGTGGGAGTTCGGGGAGCCCTGGACCGTGGGTCCCTCTTCCCTCGGGAGTCCGGGGGAAGTGACCGTTCCCTGGGGTTCTGAAAGGTGGCGGGGGAGTCCGTCCAATAACACGCACGAGGGGCCCCCGAGCCCCTCGCGCGTCCAGCAAGGCACTGCGCGGCGCGCGGCCCGAAGCGCTCCCCCGTGCGTCTTCCCCGGCGTGGGCGGCCGGCCGGGTGCGCCTCGGGCCTGCGAGCCGGTGGCCACTGGGCGAATCCCCGCGGGCGGCGGGCGGAACTCAGCCCTGGGAGTCTGCGAGACAGGCCCCGCCACTCAGGGCCCCACCTCGTGGGGCAAGCACTCATTTTAAAACACGTGTGTGCCCACGCGCGTGCCTTTAAGGCGGAGTGCTAAACGTTGGGTAGGAGGGCGGTGTTTGTAGACGTGTTTAGTAAAATAAGATATTCAATTGGTGTGGGAGGCAATGCATAGAGCCGTAAGGCCCAGGAGATCTTCGTTGGTAATTCTTGGTTATTTATTTGGGTAGTCTCACTCTCTCTCTCTCTTTCTCTTTCTGTCTCTGTCTCTCTGTGTGTCTGTGTGTCTGTCTGTCTGTCTGTCTCTCTCTCTCTCTCTCTCTCTCTCTCTCTGTGTCTGTCTGTCTCTCTCTCTCTTTGTCACCGTCTCTTTCTTTGTCTCAGCTGTGCTCAGGTCTTAGTTCTGGTTCTGGGATCAGGGATCATTCCTGGCCAGGCTGGGGGTAGGAGTCGTTGTGGAACAGTCCCTATAGTTTTATTGTCTCCTAGAATGATCAGCTCCAAGGCACAATTCCAGGCCACCTTCTCTGCACTGTAGGTGCTTGTGATAGATGCAGTCTTCCTTGGTGGACTGGAACAAAAGGAAATCAGGAAGAGGAAGATTACTTCAAAAGCCCCCCATGTGCATTCATCTGTGCATTGAAGGATTTAATTTGAACCTGGGGGATTAAAAGTGGTTTAACGCTGGCAGTTTCATAGAATTCAAAATATACTCTGTGTGTGTGTGTGTGTGTGTGTGTGTGTGTGTTCTAGGTGTGCAGATGGAATCTCAAGGGCATCGCTGTGGGCTCTCAGGCCCCTTGAGCTGCAGACTTGGACTTTGAATATGAGGTCTAGGCTGCTTCTGACTGCGGGGGAGAAAAATGAGGTGAATTTTGCTTTTTGATTCCGTGGGTGGGGGGTGCTGCCTCCTTCGGACTCCACAGACTGCAATTACAGCTCTTCATTGGGTTCTCAGAGGCCTTTTTGGTTGGCCTAAGTCACAGACTTCAGTGGATAAAAGTTGGACACAGACTTCAGTGGAATGGCCCGAGGCGTCCTACACAAGATGTATGATTTTTGGGCAAATGCTTCACCCTCCCGATTTCCTTGTGTGCTGGCATCTCCTTCAGAGGGTGGTTCCGAGGGAATTCATGAAGTCATGAGTGTGGAAGCCATTACCCAATGCCTGGCACACAGCTAATGTCTGATAAGTGAAAACAACATTGGTTCTTAGAGTGAGTAGAACCCTTGTCAACAGCCAGACGTTTAAAATTTGCATTTTAAAATGAAAAGCATAGCGACCACGCTGAGATCAAAGTTGATACTCAAACAACATACTGGCACTGGCCTCTTTTTAAAAGCCTTCCCTCTTAGGTCTGCTGTCCTGAGGGAAAAACAGAGCAGTTCCGGTCAGAGAACAGAGCACGTTGAGCGAAGCAGAAGGCGGGCAGCTTCCTCTCTCCTGCAAGCGACAGGAAATGTAAAACTTTCTCTGTTCCCTTATAATGCTTTTCCTGGCATTTGGTGGATGGTGCCTTTGCTTGTTTTCATCTGTTTGAAGAGTCTTGGTTGAGGACCAGGGAAGCACATAGCACGAAAGTACTTGAGCATCACGGGAGTCGAGGGTACGGGGAAGCTGACTGTAAAACTTGTCAGCAGTAAACCCAGAGCCACCGCACACATTTAGGACACATCCGGACTAGTTAGCCACTGAGTCCTGTGTGCATTTCAAAGATAAAATGCTAGAGGGGCTGGGGGGTGAGGGGTGGAGGGCAGGGGTGCAGGGAGGCTGTTCATTGTGCTTCTGGAAAAGTTCATGAGAGTTGTGAGACAATCAACACCTCTTTACTCGTCTGTTCCTCTATTCAAGCACAGCACATTTCTAAAAGGAAAAAAAAAACAGGCAGAGCAGAATGAAAAACTGCTTGTGAAATGGAACAATGGAGAAGAGCGATCCAAGCAAAATAAAGTGTCCGTTCCAATTTCCTAGGATATTCAATCTGTCATAGGCTCACAAGACAGGGAAATGAGTGCTGGCACGCGTGCCTGTGAGAGGCACCCACCTTCTCAGTCCTCCCCGTGTGGAGAGATTGACATAAAAGGAGGAAATGCTTCGAATAGTGTCCTGGGACCCCACAAAATGAGAAGGGAAGTCTAAAGTGGGGAGTCTACAAACCAGTCCTACTGTCCAGACAGTCTTTCCCCAACAAAGAAAGCAAGATACCAACTCTCTGAAAAGAGGAAAGGATTTCAGTAGTTCCTCTGCATATTTTTAGAAGCATGGCATCACTTTGCAGACTTGAAATCTGGAGTCTGAGGATTATAAACCACTTTTCCACAGTGTTTCCACGACGTCGTCTTCCGTCTGGCTTGCTCCTCAGACACAGGCATTCCTAACCCCTGTTGGTCATTTCTTAGCCTCTGCTAATAATATAGGAGTTTAAAATTTTTTTTCTTTTAAAGGAATTTGCCTTTAAAAAAATCTGTTGGGGAAAAAGCATGTCTATTTTGCAGGGTGTCAAGAAATGGATAATAAAGTAGATCCATTTCTGCTAGCACCATAATACTCCTTTCATCTGAGCCGGGGAGTGACTCATCTGCGTCTCCTCCTGTGGGATGGTAGGGAGCTGTCTGCAGCCCTGGCAGGCAGCTGGGGGCGGCAGGGGTGCTTCTCTCCTGGGGAGCCCATCTAGCCCACAAACCCAGGGCGCTCTGCAGTTATGCCTTTGGGGCTGGAGGGGCCCCGGCACTTAGGCACAAGGCTGGCCAAATTGTAAAACCTGTGTGAATGTCTCAGAGTGAACCCACCATGGTTATACTCCCTGGGCAAGCCAGACAGTCGGGTCTGCACTGCCTCACATCCATCTGGCAGAACAAGATGCAGAACACAGCCTCGAGTGAGGGGGCTTTGCCCTATTTCTTTCTGCCTTGCAAAAATAAGCTTTCGTTGCTGTGAGAGAGCACAGGGGTGAAGGCACTTGCCTAGCAGGCAGCTGACCCCCGTTCCATCCCCAGCATTGTACAATGTTCCCTTAGCACTGCCTGGAGTGGCCCTCAAGCACAGAGATGGAAGGAGCTCCATGAGCCATAGAGTGTAGCCCCAGCCCTGCAATAAGTTTTTACAGCCTCCACCTGCTCCCCCTAATTTCAAAAGTAGATCACTGTAGAAAGTTAGGAAAACAAGTACAAACTGGCGCGTAGCTTTGCGGGTACAGCATTCTTCCTTTGTAACTTGCCTGTTCCTTTTAACCAAATGGTGTATTACTCCACTTCATCTTTGGCAATGTGATTTTTTCCTGGCTGCATGGTATTCTGCTGTATGGGTGTACCATAGTTCAACAACCCTCTCTTGTCGGACATTTTAGTTGTTTCCAGCATTCTGCTCTAGTTAGCAGCATCAGTGAACACACCCTCATGTCAAAATCTTTGCACACATTTTTAAAAAAGTTTCTATTTAGGTATACTGTGGTTTATAATACTGTTAATGATAGTTTCACATATACATGCTTCCAACACCACACCTATCACCAGTGTACCCACCTCCCTCCCCCAAGGTACCCATTGTCCCAATGTCCCTCCCTTTTAACGCGCCCCCCCCCCCCACACACACATACAAACTCAGTTCTGTGGATTCCATTATTCCATTTCATTGCCTTTGGCCTTTGTTGCTACCTTGCTGTGTATCTTTAAGTCCCACGTATGATCACTCTGTATCATTCCTTCTGGCTGACTACTCAGCATAAAACCCTCTGGATCCATCCGTGTTGCAGCAAATTGCAAGCTTTAGTTCTTTCTTAGAGCCACACAGTATTCCATTGTATATATCTTGATCCATTCATCTGTAGTTGAGCATTTGTGTTGTTTCTGTACCTTGGTTATTGTGCTGAGCGCTGCAACAAAGGTGCGCATATGTCCTCGTGACTTGTTTTTGTGTTCTGGGGATAGATGCCAAGAAGTGATGTCGTTGGGTCACATGGGAGCTTTATTCCTATTTTTGTTTCAATAAATCTCCATGTTCCTCTCTATAGAGGCTGGGTCAGATGACATTCCCACCGATAGGGCATGAGGGAAACCTTTCTCCCCACAACCCTTCCAACATTGGCTGTTCCAAAACTTTTTGATATTCACCATTTTCACTCATGTGAGCTGATCTCTTGGTGTTGGTTTTGGTTTTAGAGCCACACCTGGTGATGCTCAGGGTTTACTCCTGGCTCTTCACTCAGGAATTACTCCTGATGGTGCTCAAGGGACCATATAGGATGCCTGGGATAGAATGAGGGTCAACTGTGTGCAAGGCAAGTGCCCTTTCCACTGTATTATCATTCCCTAGGCATGGGCTTTGCACGAATTTTTACTCAATATCTGTGAACCTGAAACCTTCTAGTTTATTCTTGGGGGAGAGAAATAGCCAGCAAGTCATAGCCAACAAAATAACTGATGTTGCTATATTGAGACTTCAGGGTTATGGAGAAACATGCTGAACATGATTCCCGCCCCCTCAGTGGAAGGGGGTTATTTGAATTCTGTCTTGCACTTACTAAGCACCAACTAAGCCTGGCATGGGGGGCTTCCTGTAGGTGGAGGAGTGTAATCACTTCTTTGATGGGCACCATCCTCTGCATAGCCCGAGGTAAGCCAAGAGCCTGGTGGAAGACAGGACCCGAAGGAGGCTGGCAGTGTGGGCAGTGAACCGTCTGGATTCTTAGCCAGGGGACAGCTTCCAGAGCACCACACCAGAGGGAGAAAGACTGAGATGCAGGAGGGAGAAAAGAAAGAAGAGAGAAAACTCTGGGGGCCCAGTCTGTTGTGCTTTGCCCCCACTTCCTGTGGCTTGAAGAACGGGACTGGGGTCTTCTGCCAGCCCTGCTGGGAATTGCTCTGAGGATGTGGACGGGTGGGTCCTGCTTATTGCATCTACTCTGGGGGCTGCAGCTTGTAGCTGTGCTGTGCTGGAGCCCTTCTTACCAGGAGCCCGTGCCTCCTCAGTGAGTACCCTAAAGCCTGGCTTCTTTTGGGTTTGTTTTCATCAGGGGGGCCACCCCCATCAGTGCTCAGGGCTTAGACCTGGCTCTGTAGTCAGGTGCTCGGGGCACCGTATGCCATGCTGGAGATGGGAGCAACATCAGCTGCTTGCAAGGCAAGTGCCTGATCATCTCTTGTCCTATCTCTGCGGCTGCCAGTCCTATCTCTGGCTCTTAAGCTTGTGGGTCATGACTCCAGATGTAACTGAATGTGGGGATTGCTAAAATTTCAACAGCAGTGCAAGGTTTCTGACCCCATCATGGTCTGGGTTGTATTTTGAGGGCAGGGAGAAGAGGGCAGGATCCCAAGTGGGAAAAGTCAGAGGCAGCCTGCCCGGAATGACTGTGTTGGCTCTGCTGCTGCCTCTCTGTCTTCCTGCATCCCTTATGGAGCTACATGGCATGGCCAGGCATCAATATTATTCCTAGGGGGAGAGAAGGCAGCCAGGACCCGGTTGGCTTAAATAGCCACAAGAGTCATTCTGTTAGCGCAGTAGAACCCTCATCCCCCAGCTTGAGAGTCCTTTAGCTCTATATGAAGACCTGCGTGAAGCTCAGATGCTTCAGAAACTAATTGTACAGTTTCAGTAGACAGGTCTGGGTCCCTCCCCTGGCCCAGCCCTTTCCTCCCTTCCTCCTTCCCCCCCACCCTCTGTGTTTCCCCCACTCCTGATTGTGCTCAGAGCTTACTCCTGGCTTCTCATTCAAGGATCACCCCTAAAGCTGCTTGGAGAATCACATGGGATGCCATGTGGAGTCAACCTAGGTTGACCGCATGCAAGGCAAGTGCCTTACCTGCCATGCTGTCACCCCCCAACCTCTCCTGTGACCCATACCCCCTGTTATATGTCCTAACCCTCGATGCCTGCTCTGGATTATGACATCCTGGTTCAGTTCCTGTGAGGTCTGTCTGCTTCCTGTACCCAGCACGCTGACTGCATCCTGCACAATTCTCTGTCTTGTCTATGCTTTTCTCATCTGGAACCTGCAGCTGGAGTCCTGTCATCTGTCTTTGGGGGGTGTATTCAACATGTAGGTGACTGTACTGGCTCAGGTCAGGTTGAGCTTGGCCTGCCACGGACAGAAAGGTCTCATGGTAGGACCTGGGCCAGTGTGTTTCTCCTCTTTCCAACGATGACCTCTCCTGACCCCGTTTCCTGCCTGTGTTCCCCTCTGTCCTGCAATTTGTCCCCTCGTCTCATGCCATGGCCCCCACTTACGTGATTTTTATGTGTGGCATCTTTGGCATATCTTGGGGCCCATAGTGGTTATAAGGCCCCAGTTGGAAAGAAGTGCCCTAAAGAGCTGAGTCTGGTGGGCTACCAGCTGTGAGCTGCCAGGCGGAATCCAAGCTGCCATTGGGTATCTGTGGGCACCACATTTATGGAGACAGACCAGGGAGCTACCAGTGGAGGGGAATCCAGGCCATGAGGATGTGGAGAGCACTGTGTACGGGGCAACTGGAGGCTAGGTAGGGAGGAGAGTGAATGGGGATGGTTCCTGTCCAGGGTTCCTCGGCTCCAGGCAGACGGGAGCAGGGTTCACGGGGAGTTTCAGGGGAGGAGAACATGGAGAGCTGGCAGCAGGAGAGGGGCTGGCCGCTGCCCACTGCATGGGTCATCCAGTTTCTGCCTGGATCCAGGCAGTTGGAGGTGATGGAGGAAGGTGGAAGGTCAGGAGGAATAGGGGAAGGGGGGCTCTCTGGTCTGGCTCCCTCAGGACTCTGCACCTTAGGAGTGCCCACCACTTGCTCCTGGCTCCACTCTTACCAGATGGACCCACTGTCCAGCCAGCTTGCCTGCCTGCCCTCCCTCCCTCCCTCCCTCCCTCCCTTCCTTCCTTCCTTCCTTCCTTCCTTCCTTCCTTCCTTCCTTCCCTCTCTCCCTCCCTCCCTCCCTCCCTCCCTCCTTCCTTCCTTCCTTCCTTCCTTCCTTCCTTCCTTCCTTCCCTCCTTCCTTCCCTCCCTCTCTTTCTCCCTCCCTCCCTCCCTCCCTCCCTCCCTCCCTCCTTCCTTCCCTCTTTCCTTCCCTCCTTCCCTCCCTCCCTCCCTCCTTGCTTCCTCCCTCCCTCCCTCCCTCCCTCCCTCCCTCCCTTCCTTCCCTTCTTCCCTCCTTCCTTTCCCTTCTTCCCTTCCTCCTTCCCTTTCTCCCTCCTTTCCTCCCTGTCCCTCCCTCTCATCCCTTCCTCCTTTCCTCCCTTCCCTTTCCCTCTCCCTCCCTTTCTTCCTTTCCTCCATTCTTCCCTTATTCCTTCCCTTTCTTTTCCTTCCCTCTCCCCCCCCCACCTTGCCCCCTTGCCACCCCATATTCTTACCCAGGGCCTCTTGCTTGTCATCAGGTGACCACAGTCCTGGCTCTGGAGTTGTGGCCATGGTTCCTCCAGTTGCTGCGTCATGAAGCGTCACTTACTGCTTTGTTTGGTTTCTTGACTTTTCCATCATCTGAGTAGCCAGTTCCCTGCTTCATTTGAAAATGCATAACCGTTTCTCCTTTCCTAGTTGAGCATGATTTGTACAGGCATACACGGAGAAGAGAACTCTCTCTCCCTTCCTCTCTCTCTCTCTCTCTCTCTCTCTCTCTCTCTCTCTCTCTTTCTTGGTAGAGGGGGCCCCTTCTAGTGCATTTAGGCATCAAAACCAGAGCACATGCAAATCCTGTTCTGTTCCACTTGACATTCATTCCTGGCCCCAAGGAAGAGTGTTTTACTGATTCCAGGGGGAATGCATGTACTGTGGGATGCTGGATTGAATTTTCCAGAGGGTTCTTCTGCCTCTTGGGGCCCAGATCCTAGGGGTGGCAGAATGCAGAATAGAATATGGGGCTCCTGGCCCCTGGATTAGCATTCTTCTCATTTGCTGTTATTCATCCTCATCTCCTGCATTTGTCTTTATTAACCATTCACTCGGGGTTTATGTTAATCACGCTTCTCATCCATGGGAGACAAAATTGAGTCTCCTACATTCTTCCCCCCCCCCTTTTAATTCTCTTGTAATTATGTGACAACCCAGTTCAATAATGCTTACTCACTAATTATTTTACGGAACAAATACTGCTCGCCAAGTGTGGAGTTGAACCTTTCCCCCCCATCAAAGCATTTTCTACTTAGAAAAGCTAAATACATGTTCCAATCTGGAAGGTCCATTTATGTAAGTTCTCTGGTTTTGTAATATCTCCATTGCCTGGAGGACTGTGGAGAGGGTGGAATGTTGGAGGTCACCTCAACTAACCCTGTTGCTGTCGATAGAAAAAAACAAGTTCCAGGGCTAGGGAGACAGGACAGGGGCTAAGGGGCTTGCCTTGCCCATGGTCTACCCAGGTTTCTTCCCTGCCTGCCACCACATATGGGCTCTTGGACTCCCCCTCAACCCCCCATCTCCCCAACACAGGAGTGATCCGTGAGCACTGACTCAGGATGAGCTAAGCCCTGAGCACTGCTGGGTATGGCTCAAAAACCAAAAGTAAGCCAAAAAATAAAAAATAAAACCCACAAGCTTAGAAGGATGGAGTGGTTTGTTCTTGGTACAGATTGGGGACATGACCCCAGCTCTCCATCCCTGCTCTGTACCAGACACCGGGGAGGGGCCTCCACACTCCCTCATGGACAACTTCCCTCTTTACTGCATCCAGCTTGCAGTCTGCTTCTCTCCTTGGCTCTTAGATCTCTTCCCCCAATACTAATCTTGTCTCTGACACCCAGTGTTCTAGCAGTCCATCTCTCCCTAGAATGCAGTTAGTAAGAGCAAAACTCGACCCTTCTTTTTTTCTTTCTTTTTTGTTTTTGGGTCACACCCGGTGATGTACAGGGGTTACTCCTGCCCCATGCACTCAGGAATTACTCCTGGCAGTGCTTGGGGGACCATATGGGATGCTGGGAATCAAACCCGAGTTGGCTGCGTGCAAGGCAAACACCCTACCCGCTCTGCTATCGCTCCAGCCCCAAAACACAACCCTTCTTTTATTTATTTATCTCCTTGGGTTTGGAGAACCACACCCAGAAGTGCTCAGGGACTATTTCCGGCTCTGTGCTCAGAAGTGACCCCTTGGCAGTGCTCGAGGCACCATCTACGAGGCCAGGGCTTCAACGCAGCATCAGTAGGATGCAAGGCAAGTGCCTTAATCCCTGCACTCGCTCTAGCCCTTCTTAGAAATTTATTTATTTCAAAAACATCCTTCTGTACCCTCCTTTCTCTTCTCCCCTACTAATCTCTTCTGGATTCTCAAACTTTCCACTCCTCTCCAGCCAACAGTTTCTTTCTCACTAAGCTTCCCCTGAATATTGTCCTTCCAGTGGTTCTCCCGCCTTCTGCGTACAGAGCCAATCTGCCTGGTGCAAGCCATCAGCACTTCAAAGGGAGGAATCTTCCAAGTTCTGAATAGAACTCTGGCTTGGCATAAACCTTTGGTCATTCTCCAGGGAAAGTCATGCATCGTTGTCCTTTGTTAGGCTCCCGGGGCCTTTGCTGTGACTCCCTGGCCTCTGGACTGTGGATATCAGCATCTTAACACTGCAGACACATAGATGGGAAATCCTTCCCTAATCCAAGCCTCGCACGTTTATTTTCACTCGTGCCATTCTGCGCCCCTCCTCCCGTGGGAGTTGCCATTGTTTCAACAACTTTCTCGTGGGGCTGTCAGGATCAGTCTTAGCTGGTTTTTAGATCTTGCCAAGCAGGTTAGGTTCATCAGAAATACATCCTTGACAATAGGATATTTGAGTCACTGGGACCATATTCAAAGGAACGAATGCTCTGACCCAGCATAGACACATGGAAACCACATTTCCAGTTGGCTCAGTTATGTTCTCTTGTCCGTCCTAACCTTTTCTTTCTTCCAACATGAGTTTTGTCTAATCACATCATTGTCAGGAGTCCAGGAAATCAGTTTGTCCTTCCTGTTCCTGCAGCTCCTCCTTTCTTTCGTCTTGATGAAGTGGCTGGGTTCCAGAATCAGATCCAGGGTTTCTCCATCATCTTTCTGATGCCTGTCTTCTTGTCTTGTGCTGCAAGAGTTACCCCGGGATGGGCAGTGGCTGGTGGAGGACTGCAGGCTGCACCCCAGCCCCGTCCAGCTCCCTCTTGAGGCACTGGAGGGTGGGGCCAGGGGGTGCCCGCCTTCCAAGTCATCCCGTGTGGTCCCCTTGAATCCCCCATCCCGGCATGCCAACAGCCACCCCGTCCCCCAGGCTCTTCCAATTGCTTCCCTTGTTTGTGTCTCCCTTCCACTTTGGCAGCCACACTCCTAGAACATCCTAATATTATTTTCTCCGCGAGTGTCTTGGTTTGACCCTCTTCTTTCCAAATCCGTTTCCTTCCTGCCAGCGCATCCCCACCCCAGATTGCTGCAGAGCACTTTCTCCACAGCCTGACCCCCATTAGTGCTCCTGCAGCTCAGGCTCTGTCGAGGGTGCAGGGCTGAGACGCTGCCTCTGCAGCATCCGCAGAGGCCTGGAGACACAGAGAACCAACCAGAGTCTGAGCACTCACGGGCTCGCCCACAGTTACTCTCTCGGTTCCTCCATCTGCGGCAGCCCTGTCTGGCCTGGCCTGGGGGCCCACTTGCCCCTCCTCCCGCAGCGCAGGGCCTGGCTCCTTCTGGCCAGTGGATGCTATGATGTGAAGGCTGGAGGTTCGGATCTTTGGCTTGGCCTCGGGCCCTTCTGCCTGGAATTATCCTCATGGGAACTCCTGACCAGTACAGCCCTCGATTCCGCACACCCATTGCCCCTTGGCCTCATCCTGGGCCACCCCATGTTGGGTAATTCCTGCCGTGTGGGAGTGAAGACACCTGGGTTTGTGTCCTGGCTGATTGTGGGCTTGATAAGTGTCCGAAAATAGTTCAGGGGACCCGAGGCGGGTCCTCATCAGAGGCCAGTCTCCAGACCTTGCTGTTCCCATGCTTGGAATAGGCCCTTCCACCCCCCATTCCTCCCCTTCTCCAACTGCCCTACAGCTCCTGAACTTGTCTTCAACAATACCCTTTCCCTCCTGAGACAGGGAGGGGATGAGTCTCGTGCGTAACCTGACATCCAACATGCCCTGGGCCCGCATATCCTTGACTCGGTTTCTCTTTGGTTCTGCCCCCACAGAATGTGTAAAGAAAATGCTTGGGGTACCCCCTGGATGCTGACTCTCTCTGCTGTCTGGCTACTACCGTTCTTATGGTGATGCAGGCCAGTCTTCAGCCCCAGAGTTTGTCTAGTTTGACAGTCTACCTGTCATTAGCAGACTCTTACTTTGCTTCAGAAATTAACTTCGGGGGTGGGGGTTTAGGGACCCACCCAGTGGTGCTCAAGACTTATTCTGGGAAGCATGCTGAAAGTAGACCATAGATCAAACATGATTGCCACTCAATACCTCTTTTGCAAACCACAACACCCCAAAGGAGAGATAGAACAAAAGGGTATGCCCTGCCACAGAGGCAGGGTGAAATGGGGGGATGGGGGGTGGGAGGGATACTGGGATCTGTGGTTGCGGGAAATGGGCCCTGGTATTTGATCATTGTATAATTGAAACCCAAGCACAAAAATTTGTAAGTCTACAACTGTACCTCATGGTGTCTCACTAAAAATAATAAAAAAGACTTACTCTGTGCTCTGTGCTCAGGGATCACTCCCGGCAGGGCTTGGGGTTCATATGCAGTACCAGGGATTGAACCGGAGTCAGCCACATACAAGGCATACTTGTACTCTCTTTTTAGTGCCTCAACAATTAGCTTGATCAGACTTGTATTTAATAATTTTCTAAATTGATTTGCCATTAGTCAATAGTAGGTAGAGCACTTCAGGTCTATAGTTGAACACCTCTATATCTATAGTATTTACTGTTCCTGCCACCAAAAAAATTCCTCTGCCCATTCCTCAGACCCATTCTTGTTTTCCACTGGCAACCGCCATAATTTCCATAGCGTTAAGGAGTTAATTTTGTTGTTGATTTTTTTTGTTATTTTGTTTCCGTTCACAAAATATACATGTTCCATACATTTTGTTCCATGAGGCCCAGTTATATTTTTAATGGCAGCATAGTATTCCATTGAGTTTGTAGACCACAGCTTCTTTATACAGTTACCTGTCACTGGGAATTAAGGTTGATTCTATGTTTGGGTTGTTGTGAATAAGATTGTTTTTCACTCACTATTATGTACAGAGAGTACCCATAGCCTTTCAGATTAGTGTTTTCCTGTCCTGCCAGTGACTGCGAAGGAGTGATATTGTTGGATCATTGGAATTTTTAATTTTACTTTTGAGACATTTCCATACCATTTTCCAGAGTGACATGCCAATAACATTAGCAACAATGGTATATCCCAGTTCTTTTCTTCCACATCCCCACCACCACCAGTTTGATATAGACCATTCTCATCAGTTGGTGTGCTTTTGATTTGCATGTCCCTAATAATAGGTCCTGTTGGATATTTTTTATGTGTCTGAGCCATGTGATTATCTTCTTCACAGAAGTGTCTCTGCAAGTTGATGGGGTCGTTTGCTTAAAAATAAACCCTGGGGCTGGAACGATAGCACAGTGGGTAGGGAGTTTGCCTTGCACAGGGTCGGCCCGAGTTTGATTCCCAGCATCCCATATGGTCCCCTGAGCACTGATAGGAGTAATTCCTGAGTGCATGAGCCAGGAGTAACCCCTGTGCATCGCTGGGTGTGACCCAAAAAGCAAAAAAAATAAAATAAAATTTAGAAAACCCTAACAATTGGAGAGATGCTCAATGAACTAAGTACATGCTTTGCCTGTAGAAGGCCTGGGTTCAATTTCTTGTGCAGCCCTGTTCTCTGAGCACCAAGCTGGGAGTAGCCCTCAAGCACCACAACCACAAAAAAGTTAAAAACAACAACGACAGCACTGCTAGTTGTCTTAGGGCACCTTGTAAGAATATAACCAAGTAGTTGAAGACAAAAAATAGAGGCCATGGGGCAAGCAGAAAAGGAATCTTTTACTTAGAGGACAGTCATTAGACTCTTGCTCTTAATTCTTGTCTCCTTCCCTCCTTCTTCTCTGCTTTCCTCCTCTCTTCTTTGTTTTAGCCACACTTGGGGGGTGCTCTGGGCTTACTCCTGGCTGATGCTCAGGGATCTCTCCTTGTGGTGCTTCAGGGACTCTCTATATGCAGGGATTCAAGTCCGGATTGGCTCCATGCGAGGCAAGCACCTTCACCCTGTCCTGGCTCTCCAGCCCTGCGCTTTCCTTTTCCTCTCTTTTTTCCTCTCCCAGTGATGCTCAGAGACCACGAGCACTCTCCCTGCTGGTGCTCAGGGGTAATTTTCTTTCTCTAAGACCTCTCCACCCCCCACCATCCTGTCACGTGTGAGGACAGGAGAGAAGGGTGGGGTGGTCACTCCAGGCTGCCTTTCTGTCCTCCCTCACTGCCCTGGGTGCTCTCCTCCCCCCAGATCGTGTCGGTTTCTGGAAATGCAAGCCCTTACAAAAGGATGGGCAGGATGTAGGGATAAAAGTCTAGTTCCTGTTCCACGTGTGGGATGGTTCGACCCAGTCTTTTTTTTTTTTTTGGTGGGGGGCGGGGCTCACACTTGGCAATGCGGGTTACTCCTGGCTTTGCACTCAGGAATTACTCCTGGTGGTGCTCGGGGGACCATATGGGATGCTGGGAATCGAACCCAGGTCAGCTATGTGCAAGGCAAATGCCCTACCTGCTGTGCTATCGCTCCAGCCTCTCGACCCAGTCTTAAAAAGTTTTCTGTGCAGCTGAGCTCCCCCACCTTCCCTGCACCCCCATGATTGCTCCCTGCACCTGTAATAATGCACCTGTACAGGCTGCCTTCCCTTTCCTGTCCAACACCCGGCCCCTTCTGGGCCCTAAGTAACAACCTGGCCTCACATCTTCCCCTGAGGGAAACAGATCGTTAGGCACAGCACAGGGAGGAAAAACGAAGGACTGTCAAAAAGTGAATCGGAGCACCTCTGGGAAAGCGGAGGCAAGAGCTTCCAAGTTTGAGAGCCTCGGGATACCTGGAGGGGCTCCAGGAAGGTGCCACAATTCCTGGAGCCCTGGAGGCCATAGGTGGCACAGGGGTGGGAGTGGGGGTCTGGTACAGTGTATGTTCTTTGGGAAGCCTGGGGGTTGAGAACCATTTGCCCAAAGGAGTGAAAATGGGTTGTGATGTTTCATGGAACCATGCCTGGGTGCTCTGGAACCCTAAGCTCCCTTTTTCTTCCCAAGAACCAGGGTTGGTTGATTTTAGTTGAATACTTGCCTTGGAGCTTCCAAGAGCCTAGTCCCAGGAGCTTGGCTCCTTAAGATTTGTATTCCTGAGGCCTGAGTGCTCTTACAGGGTTTTAGGTACATGGCTTGCACGTGGCTGACTGGGTTCCATCTCTGCCACTGCATGGTCTCCTGCTGGGTGTGACCTTGGAGGACCCCATACCTCCAACCTCCAGCATGGCCCAGACTCTAGCATTGAGCTTAAGGCCTGGTTGGCTGAGAACCATTGACAAGGACCATTGATCCCCGGAGCACCACTTGGGTCATGCCCCCTGCACCTACCCCTGTCCCCAAAGCCCTGTATTATTTGTGTTTTTAATAGTGTTTGGTTTCATTCCTTCCCATCCCCTTTTTTCATCATGGCGTTCTTTTTCCGAAACCTACCTTCTTTCTCAGAAGCCCCCTTTCCCATCAGCCATGTTTGTGATCCTTGGGCATTTTTATCCCATCCCTGGGTGTGGGAGCCACTCTACATTTTGCATTCCAAGTGCCCATGTGCTGAGATTTTACTTCTGTTTTGTTTCCAATCCAAATTGATTATTTTTTTCAGTTTTCATCCAGATGTTTGATATCATGTAAACACAGCTTGTAAGTGTTCCTGAACTGCTTACAGATGTCCACCAGTGAAGCCCTTTCCAAATTATATATAATGATGCTCTGGGCCTATTTATATCTGTGTCATGGTCTCCGGCTTGAGTTTTGGCTATGAGATTAAGTTGGAAAGAAAGTGAAAGACTTGAGCGTGGCGGTCATTTGTCTACTTAATTAAAGACTCCTGGTATTTGAAAAGACTCAGGATTTGACATCACTTGCACTGAATGCTGCCAGGTCTTCCGAACACGGCATTAGGGTCTGAATACTTGTGTTGTCCTCCCCCCACTCCCTATCCCACATGCTGAAGCTCTACCCTGAACGTGATGTTATTTGTCTTTGGGAGGTAATTAGGGTAAGCTGAGGCCATGAGTGTGGGGCCCTTGTCATTGGTGTCCTTTCGAGAGACACACAGATGGTCCCGCAACTCCTACCTCAGCTCACACAGGTACACGAGGAAGAGAGCATGTGAGCACGTAGGTGACAGGGACCTGCAGAGCAGGGCAGTGCCTGCATCTCAGACTTGGAGGCTCTGGAATGGTCACAAGACCTATTGTTTAACGAGCCTCTTGTTAGGGCAGCCTGAGCACAATGATGGACAGAGGGACCCAGATCTGTCCATCTGTGGTGCATATGGCCGCGGTGACGCTTAGCTCCTCTGTACACCCTTAGAGCTAGCCAAGAGTCTCTCACCTATGCGCTCATGACTTGCTTGAGTCCAACTGCATGTAGCAAAAGGGACTTCGTATGACGTCTGAGGCAAGGCCAGAAAAGACCAGGCAGCTCTGGAGCATTCAGCTGTGGAGCCCTAAACAACGAGGAGAGTTCCAGCCACACAGAGCCTCTGTGTGGAGAGGAAGCGCTGAGCACGGGCGCCACGTGTGAGCACACTGGTCTCCCGGCAGCAGCCAGATCAATTCTGTGGCATGCATGAGAAGGCACTTGCTGACCCCTAGGTGAGCCCCCGCACAGTGGAGCAGAAACTGGCGGTTCCTTCAGTGCCCTGTCCAGATTCCACCAGCACTCAGAGGTGTTGTCTCGGGAGTAATTGAGCAAGGGAGGAAATGAATGAATGAATGAGAGAACAAGGGAGGGAGGGAATGAATGAGGGAGTGAGGGGATGAATAGGGAGGGAGTGAATGAATGAATGAATGAGGGAGGGAATGAATGAGAGAGAGGGAATGAATGAGGGAGGGAGGAAGGAAGGGAAGAAGGGAAGGGAGTTCTTGGTCCACAACTGTATCACTGTATCACTGCCATCCCATTGTTCCTCGATTTACTCGAGTGGGCACCAGTAATGTCTCCATTCATCCCAGACCTGAGATTTTAGCAGCCCCTCCTTTTGTGCTGGTTTTGTGGCGGGGGTGGTAGCAACTCTGATACGCACCTAGGATGGACCACCTGCCTAGCACACCCCAAAATCCTCTTCCTGTGAACGCCAGGGCAGATGCAGCTCCTGGGTGCTGGTAGGGATCTTGGCGGCTGGTCCTGACCAGGGATGGCTTCCGTGCGGAGATCAGGGAAGGGCAGGCCGATAAGGCCCAGATTGTCACATGCCCTGCACTGCTGAGCTCGGCTGGCAGAACAGGCTCTCGCCTCTGACTTTCTCCTTGCCATATCCTCATCACTGCACCCAGCCACCTTCTGGAAAATAGCGCTGCTCCCTCCATTTGGCTCCCGGGCATTCGACTCTCTCGGAGAAGTGTCTGTCACTCACGGTCCTTGCTTCAGCTGGAGCCACACACTTGGGCGTGTGTGCTTGCCTTTTCTCCCCCCTTGTGTCCGGGAACCGGAGAAAGCAGTTCTTGGTCCTGAAGTCTTAACTCCCAGGAGCTGGGAAGCATCCAAGGGTTTCTGGCAGGATCTTGCATTTTGCTGTTCTTCTTACAAACTGTTTGTGGAGCTCATACCATTTTGTTTTTGTTTTAATTTTTTAAATTTTATAAAGTAGTTCACAGTATTTGATCATGTTTAATATTCAAACACCAATCCCACCACCACCACACCTTCCCGCCACCATATTTCGGGTGTTTCCATCTGGAACCCCAATCCCTTCCCCAAAGCAGAACCGAAATCATGTAATATTTCCCTCTAAGGTTAGTTGCCTCCTTCTTTGAATCCCATCAAATGGTTCACACTCTTTTATGCTGCGTCCTTTGCCTGGCAGTGATTGGGAGCACAAGGAAGAGAACCCTGAACTGTGGCAAGAACGGCTTTCCTTGTTGTGGCCACGGCAGCCGTATCTGGGGGTGACACAGCTAAGGGTTCTCTGGTGACTTGTTGCGCGATGGCCTGTGGTTCCTGTTGGAATTAACCTTGAGGGGACCTAATGTCAGCTCACTCTGGTCCAGGCCAGGTAAGCCAGGTGGCCCTACACCTTCTCCCCACCAGCAGGAACTCACGTCATCGAATTCAGAGGGGGCTTTCAGGGTATAAGTCCCCTCATGAAATAGACCAATCTGAAGTCAGAGAGCTTCAGGGAGCCCCCAGTGAGCTACAGCCCTGTCTCCACTCAGCTCCCCTCTTGACTGTGGTGCTCATGGCTCAGACAACTAGGGCTGGAGTGGCCTTCACTTACTAGAAAACTGGGTGGGACGAGTTTTTTCCCTCCCTCCCTCTCTCTTTCATTCACTCACTCCTGTGTTCACTCATTCACTTATTCATTCCGTCCCTTGCTCATTCATTCCCAGCAATACCTCCCAGCAATACCTCCCAGCAACACCTCTGTGTAATGGTGAAGTAATGGTTTGACCCATGCTGTCTTTCCTGAGAGCCCCTTCCCAAGCAAGCAGTAGCTGGCCAGCTCCAGAAAAGTTCAGCTGTGTGGTGTTTTTTTTTTTTTTTTTTAACAGAGAGAAGGGCTGGAGTGATAGCACAGTGATAGGGCGTGAGCCGGGTTCGATTCCTCCGCCCCTCTCGAAGAGCCCGGTATCTCAGTAGTATCTGAGTATACTGAATATACTGAGTAGCATACTGAGTATCTCAGTAGCTTGAGAGTATCTCACCCGCACGGCAAAGCCTGGCAAGCTACCCATGATTTATTCGATATGCCAAACACAGTAACAACAAGTCTCACAATAGAGACATTACTGGGCCCGCTCAAGCAAATCGATGAGCAATGGCAGGACAGTGGACAGTGCTACAGAGTGAAGGTTTAGCCTACACCCAATGGTGCTTAGGGTTTACTCCTGACCCCTATGCTAAGGGGTCACTCCTTGGCAGTGCTTAGAAGACCATTACATGTTGCTGAGGATTGAACAAGGGTCCACTGCATGCAAGGCAAGTGCCATCCCTGCTATATTATCTCTCCAGTCTCCAGGAAGGTTCTGAATCGAGAATCTTTTCAGGGTCAGAGAGCTCTGCAGCTGTCAGTCACTGAGCTGTGTGTCCATGTGTCCAGCCCATGAAACTGGGCACTCTTCCTGCCTCCTTCAGCAGGAGGTTCAGCTGTGCAAGGGCCCAAAGCGAGGCTGGTTCTCAGAGTCCCCTGACTGCAAGTTGAAGAAAGCCTGCATTCGATCCTTTCCCCAGTATCTAAGTATTCCTCCTCTCCCCCCATCCCATGCCCAGCTTCTTACATCAAACTTTGACTGGTCACTCCTGAGTAACAAAAATAACAGCAACTAATAGTCTGTTAATGTTAAAAATAATAACAGGCCATATCCTGGTCCCTCTGTCAGAGGACACCCATCACATCTGCAAGCTGGGGTGGGCATGTAAGCCTGCACTGCTAAGACCAGGGTGAGTTTTCAAAGGTTCATTAGCTAGAGGATGGTGGGTTGCATGCAGTAGAAGCTGCCACCAAATTCTACTAGCTTGTTTTAAAGGAGAACAGTAAAAATAAAAACAGTACAATTTCGTTCAAGATGACCTAAGATGTACATCAAGTAAAGCATGTTTTCAGGGACGAGAGCTATAGTTCAGCTGATAGGGTGCTTGTCTTACATGTGGCTGACCCAGGTTCAATCCTTGGCATCCTGTATGGTCCTCTGAGCCCCTCCAGAAGTGATCCCTGAGCACAAAGCCAGTAGTAAGCCCTGAGTACCACCAGATGTGGATCTCAAACAAACAAAAAACACATTTCCACATAATATTCAACTGCAAATGATTTTTCATCGAGCTGTTGGGTTTATTTTGTTATTGATTGTTGAATTTTCTCACACTTCCCTGCCTTATTTTTTAATTTTTATTTTATGTTTAAATACTCCGGGTTTACTCCTGGCTCTGGGCTCAGGAATTACTCCTGGCAGTGCTCAAGGGGATCATAAGGGATGCTGGGAATTGAACCTGGGTTGGCCGTGTTCAAGATAAGCATTTTACCCGTTGGAGTGATAACACAGTGGTAGGGCATTTGCCTTGCACGTGGCCGACCTGGCCGACCCCGAGTTTGATTCCTTCACCCCTCTTGGAGAGCCTGGCAAGCTACCGAGAGGATCTCGCCTGCACAGCAAAGCCTGGCAAGCTACCTATGACATGTTTCATATATCAAACACAGTAACAAGTCTCACAATGTTACTGGGCCTGCTCGAGCAAATCGATGAACAACGGGAGGATAGTGCATAGTACTATCTCTCCAGCCCCTCCCTGTGGGTTTTTTTTTTTTTTGAGTCATTTCCAGGAGGTTCTGAAGCTCCTGCAGGATTATTTCAGTCTGTTTTCACTCCAGATGTGAGACACACACAGGGAAAGGCAGCCCCTCCTTCCAGGAGGAACGACAAAAGCGCAACTGCACCCCCCTGACTGCAGCCCTGCCAAAGGCAGCTCTGAAAGCATCGTTTGACTCCTGGGAAGCTCAGTTCCGGTCTTCCCATCTGCTCAGGGCCCATGGGAGACTCCTGACAGTAGGGCCAGGGTCCCTCTACCCTGGGGGCTTCGGGACGTCATTTCTTCACTTGCTCTGAGGATGGGATGAGGCGGCAGCAAGCGCTGGCCAGGAGTGTGCTTTGAAGAGACTGAGAAGAACCCAGGACTGCTCCTGTGTTCTAGGTGAAGCCCCCGAGACACCCCCATTTCTCTTGTCCTATCCCTTTCCATAGCCTGAAGAAGCCCTGGGCTATGGCATCAAGGGGTCCCCTTAGCTTTTAGCTCCTGTGGCCTGTTGTCTCTCCTTCCTAATGATCAACCACACCCTACATTCCGTGATTTAGGTGTGGCTTGAGCTTCAGCGACATCCCTGAGGATTTCAGGAGTTCAGAGTGCTGTCAGCTTTCTGTCAGGCTTGCTTACTTGTCCTCACCCTTCTCTCCCACAACCCCCCCCACCCTTCACTGCCCAACCCCTAACATCCCAATTCTCCTGAGGTTCCAAATATGCTCTTTTGTTCATGGACAGCCCGTGGGGCCCTGATCCATCTGGCCCCAGGGCCGGCTGCCTCCTCCCTCCCAAGCTCTGACCTTCTCCTGGCCCCTGCAAAACTCTGTCATCCCCACTCATTACCCAGGCTGAGTCTGCTGTGGTCATCCCTGTCCCCCCCCCCCAACACACACTCCATCCTCCCCTCTATCCCCACTCTGTGTGTCCTGTGTTAAAAACCTAAGTTCCCCAAGATCTCTAGTTTTGTTTGTTTTTGATTTGGCCCATACCCAATGTGCCCAGGGCTGACTCCCGGCTCTGCACTCAGGGATCACTCCTGGCAGGCTCGGGGGACCATATGGGTGCTGGAGATGCCTGCAGGGAAAACGCCCTACCCACTGTACCATCTCTCCAGGTCCAAAGATTTCTCTTTCTCATGGCCCGCTACAGAATTCCTTCGCAGGGAGGGATTACAGGAAAAGCCAAGGCGACTTTTGGAGGGCTGTGGGCCGGGACTTCACTAGATATCTTTTTACTTATTTAATTTTTTGGCTTCCCACATGGTGCTCAGGAGGGTCATGGCCCTGCCTGCAATTCTCAGCTCACTGGGTTGTCAGTTCTGTGGTTGTGTTCAGCACAAAGGCCTGAGGACGTGATGCTCCTCGGGCCCTTCAGTGCTGGGGATACCTGGCTCACCTCACCTCCCACCGCCCCAGGGCCATACCTGGCAGTGCTCAGGGTCTTCCAGGGCTGCTCCTGCACCCGAAATTGTTGGGAGACCATGGGGTGCCAGGAATCCAGCCACTGTGTTGTCTCCTCTGCTAGATGTCTTTTAATTTTCCCTGCCTCCCCAAGAAGCTCTGCCGTTCCATTTCCCTTTATTTAAAATGCTTTCTCTCTGTTGCCGTCATTTAAAATAGGTGTTGGGATGCTGCACTTTCAACTAAGAGAGAAATTGCAGGAATCGTGTTACTAGGAGACTAAAAAGGGTTGGCATTCTCTCAAGAGCATGCCAATGCCATCACTGTAGACGTTCCTGAGATCTTGCCAAACTGAATCTTTTCCCCGTGAGTCTTTTCCAGGCTCATCGGCCTGGGCCCTTGCCCTTCCTGCTCTCTGAAGGCAGAAAGCTGGAATTTCAAGAGTGCTTCTCATTCTGAGGGAGAGCGAGGATTTACCTGGGCAGCTGGAGCTCACTCACTAAATTTTGGTCTTGAGCAGAGAAATGACCTGGTCCACCCTCTTCCTCCCTCCTTCCCTCCCTCCCTCCCTCCCTCCTTCCTTCCTTCTGTCCTTCTATGCAACTGAGAGCTTCTACACATGCAAACCAAGTGTTCTGCCACTAAGCTCCATCCCCAGGCCTGGATTATTTCTGTTGATTCATGATTCCCATCTTTCCGTCATGTTAATGGCTTCCTGGAATTCCATAAATGGGTCTATTGCAAAGACTTCTGTCCTGACAGCACACAATCTAAAATTTTCATTGTTTGGATTTGGAGCCACACCTGGTGGGACTCAGCAGCCACTCCTGGTCCTGTGCTTGGGGTACCACGCCAAGCTGAGGACCCAGTTGGGGCTTCCTGCATGCACAGCCTGTGCCAGCCCTTTATGTTCTCTCTCCCGGTCCCAAAGACTGAACAAGTTTTGAAGCTCAATCAGAGTTCCGTGCGTGCAGCACGCAGAATCATTTCTGAAGACCCGAAACATGCCTGGGCAGTCAGGAAGCAGCCCCCTTGCTGGCAGCGGGCCCTGATATGGTTCCTCGGGGAGCTGTTTGTTCTTACTTGCTTTTGCACGGTTAGTTCTGCTTGAAGCAGACCCCTGCTCAGAAGCATCACGGTGTCGGTTCTTATAATGCACCATAGAGCATGTTATGTTTTTGAAAATGAAGATACATGACATCCTGACCCGACTGTTGAGGAGGACTCAGCTTTACTCTGCAGCTTTACCCTGAGCGCAGAACCTGGAGTGAGCACCACCAGGTGTGGTCCCAAATCAAAAAATAATTGTAGACATTTTGCTTTAAAAAATGCCACTTTTTTTTTGGACCAGGCAACACAGGGGGTCAAGTGCATGCTTTGCATGTGGTAAACCCATGTTTGATCACCAGCACCATCTGTAGTCTTCTGAGAACTACTAGGAGTGATCCTGAGCATAGAGCATGGCTGGGTATGACCCCCCCCCCAAACCAAAACAAAAGTCATTTTTCCCTTACATCTGTCTAATAGATTGGATAAAATCTATTGAGATTTGAGCAGAATCTCTTGCCCCCGCGCCAGGCTGTCTTCACTGGGGCACCTCGGAGGGGGGTGGGTTGAGTTTCCCTCCCGGCCCCAAGCAGAACCCCGGCAGCCCAAAACCTCCAGAACCCAGCAGCAGTCATGCTCAAGGTCACTCTGCACATACTCTGAGGAGCCTCACGCATGAAGGAACTGGCAGAGAAACCCAGGTATGCGGGACCCATGGCTGAGACCTCCAAGCCTGCTTGGATTGGGACTGGGCCTCCTCCACCCAGCTCCCCAGTTTTCCAGTAGCTTGGCAGCCACACCCACAAACTGCCCCCAGCACCATGTAATCTCATCAATGGCCAAGATCCAGAGACTATAAAACAAAGCTCCTGTGAGAGAGCGATGCAGTATTTTCTGGAGCATGCAGCCACATTTGCAGCCTCACAACTTCTTATACTCTAGCCCACCGATGTACTTAAAGTAGCACACATCTGTTTGGTTTTAACATACTTGCTTGTGTTTTCTTATATATGGGCTTAAATGGCCCCAGAATGAAATACAACAACCTTTACACACTTCCCTCTTGTTGTGGTGGGAAGGTGCTTGCTGGTGGGGTGGGTGTTTGAATATTATTTGTAATGAACTACTGTGAGCTGTCGCACCGTAGCACTGTCCTTCTGTTGTTCATCGATTTGCTCCAGTGGGCACCAGTAACATCTCCATTGCGAAACTTGTTGTTACTGTTTTTGGCATATCAAATATGCCACGGGGAGCTTGCCAGGCTCTGCTGTGTGGGCGGGATACTCTTGGTAGCTTACTGGGCTCTCCGAGAGGGACGGAGAAATCGAATCCAGGAGGAATCGAATCCAGGTCGGCCGCGTGCAAGGCAAACACCCTACCTGCTGTGCTATTTTCCAGCCCACTGTGAACTACCTTATGAAAATAAAATGTATAAAAATCGCAAAAAAATCTATTGAAATTTGAAATTTCTTTCTCTGAAGTAGAACACCAGCCTTTTCTCACTGGCTGCCTGCTCGGCACTATCTCCACCCCTCCCTTAGCCTCTGTGATGAGGAGAGTGCCTCCTGTCAGAAGCTTCCAGGACTTTTGGAGGAAGATTGGAGCTGAGATTAAGGGCAAGGGTAGGATTTAGAGATTAAGAGCAAGGATAGGATTTAGCTGGAAATATGAAGCTGATATATTTATCAGGAAGGAGAAGAAGTGTGGGAATAACTGGGTTTGTAGTGACTGTTGTGGAGTCACCTTTGGAGGGAAGGAGGGAAGAGAAGGGAAGTTTAAGAGAAACTGACCTGAGAATCCTCAGCAAGGGGGAGTGTTGTGGTGATGAGAGATGCTGTGGTAGTAGAAAGTAGCATGGGGCATTGTTGGAGGGCCTTGGAGCTCTGTGACTGTGATGAGGTGCAGGAACACTGCATCAAAACCATAAACATTCACGTTATTGTAAACATAGGACCTCAGCTATCACAATTAAAATTAAAGTGATGTTGAGAAGGATGAATTGGCAAGATGGAAGTAGATGACCAACATTCTTTTCTGTGGATGTTAATTTTAGCAGTACGGAACTTTTAAATTTGAGGGGGGTGTTTGTGTGACTATATCCAGGGGGTGCTCAGAGGTTATTCTTGCTCAGGGATCACTTCTGGCATTACTCAAGAGACCATGTGCCTTGCCGGGATGGAGCCAGCATTGGCCATGCGCAAGGCATATACCTGTCCTATCTCTCTGGCCCTGCATTATGCTTTTTCAGATTTTTTACCCCATGTAGAGACTGAACATGTGGCTCTGAGATTTGTAAGTGGCGTACTGTTTCATAATCTTTCTGTCTCTTCTTGTTGCTTAAAAGACAAGTTATAAATATTTACATCTTGCCCTTTGAGCCCCTTACTCCATCTCAGAGGCTGGGCACTGTGTCCCCCTCACTCCCCTGTAGGAACCTTCTCTTCAGCCATGCAGGCTGAGTCCCCCCATGTGATGTGCATCAGCTACAGCCTCTGCTCCCTGGCCCCCACTGGGATTTAACTTCTTTTTTAAATTCTTTTTGGGTCACCCCCAGTGATGCTCAGGAATCGCTCCTGGTGGTGCTCAGGGGACCATGTGAGATGCCAAAGATAGAATCCTCACTCCAGCCTCTGGGATCTGGCTGCTGAGTCTCTTTATTTTTCTCCCTTCCTTCCAAATTGTATTTGGACGCTGTGACTTCCGTTATTGTTAATGCTAGAGTTTCCAGCATACTCTGTTCTGCTCCACACACTCACTTTCTGGGAACCCTCGGATGTGAGGGCCCTGGGCTCCTCTGGACTGGCTGTGTTTCTTGGCTCACCTTGCTCTGACCTCTCCTTCTGCCACCTCCTCTTGTTAGTCACCTTTGCCCTCGGTGGTGGTGATGGGGTTGTGTGTGTGTGTGTGCGTATGTGTGTGTGTGTGGTGGTGGTGGTGGTGGTGGTGGTGGTGTGTGTGGTGCATATGTGTGACGGTCGTGGTGGTGATGACTGGCCTTCCACTGGCTTCACCAGCCCCCTCCCCGCCCCCCCCCCCCCAGCTGGTTGGCTGAGCCTGGAGGTTATAAAACCTTGCGTGCTTTTAGTAGAAGCTTCAGTTGGCCCGTCATGCTTTCAGCTGCTTCAGTAATCTTTACAGATGTTCAGGAGCAGATTCTCCTGTCTCCCCATGGTAACATTGTTTCCCAAACTGAGTGAGTTTTATATTTGCACAGCTTCCTTTGCTAAAGGCTCTCCTCTTCTCACCCTGTCAGTGTGGTCCTGAGAGTTGACTGGATTAACCTCTCTCCTCCTTCCTTCCTTCCTTCCTTCCTTCCTTCCTTCCTTCCTTCCTTCCTTCCTTCCCTCCCTCCTTCTCTCCCTCCCTCTCTCCCTCCCTCTATTCCTGCCTCCCTCCCTACCTTCTTTTCTTACTTCCTCCTTCATATGTTGCTCCTGGTGATGCTCAGGGAAATTTGCAGTGCTAGGAATCAAACACAGGACCTCACACATACAAGGCAAATATATATATATATATACATATATATATCTTTATATATATCGCTCCAGCCCCTATATATGTGTGTATGTGTGTGTGTGTGTATAAAACATTTTCCCCTGTATGAAGACATTGAGAATATATTCTTGAAGATCATTTTTACAGCATCTTTTTAAGAAATCCATATGTCAGAAGAGTGCTTTATTATACATCTCTCCAGCAATCAGAAATGATCCCTGCCGTCTTGCTTTCCATACTCCATACTCAGGGCACTTGGTTTTCCTGTTACTTTTTCTGCACTAGAAACTTGGTGTTTAGACATCCTCCGTGAACTTCTCAGTTAATGAAGGAAAAGACCGTCTTTTGCCTTTCTCCACTATGCCTTCCTTCTCATTACTCCCCAACCCCTTCTATTCAAAATATTACAGGGGCAGAAGGGGTGCAGGAGGGAAGACACTTGCCTTGATGTGACTGACCCTCGTTCAAATCCCTGGCACCAGATATGGTTCCCCAAGCACTGCTATGGGTCATTCCTGAGCACAGAGCCAGGGATAGCCCCTGAGCTCTTGCCAGTCGTGGTCCCCTGAACCAGAAAGGAGAGCTAGGCTTGAGCTGCCCTCCCCACTCACTCTCCCTTTGCTGAGAGAGACAATAGGTTTAGTGACTCACCCAGGGTGAGCTAAAATGGGAACTCAGGTCCCCTGACTCACAGGGTGATGGGCTACCTCAGGCGGCCACTCCTCTTGGTCAGGAAACAGTCCCCTTCCTGGTTTATGCTGATGTTGCCGGAGCAACGCCTGGGCCATGGTTTAAGCCCTCAGCCTGTGAGCACCATGTTGAGAGGCTGTTTTCTGGACATCCTCATGGTGACCCTGTTGGGAGCATCTTCAGATCAGGAACAAATTATTTCCTCCTGTTATGTCTTTGGCTCCTTTGCTGCCCTCTTCAATAGTCTTCTGGCATCCTTCATGGAAAGATGCAGTACCTTTTGAGGAAAAACAGGTCTTTTTGTTGTTTTTGCTCATTTTAACTCTTTTGTTGTAAAAGAAAACATAAATAGGACACTCCCTCCCCTCCCCCCACCACACACAGACACACACAGACACAGACACACACACACACACACACACACACACACGACAATGGTAGTTGAATGGATTGCTGCCAGGAGAACCACTCAACCAGGCAGAGACAGAGAATTTCCCCACCACTGCAGAAGTCCTTACATGTCCCCTACCCACTGACAACCTCCACCGTTTGCTGCAGAAGTAACCATCAAGTACTCTAATGGTTACAGTTCTCACTTCCTCAAAGTTTTGTTTGTTTGGTTTTGTCCCCGTACCTTCAGAGCTCAGGGTTTATTCCTGGCTCTTCACTCCGAAATCACTCCTGGAAGAGCCTGAGGGAAGTACGGGGGTGCCAGGAAGGTAACTTGGGTTGGCTGCATGCAAGGCAAGAGCCTTAACAACTATGCTGGATTGTCCGGACCAATTTTCTCATAGTTTCATAACATCTTTGTGTATCTCTAGACACCAAATCTTAGTTTTCCTTTTATTTTTATAACCTTTAAACATTTTTTGTTATTTATTTTTTAAATTGCATCAATGTGAGATACACAGTTTCAAGGCTGTTCTTGATTGGGTCTCAGTCATACAGTGTTCCAACAGTCCCTCCAGTTGTGTACATTTCCCATCACCAATATCCCCAGCTGCCCACCCACTCCAGTCTGCCTCTATGGCAGGCACTTCTCTCTCTCTCTCTCTCTCTCTCTCTCTCTCTCTCTCTCTCCCTCCCTCTGTCTCTGTCTCTCTGTCTCTGTCTCTCTCTCTGTCTCTCTCTCTCTATCTCTCTCTCTCCCCTGTGCATTGTGATTTGCAGTATGTGTACTGAGAGGGTACCATGTATTTCCCTTTACCTACTTTCATCATTCAGTTCTTGTCCTGAGCGATCAGTTCCAACTCTCATTGTCTCCTTGGTCTCTTCTCTATCCCAACTGCCCTCCCCGTGCCCTTCCACTTGTGGCAAACTTCCAATTTTGTTGTTTTTTTGTTTTGTTTTGTTTTGGCATTTTGGGTCACACTCACTTATGTTCAGGGGTAACTCCAGGCTCTGCATTCAGTAATTACTTCTGGTGATGCTCAGGGGATCATATGGGGTGCCGGGGATCGAATCCAGGTTAGGCGCATGCAAGACAAACACCTTCCCCACTGTACTATCGCTCTGGCCCCCCAAGCTTCCATCTTTGGACCAGCCCTTCTGGCCCTTCGTTTTATTCTCTGTTGGTATTAGTCTCACATTACATATATTTATATTCTACAGATGAGTGCAGTCATTCTATGTCAGTCCTTCTCCTTTTGACTCATTTCACTCAGCATTATACTCTCCATATACTTCCATTTATAAGCAAATTTCGTCTTTCCTGGTGGCTACATAATATTCCATTGTGTAAATATACCATAGTTTCTTTATTCAGTCATCTGTTCTCTGGTACTCTTGTTGTTTCTAGATTCTGGATATTGTGAGTAGTAGTGAACATAGAACTTCTTTGTGCTTTGGGGCCCCCAGGGTATATTCCTATGTTTCTGGGTATATTCCTAGACGTGGTATTGCTAGGTCATATGGAAGTTTAATTTTTAGAGTTTTAAGGAATGCCTACATTGTTTTCCAAGAAGTTTGGACCAGTCAGCATTCCCACTTACAGTGAATGAGAGTTCCTTTTCCCCCTCATCTTCACCAGTACTGGTTGTTCTTGTTCTTTTTTTGATGTGTGCCAGTCTCTGTGGTGGTGTGACATGATATCTTATTGTTGTTTTGATTTGCATCTCCCTGATGATTAGTGATGTAGAGCAATTTTTCATGTGCCTTTTGGTCACTTGTATTTCTTTTTTGAGGAAGTTTCTGTTTCTTTTTTAATGGGGCTGAACGTTTTTTCTTGTAAAAAAAGTTCTGCTGGTGCCTCATATATAGCTTGGATATTAACTCCTTCTCAGATGGGTATTGGGTAAATAAACTTTCCCGTTCCATGGGCTGTCTTTTATCTTTGTCACCTATTTTTAAATGACAGATACCCAACATCCTTTTCCTCTTACGTTTTGTCTTTTGATGAAGGAAATTTGTCTGACCTATAGAGTTTCTCATAGTCTTGATGGTGCTAATTGCCAGAGGCATGGCCAAACTCCTTGCAGATTGTAGCTGCAAGGCTAGTTCGTGCTGCATTCTGCTGCCAGCGAGCCCAAGAGTTGAGTCCCTTCGACCACCTTCCATGAGCTGCCAGTGTTGTTTGGTGCCTTGATCCGTGACTCCATTGCAGGTTGCTCAAAGTTGAGAGTCTGTTACTTTGTTCTCATTTATTTGCTTGAATCACTTTGTAATAGGGCTTCTCTCACAGACTTCTTCACTGGTGCTGTGTTCATCTGGGGGAAGGACCAGTTCCCCTCTGTTGCTCGTAAGACCATCAAACCATGTCCTTGCCAGTGATCCATATGTGGGGGAGGGGTCATATGGTACGGCTAGCAAGTCACCCCCAAAGGGAAGGAAGAAGTTGCTTTGGCCTGTCATTTTCCCTGGAATACTGTGTGGGACTTTTGGGGTGAGCCCTGGCCAGACTTGCAGCCAGAAGGTGCTTTGGGGAAGCTCCTATTGGGGTGGGTTGGGGGTAAGCAGTAAGCAGGAGCCTGAGATGACAGAGCAGCTGCCACTGCCCGAACTTCCTCCCTCTGGACTTTGAATTATGGGAGGGAAAGAAGCGCCTTTCTTGGGGAGGCCCGGGTGCATGTGGGGTTCATTTCTGATGTTGCCAAACCCCCTCTTGACCAGGTGCCCTTCACTGATAGTGCAGGAGAAACCGGGTTCAGGAGAATTGACAGAATTGCAGGAGCGAGGCCCAGGGAAGTGGCTTTTCTGCAGAGTTGGAAACCAAACTACTAGATTCTCAAGGAAGCCCAGAGGGCACCCTGGAGCATGTACAAAACCCTTTTGGTCAAGGAAGAGTATGGCAAAGGGAGGGAGTGTGATGTCTTCTTCAAAGGCTCCCCTAGAGGGTGAAGGGTAGCTGGTCTTGGGCTGAGGAGGAGGGTGCGAGCCTGTTGAGGTTATCTTCCTCTGGGGAGCAGTGGGAGACCCACAGATGTTTTTGGCGGGCCTAGGAACCCGGGTCAGTTCTTGTTCTGTCTTGTCCTGGAGCTCCTGAATGGAGAGGGATGGGAGGGACCCGCGCTATGCAGGGACACTGGAGCCCGGAAAGGGAGAGAAAGATCCAGGCTCTGGCGATCTTGGGAGATGAAACCAGCCACAGTCAGTGATGGACGGCAATGGGGACCCGAGGGAGAAGTGGCCAGCAGTGTGGGTGGGATCTGGGGCGGATGTCAGGGCTGGAAGGGCTGCCAGGAGCAGCACGAGAGACTGTTTTGGAGCACAGGACTGCGAGATTGGATTTGGCCTTTGTAGGGGAGGAAAACAAGGTTTTTGATTTCTATTTTTCTTGGTTTCGTTGGCCAGACCCCTGTAAATTAGACTGATGACACCCCCCGCCACACAGAGACACACACACACACACACACACACACACACACACACATCTCCTAAATTGCTTTTCTGAGCTAGACAGAGCTTAGTGCCTGGAGTGGAACTTCAGCCCCAGGCGAAGCTGCAGGTGAAGCATGGCTGTATCTACTGTATCTAGTGTCTCTCCCGACTGGAGTTAATGATAAGAACGAAGAAGTGTTTATTCACTGGGCACCGCGCAGAAGCTTGTTAGTACCGAGGCATGTGTGAGCTGAAGTGGTGTTAGAACCAGAGCCCATCTTACAAAAGAGAAATCAGCTTTCAGAGAATGACAAGAGCGTGTTGGATTTCTAAAGGGGGAGTGGGGTAAACTGTGGAAAAGTAGATGCATAGGGAAACCAAAAAAAAGATGTGTGTTGTTAGCAGTTTGTGGTGTAGATTTCCTTGGTGCCATCTCTGACCGACTAAAGCTTTGTTGTCTCTGGTGATTAATTTTTGTTCTTTTTGGCAAAGCAAAGATTAATGCCTGTTCTACTTTTTAGCAACTTGGGAGGTGGTCAAGACTTTTCCTCTATCTACTCAATTGCTCTTCAGTTCCAGTTGTTGTAGGTGATTTCTGGGAAGGGGTGGGGAGAGAAATGGCGGCTCGAGAGGGGAGTCTGCTCCCATGTCTCTTGACCCACCTTGGTCACCGGTGAAGTGCCTGGGTGGATCAGGATCAAGAAAATCTGTGCCCCTACACTACTGGCCTTGTAGGGGCATAGATTTGTCAAACTCGATACAGCAGTTGTCAAACTGTGCTTGGAGTCCCACTTGATTTACGCGGTGTGGGGAGTTGATCCCTGTCACCTGATTTCTCTGGGAATTGTGGAATTGTGGAATTCAGGCAGAAGTAACAAATTGCTCTTTGCAGGGAAAGGAAGCTCAATCATAATTTCTGCTCAAGTTCTTTACAGAGCTGTTGCTTTCCCTTTTTTGGAAAAAAATTCAGGAGATGGGGCCTTTTTTTTTAGAGATTGTAAAAAAGGAGAGAGAAATGGAAGGAGGGAAGAAAGGAAGAGAGGAAGGGTGGTCGGAAGGAAAAAAGGAAGGGAGGGAGGCAAGAAGAAAGGAAGGAGAGAGGAAGAGAGAGAAGGAAGGAGGGAAGGAGGAAGAAGGAAAGAGTAATATATTAAAAAGAGTCTCTGCAGGAGAGAGATCTGAGAGTAGCATCCCAAGTTGAGCAAGTTAAGATGTAGGGACATCTTCAAGATGATGGAGAATGTATGTATTTGCCTTTGAAAGTTGGCTTTTTTGTGTTTTCCCAAACCACCCTCACATGGGGCTTTCTACATAGATAAGAATTTGTTGCTAGGGTTCTGTAAAGGGGAAGAGCTTGTAGTTTTTGGTGTTCTGCCTTCATCTCACCTTTTGTGTGATGGAACATCTCCTCTCCAGAGTGGTTCAGCCTTCTCTGGGCCAGCACTGGTGACAGTTAGAATCACATCTGCTCCAGTTCCCTGTTTCACAAAGTGTGTGCAGTCGTCATGTATTTGGTTACTTTTGGGCTTGTGACAGAGTAACTTCCTTAAATCATACCTTGGTTTTGTTGCTTCCTGAGAGCTCATTACTAACACCCCCTCTCTCCATCAATCTGCTCACTTCACAAATAATCCTTTATGTTAATGTGGCTTGCCAGGCTTTGCCATGCAGGCAAGATACTCTTGGTTGCTTTCCGGGCTCTGTGATGCATATTTGATATGCCAAAAACAGTAACAACAAGTCTCACAATGGAGACGTTACTGGGCCCGCTCGAGCAAATCGATGAACAATGGGAGGACAGTACTACAGTACTATGGTTAATGTGGCATGTGTTGGGTTGTTTTATTGTTACCCCTCACTTTAAGGAGCATAGTGTATGTTTCAGTTTGCACAATGCCACAAATGGGACACTTAAGGTCACATAAATATATGCTTTCATAGTTTAAGGGACTAGAAGTTCAAAATCAAGGTGTTGATAGCTTGATACCATAGTTCTCCACTTCTCCTGCTGTAGGGCCAAGGGGAATGCCCTTCCCCACTCTTCCAGCTTCTGATGGCAATTGGTAACAATATTCCTTGGCTTGTGGTCTCGTTACTCCAGTGTCTGAACATCGAAAGATGTTGCCCTGCTTGCCTGTTCTGTCTGTCTCTCACTGTATCGTTCCCTCTGTCCTCCTGGAGCTAGAGCCAGTCCTAATTAGGATGACCTCATTTAATGACTTATATCCACAAAGATTCTATCTGCAAATCAGATCATGCTTACCTGGAATTAGGGTTTCAGCGTCATCATTTGGGGGCTCCAGTTCAACCTCAAGCAATGTGGAGTGGTGCAGGGGGCTGTGTGACCCCCTCGTAATAGGGTTGTGAAAACGGGCAGAGAGTGTAGGGAGAAAATGAAATACAAACGGTGACAATGTGGGGTGGAGAGTGCTTTCCCCAAAGGTGTGAAGGGGATGGAAGTGGAGAACAGGAGGCAGAAGAGAGAGAGAGCTTGGAGAACTTGGAGGAGAGAGCCGCAGGGCCCAACGAGGAGCTGTGGAAATGGAATCTGATGTAGAGTGGATTCTTCGGGGCAGACAGAGGAGCACCGTGGGTTGCAGCAGCACCAGCTCTCCCTGGTGCAGAGCTTTGATCTGTGTGGTAAGAGCAAAAGGTGCTACCCAGTCTTGAGTCCTGAGGGAGTTGGATTTCGTGCCTCACGTGTAACACTTCAAGCAAAAGTAAGCTGCTCAGCATTTTTCAGATAACTCTTGGCCATCTGTCTGTCTTCTTGGAGAAGTTTCTATTAATCTTTGAGAGAAGTTTCTGTTCTCCCCCATTTTCTTATACCTCTTACCCATCCCTGCTTCACCCATCATCAGAGAATTGCAAATCAGAACAACAATTAGATATCACCTTGCACTTGAGAGGCTGTCACACATCACAAAGAATAAAAAAAACTGGTGTTGGTGGAGATGTGGGGAGAAATGAACCCTCGTTCACTGGTGGGAACGTCAGCTGGTCCAGCCTTTTGAGAAAACAATATGGACACTTCTAAACAACAAAAACAAAAATCAAAACCTTAAGAATGGAGCTTCTGTATGACCCAGAAATTTCACTTCTTGGCATCTTCCCCAAGAGCCCCAAAACTCTATTCAGAAAAGACACTTGCACCCCTATGTTAATTGCAGCATGATTCACAATAGCCGATATAGGGGGACAAATCAAGTGACCAAAAACAGATGACTGGATAAAGAAACTATAGTACATACACGCAATGGAATATTACTCAGCTATAAGAAATTGTGAAGTCATGCAATTTGACTTTCCAGAAGAGATGGCCGCAGAATGATCTCTCATATATGTGATAGAAATGAAGAAAGAGCAAATGGTGCAAAGCTACAGAATCTAAGAACTAGTCTAAGAAAGGAGCTTGCCATGATAGTAAGACATGGGTTGGGAGGCAGGGTCTTGAGGCGGGATATTGAGGCAGGGTTCCCGAGACAGTGATGGAAAAGAGGCAGAGTGTTGAGGCAGGATATTGAGGTAGGGCCCTGAGACAGTGGTGGAAGGAAGCAGACACTCTGGTCGGGGTGTGGTCTAGGACTGTTGTTGGCATGAATCCATATTATCCACAGTATTGAAATTGTAAATCAAAGTGACTGAAAAAAAATTGTTTTTAGAGTGGGCTGCTTAGGGCTTGTGGTGGAAACCAGACCTCAGATTTTAAGTTTCAAGCAAAGGCTAGCAAGTCCAGGTTGTAAGTGGACTGGTATGGTGTCGGGGAGGCTTTGGGATGCACGGAAGGGTCGCAGCTACCCCAGCTGCCCACCCCCCCACAGTGGGCACTCGGGTTTCTGACACCGATACCCACCCAGGCCGCTATGCTTTTGCTCACCATCTGGCATAGACGACTATACTGGAGTCTTGGCCATGTGTCCCTCGGCCCTGTGGAATCTGGACAGCCACGCCTGGAGCAGGCAGGAGGTGAGGAGGTGCAGACTCCAGCAAACAGTGCCTGTGGAACTGGCACACACTCACCCTGATTTGTTAGCAAGTCAGGCGGACTGGGGTGCACTGGTGCTTGTTTATTATATAACAGTTCTGCTGTGATATGATCGACATCTCGTGAAGTTCTCTGGTCTGATGTCTAGAGTTTAGCACTCTTGATATATTCCCAGAGTTAGGCAAGCACTACCATGATCCAATTTTAGAACATTTTTTTTGTCATACTCTAAAGAAATCTTGTCCCCGAATACACATCCCATTCCCAGTCTTTTATAGCTGTGCGGCGGTGGGCAACTTCCTCAGCCTCTTTGCACCCCAGTAGGTGGGGAGAGTCGCACACAATGTTACAGGCTTATTCAGTGGGTGATTGAGAGAGAAAATGATACCCTTAGCACATCGTCTGGCAAAGATTAGGCCTTTAATAAATTCAAGTTCCCTAAATGAATGTTGGCAGCTATTTCTCTGTAGACTTGGTCCAGGAGTCTAAGCAGTTACTCATGACTCACTGTCTCTGTATCCAGATTTTTATCTGTAGAGTTCTTAGTCCTTTATACTTAGCCTGTGCTTTAGACACACACACACACACACACACACACACACACACACACACACACACGTACAAATGTACCAGGACAACACAGAGAACTCAGGAATGTTTGAGAGAGTCAGAGAGCTTCTATAACATTTCTGTTATATTAAAATACATCATTTCTTTCTTGCGTTTGTAAAGTGACTCTCTCTTTAATTGTACGTGCCATCTCACACAGACACATACAATAGCATAAGGAGTTTTCCTAATTAGCATTTCTTCAACTGACAGGGCCTTAGTGCCTGAAGGTGCTCAGCAAAACTAGCCCGGGGCAAAATTTATAGGTCATGTGTCTCTCTCTCTAGGTCTACATTAGTAATAATAATTTCTAGCATAGGGCTACTGTTCTATGCTAGGCTTCATATCAAATATATTTACCTGTGTCTTTGTATTTGCCTGGAGCCTGAATGTTAAGTCAGCGCTCATGTCACATAGTAGGGGTTTAAGATCATTCCATTTTGCTGGGGAGGAGAAAGGAGGCACAGAGAAGACATTTGCTTCCCCAGGAACACACAGCGTGTGGGAGAGGTGGGTTCCAGCCCCCTTCAGGGTGGGCTCTCCCGCACTGTCTTCTGGGATTCTCCTTTGAGAGGACAGGTGGGCTTGTGCTCAGGCACCGATAGTCGCAGGGCCAGTCAGCATCACAGAGTCCCTTGCACGGCAGTGGGATTGGCCGCCTGCACCACTGAACCACACTGCCCATCCTGGGAAAGCAGCAGAATATCCCAGGGAGCTGTAAAAATATCTAGATTTCCTGGCTTCACTCCAGTCCCCTTATAGCAGAAATGTCTAGGATGGCTCTTGGAATCCGTATTTTTGAGCACTCCCCCGAGACCATGTTAAGATAGAAAATACAGAAGCTTAATCCATGCAAGCGTACAGGAAAGTACAGGCCTCTGAAATTGTACAACAAGCAAAGTTGATATTCAGATGATAATTTGAGGAGGGTGGCGGGTGTGGGGATGGCATCTCTTGGGTGGTGGGGATGTGAGTAAGGGCACTGTTAACTGGCTTGTATAGATGCCCATCCCCCTCTGTGCCAAAGCACAATGGAAACCAAGTTTCTCACTCACCCCAGCTCCCTGACAGACCCTCCTGCTTGCCTGGAAACTCTTCGGGGTGCGGGGGGACTCCAGTACCTCCAGACTGTGGCCGCCATCATGGCCAGGAGGTGCCCAGATGGGGAAGTCTGTGGGTGAGACCAGTAGGGGGAACCCAGAACTGGCCCTGAAATGTGACTCTCCATGCCCCCCCCCCCCACACCCTGACCCCAGTACCCTCTCCTAGCATGTACCTCACAGGACTGCAATAACTTGATACTGTTGGGCACTCTCCGGCGGGCCTGTGTGTGAGGATCAGATCACCACTGTCTTTCTCCACTTTGTATCTGCACATCTGTGCCTGCCCTGTGCTGGGGGTGGATGAATTGTTCCTGGAAGGATCGCTTCTCAGGACAGAAGGGATCTTTCTTGCCACTTGCTTTTGTATCTTACCCGTTGGGATTTTAGGTGCTCAGTATGTGTCATTAGCAGAATCAGAAAGGAGGGAAGTCAGGGGAAGTCCAGGCCAAGAAGGTTGGGCATAGTTCAAAAAATTTACCAGTAGGTACACTTCTAAAGGAAAAAAGGCAAGATCCAAGGAGACAGTGGCCATAATAGGTGAGGGTGGGAAAAGATGCTTAAGAAAACCTAAGTCACTTCCATGGACAAAGTGTTATGAACTGGAGCCGGCATTCCACTACCCACAACCTAGGCTGGGCCAAAGGGAGGAGGCCCGGAAATTAATCTCACGAAGATGCTCGGTGTGGGCCTGTGTGTTGGCAAGCTGATCAACTCTGGGTTAACCCTAGCCTAGTATTCCTCTGGCCAACTCCTGAAACTGGATATGCACACACACACCACATCTTCACAATCCACTGATCTGTTGTTGGACATCCAAATCTTAGCCATTGTACTGAGTACTACAATAGATAATAGTTTGTATGGTCCTTTTTGATGGATATTTTTTGCTGGCATTGCATGTTGATATGCAGGGACCGAAGCAGAGAGGGGTGGGAGAGACTCGCTAAGCCCAGTTAGTTGTCTCCCCAGGGCATGAGTCTCCTGCTCTGGGAATGATGGGAAGCAGCCAGATGGCTTTGTTCAGAGGACTGCAGGTAAGGTGGGGGGGGGGGGGGTGGCTTTCCTGCTGGAGCTGCTAGATTTAGTCTGTAGGATGTGGTATGTGGTAGGTGGCTACGCAAATGTCTTCATTGGATGTGCCCGGGTAACACCCTTGCCCGGCTGGGTGTGTCCCCAAAACTAACTCAGTAAAGCACCTCTCTTTAAAATATGCACACGTGCGCGTGCGCGTGCGCGCACACACACACACACACACACACACACACACACACACACACACACACAAAGAGATTCTTATACCCCTTCAACTCAGCAGTTCCATTCCAGAGAATTGCTTTCATAAAATGAAGCCACATCTCAGGATATGTGTTACAATGTTATTCATAGTGACAACACCAGTACAGAAAATGCTCTTAAGTCAGGAGATGGTTTAATAAATTGGTATTATAAACATTATGGGGTATAAACATGACCCCACCCCCCTGCGCCGTGTAATCCCATCAACAGCCAAGACCCAGAGACTATAAAACCAAGCTCCCGGAAGAGAACGGGGTAGAGTCTCCTGCCCCCGCAACTGGCTGTTCTCACTGGGGCCCCTTGGAGGGGGGCGGGTTGAGTTTCCCTCCCCGCCCCAAGCAGAGCCCCGGCAGCCGAAGACCTCCAGAACCAGCCACAACCATGCTGAGACCACTCTCCGCACACATGAAGGTACCGGCAGAGGAACAAAGGCATGCGGTCCCCGGAGCTGAGATCTCCAAACCTGCTCGAATCGGGGCTGAGCATCCTCTACCCAGATCCTCCATCTTCCAGTAGGCAGGGATCGCACCCACCAACTGCCCCCAGTGCCGTGTAATCCCATCAACAGCCAAGACCCAGAGACTATAAAACCCAGCTCCTGGAAGCGCGGCAACATTAGTGGCCGCACGACATCTTATTATCTCATTCTTGCTTTGGACAACCTGGAAGGCTACCGAATGTAATCTGTCCACACGGCAGAGTCTGGCAAACTCTCCATGGCGTACCCAATATGCCAAATACCAGTAACATGGTGGGTCTCATACTCCTAACCCTGAAAGAGCCTTGAATATGGCACTTTTTAAAATCTCAGGGCTAGGACGAAGGAGACATTACTGGTGCCTGCTCGAGGCAATCGACGAACAACAGGATGATTGTGATCGTGATCGTGATGGGGTATTTTGAAGTTTCAGCAAGACATTCCTGTGATGAGGAAATGAAGAGAGAAACATATGATTCCTTTTTCATTTCTTTCTTTTTTTTTGGAAAAGGGATAATCTGATTTATTTCTGATTTTAAAATCTCCCTTGGGCTGGAGGGATAGTACATATAGTGCGTGTCTTGGATGTGGCTCTGGTAGTCACAACCCTAGCACCTGATAAGGTCTCTGGGACACCACAGGGGTCAATCCTCAACCAGGAAGAACACCTGAGCACTGCGCGGGGTGTGACTAACATCCCCACCCCTCCAATAAATAAAATAGAACCTTCGACTCATTCAGTCTCTGCCTGCCTCTAAGTTGATGGACATAGAGAAGGGTTGCTAATATTGGGGATCCGGACCAAAGACGGGTAAAAAAGGGGGAGGTAGAGAAGAAGATTCCACTCCTCCTTCCCCAACACACACACACACACACACACACACACACACACACACACACACTACTCTTATAGGACAAGCAATTAAAAATCATGATGAGGCCTCATGAAACATCCTGTGTAAAATAGAGGATCATGACAATGCATGAATTCATGTAAATAGGGAGAAACCAACAGAGCTTTTTTTTTTATATATATATGAAAAAGTCAACTAATTTTCTGGTATTCTGATAATTAACCTGACTTCATTGTGAGGGTCTAACTTAGGAATTTTTTGTTTTTTAAAAAAGGGATTTCTATCTGAAGGAAGCAGAGTGCTAAGCATCCCTTCCTGAGTAAGGGGGTCTTGCTGCTCTTGGCTGCCCTCCTGTTATCTGGGTAGGAAAAGGCACGTCTCATTTCCCACATGAAGTTGGGAAGGTGTTGTTGCCATGTCATGATCAGCTCGTGGCTGGCCTTTCTCTTCATACTGGCAAGAGACTAACAAAGGGAAATTATTGGAAAGGGTAAGCTGTGTATTATGGCTCCCAAGCCCATGAGCACAGATGTCCACTGGCAAAGTTGGAACGAAATGGGAAAAAATTAAAACTCATTTTGTTTTCCAGGCACTTGCAATAATATATTCTTGCTGCAGATAAGCGTGCCAGCTCACTCTCCTCCCCCTTATTATTCAACAAAAGCAGAACACAGCAGAAATAGAAACTCATGCGGAGATGTGCTCCCTTGCTTCTTTTGTGTACCCCTGTTTTTGTTGGTCAAATCACATTACGGAGTGGCTGCTACAATGGCGCGTCTTCCTAGGCCCCAGAGTTACCCCTTTACAGGATGTAAAGGGATGGTCCGTGGAAGAGTAGGACCAGATGATCCCTGTATCTTTGCATCCTTGTACCGCCATGTTGAGGATGGAGAGTAACTGTGCGTGAAACCCATCAAAGAGAGTAACTACACAAGATGAGAAATCGTAGCATCTGGTGTTTGCGGTGCGGTGGAACTAAACTTCCTGGGTTCAAACCCCAGCTTTGCCATCGACTCTGATCTTTTGGTGATTTCATTTTCTTATTGGTGAAACTGGGGTGAGGGGAACTCTGCTCCTTGGTTACTTTCAGGGTTACTTTGAGGACTCGATGCTAAGGTCCCGTTGTCTGGCTAGGGGTTAAACAGGACCATCATGGCTGTTGACCAAGCTTCTCCCCTTGACGGAACTTTACTGGGGTTTCTCTGAGCCCTTTTCTAATGAGGTCTGGATCTTAGCCTTCCCAGTCTTGGAAAGCCCAGCGCCAGTCATCCTGCTAGGGCGGTTTAGAGAAAGGTGTTCCGAGACCTGATATCTGATTCATGATCAGCTTCCTTCCCCTGGGCCTCTGGTTTCTGCACATCCTGCTCTGCCTTCCGCAAGAATTCTGTCTAGTCAGCTCAGCAGGTGCTCTCCTCCTTAGTGATGCTGTGCTCACTGACCCCCTCGCCCTGCTCCCTGGTGAGGAACTCTTCTCTCTCTTGCTCCATGCCTGTTTCAGCACACAGGGCTCTCTGCTGACTCTTTTTATTTCCTTTTTGGGTCACACCCGGTGATGGACAGGGGTTACTCCTGGCATTGCACTCAGGAGTTACTCCTGGTGGTGCTCAGGGATATGGGATGTTGGGAATTGAACCTGGGTAGGCTGCGAGCAAGTCAAACGCCCTACACGCTGTATTATTGCTCCAGCCCCTCTCTGTTCACTCTTGAGTTTTAACATTAAAGAAGGCCTACACCTAGGTTCCATCGCCTGTTTCCGCAGAGGCAAAGCTGGTAATAGTGAGTGCCCACCCTAAGTGCCCCCCCACCGGCTCGGTGCCGAAGCCAGGGAACGAGGTGGGAGATACCTGTCCCCTCACCCCTGCCCCTTGCTAAGGGGGTTCTGAGTGGGAGGCACAATGAAGACAAGACTGGGGAATAGGAGGAAGTGATGCGGCGGGATCTCACGTGGGAATCTGCTCCCTTTTCCTTTGTGGTGGTAGTTGCTATATCAGGGGACAGGTTGGTCACATTAGCCAGAGACTGGACACTTGGTGCAGTGCCCGTAGGGAGTTGATCTCTGCTGTTGCCAGAGATTGCGCCGATAGTGCCAGGGTGCCACTTGGTGATGTGGGGCTCTGAAGGGGACGGGACTGGTCACCTCAGCTGCTGAGCCACAAGTCTGATTCCTAGAGGACACTAAGGGATTGAGCCAGGAGTTAGGCATTTCCTGAACTGACTTGCAGGCTGAAACCTGTGGCAATCTGAGACCTGAGAGAGGACTGTGTGTGAGAGAGAATGGGAGTGTGTGTGTGTGAACGTGTACAAGTGTGTGTGTGTGTGAATGATATAGTGTGTAATGGGAGTGGGAGTCAGTGTGTGTGTGTATGTTTGTGTGTGTCTGTGTCTGTGTGTCTGTTTTTGGGGGCCACACTCAGGGATGCTCAGGGGTTACTCCTGGCCCCGCACTCAGAAATCAATCCTTGTAGTGCTTAGAGGGCATTATACAGAATGCTGGGGATTGGACTGGGGTCAGTCACATGCAAGCATGCAAGACAAACGCCTGCCCACTGCACTGTTGTTCCAGCCCAATTGCTGTACTACCGCTCTGGCTTCAATTGTGCTTAGATTTTATGCACCATCTCACACAGCCCAGTGGTCAGAGTTTACTCACAGAAAGGTTACTTACTCTTCCTAGTGGCTCTCAACTATCAAGCTGCACCCACAGATGGTTGACCCTCTCTTTCCTCTGGGAAGAAGGCCAGGGTGCTTCGGGATGAGCCCTGCCCTTCACAGGCCATCATGCACCTGATCTGGCCGTGGTCCAGCCTAAGCACTTGTTTATGGATATGGACAATGGTGATGAGATCCAGAGAGATTCATGGATTTGTTCAGAGTCATAGGAAGTGGAGTTGGGTCAGGAACTTGCTTTATCCTGACGTATTAATTCAGCTGATAATTATCTGTGGAGCTCCATATTTACTGAGCCACCACTCCATGCCTGCACTGTCTGGAACCTTTCAGAACCCTGGAGAGACAGCTCAATGCAGTGACAACTGCGAGAATCGGGCACCAAGTCAGGAGTAGCCTCTGAGCACTGCTAGGTCAAGCCAAGAACAAGAGAATCCTACTTTTCCTCTTTGCTCTTTTTCAAACACAACAGTGAATTCCTCCAGGGCCCCAGACCTGGGAGAGACAGTGGAGGAGTTGCTGAGGTTTTAAATTTGGAGATTGTAATCTCCAGTCTCCCTTCCCTGGCCTCTTACCCACCAGGCTGGCTCTCCAGCTGTCTTTCTCTCCCCTCTGCCCTCCACATGCTGTGGTCCAGCCCAAGCACTTGTTTATGGATATGGACAATGGTGATGAGATCCAGAGAGATTCATGGATTTATTCAGAGTCGTAGGAAGCGGAGGAACCACTATTGGTCATCCCTCTAGTGGCCTTCAGTTCCTCCCTCTGCCTGTTCCTCCTCTCTGGGCTGTCTTCAATACACCCCTTACCAAAGGCTTCATCCCAGGTGGACACTGCCTCTATCACAATAGGGGGCTGTCAAACCTAGGTTGATGCTGCATATGGTCCCCTGAGCCCTTCTAGGAGTGATTCCTCAGCAAAGAGCCAGGAGTAAGCCCTGAGCACAGTTGAGTGTGGTCCCAGCTCCCCAGTAACCCCATGGGAAGTGCTTTTTGAAGAGACAAGGCTTGGATGTCTGATAAATGCCCTCAGACTTATTTGTTGTGATGTGAAGACGTGTTCAGTTGCTCCCAGGGCAGGTCTTGGGGGCAGGCTGGATGGGGTAACTGCAGGGAGGGATCCTCTGGTTTGGGAGTTAGTCCACGCCCAGCCATTTCTATATGACTTGCAGTTATCCACCTCTGGGAGCCCACAGAGTCTTCCTTTCTCTCTCAGAAAGAACGAGTCAAAGTTTGACAATCCCCTTCACCTCCCAAGACCCTGGAACAAATCGCTAAATTACCAACCTTGCTCAGCATGGCACGGGAACTTGGCACAGCTCAGAGCTCACACTCTGAGCCCTTCAGCCTGAGAAGCGGCTCACTCCAGAGAGCATCTGTTTGGCCCCCGCATCGTAGAAGGGCGTCGCCTCATTTCCAAGCAGTTGTTATCTGCTTGGAAATGGATTGCAATTTCTTTGTTAGGAACCGGCTTCCTTCTGCGTGATCAGATGACAGAGCCAGGAAGATTTGAATCCTTGCATTGTGCCAAGACTTGCTTTTCAACCCCAAGCGCCATCGATTTTGCTTAGCATGTGCACCTGATAAACTTGGAGAAAAGGGCGTAGTCTGTGGTCATCGGGCACCGCATTCCTTATATGTAAATGAGGTCACATTTGTGTAGTATGATGCAGTCTTGCCCAGTTGTAGTTTCCTCCTTCCCTTTGCTTGCTCTATCCAACCACTTATGAGAGAGGTCTGTGGGCTCTCCTAAGTGATTGGGAGTGACTCTCTCTAATTCTATTAGGATTTGCTGCAAGTTCCTGAAGTTTTGATAGACGCCATCAGACTCAGAATTCCTGGTGGACAGAACTATCACTATTTAACAGTTATTTTTATTTTGGACCACACCTGACTACTTTAGGCTTCTTTCTGTCCTGGATAAGTGCTCAGGGATCACTCCTCGTGGGATTTAGGGGACCATATGTGGTGCTGGGGATCAAAGTGGGGTCAGTTGTGTACAGGCAGGCCTTAACCTCGGTCCTACCTCTGCAGCCCTCAACAAGCTGTTTGAAAGTGGTATTGGAATGATGGATGTATGAAATGTATAATTAATGGTATTGTACATCCCAGTACTTAAAAAGAAAAGCAGACAGCCCAGTTCACTTGGTACATTGTGCAACCGGCTCTTGATTTTGATTAAGTTCCAAAACATTCCTCTTACTCTCAAAAAAAAAAAACCAAAAAACCCCTCCACTCCCATCAAGCAGTTGCTACCAGCTCCCTCTCCTTTTGTCCCTGGTGACTTCAAATGTGCATTCTGTCCCTGTGGAGTTTGGTTACACCCAATATTCTTGTCGTTCTGCCTTCTCTGTGTGCCTATTAGTTGTACTTTCTTTCCTCAGAGACGGCAACCCACACACACACTTTACTAGCTGTGACTGCTTTTGGAGCTTTGATTGTTTTCAGGGCAGGGGAAGTGTCTTAGATATGGACCACACCACACTCAGCTTTTGTCTCCTGACCCTATGCAGCCACTGAGGCTGAGGGTCACCTTCCTCAGCTCTGGGGCTCCACTTTCTGGCCTTGCATCTGCTCAGCCTAAATGACTTCAGAAGTCATCAGCCCAGGGTGGGAACCAACGGATGGCAGAATGTTGAACTCAGTTGGCTGTTTTGTCCGTGATCTTGTCTCCTTCAGTCCTAGCTGTCTTGGCCTCTTGTTCTGTATGATACGTTTCACTTTCAAATTCAGATTTTAAGTATGACTGGGGCAAGCACTTAGTAGCTGAGTACATGCCCAGTCGATGCAGGGCCCTGAGATTGATTCCCTGGTAGGGCACGGACCCCCCAGGCGCCCCCAGCTGTGGCTTTAGCAGCCTCCTATGCCGCACTGGGCTTTACAAGGGAGCCCTTCTTAACGCACAGGCGTCAGCACTGCAGCTTGTGCTAATCATACCACGTTCAAGTGTGAGCCACTGCTGGCACCTGTGAGTACATGCTGGCAGCAGTGTGTTAAACAAATATCACATTTGGCCTCCTTTAGCTCAGCTGAGTTTTATTTAATGGTTTTTGGCTTGAGGGCCACACCTGGTGGTGCTCAGGGCTTACTCCTGGCTCTGTATTCAAGGATCACTCCTGGTGGTGTTTGGGGTTATTATATATGGTGCCAAGGATCTACCTGGGGCTGACTGCATGCCAAAGCAAGTGCGTTAACTCCTGTACTATCTCTCTGGGCCCATTAAATGACTATTTTATTTATTTCTTAGTTTAGTTATTTATTTTGGGTTTTGGGTCACACCCAGTGGTTGTCAGGGGTTACTCCTGGCTCTGCACTCAGAAATTACTCCTGACAATGCTTGAAGGACCATATGGGTTGCTGGGGATTAAACCCAGGTTGGCCGCATGCAAGGCAAACACCCTCTCTGCTATACTATGGCTTTGGCCCCTGAATGACCATTTTAGATGGTCTCAGTGGGAGGGACAGTCGGCAGCAAGTCCTCTGTCATTATGGGAAGTAGCTTGCTGGCTTCCTCATTTCACAGCAGGGAAGCCAAGGTTGGGCATGGGGAAGCTGTCCGCAGGTGGACCATTCATTCGAGCAGCGCTGAAGTTAGACCCAGGCTCTGGTTCCCCATTCCAGAGTGGCCCCTGCGCCTGTAGGTGGGGTCGCACAGTGATCCCAGTTTAACAGGCACCCTCTCGACCATGGCCCAGGCCCTCAGTAACGACCTGCTCTCTGCCAGGTGTGGGTCGAGAGTCAATTTTCCCTGACTGCAACTAAGGGTGTGAGTGCCACAACCAAGCATGTGGCTGCTGGTCGTTGCAACAAGGCTGCAAGGCCGAGGTTCAGTAAGTGCTGCAGAGACACAGAAGAGCCATGACTTGTTCCTCTTTGACCTGAAAGTCTTAGGGTGGCCCCGGGTTCGGTATGGGCCTGTTCCTTGACTATAGCCCTCATTGCTCTGATAATAGTTTATAGTTCTTGTCTGCTCCAGTCAGAGGGAGGAAGTGGTAAAGGACACCATCCACTGTCTCATCGCTTTTTTCCTTAGAGGTTCTCTCTGTCTCCACTTGTCCACTTTCACAAGCCCACAAATGGAATTTGGTCACATAACCATGGCTGACTGCAAGGTAGGTTGGGAAATGTGAAGTCTTGGGAGATCTCTTCTTCAGTTAATTTTTTTTTCTTTTTGGGTCTCACCTGGTGATGCACAGGGGTTACTCCTGACTCTGCACTCAGGAATTACTCCTGGCAGTGCTCAGGAGACCATATGAGATGCTGAGAATTGAACCCAGGTCGGCTGCATGCAAGGTAAACACCCTACCCATCGTACTATCACTCCAGCCCTCTTCAGTTAATGTTTACAAGAGTCTCTCGCTGTGATAGAAATGATGATGTCAAGTATCAGGAGACGACTGGGCACCACAATGCAGGGCAACAGGTGCCAAGCTGAGGTCTCAGAAGAGGTTGGGAAAGGTGTCACAAAAGGAGTAAATCTTGCATGGAGTGAAACAACACAGCTGTTCATGACGGAGGACAATGGATGGGCCCTCAAGGCAGGGGGGCTGGCACTGGCATTGAACACCTGAGAGCAGAGCAGGCATAGTTTCAACTTCCTACCACTTGGCATGTGTCCATTGTATAGACCACATAGATGTTGCCAAATGAAGTCAGTTGTGTGCTCAGGAGGAGAGCGAGGTCTTTGCTAGAGACTCGAGACCCAGTGGGATGGGAAGAGCAGTGAGAAGTGTTGTTGTGGGGAAAGAGAGGATGCGTGCTCTTCTAATTATATTTAGGGTGAAAACGAACATGCCAAGTTGAAATGCATGGCTGGTGGCTGGGAGACAGACCGGACAGCAGCGGGGGGCTGGAGGGTGATGATTGAGACTGCTCTTGACTAAGGAGGAAATCTGTTGAGAGTGAAAAGGTCAGGATTGAAGCTGGATTGAAGCTGTGGACTGGGAGGGAAGAAATGGGTGTGCTGCAGAACAGCTGTGCAGAGCCGTTGTCCGCCCCCCCCCCCCCCGGTCACTTTTCTCCTGGCAGTGCTCCTGGCCCTGCAGACTGCCCCCTGTCCTCAATCTGTCCTCTCCTCTTTCCCTGATCCCTGCTCTTCTTAGATTCTGGCTAGCTTTCAATTAACAATCAATTTCGTGCTCATAAAACTTTGATTAGATTCATTTAATTTTACTCATAGAAATATTTGCGCTAGCTTCTTGCTTAATTTTTTATTGTTCAAGTAACTCATACTCACTGTTAAAAATACCAGAAAATAGACAAAGACAAAACATTAAAATCACTCATAACTCAGGCCAGAGAGATAGTAAGTCAGGGAATGTACATGTCTTGCACACAACCAAACTGGGTTCAATCTCCGGTATTGAATACAGTCCTTCAAGCACTGCCAAGAGTGATCCCTGGGTGCAGAACTAGGAATAAACCCTGAGCACCGCTGGGTGTGGTTCAACCCCAACCCCTCTTCTTAGGAAGCTGACGTTTCCTTTCTTTATTTTTGCTTTTTGGGTCACACCCAGAGATGCTCAGGGGATACTCCTGGCTCTGCGCTCAGGAATTACTCCTGGCAGTGCTTGGGGGACCATATGGGATGCCAGCGATCAAACCTGGGTCAGCCATGTACAAGGCAAATGCCCTTCCCACTGTGCTGTCGCTCTGGCCCAGGAAGCTGACGTTTTGGTATGCATGTGAGCAGTCCTCTTCCCTCTAAAATCAACATCAACAATTGCTAATATTTATGAGCCCTTACTACGTGCCAGTCACTCTTACCAGCTTTCTAGGTCCATTCGGTTGTTTAAAACCTTTCAAAATCTACAATTTAGTTATTCTTGTCATCCCAGTGTTTCAGGTAAGGGAAGTTAGTACAGACTGAACGTTTATCCATTCAACTTCTCTGCTATTCCCGTCTTTACATATGTAATAGTTTATGTTTTCACCTTTGACTGTGAGAACCATGTTCAGGTTTATGTGATGATTGAGGGAATGGAATGATGCTGCCAACACCCCCATTTCCATTTGATTCACCGTGATTTCCCCATTCTATTAGCAGTCTCCACCCCAACCACTCTCAAGCAAGCTCCAGACACCATTCTGCTTCCTTCCCAAGGCGGACCTCCATAGGTAGGGGGGCTTTAGTTAGTGTCAGGGCCTCTCCTAGTAGTCAGAGGCCACCATGGCCATCCCCAGGAGTGCTCAGGAGGACCAGGCAGTGCTGGAGACGGAGTTCAGACAAACACACTAGGTTTGGGTTCTGTGTAACATTGGTGCCATCTCTCCAGTACAATGAAGGCCCCTTTGTGGCCCATTTGGTGATGTGGCCTCATAACAAAGGAGCTGGCTCCAGTGGCAGGCTCTCTGGCATCAGTCACTGCACCCCACATTCTTTCAAGCATTGCTGGGTCTGCTCACCCACCCCATAGCTAAATTCAAGAAACAAACTAGATTGCTACCTCATACCACAGACAAAAGTCAATTAAAAATGGATTAAGTATCTCAATATTAGACCTAAATCCATAAAATTTATCATTAAAAACAGAAGTAGAATTCCTCATGATATTAACCAAGAGAGTGTTTCTCAACTGGGTATCACAGTGTCCCCCACCCCCCACATGGACTCCCAGGATATTGCATGGGGGCTGCAGGTGAAAAATCACATAAGCAGTGGCCATGGCGTGAGACTAGGGGCCCAGCAGTAGGACAGGGAGGGTCACGGGAAGGAAGCAAGGTCAGAGTGGCGCCATGGTCAGTTGGAAAAAGCTTGAGAAATACCGGACTAGCGGAGTCTTTGATGATTTGGCTTCATTGGCCAAGAAAGTAAAAGCAAAAATAAACAAAGGGGACTGCATCAAACTGGAAAACTGCTGCATTGAAATAAAAATCTGACTCGAATAAGAAGATGCCCCCCTGAACAGGAGAAAATATTAGCACACCATGTCTCTCAGAAAGGGCTGATATCCAAGGTATACAGATGACTCTCCAAACCCAACAACAAAAGCAAAATGAAACAAAAGTCCGTCCAAAAAATGAAGAAAGTGAATAGACATTTCTCCAAAGAAGACATTCAGATGGCCAACAGACATATGAAAAATTGTTCAGCACCAGTAATATCACCTCATACCAGTGGAACTGGCCTGTTTTAGACTGGAAGCAGACATGTTAGGGGAAAGGATCCCTCACTCACTGTTCACTGTTGGTGGGACTGTAAATGGACTCAGCCTCATTGGAAAACAATGGAAAATCTTTGAATGTTGGAGAAAGAGAGAGACAGAGACAGAGAGACAGAGACAGAGAGACAGAGAGAGACAGAGAGAGAGAGAGAGAGAGAGAGAGAGAGAGAGAGAGAGAGAAGGGAGAGATGGAACTACCATATGATTTAGTACTTCCAGTCCAGATTTGAAAAGATATATGTCCACACTGCTCACAATAGCCCAAGTATGGAAACAGTAAATATTCCACAAAAGGTAAGTGGAAAAGGAAATTGTGAACTGTGTTCTATACACACAAGGACATACTTCTCAGCTCTAGAGCACAGGCAAATTTGTGATTTGCTTCTACTTGGATGGAATTAGAAGGTATTGTGTTAAGCGAAGTGAGTCAGAAGAAGGACAAATGTTGGATGAGCTTATGTGTGTGGAGAATAAAGCAAGCAACAAGGGAAAAGACAATGAATGGCCAATGCAAATAAACCCTGAGGTTCTGCCAACAGAACTGAGGCTGCTAGAGGTGAGGGTGCAGTGACAGGGATGAGAAATGATTTACAGACAGTAGTGGAAGGACAGTGTCACTCTGGTGGTGGGTGTGCCACTGTCTTATTGTATGCCTAAAGCATAAATATCAGTATTATTATAAATCATCATTCCACGATGCATGAAACCATATTATTGTGGTCGCCAGTCCAGGCAAACAGTCGCTGACATCATCCACTTTCTGTGCAACTGTTCGGTCTCCCCAAGGGTCTCCTAAGTCTGCTTGACTCCAGACCACACACACACACACACACACACGCACACGCACACTTCTTCAATGCTGGAGTGGGATCCACCAGCCCGGTCTGGCCCTAACCCTTCCTCTTTCCAAACACTGGATTCAGATTATTAGTTGAAAAAGTGATGCGATTTTGATTGCAGTTCATTTTGCATGTGCATGTGCAATCGTTCATGCTTTTTAGCTATTGATTTAGTGCCAGAGGTTTCGAAACTGTTTGGCCTACTGTCCCCTTTTTAGAAATTACTCAGTCCCCCTCCTTTGCCTTCCCCGGAAATCTGCCTTCTTAAGTAACAAAGTACACCCAGTCGCACCCACTGCCTCCCTGGATCGTTACAGCACCCCACCCTGGGAGTGGACAACAGTACCCATATATATATATATATTTATATATTATGGGGGACAAAAACCCTCTGCTGCCTCAGGGCTTACTCCTGACTCTATGCTCAAGATCACTCCTGTTGCCATTTTTTTTTTGAGAGACACCAATTTAGACAGTAAAGGTCAGGAATCAACTTGTATCTTCTCTTCATGAGAGAACTGGTAAAAACTCTCTCTTAGCCAAGTGTTCTCTGTACAGTCTGCCAATTTGCTCTTATCCTGCAGTCTTCCTGATCTGTAAAGAGTTTTCTACTATAGTTTTGACCCACAGTAGATAGTTCTAAAGTTGTTCTTTCCTTCTGTGAGCAGCTTTATTATTATTTTCATTCAGCCATGCATTCACCCAACAAATTAACCATGCAGCTGTTATTTGCAGAGACTGTGATGGAGAGATATGGTCCCTGCTCCTGTGGATTTATATTCTGTGGGAGTGAGAGATCAAGAAAGCCAAGTGGATTTAATTTAAAACATTTTCAGGGCCGGAGTGATAGTGTAACAGGGTACTAGCCTTGCTTGCAGCTGAGCTGGGCTTGATCTCTGGTACCCCATATGGTACCCCAAGCCCTGGCTGGAGTGATCCATGAGCATAGAGTGAGCATTAAACCCTGAACACTACTGGGTGTGGCCCACACACCCTCACCCCATAAGCCCACCTAAAATACCCAATCTCAATAAATGTGATCATAACCAGATAATCAATAATTAACAGGTGTGAATCTTACCGGATAAATCCCCAAGGAGTGAATATTGAGACTAATGGTGGAAACTGCATTCGCAAGCATTTAGAAAATGATATGCTTTTACTTGCTCAAAGTTCTTTTCAAATGCACCCTCCATAATTAGTATTTCAATTCCCCTTTGCTGTTTGCTATGACTTTTCAATACCTTATGTTTATTGGCAGTGCCACAGTTTTGTGCCTGTGCCTCATTATTCTGAACATTCCATGTTCTGCTGACACTACGGTGGTGGTCGGACAGTGTGTGTGGTTTCTTTGAGGAAAAGAGTAACTTCCACATCTGAGGAGAAAGCAGTCTCCCACTAGGTAGAAATGTGGGTTTACTGGCTCTTTTTTTTTTTTTTGGCACTGTTATCCAATTCATGAAATTGTTTTTAAGTTGGTACATATTTGTTGGAAAATATACATTTACACATAAAATCAAGTCCCAACCAAGCTTTCCTCTTCCTGCTCTTGACCCTCAAGTACAACCCCAGTGGCTTTTTAGGGTGGTAGTAGGTGCACGAGGCACCCTAGGATCCATTAGAGAATGGGGCTCCACAGACAGCTCTCTGTGATAGAGAATGTCCGCTTACTGGGAGCACCTCACCTGGCTTACTGGGAGCACCTCAGCCACATGCATACAGTTTACACACTCAGGGTATGGTGAGCTGCGGGTACCCCTATTCTTTGAGAAGTCGACCTGTTGAACTGAATGCGGCAAAGCACATTCCTTGTCACTTACCAGTTTTTAGAGATAAAAGCACATAATGAATTGTGTGTATGACCACCTTGTCACCGTGAGATATTTTGCAAATGGAAATAAACTTAAAGGGGGAGAATTGGATCCATCAAAGTTGTCACATCCAACCAGCAGTCCCTTTGAAGGTGATTTCCAAAGGCCTGTTCAAGTCATGCTTCAGAAAGAAGGTGCTGCAACCACAGGGCAGTGAACACACACAAAGGCAAGAAGTTGAAGACTATTAACCATGCAAGCCCTGATTAATGAATTAAAGTATGTCTAGTTCACTCATTTCTAAATGCTTTGATTTCATATTAGGTATTTATATGGCTTTATGCATGATATTGTACAGCATGCATTTTTTACTCAACACTATTCCTAGTAATAATTGTGAGAGTAAAAATTTAGCCCATTGTTTTGGTAGAATGGGTAGTTTCATAATATAAATATTCTGCATAGGATAGAATTAATACTGTTTCTGTAATATGAATATTCAGCACCATCTTACCTTCCTCTACTTGAAAGTGTTATTCCTCTGTGAACTGTTTTCTATAATGTCACACAAATAAATCAAATAAATGTACAAGTATCTTCAATATGCATGTGTTTCCACAGGATAGATTCTAAAAGTGAAATCTAGGTCAAAGAATTGTATAGAAATATGGGTAATATTTAACAAATTATCTCCAAAAGATATTAAAGCACAGTTCATGAAAGTGATCTTGTCTGTAACCACCTGATATATTCAGCTCTTTATTAATTTTACTTGTAATTGTTTTTGTTTTTGGGTCACGTCTGGCGGCGCTCAGGGATGACTCCTGGCTCTGCTCTCCAGGATCACTCCTGAGGGAGTGGTATGGGGTATCAGTGATTGAATCCAGACTGGTCATGTGCAAGGCAAGCGCCCTATCTGCTGTACTATTACTACAGCTCCCTTCAACTACAGCTCCCTTCAACTTTTTATTTATTCCCAATATAAATAAAAAAATTGTAGGCACCATGTTCCACAATACTGTTAATAATAGGGTTTAATGATATAACGTTCCAATATTACACCCATAACCAGAATGTCCCTCTCCTCATCCCAGCCCTATACTAGACTAGTCCTATGGTAGGCTCAATTCTGTAGACAAGTTTCTAGATTTTGTTACCTTTAGCCATTTATTACTTACATACTGTGTTTCTTTATATCCCATGTGTGAAAGAGACCATTCTTTATCTGTCCCTCTTTTTTTATTTTATAAGGCAGTTTACAATGTTCGATTACTGTTAATATTCAAACACCAATCCCACCATAGTTACACCTTCCTACCACCCAGTTTGGGATATCTCCATCTAAAGCCCCAAGACCTGTCCCAAAGCACAAACAAAATAATATATTTTGTATTGTCTGTTATGGAAAACCGTTTTACGATGTGTTACGTGGCCTCATTTGGGGCTGCGTGGTCCAGGAATGGATTCACGTATGCATGAGACTCCTTGAGCGTGGAAGCAGTTGGGTTCTGGAGGTTGTTGGCTGCCAGGGCTGGGTCCCTTGGGGTTGGGAGGGCTCTAACCCGTCCCCCTCTGGGGTGCCCCAAGTGAAACAGCCTGGCGCAGAGTCTGGTGGCATGGCTATGGCGGGCATCATGTTGCTCCCTTCTGGGAGAAAAAGCTGTGTGATCTGGATGGTGGTTGATGAGGAGATTATCTAGTGCTGGCAGACGGTGGCTTATGGGTGTTGGAGACTGGGGGAAGCAAGCAGAGGATCTCTGCTCCCAGGTCCCATTGGGCCCAGAGTCCAAGGTCATAAAGTTCCGCATTTCCTGGGTTTTGTTTGACTTCACTTATGCGTGAGGCTCGGCCTGGGCGTGTGGGGAGCAGCCTTGAGCATGATGACAGTTGGGTTCTGGAGGTTTTTGGCTGCCGGGGATGGGTTTCTTGGGGGCGGGGAGGGCTCTCACCCACCCCCCCTCTGTGTCTCTCTTCTGATTTCACCCAGCATTATACTCTCCAGTTCCATCCACATCAAATCAAATTGCATAATTCTTCTTTTCTCATAGCCAAGTAATATTTCATTGTGTGTGTACCTCAGTTTCTTTATCTAGTCATCTATTATTAGACACTTGGATTGTTTACAGGTTTAGGATATTGTGAAGAGTGCTTCAGTGAACATATTCTTTTATGAATAGAGTTTTTGGGCTCTTGGGGTAGATGCCCAGAAGATGAATTGCTGGGTGATATGGAAGCTCAATTCTGAGTATTTTTAGAGGCACTTATATTTCCAAAAAGGTTGAACCAGTAAACATTCCCACCAGCAGTGGAGGAGGGTCCCTATTTCCCCACATCCATGCCAAGTCAGATTGTTTTTGTTGTTTGTGATCTGGGCCAGTCTCACGGGTACATGGTGGCATCTTGTTCTCATCTGCATTTCCCCCATGACAAGTCATACAGAGCATTTATCCATTGGCCGTCTCTATGTCTTCTTTGAGAAAGTTTCTGTTCACCTCTTCTCCCTGTTTTTTAATGGGATTGATTTCCCCACCCCACCCTGCCTTGTACTATGTTATAGTGCTTTAGAGATCTTGGATATTAACCCTTTATCAGTTGAGTGGTAGACAAACATTTTTTCCCAGTCTGAGAGAGATCTTTTTATTTTGGTCATCATTTCTTTTGTGGTGCAGAAGCTTAATTTGATGTAAACCCATCCACTGATCTTTGTTTCCATTTGCCTTGGCCAGTGGCATGGAATCCCTGACAGAGCCTCTGCATTCAGTGTCACAGAAGATCCCACCTCTGTTTTTATCAATACAGTTTATGGAGTTCAGGTTTGATATCAAGGCCTTGAATCCATTTGAATTGGTTTCTGGACATGGTGTTAGGTAGGGGTCTGGGTGTGTTTTTTAGTATGTGACTGAGTTTCCCAACACTATTTGTTAGAGACTCTCTCCTTGCTCCGTGTTATACTGTTTGTTTTTGTGGAAGATTAGCCATTCATATATCCAACAATCTGTTTCTGGGTCTCAGTTCTATTCAATTAGCTGTATGGCCTGTCCTTATTCAAGTACTATACTGTCTTGATTACTATAGCTTTACAGTATAATTTAAAATTGAGAAAGAGAAGCCTCACATATTCTTTTTCCCCTATAGTAGATTTGGTATTTGTGTGTGTGTGTGTGTGTGTGTGTGTGTGTGTGTTTATTCCATATAAATTTCAACAGTGTTTGGTCTCTGTCTTTAAAAATTTCAGGGGTATATTTTAAGGAACTGCATTGAATCTGTATAGGGTTTTGGGTAGAACTGTCAACTTGACAATATTAATCCTTCCAATCAATCATCGGGGCATGTATTTTCATGTCCTTGTGCCTTATTTCTTTTAGTCGATTGCCTCGAGCAGGCCCCAGTAACGTCTCCTTCATCCTAGCCCTGAGATTATATTCAAGGCTCTTTAGGAGAATGAGGCCCATCATTGTTACTGGTATTTGGCATATTGGGTACGACACAGGGAGTTTGCCAGACTCTGCCGTGTGGGCAGGTTACATTCGGTAGCCTGCCAGTTTGTCCAAAGTAGGAATGAGATAATAAGATGTCATAATAAGATGTCGCACGGCCGCATTTGCAGCTGCGCGGTTCCGGGAGCTGGTTTTTATAGTCTCTGAGTCTTGGGCGCTGATGGGATTGCACGGCACCAGGGGGCCAGTTGGTGGGTGTGACCCCTGCCTACTGGAATTTGGAGGATCTGGGTGGAGGATGCTTGGCCCTGATCTGAGTAGGCTTGGAGATCTCGGCCCCGGAACCTGCGTGGCTTTGTCCCTCTGCCAGGTACATTTCTTTTAGTAGTGATTCACAATTTTCTGCTTTCATTTGAACTTCCCTGGTAGCTAGGGAGGCTGACCAACTTTTTTATATATCAGCCATCTGCATTTCTTCCTCTGAAAGCTTCTTCCCTTGCCTTCTTCACCTTGTGGATAAAGCTGTGATTAGTGGTCTGCACACACTCCAGCTGTACTCGTGCTTGCTGGGTCATGACACCTTTTATTGTTGGGTCATTCACACACATGTGCACCTGGGGTTGCACTCACTTAGTAGTGGTATTGAGAACATTTGGGATGTGGTGCTTGCCAGGGGTCACTGGGTGCTCACAGTGCTCAGGTAGTCACACTCCTGGCTACAGTGCTCACACACCTCTTTTCAGTTGTGGTGCTTGCACCCCTGGCACTGGAATAACAGGAACTGGTGGTGGCACCTGGGATCTCAGAGAGAGGGGCTGTCAGGGTCACATTCTGCACATATGTGACACCAGGGACCTATCTCACACGGCCTCAGGCTTGCAGGACTGTTGAGCTTTCTCCAGGCCCTGAAGTTTCCTGAGCATTTTTCTTTTAACTATTCTTTAAAAAAAAAAAGCCAACCAAATACAGTTGTATTTTGTTTATAAACACAAAAATTTTTATCAACAATTGTGTTCGAAATTTTATTTGTACACCATGATTTGCAAGGTTTTCCATAGTACAGTCGTGTCAGATATTCCATGTTCGATGCCCTGTCTCACCACCGTGTTCACTGTTCTATTGAGCTGTTTGCTTGCACCGATTTGTTGGACCTTTTTTGATACTGTAGAAATATTAACTGCCATATTGTTACCTACATTGTGAATGTTTTCCAGGTTTTGTTTGTGTGTTTCAGTAGGAAGTCAGACTTTCAGTCTGTTCACATGGTTTCTAGGGATCTGTTTTTGTCATGCTTAACCAGAAGCCATCTTCCTGGCTGCTCAACTATGTCCTGTTTAATCAATGAATCAGAAAGAAGTAAGTAGAGGGAAGAAGGAAGTCAAGAATCGCTAGCAGGGGTCTGGAGAGATAGTACGAGGTTAAAGCCCTTGCCCTGCATGCAGTGACCTCAATTTGCTGACACTCCCAGGAGTGACCCCTGAGCAGAGAACCAGAAGTAGCCCCTGAAGACTGCAAGGTTTGACCACTCACTGTCCATCCCCCCCACACCCCCAACAATTCCTAGCAGAACCATCTTGCTGTTGGTTGTGTCTCTCTCACTGAAGACTTGCTTTCCCCAGGTATTCTCTCAGAAAAGTTGATGGATGTGTTGGGAGGTACTCGGGCTGCTCCCACATGCCCCCCTTCCCCCCATGTTGGTCCTGCTCTAGAAATCCTCCTCATTCCCTTGGGTGCCTCACCCTTCTTTCTTTCTTTTTAATAGAATCATGGTGAGATACACAGTTGTTCATGATTTGGTTTCAGTCATACAGAGTCCCAATACCCGTCCCTTCCTTCACCAGTGTACATTTTTCACCACAAATGTCCCCAGTTTCCCTCCCGCCACTCCACCCCGTCTGCCATTATGGCAGACACACATACTCTCTCTCCCTTTCTCTCCCTCTCTTTCTTCCCCCCTTTTGGGTGTTATGTTTTGCAATACAGGTACTGAAAGATTATCATGTATGTCCCTTTACCTCCTTTCAGCACTCAGTTCTTGTCCAAGAGATCATTTCCAACAGTCACTGTTTTAGTGACCTCTTCTTTGTCCTAACTGCCCTTCCAGCCCCCTGTTTGTGTTATGCTTCCAGCTCTGGACCTGTCCTCCTAGGCCCTCATTTCTACTGTCCTTGGGTGTTACGCTCCTACTATTTTTGTTTCTTATATCCCACAAATGAGTGCACTCAGTTTATGTCTGTCCCTCTTCCTCTCATTATACTTAGCATGATGCTCTCCATGTCTGTTCTTTTACAAGCACCTCTTCTTTGTCATGCCGGGTGCTGGGATGAAGATTTGGACGCTTTCCAAAAAAAAAAAAAAACAAGATAAAATCTGAAGCTCTGTCCACAATGTCCGTCTTTAAGACAAGTTCCACTGGAGGTGTGGAAGCTAATGTTAGATGGTACAGCAGTCAGACAGAATAATCACAGGACGAGCACATTAACCCCTTTCCATTGGTTACTAATATTTTTAAGGGTACTGAGGAAAATTAGTGGCGATGCATTCCACTCGGGCTCATCTCTTTCGTCAGAATCTGGCTGGTGCTGAGGGTCAATTTTTTAGTACAATTTAACAGCATGCTGTTGTTTTTCTTGTATTTCTCTTTCTCTGTTCCATTATTCTGTAAGGATTCTGTAAGGATTTGGAGTAGAGATACAGTGTTTCCTTTTAAAATATACACATAATTGCATACGTGAAGTCAAGAGTTTTGGAGATGCAGCCGGAATATAATAAATCATGCTGGTGGTTTCCCATGAAAGGGAGTTGGGAGAAAGGTCAAAATTGCCTCAACCAGAGTCTGCAAAATCCCCATTAACTCTGCTCCCCTTGCCGCTGCCCTCACTTTCTGCCCTCCACTCCTTTTCCTTTGCTACCCAGAGGCCCCATTCCCTCCTGACCTAAATTCCAGATATCTCTGCTCCCCCAGTCATATCAATCTCATCCCATCCTGGGGCCTCCCTTTTCTAAAAGAATCTGCATGTGATTTGGGAGTGTTACCTACTCCATTAAATGATGTCATCTTAATGGTAAAAGATCTCTCAGCCCGAGAAAGAGTGGGAAGAGCTTATGGGTTTTGTGGTTCAGGTTTCAGGCTAAGTCCGCCTCAATCAAATATTAGCTGTGACCTTGGGCCTGTCAGTCTAACACAGAGTAAATTGACTCTTAAAATTTGGGGAAGGGAGGAAGACAGCCTTGTAGGTTATCAGAGTCCTAACAGAATAAAGACAGGAGAAAGGAATACAATGCATCCAAATTGGAAAGGAAGAAATGAAATTACTTCTTGTTGCAGGTGTCATGATCTTATATGTAGGAAACCCTAGAGATGACACACACTAGAAGTGGTTAGAATTTAGGGTTTTGGCTTGGTTTGGTTTTCAGTTTGGGGCCACACCCAGCATTGCTTGGGGGGCTGTTCCTGGCTCTGTTTAAAGGTGACCCCTGTTGGTGCTTGGAGGACCCTATATGACATTGGGGATTGAACTGGGTTGGCCACTTTCCAAGAACCTTAAAAAAAACATTAGAATAAATGAATTAGGTAAAATTGTAAGCTACAAAAGCAATACTTTGAAGTCAGTTGAATTTCTATAAATAACCAATGAACCATTTTAAAATGGAATTGGGGAAATAATTTCATTTGTATGAAAAAATGAAATGCATAGGAATATACATAATCAAGGAGGAGAATGACTTTTACTCTGAAAATGACAAGACATTCTTGGGATAAATTAAAGAAGAAAAAATAAGTAATTTTTAAAAATGATAACTGGAAGGAACTCCTGTTTATAAAATGTAGAGCTTAGTGTTTAAAAGGTGTTATATGTCCCTGCTTAATCAAAACAATCTCCAGATTTAGTCTACTCTAAATCAAAGTCAAAGTCAAAGTCACAGTGGCAATTTTTTTTAGAAACAGAAAAAAACAATTCTAAATTGTATATGGATCTGAAAGGACCTAGAAAGGCCAAAGCAATCTTGAGAAGAACAAAAAAGGATATACTATACTATATACTATATACTAAGTATATACTATACTTCCCCATTTCAAGATACATTATACAGCTACAGTAGTCAAAATAGTTTGATCCGGGTAGAAAGACATACTGATAAATCAAACAGAGTAAAGAGTCCCGAAACAGATGCTTGCATTAGCGCCCAGATGATATCTGCCAATGACTCCGGGACTAGGTGGAAAGGATGAGCTCTAAAACAAAGGGCTTGGGAGAAAGTAGATGTTCATGTGAAAAATTAAAATTAAATGGACCCGTTCATACAACTTATAGGCTCAAGGCTCATTGGTGTCAGACTTGAGGCTAATGTGGCAACAAGAAATAGAAAAGCGAAATGAAACCTCCCCTCCTGGACAGGCAGAGCAGAGCTGACCCTTCTGCTAGAAACACGTGTTGAGGGTTGCTCTGTACACACCTGCCCAGGTGCCAAACCTAGATGTCAAACCCAGCTTGATTCAGATGGCCTGGGACTGAAACCAGATGGACCACAGTCTCACTCACTCTTTACATGATTCAAATATTATTGCACCAATTGGAACTTGATTGACCTGGAACCTAATTTCCATAGCCCCAGAGGGAGCTTGGGTAAGAACTTTCTTTGCATGTATAGGTATTATACACTTACAGATTTGCATGCATCTGCCCATGCCCAGAAGCATGCAAAACAAAAATTTTAGGGCTTCTTGAGTCTCAGGATATAGTTGTAAAACTCAGATAAACATATACTACCCAACACTCTAAACTCTCTTTCTCTCTCACTTTATTTCTATCTCTCTCCCTCCCTAATAAGGTTGTATGACCAGATCTTGGTTTCTTGCTTAATAAGGGAAACACGCATAATCCTGGAATGAGCTGTGATTGCTTGGAGAGAAATGACCTCAACGGCACAGATAACAGACAAAAGTAGACAAGGAGCAAGACTGCATTATTCTTCTAGTTTTGTGTTCACACCGAGCAATGCTCAGGGATTACTTCTAGCTCTGCACTCAGGAATTGCTCCTGGTGGTTCCCAGGGATATGGTGGGGGGTGGGAGGGCGAGAAGGGGGCATATAGAATGCTGGGGATTGAACTTGGGTCAGCCTTCTACGAGGAAAATGCTCTGCCCTTTGTGCTATCCCTCCAGACCCTGCATAACTCCTGAAAACTTCTTCACATCAAAGGAAACAACCAGCAGAGAGAAAAGGCAGCCCACAGAATGGGAGAAGGTGTTTGCAAACCAAATACTAGTAGGACTAATACTTAAAATATGTACACGATATGTCGTCCCAAGACTCTTTCTCTAATCTACCTATCTGCAACTTCTCCAATTTAAAGCAACAACAACACCCCCCAAATTGTCAAAGGACTTGAATAGGTATTTCTTCAAAGGATATATATTAATGGCCAACAAAGGTCTGAAAGATGTTCAACTTCATTCCATCTCAGGGAAATGCATATCAGAGCCACAGTGAGGTGTCACCTCGCACAAGCTACTCTGGTCACTGTCAATACTCAGTGTTGGAAAGGTCATGGAGCAGTCAGAATCTGTATTAATAGTGGGAGAATTGTAGATTGTGCAGTTGCTAGAAGGAACAGTGCAGCCTGTGATTAGGAGTCAGGACATTCCCTGGGCTAGGGCATGGGGCTGGGAGGAGGTGCAAGTTGGGGCAGGATGGCTCCTGGGCTCTGCTCCCTTTTTTTAAAAAACTGAAAACATGCCATATTTATTGTTTTTCTCCAAGCAGAGGTAAAGCAGGATTTCATCCTCTGTTTCCTCTTTAGTTTGAATTTATAGGATTAGCATTGTAGCACTGTAGCACTGTCCTCCCATTGTTCATCGACTTGCTCGAGCGGACACCAATAACGTCTCCATCGTGAAACTTGTCACTGTTTTTGGCATACCAAATGTGCCACAATAAGCTTGCCCAGGCTCTGCTGTGTAGGCGGGATACTCTCGGTAGCTTGGAGCGATAGCACAGTGGGTAGGGCATTTGCCTTGTATGTGGCTGACCTGGGTTGGATTCCTCCATCCCTCTCAGAGAGGCCGGCAAGGATTAGCATTACTTAAAAAATTTTTTTTGAGTCACCATGAGACACAGTTACAAAGTTTTCATGTTTGAGTTTCAGTTATACAGTGATCAAACACCCATCCTTTCACCAGTGCACTTTCTCCAACACCAATGTCCCCAGTAACCCCCCCTCCCCCACCTCTGTGGCAGACAATTTTCTTCTTTCTCTCTTTCTACTTTTGGGTTTGCAATACAGATATTGACAGGCTATCATGTTTGTCCCTTTATCTATTTTCAGCACACATCTCCCATCCCGAACAAATCCTCCAACCATCATTGACTTAGTGATCCCTTCTCTATTCCAGCTGCCTTCTCCCCCAGCTCATGAGGCAGGCTTCCAACCATGGAGCAATCCTCCTGGCCCTTGTCTCTACTGTCCTTGGGTGTCAGTCTTATGTTATTCCACAAATGAGAAAATCAGCGTTACTTTAAAAAAATTTTTAATTGAATCACCATGAGATAGAGCATTACAAAATTGTTCTTGATTGCATTTCAGTCATACAGTGTTTCAACACACATCCCTTCATCAGTGTGATTTCCCAGCATCAGTGTCTCCAATTTACCTCTAGTCCTTCAAGTCACCCCCACCCCCATGCTAGCCTGCCTCTATGGCAGGCACCTCTTCTCTCTCTCTCTCTCTCTCTCTCTCTCTCTCTCTCTCTCTCTCTCTCTCTCTCTCTCTCCCTCTCTTCCTCTCTCTCATTTTAGGCATTAAGGTTTTCTGCTCCCTTCTTGTTTCTTGACCTGGGTGCTTCTTGGTGTACGGGGTGAACTCTGCACTTCAGCACCAGCTCACCACCAGCTCAACCCACAGGAGGGATCGGTACATGACTGCCCTGGCGTTTGCCTTGCACGCAGCCAACATGACCGACCTGAGTTCGATTCCTCCGCCCCTCTCGGAGAGCCCGGCAAGCTACCGAGAGTATCTCGCCCGCACGGCAGAGCCTGGCAAGCTCCCCGTGACGTATTCGATATGCCAGACACAGTAACAACGAAGTCTCCAATGGAGACGTTACTGGGCCCGCTCGAGCAAATCGATGATCAACGGGAGGGTCTTTACTTTACTTTTACTTTTAAAGAATGTTATTACTATTTCTTTGCTTTGGAGGCTACACCCAATGGTGCTCAAGGCTCACTTCTGACTCTGAGCTCAGGAAACACTCCTGGTGGGCTCATGGGATGATATGGGGTGCTGGGGATCGAACCAGGGTCAGCCTCATGCAAAGCAAACACCCTACCCTCTATACTACTGCTCTGGCCCCAAAAGAATCATTATTTAAGAAAGCTCTTTCTGAATTTGAGCAAAACATAATGTCCCAAAATAGAGAGAGAGTATTGAGGAAATTGCCAGCCATGGAGGCAGGGTGAGGACTGTGATGGGGGGTGGAGGACATACTGGGGACACTGGTGGTGGAAAGTGTGCACTGGTGGAGGGGTGGGTGTTCGATCATCATACGGCTGAATCTCCAACATGAAAGCTTTGTAACTGCATCTCATGGTGATTAAAAAAATGTAATGTGTAGTTCATGCTGAATTCAGTCAGCTTAATCAATGGCTGAATAAATAGCAGTATACCTACATATGAAAAAGAAAAGAGGGACTGGAGGAAAGAGGGATAGCACAGCAGGTAGGGCGTTTGCTTTGCACGTGGCTGACCCGGGTTCGATCCCCAGTGTCCCATACGGTCACTGTCAGGAGTAATTCCTGAGTGCAGAGCCAGGAGTAACCCCTGTTCATTGCCGGTGTGACCCCAAAAAGCAAAAAAAAAGTGAAAAGAAAAGAAAGCCCTTTCTGCTGCCCTTGCCAGTGGCCCAGTTCCTTCTGACATCAGCAAAGCTTAGTTCACAGAGAAGTAGGGGTCAGAGCAGGAGAAAGGTGGTTTCTGGGACCCCCTGTGGGGAACTGCCTGTGCTCAGCTGAAGGGGGAAGGGGGGAGGGGGCTCTGAGGGATGGGGAGTTTCTGGAAGAAGAGCATTACTCTTGCAGGAGGAAGCCTGGAAGTCGAAACTGGGGAATAGGGGAGGAAAAGGGCTGTGGAGGGCTGGTGGCAAGGCAGGGTGGGGACTACAGGGGGAAGAGGGTGTGTGGGGGGGGGGGGCGCATTTGCGCATTTTCTTCCCCAGTGAAGTGCTGTGAGCTGGGAGATGTTTCTGCTCCCTGTCACCCCATTAGCCATCAGGGAAACCACAGGGATGGGAAAATGCCCAGAAACCTGCCGTGTGCAAATGTACTTTTCTCTGTGCTTCCGGTTGGCAGAAGCAAGGCCTAGTGGTGTCTGGAGGAGACGGGAGGGCGGCTGAGCAGAGCTCGGCCTCTCTGCACCCAGCTCCTTGTCTGCTCAGTACCAGGCTGGCCTGGGCAGGCCCCAGTCTTGCTCGGCTCCGGCAAGGAAAGGGTTAGCTTGAGTTGCAGTAGGGGGGTGGGGGCGGTCAGCTCATGTGACCTGCACTGCCTCCCAGGATCTGTACTTAGAGGACCCCATGCTTGGTTTAATGCTCTGCTCTCACAGTCTTGAAATTCAGAAGGTTTTTTTTTTTTTGAGCAAAGTGCTTGATTTAAATTTTTTTACTTGGAAAAAAAAAAAAAACCTGGGCAACGCCAAGCAGTCGGGAGGGGGAGTGTGGGGATCCAACTTGGGCCTTCTGCATGCAGAGCAGATGTGCAGACTATTGACCAGTCTCCCCAGCCCCCTCAGTTTAATCGAACTTAGTTTAATTATCTTTTGGGTCTTAGGCCACACCCAGCTGTGCTCAGGGCTTACTCCTGGCTCTGTGCTCAGGGATCTCTCCTGGTAGGGCTCGGGGGAAGAGATATGGTCCAAACAGGACTCAGAGGTGTGCAAGGCCAGCACCGAACCCCTGGACTGTCCCTCTACCCTTGACTTCACCCCTCAGACCGTGCCACCAGTGTCTGGTGACAGTGCTGTCTTTATTGGTGGGAGGGGCACCGGGAGATGAGCCAGCCCTTGGCCAGAGGACAGCAAAAGCCTTCTCCCTCCCCCTACCCGCTTTGTCTGGCGGTCTGGACCTGTCCCCCTCCATGACCGCCCCCATTCCCCAGGTAATGGCTGTGGCCATGCGGGGGAGGGGGGCTTGGCAGATGGGCCCTCGGGAGGAGTGCCAGGCCAGGCCTCACCGTTTGTCTCCCCAGGCCCAGTAGACCCCGTGAGAGGCCCACCTGTGTCTCCCCCATGGAGGTCAGAGAGGCTGGGGGCTGGAGGGGAGCAATAGGAGAGAGTTAAGGCCGAGGGGTGAGGAGAGACAGTTCTTCTTCTCTCTGCCTCCTTTTGCCCCCTTGAGTGAATTAGATTATAAAGTTCTGTGTGCTTCGGAGTTTCAGACCTTCTCAAGTTGTTACCATACCCATAGCCAAACTGGGGGAGGGGGGAATCCCTCCAGCACTGGGTCCCCTCTCTTCCCCGTCCTTTGGTAACCTCCGTCCTGTGCTCAGAGTCAGGGCCAGTTTCTGTTCTGTCACCGGCTTTGCTTGTGGTCCAACATATGAGTGAGATTATCCGGTATTTGTCCTTCGGACTCAGTTCGCTTTCCACGACCTCTTGGAGGAACCAAATAGGTGGTCTGCAGAGGCAGTGACTCATCTTCTCTTCTAGTAGTGGCGTTCCCCTGTGCATTGAGGCCTCCCTGCATCCCCTCCTGCCCCGTGCAGCACAGGGGCAATTCCCATATCTCCCCTCTGGCAGACAGCCCGGCCATGCCCAGGGGCCCGTGCTGAGCTCTCAGGCCAGCGTGTCTGTATCCGCAGAGTGCGGCTGGGTCGTTTGGTTCCTGAGTTATAAGGTCAATCTGGTTTTGATATTTGAGAAGCCTTTGTACTGTCTCCATGGGGTTTGCCACACCTGCATCATCGGAGGGAAGCAGAACTGTTCATTGGTTTGCTCTGAGTTAAGTCAGTCGATACCTGAAAGGCCAGCAGAGATGCCGGAAGCAGCAGACTCTCTGTTCACCTTGAGGCCCCTCCCCCGAAGGGCATTTCCCTGGGGAATCGTCCACCATGCAAGTGCTGGAGTCTGCCCTGTGGTCTGGGCAGCTGTCCTCCTCAGCACAGAGCCATGAAGGAATTTCAAGAGACAAACTCCAAGCCTGAATGTCAACCTGTGGCCTGGAAATTAGAAAGCATGAGAGTCGGACGGACAAAGGCTGGGACTTGGGTGTCGCAGCAGGAAGGAAGGGCTTGGGGCCACACCTTCAAGAGTCATATCTACGACTCCTGGGCCAGAGAGATAGTCCAGGGACTCTCTCTTGCCTAGCATGCAGCCGACCAGAGTCTGATCCTCAGCATCCCATAGGGTCCCCCAAGCTCTGCCAGGAGTGGTCCCTGGCAGGAATAAGCAAAGTTGGTTGACTCCAACCCCCTTCCATTGGGCATTGCAACATGAGCACTCCAGTCCTTTAAACTCTCTAGCAGGAATGAGTTGATTTTAAAAAATATTCTGAAAGCAAAAATAACGGGCTCGTATTCAGGGTGGAGGCACTGAGAAAAGGCGCAGTGTCAAGGCGAAAAACTTGGGGAGAACAGAAAAGCATCATTGAACAGATGGAGTGAGCGCTTTGTTCAGTCTTATTCCCTTAAATGCAGACTTTCCAAATGCAGCATGTTTCTGATCAGAAATGACACTTAATTGTGGGTTAGCCCGCCAAGACTGAGCGCAGTGACTGTCACATGCCTGTCAGTGGGATTTGGAGGCTGGGAGACCCCACACCGTCTTCGCAGTGCGGTCCATTTACAGATGCCCACTAGGTGGCGACAGAGATCCACCCGCTTCCCTGCAGAGCGGATCCCTGCTGTTTGAGGATACAATGTAACCTCTCCCGGTATTCCGCTTCTGTAAAAATAGATAGCTCACCCCCCAAACAAGATGCAAAGCTTCGTTGTATAGGGGAAAAAAGACATGGGAAAAAGAATATACCTAATAATTAATAAAACCCATTCAGAATAAATGTGCAGACAACTCAAGTGATTTATTTATTTATATTTTTGGCGTTTTTGAGTCACACCTGGCCACGCTCAGGGGTAACTCCTGGCTCTGCACTCAGGAATTACTCTTGGCTGTGCTTCGGGAGACCATCTGGGATCCCGGGTATCGAACCTGGGTCGGCGGTGTGCAAGGCAAATGCCTTACCTGCTATACTATCGCTCCAGTCCCTCAAATTGCTCTTTCCCCTCCACTCTGACCTGGAACTATGCAGTCTGACTTTTCCTTCTGGAACTGATACCTAAAGGATTCTGGAAGGCCCTCTTGTAGAGTTCTGCTTGTCTGTTCAGTGCTTCCAAAGAGCTTGTAGAGTTTATTTCCTCAGGTTTGAAAGAAATAGTTTGAAAGAAAGATTCCCACATAGGACAAGGGCACATGCTAATCTGGGTTTGATCCCTGGCACCCTATATGGTCCCTTGAACCCTACCAGAGCACAGAGCCAGAAGTTAGCCCTAAGAACCTCCAGGTCTAGCCCCAAATTATATTTTTGTAACAAGAGTATACGTATGCATTGTCCAAAAGCCAATGCACTGAATGTTCTGTTTCATTCTATCAAATTTTCTTTCCAAGAAAGAAAAAATAAAAGAACTGTCTAAAGGTGTTTTAGTATGAGCCCTCAATTAATTTTTCTACCACTGTTGGCTGGTAATGGTTATGAAAGAAATAAAATCCTCATTCTCCTGTTAAGTAATGTCAGCTTAGAGAACCTATACCTTTTTAAAATTGAGTAAATAGGGACTTACGTTACTGTGTATGTTTCAGGCCTACAGCTCCCAGTCAGATAATCTTATATGCTCCACCGTGATTACTGTTCAGTGTTGAATTTCCATTTACCACCAAGCCCTCACCCCTCTACCTATGACGCCTCCCCACCATTTGTTGTCAGAGTCTGAGTTGGTGTGATATGTTTATGTCCTTAGGTATCTCTTATCCCATTATCCACTCAAGGGCACTAAGGGTGTTTTTCTTTTCCAATTTTTTCCTTTGTTTATTTACCTGCTTATTTATTTATTTATTTATTTATTAGTGAAACACCATGAGGTACAGTTATAGACTTACAACCTTTTGTGCTTGGGTTTCAGTTATACAATGATCAATACCCGTCCCTCCACCAGTGCCCATCCTCCACCACCACGGGTCCCAGCATCCCTCCCACCCCCCCCCCCCCATCCTACCCTGCCTCTGTGGCAGGGCATTCACTATACTTTCAGGGATCATTTCTATAGTATGTTACTAAGGGTGTTTTTATACCTTGGCTATTACGACTGGTGATGAGGTGAATATAGAAGCGGTTCCTCAATTTGTGGTTGCATATTTTGATATATAGTCAGAAATGGAATTGATAGATCCAGAATTAGAATTGCTACATGTAGTGGTTCTGTTACCTCCATACTGTTCTCCATAGTGGCTTCACTTCACCACCCCACCCCCCAGGCGGAGGGATGGCACCTGCCCCTGTCAGCAGTGCACGGTGATACCTATTTCTGCACATTCTCACCAGTACTTATTTCTTCTAGACTTTTCCATAAGGGCTCTTTCAATTGGTATCATTTGAACTCTCATTGCACTTTCGATTTACATTTCCCTAATGACTAATGACATGGGGCATATTCCCATGTGTCTATTTGCCATCTAGCCACTTGTCCTTTGGCAGAATGCCTGTCCATTTTTAGTTGGCAGTATGGACATTTTATTTTTGTTCCTTGTTTTTGTTTTTTAACTTCTTAATTTAACTTAATTTATTATTATTTTTTGATTCACTGTGAGGTACAGTTACAAAACTTTCATGTTTGAGCTTCAATCTTACAGTCATCAAACACCCATTCCTTCACCAGTGCACACTTTCCACCACCAAAATTCCTAGTATTCCCCCCCCCCCCATTCCACACCTCCCCCTGCCTGTGTGGCAGACAATTTGCATAATACTCTCTCTACTTTAGTTATCTTTGATATTTTGAGACAAGTCCCACTACTACTCATACCTGCCGAAAAGGCAATGCTAGACAGTGTGTTTTGTATTGCATGTTATGGGTTCAATATAATGTCGCGTGGCTGCTCTCGCTCTAGGAATTCTAAAATTTTAATAATTAGGGTCTGAAGAGATTGCTGCAGCAAGTTGCTTAGATCCTAGATTCATCTGTGTGTCTCTGGATCATGACTGTGTGGAAGCCTAAGTAGATGGTGGCTGGATGTGGCATCATCTCAGAGTCCCATCAAGGTGGGGGGAAGGAGAAGGGCCCACTCCTCCCCTGTCCCATGAGGCTTGGCATTTACCGCCACCGCCACTCATACCTGGAGCTTGTTGCTACTTCTAGAAAATGGTGGCCACCAGGGCTCCTAGAGGGCAGGCGGAGGGATGGCACCTGCCCCTGTCTGGAGTAGCCTAGCAGAAACAGCCTATTGCAAATTCCAGGGTCATCCCTGCAACAAGTTGCTCAGGTCCGAGATTCGTTTGTGTGTCTGGACATTTTGTTATCATTGCTGTTGTTACATCAGAGATGTTGATCCCTTGTCTGGTTGATGGTTTGCAAGTACCTTCTTCCATGAAACAGGCTGCCTTTTCATTATCATGATGGGTTCTTTTGCTGTGCAGAATCTGGTTAGTTTGGTATGTTGATGTTCTTAGGTTTCTCTTATCATCAGAGACATCGACAGAGGCATGACCAAGGCAATATCAGAGGCTTATCTACCTGTTCTATACCTACTCTATTTTATGTTCTCAGATTTATATTCAAATCTTTAACCTGCTTGGAATGAATTTTTGTATATGGGTAAGAGTGTGGTATGGTTTCATGTAGCTATCCAGTTTTCCCATCATCTTTTATTGGATTTGTCTTTCTTTATGGTTTCCTCTTGGTTCTTTTATCATAAATTGGTTACTTATAAATGTGTGATCCAGCACTAGACAATGCCAACTCTCAGCACTCATTGTCACAAGGTTTTAGAAATCATGGCCAGAGCACTTAAAGGGAAAAACAGTATCTAGGTTGTAAAGGAAGCGGTCATACTGTCATGGTATGCAGAAGACATGATATTATAGGCAGCAAACCATAAGGACCCTATTAAAGTATTAGAAATAGTAAACATACACAGTAAAAATTTAGGCTTAAAAATCAATATATAAAAATCAATATACAAAAACCCTAATATATTTACATATGCAAGTAGTGAACTAGCAGAGACATGAAGAAAGCAATACCACCTAGATCTCATAAAAAAGAATAAAATACATAGAAATAGATTTAACCCATGAAAAGAATTACCTATATACTGAAAACATTAAAATAACTTGGAGACATTGTATATAATGAAAATATTGATATAAAATGAAAATATTAATTGTAAAGATGTTTTCTTCATAGAACAGAAAAATCAATATTGCTAAATTGTTATTTAATCCAAAGCAACACACAGATTCAGTACAATTGCTGTTTAAGAGACTAGTAGCATTTGTAAAAAAAGTAGGACAAAAATATCTCCAAATTTGTGTAGAACCACAATGACTTCAAATAGTCAAAACAATTTTAAGGGGAAAAGAACCAAAACAGACAAACCATGTTTCCTAACTTCAAACTGTATCTACACAGTTACAGTAATTAAAACAGTAGAGAACTGTAATAAAAACAGGGAACACAGATCAATGTAATAGAATCAAGAGCTTGGAAATAAACCTATGAATTATTTATAAACACTTAACTATTTGGAACTAAAAATAAGAAAATAGGGTAGAAAAAAATCCATTCGTAAAAATGACAAATCAGATAAAATGCCCTCCCTAATAAATGCAGTCATAAAATTGATTTTGGTAAAATACATGCTGATTTATTTTTATCCTGGTTTGGGGACAACACCTAATGGTACTCAGAGGCTACTCTCGCCTGAGGAACATTCTCAGCAGTGCTCAGGGGACCACGTGGTACTGGGAATAGAACCCAATTCTCCTCCAAGAAAAGCTTGCACTCAGCCCTTTGAACTATCTCTCCAGTTCCACAAAACACATTTTAAATGCTATTTTAAGCCATACACACAGGGACACACTGCGAAGTCTTTAAACAATGAAATTTTCTGCTATTGCCTGGCTTCAGAGTACTGGAGACTCAGAATCATAAAGATGTCGGGATCCCTCAGTTAACTCAGAAATGTTTTACTTTCCTGACAAGTTTTTTTTATTCATTTATTTACTTATTTTGGTTTTGGGCCACACCCAGCAGTGCTTATGGCTTTCTCCTGACTTTGTGCACTGGGACGACTCCTGGTGATGCTTGGGGAATCATATATGGTGCTGGGGATCAAATCTGGGTTGACCACTTGCAAGACAAGCGCCCTACTTGCTGTCCTACTTCCTGTCCTATCTCTTAGGTCCCCTGATAAAAGTATTTTTCTTTATTATAACACCGCGTTTTACAAAGTTGTTCATAATATGTTGTTTCAGGCAGGCAGTGTTCTAATAACAATCCCGCCACTATATGACCCTCGTTTCACCAATGTTTCCAGTTTCCCTCCCATCCCCCATGCATTTTTAAAGAATTAGGGGGCCATACTCGGTTGTGCTCAGGGCTGACTCCTGACTCTGCACTCAGAAATTATTCCCAGCAGGCTTGGGGGACCATGTGGGATGTTGGGGATAGAACTCATAGGCTGTGTGCAAGGCCAGTGCCCTAAGTGCTGTACTATCGCTCTGGCCCAGTGACAGCATTTTCAAGCCTATGAATATATGCTTCCTGCTTGCATGCAAGCCCGAGTAGGCATGTGGAGTGGAGGGGTGGCTCCGATGACAAAGACATCATCATGGCCACTGGGTAAAGGATCCTGGAGGATTCAGCCCTAACTTCTCGGTGTTTCAGCCGTGGCCCCTGACATCAGGGAACAGAGAGACATAAAGCCAGCCCTAATGTTCCCTGTCCAAATTCCTAATCCCCAAGTCCATGGGCATAACCCAGGGCTGTTTAATGGGGCTGAATTTGGGGCAGTTTGTTATGTTACCATAGTAACCAGAGCAGGTGGTATCTGCCAAGTTTATCTGCCAAGTTTCTCCACTATAAATTTCCTATTTCCCACCTTTTGAGTAATATGTAGAGAAAGTCTTGGAGATAACATAAATAGTTTATTCCTCATCAACCTCATTTTAGGAACCATAGCTGTTCTAATTCCATCATACTTTCCGTGTTAGCTCCCCACCCACACCCTCACCAGGAAGAACTTTTTTTCCCACCACTATATGTGTTTCTAAGTATGGGTTATAGTAATGAATTCATATTCAGTGGAACTCAATACATTCTTACCATGATGCCCAGGTTGTACTGTATTTGGCCAGTGAAAGTTCCTTCTAAATGATCTTTGATCTTTTACAATTTTTTCCAAATGCTTGTTGAATGTCCCCGGGGTTGCTGGTGCTTGTGAGATGTTCTAGGTAAGAGTTTTCTCCAAGGATCCCTGGTTTGTTAAATGAGGAATAGCATTTAGAAACGCAGATCTAAGCCCTGAATGTCTTTGCGGTTACAGGGCTGTCATTGTCTGCCAGCACTTGTGATGGGCAAAGCTAGGGGTGTAGTTTATTCCTCAGATCGCATAGGTTCATGTTGTTATCCTCATCCCCAGTCCATAACCACAGAGAACATTCTAATCCTCTCCCCTTTCCATAATTGCAGAGATTTACTAACCCCCACTAACCTTAAGGAATCTGGCTCCCAACCACCTTAATCTATGTTATTCCTTTTCCCAAACTGAGGATGGACAGAATGTGGCTTCAGAATTATTAACCCCATGTCACTGAGAAAGATTTATACAATCTGAAGAGAAAAAAGCCTCCATCCCTTTCAGAGAGCCCAGCAAGCTACTGACAGTATCCCACTCACACGGCAGAGCCTGGCAAGCTACCCATGGTGTGCGTGATATGCCAAAAATGGTAACAATGATGGTCCTCATTCCCCTGACCCTGAAAGAGCCCCCAATATGCCATCGTTCTACACTTAGCACGTGACAGGGATGAATGGAGACGTTACTGGCACCAACTCGAGCAAATCGATGAACAACGGGGTGATAGTGATAATCACTGAGAAAAGCAAGCTCCTGACCAGAGTCCAGGCTTTGTCTTCCTTTAGGTAAAATGTCTACAGAGTGAAATCCACAAGGCTTAGATGTACAGTTTTGTATATTTGGGGGAATGTTTGTGTAGCCATACCAGACACGCTCACCCTGAAGCCAGAGAACATTATATCACCCCAGAAAGTTCCCTGTGCCCCTTCTCAGACAATCCTCCTAGCACTGATTTCCCGCTTTTCTGATTTTTCCACTATAGTTTTTTCCCCCCTTCTGTACAATACCTCCATACAATACCTCCTTCTTCACATTGGCTTCTTTTGTCCAACATAACATCCGAGACTCATTCAAAATGTATCAGTAGGGTTTTTTCCCTATGTATTGCTGATAAGTATTCCATCTTATAAATCTGCCACAGTTCATCGTTCCACTTTTTATTTTGGGTGGGAAAGGGTGAAAATTTGGATTGTGTTCAGTTTTTTACTTTCACTACTAAAATATCCATGAATATTTTTGTGCAGTTCTCTTTTTTTTTGTGGATGTGCATTTTCATTTCTCTTGAGTTAAAAAGAAATATAGGTAGATGTTTAACTCTATAAAAAGCAAAATCATAGAGTTTCATGCTCTTTCCCACTAGCAAGGCCTGAGAACTCCAGTTGCTTCATGTCTGGAAATCCCCAAGGTGTGAATTTTGGCTCTGCCTTCTCCTATCAGTCAAATTTAACTCAGAGTGGGATTATTATAAGATCCTTAAGATTTTGGCAATCGAGTCTGAAGAGATGATCAGGAAACTCAAAGATGCTTTTTACATTCCTAATTCAGATTTACATAAGCTTTTGCTAATGGCATGAAAATTTTGTAATTAATCACGTGCCCATAATTTACTTGGGTTTGTTCTGTTTTGTCAAGCTGATTTAAATTGTAGACACTTAGAAAGAAAATTGAGTATCTGGCATTGTTTACATGCTAACACTTCCAGAGTTTTTATGAAAATTGCACAAGTGGAAAAATGGATTCTCATAAAATTCTCTTAGTGGCTTTTATTTTTTATTTTTAGAAAATAACACAAACTGTTCAAGGCTAGCGTCAACATACTGCCGGGCTGATTATTGTACTCACTGTGTTCATGATACTTTTCTTTGTTTGGTCATTTCATATGCCCACCACATCGCTGAAAGGTATATGTGCATTTAACAGATGGACAAATGTGGGCCTCCAGGAGTTTTAAGTGACTTGCCAGGGGTCTCCCAGTTGGTAGCAGCTTGGAAGTGGAAACTAATGTGTGTGTGGCTGATGCCAGTTCCATTAGAACCTGCTGGTACCCCCTCATGAGCCGCACTCGTGCCTCGGCCCCAGAACCACTTGCTGATGGACCACCTTTCAGTGACTGGAGAATAGACAGCCTGGGATCCAAGCATGAGACTCTCAGGCGTGCCAGACTCTCAGGCTTTCCCCAGAGAAGGGTGTGTGCACCCTGGGGGTGCCCAGGGGCTACTCTGACTCTGTACCCAGGGGCCAGTGACACCTGGCAGTGCTGGGGGGGACGTACCATGCGGTTCCAGGGACCAAACCAGGCCTTCCATAGGCAAAGCTTGTGCTCAAGCCACTGAGATCTCTGACCCTAGAACTGCCTTTGAATGGTAAAGCTCAGGAAAGTCAAGGAATGGTTTGGCGCCAGGAAGGCCAAGACTCGGGGAGACTGAGAGTCACTCTTCTCCCTGTGCCTCTGAAGGCTCAGATTTAGTCAAGGTACAATGTGGAGCAGGGTTAAGGCTCCCTTCCCCCGACCCCCCCCCCCCCAGCCCCTGCCCTCCTGACCTCTCTTCCCTCCGTTTGGGGGAAGGAGTTGAAAGTGGGATTCTACCAGTATGCATTCCTGAGCCCCAAGCCTATCACTGTATACATGCCTCATGAAGGTCACTGTCACTGTCCTCCTGTTGTTCATCAATTTGCTCGAGCGGGCCCAGTAACATTGTGAGACTTGTTTGGCATATTGAATACATCACGGGTAGCTATACAGGCTTTGCCGTGCAGGCGAGATACTCTTGGTAGCTTGCTGGGCTCTCAGAGAGGGGTGGAGGAATCGAACTCCGGTCGGCCATGTCAGCTGCATGCAAGGCAAATGCCTTACCTGTCTGTGCTAGAGCTCCAGCCTGACCTCATGAAGGTGGGGTTCCCATATATGGGATTAGTGCCCACCACAGGGTTCCCATATATGGGATTAGTGCCCACAGAAGAAGGCGGGACAGCACTGCTTCTCTCTGCCTTGGAGAAAGTGGCCAGGTGCTCTGCTTGGGACCAGCCCCGCAGCACTCTGGGGCGTCCAATTCTCTGGAGTTGGGAGGAAGAAAGAGTTTGGAAACTCATCAATGCAGGTGCGTGCGATTGGTGCCTCACCCTGGGATGTGCTTTAATTAACATCAAGTACAGGTTCCTCCCGTCTCAACAGTTAAGCTGTTCAGTCAGTTTCCATCAGTCAGGTCCAGGTTGGACATGATTTTGACTATCAGACATGGTTTTGACTATCAGAGCTTCAGCATCTTCCACTCTTGTGTGGGAAGTGCATGGGGACTTCCTTCGAGAAGGTCGACCGCTGGGTGCCCGAGCTTGGCCACCGTGGACTGGTCAGGAGTTAAGGGGCTCTGAGTCTGACCGTGGGTCCTGCCTTCCAGGTTTGGGGGGATGGTGGGAAGGCAGGAAGAGAGCTTTGTTTAATTTCACACTCAGATCTCTCTCTGCAGACAGTTCTCAGAGAGAAACTAGCTTCTCCTTCTCCTTTTATTTATTTTTTCCTTTTTAGGTCACACCCATTCACCCTCTGATGCTCAGGGCTTACTTGCACTCAGGAATTACTCCTGACAGTGCTTGGGCATCCATATGGGATGCTCGGGATTGAACCAGGGTCGGCTGTGTGCAAGGCAAATGTCCTACCACCTGTACTATCATCATGCTGTACTATCGCTTCTCCTCTTTCTCCTCCTCCTCCTTCTCCTCCTCCTCTTCCTTCTTTTCCTCCATCCCCCACTTCTTTCAAATTACACTGGTCCTTTGGCTCTAAATCTCGGCTATAATCTCTATTGTCCTGTGTTCCCACATCCCACTGCCCTGTGCTGTGTCCCTGCGCTCATCCACATTGGACCTAAAACTAATCATGTCTAATTTTCACATGTTCATTTTCATTTCAATGTATAAATACTCAGGCTTCACCATCGCTTTGTCTTTCTCACTTCTTTAGCTTCTTTTTGGGCAGAATTATTTCCAGAGCAGAATCCGCTACTTGCCTTCTCTATGGGAAGGCAACCGGTTTGTGTTTACTTTTTCTGGTCTCAAAGAGTCACACTGTGCAATGCTAGTCAAGTGCTTTGCTGTTGAGCCCCCTACGGCTCAGAGAAGCTGGAAGGAGAGAAATGTTCCTGCCCAGTGGAAAGGCAAATGTTTCTGTTGGGCAGAGAAGGTGCCCCCCAGAGGGATGGTTTAATTACCGTGGAGAGTAGGGCACTAGCCAATTCTGTGGCCAAGTTGGCACCTTCCCCTCAGTTCCCTTTCCTACTGATCCTCTATGTCATCTTCTTATATCACGCTTGAGCCACTTTTTCACCTCGCCTCCCCTCATTAATGAATCATGGAAATCTTCTGACACACTCCTTATATATTTACATGAAAATGACATTTTTGGCTTTTTGAAAATTAGAGCTCAACACTCGCAGATGTGACTGAGATCAGATTTCTCACCTTTCTGGAAAGTTGTCAAAGCTAGAATTTGGACTAGAGAAAAATGAAGTCATATCCCTGTGTGTGATTGAAATCCGCTTTCAGACAAGGAGGTGGTTGGTCCAGAGAACAGTTCGTCAAGATCACCTGAGGCTAGTCTTAGTCTTTATGGCTTAAGAAAATGAAATGAATAGAGGCTGGAGAGGTAGAACATGGCCAACCTAGGTTTGATCCCTGCACCTAAATGATGGTTCCCCTGTGACTGAAATCTCCAAGCTCTCTCAGAGCAGGAATGGGCCACTCTTCCCATCTCCGTATTTTACCAGTAGCTTGTTAATCATGCCTACAAGCTGCCCCTGGTGCTATATAATCTTATAAATGGCCTTGATATGGAGACTCAGAAATAAAGCTCCCGGGAGAGAGCGACATAGAATGACAAGCTGCAGAGATGCCTCCAGACCCTATGCCAGGCTATCTTAAACGAGGCAACTCTGAGGGGGTCGGGTGAGTTTCCCCCATGACTCAATGGAGCTCTGCCAGCCTAAAACCTCCAGAACTCAGTTGCCTCCACACTCATGGTCACTCTCTACAAGCTCGGACGAGCCTCACCCATGAGTGAATCTTCCATATAATCGTATACTAAATTTTAGAATTCCCGGAGCGACCTTTCATACTCTACACCACTTGAATACCAAGAGTAGCACACAGTGTTTGATTGGCTTTAACAAGCATGCTAGTAATCTCTTATACAAGGGCTTAATGGCTCCAGGATGAAATACAACAATTTTCCCCTTACTTTCCTCTAAAGAAACTTTACTGGACCATTTTAGCGGATTATTCATAACAAGTAATACAAAAATTAAAAAATAAATAAGTAAACGATAATTCCCAGGTCACTGCCAGAAATGCTCCCTGACTACCACTGGGTGTGGCCCCAAACAACAAAAATATGAATACATGGAAGTTGGTCTCAGATTTGATACTGTCATACTGTCGGCACTCCTGGGCAGTGTATGCTACCTACCTCTTTCTGCATCTGTTAATTCATCCCTTCATCCAGCACAGTAATTTGACACCCACTGTTTGCTGACTCCTTTGTAGAACCTAGACCCTGGGGAGTTGGGAAGGCAGAGGGCAAATCTCTTGTTCAAAGCAGTGATAGGGACAGAGATATACAGAGATTGAAGGTTGTAAGGACGATGGTTGGTACCCAGACATTGTGGGAACAATGTACATTGGGTTGTTGGAGGCCCTGGACATTATAGAGGCATCGCTGGTGGTGCCTAACATGCCCTAAGAGAACCCTTAATTGGAGACTTAAAATATGAAGAGGACATGGCCAGAAATGAAGACGAGACAAGACCCCTCTAAGCATCGGAGCATGGAAGAAGGGAAAGAAGAGTGAGGCTCCTGCCCAAATGTTCCTGAGCTTGGAATCTTGGTGTGTGGCTGAGCATGCTCCCCCAAACAAGTTTTGCCCGTGGAAGGGTGAACTATGGGTGTCTGCTTACCTGCAGCTGGTTAATTGTCTGTTTGACAGATGCATCTGGTTCAGCATTATTTCTGGGTGTGCCCGTAAGGGTGTTTCTGGTAGAGTTGCATTTGGGTGGTCTGGGTCCGACAGGTCCCCCACCCCCTGCGCCCCGCCACCATTACTGGGCATCACACTACCTGTTGAGGGCCCAAATAGGACACAAAGGTGAAGGAAGTTGAATTCTCTACACTGCCCCACTGGAGCTCAGACTCCAGCCTCTGGCCCTGGCCACAGCACACATGCTCTGGGCTCCATGCTCTGGGCTCAACTGCATATCCCAGGGCTTTGGCTCTTGCAGGTGTGAGATTGTGGGAATTCTCAGCCTTCCAGTTATCAGAGTCAGTTCCATAGACAAAATCTCACTCTATGATTTTTATTTCTCTGGGAAACTCTGACCAACTTTCAAAATCTCAGTGGAAGCCAATGGAGATTGTACCAGGAATGACTCCTGAGCACAGTGCCAGGAGTAAGCCCCGAGCACTGCTGGATGTGGCCCCAAAAGATTAAAAACTGTACTCAGTGACCGCTTCCCCCACTGTGTCCTGTGCTCATCTTGGCCCCTGACTTCCACCCCTTTCATCCTACGGACCTTCCTGTGCTGCCCAAATGGATGAGGCCCCTTGGAAGGGACAGGTCCACTGCAGAAGCAGGGCAGCCACCACTCGCTTCTGCTTCTCACCACTGACCCAGAACCTTGTGATAAATTGCGGGGGGAAGTGCAGTTTGCTCTGGATCCCATGGGGTGAGGTGCTGGAGAAGGGAGAACTTCGACACTAGTCAGGCTAGGAGGGGAAAGGGCAGCAGAGGTCAAGCTGTGGGGACACTTGCATTAAAGAACAATTATTGTTAATATAATTATACATTTTTGGTTTGTTTTTAGTATTTCTCCCCTTTATGAATTAATTTTTCTGGTCACTTCCTGCAGGCTCTCTATTCTCCCGAGCATCCAGCCAGTGCCCTCACCCCCGTTCTCCCTATGTGATGGGGTCTTAATGTGAAGCCAGGCTCTCTCCCAAGGCACACAGTTACCATCCCAATAACAGCCTCAGAAAATGACCAGGGTGGAAGCAGACGTTCATGCCTTGTCCCCATGCTCTTTGTCACAAACTCCAGCCACAGCCCCATGGCTGTCCTGAGCATTGCTGTTCACAGAGAGCTTAGCAGGCAGCGGCCACTAGTGTTCTCTGCTCTTTTAACCCTGCAGGGAACTATCCGAGGTGGGAATTACACCACTCAGATGAAGATGCTGAGGGTGAGGAAGGAGAAAGCAATGATTTCTGTCCCATAGCTGACACATAAGCTGGAGCGATAGCACAGCGGGTAGGGAGTTTGCCTTGCACACTGCCGACCTGGGTTTGATTCCTCTGTCTCTCTCAGAGAGCCCGGCAAGATACCGAGAGTATCCCGCCCGCATGGTAGAGCCTGGCAAGCTACCCATGGTGTATTTGATATGCCAAAAATAGTAACAACAAGTATCACTTCATGTTCCTGGGACGAGCAGACGCCACTGGGCTACACTAGCACAAGACAGGGACGAATGGAGACGTTACTGGTGCCTGCTCAAGCAAATCGATGAATGGGACAACAGTACTACAGTGCTACAGTTGACACACGGTGAGGCAGGGATGGCCTGAGCACAGAGCCAGTATTATTTTCCTCCTGCTGCCAAACCACCGGGCTATTGAGTGTAACATCTCCCTGCGTCTGTCTGTGACCAAGTCCTCATTCTGGGTGGTGAGGGAATGAATGCCCCATTCACACATCACCCTGCCAGGAGCTGTCCTGGAATTTTAAGGTTTAGACGACTCCTCCCCAGCACTGGGGAAGGTAGCTCAGTGGGAAGGAGCACAGGCTTTGTATGGGGGAGAGCCAGGTTCCACCCCCAGCACCTCATCTGATTCCCCCAGGCACTGCCAAGAGAGACCCCTGAGCACTGAGCCGGGAATAACCCCTGAGCACTTCCACCATGGCCCCCAAACAAAGCACAAAACAACACCCCTCATCCGTAGACCCAGAGCACAGGTCCAGGGTGGGGACCCTCTCATGCCACCATCTTCTTTTGCTTTCTGTGTGCCAGGGGTGGGCAGAGGGCAAGAAGAAGCAAGAGCAGAGCCTGTTTGTGGCTCTTCTGTTGGCTCTTCTGCCACCCTTGGCATGTTGCTGGAGTTTTTCAACCTTTGTTGGGGAGGGGCCAGAGCATAGAAAGAAGGGGCAAGGGAGTGGGTTTTAATGATTTTCCCCCCAAAGAAGGCAGGGGGAGTGTGTCTGAGCTGACCTTGGAAACGGCAGCATTTCTCTTGCTTGTGCCCCCTTCTCGCTTTGCAACCCGCTCATGATTGAGGATATTGTGAAGGTTCTTGAGGCAAAGACAGGGCCAAAGAAGAAGTGGACCAACCGGGGGATATTATGGTCACAAGTGACAGCAGCTTGAGAGGGGTCTGCTGCTTTCTGCATCACCCCACTTGGGCACCCAGGGTGTGTCTGGGAAGAGTTAGGACTGGTTGAATCTTCTCTGAACACCTGCACAACACAGGCCTGACACCTCACTCGCCCCACACAATGATTGTCAAACTGTACCTGAGTTCTACATGATGTACGCGGCATGGTAATTAACGCCCACCACCTGGTTCTTCAGGGAGCCATGAAATTCTGGCTGGAGTGAGGGCTTGGTCTTTGTGAGAAAATGCAAAGGCCTTCATGCTTTCAGGATGGGTTTTCCTTGGAGTCCCAGGGTCTATTCCAAGTCTATCCTAATCCACATTACCGCCCCTCCACTCCTCTCTTCCCCCACCGACTATCTACCTGCAGCAAAGGGAAAGCTTGGTTGTACTATACAATTCCATCTGGATGGCAATTCTAATATAACTGTTCTTCATTCTTTACTGGAGGGAAGAGGGAAGGTTTATCAAACTTTCTCAGGAAGTGAATTGCAGCCCAGAATTCTGTTGACCTGTGTTCAGTTCTCTCTTGAAAATTCTAGGCTGTCAGAGCAGACGGCTCTTCCAACACAGCTGCATTATTCTCAACAGCAGGACAATAAACCCGCTGCCCTGCCTGTATCGATGGGGGAATTTTTGTGTGTGTGCATGTTTTTTTTTTAATTCTATTTTTCCATCTGGTGACTTTTGTTTTCTCCTAAATGGTGCTGTTTAAATGCTTTCCACAAACGCAATCTTGAAAATAAACACATTGAAAGAATAAGAACAAAAGAGGCTCCATTCTCCATGCAGATCACTGCCGAGAGGTTTCTTCAGCTGCAGAGAGATGTAGGGCCTGGGGCAGAGGTACAACTTTTCTGTAAAATGCTCCCAGGGGTACTGCGGGGCCTGAAATCCCACCAGCAATGCCCAGCCCTCATCCTGATACCTGTCTGTGCACTAGACCTTGCCAAGGAGTGCGGCATTCCCCCAAAGTGGGTGATAGGCCACTTTGTAATTGGGGCTTTCTGCTTGTTTACTTAAAGAAAGTAGGTTTCTGTTGGGAGCCCGAGTGCTGGTACAGCAGGCAGGCACTTGCCTTGCACCCAGTCAACCAGGTTGGAACCCCAGAGCCCCAGATGGTCCCCTGAGCACTGCAGGGGCCATCTGAAGTGCATGGTCAGGAGTAAGCTCTCAACACAGCCAAGTGTGGTCCCCAAATCACCACCACCACTGTAGCACTGTCCTCCTGTTGTTCATCGATTTGCTCGAGCAGGCACCAGTAATGTCTCCATAGTGAGACTTGTTGTTACTGTGTTTGGCATATTGAATACGCCACGAGGAGCTTGCCAGGCTCTGCCGTGTGGGTGGGATGCTCTCGATAGCTTGCCAGACTCTCCAAGAGGGGCGAAAGAATCGAACCTGGGTCAGCCATGTGCAAGGCAAACACCCTACCCACTGTGCTATCGCTCCAACATACCATCACCACAACAAAAAATTATTTTTCAGTGGGGCCCTTTCAAGGAGGGGGTGAGTAGGTCAGGTCAGGCTGGGCTGTGGGACTCTGCACATGAGTCCTGTCTCTGTCCTGGAAAGCAGAGCTCTGCTTTCATGCTGGGTTCTGTTGTAGCGAGGGGGCAGTGTGGAGAGTCACTTCAGGACAGGATGTCTCTGTCCACTTCCTCCTACTGTCCAAAACTCTCCCCAAAGCTGTCAGAGGATGCCTGCAGGCCTGAATTTGCCAGAGCAGGCCAATCCCCCTTCTCCCACCTGCCAGTCCCCCTTTACCCCACTCCCTCCTTTGTCCTCACAAACCCTGACCTGGAAGCAGATCCCAGGTCAAACCTGACCTCAGTGCCTCCCACTGAGGGGCTCCTGGCCCCATGCCAGCTTATTTTCAGCAAAGAGGAAACCTGCCTCAACAAACTGTCCTATTTATGTGAGTCAGAGGAGAAACAAACCATCATTCTCATGCAAGCATAACAAATTGTATGCAAGCATAACAAATTCAGGTTTCATTTAACTCCAGGATCAAGTGAGTTACTCTCCCCCCCCCCAAGATTCTGTTAAATGTAGTTGAAAGGAAATGACCCACAGCTTCTTCGTGGGGGTAAAGGAAAGCTGAAATAACGATATACACGGATTTGAAACCTGCTTCAGTTTGGGGGCATTGCGTGTCCAAACTATAGACAAGAACCTCTTGCATTGTTCAGAGTCATAGGAGGGAGGGAGGGGCAGCGGGTGAGCTGGGTGCAGCCCCTCACCCATGGCTCCTCGCACTGGGCAGTGTCCGTCCAGGGTTCAGCCCAAGTCTGACCTTCTTGCGCTGGTGAGTATCGCCTCTTTTGCTTGGAAAAGTTTTGTGGGGAGGACAGTGGCAGCAGGTGGAACTTTGAGGTTCTACGTTTATGAAGCCTGTCGAGATCCCAGAACTCTCAGTCCCAGGACCTGGGTCTGGCTCTTGTGATTAAAGTACAGCGTAAGGTGCCCCGTGCCTGTCCTTGCACCACCCGACCCTGGTCACGACTCATGTGGGTTCCATACCCAGCAGCCTCCATCCTGTCACCTCCCGTTCGGCAGGTGTGAAACAGACGTGCAGGGTGTCCAAGGCTCTGACTGGGCTCCGCTTCTCAGCTCAGGCAGTGGAGCTGGATTTCTATCCTGGTGGCCTGGCCCCACTGAGTGTCAGCACCCAGGCACCAGACACCCGGCTCTTAGGCTGCCCCAGGCCGGCTGTTGGAGTGAGCGGGGCCAGGGCTATGAGCCACGCGGTGCCTCACCTTCTGTCTCCGTGTAAGTGCCCCAGGGTTCCCAGCACTCCATGGAAACTGGGATCCATGGTGGTGGGAAATGGGCACTGGTGGAGGGATGGGTATTTGATCATTGTATAATTGAAACCCAAGCACAAAATTTGTAAGTCTATAACTGTACCACATGGTGTCTCACTAATAAAAATTAAAAACAAACAAACAAAATTTTTCACCCTACACTTTATTTAAACAATGTGGTTTGCAAAATTGTTCATGATGACTTGTTATAGGTATTCAATATTCCAACACCAATCCCACCACCTTCCCTCGACCATTGTCTCCAGTTTTCCCAGCCACCACTCAATACTGAAAATTTGCTGACAATCCGTCAGAATGGCCTTTAGCCTAGTCTTCTGGATTGAGGCTCAGCTTCCTCAGAATGAGGGCACTAATGAAAGCCAGGGGTGCTAGTCACCTTTATTGACAGTACTTGAGATAATTGATAATAGAGAGGGCAAGATGGCCTTTGTGATGCCTTTGAAGTAGGGACTTCTTCATGATTCCACCTCCTGAAGGCCTGGTTTGAGGTGTTACCATAGTAGATACTCAAAAAATATTTGAGAGAAAACCTGTTGATTACTGGCCAACCACACTGGGCACCTCCTATGTGGCTGATCATTTTTCATCTTCACCCAATCACTAGTTCCTTAAAGAAAGTTTCTTTCTAGGGCAGGTGAGCCCACCACTCACCCAAACAGCCCCAGCAGCCAAAAACCTCCATAATCCAACTGTCATTATGCTCACAACCGGACTCCACAGGCTCGGGATGAGCCTCATTCAGGAATAAATCTGTTGGAGAAACTCAGGTATTCAGGTTTTGTGACTGAAATCTCCAAGCTCTCATGGAGTCGGGCATGGGCGACCTCCTCCCATCACTCTGTTCTTCCCAGAGCCCAACAGTCACACCGGTGAACTCCCTTGGCACCATCTAAGTTCATTAACTGGCCATGATCCAGATACTCATAAATAAATCTTAAAAGAGATCAACAAGCTTCAGAGATCTTCTGGATTCCAAAGTCACCATCAGTTTAATTCCAGCTTAATACCCCATTCAAAATTTTAGAATTCCTGGAGCGAATGTGGCCAAATGAAATCTCATACTCTCCACCACTGATATACCAGGAGTAGCACACTACATTGGATGGGATGTAAAGTAGAAGGCAACCAATCTCCATTAAGAAAATAAATACTAGCACACATGGCTCATGCTATAATAACATGTTAGTAATCTCTTATACAAGGGCTTATTATCGCCAGGGCGAGATACAACAATCTTCACACTTTTCTTTTTGTGAGCTCTTTATTTTTACTTTATTTTTTAATTGAATCATAGTGAATAATGTACAGTTACAAAGTTGTTCACGATTGAGTTTCAATCATACAATACTCCAATACCCATCCCTCACCAAGGTACATTTCCCACTACTAATGTCCTCAGTCTTTTTTTTTTAAATTTTTATTAGTGAGACATTATGAGGTACAGTTGTAGACTTACAAATTTTTGTGCTTGGATTTCAATTATACAATGATCAAATACCCATCCCTCCACCAGTCTTCACACTTTTCTAAGGAAATCTTTTTTGATTATTTTTAGCAAATTATTCATAACAGGCAATACTAAATAAATTTTATAGGGACTGCTATTGGGGCAGGCTTGGGTGGTGGTTGGGAAAATTGAACATAATGGTTGTGGGAAGGTGTTATGGTGATGGAATTGGTGTTGGAATATTGAGTATAAGAACTCATCGTGAGCAACTTTAAAAATTAAAAATAAATAAATAGAAAAGTTTCCTACCTTTTATTGTTAAAAAAATATTGGAGTCACTGTGATTTACACCACTGTTAATGGGAGGGTTTGTGCATACAGCATTCTACACCCCCCTTAATCCCCTTAGTCCCCTACATTCTCCCCCTCCCCACCTTTCCACATTTCGCTGTCATGGTAAGCCGAGTTCTGTAGACCAGCTCTGTTACGCTTGTTTGGCACTTCCTTATCCCCCTACTTTGTCAAATCCCACATACGAGAGAGATTATTCTGTGTCTGTCCATGACCTCTGGTGGACTTCGCTAAGAATGATATTCTCTAGGTCCATCCACGTAGCAGCACAGTACCTGACTTCATCTTTCCTAGGGTCCAGCCGTATTCCGTTGTGTATATGGTTGTGTATACGGGGTGTGTTTGTGTCTACCTTCTCTATCTACTCATCTTTTTGGGCACTTGGGTTGTTTCCAGATTTGGGCTATTGTGAATCATGTCGCAATGAGCATCGGGGTGCAGATGTCTTTTCTGAAAGGGGTAGGTGCCCCCGAAGTGGAATTGCTGTGTCATAGGGGAAGCTCGAGCCATACATGCTGTTTTCCAAAGAGCTTGAGCCAGCTGGAGTTCCCAGCGCCATTGGGGGAGGGTTCCTGCCTCCCCACATCCCTGCTGAGAGTGGTCCCCATCTTTTTCAAGTGTGCAAACAGCTGGGAGAGGGGAGGAGCGGCCCCAGATAGACATCTCTTCTATCACGGCAATGATTGAGCCAGCCTGGAGCAGGCATTACTCAAAGGAATCCAGAATTTATGAGTCATCATTTTACTAGGCAGTCAAACCACCCAGTAGGCGGTTTCCTGGCATCCCTGGCCCTGCCCTCCGCTCTGCTTGGAGCCTCCCCACAAAGCTTTTCTAGGTCTGCCCTCTGCTGGCGGAAGTGCACAGTGCAGGCTTCTCCCAGCTCTGAGCATTTATCAGGGATACACTCCTGCGCTCAGCCCTTCTGAGTGAAGCTGGACAGGCTGGCCTGTGGGACCCATGCCACTGAATCTGCCTTTCCTGCACCGTCATGGCCAGGGCTGTCTCCAAAGTAAGTCCGTTTTTCCTCAGTTTCTAGAGCTATAGGAGTGGTGAGAGCAAGTCACTGCGTTTTGTAAAGAGGATGAGCTTGGGAGAGGGAAATCTGTTGACTGGTCAATAGCGATTTCATCAGGGAAATGAGGTTCTATTGAACCTCTGTGGAGAAACCCAGGTGATTTGTCTAGAAAACCATGGACACTTGGAGACAGATAATTTCCTTGAGTAAAGGTACAGATTTGTTTGCCAGTACAAACAGGGCTCAGAGCAATTCTTTGTGAGTGAACTGTGTCCTGTGAATACCCTCATGTCCCCGTGGGACTAACTTAGGACTCCATGTAGATGTCCGAGCACATTAGGGCTTGTGACCTTCAGGGTGACACAGAGCAGGTACCTGGTTCCTGAACTCAGGCATCACACTGCGTGTTTGACTTGAAAGTGAGGTCTTATTAGCATTTTGCCTCACAGTGAGGGGTTGGCCACATGTTTCTGTAGTTGAACAGCACGAAGGCTCTGGAAATGACTGCCTGCTCTTCAGTTGTGGTCGGTGTTTATGGATGGGTCTGTTGATATTCATATCAATGAGAGGACACCAGCACAGAAGAGTGGATGCCTGAGAGGATCTGGGGTCCTGAGAAATCAGACACTCCTGTCTGCTGAGCCCCTAACCTCTCAAGAACCCTAGACAGGGGGCTGGAGCGATAGCACAGCGGGAGGGAATTTACCTTGCACGCGGCCGACCTGGGTTTGATTCCCAGTATCCCGTATGATCTCCCGAGCCCCGCCGGGGGTAATTCCTGAGTGCATGATCCAGGAGTAACCCGTGTGCATCGCCGGGTGTGACCCAAAAAGCAAAAAAAAAGAAGAAGAAGAAATCCTAGACAGGACCCTGTGTTGTTTATTGCACTGGACAGACTTCTCCATCACCCCGAGTGTGTGCTTCTGTCTGTCTTCCTCAGAAGGTGGCAGGATGCAGATGGAGTGATGGAAGTGAGCAGAACTGATTTACCCTCGGTTAAAGTCTGGGTCTGTGGCCTGGCAGGGGTGGGGGGGGGGGAGCTGCAAGGATGGTGATGTGAGGTCACTTTGTTTGAAAAGCACCGGCCTTGAGCCCTAAGGGAAAAGCTTCTCCTTTCTACAATAATTTACATATACAGCTGGCTTGACTCCTCCAGACATTTTGTTTTGTTTTGTTTTGAGGGGGGATGCTCAGGACTTACTCCTGGCTCTGCACTCAGGAATCACTCCCAGCAGTGCTCAGGGAACTATACGGGATGCTGGGGATTGAACCTTGACCAGCTGCATGAAAGACAAGCTCCCTATCCACTGTGGTATCACTTTGGCCCCTTCTCCAGACATTCTGATTGGGGAGCAATTACGTCCCTATTACTACCCAACAGGTGGTTATCCCAACAGCTTCCTGTGTGGGTGAAGGAGGTGCTGTCACTCCAGGGGGGCCTGACGACCTCACTGCCTCACCCCCACCCCACCCCTATTCCCACAGGCCTGGCTCACTGATGCCTATAATTAATTCTCTTGTTTGGAAATGACTATAATTCTGCCTCCTTGGAAATAATTGGATGATGGATCGAATATTTCATTTATATCTGGAATCCTTGCCAAATGAAGAAATTTTGTGTAGCAGCTGCCCATCCAGTGAGTTTCTTTGCATTTTTTTTTCCAATTTGGCCGAAAGGGGTGTGATTTTTGTTTTGGGTTGGGTTTTGTTGTTGTTGTTGGGGCTGCACCTGGAAGTGCTCAAGGCTTACTCCTGGCTCTGTGCTCAGAGATCACTCCTGGCAGGTCTGTATGCAATTCAAGCACACTGCTGCTATACTGTGGCTCCGCCCCCCCCCCCCCAGGTGATTTTTATAGTCCTAATGAGGACTCTTGCCAACTTTGTGCTTATAGTAAACTTCTGTATTTTTCCTCTTTTTTAAAAATCTGAAGTGCAGCGCCACGTCTGAAAAAAAATGGAAATGGTTCAAAATTAGAAAGTTCTTGGTGGTTAGGTAAAAGCCTAAATGGGATCTTATTTCCTGTTGAGGCAACTATTGAAATCCACATATTAATACAATTACCTGCTGGTGCGTTTTCACAGCCCTTTCCTGTGTAGTCTTTTGAGTAAGACCCTTAGTACATAATGGGGCAGTAGAATCATCTGGACTTTTAGGAGGAACAAGCAGAGAGTCTTCCAAGTAGGTAGCAAAGCTCACTGGAGGGGCCTAGGGCTTGGGAATGGGGCATGGACTGGAACCCAGCTGAACCTGTGGAAAAGTCCCCCAAGCTCCTCACTTCATCACTACTGGGCTTCTTGGGCCCCATCCTACAAAGGGGCTTGTTTCCTGCAGCTCCTTGAGAGATGGTGGACAGGGAAACATCTGCCATTTGTCCCTCTTCTGGGTAAGAAGAGGTTTGGGGTGAGGATGCCTTAGCTGGTGAGCTATAGGGAGTATGGACCACAGCATGGATACTCATTATGTAACTATATGTAAGTCACCCCAGGTAACCACTGTACAAAGTTTGTCATGATTCCTGCAAAGGAGGGATGATAAAGCTGAGGGATGGAGGGGCAGAAGGGCATGCCCAAAGTGCCCCCATCAAAGACTGTACCCACACTCCAGGTATCACTGCCTTCCCGCCCCCCCCCCCCCCGACAATTTCAAGATTGTGGTCTTTATTACTATTCAGCTTTTGCAGCTGTAACACCAAAGCAACACTCAGATACAGAAGAATATTTCCCTAGTTTTCTGGATTTTAACTGTACTGGCTGTTCAACCACATAAACATCAGAGAGATTAGTAAAAGGAATGAATTGATTTAATTACACACATATGGAGAATCTATCTGGGTGCAGAGTTTAAAGTAAATGAGGCAAAATGAGGGAATTTGACCTGAGCTAAATCGTGGGATAGGACCTGGGACTTGAAAAGGGAGGAAAGAGACACTGCCTTCTTATTTTGGCAAGTCACCTGGGACCCTGCTCCACTACCAGTCTCAACAGGTCAGACCTGCTTTGCAGAAATAAAAAATAAAAAGCTTCCAAACATCAGAATCCTGAAGTTTGTGAAACCAGGGTATTTGGTTAGAGTGGATTCAGGGTTTTTCCTTAGAAAAGATTTGCTAGCAGGGTTCTCAGAATGAGTCTCTTTTGTTTTGTTTTCCTTTGAGGGCCACAGCTGGCGGAGCTTAGGGTTACTCTGCACAGTACTTAGTGACTAGGTGTTGCTGGGGGGATGGACTGAGGCCATCTCAAGCTTAGCCATTTAAGGCACCACCCCAGCCCCTGAGCCCCGTTTCTGTTGCACTTTGAACTGTCTCTTTGTGGAAGAGGAAGCAGCAGCTACATCTAACAGGGCTTAAAGACCAGCTGCCTTGTCTAAGTGCTTTCCTTGTTGTATCTCTTGACCTGATGTCACCTGGACTTGACCATTGCTCCCTAGCTGGAGACCAGTGCTTTAGTACCCCCGGATGGTTCAGAGGCTGAGCCATGGACCCCAGAACTCAGATTTTGCTTTTCAAGTCCAGCCCATTGACAAGTGCCACAAGTTCCACTCAGTTCATTACTTTGGCTGTCTGATTCAGGAAGTCCTTTTTTTTTTTGCAAGTATAGGTGGGTCAGCCCCAGGCCCCTTGGAAGAGAAGACCAACAGAGATCCATCTGTTGCTTCCACATTGGCACATGCTTGCCTGGAGTGTGAACCCTGAATGCACAGTGCAGACTGCCAACCAGACTTTCTCAGTCTCTGGCACCTTCTGAATGGGATCAGTTCCTACCTGGAACCAGGAAAAGTCTGATGTCAGGTGCCCTGAAGGATGGAAGGGTGAAATAGCCCATATAATCTGACACTGACAGTGCCCTGCCAGGCATGCATTTCACTGTGAATTGACCCATCCCAGGTGCTGGGAGATAGCACTGCAATCAGGGCACATGCCTGGCACATGTCCAACCTGGGCTCAAGTCCTAGCACCACATGGTCTCCAAGCACCACTGGGGTAATCCAGCACTGCAAGGCCTGAGCTGACCTGCCTTTTCGGGACCAGTGGGCTGAGACTCTGCAGTAGCGTCCCTGGACTTCCTGAGCACCACTTTGGAGGACTCCCTCCCCCAAAATTAATTAATTTTCTCACCACCCAGAATCAGCAGCACATTCCAAACTGACAGGTACTTCCCAAGGTGGCAGAGTTCTGAAGAGAGAACAGGGTGTGTGATGGTCTGTCTAGCTCTTTAATGAAAAGTAAAGGATATATTCTGGACAGGGAAACTCACTTCTTCATTAATGTGTGTTTCTACTCGATGTTTGTACAGGGACCTCCCAGTGGTTCAAGGCGGTCTGGGGTCATTTCTGGGAATGCTCCATCTGTCGATGGTGTGGGCCTGATGCCTCAGCACTTAGGGACCACCCCGTCCCCCCCGGGACTATCTTAGCAGTGTGGATGGGGGCAGGAGATGCTGAGAATCTTCCAGGCCCCTCACCACAAGGGGGGGGGGCATGTGCTCCCTCTCTCATGACATTTCCCTCTGCGTCTCCTTCGCTTTTATGGAGGAGTCAATCTTGTCATTATTTTTGTTGAATTGGGTTCTTTATTGGAGAGAGAGACAAGCTCAGAGGAAAGCACAGCCTTGTGTGACTGCCACAGGGCCATCCCTGATCCGTGGGTTTTGTGTCCCCTGTGGGTATTCCTCCCCTCATTACAGATGTATCATTAGTTTATGATGTTATAGCGTTTCAAGAGTGTAACTACACCCCCACCCCAGTGTTTAGGAGTCATAGTCTCCCACCCTCAGGGTAGACCCTCTGCTTATTCCTCCCACTCACCTCCACAACCCCCCCCCCCAATAACCTTGAGTTGAGAACTTATAACTTTTGCTAGTGTGTTTGCTTTAGTGGTTCACATTCTACATTTAAGTGAAACCATCTGCCGGTTATCCTCCATTTCCTTGCATAGTTCATTGACCATAACCACCATTTCGTCCCAAAGGGCATCTTTCCGTCTTTCCTTTTCCATCTGGGTTAGGGTTAGGATGGCAGTTTTCGGCTAAATTACGGTGCTTGTTTGGCTTAGGGTTATGGTTAGGGTTGACGGTTAGGAATGAAGGTAAGGTTCAGTTAGAATTAGGGCAGCTAGGATGAGCACGGGACTTACAATCAGGGTTAGGGTTTCAGTTAGAGCCATGGTTAGGGGTCGATTTTATAATTTTTATACTCAGTGGAATAGTTCATTGAGTTTGTTGGCCATCTTGCCTTTTTCCAGGCATCTTAGATTGGACGCCCAGGCTGACTCCCAGTCTGACTGTTCTGTTAGGACAGTTTCAGCTGCTACTCTGGCCACCAGAGGCTCAGAGGGACCCCCGCTTCCCACTCTCTCCTCCTCCCCACCCCCACATCCCCATAATTTTCTGCAACTTCATCTGGGTATCCTGCAGCTAAAGCCAGATCTGTTACAACTTCTTCTGGGAGGTGGGGGGAATCAGTTCCACAGGGTCAGGTTAAGTCCATGACACTGCCCACCCCCCATCCCCCACCCACTTCAGATACCACTGGAAATTTGGTGGAAGCCCCTCCCCCGCCCAGTTATTCGGGTCACATTTGGCCTCACATCAAAGGTTCTGTGATCCCCCTCCTCGCCCTCAGCAGATTTACACACTCAGGGAAACACTCAAGTTCACCAGTTTATTCAGGGGTACCATAGGGGATGCAGGAGAGCAAGTAGATGAAGTGGTTCACCCGGAGCTGAGCTCTGGGAGGCTCCCTGGGGAGTGCAGGAATTTCAGTCCAGGGAGTTGGGGCATGGCACCTCCCAGTGGGACTTGTTCATTGGCGTGATGACTCTGCTGTTCCGAACTCCATGCCCTGGGCTGCCATGGGGGCTCTAGCCAGTGTGGGGCTATCCTGCGTCCATTGTCCATCTTCAGCTCCTCGCCTCCTCAGGAGCATGTGAGGGAGGTACGCTGGACAATCCAAGCTTCTCATCAGGCTCCTTCTTTCCGGGGACCAGCCCCCATCCAGGTGCCAACTAAGAGTCCAAGGCATTCCCATCATCCAGGACATTGCTAGGCTCTAGAAGTTCCGTGTCGGGGATGGGGAGCAGAGACCAATGCATTTCTTCTATTTTCTTACATATTTCAAACTTTTTAGCTAGACCTTCGGGGTTTGTCTATATATGGGGTTTGTCTATACCAGTGGTTCCCAACTACTGCCCCCTTTTAGAGAAAAAAAAATATCATGCCTTGTCCCCTACCGCAGTCCTGCTACCCCAGGGAAGTCCACCTTCTTTAATTTAGCAAACAACCCCCTACCCACTTTTACCCAAGCACACTACCAGCCAATCATCCCAGCAACCCCCATCCCTGGGAAGGGCTGGCATCACCCAGTTAGGGAGTCCAGGAAGAGTTGAAATTATTTAGACAATTTGACTTTAGGGAAGTTTGCCTGGATCTTCCTGACTTGCGCCACCCATTCTTCACCCTAGTTCTCATTTCCCCAGCATGTTTTTGATCTGCATTACTTCTAACACTATCGGCCTTCTGGCTTCACTTTGACCATGGACACAAAGCATTGACTGTATACATATACATATGTACATACATTTTATATTTTATGTATGTGTATACACACACGGGCTGGAGTGATAGCACAGCGGGTAGGGCGTTTCCCTTGCACGCAGCCAACATGGTCGAGTTCGATTCCTCTGCCCCTCTCGGAGAGCCCGGCAAGCTACCGAGAGTATCTCGCCCGCATGGCAGAGCCTGGCAAGCTACCCGTGACGTATTCAATATGCCAAACACAGTAACAACAAGTCTCACGAAGGAAATGTTACTGGACCCGCTCGAGCAAATCGATGAACAATGGGAGGACCGTGGACTGTGGACCGTGGTACACACACATATATACACACATACATAAAATATAGCAACTGTTCCAAGGCAATTGGACAGGTGAAGTGCACTGATCCAAAGCCTGTTTTGCTCGACTATGCAGCTCCTGCCAGAGGCAGAGTCAATTCGGTATTAATAATCATCAAGTAATCAAACTTGGATCCAGTGAAATCTAGAACCTGGATCTTCTGGGTCTGGGTCTGAATCATTTGGATGATTATCTGTTCCTGACTACAGATAATTTCAGGATACACAGCAATATTTCTGAGAAGGTTGTAGAAATGATTCAAGTAACTCCTATATCAGCTATTTATTTCTTTACTTATGCCTGTCCTCGAATTCTTTCAGTACCTTCCACTTCTTGCTTTGGTCCCTGGGACCAGCAGAGAGCGTCTGTCAATAAGAGTGTTGGGTCAGGATGGATGCTGAAAGGAATGGGAGGTGGGGATGGGTTACCAAAGACAAGAGCTCCTGCATTCAAGGAGCTTGCACTTTTCATCTTCTGTTGAGATGCTGGTTGGCTTAATGGAACACACTTACAAATGATTTACAGTTTTTAGTGACATTTGGTAGATTCAGTCATAGTGGCTATAACAGCACAGGTAAAGTGGTGTTTGGAAAAAGGACTCAGCTGTTGGGTTCCCTCTAGAGAGCTCATGCCATTTCGTACCTTCTTATCCATGGCTATGTGTAATAATTCCATCATCAAGGCATCTTTTACACCTCAACTGAGCATATCCATAAGCTCTGAGGTAGAATTTAACAGGATGGCAGTGATTCTCTACTGATGTTCTTTACTGATCTGTATTTGGCTTTTTCTGGTCATTGAAAGAACAAAGGGACAATACTGAAAGAGAGAAAGTCAGTGGAATGGCAGCAGCACTCCTTCTATATTCCTGGAAATGTGAAATTACTTACGAGGACCCCTTCGACCCCAGATCACTGGGGCTGTTGTACTGATGAGATGCCATTATTTCAAGTTAGCTTTTGATCCACCATACTAAGTGGAGCTAAGCAAAACTACGGACAGAACAAAGGATCATTATTCAAATGGGAAATGATTTTGTGATTTCTCTCCCTCCTCTGGAGCATATGTATCGTCCTAATTATATTTTACTTGGGTTCTTACTAAGTTTCTTTGTACTAATTACCTGAATCTACACCAGTGGCCCCTGAGGCTGGGCTGGAGGAACTGGGAAAGAATATAGCTGCTGGTTTAATTTTCCCACTGACAAGTCACACAGGGATAAAGAAAATTTAACTGAATAGAATTCCTAGGCAGCATCAAGTGCTGAATTTGTAAGAATTTGCACAAAGACTCTAAGAATATCAACCCTAAATCATTAAAATCCCAATCAAAGTAGTAAGGGTGTTTGGTCCCATTGCCCAGACATTGGCCTAGCCATTGTAAACCATTGACCCAGTGTTCCTTCCTCTGCTACTGATGTGGCCTGGGCAGGGTGGCGTGTATTGTGGAGGGGGAGAGGGAGAGAGGGGAGAAAGGGGTTCCACAGGAAGCTGGACACTGAGTCTGCTGATGGTCTCACTTTTCCAAAGCCTGTTTTGTTTTGTGAACAAAACAGGGGTGCTGCTTCTTCATGGACCACCCTCCCCCCACCCCTCCACTCTTGGCTTTAGCATTTTTCACTTCCTGTCTGGTTCTCGGTTTCGAACAGGTAGAGCTGGCTGCTGGCTTGCTGAGAGCCCCGCCCCAGAAAGTGTCCCCATTGAACCCATTGTCTCCAGAGTGCTGCGCTGAGGATGATGCTTTCTGGCAAAGCTGGATGGTTTCCTGGTCAACTACTGATGAGAAATGCTTGAGAGGAGAGGCAGACTGGCTCCCTTTGGGGTTTGAGTCCTCTGTCTAGTTTCTTGGGATAAAAATCATCTTCAGAAAGCTGTCAGTCTCATCAGGGTGCAAGGACAAGTCGTTGCATTTCTTCATGCTCTCCACACACTTGCCTTGGATCGTCTGCACGTGGAATCGCTTCAGCAACGTCACGAGAATGACTTTCATCATCACCATGGCGATGTACTTCCCTGCACAGCCACGAGGCCCAAAGCCAAATGGCTGAAAATACCGGTAAGGAACCTATAAGCAAACAAAATAAAAACCAATGATTAGACAGCTGGAGCAGTAAAAGTCCGTGACATCTCTGCCCAAGTCACCCTGAAAATTTAGACCCATCAGAACACTTGGTTTGGGTAACTCAGCGCTGTGGCCCCTTCTCTGGCATAAATGGCTGGGGAAGAGCCAGAGATATAGTACAGCCAGTAGGGTGTTGGCCCTGCATGCGAAAAACCTAGTTTGATCTTGTGCATTCCTTATGGCCCCCTAAACCCACCAGGAGGTAATCCCTGATCTCATAGTCAGGAATAACTCTTAAGCATCGCCAGGTGAGACCTCAATACCAAAAAAAAAAAAAAACCAACAACAAAAAAAACCCAAAAAAACCCAAAACAAAGAAAAAAAACACAAGTGGCCAAGTGGCTGTAGCTCAGATTAGATCTTCCTGTAGCCCATTTGAGTGGCCGCTGCCACCCTCAAACACCCCCGGCTCTGCTCTCTGTGTGGCACCACCAGGTAGGCCTGTGGCATGGCCACATCTCTCAACTGTTTGGAAGATCACCATGGTGGTGGTGAGTTTTGTGCTACACAGTATATGCAAAGGGCCCAGTTTAGGCAAAGACGTGGATTCTTGGCCAGTGCCTGCTAAGCAGCTGAGTATGTTTAGTTATGCACAGAGTTAGTGGGAACCGTCTATCTGTTTTGTATTTCTACCTGTCCTGCGCATATTTTACTTTAGGAGTCCCTGGGGCATGACTAATGCGCAGTAAAAATTTTTTGACCAGTTGCAAGCATGGAAATGTTTGCTCATATACAAGCAATAAATGAGAGAACTGAACTAATTATGATATGTTTCTACACCGTATACAAATGGAAAAAAGAGGGAGGGAATTATCCAGATAATTTGGGTTTAAAAATATCATTGCTTATTTGACACAATGGGAATAGTTTCAGTATGCGTCAGTGACAGGACAAGGAAAAGTGGAAGCTGTTCTAATCATGTGACCTATGTAGAATGGAAATTAGTGTGTGGGGGGAACAATTGGGGAATTGCAGACAATTTTTTTTTCAAATTTTGGGTCACTCTTTTGGGTCTCTCCACATGAAGCAAAAGTAGAGTTTGCTTAGGTGGTGCTAGATAAATGATGAAAAACGGTAAATTTGTCATCAAAGTAGATTGGTTGGGTTAAACAAAATTTGCACCAATTCAGTGTGATTAAGAACCTTGATTTTGCACATTTTGACCTGAGGTATGGTCAAAGGTACAAGGTAGCTACCTCCCAGGCTAGGAGAGCCAGCTTTCTTGACTTGAGGACCAATATGGTAATCCTATTTCCAGTGGGGGGGCCAGAGGGCTGAGAAGCTGTGTGAGGGTAGAGGGATGCATGTTAGACAAAAAATGTACATGGTGCAAACAAACCTAGAGAATCTTCATGAATGACACTTTCAAGAGTGGCACATGGTTTTTAAGGAAGGGATCTTCAAAAGTAGAGAGAGAATAAGAAGGAAAGTGTCTGCCACAGAGGCAGAGGGTGGAGTGGGGAGGAGGTGGCGGGAGGGAGATTGGGGACATTGAAAATGTAGAAAATGGACACTGGTGGAGGGAAGGGTGTTAGATCATTGACTGTATATCATGATGGTTTTATAAAATAAATAAATAAAAGCAAAAATAAATAAATAAATAAATAGAAGAATTGTTTGGTGAGGTGGGGGAGAGAAAGGAAGGGCTCTTACATTCTGTGCAAAGTTTTCAAGAGTAAATTCATTGGGCTTGGGGAAAAACTCAAGTCTATGCATTCTTCCGATATTCAGGATAATGTTTGTCCCCTTTTTCACGGGGTAGCCGTCGATGACATCGTCCTGTAATGCTCTGCGCATGACCATGTCCACCACGGGTTGGTAGCGCATGCTCTCATAAATAAAGCTTTCCACCACTTTCAGTTTCTGTAGATCGTCAATCCTTATATCTCTTTCACCTGTGGGAGCAGATAAAAAAGGATACATAAGGAAATGCTAGTTTTAATGTGAGATGGGCACTAAAATGCCTATAGTTTCCACCAAAGAGTCTACTCTTGGTTGAAACATATGTTCATCTAAGAGGCAAACTTGCACATCTAAAATGTATACTTGACAGGGACATAACTCGTCAAGCATCTCTAGTCCAACGATTGATCAGAATTCAGTTTTGAAGCCAAATGTCTCAAAACCTGGGGCCATTTTTCATCAGAAAGTCTGGATTTCTAGAAAAAAAAAGCATAAGAAACTGATAACACTGGATCTGTAGCCCCATATGACCAGGATGGGCTGAAATTGTGTTTTGTCTCTGGCTGGGATGGATGGGTGCTCCTGTCTCAGACCGTACCAATACTGGATGAGTCACAGGTTACTCCTAGAATTGGTGAAGCTTCAGAACATCCTCAGATCCCTAGCACTTGGTGTCTAGGGTACCGAGGCAAGGAGGTACCTGTCTTCTGCACATATGAGCCATTCTGGAAAGGGTGTATCTTGTCAGAGGGCTCGCAGAACCCTGTTTCTCACATGTGGCACTTAGTGAACTCAAAGCGCACTCTGTGGGAGGGAGGAAGTGTTTGGCTAGGGTGGGGAAATGATGGGGAAGACAACTAAAGGCAGAGTTAAGAGGGTACTTGGGGGCTGTCCTGTAGAGAATGGGAAGGCAGGGAGAAGAAAGGGCCAGGGAGAGGAAAACTGTCCACTGTACATGAGAACCCTCAATCTCTGGGAAGACACATCCAAGCCCTTTTGGTGCTGCAGAGGTGGGCAGGACATTGTATCTGAATATACTTTTTTTTTATTTTAAAGCAGACAACAGGGCTGGAGAGACAAAGAGATAGTGCAGCAGATAAGGCTCTTGACTTGCATGTGGTCAACCCACATTCAATCTCTGGTACCATATATAGTCCTCTGAGCACCTCCAGGAGTGATCCCTGAGTACAGAGCCAGGAGTTAGCTTTGAGCACTGCTGGGTGTTGCCCTCCGAAAAAAAAAAAAACACAAAAAACTAAATTAAACACAGCTGTGTATCTGAGTTTCTGTGCACATAAAGACCTTGTAGAACAGAGCAAACACTGTACAGTGGTTCCCCAGAGGGATAAGAAGGAGGTGAGCGAGGAGAGTGGGAAGAATTGGAGAACATAATTTTCTGCTTTTGACCTGTCTGTTTGATGGTTTTATTTTAATTTGGGGGCCACACCCGGCGGTTCTCATAATTCATGGCAGAATCTGGGTACCATGTGGGGTACTGTGGCTAGAATCCTGGGTCAACCATATGCAAAGAAAGTGCCCCACTTCCTATCCTATTGCTTCAACCCATTGCTTTTATTATTTTTTTAAAAGAACTTTTTAAGGAAGAATCATTTTAAAACCCAAAACTTTCAGCCAACTTGATATAATTAATGAGTTATGGGAAGGGTTGTTTGATTGTTCTGAGTATGAAGACATTATCAAGCATTAGATTCCTAGGACCTTGGTTGACAACAGGAAGTGTCTTCAGAGCCCTCTTACTTCTTGACCAAGTCTTACCAACCACAGTCTTGATTTCCTTCATTATTGCCTCCTCGACCTGCCTGTGCTCTGTGATGAGGAAAAGCATGAAGAACAGAGTGACAGACATGGTGTCCGGGGCCGCAATCATAATCTCCAGGATGCACTGGTTCACATTCTCTCGTGTCACGTCACCCCGTTTCTGAACAGTCCGGTGTGGGGGGAGAGGGGGCAGATAGGGAATGGAAAAGCAAGTCAAAATGTTAAGAAAGAATCAACAACGTCAAACAAAAGAATGTCACAGTTGACACTTATCTGAAACCGAAGGTGGACATTTCTCTTGCTAGTTCTTAGCTCAAAGTGTGAACAGTATAACTTTTCTAAATAGTTAGGATATTTGGGAATCCCTTGAGTTTCAGAGTTTCTGTTAAGTAGACAGCGGAGTTTCAGTCTGAGTGGTCAGTCTTACAGAAATGTCTAATGTGTGGGCTGCTTGGGTAGGCATTATAGAAATAGTAGAGGGAAAAAAAGGCTTAAGTACAGAAATACACCACTATTTGAAGAGGGAATCTTTCCGTGCTGGAACACAAAGTCATACATGTTATGTGGGAATTAAGAAGCCGGGTCACAGTCAATACCTCAGCAAAACTTCGGAGACCCATTAATAAATCTCAAAAGCCACAGTTAATCTCGGACCAGCACAAGGCTGAACAGACGGGGTAAATCGGAGGGGGCGGGTCAGCCCGATGCCTGCCCATACAGAGCCCTTGGCAGCTGCTTGCTCCCACAATCCAAAATTGCTGCCATACCCCCAGCCTGACTTCACCGTCTCAGGAAAGACCTCTTTGAATCTGCTGAAAATTCTGGTATGTGGGCTCTGTGATTGGAAACTCCAGGCTTTCTTGGGGGTCAGGATGGGCTACCTCCCCCTACCTCCCTGTACTTCTGGAAGCCTCACATCCATACCCTAAAGCTGCCACCCAGTTAAAAAGCTACTCCAGCCTACTGTCCCGATAAAAATACTGAATGCCCTGAAAAAACACCACGACCTCTTAACACTTGTATTGCAAACCATAATATACAAAGGGAAAAGGAGTAAGATAAATAAGGAAAGTGACTCCCATAGAGGGAGACTGGGGGCAAGGGGTGGAGTGTTGGGGGATGATAGAAGGGAAATAGGGGACACAGGTTGGTGGGACATGGACACTTGTGGAAGGATGGGTGCTGGGTCATTGTATGACTGAAACCCAATTATGAACAACTTTGTAATGGTCTACTCACAGATATTCAATAAAAATTTTTTTTAAAGTAGTGGAGTTTGTGACCATGTCAATCATCTTAATCAATGGCTGAATAAATCACATACTCCTACATTAAAAAAAATACCAAAAAAAAATACAATCCAAAAGAAAAAAAAATACCTCAGCAAAAATCAGCTCAGTGGCAAAATCTCTGCAGTCTTCCAGTTTCTCAGCTGTGGAAATCCTCTGCCTTTTTTCTTCAATCAGGATTTCTAGCGCATCTTTCAAATCCTTGCTGGAAAAGGAAAAAAATTATCAATATTTATTTAAGACATCTAGGAAAATGGATTATGTATCATTTAAATGTTTAAAATGATCAGTTTTGACTTAAGTCATTAAATACAAGCAAAAGAACTTACATTTTGTTTATAAATATCCTTAAACCACATATAAAATATACTTCATATTAAGAAACGAGTTATCTGGGACTGGGGAGATCATACAGCAGTTGGGCAATTTGTCTTGCATGTGGCTGACCTCAGTTTGATCACCAGTCCCCTTTGGTCCCCTGAGCTCCACTAGGAGTGGTCCTTGAGCACAGAGCCAGGAGTAAGCCCTGATCACCGCTGGGTATGCCCCCCCACCCCATACTCCCTAAAAGAAAAATAAACTGGAGTTAGCTTTCTAGGTACAGGGAGAAAAATAAGCAATGCAATCTCTTTAAAAGTTTAAAAACTAGTATCAAGGGACTGGAGAGATAGTACAGTGGGCAAGTACACTTTCCTTATGCTCAGTTGACCTGAGTTTGAGTGTCCCCTGCCCCAAATAATAAAACTAATACTACAGAGCTAAAATCGTCAGGGCCGGTGATGTGATTCAGTGGTGGAGTACATCACCTTGCCTGTGTGAGTCCCTAGGTTTGATCCCCAGCACCACAAAGAAAAAAGAAAAGAAAGGGACAGCATAAAGCGAAAATTTAATTTGCTTGACCGTCATAGCATTTTAATCTTTAAAAAGTGAGTGAAGGACTTCAGTGGGATTCAGGGGAACTGGGCTGTCTGATCACCCACCCATTCTCTCTGGACTAACCTGCACTCTCATTCTGGACACTAACTCAAAGTAAGTTTTATTTTTAATATTTATTCTGACATGCTATAGTTTCTTCCACACTGTAAACACCGAGTAAGCATGGGTTGCATAACTGGCTCCATAAATGTGTTTTTGTAAACACGTTTTGAGGATGTAGCCAAGGGGGTTGTATTGTGCTCTGGGCTCCCACTCACCATAACCTTCTTTCAATCTCTGAACCTTATGTCTCTTTTCAAATAAAAGGATCAGGGCCAGAGCGATAGCACAACAGGGAGGGCACTTGTCTTGCACGTGGTCGACCCAGGTTTGATCCCCAGCACCATGTATGGCCCCCTGAGCCCATCAGGAGTAATCTCTGACCACAGAGCAAAAAGTAAGCCCTGAGCACTGCCGGGTATGGCCCCGAAACTACACAAAATGAAACAGAAACCAAGAGAAAAGTCAAATGAAAGGACGAGAATTGATGAACACTAAGACCACACCTTGAGATTTAAATACGGTTAGTCTCACCTTTGCCTGTTCGTGAATACATTAATGTGTGAGTGGGTTGTTCACCCAATCTTAGGAAGACATTATTCTGTCTTGCATTAGTGAACAGTTGTCCCTCTCCTCCTTTTCGAATGATCACTTACAGACTGACAGCCTTACAGCCCTCTTAATGGTCACTTATAGCCCTTTTGATGCTGATAAAAATAGTCTTTTGTGATTACCCCAGCTTAACTGGAAAAGTAAGGGACAATTTTTTAAGTTTCTTTAGAGAACTAGATTGAGAGTTACACATTTGAGAGGTACTCTTTAGACTGTATGGGAACCAATTCTCTCTAACTGAGGGGCATCACCCATGTCTCTGAGATGCCCACACCCTCACATGCCTCCAACACACACCAGCAGTGTCTGTGTTCACCCATTCACTACCCAACCCCACTGACTGCGGGGGTTCGTCGGGCACCCCCACCTTCGCCTCTATATTTAGGGCGCTGTTCATGGAGCCTCATCATCACTCCTACCAACCATCTCCTCCACTGGAACATTCTGAATGCTTCTGCGTTGACACCTGGCCAACTGCCCCCAATGGTCCAGGAGGTTTTAAAATATCCCCGGCCTCTGAATTCATAGAGAACACCTTGATATATCTAGGTACACATCTATATAAAAGGTAAAGGTAAAGGCCCTCCCGTTGATCGTCGATTTGCTCGAGCGGGCCCAGTAACGTCTCCATTGGAGACTTTGTTGTTACTGTGTCTGGCATATCTAATACTCTCGGTAGCTTGCCGGGCTCTCCGAGACACATCTATATATCACAATTTATTTTCTTTCATTCTTTTTTTTTATGAGTCATCATGAGATACAGACTTACCAATTTTCTTGATTACATTTCAGTCACACAATGATCGAGTACCCATCCCTCCACCAGTGCCCATTCTCCACCACCAATGTTCCCAGTATCCCTCCTGCCACCCCCCATCCCCCACTCCCCCCACCTCTGTAGCAGGCACATTTCCTTTTACTCTCTCTCTCTCCTTTTGGATGTTATACCAGTAGTAAGTGGACATCATGTTTGGTCTATAGTCTTCTTTCAGCATGCATCTCCCATTCTGAGCAAGCCCTCCAAGCATCATTCATTTAGTGGTCCCTTCTCTATCCTAGCTGTCTTCCCCCCCAGCATGTGAGGCTAGCTTCCAAGCCATGGAGCGATCCTTTTGGCCCTTATCTCTACTATTCTTGGGTGTTAGTCTTCCATTATGTTACTTTATTATAGATCACAATTTAATTGAAACTAGATTCATTCTATTAGAGAGAATCATGCTGAGTGGAGTCAGTCAGAAGAAGAGGAACATACACAGACACAGAATGATCTCTCTCATATGTAGGATATAAAGAAACGTAGTAGGGAAATAACAAATGCTCCAAAGCAGAGCTGGTATGTGTGTGTGTGTGTGTGTGTGTGTGTGTGTGTGTGTGTGTGTGTGTGTGTTCAAGGGAGTGGGCAGTTGAGTGGCGTACTAGGACCACGGTGTAGGAGGGAAGTGGGCACTCTGTGGAGAGTGTGGTGTTGGAATGCTGTACTTGACTAATAACAGTATTGTAAAGCACAGCACTTAAAAGTCATACAACTAAAGAAAAATTAGGTTCATTATGACCCAGGTTCATTATAAAAACATTCCTCTGAGGCAGCCGCCGTCAGTCTCTACAAGCCGAATCATTTTGAACGTTTTTTCTCAGAATCAGCGCAAGTGTGAAAGAATTCAGTGTTTCCAAATTTGCGGGCAGGCCAAGAACATTTTGACAGAGATGCTGAGCCAACCCTTCCCTTCAGCTCCCACATGGGCCAAGGTCCTGGCTCCGGAAACCAGGTCTTAGAACACACACACACTCGCCCTGCTCAGCGGGAGGCTGGACTAGCCCAAAGCTCTCCTGTCTGGCCACAGGCAGCCCCACTGCTATGAGAACAGTTGCAGCAGCAGCTCAGCCCCCCCCCCCCCCCACTCCCTCCTCTGGGGTCAGGAGAGCAGAAAATTTTGCAGAAAAAGGCCAAGCATAGCAAAGGTAAAATAAAAACAACAACAGCAACAACAAACATCCAATCTTGGTGATAAACTTCCCAGCTGTGTGTTACTTACACAGACTTCTCATACTTCTTGTAAAGCCAAGAGATCTTAAAGAAGATGTCTGGTTTGAGAAGGAGCGCTTGCCACGCATTGAAATAGCCCTGGATTTTAACCACGAAGGCGCTTTCTGCAGAAACAGACACACAGAAGAGCAGCGAGTTGAGCGAACGTAGGAACTCTGAGAAGGGTCACTTGGTGCAAAGAACATCCCCTCTCAGTTCTCCAAGCTGGTGTTCTTGGTCAGGCGCATTTCCAGCCGCAGCGGGGTATTTGTACCCCTACCAACACTGATAGACAAATCAAGCACTTATTTGTTCTGCTTGGCTTCTGATTTGACTAAACCAGAGATCCACAGGGTTCACTCATTTCTGTTGGACACTCAGCCTAGTGTTCCAGGTCCTTCTTTGGCAGTCTCTGACCCCTTCCTGTTTTGTTCTGGACAATGGGGGATGGGAGTGGGGTGGGAGAGGTGCTTGGGGGCTCTGTGGTGCCCTTCCCTCAAGCAGTGGAGACAGCGGAAAGCCCAACCTCTCTCCTGTTAGGCAGCCAACAGGCACATTTCAACTCCATTTGGTGTGGGGCAAGCGGCATGGCACATGCCGGCATGGATGGCACACTGAGTTAAGAGCATTTCTTTGTCTTCACAACGCAATGTTCTATGTTCCTGCGTTCCTTCCCAGCCCCCACGGCACAGCTTTCGTGTTGCTTATATGCAGCACGTGCAGAGTATAATGCTCATCTTAGTGTTTTCAGTGTCAGGCCCTCATGCATAGTCAGCCCTGAACAACTACGCTTTGATGAAGTACAATACTAGGGGTAAGAGAACCTCTGCTTCCCCCTTTGCGAATTAAACTGTCAGTCTAGCATGAATTCTCACCCCAATAGACAACACGCCAGGAGTGATTCCTGAGTGTAGAGCCAGGAGTAAGCCCCGGGCTCCTCCAGGTGTGACCCTCCAAAAACACCCACCTCCCCCTCACTCACCATCCTTGGGCCCTGCTTTATTTTCCCCTCAGGACACTCGCTGTTCCCTCCTGAAGACTACCATTCCCTCCTAATGACTAGACCTGGGGTCATTTTCTCTCTATTGTCCCCTGGAGAATGTAGCACTGTAGCACTCTCCTCCTGTTGTTTATCAATTTGCTCGAGCGGGTACCAGTAACATCTCACAACAAATTGTGAGACTTGTTACTGTTTTTGGCATATCGAATATGTCACAGGTAGCTTGCCAGACTCTGCTGTGCAGGCAGGATACTCTTGGTAGCTTGCTGGGCTCTCCGAGAGGGATGGAGGAATCGAATCTGGTTGACCGCATGCAAGGCAAACACCCTACCCACTGTACTATTGAGAGAAACTGTAAGGAATTCCTTGGAACCAAAAATTTTACTATCTTGTTCACTGCTCTAGTAAACCTCGGGACCTCGGAGCATGGCTGGCATCAAATAAAACAAATCAATGTTTGTTGAATGAGTACAAATCAATACATGCTGGTATAGTATAAATTACTTCAGGAGAAATTACATGAATTTGGGTGTGGTATTGATATCAAGAATAGAATCATCCAGATCACCAATATTCGGATTTGGGTGTCAGCAGGGCTGCGTGAATGTGTCATAATATTCATTCTGCAGTATAATGAAGAAAGCAGCAGCTTTTGGGTGGGAAGGTGTGGGGATTGTCCATACCCGATGATGCTCAGGGCTTACTTCTGGTGGTAGTCAGGGACCATACGGGATGCTGGGGATAGAACTTAGGTTGGCCGTGTGCAAGGCAAATATACTCGCACTCCCCAACTGTACTATCCAGCGCCAGAAAGTAGCTTTTTTGGAGCAACATCTTGTTAGGGTGTTTTCAAATGCTAAGTTATATGCAAATGCTATTTGTGAAAACAACTTTTTCTACTGCCCAGGACAGTAGAAAAATTATACAATAGATACCAAATTAATGGTATTATTTTGAGCAGCTGCACCAGTATCATTGCATAGAATCAGAGGTTTTCGAGGGAGAGTATATATATATGTGTATTTCTGTAGGTGTACGTATGTTGTTTATGTACGTGTGTTACATCGAACTGTATCTGTAGGTAGACACTGAGGTCAGGGTCAGTTGGTTTGCTACAGTGATTAAGAGCCTGTTTTTTTGGCCTCCTTCAACTTCAAAGCTACGGTCAAAAGTGTGGCTTGAAATGGTTAAATATGCCAGTTTGGCTTTGGTGGACAGTTTCCCCCATGGATAAGCTCCTATTTCCTGGGAGCCATGAGGAGAGGCGGGAAAGAAATAGAAGATGGTCTTAAGAATGGTGGAAAATCAACACATCAGGAGACAAATATCTTAGGAATACTTGGAGATGTTGAACAGGGGCAGTGTGCAGGGGCTAGAAAGATGGCTAGAGACACACACACAGCCCCGAAGGACCCCATCCTCAATACTCAGGGTCTCTGGAGTGTGGTCGGGCGTGGCCCTGAATGTGGGGGGGGGGGGAGGGGGGAGGCAGATCAGTGCCCTGGCAACCGTAGATGGTTCCTGAATCCCCTGTCTCCATGCCCGCCTACTCCGTGTTCCAGGAAGGGCTCGAGAAGGAAGATGCAGTTACCATCCAAGGGGATCCCCAGGAACAGCACGTTCGAGGCGTCCAGCATGATGCGTCGCATGAGCGTCAGCACGTCCACGTAGCCCGACTCGCTGGTGACCTCCTCCAGCCGGTCCAGGTGCGTGCGGAGGGAGCTGGCGCAGATGGTCACCATGCGCACCAGGCCGGGTCCAGACAGCGCTGTGGGCGCGCACGGCCCGGAGAGAAAAGGGGGTGAGTACCGAGACGCACAGAGACCGGTGGGGTGGCGGGGGTGGGGGTGGTGGGGTGGGGGGTGGGCCTGGCTGGCAGAGGGCGGCCGGACTGTCCACGGCTTCCTGTCTAGCTTCACGATTGGCTGCTGTCTCCTAATTTGTTTGCGGGCGCCGTCTCACCTGTGTGACTCGTGGTGAAGCTTACGCATCTTATTCCAGATTCTGTAGGGTGGGCTGTTCCGGCTAGGGCCAGCCCTGAGTGGGACTGAAAATGAAACTGCTTGTGCTGGCTGGTGGGTTGGTTGGTTATTTATTTATTTATTTATTGAGACTTGTCTGAGGGTCTCGGTTTGGTCAGAGGATGGTTTGGTTTCAACAGGTGGTGTGGGTGCTGCTGCATTACTAAGTCCCAAAATGGGACCTGGGCGCTGGGAGCCCGAGCTGCTTCCTGGTGTCAAATTTTGAGTCTGAAATGTGAGTCCTGTTGGTGTCTCTCCATTTCAGTCTCTCCACACACTACGTTGATTCTTTCCACCCACCTCACATCATAAGAACTCGTGATTTTGGTTTTGTTTGGGGGCCCCCGCTTGGAAAGGCTCAGGGCTCGCTCACTCCCATCTCTGCTCGGGGATCTCTGCTCTGGTGGTGTTTGGGGCACGGATGCTGAGCTGGGCATCAAATCCGGGTTGACCTCGTGCTGAGCAAGTGCCCATATCCTCTCGCCCATCTCTCTGGCCACTAAGTGATTCTTTCCCACTGGACTGAGAGTTCGGGAGGGCACTGGCCACTGCCTATTAGCCTCCTTTAGTCCATCAAACCTCCCCGTCTGAGCACCCAGTGGGTCATGAAGATAGGAAGAGTCTAACATAAGAGTTCCTTTAACTTCCTTTGAGCACGACCTCTCTTTTCCTCCCTGTCCCTCTCTTCCTCCGTCTCCCTTCCTTCCTCTCTTCCTTCCTTCTCCACCCCCACTCCCCCCCCCCCCCCCCCGTCGTTCATTTTTGGCAGGACACAACTGACTGTACACGGACTTACTCCTGGCTCTATTGCTTTGGGATTCCTTCTGGCAGTACTCGGTGGGGGGGGGGGGGGGGATATGGGGTGCCTCAATAGAACTAGCTCAACCACTGTTCTCTCTCTCTCTCTCTCTCTCTCTCTCTCTCTCTCTCTCACTTGCTCACTCTTCTTTCTTTTTTCTTGTATTGTTTAGTTATTCAGACTTGCTGGTAAAGCCAGTATCCCAGACATGCAAGAGAACCTCTTGAAGGCAGACTTTGCAAATAAGAAAGAGAGCCTAGTGAGCGATAAGCAGAAATCTGAAGATTTTTACTGACATAAAAGGTGGGGGTGGGGAAGGTCAGGGAGATGCCTCTGAGGACTGGACCACATTCCTGTGCTGGTGTTGAACCTGGGGACCACAGGTGGCCCCAGGACAAAGCAGAGCACTGCCAGGTGAGGCCCCAAACCAAACTAATGATATTAATAATAATGATAATAGTAATAATAATGATGATGATGATGCAGGCCTGGGCTGGTGGCAAATTCTCTGACTGTAGGAAAGATCCAGCCAGTCTGAAAGACCAGGATAATACCCTCTTACCCCCATAAGTTCCACATCCGCAAGTCCAACAGACGCATCCTAAAGGCTCAACCCTTTGTGCAGAGGCCTGGCTGAACAGTGTCCAGGCTGATGTCTCTAGGGATTGGCTCTAACTCATCTAGCCTGAAGCCACGTTTTACACATATGAGCAGGGTGTAGTATCATAGAAAGGGATTGGACCAAGGAATGTGGGTGATTTCTTGTTTCTTTTTTTTTTTTTTTTTTGCTTTTTGGGTCACACCTGGCAATGCTCAGGGGTTACTCCTGACTCTGCACTCAGAAATCACTCCTGGTGGTGCTCAGGAGACCATGAGATAGATACTGGGAATCAAACCAGGGTCGGCCATGTGCAAGGCAAACGCCCTCCCTGCTGAACTATTGCTCCAGTCCTGGGTGGCTTCTAGAAGCCTGAAAGATAGGAAGGGAACCCATTCTCCCCTGCAGTCCCCAGAAGTGAGGTAGCAAAACAGCAACCCCCCATCCCCCAGTGTTAGAGCACTGCGACTCCCAATGGGCTTTCTGACCTTTGGAGCTGTCAGGGGACCTCCGAATGCTGGGCGTCACTGGGGCTGTGTCCCTTTTCTTGGACAGCAGCGATGGGACACGTGTGAGAGAGCAGAGTGGCTAGGCTTGTTCTTCCCTTGTCTCGGCAGCCAGCCATCAGGCTTCATGGGGTGGGGGCGGGAGGCAGTGAGTTTCAGAATGTAGCTGACTGAGGAATGGAGGAGAGTAATGGTGTGTGGTCCTGGTGTGCCTCACAGATGGGCTGGAGTCGAGGCTGGATTGGCTTGGCCTGGCCTGGGTGTCACCAGGCTGCATCAGCTCTTAGCTGGTCCTTATCGTTGCTGCCTCTCTGCAGTTCCTCACCTCTCAAAAGCTGCCAGTGACATGGCCTAGCCAGCCTTGCCACACTCTGCAGCCCTCTGCTTCTCTGCCAGAGATGGAGGAGTTGCTTTGTTCCAACGTCTGAGGCATCAGCCACTCACTGCTCCTGTTCTCAGTGGAAAACGCCCTCTGCCGTTTCCCCCATCTCTGACTGCCCTTGATGTTGCTGTGAGTCTCACTGGCAAGAACAGAGTTTGTGGCTAGAAATGTGGCCCCCTTCCCTGTCCCCACCCCTGGATTGCTCCCTGGACCAGCATTTACAATGTTGGAACTCAGGCAAGTGACTCATCCCCCCAGCCCCGTATGCCTCCAGTCTCCTGCCTATAAAATGCAGGTGATCCAGGTGTTTACCACGCGGGGTTGCGGTGGGTTAAACTAGTAAGTGCTTACTGTGAGGCCAGGGAGAGGGTATAGGGAGAGAATCAGGAGCTTCCTTGCACACGGCCAGTCCTGGCTCCATTCCCGGCGTCCTATATGGTCCCCCAGCCCTGCCAGGAATGATCCCTGAGCACAGAGCCAGGAACCAGCCCTGAGTGGCGACAGGTGTGACTCCCAAGCCCCAGCAAACTACATCAAGTAACATCAGATTCTATCAAGGACTTCAGAAATGCCAAGTGCTCAGAACAGGGCCCAGGGGTGCCGGGGGGGGGGGGCGGACATAGAGCGGGCGTGGGCACGCGGTATTTGGCAGTGGGGGAAGCCGCCCAGGGTTGAAGAAGTGACCGAGGGGGCAAGAGAGGGTGGCGCCTGCTCACCCTTGTTGAAGTACGGCCGCACGGCCTTCCAGAGGGCCGGGTTGTTGTTGAAGATGACTCCGTTCTCATGCATGCCGATGCATTGCAGCCCCAGCTTGCTGCCAAAGCGGCAGCTGTAGTGATTGTGCTTCATGACGTGAAACAGCCCTGAGGACCTGGAGGAAGCAAGCCGGGGTGGTCATTTCCAAGGTGTTGCGTGTGTAACGGTGGGGAGACTCGCCATGGGCAGCCCTTGTGGCTCGTGTGTGTGTGTGTGTGTGTGTGTGTGTGTGTGTGTGCAGGGCGGACTTCCTGGGGTGCACACCTAACCCTGCCTCCTCCAGCACAAACTCTGGTGCCCTCTGCCACCTGGTGTGGGTGAGAACCTGTGCCCGCATGGCTGTAAGGACCCTGACTCCCACCTCCTTTTCCTCTCCAACCCCAAGCTGCAGAAATACTGCAGTCAGCTGGGTGTCAGCTCTGCAGAGCCATGAGACTCTCCCCTGAGCACCTCCGATAGAGCCACCCCCTCCCCCCTCCCCCCACAACACACACCCCTAAAGAGATGGGGCGGCGGGGGAGCCTCAGCCTTAGGAGTAGCTCCACTCAGGCCAGGCCCTCCCGCGGGTCACTGTGCTGGGCACGAAGGGCAGCTTGTGGGCCCGGCTTGGAGCCCGGGGCTGGGCTGCCTGGACTGGCCCTGGCCGGTGCTCCATGGTGGTGATGGCTGCTCTCCTGGGACTCCTGAGTCCATCACGGTCCATGGAGGAGCCTGGGCTTCTTCAGGGGCCTGAGACATGGTGAGCCCCTGGAGCTGGCTTATGCCCACACCCCCACTTTCTTGAACTTCTGGGCTCCTCCCATTGCCACGGACCCACCAGCCTCTCTGTGCCAACAGAGCCTGTTTCAAGACCATTACCCATATGATTCCACTAAGGGTCAGTGGAAAAGGCTTCTCGGGTTTGGGATTTGGATGTGGCAATTCAAACCAATGCAAACCTCCAGTGCAAAGTAACAGGTAAGTCCATTTTTTTCTACAATAAAAAAATTATTTGTAACATTAGCCATTTTTTAAAGAATACCTTTATTTATTTTTGCTTTTTGGGTCACACCTGGTGATGCTCAGGGGTTACTCCTGGCTTTGCACTCAGGAATTACTCCTGGCAGTGCTCAGGGGACCATATGGGATGCTGGGAATTGAACCTGGGTCTGCCACGTGCAAGGTAGATGCCCTGCCCACTGTGTTATCACTCCACCCTTTCATTTTTCTTTTAAAACAGTGCAGGGCTTGTGGACTGCAAAGAGGAGGCAGGTGATTAGCAAAAGAGTTGAGGTTTTCTGCAGGATGTCTGCAGGATAGAGAAAGACAAGGCATGGCAACCCGCCTTTTGCTTCCATTTCAGTCAGGTTTACAGGGCAGGGGCCAGGCCTGGTGTAGGATTTGCTGCTGGCATATATGCGGGGTGGGGGGGGGGTCTGCAGTAGCCAGATCCAGCACGAAGTGACCCTCGACTCTGAGGCTTGAGAATCAAGCTGCTCTGGTCTGGGAAGTAAACAGACCCCAACAACTCCCTGCAAGCTTCCTGCAGCTGAGGATCTGAAACCAGGGCCGAGGTGGAGTTCAGAGAGAGATCATAAAGTCAGAAAGGGGTTAAACAGAGGAACGGAGAAATGGAAGGAAAATGTGCTCATTATGGCAAGGAAGCACCACCTTCATAAACGATGTTGCAGAGGAGGGGAACCGCAGAGTCTAGAAATGGAAAATAGCTGTGCGGTGCCCAGTGGTGCAAATTCAAGTTGCATCGAGTATTGCTGCCATGTTCCTCATTTGGGATCACATGGCTTATTTCTTGGTGAGCTCGGTATTCAGGGCATGCTTTCATAAAGTCTTTATGGACATGGACACCATGTCCCACCAGCTCCACAGGGCAGCTGCCAAAATGCGCCTGAAAAGTAAGTATTGAAGACTTTTGGTTCTGGGGCTGGAGCAATAGCATAGCAGGTAGGGGGTTTGCCTTGCACGCGGCCAACCTGGGTTTGATTCCCAGCATCCCGTATGGTCCCCCGAGCTGTATCAAGAGTCATTCCCGAGTGCACAAGCCAGGAGTATTGCTGGGTGTGACCCCCCCCCCCAAATAATAATAGTAAAAACCTTTGGTTCTTGCAAATTCTCCTGCAATGGGATTTTCACATAATACAAGGTCCGGGAGCGGCTACCCTCGTGGAAGCAGAGGGTTCTTGCCCTGAGCCGTAGTCATGTCTTCACTCTTGCTCTTTTCTGTCATAGTCGATACTTGGTTCCTAAAGGGACAGCTTTGCTTTCACGAGCTTTGTCCAGCTCATGCCTGTGAAAGCATGTGCTGGACAAATAAAGGCTGCTCTGGGGGAATTAATTAATCAGGCAGTGGACCAAATGTTACACCTACACAGTTGCGACAGATTTCAGAGTCTAGTTTTAAACGGTAAAGGCAAGCCATTGACACGAAGTAAAAATGCCAAGAAATAAAAAATGAGATTAGAAGAATAAATAATTTTGTTGATACTTTAGTTCAGGAAAACATTTTACTCTCAAGTCAAAACACCGTAAAGTTAGTATCCTCTTAATTTTGGAGACTGGACATTGAATAATTCCTAGTTCTGGATACGTTTGCCTCTTCCTAGCAGTTGGGTCAGAGGTTGGGCTGACTTTCCTATCCTGCAAAGAGCAATTCCTCCCTCTGCTGGAGTCCCCGTGATTGCTCGCTGAGTAACCATTGGCATGGAAGAAGAAATGGGTTTCAGGTGCGTTTTGACAGCTGCCATGTGGGGCCGGTGGGGCACGGGCATCTGTACCATTCGTGTAGATGCTCACAGCAGACTCTGCCACACCTGTCCCAAGTCAGGCCATCCTCCCAGGTGGATGAGACAAGTCAAACAAAGATGTGGGAGCAGTCTTTCCTTGAGTCTACCTCCTCGTTCTCCACTTTGCCAACCCACCTGCAATGCTTCTTCCAAAAGCCATCCTCTGCTTTTTACTACTCTGTAGAAACCCGTGTTCTCCATCTTCTCTCCCTTCACATTTCTTTTTCTTTTCTTTTCTTTTTGCTTTTTGGGTCATATCTGGTGATGCTCAGGGGTTACACTCAGGAACCACTCCTGGCAGTGCTCAGGGGACCATATGGGATGCTGGGAATCAAACCTGGGTTGGCTGCATGCAAGGCAAATGCTCTACCCACTGTGCTATCATTCCAGCCCCAGCTTCACATTTCTTAAAGTAAATTTCTTGAAATAAAACTAATTCGCCTTCACACACATAAAATTAAAGCACAAAGTAAGCACAACCTCATACCCACACATTTTAAGAACTAAAGAGCAAGCATATCACTATTTTTTCCCTACTCCTAAACCTTATATACATAATTATCTATCTTTGCATGATCATTTCTTCCAAAGGGATTACTAACCAAAAAAAATTTTTTTTAGAGAAGAAACCTCAAACTTCCCCTAAATTGAAATGCTAATCGCCCCACCCTACCCAAAAGTCCATGTTAAAATCAGTATGCTCTCCAGGGGGAGCCAGCATCTCGGTTAATTTAGCACCTGATGCTGCAGTCAGAAAGCACAGAGACATGTGACCGACCCCAGAGAAGCTTTTTTTTTTTTAACCTTTTTATTGAATCGCTGTGATACAGACAATTACAAAGTTGTTCATGAGTGGATTTCAGTCATACAATATTCCAACACCCATCCCTCCACCAGTGTACACTTCCTAGCACCAGTGTCCCCAGGTTCCCTCCCATCAACCCCCACTCCCCATCCTCTGCCTGGCTCTATGGCTGGCACTTTTCCCCTCTCTCTCTCTCTCTCTCTCTCTGTCTTTCTCTCTCCTTTTGGGCATTGTGGTTTGCAATATTGGTACTGAAAGGTTATCAAGAATATCCCTTTACCTACTTTGAACCCCCAGATCTTGTTCACTGTGATCATTTCCAGCTACTATTGTCATAGCGGTATCTTCTCTATATTACCTACCCTCAGCCCCCCACACACTCGCGGTTAGTTCCACCATTGACCAGTTCTCCTAACCTCTATTTTCCCTGGCCATGGATATTATTGTTCTACATATATTTTTTTATAACCCACAAATGAGTGCAGTCATTCTATACCTGTCCCTCTCTCTCTCTCTGACTCATTTCACTCATTGACATGATACTCTCCATGTCAATTCATTTATAGGCATATTTCATGACTTCATTTTCCTGACGGCTGCATAGTATTCCATTGTGTAGATGTGCCAGAGTTTCTTTATCCTTTCGTCTGTTCTTGGGTACTCAGGTTGTTTCCAGATTCTGCCTATGGTGAATAGTGCTGCAGTGAACATAGGAGTGCAGATGGTGTTTCTGCTGTGTGTTTTTGGGGCCCCAGAGAATATTCCCAGAAGTGCTATTGCTGGGCCAAATGGGAACTCAATTTCTAGATTTTTGAGAAACGTCCATATTGTTTTCCCAAAAGACTGGACCAGTCTGCATTCCCACCAAAAGTGAAGGAGATTCCCTTTCCCCCCACATCCATGCCAACACCGGTTACTTTTGTTTTTTTGGATGTGTGCCAGCCTCTGTGGTGTGAGATGATATGAGATGATATCTCGTTGTTTTGATCTGCATCTCCCTGATGATTAGTTATGAAGAGCATTTTTCCATGTGCCTTTTGGCCATTTGAATTTCTTCTTTGAGAAAGAGAAGTGGTTTATAATGAAGTCATTTTATCAGGAGCGACTGGCTCTATCAGCCCAGAGTAATCTGGGAAAGTGAAGAATACTGGCTCATTTGCTGGGGGGGGGGGGGTGTTAGTGTCTGGGAGACTGAAGGGCTCTTACCCCTGTGGGAAGACCAAGTGGGTTCCTCGAGCTCTGAAGGGCCCGTGTGAACTGTCTGGTCATGGCTGTCACACACCAAACAAACAGACGTGGGTGCTGCGATTTGTGTCCATGGAACCACACCAAAGTAGGAGCCACGAGGGGTGGGGTGGGGGAGAGAGGGGGCAGGAGCCAGTGTAACTGTGTCCAACCCATCTGAAATGGAACCACCCCAGAGATGGCCGATCTGTGGCCTATTCAGGGTGGAAACATAGCGGGAAAGCGAGTGTCAGGAGGTCAGGAAGAAAGAAAGCCTCTCGCTCCCGTTCTGCTTGTTAAAGGCCTCACCCCGACAGGACCAGGCTCAAGGGCGATGCATCCCAGAGGCACGAGGCCACTGGTGGGGTCAGTGGCACCAGCATTCAAAACTACCAGTCCAGGAGGCCTGTGTGCGTCTGAGATGTGTGCTCTGTAGCTTTATCCGTGCCCGTGACTCTTCTCACCTGGTACACCCTAAGTACCGGTCTCTGTGACAGACCCCTCGCAAGCTCCCGGGACCCAGTTTAGGTGAGACCCTCCTCTCTGTCTCCTAGACTGACCTAATAGGTGGTGTATAGCTCGCCCCCCACCCCAGGAAGCAGGAAGCATTATTACAAGGAACAGTGGCCCTGGAGCCTTTCAGAAGTCCAGGGAGGAAGGCAGCAGTCAGTGCTAAACGCAAACCAGCAGCAGTACGGGGCGAAGACACGGGAAAGAGGGGCCCCCTGGAGGGAATCAGAATGCCCTGGAGGGCCCGGGGACACAGCCCTCTCAGCTTGCCTGCTTGTTGGAGCATCTTCGTAGAAAGTTGGGGAAAATACCTTAACTGCTAAGTCATGAGGACCACTCCCTTCCCTGTGTTCCCCAGCTACCTCCACCCACTCCTTCTTCCTCCGTCTGATGAAACCCAGCTCACTCTCTGCTTGTGCCTGGTGGTCCCACGAAGCCGGGGGAAGCTCCCTGTGCTCACGCGTGCGTATGTGTCTACACACTCACACGCCTTCCCTTGTGCGCAGGTTGGATTCCGTTGGACCTTTAGAGCCAGTGTCTGCTCTGGCTCCCTAGCACCGCCACCCATGCTCCTCTAGAGGGCGCTGACATCCCACCTCCCCTCCTCAGACACAGTTTCCTATTCCGCTGAACTCAGAGAAAAGGCGGCAAGAGGAGGACTCCCGGGAAGCATCTGCCACCGGACTCTGTGACCCCCGTTCAGCCAGCCCTGAGGTTCCTGTGCAACCCCTTCCAGGTCCCCACGCAGGGCCAGCTGGACCTGTCCCCGGGGCCCCTCCACCTGCTACCCCCCACCCTGTCCCCTTCCCCCCATCTCCCCAGCAGTTTCCCTCTGCAGCTGCTCCTTGCCAGCTCAGGCACCCTGATCCCGCTCCCGTCCATTGCTTGCCTCCTTTCCCACAAACCGTTTGGAACACTATCCCTCTTTCTCTCCTCTGGTCAGCTATGCTTGTCAGGGCCACCCAAGACAAAATCCCTCTCTGTTCCCCCCCAACACTGTGGTGGTTCCACGCGTCATCTGAATCACTGTGCTGCCATGGGTAGGCTCCGGCCTGATTGACAGGCCCCGGGGCTCTCCAACCCCCACGCTCTCGTGGATGATGGCCCTTCCCGGGCCGGCTAGTTTCCTGTTACACTGGGAGGCTCGAGCCCCCGACCTTCCTTCTCTCCCTCTCAGCCGCCACTGGGCATTGTCCAGTCAGAATGACCAAAATAGGGCCCTCACCTCACCCCCATCCCAAACTTGCTTCTCCTGTGTTAGCCAGGTACCCACTGGTTAGCCAGGTACCCACCACCTTCCCCTGCTCCCTCTGTTTCAGCCTGGTTTTAGCCTAAGACTCAAAAATCACCGGGACAGTAGCGCCCCCTGCAGGGCGCATGGTTTTTTTCAGCGCCAGCTCTTCGTTAACATTTTCCTGGACTCTCAGATCCTTTGGGGTCTGATCTTTTGGCTTGGCCTGTGAAATAATGCCAAGAATTCCACCCAGTCGTGGCATGACCTGTGTGGCTCTTACATGCACCAAGCACCACCATCTCTCACTCAACAACTCTCTCTGCACCTATCCCGTGTGCTCTCTCTGGCCGTTCTCAACAGAGAGGCCAGGTTGATGGTTCAGGCTGAAACCAAGCGGCTTCTCATCTCAGGCAGGCCAAAGCTGGACACCAAAGACTCTGATAGCTGAGGATCAGCCAGCCCTGAGAACAGCCCATGAGGTTGCATCCCCTGGAGCTTCTCTGCATCCTCCCAAGGTCCCGCCGTCCTGCGTCCTTCCTTGCTCTTCCTTGCGGCTTCCCTCCCATCAGGGGACCTTTTGCATTCACCTCACTGGACTTCCCCCCACCCCTCCCTTAGGCCTTTAGGGGCATGCTCTTGTCCCTGCGAGGCCTGCCTGGATCAACTCCCACCGCTCCAGCTCGCCCCCTGCACCCCTACCCGCTGACTCAGCCTTTCTACACAGCCCACCTGGACCTAGTTATGTCCCAGTATTCGTTAGAATGGAGAGCACTCCATGGTGGAAGGCCCCCAGTCTCAGGCAGATTGGGGCCACCAGCTTCCAAAGTGACCCTCTGCATCAGACTTGTTTGTTGCTGGTGGTGTCTGAACAAGAGGACAGTGTCTTTCTCCTGAAGGGTAAAGGTACAAGTCTGATTTGCTCATGATACCGGATACTCATAGTGTGTCATCTGTAGATGTTTGTTTATTGTGGTGGTTGGGCCACACCCAGCGAGGCTCAGGGCTTACTCCTGGCTCTACCCTCAGGGATCGCTGCTGGTGGGGCTCAGGTGCCAAGGATCAACCCAGGATCGAATGCATGCAAGGCAAGTACCTTAACCCCTAGACTGACAAATGTTTGTCATCGATAAATGTTTATCTCGTGATGCCAAAGACTTTGATAACTTAGGATCACCCAGTCCTCTGTAAGGTCGGTAAAAGCATGCTGAGAGAATGCTTGAATGACTCCCCTGTAAGATCACGCCGGATTAAAGCAGGTGTGCAGATGGGGATCTGATTGGCACGCTATTTTGTTGTTTGCAGAGGCCCCTTGATGGGTTCTGCCCACTTCTGTTTTCTTTTGCATGTTCAAGTCCGAGACTGACATAGTGTTTTGCTTGAATCCTGCAGATGCTTATGCATTTTGGTGTGTCCAAAGAACACAAAAGACCTTTCCTGCTCCTACAACCCCTCCTCTTCCCCCATGACCCCACATGCTTCTTCCCCCAAAGTTCTGCAGTCCCTCTCCTCCCCCCTCCGCTGCAGCTCCGGGGGCTAAGCTGGTTGGAAAACTTGCGCCATCATCTCTCCCCATTTGTGATGGATACAGAGCTCAAGATTTCAGGAGGAATAAAAGAGTCTGGCAGACAGTTCAAATCAAAAAGGACAGAAAAGCTTTCTGAGGTCCACCGGGGTCTTTTCGAGAGGTACGGGCTGTTCCGGGAGGTACCTGGAGTGCAGGCGAGGGCAGGAGCTGGGGACAAACATGTCCTCTCCCTGATGAGCTCGGCCCTTAATAGCAAAGCTGAGTGGCAGGGAGGCAATTAAAAAGAACATACAGACCCCAGCGAGTGAAAAGCCCAGGGAGAGAGAACAGGACCAGAGCTGGGGGGTGGGGGCGAAGGGAGCGTGGGCAGGGTGGGGGTGGGGGAGCTCCTGTGTGAGTCTGCCTCCCTGCCTGCCTCCCTCCTGGCTGTCCCCACAGGGCAGAGTGTGAGAGTGGTCGCATGCCCACCCCACACCCAGGAGCTTCCCGTGCCAGGAGGTGACTTGGGGCATCTAGTGCTGCAGTCTTGCAATCTCAGGCCGTTTTTAGGTGGTGGCCTCTGGTCCCCCCCCCCCCCCCCCCACACACACACACAGGCCTCCTGCTTCCCCTCAGCACCTGCCTTGCCCTGCCCTGAGCTAGCCTGAGCAAGACCCTCATCATCCCTCACCAGGGCACACTGGGTTCATCTGGGGGGCCTGAACATAACTCGTGCCTGGGAAGCACCCTAGCAGATTAAAAATGCTGGGATGTAGCCTGAGAATTTGGGGTTCTTAAATGGGGGTGGTCATCCCTGAGTGACCTCCAGATGCAGCCCTCGAGAGAGGACGGGCATGCAGGAAGCCTGGATAGCGGCGGGGGCTGCCTTTGGGACAGACTCGGGGGCCATTCCTCCTGTCTGCTAAGGGCAACCAGTGACAGGGCAAGGGGAGGTTGACCCTGGAGGGACTGCGGCAGGGCAGCTGGCTGGCTGCGCTGGGGGCATCAAAGAGCAGGAGCAAATGTCCTGAGCCCACCCCCACCCCCCCAGGCCCCAACGTTCAGAGACTGTGGCTGGTTGTCAGGGTGAGTGGAGAATTAAGTTTAAAGTCAGAGACTGGGGGATGGGAGATGGGGGATGGGGGATGGAGTAGGAAACTGGGGACATTGGTGGTGGGAAATGTACACAGGTAAAGGGACACTGTCGAAGGGAGGGGTGTTGGAACATTGTATTACAGAAACCCAATCGTGGACAGCTTTGTAGCTGTGTATCTCACAGTGATTCAGTGAAAAATAAAAATAAAGATAAGAGGGGCTGGAGTGATAGTAGAGCGAGTAGGGCATTTTGCCTTGTACACGGCTGACCCAGGTTCCATCCCCAGCATCCCATATGGTCTCCCCAGCACTGTCCTAACCCTGAGCATCACTGGGTATGACCCAAAAAACAAAATTAATTAATTAATTAATTAAGATAGAGAAGGGACCAGTGGGACAATAATAGCTGGAAATGATCACGCTGGACAAAACTGAGTGCTAAAAGTAGGTCAAGAGATAAAGAGATATACATGATAACTATCAGTATCTGTAGTGCAAACTACAATGCCCAAAAGGGAGGGAGAGAGAGGAAGTGGGGGAGGGGAGAGAAGAAAAGTGGGGTCGATGGATGGGAGGGAACCTGGGAAATGTACCTGGTGGAGGGATGGGCATTGGGACATTGTGTGACTGAAACCTAACCATGAACAGCTTTGTAAGGTTCTATCTCACAGTGATTCAATAATTAAAAAAAAAAATCTTAAAAAAAAGAAAATCTTAAAAAAAAAATCAAAATAAAGCCAGGGGCTGAAAAGCCAGGACAGGGTTTGACTTGTGTGCACAGTCCCGTGAACATCACTGTGGACCCCACCTGGAGTCCCCAACCCCCAGCACCACCAGGCCAGATCCCACGGGTGTCATCCTGCAGGGTTTGAGCAGCTCCACACCCTTGGGCCTTCACACTGAGGTGCTGGCCTCGTTGGCCAAGAATCACTGGGAGGGGCATCCAGCACCCCCAACCCCCACTAGCCACTGCCTGGAAGCCCCTCACACCCAGTAAAAGCAGAGTCAGATTTGGTCATTGCTCAACCAAAGTGAAGCCTGTGACATCGTAGCCTTAACAACCATGACCGTGAAAGCAGCTCTAACTCCAAGTGCCCCCAATTCTGGCTTAACAGATCTCTAAGACCCTACCCCCAGGCATTCGTACCTTGTCAGTAAAGGTGGGGCCCAGGTGCATCTGTTTCTGTCAGGTCCCCAGATACGTATTGGAGAACATGACATTGGCGTCGTTTTGCAATGAGCCTACTCATCCACCACATCAAGCTGAATACACTCAAAGACAGCCCGGGCCAGAGGGGCAGTCGTGCTTGGTCCACCGTGACCTCACGGCATAATTTGAAGTATTCGGAAGGCTAACCCATCTCACTCAGGTACTGGATTCTGATAACTGGGCTTTGAGGACGCCAGGGTATCTCAAGGCTACAATTGAGGACACTGATGACCTGGAGGGGTCAGGATTGTTTCCAGAAACGCTCCACTGACTCCCAAACAGCAGCCTGGGCTGTCTGAATGGAGGCTTCCCGTGGGGATGGGAAAGAATCAGAAACAGTCAAACGTCATCAGTGAGATAGTATTGATAGGTGGCCTTACTAAAGATCCAGTAAAAAGAGCTGATGGCTCAGTAAATATGCCCATTGAAGTTCTCCATTTCTTCAATCATCAGGAAGACATCATGTTCTGTGATAACCAGGGAAACTAGAATTTTCACCGAGCTAGCTCTTCAGGGCTGAAGACTGTTTGGCTAACCTTGAGCAATTCAGTCCGTTAAGGTTACACAGTGAAATCGGCCGGGTCTAGGAGATGTGGGGGAGCATTGTGCCTTGGAACGAACAATAGAATACTGCTCCCGGCTCTTTGGGGTCCTTTATCTGGAGTGCTTGCACCCACACTCTGGGAGGGTAGACTGCGTGGGGACCACCATGTGCTTCTGGCTCCCCAGACAGTTCCATTTCTTTGCCTTGGGTGGGTTTTGTTTGTTTTATTGGTTGGCTATGCGGCCACACCTGGTGGTGCTCAGGGTCTACCCCTGGCTCTGCTGCAATCAGGAATCACTCCTGACATGGCTCTGGAGAATTTGTGATTGATGCTGGGGACCAAACCAGGATCAGCTGTGTGCAAGGCAAGTGCCTTCCCCCCCACCCCCCACCCCGTGCTGTCACTCTAACCCCTGTTTGTTTCAAATGCTTATAAACCAACATAAGACCAACATCTTAGCACTGTAGCACTGTCCTCCCATTGTTCATCGATTTGCTCAAACGGGCACCAGTAATGTCTCCATTGTGAGACTTCTTGTTACTGTTTTTGGCATATCTAATACTCCACGGGGAGCTTGCCAGGCTCTGTCGTGCAGGCAGGATACTCTTGGTAGCTTGCTGTGCTCTCTGAGAGGGACGGAGGAATCGAACACGGGTCAGCCGCGTGCAAGGCAGGCGCCCTACCCCCTGTGCTATTGCTTCAGTCCAAGACCAACATCTTAGAGAAGGCAAAAAGATTCTGCCTGAAGGTTTTTGTCAAAACCTCATTGGATGCTTTGTCTCCACATTCACTGTTTGGAGAGCCCATTGAATTGAGTCTCTATCCACCTCTAGCTTCAAGAAAGCCCCCCATCCTGCCACTTGTTTATAGAACCTGATTTGTTTGTTTGGGGGCCACATCCTACTTAGGTCTTACTCCTGGCTCAGGGATTGAAAGGGGAAGCCTCAGTTCCCCTTGCCAACAAGAGGGGAGCCCAGTTTGCCCTCACCAGCAGTTCCATTTCTCCCCATCGACCCACCCCACCTCATCCCTGAGACCCTATCTTTAACATTCCCAGCTTTCCCCAGGACCATATTGTTCTGTCCCAGAACTAGAAGTCACAAGACTGAGATAATGAACAATACCAGAGGCAGGTGACCAGAAAGACAAAAGACCAAGTGGATGTCAGGTGGGGCTTGACAGCCACCTGGTGGGGCTGGCAAGGAGGTGGGGGGAGTGGGGAGCAGGAGCTCGGACTGTGCCCAGCAGGGGCTTGTTGCAGACTTCACCATTCTTAGTCTCCCTGGGAGGCAGAGATGGGTTAGGATAAAGTGGCCGTCTTTCTCCCCTCCCCGTCTCATGGAAGCCACCTGTGGGGTCTACTGGCATCAGATTGATGCAAAGGGCTTTTGAAAAGACCAACACAAAACTCTTCACTTTTAACTTAGTCCTATACTAAGTGCCTCCCCACATGGGGAGTTCTTTTCACTTTCTCCTTTCCAATAAAGCTTCTCTACTTTCCAACTCCAAGTCTGAGCATCTTTATTATTATTATTATTATTATTATTATTATTATTATTTTAAGAATGAAAATATTGAAGAACCTGGGAATTTCAGAGACCTGCCACCACAACTTCTGCCTCACCTGCATCAGGATCGCTTACTCTGGGCTTACTCCTGGGCCTGTGCTCAGGGCTCCGGAGACCATATGTGATGCAAGGCAAACACACTACCTGCTATACTCTCTCTTTGGCCCCAACATTTGACTTTTACCTGGGTATCATTTAGCTTAAGTCAACTGTCTCAAGCTAATTTGCCCTACCACTCCCTTTACACACAAAAAAGTTACTCAGCACTGAAAAGTTACCCTGTGTGTGTGGGGGGTGACCTGAGTTGCGCAGGAGGAAGAGAGCGGCTTGGAATGCCTTCAAGAGCATTGAAGAAATAACTAAAAGGACAAAGAACCTCCAGCTACGAGCACATCTCTTTGATTCCACTATTCTTCCTGCATTAACATATGCCTCAGAGACCTGGACCCTACGAAAACAGGATGAGAACGCTATTCGGGTCTCTCAAAGAGGAATCGAAAGATCTATGCTTGGAATATCACGATTCACTCAAATGAGAGATAGAATCCGGAGTTCTGATCTTCGTCAACGCTCAAGAATCAGGGATGCTGTCTCATTTGCCAAGACATCAAAAATCAGATGGGCTGGACACGTAATGAGGTTTACAGACAACCGCTGGACTAGAGCCATTACTGATTAGATTCCACGGGACATCAAAAGATCACGTGGACACCCACCTATAAGATGGTCAGACTTCTTCGTCAAGACCCTAAATGATCGGTTTGAGGCTCTGCATGTTCCTAGAATGAACAGATACCATTGGGCTACGCTAGCACGCAACCAGGATGAATGGAGACGTTACTGGCACCCGCTCGAATAAATCGATGAATAACGGGGTTTAAGATAAGTGATTAAGTGTGTGTGGGGAGGGTGGGGTGGGGAATCTCCCTTCTTTAAATGAACAAACGGGGTGTGGTGCCGCCAACAGGTCAACCTGTACCTGTGGGGTGAGTGCATCAGCAGCTTGATGGTGCCTTCAGGCTTCTTGATACCCCAAAGTTGTCGCTGTGCCTTTGGCCAGACCCCCAACAACTTGGGACCAAGTTTACCAAGAAATTAAACAACCAAAAGTTAGGTATGTGGGAACCACATCCACAAACCACTTCTGGCTGAGCTATACAAGCTCATGGCTTTCTCAGAGTTGGGATGGGCTACCTCGCCCCACTCACTTCCTAATACACACAGAAGCACTGGCAGTCACCCCCATCAACCAACTCCAGCGTCACCCTGTAAGCTCAACTACCGGCCTGCTTCAGAAACCCTCAAATAAATCTCGAAAGAGATCAAAAGCCTCAGTTAAGCTTGAACCCATGCATGACTGAACAGACCAAAATAAACAGGAGGAGGGTGGGTTGGCCTGTGACTGCCCAGGCAGAGTCCCTGGCAGCCACTTGCTTCCACAATCCAAAATCACTGCCATATTCCCAGTCTGACTCCACCGTCTCTAGGATAGACCTCACCAAGATATAATCTGCTGAAAATTTTGTAATATGGATCTTAGCGCACCAACAGCCCTGGCTCAGAGACACAGAGGCAAGTCCCGAAAGACACCACAGTGCCAGAGATCCCTCCAGATCCCATACTGAGCCAATATCACCGGGGCACCTCAAACGGAGCAGGTGCAGTCTCCCCACCTACTCCAGAGGGAATCCCAGTGACCAAGAGCTTTCACAAGCAAGGACCAGTTACGCGGATTCAGGACTAAATCTCCAGGCCGCATGGTGGCAGAGGCTGTCCCCTCCCGGGATCCCCTCCCACCCCCCCCCCCCCCCAAGAAGACTGGCTGTCATGCCCACAGTTTGCTTCTGGGTGCCATCTTAGTGCACCAGCAGCCCTGGCCTAGAGACTCCCAGTTGAATCCCAAAATGGATTAGTGCCATACAGAGATGTCTTCAGAACCCAACCATTTACAATCTAGAAATTTACATTTACAATCGTGGTCACACAAATTCTCATGATATTCAAAATGAGCAATGAAAAATAAATTATCTAGTGTCTGGCCCTGGAAGATAGGCTTGAATGGTGGTGGGAAAATTGGAGCAAAACATAATGCCCCAAGTTAGAGAGAGAGTATTGGGGAAATTGTCTGGCATAGAGGCAGGGTGAAGACTGGGATGTGGGGGGATGGGGGATACTGGGGACATGAGTGGTGGAAAATGTGCACTGGTGGAGGGATAGGTGTTCCATCATTGTACAGCTGAATCTCGAACATGAAAGCTTTGTAACTCTATTACGGTGATACAATAAAAAGTAATGTGGAGTTCATGCCCAATTCAATCAGCTTAATCAATGGCTGAACTTAAACAATAGCAGTACTTCTACATTATTAAAAAAAAAAACTAGCAAACAATAAAACATTGCCCAGATGCACCCAAGGTTCGTAGCCTGCCCTCCCCACTACCAGTCCCCCATCATTCTAGCAGCCCTCCCCCAGCCCCCAGGGGAAGTATCACCCACATTAGGAAACAGATTTAAGCAGCTGGAGCACAATCTTGGGAATAAAGGTGGCCAACTCTGAGGATAAGTTCGTTCGAAAAGAGAAAACCACAACCCCGCCTCTCCCTCCAGCCCCTCCGCCCCCCGCCACTCCTCCTTGATTTTAATAAGGCCCCCAGGACTCCCAACTCACTTGCTGATAATGAGCGTCTCCTCTCCGCTGATCCAGACCCTCGTGAACTCGCCGTACATCCGGTTGTAGTAGTTGCAGGCCCTGCCGATTCCCATCCACAGGAACCGGCCATGGGAGATGAGAGGTCCAATGCCCAGACAGTAGCCGGGACCTGGAGGAGACATGGGTTCATGGTCAGGATTGCTGCCACACCCCAAAGCACAGTTGCCACTGCCCTTCCTCTTCTTTAATTTTTTTAAGTCCCCGGGATTTACAACACTGTCCATGTATGCAGTGTTCTAGCTCTGCACCCTCTCCCAGGGTTGACCTCCCTCCACCACTCTCTCAAGGTCCTCCACCCCCAAAGTCATCTCTGCCCACCCCCATCCCCACCACCCCCCTGTTATAGTAAACTCAGTTCTCTTTTTTTAGCTGTTGCCTTTGGCCATAAAGGAGCACAAGAAGGGGTAACAACACGTTTTCTTGTCCATCTCTATCTGTATGTCCTTTTAGATCTTCTGCCGTGAATCTGTGAATCACTTGAAGACAGTGACCGGAGCTTCCCTGAGCAGATCTGAGCTTCCCCCCACCCCTCTGCTGCCCGACACCCCCATCTCCCAACCTGGAGTGCCAGGTTGTTCAAGGGCCCACCACACATGATCTATTTGCTCTTAGCTTTTCCAATCCAAATGAAACACAGTGTGTCTGCTATTTCCTTGCCCAACTCAGTGGTGATGATAAGCTTCAAATACAAGTCCATCCACCTCGTAATGAGGCTGCAAACCAGGGTGTGTCACATGGTGGTGAATCTGTTTGGCTACCTAGTTTTCCTACCTAGTTTTCATTTTGGTTTGAATGCCCCAGAAGAGGGAAGGGGTAGGTTAGAATTAGAAGACTGTTTGCATTTGGCCCCTAAAACCCCAGCAGCCGCCAACTTCCAGAACCCAATGAGAAGCGCAGGTACACAGGTTCAGTGACTGCAAACTCCAGGTCTCAAGGGGTGGGAGAGGATGGGGCGGTCCCTCTCATTCTCCCCTGCTCCTCCCCATGGGACCCTGGAAGTCACACCCACAAACTGCCTCCCGCTGCTACTTATGCTCTTAAACATCCATGATCCAGAGACACACAAAAGAATCTCCAAAACTGAGCAGCACATTGCAGATACTTCTCCAGACCCTAATTACCTATGATTTTAGAATTCCAGGAGCACGCAGCCACTCTGGAGGCCATGAGACATCTTATGCTTATTATGCTCATTACATAACAAGCAATACAAAAGAGAGTATGGGGGAGGCTGCTATAGAGGCAGAGGGAGGGGTGTGATGGGGGGATACTGGGGACATTGGTGGAGGAAGATGTGCACTGGTGGAGGGATGGGTGTTCCATCATTGTATGACTGAAACTCAAACAGGAAAGCTTTGTAACTATCTCATGGTGATTCGATAAAAAAAAAATAGTAAAAATTACTGTATCACTGTCATCCCGTTGTTCATTGATTTACTCGAGTGGGCACCAGTAACGTCTCATTCGTCCCAGCCCTGAGACATTTTAGCAGCCTCTTTTTTTGTTGTTATATTTATTTATTGAATCACTATGGAAAAAGTTACAAAGCTTTCAGGTTTAAGTCTCGGTCATACAATGATCAAACACCTTTCCCTTCGCCAGTACTTATTTTTCACCACCAAGAACCCCAATATACCCCCTCTCCCACCCCTCCGAATGCCTGTGAGGCAGATGATTTCTACTTAACTCTCTCTCTACTTTGATTACATTCATTATTTCGACAAAAGTTGTACCATTGTTGTTGAGAGTTTCTGCCCAGCAATCAGAACTGCTGAAAAGGGATTGTGAAATAATTTGTTTTCTATAGCTGTTTATGAGAACCAAATGCTGTCATTTTGGATTTCTGATATTTTACTAATTAAGTCTGGAGGGATTTCTGCCAAGGGCCAGAAAATTACGAAATTGATTTATGTGCCTCTGGAGCCATGGCCGTGCCGGAGAGCCGCTCGTGGGGGGGCAACTCATGACCTCGGTAGGGCATGAAGGACAAGCCAGTACCATCCCCCTTACCATGCGACCAGCCTCTCTTTACTTGTCTTTCCCAATGCTGCCGATTTGGAAGCTCTTTCAGGGTCAGGGGAATGAGACCTGTTATTGTTACTGTTTTTGGCATACTGAATATGCCATGGGTAGTTTGCCAGGCTCTGCTGTGTGGCTGGAATACTCTCAGTAGCTTGCTGGGCTCTCCGATATATATATATATATATATATATATCTTTATATATATATTTATATATATATTTCCCTCTGATTTGTTGCCTATTGTCTGAACCCCATCAAATATGGTGTGGTAGTTATGGAGAATGGGTAGGGAGTGTCTTATGATGTGTCGTGCAGCCATGAAAGCAATAAAAATAATAAAATTAAATTAACATTCAGAATAAAAAAAGAGTGTTTGGGTTATAATTGTTTTGTTTTCATAATGCTCCCCCCATCAGGGCTACAATGAGTAGTTCTGGGGAAGAATTGGGGGGATGTCACATGTGCTGGGGTTCCAACTCAAGGCATTGCACATGCCAGGCATGTACACTGCCACTTGACATATCTCCTCAGCCCAAGTAGAATCTTTTTTAGCTAAGAGAAACATGTTCTGCAAACATAACACCCAAATAAAGATCAATTTCTTTTTTTCCCCCCTTAGCCCTCCCCGCCACCACACACACACAGTTAAAGAAAAAACTGTGGGTTGGAGAGATTACTTCAGGAGTTAAGGCATTTTCCTGGTGCATGGCCACTAAACCTGGTTCCATCCCCAGAGCTGCTTTTGGTCCCGCTGAGCACTGTCAGGAGTAAGCCCTGAGCCTAGCTGGGTGTGGTCCCAACACACAAAGAAAAATGGAGACGAATTTTGTTGTTCTTGGTGTATTTGGGGAGGGTGTGTGTGTGTGTGTGTGTGTGTGTGTGTGTGTGTGTGTGTGTGTGTGTGTGTGTGGATGAGTGGGGAAAGTGGCACACCCAGCTGCGTCTTCAGGGGTTATTCCCAGCGGTGCTCAAGAGGAAGATCCATGCAGTGCCAGGATTGAGCCCAAGCCTCCGGCATGCAAAGCATGTGCTGCAGCCCATGCTTTTAGTTTAAGAATATTTAACTAAATCTCACTGGCAAAATAAAGCTGAGAAGTGAGAAGGAGGCAGTGAGTCAGATCAATGTCTGGCTGAGTTTGAGTTAGATCCGGGGCTTCTGGGGAGCAGTTGCCATCTATACCCTTGCTTTGACGATGGCCACTCATAAAGAACAAGCAGCCAGGGTGCATCTGGGGATTTGTTGTTGTTTCTGAGAACGAAGCTCAGAGCTCTATTTTCCTGCTGGTGGTGAGAAGCTAGACAAAGATCCTGGAATAGTTTTAGGAGTTGTGCTGTAGAACTGTTGCATTCCTAACTCCTCCTCCTTCTGTTCTAAGATGGTTATGAAGTAATTACACTCATGATTACAGGAGACAGTAGTGCGACTCTACAGTGAGGTTGTATTACCTAGAGAGCCTGTATTTGGATTTTCATTTGGACTCTTAATCAGCTCAATTAAGAGTTTTACATCTCGGTTGTTTGGCAAGTAAGACTCCATCCCTAATTTCTCATTAACTAGTTAAATGTGAACAAAACTGCCAACTTGCCCATCTCACACCACACACACACACACACACACACACACACACACACACACACACAGTCTTTAAGGAGATCTCTGGTAATATTTACAGAACCAACACATTGTAAATGGCTCCAATAACATACAATCATAAGTAAACAACTGACTTTATATTAAAATCATTCTATTAATGGCCAGGGAGAGAGTGGTTTAGTTGCTTGCTTTACACACAGCCAGCCCAGATTTGATCACAGGCACTACATACGTTCCCCTGAGCACTGCATGTGTAAGCTCTGAAAACACGTCTCCCCACCCCCAAATAAAAGACCTTTTCAACTAGAAGATATGATTGAAATTATGTATTTCCTGGGCCAGAGAGATAGTACAGTGGGTAGGGCACTTGCTTTGCACACAGCCAACCCAGGTTAAATTCTCCGGCACCACATATGGGCCCCTGAACTCTGCCAAGAGTAATCCCAGAGCCAGGAGTAAGTGCTGAGAACCAGGGGGTGTGGCCCCAAATCCAAAAAAGCAAAAAATATTTTCTTAAAATGTCAATAGAGATACTGACTGCTAATTAGCTGAAATATGCACAATCAAAAAATACTTTGTTGGAGATTTACAGCCTTAAAACACAGTGGATTCCCAGTAAATGTTTCCTGAATACATCCTTTTTTTTTTTTTTGCTTTTTGGGTCACACCCGGCAATGCACAGGGTTTATTCCTGGCTCATGCACTCAGGAATTACTCCTGGCAGTGCTCGGGGGACCATATGGGATGCTGGGAATCAAACCCAGGTCGGCTATGTGCAAGGCAAACACCCTACCCGCTGTGCTATCGCTCCAGCCCCCATCTTTTTTTTTCTTTTCTTTTTGGGTCACACCCCGGCGTTACACAGGAGTTACTCCTGGCTCATGCACTCAAAAATTACTCCTGTCAGTGCTCGGGGGACCATTTGGGATGCTGGGAATCAATACTGGGTTGGCCGTGTGCAAGGCAAAAGCCCTACCCGCTGTGCTATCACTCCAGCCCCACCTGAATACATCTTTACAGATAACCAGATGTGTATTTTTAATATAAAGGGAAAAGGTTGCAATGTCATTCTTAGAGTCTTTTAGGCTGTATTCATATTTCGGTACAAAAACTCAATACCATCATTCTGTCACATCCGTGCAGCCCTTGGAGAATAGACTCATTCATCGTGTCCTGTCTTGGCACACAAGCCCTCAGGCGGCAGTGACACAGGGAAAAGACTGGCCTGTCCATTCTTTACCCCAAGATAAAGAATGCCAAGTTGAGTCTGACTATTTGGGAAGCACCATTCCAGTTCTGGCCAGGCCAATGGGAGCTGTGGACAGGGGCAGCGAACTCGGCCAGGGCTGAGAAACCCCGTGCTTGAACCTATTGGGAATCAGCGTTTGGGTCCTGAATGGGCACATGTCAGGTTAATTCACGCAGGAAATAGAGAAATAGGTGCCACGTAGGACCGGGGGTGGTTTGACAAATACAACTCCCATGTCTGGAGCAACTGGGCATCCTGGGCCAGATGGGGGGTCAGGGGGCAGGAGAGGGGCAGACAGACAGACAGACAAGGGTGGGAAGCACAATAAAAACATGATCCAATAATGTTCCTGCCCTGTGCTCCTTTGCCTATCACGTGCATCTTCCAGCCTCGGGCCGGAGCACTGGCCGTGCGGGAGGAGAGGGGCTTTGGGGGAATGTAAGGGAAATGCCTTTCTGCAGGCGCATCAGGTCTGGCTGTCTCGGAGCTGAGAACGCTTATCTAGGCATGAAGTCTTTTTCACACCCTCAGAGGAGCAGTAAATACTTGGGAACATTTTTTTTTTTTTTGGTGTAGCTGTGGCCTCCGGGGCGGCCAACAGCTGGTGCCCCTCCCGCACCATCCTAATCAGGAAACCGCTGCATTCCAGACTCCTACACCCTGGAGCAGCACGCAGCACGGTAGCCTAGACGGGAGACACCCCAGATGTCTGTGGCGCGTGGGCTGGCGCACTGCGCCCAGGGATGTTCCCTGTGAGCTCCAGCTGCGAGCGGGGATGGAGAGCGAGCAATGAGACCCAGGGCTGCTGGATTCCGTTCGTGCACCATCGGGAGGCAGGCAACAACCAAGCCGTGTCGTTTGGGGGCTATGAGATTAGGTGGCGAAAATGCAGGTTGAGGGGAAGCAGCAGCAGGGGGTGGTGGTAGGGGTAACTGTCAGGAAATCTGGAAGGTTCATCTACAGGGATGGGAAAAGGCACAAGAGGAAGCCCTGGGTCGCTGCCCCACCAGCCTCTCTCTTCCTCTGAGTTGGGATGGCTTCTTGACCAACGTCATTTTGGGGGGGCGATGTGTCTTCCACATGGAAAGGCAGGTGTGTGTGTGTGTGTGTGTGTGTGTGTGTGTGTGTGTTTGGTCGTATCCTTTCCTCGCTGTCCCCCACCTCCAGGGCCAGTGCAGAGAGGAGCTCAGGGGAGGAGGTTTCCTCTGCAGGGTCCTCAGGGAAGGGGATAGTGGCAGATGCCAAGTACCCAGAGGTGTTGTTCAGAGCTGTGTGAATGGGAGTAGGGGGCTCCCCAGAACCCTGGAGAGATTTCCATGGAGAGCCCTAATAGCTAAGACTCTTTCCTCCACTATGTGCAGTTCCCCTCCTCTACTTTCCTTGTTCGAACCTTTTTTGTTTGTTTGTTTTTTGCCCCCGCCCACTTTCCTTGTTAGAACCTTTTTGTTTGTTTGTTTTTTGCTTTTTGGATCACACCCGGCAATGCACAGGAGTTACTCCTGGCTTTGCACTCAGGAATTACTCCTGGTGGTGCTCAGGGAACCCTATGGGATGCTGGGAATCGAACCCAGGTCAGCCACGTTCAAGGCAAGCGCCCTACCCGCTGTGCTATCGCTCCAGCCCCCCACCCTGCTTTCCATGGCAGCTTCCTTCCCCAGAAAGTGAGCTCACGGAGCTGCTCTCCCCGACGACCTCTAACCCCGTGGCCAGCCGAAGGGCCTTTCTACATCCTGAACTCCCCACAGCAGCTCCTTGCCTCCCTTCAGCGCCCGCTGACACTGAGCTTCCCCTGAGCTGTGTGAGGCTCAGGGAAACTTCGCCAGAGGAGAACAAGGGACCAGTCAGTCAGAGCCGGGCCCTGGGAGTCTGTGCCACCCTGTTTAAGGTGGGGAGGGGATGTGATAAAAAGCTTCCTGGCCAGCAAGAATAAAAACTGATTTGGGGTTCAGTAAATTCTAGCTTTCACCCCCCCCCCACACACACACACAAGCACCCACACACACCCAAGCACCTTTCCCCCTTTTCTCCCAGGGTGCCAACATGCAGTTTCCCTTTTCTGGGCTCCAGGCCTGCCCAGCTAGGTGGGCCCCGGGCTCCCGTGGCTTCTGCTTGTCCCCAGAGTTCGCCTGGGCAGACACTGCTCTGGGACTCCGTTTCCCCTTCTGCCTGGGAAGGGTTGGTCTCCTGTCGACTGGGCTGCTAGGAAAAACCCACCTGCTGCCAGGAGTAGGTTGGAGGCAGCAGGGGGCATGTGAAAATGTCCAGGCCTGGCCATGCGTGAACAGCGGAAGCAGCACTTTGACTCAGCCTTGGAACTTCACACTCCCGTGTGACCTGGGAATCTGGGAAGCAGCTGCCATTTTAATGTTTTTTTTTTAAATGTGTCAGCATAGGAGCCCACTTCAGACTGGGCTGAGAACCCCTGGGCAGCCTCCTGTCCAGGATTCCTCATCCCAGGGCCTGGGAGTTTTCATCACATCGGCAGCAGAAGCATCTCCAGAGGCTTGCCAGGCTTATCAGCCCTGCCCCCAGTCCCTGTCATCTCCCTTCCTCCTGGGGACCCTCGGGGGAGGGAGAAGCCAGGGAGGAAGGGGCTGTGTCAGTGAAGGATCTTCCATAAATCCCAACACAGAGCAGACAGAGCAGATTAGCATGCAGTATCATCCCCGTTGGTTCGGTCATTGTGCTTTGTCCCATCACACCAGGAGGACAAGGCTGCTTGAGGTGGAGAGGCAGGCAGTTCTTGGAGAGTGTAATTAAGGTGCCAGACCCGGGGGATGGGGCTGCGGGGGGGTGGGGGTGGGGGGGTCCTGGCTGCAGCCCTTCAGTGCCCAGTCTGCCAGTGCTGTGGCCCTGGATGAGAAAACCTTCACCTTCTGGGGCTAAGGGCAGGAGGGGTTGGAAGACCGCCAGGAGAAACTGGCACCGAAGACCCCTCAAACAGCCTGATTTGATCATTCCGGACTCCCCTGATATATGTGAGTGTTTGGGTGGGGGAAGGGCAGGAGGCCAGGAAGGGGCTCCAGGGACCATCTCTGGGTCCTCACAGCTGCTTCCCCAGACCCCCAAATCACACTGGAGCGTGATGTTCCGAGGCACTCAAAGTGCTGATTGCTCTGCTCACACCCCTGCCCATGCCAGGCTATTCCTCCGTGTCCCCTTCCCGCCACCACCACCACCCATCACAGTGAGGGCTAAAGCAACACAGAGTGGGATAAAGAGAAGAAGCAGCTTCAAGCAAGGTAAAGGGAGGCTGTGGGTGAGGCCATGGAGGACAGAGCAGGAAAGGTGTCTAGGAGGCACTTCAGAGACATCTTATACCTTCTGAGAAAAATTTAACTGAATTTGGATGAAAAAAATGACAACAACCAAACCTCAGTATGCCACCTGGAATTTTCCCTTGCTCTACCCCACCTTGATCCTATGTCAGGTTTGTTTTACAAAACAAAGCACAGACTGGGAAGGAGTCTATGTTATTCACACACATACACTCTCTCTCTCTCTCTCTCTCTCTCTCTCTCTCTCTCTCTCTCTCTTTCCCTCTCTCATTTAAAATGTGCAGATAACTGGTGGAGAGATGGGTGTTCAATCATTGTATGACTGAAACTCTAACATGAAAGCTTTGTGACTGTATCCTATATCTCACGGTGGTTCAATTAAAAAAAATAAAATAAAACGTGCAGATAATTGGTCCAGCAAGGGCCGTGTCCATTCCCCTCCCCCCATACCCCCATCCTTTTTTTTTTTTTAATTTTATTGGATCACCGTGAGAAAGTTACAAGCTTTCATGTTTGGTTTACAATCACACAATGATCAAACACCCATCCCCCCACCAGTGCACATTCCTCACCACCAATCTCCCCAGTATAACCCTTTTCCCCACCCTCCCCCTGCCTCCATGGCAGACAGTATTCCCCACACTCTCCCTCTACTTTTGGGCATTATGGTTTGCACTACAGACACTGAGAGGTCATCATGCTTGGTCCATTATCTACTTTCGGCACACATCTCCCATTCTGACTGATTCCTCCAGCCATCATTTTCTTAGTGATCCCTTCTCTATTCCAGATGCCTTCTCCCCTTTGCTCATGAGGCAGGCTTCCAGCTATGGGGCAATTCTCCTGGCCATTGTGTCTACTGTCCTTGGGTGTCAGCCTCTTGTTATATTATTCTATACTCCACAAATGAGTGCAGTCCTTCTATGTTTGTCCCTCTCTTTCTGACTCATTTCACTTAGCATGATGCTTTCTATGTCTATCCACGTTTTTTTTTTAATTTTTATTAGTGAAACACCATGAGGTACAGTTGTAGACTTACAAATTTTTGTTCTTGGGTTTCAGTTATACAGTGATTGAGTACCCATTCCTCCACTAGTGCCCATTCTCCACCACCACTAATCCCGGTATCCCTCCCACCCCCATCTCCCCATCCCACCCTGCCTCTGTGGCAGGGCATTTCCTTTTGTTCTCTCTCTCCCTTGGGGTGCTGTGATTTGCAAAAGAGGAATTGAGTGGCAATCATGTTCGGTCTATAGTCTACTTTCAGCATCCATCTCCCATCCTGGGTGGATCCTCCCTCCATCCTTGTTGAGGAGGCTGTGCCTTTGGCTCTACCCAGGTCACTAATCCCCTGAGCTGAGCTCACTGTCAACTTACCTGGTATAGAGGATGAGTCCTCGTAATTCCACACCAGGAGCAAGAAGCCAGTGAGCAGCAGGATGGGCATGGTGGCCACGGGCATGGTTCCAGGCACCACGCTGGTGATGTTGTACTGCATCGGGTTGAGCATCTCCAAGACCATCTTGTGGGCCTCGCTCTCAGCGGGAGGAGCGTGGAGTCCTGTGGGAAGCGAAGGGCACAGGGATGAGAGAAGTCCCTCAGTGACGAGACCTTCCGAGGGTGCGGGGCGGGGACGTCCAGTGCCCCGTTTTTATAGTAAGCGCAGGCATGGAGGCAAGGCAAGTTTGTGGTTATGAGTCAAAACAAGCCAGTTCAAGCGGGATCCTTGGGTGAGAAGTGCGGCATTTCTGACCTTGGTCAAGCCCCATGTTTCCTCAGGCGCTTGGTCTGATAGGACCTTATCATCATGCCCTTGAGTGGGTAGGGTGACTGAATTCCCAATTGGGAGCCAAATTTCTTACCAAAAGTACGGGAAACCGAAGCTCACTGCAGAGGTGGAGTCCTTGGGTGATTTCATCGGCACATTTTGTTTAGGCAAACTCACTTCCCTGAAGCCAGACCAATGAGAAAACGAAACAAGACCATAGCCCCCTCACCTGGCTTCCTTGCTCCAAGTTCCTCCCCGCCCCCCCCATCCTCCCCCCACTGTGGTAACCTCTCCAGAAAGAGGCTTCTCCGAGGGCACCAGCGGTGCCATTCTCGGAGCTGCCCATGAGGCTGTGACTCACTCAGGACCCTGTTTTCCTACAGGGCTTGGAACTGAGACTCAAAACCCTTTTCTACCACAGCCAGGTTAAGCAGCACCATGGAAAAGAAGGCGGGCGAGGCCAGGCATCGTTCACCTACCACAGAAGGTAGGAGAGTGAGGTGGAGGGAGAGGATGAAGGGAAGGAAGGGAAGGCACTGAGCAGAGGACCAGCAGCTACCGGCTCTGGGGCTGCTGCTGCAGAAGCCACCTCCAGGGCAGAGCCATTTCAGTGTCATCTGCTGGTTCTTGCTGGGGTTCCCCCCGCCCCCAGAGTGCATGACATGGAGCTTGGCTTATGGGTCAGGTTTTACAGTATCTAGGGTGCTGAGAGACGAGTGCCAGGGAAGGCGATTTGTGAAAGAGATGGAGCTGGGAACAACCTGTAGTCACTTTGGGGGTACCCCGTTCCCCCACACCACTGTTGGATAACATTGGTTGGAGCTTTCTCCCCCGCCACAGGGCATTTAGGTTTATTGTGTAACACCCTTTACAGTGCTCCTGAGGCACTCTCATGCCTCTCTGTTTATCTTTAACCTCTCCCTCCCCCCCCATCTGTTATCACTTACATTAGCAAATCAGAGCCTCTGACTTGTAAAATCAGATTCTTCTGAGGACTTTGGATTGTGTATATGCATGTGAAATGTGAAATGATGCTTTTCTCTTTCCTTGATGTCCTTTGCATAGTTTAGAGCAATTGGATAGACACAGGAAGACAGTTAATACTATGCTTTTGTTACTTGAGAGTTAATCAAGCCCGAATAATATTGACGGGCTTCTGAGCACAGCGGGTAGGGCGTTCGCCTTACAAGCGGCCAACATGGCCGACCCGAGTTCGATTCCTCCGCCCCTCTCAGAGAGCCCGGCAAGCTACGAGAGTATTCGATATGCCAGACACAGTAACAACAAAGTCTCCAATGGAGATGTTACTGGGCCCGCTCGAGCAAATCGACGATCAACGGGAGGGCCTTTACGTTTACGTTTACGTTTTCTGTCATATTTACTCGACCTAAGCCTCAGTTGCCCTTAGTTTCTAACACCACAAAAGGAGGGTCCTGACAAGGGACTAGATAGACCCGGAGCAAGCCATAACCTACTCTGGCGTCAGAAAGGGACAGGCTAGGCATCATAAAAAATATAAGTTAAGAGCATGGTCATGGGACAAACTTTGTCATGACCCAAAAAGAAGTAACTGGATAAGGACCCTGCTGGGGTCAGGAAAGACTAACCTGGCCTGAGGACTGTAGTCTAGGATCTATAGTGAGGTATCCCCAGGAGAGGCGCTCTTTAAGCTTAATATATCTCTTACTGTGTCCATACAAAATGACTAGGAATATTAAGAAAAAAATTTTAGATGGCTGTTTAAACAAATTTTTTTTTTTTTGCTTTTTGGGTCACACCTGGCAATGCCCAGGGATTACTCCTGCCTCATGCACTCAGGAATCGCTCCTGGCAGTGCTCAGGGGACCATATGGGATGCTGGGAATCAAACCCAGGTCAGCTGCGTGCAAAGCAAATGCCCTACCAGCTGTGCTATCGCTCCAGCCCCTGTTTAAACAAATTTGGACTAAGGAAAGGAGATATATGCCCTTAGATGGAATTTTGCCCTTGGACACATCTAGCAGATGAGATTTTGTCCTAGAAGACCATCTCCTGAAGGAAGGGCTTTGCATCTGTTCATTGTGCAACCACACCTATGTGTAATTGCTACCTCCGAACCTTCATGATTTCTCTGTAATTAATGCTGTGAGACTGGAATAAATGGTGACTGATTACCATCCAGCCTGGTGGCCTCCATTCCATCCTTCATATGCCCGTCACCATCAGCCGGCAGGATGGGGAGGCGGCTCTTGGCCACTGAATGCATGTGGCGTGCGCCCATACTTTTGAGCTCACATACCAGGATGAGCAGGTGGTAGCTCCCAGGCTTCCCCCCAGATCCCCTACCCCCCACACCCCCCAAGAATACTAGGTTTCCAGGACACGGTGACTTGGAAACAGATGGCGGCCAAACTCTGCTTAGTAAGAAAGCTCTGGATTGATTCTTCACCAGATTCTAATTGGATTTCAGGGACTCTGTGAACTCCCTAGAATGTTCCATAAAATGTTGTCTCCATTCATCTGTATCTTTTTTTTTTTACTTGGGGGGGGGGGTGGGGGGAGGAATGGGGATGGGATGGGAGGGGGAGTGGAGGTGGGGACAAAACTATAATTTCCATCAGATTCTCAAAAACAATACCATGATATTCTCCTTTGCTCTAGGATCTGAAATGTGTCGTTCCAAGCCCCTGTTGGGGGTGCTAGGGTGGGGATAGGATGCCAGGACACAAAACACACTCCAGGCTCCATTGCACTAGTAGGGGCTGGCAGAGGACCCTCTGGGAGAGGCAGAACCAAGCCCTGCACAAGGGCATCCCAGCCTGACCAGTCCCTGCTAGATACTCTCATCCAGCAGGGAGATGATGCAGTGCCTGAAGGCCAGTGCCGAGTCTGCCCCTCCCTCTCATCCTCTCCTTTAGGCTGCCCCCTCCTCCTGGAGAGACACCCCCAGCCACCTGGACGCTCTCCCTGCTGTGCCCTCTGATCTAGGGCCATACTGAATCAGTGTGTGTGTGTGTGTGTGTGTGTGTGTGTAGGAGTGGGGGAGGCTGCCTCTTCCCGCAAGGCAGGTGTGACCCCAGTTCCCAGGTGCTGGCCGACTGAAGCTGAGATTGGGGGGTTAAAGGTCCTTATGGAATGCTTTCCCACAAGTGAGGGGGAGTTTCTAGCCTGGGATGGGTAAGGGCTGCTGGGTAGGCCTTGGGGGCTGGGAGTGTGCATGTCTAGGGAGGGCAAACCCAACTGCAAGCAGAAAGAAGTCTGGGGGGTGGTAGCCACAAGAGGTGGGGGTCGGGGGGAGCAGGACATGGAGGCAAGAGAGGGTGGCAGGTGCCACTGAACCAATCTGTGGGGGTGTTTTCGACAAGGTTAGACTTTGTCGGTCAAGTGACAGAAGGCAGCAGAGGGCTGGGAGCAAAGGCCCAACCATTGTGTCCTCTGAAAAAATTCCTAGTCGCTCCAGCTGCAGCAGTGGGGGAGGTGGGCTCGGGGGTGGGGAGTTCTAACCCCTGGGAACCCGCAGCAAGCACTTGGTACCCTCTGCCTTGGAGTCCTCCTGCCTCAGCCTTTCCGACCTTCAGCCACCCCCTGCCCTGCAGCATTTCTTCCTCTCTGAACCCCAGCTGCCCAGCCACCAACTGCCTCAGTCTCACTCCATACTGATGTGGAAGCAGATGCACGAATCACTCCAGTACTAAAAGAAGCCAAGGGACCCTCCCCCTCTATCCCCACCCCAGCCTTCTGGTTCATTTCCCCAGCTGACCTGAAAATCATGGGCTCTCCAACTTTCCGCTCCTGCCTGTAACCATCCTAAGTACAGCCAGTCTCAAAGTTCGAAGGGTAGACCCTAAAAATGTTTTCTCCTGAAGAGTTCCCTTCCTATGCTTCCTTTACCTTCTGGCCCAAATATTAAATCCAGTCCTTACAATGATTTCCTCAGGCTTTCTTTACAGTTGGGCTCATGTGTTAATTTCCCTTCCCTCCACTCTGTTGATGAGAGCTTATTTTCAGTCCAGTCCAATCACTGAGGGGTGGGGAATTCATCTGCCTTCTAGATTCTTGGCCATTGTGACCCAACATTCCCTGCAGTTTTCAAATGTTGTAGGAATGTCCCCCTGGGGGCTTCTGGGGTTCCCTCCACCTACCCTGGGCAGTTCCAATCCCTGCCGCCATCCTGAAGGCTGTGCCGGAGACAGCCTCGGGGAGACAGAACGTTCCAGGCCTGGGGCCAAACCAAACGTCTATGGTTCGGTGTCAACTCCCATTGGCAGCCTTTACTCGGTATGTGCAGTAAGTGCCCAACCTTCAAGGAACTGTATGCTCGGGCCTCGCCCTATCCTGTCTGCAAATCGCCTCTGCATGGCAAATGCTCTGGGGTCAAGACTCAAATTGATTTGAGTCTATGGACGCAGTCAGGGCCAGGGATGTGGCTCAGCGAGAGAGAACTTCCTTGCTCCCTCTGCAGGGTCAGGACTCCCCACACCCGGTTGGGTAGGAAGCTGGGTCAGCAGTCCGGAGTGTTTTTGTGGTGCACAGCCCCTGCCTCTCCCTCAGAAACTCACACACCAATGGGTATTACCCAAAGAATCTGAGAAAAAAAAGTGTTTTTTTTTAATACTTTTATCTGTAAAGCAAAACAAAATATATCCAGAGTTTATTCAAAAATCAAGAACAAAGTTTCTTTCTGAGGATGTATTTGAGTTTTCTGACACCGGGTAAGAGGATGGGCTATTCATCTGGAAAACCCCACTCCCCCCGCCCCCCAGGCATTATGCAGAGCTTTTCCAGGCCTCCGGACACAACTCCCCTTCTCCTTTGTCAAGCTGTATATGGCATCTCCCCCTTCCCACAGAGCAAGGGTTCTGCCGCACATTTGCTTTTGAGGGGGAGGCCTGGAGTAGGGGAGGTTCCGTGGAGCATAAGTGCTCCTTTCTCAGCAAGGTCCTGTGGACTAGCAGGAGGTGTACGCTGGAGCATGAACCTGACCACGGGGCTCAGGACAGTGGCCCAGGAATTTTGTCGTCAGGGAAACCACGCAAAGTCACAGAGCTGCCAAGGGCATCATCTAACTCTGTAGTTCTCTTCCTGGGCATGTGAACGACCCTAGGGAAAGCCTGGGCTCACAGTGGGGGAACTGAGTGAGGTCCCTCCCATGCGGATCCCTGGTAATTTGTTCTAAAGCGTTGAGACAATAGGAACATGCGTGTGCGCACACGTGCACACAGACACAAAGACACACACACACACACCCCACACACACATACACACACACATCTGTGTGCACACACACACAGACACACACACGCACCCCCCACACACATACACACACCTGCGCGTGCACGCACACACACACGCGCACCCCAAACCACCCCCCCCACACACACACACCCTGCCCCTAACCCATGGAAGCCATAAGAGATAAACCCAGACCTGGGCTGCACACACTTGTCCATTCCACTGAAAGTCAGTGACCAGGAGGGAAGATCAGGCCCCGCAGGGTGCCGAAAGGCAGGCTCTCCTCTGCCTCCTGTGACCGGGAGTGCCCACACCCACTTGGCATTTGGGTCCAAGTTCGAAATATGCAAGACCCCAAGGTCTTGGGTGTCAAGCAGAAGTGTCGGGGTGGGCTGGTGGAGGAGCGGGCGGCTTCTGTGCCCATTTGCAGCCAGCCTTCCCCTCCTCTGCCAGAGCATCCTGGCTTGGAGGCATCACCTTGGCTTTCAATGGGGCTCTTCCGAGGGCACCTCTGCCCACCTGGCACCTGCCCCCACACTTTCTCCCAGGAGCAGTCAGCAAGGACCAGCTAGGTCAGGGCTGGGGCCTCTGGACACTCGGCTCGGGCAGGCCAGCCTGGCCTGGCAGGGCCAGTGTGTCACACCCACCCTGGGTATCTCCCTGTCCCCTCCCTTGCCCTTTTTGCTCAGTTTTACTAGCCCTTAGGGGGATGTGAAGAGAGTGTCATCCTCAGCTTTCAGCTTGCAACCTGAGGTGGGCAAAGGGCACCATGGATATCGGACTTTGGGTGGGCATCTCAGCTCTGAGGCGAAGCAGCCACTGTGATCAGGTTCCCCTCCTGATGCCAGAAACAGCGAGGTCTACTTCGGGGCACAAAGAACTCAATAAAAATCTCCCCAGTGGCCTCTGTGGCAGGCAGGTCGACGCAGGGCGGCGGGGGGGGGGGGGGGGGGTGTTGCTTAGGGTTCCTGGCCCAAGGCTGTGGACCAGGGAGGCTTCTTGGCTGCAATTCCTTGGGGGTAAGGTCCAAAGTCAGATCTGAGCCTTAGCGTCATCTCAGAGGTACCACATTGGGACTGGGCTCACCTTCTGGGGTAGGACAAGCTCTCTTAGGGAGCTGGGGAGTGAACAAGACCACCTCCTGGACAGAGCACCCCGGGCCAGGGACCTAGGGGGTGGGGTTGCCTTTTCCACAGCAGAGGTTATTGATGAGGTCAGAGACCCACCCATGGCCCCCTACCACTCTCCTGTGGTAGCCCTGTCTAGGCCCTCCCCCACGGCAAGGGTGGGGGTGATCACAAGGGTCCTTGTGCAAGTGCTCAGTAAGTGTCCGCGAAGTGAATGAACTGGTGGATCCCCTCCCACATGCCCCAGAAGCGCCCTTATCTAGAATTTCCAGTGGGCTTGTTCCAGCCAGGCAGTGGGCCTCAGCCACCACCCAAACATTTCGATAACAGCATCATCGCTGTTCTTCCCGGTGAGATTTATCTCTTGTTTAATGAACAAGACTGCAAGATGCCCAGAGATGGCCTAGAGCTGAGCCAATCCCCAGAGAGGGAGTTGCTAGCTTGACCCCAAGCCCTGGGCTCACTTAACCTCTCTGTACCTCCATGTCCTTATCTGCGGAAGGGGGTAGGAGAGAGGGACGGGGTCATGTGACCCCCTTCTCTGCTCAGGGTCTGCCCAGCATCCAGCATTCTTGCTTTTTATCTCAGCTCGGGGCCCCTCCCCACCCCCTCTTCACCTTCCTCTTTCCTGCCCCCTTCCCCCCTCCCACCCCCCACCCCCTGCAGAGCCCAATCAGAAAATGGGACGCATCAGAAAGGGCTAGAGGAAGATGGACTGAGCATGTCTGAGCCCCCAAAGCACCTTCCTCTGCCCCCCCATCACCACAGTGCCCTGCACTTCCCCCCAGCCCGGTTGGGGTGCTGCTTCAGTTTGGCATGGGGGTGGGGGGCTTTGGCCAGGCTGCATGTAGCTTCCCTCTGGGGCAAAGCCCATGACTTGGCTCAATCTCCCTTTGCCCCCACCGAAGTGTCTTTTGTACCCCACATCCCGACAACCAGTCTGGACTCCAGGAATATTGCAGTGAACAAAGTGTAGCCCTTGCCTCCTCTTCACCAAGGAGGAGTCCACTGGGCCAGGAAGCCATCCCCCCACCCCACCCCCGCTTCCTACGGACGCAAGCCACATTCAGAGAATTCAAAGGCATTTCCACTGGGGAGAAGAGAGTGGGCAGAGGAGCCACAGGAGGGGGTACAGCAGAGGAAAAAGTCACAGCCCACGGAACAATGAGGGACTCCTGTCTGTCGCCCCGGGGGATCCCTCAGGTCCCTGGCTTCAGAATGACTCCTATCACAGTGTGCTCTGAACTGCAGCTCTGTCTCATCTTCTTCAACAGAAAAATGGAAAAAGAGTAGAGCCGTGTTTCTTGGCAACTAGGAGGAGGAAATAAGAGAAAGCAGGTTAGGAAAGGGGGGAGGACCCTGTGAGACTCCCAGGGCTCCACGCACCCAGTCGCTGGTTGCCATTGCCTTTGGGGGGTGGGGGTGGGCAGTGTCATGAGAGAGGGTCTGGGCACTGTCCCCTGGGGAGGGCAGAGTCCCATGCTTTGGAGGTCCTCGAGCCCCTTTGATGGTCTGGAGGCGTCTGTGGGAAACTTCACACCAGTGTGATTGGGGATGGGACATCTCCCAGGAGCGCAGAGGTGACCTGAACCCATGTGGGGGACCATTGCCACAGGCCTTCACTGTCCCCCGCTCCCCACAGTGCAGTTCCTGGGCCCCCGCCCCTTGTTTTCTAGCTGCCCACTCTCCTTTCTCCAGAAGTAAACGTCTCAACAAAACAGTGTCGGGGGCTGATTCTGGAGTCTGTTCTCTGTCAAGGGAAGCTTTTCCCTTCTAGCAGGTGTGGGGAAGGCCTGGGTGAGGGTCCTGGGCCTCCTATCGGCCTCGTGGCAGCCTGTAGCGTGGTTGGGGAAGAGAGAGCTAAGGGGGTCAGTGTGGCCCTGTGGAAAAGGACATGGAGACCAGGGCCTTGGGACCATGGCCAATGCCACCTTTGTGTGTAGAGACAAGTTTGGGCGGGGGGGAGGTCCTACAAGGTGAGAGAAATGGGATCGTGTTGGGGAGGCTGAGGCTTTTGAAGCATTGGAGGGCGGGCGACCTGAGGCAGGTGGATACAGACCCAGGCCACCCAGAGCCACTGCAGGGAGCAGGATTGGCTCCAGAAAGCCTGTGAGTTGGGGGTGAGACCCAGGACCAGCATCCATTGCTGGCTTCCAGTCCGCTCCACAAGGAAACCAAGGACAGTCAGAAAAAAAAAAAAAAAAACAGAAGATGCATGCGCCCAGTTGCCCCTGAGAGCTGGGCAGAAATGCCCAGATCAGTTCTGAAATACTGGCTAGCATATTTCAAATCTACGTCTGCTTTACTGTTTAAACCATAATCTGGCTGGGCTCAGGGATCACTTCTGGCAGTACTGGAGGACAAGGGTGGTTTGGGGGTAGAAGCAATGGTGGGGATCAAACTGGGCTCGGCTGCATGCAAAGGCAAGAGGCTTCCCCCAGGACTCTCTCTCCAGCCCTGTATGTCCGGTTTAACACACCCACCATGGTCCATGAGGACAAGTGTCTGGCTTTCCGGGGCCCTCACTGGGGGTCCACTGGCTCCCTGTGGGGGGAGACTTGCCCACACAGTGTGACAACTGGCCCATGGTTTTCCATGCTGCTGAGAAATGCTCCCTCCGCCCGGGCACCCCAGACTAGTATTTCTAACCATTGCCTCTTCATTCTCACCACTTCCAGGTCACCGAGGAAGGTAAATCTTGGGCCTTACGATTATCCTTCATGGCTCTTACCTGCTGTTTCTTATTTCCCATTCTCTTATCTTCAGAAGCTGCCTGCTGCGACTGCTTTCTTGAGCAGATCCTCAGCGCTCAGCTCTTCCAACTGTGAATTATTTTTCAAGTCCAATCAGCCATATTTCCATTTTCAAAAAAAAAAAGATCAAAAGCACCACTTCCTTTTAAAGGGAGATTCAGAGAGATGGCTGCCAACTTCTCTTTGCAGATGCGGCGTCTGCCTTGTCAAGTTGCTCATATTCTCCTGATGGAGGAGGCTGGTTTTGAACCCTCCCGGGCAGTATTTCCTGGGGCATAACCTCGGGCATGAACTAACTCTTCTGCTCCAGAAAGAAGTCATCAACCTCGCAACTCTTCCAGTCCTGGACTGACCTGCATTGAAATGTGCCCGATTCCTGCTACTGGAACACTCCCCTCTCTCCCAGGGGAGTTGGGTGAAAATGCTGCACCCCTCCCTCCCCCCACCCACTGGTGGCAAGGAGAGAGATGGGATGCCGTGCACCTGTTTTCAGGGCGGTGGAGTGCACCACCAGTCCGAGTATCTCAGCAGTTTAGCTTCCTGGGCTTCAGTGGATTTGGTCTCTCCAGCACTAACCCATCTACCAGGAGCTTCGTGGGCGGGCAGGGCCACTGCTTTAAATGCTACTTGGTTAGGGGAGAGGTGTTCAGAGATGCCTGAAATCATCATTGGGGTGCCCAATCCTGGCACCCCCCCACATATACATATTTTCTCTCCCCCCATCCATTTCTAAATGGGAGACCTGTGGGATTCCAGCTTGCCTTTTGAGGGATTCTTTTTCGGTTCTGTTCTTTGGCTTTCTTTCTACCAAGTTTCATCTATTTCCATACTTCTAGAATTTCCGGTCCATTTTTTCTTTTTAAAGAAAAAATTAAAACACACACACACACACACACACACACACACACACACACAAAACCCCTTCGGTGTCACAGACTTGGCCCACTTAATGATTTATTTACCAAATTGAGCCTGAGAACCAGTGATGAAATTAAGGGTAAGGTGCTACTGACTTCGGAAAACGTTTCCAAAGAAGGGGTGCTAGGTGAGGGTTATTTCTTGAGCAACCATCAGGGTGCCCATCTGCATCAGCAGATAATGTCTGAGGCATAGTCACTCCCCTGCCTCATGACTCCCAAGCCAAACCTGTGACATCAAATAGCATTGCTGAGATGGCCGGGGCTGTGGATGAACCACTCCTATTTGCAGGGGGATTCAGAGTTGGCTAGGATAATCCTCAGCAGGAGGAAGGGGCCATGAACAGGGGCAAAGCACTGAAAAAAAAATGTATTGGAAGAGTAAGGTAGGCATGGTACTTAGAGACCCAATTGGAGGGAAAAAACACAAGCAAAATGCAAATATGTAAAAATGGCCATGGAGAGACCATGCAAGACATACAGGGTACCCTTTCACGCAAGCCCAGAGAGTCCCATCAAAGTCAGAAGTTCAGAAATGTGGGAGGGAAATTGTAAAGAGCCAATGGGTGAATCCTTCGGTGAGCACTTAAACAGGGCTTCGAACAGACCCCGAACAATTGTCACTTGAAAATGATCCAACGAACATCATTCTCGGCCCCCCCCACCCCCCCAGCCTATGACATTCTTCTGTTTGTGTTGTCGTGTTCTCATGGAGAGAAGATCCATGGTCCAGCTCTGTTCCTCTGCTGTGTGACTTGGGGCAAGTTACTATACCAGTCTGAGCCTTCAGTTTCCTTGATGGTAAAATAATAGCACCTTTCTTGCCCTGAGACTGCTTGGATGGAATGGCAACTGGACAGGGATAATAGTCTCAATGGTGGGCTTGTACAAGGGTTAGGGCCCAGACCCAAGCAACATGTTTGTTGAAAGTGAGACACACAAACGTCCCTTAGGCCAGCACTCTGGTGGCCTTTTTGGGGCCTTGCATGCCATGCATGTCTGTGAAACATGCACATTCTCTTACAGATTCACTTTGGACTAAGGGCATTGGTGCCAGGGACATGCCCAAGGGCCCTGTGAGGGGTCCAGTCTCCAGAGCTCATGGCCCAGCAGAGAAGGCTGGATTTCGTCCAGCAAATATATAAACGTGGAACACATTTTTTTAGACAGACACGTGGGGCCTGATGGAAATGTGACAGGAAACCTCTTTCAGATCACTCACACAATGCCAGGACCCTTTCCTCCCCCTCCAGGCTGAGTCTCAAAGGTCTATAGGTGTTTTTTCCAGGATGAGGAATGGCAAGTGGGTGTCTTCCCCCAGAGCCGGCATGCTGGCCAGTCCGGATGGTAAAGACGACAGAGCACGAACACTCCTCCCTAAAAGGGGAAAGCTCCCTCTTTCCCAGCTAGGAGGGCACACACCTGGTAACTGGGGGCATGGGGCAGTCATCATCCTCAGGGTCTCTCTGGCCTGTCACCCTTTGTACCCCCCACGACCCCAACCCCATGCAGATGGGCTGGCCCCAGAGACATTCCTGCCATTTATCACAAAAGTCACGCAGGTCATGGCCCAATTCAAAGGCTTCTCTGACCAACAGGTATTTGAGGTTTCATTGACACCTTAAGCTTACAAACGAGAGGACTTGGCCTAGTTTGCCCACTCTGAGGCAGCCATCAGTTATTAGTGCCCAAAGTTTGGAAGTCTTCCTGCTGTCCAATCACCCCTGATGGAAGCTGCCCTGCGCCCGACATTTAGCTGAGATAGACAAAGTGACTTGTGTTCTGGTGCTAGTAACCCCCAAGGTCTTACACGTTGGGGATGGGGAGGAGTAGGGCGCTTTCCACAGCAGAAATCTGCCACTTGCTGGAAAGTGATGTAAGGAAGGCGATTGCTTCCGGACATGCACCCCAGGGGGCACATGGGGAGTATTGTGTGTGCCAAAGAGCCCTCAGTGACACATGGTGGCAGCCATTTTTTTACACTATGGCATACATTTTCCCCACCCCTTCTCCCTGCCCCGCCCCAAAAACATTTAAGGCCCCCACTGTGGGAATTCAACAGTTCAGCTGGCTTCCCAGTCATTCCCTCGTTTTACAGGATCCCTTGCACGGCCCATGGGGGTCAGATCCAGCATTTCCTACCAGTGGGGAGCGCGCCTGGGGAAAGCAAGCTCTCAGTGTCACCCTGACAGAGCCAGACATCGGTGTTCCTGAAAGAAGCGTTTCTGTACAGTTCATCAGCAAAGGCCACTGGGTTCACAAAGACCCTGCTCCCCAACCTCTTTCTCCCCGGGAATCAAATGAAGGAGAACACAAGGGCAACCCCGGCGGTCCCCTTAGCTGTCCAGTCTTTGGGTCGCATGGAAACGCCAGTCCATTGCCACCCAGACTCGGCAGCAGCTTTAGTCACCTCTGCTTAGGAAGCTCCCATTTCCGTGAAAACCAGCGAGGACCCAGTGAGTTCACCCAGTGCTGGCTTAGGAGTTTGGGAATTGGTGTATATATGGAAGAAATACACCTTGGTGCCGGGGTCTCGGGAAGACCAGCATGTGAGCATTGGGGTTACAGCAGGCCCCCTAGGCCCACCTCTCTAAGGGTCTGATGGCCGTAGAGAAGAAATGGCCATAGGCGTGGCCTCTGTGGTACATGCCAAATATACCCAATATACTGCAACCTTGGTTGGGCAAGTTACTTAACCTCCTCGAACCTCAGATCCGCTGGTCGCACCCCCTCACCACCACCCCCAAGACCACTGTGTGGATTTCTTTTTCCCCTGAAAAACTGGCTTCGTTCCCTGAAAGCATCTCATCCAGTAACCACAATGCTCACTGCCATCCCCAAGCCAACTTCGGTGATAGAAGAAAGGCTTTTCAAAAGACAAAGGCCTCAAAGGGGAGAAAAATGGCCCCACCAAAGACAGTTTTGAAGAGGGAAACTGCGATAGCTTGCACTCAGCGGGATGGGCCAGGGGCTGGAGAAATCTAACCGACGGGTTTTGCCAGCACACGCCAAGCAGGTGATGGCTGTTGCCTGAGCACTGTTTAGAACCCCCCGCCCCCCCGCCCAGATGCCTTCGTTTAGATGGTACAGTGTATGGTCCTTTTGATTGTGCAGGGACTTTCCGCACCCATCAACTCCTAATCTCTGCCTTCAGCCTCAATATTCCCGGGGCCCCACTAACAGCAGTCACCACGGCTTCTGTGCAGCGAACACCACACTCTCCTTTATTCCAGCTCCCCTCACCTTGGATTTTGCTGAAGAAACTATTCTCGCACTCATTTCACCCATGTGGGCATGGGGAGATTCAAGTCACTTGCTCAAGAGTTCACATTTCACTGAGTAGGGAACTGAGCCAGAGGAGAGGGTGGGGTGGGCAGGGTGTGTGTGTGTGGGGGGGGGGTGGCCCCAAGTTTCTGCCCTATGGTGGGTGATGCTAACAGGGCCAGGAGAACCACTCTGGAAATTCCCTTAGCAATGAGCGGGCCGAGACTACGCATCACTGTGGGAAGGACGAGCACGTGCAGATACTAACCACAGGAGCTCCGCTTCCACACTGCAGCACGAGAAACCCAAACAGCTCCTGACTTCTTGCCACCAGGGTCCAGCCCGCCTGAGCCCTGTGCTCCGGGGCCCATCCCCACTCATGTCCTTTTTTTCCCTTCCAAAGGTGAACCCACAGTGCTGATCCCTGTAAAAACAGCAGCAGCGCGAGAAGCCCCCTCCCTTCCTCCCTCCCCTTTCAGGCTGTCTTTGAGGCTCAAGTCCCATTCCACCTGCAGGTCCCATATGCTGCTCGTGTACCCATGCCTGCACTGGGTGTGTCCTGGTCAACGAATGTACGTACACACGGGGCATGTTCAGATGCATGCCAGCGTAATAATAGGTAACACTTATTGAGCACTTACTCTGTGCCAGGCACTGCTCTTAGCACTTGCTTGGCTACTGGGAGGTAGGTGCTACCTGAAGTCTGGAGCCAGAAAGCCCCTGAGGAGGTAGGGCAGGACTCGATCAGGGCTAGGTGGCTCTGAAGACTCGCCTCTCTCCTGCTTTGTAGTAATGTGTGATTAGCATGGAATGTCTCCTGACTGCCGGAGGGCAGGGATTCCCAGGCTGCCGGCCCAAAGTATCCGCGAGGCAGGATGGTCCATGCGTGTGAGGTATATTGGCGTGTCCTTCTCAGCACGACTTCAGCTCGCTCTTGCCTGGTGCTTTTGAGCCTGTGACTCAGGTTAGGCCATCAGCTCTCCTCCCACTCTCCCTCCCTCCTTCCCCTCCCCCCCCCACCTACCTTGCAGGACCCTCGATAGCCTCTGCATACCTCCAAAACACATTGTGTGTGGCTGAGGGGTGGAGCCTCAGTCCTGGGAAGATGAACTTGGCAAAGGGCACTCCTCTGTAAGGAGCTCCATCTGTGTTCCAAACTCTCCACCCTGACCATACCATGTTACCACCTCTCGGGCCCTTGCACAGTCTCCTCTGGTCTGGCAGATAGGCTGATGGAAGAGCACAGACCTGCTGGCTGCCAGGAAGGTGAAGGTAGGGCCTGTTGAAATTGTTGAGTGTACAGAAAACTAAGGGGTTTCTCCTTCAAATGAACATCTCGTGCATTTCCTGAGGACATGCATAGAGCGGGGTGTGTGTGTGTGTGTGTGTGTGTGTGTGTGTGTGTGAGAGAGAGAGAGAGAGAGAGAGAGAGAGAGAGAGAGAGAGAGAGACAGGTCTGCAAAGGGAGCATGGGGAGTATTGTGTGTGCCAAGGAGCTCTCGGTGACACATGGGGGCAGCCATTTTTTTTACACTACGGGAAACAATTCCCCCACCCTTTCCTTTCCACCGCCCCAAACAAAACAAAACAACTAAAGGCCCCTCCGCAGTGGGAATCCAACAGTTCAGCTGACTTCCCAGTCATTCACTGGTTTTACCTATCCCTAGCTTGGCTCACAGGGAATCAGACGGCTCATGGGGGTCAGATCCAGCATTTCCTACTAGTGGGAAGTGTGTCTGGGGAAAGCAAGCTCTCAGTGTGACCCTGACAGAGCCAGAAGTGGGCATTACTAAAAAAAGAAGGGTTCCTGAAAGAAGTGTTAGAATCTAAGAAAGACAGTGGAAGCACCAGCTTTAGTGGAGGACTCAATGTCCAAGGAACCAAGGGGGGCTACCATGGCAGCTGTTCACCAATTGGACAGAAGCTTGAGAGAGAAAGTGGAGAAATCTACACAATAAAGGCCATCCCCTGGCCTCTCCAACCCCCTTTCCCCCCAAAAACCCCACTCTTTGTCCCCACCACAGTCCATGACCCCGCTGTGAAATTTAAGAGAACAATGAACTCTCTCTCCCAGCCCCAGATTGTGCATCTGTAAAATGGGACTAATGCTGAGTGCCTTCCTATCCTTGTGAGAGTCACGGGCAAGAGATGGAGGATTCCCAGCAGCTCTGGCCAAGCAGCGTTGGGGTTCAGATAACTGTCATCAGGATCTCTGACACATCACCAAAGCAAAGAGAGCATTAATTTTTTTTTTTTTTTTGCGTGAAAGATAATGGTGAATGCATTCCCTGGCCATGCCAGGCAATTTGTTGAGTGAGGGGATGATTGGATATCTCCGCCTTGTTTGGGCTATGCGCGTGGGGGGGAGGGGGAGGGCAGGAAGGCGTGAGAGAAGAACCCTAGAGTGTCAGTACGTTGTGTTCAAATCCTCAGTTTCACAATGACATTGTAGACTATGGACTGGAAACTGCATGGAGCTGTGCTTTGGGGTTCCAAGAACTCTTTTGCCAAGAAGCTTCACAAAGGCTTTCTTGGAGAGCTGTCACGATTTGGGGGCAGGGCTAGAGGTGTGTGTGTGTGTGGGGGGGAAGGCTATGTTTCACAGCCTGGGCAGTTCAGGTAAAGGGAAAATTTCACTTAGAGAAAGAGGCTGTGCACCCAGAATCGTTCCTTATTTATCGCTTAAAAAAAAAAAGAGTCAGAAGAGGAAGAGCAAACAGTGATGCCGGGTTGCAGCAGATTGGAAAGTGCTTTCGAGAGGGCGAGAAACGCTAGACAGATGGGGAGAAACTCTAGGAAGCCAGTAGGAGTGGGCTGTAGAAGAACAAGAACCATGTTAGAGGATCCATTTCCTGGGCAAAAAAACAAACAAACAAACAAACAGAATGACCCAGATTCTGGTATGATTCACTGTCTGTCCTGAAACCCTGAACTCCTGCCCTGTCCAGAGCCTGGGGTCAGGATTCTAGCAGAGAGGGAGGCAGATGCTAAGAATATTGTCTCTGCCTTCAAGGATCTTAAGAAACTGCTTGTGAGAAAGAAAAGCATACGAATAAAAATAGTCATGCATTGATAAGCTCCACAGGCAAAAAAAAAAAAAAAGTAGAAAGAGGGATTGCAGGGGAGCAGTTATTTGCAAATACTGATCAAGGTTGAATAGTGACAGAGATAAACAGCTCAGAGGAGAGGAAGGTGGGCCTGGCGAACATCCTTTCTTGGACCTTGTCTTTCTGTGGTCTTGTAGAATGATCTGGAACAAAGATGGCGGGGTGTGCTTGGTGATGGCTTCACACACAGATTAGGACACATTGGGGCTATTTTCACAGAAAGCTTTGGTGAAAAAACTTTGCAACAATTCTGTTGCATGCTGGGAAATAGCAGGAGAGACCGTCAGGAGAACAGTCTTTTTTCGTACACTAACCCAGGGCATGGCTGGGGCCAACGCTGCGTGCCCTCTAACCTCTTTTCTGAACAAAGCCAGATGGTCAGAACATGTCCAGCAAGAGAACCAGGCAAGTGTTTAAGTGGAGCCGGGCAAGCTGGATGGGGTGGGGCTGCTTAGAGTGTGAGGTCCTTGAGGACAGCTCAGAGGGAGGTATCTCAGGCTTTGTGCAGCTACGAGGGTCCTGAAACCAAAGGAAAGAGTAGGCAAGATCATCTAAGACCTTTTTCTACATCTTAGCCAAAAAAAAAAAAGTGGTAATAAGCATCATCACCATGCCGTTCCCACACCCCTGCCCCCTGAGCCTGCTAGAGAAAGAACAATGCCATGTGTGTGTTTGAGTTCATTGCGAGTATTGGAAGTTGAGTCTCTGTCTTTGAGCATTGAGGCTATGATCCATCACAGATGTCCAGTATCTCAACAAGAGTCACTGTCCGTGCCCCACCCCAGCCGCCCCAGCTCATACTCAAGTGGTGGTACAGCCACCAGCTACAACTGAGGAACAATCATAACCCCACCCTTCACTGGGGTAGCGAAGCAGCACTGCCGGGGGCCAGACGTCGGGCCAGGCTAAGGGTTCTGGGGATGGGGGTTTAGGGTGGGGTACAGTGGGGTACAGTGAAGACGGTGAGAGCACCAAGGACGATGACGACGAGGACAGAGTGGTGCTGTAACCTCCCGCACTGGCCTTGTGGATGACAACCTGCATATTGGATGATTTCTCCCTGTATTTGTCTTTTGTTTTGTTTGTTTTATGGCCGTTCCTGGTGGTGCTCAGGGCTTACTTCTGGTTCTGTGCTAAGGGATCAGTCCCGGTGAGGAACCCAGATGGACCACAGGCAAGACCGTGCCTTGCCTGCTGTACTAGTTAGTATATACTGCTTCAGACCCTGGTTAAGATTCTCTCTGAAGTTTCACCACTCGCTCACCTCCCTCCACATTCTCTGGTGCCTGGTGGGCTGAAGCTCTCCTCCGCATACCCTGCATCCCTTTGTCCGCCTTCCTTCAACCATCCCTTTCCTCCTCACAGGTGACCTCCAGCTCTCCAAAATACAAAGCTGCTGTTATTTACTCCTCTTGCTAAGAAGTAACAGAGGGCAACCAACCACTCCAGGCTCCCCTGTTTTCTGTTCCCTGGTTCAGTATTCCCCTCCCCATACCCATGGCCCCTCCACCCCCACCCCCCATCCCCAAGCCCTACAGGCGCGTTTTTGGCAAAAGCAGCATCCAGAACTTGCTGCTTTGCAATCAGGGGAGATCGTGACTCACTGGGGTCTGGGGAAAGACGCCAGGATGCCAGACCTATTTCACAACCACTTCTAGACGAAACATTTGCTTTCTCTCTTCTCAGGTTGGCAGAGGTGGGGTGGGGAAGGGTGTCCAGCAATAGCTGGCACTGAGAGAGACTCCCATGCTGAGGGAAGTGGGGAAAAGAGACGGCATTGGTGCCCACCACAGGGCAGACACTGCCAGAGCAGGGGAGGAAGGGGGAGCAGAGGACGATGATAACGCGGTCATAGCTCTGTAATAGAAAGGCAAGGCTTTCAGAAAGAATGGACCTAGGTCCCGTGATGTCACGGAAGCCCCAGGAGAAGTTAAGAGTGCAGGGCACTCCCAGGGGACCCACACCTGGAGCCAGACCTTCCAGACCTTCCAGATCTTTTTCCAACAGGCAAAAGATCCCAAGAAAGAGCAGCCTCTCCTCTGACCATCACATGCCCAGAGCCAAAAGGAGTGTGTGTTTCAAGAAGGAAGATACGGTTGACTGCAACCGGGCCACCACACTCCCAGGTGGTCGTGTGTGTGTGTGTGTGTGTTCGTGTGTGTGTTTGTGTGTCTGCGCGTGCGCACGTGTGCGCGATACCCCACCCTGAGCGGTCACATGTGTGTGCGTGCTGCGGAGACAAAGGATGCCGTAGAATCTAGCAAGGAAGTGCCCCAGTCATGAAGCAGTTTCTGCAAGTGGTGAAGGAGAAGATTGTGGAGGGGAGAAGAGAAAAACCACCCAGGGCAGAGACAGAATGGAGACCACCTTTCACCCCTCCTGAGTGCAGGGGAGGTACTTTAGGGAGAGCTTGAGCAAGGCGTGAAGGAAAGCTGTGCTCTCCAGGCTTTGGGGTAGAAGGAAGATTCTAGCATTCCTTAGTTAGCCTGCTGATGGGAGGAATCCGGGTGTGGGGAGCAAGTGAAAAGATTAAGGAGAAAGCAACCTAGTGGACTACAATCCAGGGGTTTGCAGGGGGAGGGGTGTGGGGGTTGAATGGGGAGGAGGGGCACTCATGTACACTCTTGTCATGTCCTGGTAAGGGCAGGGGTGGGGGACGGGAGCATTCGATGCAGCTTGTTCATTTTCTCTGTCAAGCTGCTTCTCTGGGAGCAATCCCTGAGACGAGGGAATGAAATGACCCTCACAGTGGCCAGGGCTGCTCAATGAGTGAGAGGAGATTGGCAGGGACTGTGCTCTGGGTCCCTAGGAGGACAGGAGCCCAGCGACTGCCCCAAATGCCCTCTGGGGTCCCCTGCTCTGGCGGTCCCCACGTACTGAGCTCAAGGAGCCCTGCCAGGGAAGGCACTCAAGAGGGGCCACACATCCATAAACACCGTGCTTAGGCTGCCCTGGAAGCCACCATGGCCTCTAAGCTTGATTCAGGAGGGAAGTAGAGGAAGAGATCCTTGGAAAGAGAGTGTGCCGAGATGGGGCGTCAGGGTGGTGCAGCACTCACGGGGACCTTTAGCGCCTCAGCAGGATAGCCAGAGAGCAGAGAGGAAGACAAAAGGAGACAGGGTGGGTGGCGTGAGGGCAGGGCGTGAGTTTGGGGGTTTCTAGAATACACGTCCAGACCAAGCTTCCCGAGCTGACATGGGAATGGTGGCGAGGAAACCTTTTTTTTTTTTTCTCCCAATCAAAATCACATGGTTTTCCTCTGGTGTCAACCACGGAGAGAGGAGTGAGAAGGGTCACTGGGGAAAAGGAGGAATTTAGGGGGACTGGGGACATGGCATGAGGGCACGGGGGAACAGGCTGAAAGCAGTTTCTGGGGCAAAAAGACTTGGGTGACATGTGTGGCCCCTTCTCCATGGCGACGGGGCCACCAAATATGGTTTCAAAGGGTTTCATCCACTCTAGACCCTGAGGGAGGATGGCCCTGAGTAGAGGGGAGGCCTGGAGGTGTGGGAGGGATTTGCAGGACTTCTGGAACCCCCTGCAAGGTTCTTTTAGGACACTTGAAAATGCACAGGTGATTAGCAGCACAGGACTTGTGGAAGGGCTGGCCACCAGCTCCGAGGGCAGTCAGACATTTGAGCCAGTCAAACGAGGACACGGTGTGTCTTTCCAGGGTGGGCTTCGATCCCTGCTGGCCCTGCTCGCTGCCCAGCTAAAGGAGTTCAGGCCCGACTCTGACGTCTTGGCACTGAGAATGTGGTGTTGCTGCCCCCGCAGGGGGAGGTGGCAGGTTAGCTCATGTCTCCTGCCCACCCTTGGTACTTCCTCCCACTTTACCTCCTCCCCAACCCTCTACATTCACCCCCCTCGCCACAATATCAGCTGAGCCTTTTTTCATTGCCTCAGGGAAGCAGAATGCAGAAGCTGGGGGCCAGGGAGAAAAAGTATGTTCCTGGCTTTTGAGTTTCAAAATCCAGGCCCCATAGGGGTAGGTGAGGGTCAGCCACAGTAAAGGCTTGGGAGAGAGAGAGTATATGGGCGCGCGCGTGTGTGTGTGTGCAAGCATGTGTGTGTGCGTGCATGCGCGCATAGGGAGTGGTAAGAGGAGTCTTCTTTTTCAGACAGTTGTGAGGCAACAAAAGGGATAGAGGAAAGGAGGGGTTCAGGCAGCAATTGGGGGGCAGAGTCACCTTGCCAAGCGTATCTTCCTGCCTGCCTCCTTGTAACTCATGCCTCAATTCAGAGATGTCTAAGACTTAAAATAGTCTATATTGTGAAGTCAGAGCCTAGAGGAAATTGAGTAAATCTGGTCCTACCCTCCCAGGCAAAGGCAAATCTCAGTTTCCCCTTCCCCCACCCCCAAGTCCCTCTAGTAAAAGTGTCCCAGCAGCCTGCCTACAGATGCAAAGATGTGCCCAGGGGCAGCGGAGGAATGAAGTCAGCCACCCCCTGCCCCAGCTTCCCTGACAGGCCCAGAAAAGACCAGAACACACTGGTGGAGGGTTTGGGTGTAGCAGCTCTGAGGCAGGCCAGCGTATTGACTAGACATATCAGGGGGATTATACACACCATGACACATATTTCTAGTTCTGAGAAAGGTTGTGGTGGGTGGCCCCAGGGGCTTCCACAGAATACATGCCATCTGGGCACGGGCCTCTCACTAAAGGCACAGGGTCTCCAAGAAGACATGCCCCATGGCACAAATCTACTTGCCAAGACTCAAAGAAGTTGAATCCCAAGAGCTCCAGTCCATCAAATATCTGACTTCATCTTAGGGAAGGGGTAGGGCCCAGGAAGCACTTCCCTCCCTCCCCTGTAGACAGCCGTAGACAAGCTTCTTCCAGTTCATTCTCCAGCCCCCAGACAAGGGTTGTGCATGGCTTGGTCACACCCTGGCACGCACAGTAGAACCCAAGTTCATTTCATGATCATGATTACGATCACGATCACGATCATGATCATCCTGTTGTTCGTCCATTGCCTTGAGCAGGCACCAATAATGTCTCCTTCGTCCTAGCCCTGAGATTCTAAATTGTTCCACATTCAAGGCTCTTTCAGGGTTAGGAGAATGAGACCCATCATTGTTACTGGTATTTGGCATATTGGGTACGCCATGGGGAGTTTGCCAGACTCTGCCATGTGGGCAGGTTGCATTCGATAGTCTGCCAGGTTGTCCAAATCAAGAATTCAAGAATGAGATAAAAAGATGTCGTGTGGCCGCAAATGCTGGGTTTTATAGTCTATGGGTCTTGGCCGTTGACGGGATTCCACAGCGCGGGGGGAGGGGAGGCAGTTGGTGGGTGTGACTCCCACCTACTGGGAGATTGAGGATCTGGGTGGAGGATGAGTTCATTTAGACTTTGGAAATCACAATGTCTGAGCTCTCAGGGGAACCCTTTCTCACCCCAACAGCCTGGAGAGGGGTAGGGCACACCCTCACGCCCCAGGCATACCCCTTTCTCCCTCTTCTCTGATTGTACTTGAATTGGGTTCTTGTCCCAGATATCTTCATCCTCACAACCACCCTCCCCATCCTGCCCCATTTTGCAAAATTGGGATTTTCACCTGCACCCCTACACCCACAAACAAGGCAGGTACATCTTTGTCTCGAAGAAAATCTCAGGTGTCTCTCCCCTCCCCTTTACCCTGACACCTTCCTCTCTGGGACAGTTTGCTCCCACACAATGCCATTCAGGCTCTGTAGGCAAGTGGAGGGGCTCATACCTTTGGGCCTGGCCCAAGATTAGAAGCTTTCAGCTCCTCAACTGGGGCATGCCTGGGCACAATCCTGTAGCCAGCACAGAGCACAGCCTGGGTGGGGGCTCAGTGCCACAGGAAACAGCACCATCCCTTGTGGAAAAGGCTGCGAAACCCAGGCTCTCCCTCCTTTTGCTACCGCTCTTCTGCCCATCGCTGAGGCATTCTTTTGCAGGTTCATGTTACAATTCCCAGTCCACAGGCATCCTTAAAAGACAAATGCAGATTTCTCTTCACCCCAGAGGAGTACAGCAGGGCCCCCAAGGAGCAGAGATGGGGGTAGCAGAGGAAACAGACCCCCTTATCCCCCCCCCCGCCCCCGCACCCCAGTGGCTTGTCAATAGGAGTCATGGTTGTCGCTGGCATTACCAAGGGCTCAGGTTCAGAATCTATCCAATATCCCATTAGACTTCACTTACAAAACACCAATTCAAAGGTTGGCTCGAATGGCCACAAGTGCCCACTGGTGCGGTGGGCAGGAGTGGGGGGCGGGGGAGGGGAGGTGGGAGGGGGGCTTGCTGTAGGCAAAAGAGCAATTAGGAGCTTTAATGTGACCTTTGGCACTAAACAAGATTCCTCCATTCATTCCCTTCACTTCACCCCCAAGCCTTCCTTGGCGGAAAGCTCAAAACAGACAAACCCCTCTTCCCTGTGTTTCGCCCTGGGCAGGCTTCCAAATTTTGCCTAGACTGGATTGGGTTCTTTACGCCAGACCATCTGTCCTCTTCATCCCCTCTGAGCGCGCCCCCCCCCCCCCCAACATGTACATATTCCCCTATCCCTTTAGAAAACCACTCTATTGAGGCATAATTGACATACAATAAACCTCAAATGTTTCAGCAAAACGTTAGATAAGTGTTATGTACTTGTGAAACCATCACCCTACTGACACTCCCCCCTTCTGCCCACCCCCAGATGAGCTTCTTATTGAGCAGCTTTCCTGTCACAATGAGTTCATTGGTATTTTCTATAACATCAAATCAGTGTAATCACACCGTCTATCTTCTGTAAGCTGGCTGCTGTAGCCAGAATGATGGCGTTTAAGCCACATTCACCGCTTTCGTATCAATAGTGGAGTGCTATTCCATTGTATAGTTATGCCACAGTTTATCCAATTCCATTTGGGCTATTCCCATGTTTTGTTTTAGCAGGGAGGAGGGGTTATTTCAAATAAGAATACTAGGGACATTATTCTTGGCCCACAAGAGTGGAGTAACTGTGTTACATTCATTTTTTTTTTAAATAAAATGCCAAATTATTTTCCAGAGTACTCCTACAGCAATATGTAAGAATTCTAGCTTTAGAACTAGAAATTCTTATCCTCACCAGCACTTAGGGTTCATCTTTCTCTTTTAATCCTTCTGTAGAGGTATCTGATGGGGTTCTAGTTTCCCTTTCCTTGATTACTCTCATTTTCAAAATGTCTTTAGGAAGCTCACTGGTTGTGAGCTTGTACCTTCCTTTCCCCATTTCAATATTTTCAAGTTTCTAGGCTTTTCCAGAAATGTATTCTGGACTCAATTTCTTCAATATTGACATCCTTCATATATTCTTTTTTCTCCTAGTCATGGCCCATTTTGTTTTCTTAGTGTCTATCAGAGATCAAAAATTTACATTTTTGGGGAAACTCAATTGTCAAGTTTTCCCCTTTTATAATATAGGTCTATGGTGAAAAGTGAAGTTTCATGGGGTTCCCTTACCATGACCAAGTCGATCAGGCACCATTTGTTGAAAAGACTGTCTTTTCCTCATTGAATTGTCTTAAATCCTTTGAACTGGTTGCCGTATGTATCTGAGAACTCTTCTTGGACTCTCCATTCCACTATTTGTTTTGGTTTTTGCCAATACCAAATTGAGTCACATGAATTGTAAAAGGTGCGACAAGACCACCAGAAGATAAGGTCTCTGTATGTGTGGGGTCTCTGGAGGGACTCTGTTCAAATTTCCAAAGAACTTGCTATTATGTGGGGGTGCAGAGCTCAGAGCACCACTGCGCAGTTTCACAAAAAAACCTTTGGGTTATTCTCAACCAATAACTAAGTGTGATGGTGGCAGGAAAGGGAGGTGCCCATGGTCGCCCCGATGTAGGGTTCCTCCAACAAGCCAGCTTTGCTTGCAGTCTCCCCCTTTCCTTCCCAAACCAACCCAAGCAGCACCCTAATGTGAGACCCCTTCACAAATCCTTCCCCTCCCCCCCACACACTTCCTTTGGCTAGCACATGTCCATCTGTCCCTGTCTGTGGGATTCAGATCTTTCTTGCCCTGCCCCCTCCGGCTCCCTCCTCTCGCTGCTCCCCTTCCTCAGTTTCCCCAGTGAAATCCCTTGGAAGTTCAAGTCAGTCTTCATGCTTCTCAAAGTTTCTGAGCACTTCAGTTATTCTAGTTCTTTCACATACGTTTTAGAAATCAGCATGTGAAATTTGACAGGGAAACAGAAAAGCCGGGCTTGGATTTTTTTTTTAAACGTTTTTCCTTTATTGTTTTTTTTTTTTCTTTTTGGGTCACACCTGGCAATGCTCAGGGATTAATCCTGGCTCTGCACTTAGGAATTACTCCTGGCAGTGCTTGGGGGACCATATGGGATGCTGGGAATCGAACCTGGGTCGGCCGTGTGCAAGGCAAATGCCCTACTCAGTGTGTTATTGCTCCAGCCCCTGGGCTTGGATTTCAACTGGCAGTTCACTGATACCCCTTAATGATTTGGGTGCAGCCACCACCAAAGACTCACCAGAATTGACCCTCAGGTTATAAATGATCTCCCCATTGATTAAGTCTTCCATTTCTCTGGGCAGTGTTTTTGTCCTCTTCAGCACAGACCTGGGTCATCTTTGAATCCCCTCCCTGCCCCGGCCTTGGCGTATTTTGTGTTGATGTGTTTGAGAGACTACTTGTATTGAAACTTATTGACTGTCTTATCATTTTTCACGGGATTCAGGGTCAGGGAGCTAGCCCAGAGGACTGGCTTGCAAGCCTGGTATGCAGGGAAATGGGGGTGGTGTGTGTGGGGGGGGGGGGGGCGAAGGCAGGGAAGGGATTTGTTGACTTTGATTCCAGGTGCCTCGTGGTTCCACTCCAAGCCCTTCCAGCACCGTGAATGTGGTTCAGGTGGCCCCAGACAACCGAAGTAGCAGACTTGGGAGTTCAGCGGCCCTCTTTCACCTGGCCGAGTGGAGCTGGGGGAGGCTCACGCGGTGACACTTGGGTTTTATGTGCTAAGCTTGTTTCCTCTTACCTCACCTTCTAAAACTCAATTTTCATGGAGACTCGGGGCTCTGATACAAGTAGGGTGTGGATTGGTTGAAGCTCCTATCTTATACCTCCCTCCCCCAAATTTGCTCATAATGTCTAAAACGTTTCCAAAATGTTCTGACCTCCAAGATGCCAAGAACAAAGCTAAGCTAGAGACTGTTCTCTAAGATATTCATCAATATCTTAGAGATATTGATAGGCCTTGTATCATACTTGGGTCTTTTGTATGGGGGTGGGGTGGGGTGGGGTGGGGATTGCCCTCCGGCAATACCTGGGGCTAGGTGTGTGTGTGTGGGGGGGGTGCGACCCCTGGCAAAATTCATCTCAGTGGTGTGGACCTGAGCTTTGGTGTCCACGCCTGAAGGTGCTGGGGTGACCTGGGTCACATGTAGAGGTGCTATGGGGACCAAGTGGTTCTAGAGATAGAACTGGGGGCCCCGTAAATGCCAGGCATCTACTCCACCTCTTTGAACTACTTTCCAGTTGTGTCCCCTCACTCCAATTTTCTCTAGAAAAAAAAATGCTCCTTGAGCTGGAGCGATAGCACAGCGGTAGGGCATTTGCCTTGCACGCAGCCAACACGGCCGACCTGAGTTCGATTCCTCCGCCCCTCTCGGAGAGCCCGGCAAGCTACCGAGAGTATCTTGCCCGCACGGCAGAGCCTGGCAAGCTCCCCGTGACGTATTCGATATGCCAAACACAGTAACAACAAAATCTCCAATGGAGATGTTACTGGGCCCGCTCGAGCAAATTGAGCTAAACAGTAATTTCATTCAAATATATATATATTGTTGTCATTGCTCTGGGGCCACACTCAGCACTGCTCAAGGCTTATTTCTGGCCCAGGGATCACTCCAGGTAGGGCTTGAGGATCATACAAGGTTACAGGGAAAGACCTCGGGTTGACTGCGTGCAAGGCAAAATGCTCTACCCGCTGTCCTCTCTGGTCTTGGTTTTCTTTTTTCGATGAGGAAGAATTGGAGATGAAATCTCCCCTTCCATGCCTTTCAGGAGGGATAAAAATCAGTCTATCTGATGCCAAAGTTCACGCTCTTTCCTCCCGCCTCACTCTGGCCTGCCTGGAAAAACTGGATGAGGACTCGCTCACAAGGGGCATCTGCAGGGGGCCACGTCATCAGCAGGGCTGGGCATTCATTGGCCACAGGGACTTGCAGGCCGGAAGGCCTTTCTGCTGTGCCTGTCCCCCACTGGGCTTCCCCACCTTCATCTTCTTCCCACTCCCATTTTTTTTTATGACCTTCGACGGCTCACCCCAGAATAATTGTCAGCAAGTCCCTAAGCATGTTATACTTTTCTGCGGCCCTTTTGACCTAGAGCTCCTCCAGCTATGTGACCCCATTACATCTGGCTCTCTTCTACAGCCTCGAGTTTCCTTCTCTCACACCTTTTCGCCCAGCTCCTCGCTAAGTGCTCCGTGGGGCACTTACTCTGTCTGCAGAGGCTGGGGGAAGGGGAGCGGGGTGGGCGGTGGGGGGCTTCACACACCACACACGTGCTCTCCAGACACTCCCTCTGCCCTTTGCCGAAGTGAAGAAGTCCTGGCCACCAGTTCTGCCCACATCTGTACTGCCTGAAGGACCTGGCCTGGTCTGGAGGTTCTCTGGGTTTCCCAGGGTGGCCCCCTCTGATCCCACAAAACTCCCCTGTCAGTCAGGAAACTCTGGAGCTTCTTTTGCATCTGGAAAACATTCTTCCAATGGGCCCCACCACCACCCCACCTTACCTCTCCTGAGTACAAATCCTATAATAACCCCGTGTGTGTGTGTGTCTTGATTTGAACTTCAGGGAACATATTCGACATTTCCCAGTTAAAAGTGTCCCGCCCCCCTTCCCCCCCCACCCCACACCATCACCCCCGTGATGCTATCGAAGTCGACCGTCTTCCAATTCTACTCAAACAGGGAGCTAATTCCTAAATTCCTTTCATTCTCCCAACTCATCACAAGTCCAGTTCATGGTTTGCTCTCAGTGGCTCTCGGTTGAGGCTTCTGCTGGGCAGTTCTGTCCCAGGCCAGGCCTCTGACAGTTGCCTGCCTTTTGCCAGTGCAGGGATGCCAGGTTCTTCGATGGGTCATTGAGTCAGGGTCAGTGGCTCACAGGCTCAGAGTCTGTGTCAGAACAGTGCCTCTGTGGGATTGTCAGAGTTATTCACTGGGGGACTAAATCTTCCCCCTTATTCATGTGCGCCCACCCCAGCTTTCTCCCAGTGACCCCAATTATCATAGTCTAGTTCCATTGTTATGTTAATCAAGAGGAGACACTCAGGTCCTATGGGTTCTCTGTGTCCTTGGCCCATTCTCTGCTCTGTTCCTTTGCCCATGTACATCTATCTATAGACCGTGTGAATAGACCTTCTGTAAATCTTCAAATTGCCACTCCCTAGACCTGAGGTTTCCTACCCTGGAATTTCCTTGTAAGACCTCTTCAGCCTTCAAGATGTAGGCTCCTAGAGCTCACCTCTTAAAGGTCTACTTAGTCATTATCTCCTTCAGAACGAAAACTAAAGCCTATTCAGTGTAAGCGAGCCTCGCTTTTTGTCGTGAACTGCTGCGAAGGTCAGGAAAGTGTCTTTAACTGCAGCCCAGTGCCAGACACATCATGACATGCAGGCAAATACATGTTGAACCAAACAACTTCTTTATGACATTTCAGCAGCGTGGAGTTTGAGCAGAGTGCGTTAAAAGAGTTTCAGCTTCCTCATCTGGAAAACAGAGTTCAGGAGACCAGCCCAGAGGTGATGAGCACTTGAGTCTTTGTCTAATGCTCCTTGCACAAAACTCAGGGTCGAGCTCAGTGCTTAGCATTTCAGATGCTCAAGGTCCATTTTTAGAATCGTTACCAGAATCGTAGCTTTCCCATTAACTGCTCCACTATTTCAGGGTTGGTGGGGGGGCTCGAGGGGGTCGGTTTGTTCTTGGTCAGACCCTCTTCTGGGGAAATGCCAACTTCAAACATGAGAGTTATTAAAAAAAAATCTTGGGCCAAGAGGAGAAAGATCCACCCAGAGTGAAGTATTATGCCAAGGTTCTGTCTATGATTGTCCTAATATTGATGCACTGCCTCACCCTCACTTAAGGAACTGCATCTTCTACTTAGACACTATGCATCTCTCTAAGGGGAGAGGCGTTTTCCCCTCCCCCTGCCCTCCCTGAGTTCTCACAGGAGGGAGGAATTATCAGCTCCATGGGCTAACTTTAACCTTTGGAGGACACAGTGTATTCATGAACACTGCATACTTGTATCCAGGAGAAACAGTAAAAATCAACCCATGAAGATCTAGTAGCTGCCCCCTCCACTCCCTGCCCCCTCACAGTTCTGTGAGTGATGGCAACACTGAAGCCTAATCCACCCTCCCACTTTTCTCTCTATAAAACAGGGCAGATAACTTGGAACTCACCCTCCTCTGGGGCTTCAGCAACTATAATGAAACAGAGGAAAGAGCACTGGACTGGGAGTCAAGAGAGCCAAGCTCTGGCCCTTACTGCATCTAGCTGCATAGATCTTGGGCAAATCATTTCAGCCAGTTCCTTCACCCCAGAATGAGAAGTCTCAATTAAGAAATCGCTGAATTGGGTCTTCACATTCAGACTGATATTGACTTTCCGTGAGTCACAGAGCACACTTCTTCAGCCCAGGGATAGCAGAGAGGAGAGGAGACTTTTCTGTGCACAAGCAAGAAAGGGAGTTTGGGCCCGTGCTGCCCGTGGTGCCGGTGCCCCTGTCCCCCCAGCAGGAACCCCAAAGATGGTGGGCATGTCTGATTGGAGACAAGAACCCTAGGGAAGTAGAGACATATGGGATTACTTGAATAATCTTGCACAAAGAGACTTTTTTCCCTAATATAACAAAATAGAGCCTATTACCATCCATTCTTTTCCGAGCTGCTCAGCTGCCCGGGGAGGCCAGCCCTCTGACACACAAGTGGGCTGATCTGTAATATTCTCCCAGTCAGGGATTGGCAGGAAGAAACTGGAGGGAGGCTCCCTGGCCCAGCTCCTGGGCAGGCTTTCCACTCCTGCTTGCAGGTAATGGACTGTTCCTGGGATTCACTTGATGATCAGGCCAAGTTCTGGGCAGGTCACCTCTAGCCTCCAAAATCTCTAGCTAGAGTCACCATGCCCCGGGAACCCATCATGTCCCCTCCACGTTTTGCAGTGGTAGGAAACAACCACAGGGTTTTCAGTCAAAAGATCTACATTGTCTCTGCGGGTCGGGGATAGAGACACGTCATGTCTCGGAACTGATTGATGTAAAGAAGGGTGGGGTGGACTCCAAAGGGAGAACTTTAGGCCAGGTCACACCGTGCTGTGGGGTGGGGGAGTGGGGGTGGGCTCCTCTACAAATCTTCTGCTACTCAAACACTGTCTGGGGGGAAGCTTTTGGTCATCACACACAATGCATCCCTGTTCATCAGGGATCTTGGAAGGGACAACTGCATAAACCCAGTCGCTTTGCAGCCAGAGGGGGTCTCCCCACTGTCCCCAGGGGCAGCAGGAGGAAACTCTGCATTCAGTAGCGTCAGTTCCACCCCAGCCCTTGCCCCAACCCTGCCACCACAGCTGCCACTGTAAAGCAACGCCCACCCCCACCCCACCTGCACCCGTCAGTCATTGGACCTGTTCCTGATCTTCGTAGGGTTCCCTCTGTGCAGTCCTTAACTGTTGTGGTCCGGGGTGCCCCTCCCAGGGAGCCCTGCTCAGGCCTGGTGCTGTTCCCCATAGAAAGGGAACCTCAAAGAGTCCACTCCACCCCCAACAGTTCACTTGGGATGTGCATCACGGCAAGAATACCCACATGACCCGCGCTCCCCTCCGCGGCCCCCCCCCCCACCAGCTCAGGTGGGTACCTCCAGCATCCTCCCACACACACACCTCCCATTCCCACCCCTGGCTCACTTTTCCATTTCCCCAGAAAAAATGCCAATGCTGGGTTATGTCCGTGTACTACGGCGGTGACTGGACTTTGCCCAGTTGTTGTGAAGATTAAAGGGAGCTCCATGGGGTCAGGCATCACATATTGCTTCTGGTGGCTCCAGGGAGCTTTTTAATTATTGATTCACCCACCCCCCTCCCAGAAAACACCCACATTTCCCCTCCTCAGGTAAAGACCGGATCTTCCTAAGACGGCTCATTCAGGAGGCGTTCAGGTTTCTATGTAGAAAGGCTCAGCCCTGAAGCTTTACCTCAGGTTCCTGTCTGATCATTTTGATCAAAGTAATAAGGACCGTGTCCAGAGCAAATGGGTCCTCTTTTTGTCCCGGGGAGCCACTCACTCCACTCCTTGCAGCAAGATTGTCTTGTCACTAGTACATACTCCCTCACCCCAGCCCACCCTGTCCTTGTTCCCCGAGCCCAGCCTGAAATTTATTGGAGGGAAAAAAAAAAGAGCCACCAATTTCTGATCGGATTTCTAAGCTCTCCATAGGAATTCTGACTGTCCTTCCTCCTTCATCCAACCAAAATGACATCTTTTCCCAGGAAGAACACAGGGATGCAAGAGCTGGTTTCTCTTTCTCCAGTTTATGACTTCTGCTGACCTGCCATACCTCCGTGCACCCATGTGCCTGCCTCTGAAATAACCCTGTCTCCGCGAGCAGGGCTCAAGTCTCTATTCACAGCATTTCCTGCACCTCTCTAATTCCCTCTTCCTAAGGCAGTTTATTTGACAGCTAAAATGACAAGCTCTACAGTGCGGTTAGCCTTCTGCTTCCTCGCCGTGCGTAGACAAAACACAAGAAGGAACCAGCCTCAGAGGAGAGTGACAGGGTTGGGACAATACTAAGGAGCCACTGCAAACCACGCAGCTGCCCCTCATAGAAGAACTGTTTCTCCTTCTTGGCTTCTTTTAATTCTCCTGCATACCAGACACTTCAAACTGGAAATGTCTCCAGTCACACAGCCAAAACATCTGATTTACCCACGTACTTTAAAACCACAAACAAGTCGCCACTATCACTTAGCCTGTGCTGTAATTACAAGTGTGTAAAATCTTGAGTTCAAAAGAACGATCAGATTCTTTTGGTGCTTTCATAGTACATTTGCTCGGGGGAAAAAAAAGTTTTGGTGATTCATCTCAAAATCTACATTATCACTAACTTCTGAGTAAGGCAAACAGATTTTTTTTTCCTGCCTAGAGTCAGTATCCGTAACAAAAACAATGAAGTCACAAGCAGCTTTTTAAATCAAGTCTGGTATATTGTGTTATGATCAGGAGCCCTTTCTTAGCAGAGTAATTCTAAGTCCCAGATTTTCTACTATTGTCCGGATTTGAAATACCTTGACCCACTGCAACTCTGTTTATAGAAAAAGTAGCCCATTTTTTCAGTTCCAAGAAGATGTTAGCATATAGTTTAAAGATTGAGTGACACAATCAACTTTTATTAAAAATAAACATCGCTGATCCAATTTGTCTTTATTGAATTGCATTTTTCCCCCTAAAGCCTATTTTCTTTGATTTGTGCTATCTCTAGGTAAGAGTATCACCAAGCCCAGTTCAAGAGCTTCTCACTTTGCTCTTGTAAAACATTCCTTTATACATTTTTTGAGTACCCCCAACCCCAAACGGATTTTGAAATACACAGTCTCATTTGAAGGGGCACAGATGCAATAAAAATTATTCCTCATCTCCAACTCCAGTTTCCTATAAAGGTAAATTTAAATCTTCAACTCCTGGTTACCTGGGAAAAGCTTGGCTGGAATTTTCCCCTATATTTTTAGTTTTTTTAATTAATCTTTGCTTATAGAAAATGCTTCTGTGCTATATAAGAGGAAGGACAGTCCTTCAATATTTGCAACAAAAGACCATCACTGTGCTCTCGGAATTAATACTGGAGGCTGAAGTTTGCAAGTAAATTCAGTGCTGTCCTTTAGATATTTTGTCCCATTAAAACATGTTAAAACATGTACCAGCAAACAGCACTGGCAGCCCCAGCAGTGCTCACCCTTAGGATGGGGACAAACAGCTCTCTTCTCTTTTGCCCCGTGTTGCTTTTTTCAGTTATTTTTTTTAATCTCCCTTACAATGAAAACAAAGTCTGGAAAAAAATGATTTATTTCTCCCTTCTAGCCTCAGGTCAATGAAATATTTGAAGCAACTGGTCTCGCCCATCACAAAATTTATGTCCAAGTTTAAAAAAAAAACAAGCAATAACAACAACCAAAACCCCCATCAAGCAATAGTTAATAGAATAGAATGCATGCTATGAAAAGTTAGCCCAAACCAACTAATAATCCCTTCCCAAAGAATCTATTTCAAAGACTTTTTCTCTTCACGAGTTGCGTGAAATTTCTCTCTCATCTGATCAGGAAAAAAAAAAGGTGCAATATCATGGTTACCTGCGTCAGCTGGTCACTTGTAGTGAGAGGCTCTTGAAGGAGTCGCAGAGTTTTGCTAATGATGCGCGGCTGTTTAAGAGCCGGGCGGTTTTTCTGGCAATCACTCTTTGTGTGCCATCTTTTATAAAGGTGCTTCTTGTTGCTAAGAGATCAGTTGCTTAGAGACCAAATCATTAAAATATATATATATATATGTATGTCAGGGGCCAACATAAATTATAACCAAATTTTATCATCTCAGCTCGCCCTCTGAATGCTCGTCTGCTGCGGTGGATCACCGCGTACCAGAAGAACCCAATTACTAATCACAAAGAGAAAAACGGACCATGAGGAGGAGAAAAGATCTATTCGTACACTCCTGTGGACAGACAGTAACGCCACAGGCTCCCCGGGAGGGGTCACAGCGCCACCAGGCTCTCTGGAAAGTTGGGGACTCCTTGCGGGGGACTCCCGCGTGTGCCCCCACACCAGAACATATCCACCCACCCCCCCCACCCCCCACCCACCCCCACCCCCCATAAACTTGAATGCAATTTTGGAGGATGGAAGCATGGGGACGGTGGCATGACTTTAGTCTTTTCTGAGGGAAAAGGCTGCACAGGAAAATGTGAGCAGAAAATCTGTGCCGTGATCTCAGCTGCCAGCCAGACTTTTTTCATGCACGAGCAGTTATCACTGATCCAGGTCCAGGGTTGTGTGTGTGTGTGTGTGGGTGTGTGTGCTGGGGGGCCGGGGGTGTCTGGCTCTCAAGGACTGTGCTCTTCACTCTTCTCCAGAGTGCTCACACGCAAGGACTGGGGCCAGCAAGGAGAGGAAGAGAAAAAGGACAATTTGGGTAATTAGGAGAGATTTGCCTGTAGCATCATTTTGGTCTTTTTGGTTCCCCTGTTGTGGAGACCTTACAACTGAAGATCCACGCCCTGTCTCATTCCCCCCCCCCCCCTTTGCCATTTAGTCATTGATTTTGGTGTGTGGAAGACTCTTAAAAGAGGCAAAGGAGCATCGGTGTTTCCAGCTTTAACCAGATCGGAAGATGACCGAGGACACAATCATGCTAGATCGACCCCACACCCCTCCTGTCCCCCTGGGTACCCTCCATCTCTCCTTTTTTGCAGTGTCTCTGGTCTTAGCTTGGCTGAGAAACAGGCAAGCAAGTTAGAGCTCAAAGACGTAAAGTTTCAAATGAAGCAGAGAGGTCAAAACAGAGAACACCACAGCTCTCCCCCAGTCCCACCCCATTCCCACTAGACTCTAAAGTGCTACTGTTATCATAGCTGCCTTCTTGCCTGAGCTTGGTGGGGGGTGAGGGTAGGGGGTGGGGAGCGCCTCCTGGGATAGACCCCCTGTGTGGAGTGAGAAGGCTGGAGAGGTGCTGCCTTGGGACTCTAGAGGGGAGGAGAGAGAAATCCCTTCCCTTCTTTGCTCACTGCCTGGTTGACATGGTCCCAGCGCCATTCATTTTACAAAGTAGGTGAAAGCCCCACAAGCCAATCCTTTTGATTTTGTTTCTCCTGAGAGCTGTCTGCCAGGAAAATGCACTCGCAGCCTGCACAAACAGGAGGGAGCTTCGTTAAAAACTCAGCAGTTTAATTACTTGCATAATAAAGTGAAATTACAAATGAAAGTATACTTCACTTGCAATGAATGGCAAATTCATTGCACAAAGATATGAGGGGGTGACTTTGCCCACCCTAGCTACAACTGACATGAACATTGGAAGTGTCCGAAAAGGCTATCTGAGTGTCACAGAAGAAATTCGGGGTGACCCACCCAGCCTGATTCTTCCCTTAATCCTGCTTCAAACATCCCCAACTCCAAATTTCTCTGTTGATTTCTTTAGTTTGGTTTTGTCTTGAGAGTGAGAGAATTGGCAACAGAAAGGGAAGGAATCTAACAGAGAGGAACTAGAGAAATAAAAAGCAAGAGAAGCAAGCAATTCTGAGTCCATGGTCAGTACCTAATGCTAGTTGAAGAAGTGGGGCAAAGTCAGGAACTCAAATGTATGTTCCTGGAGGCAAAAGCCCCCTCATACTTTTCCTTTCTTCCCTCTCAACAACTATGCATGGGGATTTGGGGCTGAAAGTGCTGCTACATGTTTTTGTTAAAATTCTAAGTCAGAGGAGGGAAATACTGGAACAAGCTGATGTAAGGGGCATGTGAGAAATTGTCCCCCTCACAAAACTCTGGTCCCCTGGTGAACAAAAGTCAGTCTGAAGGGCAGGCAAACGTGTGCCCAGTGAGAATACATTAAGACAGTTTAGGCTCTTTTTGGGTACAGGAGGCAGTGAAGGTGTGAGCAGGTCAGAATAGAATAGGAAGCTGTCATGACTTCATGACTTTATGCTTGATGCTTTAAGGGTGCCTGCGGCTGGCTCTGGGAAATGTTCCAGCCTCTGCTCTTATGTACCTGTGAAATGTTGATGTGTCTACTCAACAGAACTGTCCACTTCAACAATAGCTCACATGTTGGGGAGCCAGGGTGGGGAGTGGTATTCCGTTAAATAAATGGCCAGCCCGTAAGCCCACTCAGGGTTACACGGGGGAACCATATACGGCTATGACAGTCCTTGTGTATTTGTGTCACTCTCTGTGATCAGGATCAGTTGGGACGGTTAGAACTTGTTTGTAGCAGTGGGGCTGGGGAGCGAGCCTGCTCTGCTAACCTGCTTCTGAGAGCAAAGCCATTCGGTCCTGTGCCTATGTCCTGTGTCCCTATGTCCTGTGTCCCTATGTCCCGTGTCCCAGTTCCTCTGCCTCCCATCTGGTTCTTCCCTGCCGTGTGGTCATGGGCTTGGGGGGTGGGAGGGAGACTCCGTCTCTAGCACCACCTCGGCCATTCAGTCACCTCATGCCTCTGAGGTGAAGGGACTTGGACCTGTCCCAGACCAACTCCAGACCTTCACCTGCATTAGCTTTCCATCAAAGGACCCCAGCTTGCAGCCTCCCTGTGAGGTTCCAGAAAACAGGTGGGGTGTTGAGGGGTGGGAGGCTGAGGGTTCTCTGCCTGCAGATGTCCATCCTTGAAGATGTTAAAGAAATGTTCGCCATGGATAGAACTGTTGGCATCAAAGAGATGCGCCTAGTATCACATGGGGCCCTGCCCTGTGTCAGACCCTCGGCCACCATCACTGAGGGCCACCATCACTGAGGGCCACCATCACAGAGCCCCGACTCCCCACCTCAGGAACCTGCTCTCTCAGGACCACACAAGCTCCAACTCTCAATGCTAAGAACAGGAAGAGCAGCTGGGCACACACCCCGCGTACCCCTGACTCCCAGAGCTGCACAGGGCATTCAGACCCAAGACTTCTCTGTAGCAGCAGGGGTCTCCTGGTGGGGAGGCCAGCACCCCTGATGCCACTCCGCATGGGCACCCTAAAATCCTCTTTCTATTTCTTGCTAGCCTGCTGGCCCCCCAGCTGCCAGTTAACTCCCCTGGCGGTCCCTCTTCTGCTCAAGAACCCAAGACATTTCTAGAAAGGCTCACACAGGCTTCCCAGGAGCTCAGAGGTGACAGCAGGGCACCCGCCTTGGCTGGGCCAGTTCCAGGATAGGCACCCGCCCTCTCTATGCCTACTTCTCCAGGCAGTTGTTCCCAGAGAAGGTGGGCAGCAGCCCCTCCCCCCCTGCCCTGCCCTGCCTTGGGAGAAAGGAAGCTATCTTCTCTCAAATGCCAGGCCCTCCAGAAAACAGGACCTGTGTGCACCTTAGTCAGTTACTACAAAGCTCCGTTGGGACCAAACAAGGTTGCTTTCCCCCCAAACTGGTAGCCCAGGCAAAGAGTTACTTCTGGAGGTGCCAGATGCAAGGGAGCAACAAAGGAGGATGTGGTTGGGGTGAGGAAGGGGTGGGGGACGGGGTCAGCCCCAACTCCCAGAGCCACCTTAAACTGAAATCATGGGCAGCTTGAGGAGGAGGTTCGAGCTAAGTAGGGCAGAGGACCTCCTGGCTGCAGGAAGTGCAGCCTCGTTGCTGCTCTCCTGGGGTCTCTCTAGACGGGAAGCTGGTGGCGACCATGCCCCTGGGACCAGAGCCGATGCAGAGCGGACCACAGGACCTAAGGACACGTGACTCAGTGACCCTTTGCTGATCCCACTTTCTTCTCCTGGACTTGGGTCACCCTTTCGAAGATAAGGTCAGGCCACTACTACATACCATGCTCTCCTCTGCACACAACACAGCCCCCCTTCATCCAAAGAGGGAATAATAAGCCTCTCCAAACCTAGGCTCCCCTGTCCAGGGCATTCCAGCTCTGTAGGCCTGCCTGTGTATATATACACGCGCGCACACACACACACACACACACATGTCCACATGCATATGTGTCTGTGCATGTGTCCACGCATAAGCCCTGCAGGTCCTACATTTTGAACCTGAAACCACAGGCCAAACCTGGCCCAGTACTGAGACCCTTCTGATATCCTTCCTGTGACCAGGCCTCCTCCAGCCCCCACCCACAGACAGGTGGGAGAGGCCGCCCCCGACTGCTGTCTTTCTTCTCCTGCTCATCCTCCACCCTGGCTTTCACCCACACCAAGCACTCGTGGAAACCACACTCTGGCCTGCCTTGGGGAGCAGGGAGTCGCTACGCTATAGCCACCTCCCACCCCGCTGCCCTCTAGGAGGGCCCCAATATCACGTCTTGCTCTGCTGTGTGGACTGCCCCAATACCACGTGTGGCCAAACTGAGTGAGCTGTTCCCAGACCTTCAAGGCACTGAGCTGTGGACAGACAATTGCACGCTAATTAACCAAACAGCAAGATCTCAGCCTGATGGGTTCCACCACCCAGTCCAACTTCCCCGCTTTTCTTGGAGAAAAAACCATGATGTCCTCCTTTACTGGACTCTCTGACGCTGGTTGACCCTCCTCACAGCTGGGGATTTACCCCAAGCCAGTGCCTCTGATCTTCAGGTATCAATCGTGCCCATCCATTCAGTAACTTTCGCTCAGAGATGACTGGAGTGGGAGACACCAACATGATGTGTGTGTGGGGGAGGGGCGGGGAGATGCTGTGGGGGCGATGGGACTTGGGAACAAACAAAAGCCAAGCATCTCCTCCCTCTTGAGATTTTCACGGGCCCCCGGAAATGGAGGTTATTCACTGATGTGGCCAGGAGGAGCACATTCATTCTGCCATCAACTAACTCGAGGACACTTTACTCCTCAGGGAAAGTGGGGGGGGGGGGGGGGCAGGGCGGAGGGTATTACACCCAGAATCAATCACAAGACAAGCTGCCAGCTTGATCTTCACAACAGAATTGGACAGAGCCAAATTGTCCATTGTCCAGTCCATCTTGCCTGCCTCCTTCCTCCTCTCTCCCCCTGGACAGATTGTCCCCCACCTCATCACCCTGCAGCCTCATACCCTCCCCTCCTACCCCCTCTCCCTCTGTACAGCACCCCTCGAGCCTGAGGCACACACAAACCCCTGAGCGAGAGGGCTCAACTGAAGGCCAACGAGCCCACTACCGAACTACTGTCTTCGGTCACTTGGTTTTTCTCCCCCTGCCCCCCCACCCAAGCTGGGTTCCCATCTGCAGTACAGTCTCCACCCAACAGGATACACAAAGAATGTCTTGACGTCACTCAGCACATCAATTTGGAAGCCTAGGCTTGTTTGAAACCCCCTCTGCCAACACCTCCTCATATGCAAACCCGCCCCCCCACCCAATACCAAGGGGCACTGCACACTTTGAGGATGAGTAAAAGACAGAAATTGTTTTCCTGCTGATGCCATTCAAGGCACCTTTGCCCCATTCAGCGTTTCCCAATAGTCTTTCTTTCTACAGACTTGTCAGGGTGTCAGCTTGGAGCAGGCCGCCCAGGGCAGTTGATGAGAAATTCCGGGAAGGGAATACAGCTGCCTTGTATCCATTCGGACAATTCTGTCTGATTCTTTTATAAATCCCGAGACCTTTCCTGAAGCAAAATTTTCTAGTCAAGAGGCTTTGAGAGGGATGAGAGGTGGTGGACGACTCCAAGTCAGCTGAGGATGATTCCAACAGAAAAAAAAAAAAACCCTCATTCATCCTGCCTCATACGTCCTAGATGGATGCATCAGAAGGGGCAGGCTAGAGCCAGGAGCCTGGGCTTTGTCTGAGGGAACAGACAAGTAAGTGAGTGAAGGCCCTCCTGTTGATCATCGATTTGCTCGAGCGGGCCCAGTAACGTCTCCATTGGAGACTTTGTTGTTACTGTGTTTGGCATATCGAATACACCAGGGGGGGCTTGCCAGGCTCTGCCCTGCGGGCGAGAAACTCTCGGTAGCTTGCCGGGCTCTCCGAGAGGGGCGGAGGAATCGAACTCGGGTCGGCCATGTTGGCTGCGTGCAAGGCAAACGCCCTAATGCTGTGCTATCGCTCCAGCCCAGGGAACAGACAAAACCAATCCAAAGCTTACTACCCTTGGATTTGGGCTATAGAACAGAGGTTACCAGCAGCAGGGAGAGGCATTAGAGCACACAAAGGGTGGAAGATATAAATGATGGGGGACTCTCAGCCCTCCCACGATGGGTGCAGTGTGACAACTTACTTCTGAAAAGGGTTTTAAAAAATATTCCTGAATCATATGCAATGATGTCAACCAATGTTGCTTCAATTTCAAATCAATCAATAAAGCAAACCTCCTAACCCGTCCCAGAGGGAGCAGTGATGATAAGGACAATGATAATAGGCGACATGCTGAGGGTGGCATGTGCCAAGCATCCCGTGGAGACTAACACTTTGTGGTGGAGAGTCCTAACTATTGGCACTCTTTGAGGGGCAGAGAGACACTATCCCAGTCTAGAGGTGAGCAGACAAGTCATTTTAACCTTTCCCTGGAATCTGCAAGAAATTAACTGGGTCAGAGAAGGTCCTTCTCAGGGAGTAAGGGCACGGGGGTTCTCTGGATGTCACACATCTCTTGAGAAAACCTGCCTCTACAGATTGAACCTAAACCTAGGAAAACTTAAGTAAACGCTACAGGCTAACCTCTCCCCATCCCCCTCCCCTCACCCCCACCTGATCTCTGCTGCAACAAAAATGCCATCCTTGGGGACTGAACTAGAAAACAAACCAGTTGTCCTTCCTTGCCAGGACTGTTTCTGTGCTTCCCAGGCCTGAGGCCTGCCTCCTCTAAGACAATGAGCCACTGAAGCACCTTTGGAGAGAGGGAGAGGAAGAGAGAGGGAGATGGAGAGGGAGAGGGAGAGAGAGAGAGAGAGAGGAGAGAGAGAGTGACAGCAACCGCAGCTGGGATGGAGGTAGAGGGCTAAAGCCACAGAGCCTGAGTGCAAATGTGGTGTGATTGCAGCGCCCTGAACATGGGCTGCTTGAACACAGTTCTGCCCCACCCCTTCCCCGAGCCTGCAGTCAGCAGCAGCTCAGGCATTGGCGCAGGGGAAGCAGGGGAGGGGAGGGGGGAGAGGAATGGAGAGGGCTGTGCTGGGGGTGCCCACTCACACGGCCTCCCTGCCACCCCCCTCGCCCCTCCGAGGCCCCAGTAACTTTTGCTCCTAGCTCTGCCCTAGTCAAGTTCCTGCCGTCTCCAGTTCTTCTGTTAAGAACCTCCGCCCGTCCTCAAACTCTTCTGTGCGGGACTCCTGCTTTCCTTCAGTGCTTCAGAGTTAAACTTACTCACTCGGAAACAAAACCACCTCGCCCCACTCTCTGGCTCCCCAGTCTTCTTCCTTCCTTCCTGCTTGCTTGCTGCTGGAGGCTTTGGTCAAGTCAGCAGCTTCTAGGAAAGTCAGTGTCTATCCTGAGCTGGATTCATGGACTAAAGGTGGAATGTTAAAAAGTTCAATGCTGCCGTGACAGGCTGCTTTCGGCGCTATCAGAACACTAAGTCGCCAGGAGAGCAACCTATGCCTGATCCTTCTTGCGGGGCACCTCCCGCACTCAGCAGGGTCTGGTTTCCCTCGCCGCCACTCATAATGTGTCACCCTAAAAAAGAGTCAAGAACCTCTCAAGAGTAAGGACCATGTCTTATTCATCTTCCTAGCCCTGCACCGCTGACTCTTGACTGATTGGCACGTGCCCAGCCCCTGGCGTCCACTGGCGCCGCCTCCCTCCCCGTCTCCATATGCCCATGTGCCCACACCAGCCGGGCAGCTGGGTGCTCTTGTCCACCCAGCCCTGGTGCTGTGCACTCTTGACCAGGCTGCCTTATTCAGGTACCAGCCCCCTGATGCCCCTCTTCCGTCAACTCCATCCTAGCAGTGTGTCGGCCCCAAAGTTTCTGGGGATCACAGGCTCCCCACTTCATCTCAAATACCCTGCTTGTGCACCACTGGGACCCAGTGCTTGCCCTTCCAGGCAGACTTTGGCTCTGCACGAGGGGAGCCCTCTCCACCCTGGGGCCAAGCTCTCACCCTCATCCTTCTCCTCTCAACCCGCCCTTGAGCTCCTGTTCCCTTATCCATGCTAGATGCCCCGGCTCAGCCTGGAAAAGGCAAACCCAGAATGGTGTCGCCGGCCCAGAGCCCTGCTCAGCAGCCCCAGACCAGGTCTTGGCTCTGCCAACTTGTGCTGCCCCATCTCTGAGGCTCCCAATCCTGAACCCCGCTGCGGGATGGGGGGAGGCTCTGAGCATTGGTGTGAGTTCCCCACCTCCCCGCCCCCACCCCCACCACCACTAAGGCTTGCTTCGAGGCCCTGCTCCTGCCCACTGGCCCTGAGCATCGAGCGCAGAGCACTTGGGCGGGCCATGCAGGCTTTGCCAAACACCAGGCTCTGAGCATTGGTGTGAGTTCCGCACCTCCCCCACCCCCCCACCACCACTAAGGCTTGCTTCAAGGCCCTGTTCCTGCCCACTGGCCCTGACTATACAGCGCAGAGTATTGGGGCGGGCCATGCAGGCTTTGCCAACCAAACACCACACCAACAGATGTGGTCTCCCTCGCCTGACTGACACACAATAGGGGTTGCAATGTCTTCAGGGAAGGCACCAAGAGAAATGGAAAGTGAACCAAAGCTGGAGAAGGGTGGCGCAGGGAGGTGGCACTGGACTGGGTCGGTGGCCACAGAACTGGGGTTCTGGGATCGCCCATGGAAGAAGGGAGGGAGGCAGGGCCATGTCTTGGGGTTGGGGAAGAGGCTTCTGGCGAGGGCACTGAGCTCAGCAGCGCTTCCCTCCATATGTGTCTTTCATTTCATCTGTTTCCAGGGACTTTGTACCAATCGTCACTTGTCAAAGTGTTTTCAGAGAATGCCTTCTCAGAGAGTGAATTTGGGAAAGGGAGTCCCTGGAGGCAGGGGTGATGCACGCAAGGCCCCCTCCCCCCCAAGACACACACACACACACACACACACACACACACACACACACACACCAGACTGTCGCGTGCCAGGATTGGCTCTCCATGATTGCATGTGCCAAGGACCAGGCATTTGTCACTGGGGACAGTCGGCTTGGCTTCTTGCTTTGGGGGCACTGGGGACTCTAGGGAGACCACCCAAAGCATTTATCACAGTTTTGCCTAACAAATTTGTACCCCACTTTCTTTCACACAGTGACAGCTTACAGACTTTCATTTCTTTTGGTAAAAGGGCATGTGCCCTCCCACCCTCCAGTCTCCTCACAGCCTACCCCTGCCCCAAGGAATGAAGGCACAAGTAAGTGAGGCCCATTTGCAGGCCGGGGTGGGGTGGAGGGGGGAGCCTGGGGGCTTGCTCAGACTGGGATAAAATGAGACGAACTGAAGAAAAGGCTCTCTCCCAGCACCTCAATATCTGACACAACACCAGAGGCTGCCGGGGAAGGGTCAAGGCTCTAAGTATGGACTCCACATCTCCACCCCTGCCTCCCACCCCAACTTCAGATGCCTTTTTCTGAGTGAGCCTAAGGCCAACAACAGCTGCAGTCGTGACCCCGAGGCTGAGTTGCACCTCTGGTTTTGAATGCTGGCATTATCGCCAGCTGCCCTCAGTGGCCCGAGCAACCTCCAACCCCCCACAGCCACGGTCCCAGACCGTTTACTTCACTTTCCTACTCCGTTTCCCAAGAACCCACCCTACACATGAATTCCCCAGGGCACTGTGCCTGGCACATAGTAAGCACTCAGTAAATGTTAGCTATTAATGAGACAGACCTACGAGGAGGCTGGAGTCCCCTTTCACCCAGCCCAGACCATGGTGCACCAGCCCGAGCACCATCCCCAGCCTTAGCACCCTCGGGGACACTCCACTTACGTGTGCTTTCTAAACTGGAGCACCTGGCAGTGCTTTAGAGTGTCACAAGAAAGTTCTTGACACATGGCAAGGAAACCACCCACCCCTAGCTACAAAGCTCCTGCTCAGAGCACTGTCTCCCACATAGGATGGCGATACTGCCCCCCAACCTTCTGTCCTCTTTGGGCTGTGCCCGTCTAGCTGGCCAGAAGAGGTGGTTAAGTGAAGAATCTGAGATGGGAGATAGTGCCTTCTCTGGGGGGTGGGTGTGGGCTGCCCATTAAACCACTCAACAAGCAGCGTTTTGCCAGCTTCTCACTTAAAGCCATGGGACAGAGAGATGCCAGGTTGAGGCCTGCCTTTGGAGGCCAGAGAGAATCCTTAAGGCTTAAAGCCTTAAGCCCAGGACCATGGCATTGCAGCTCCCTCCTTTCCCATTGACCACCCCCAGCCCCTACTCCTATAATGGTGGGTATCCTGCATATGGGGGCCTAAAGGTTGCCCCTATTTTCTGAGACCCCAAATTTCCAACAGGTCCTCTGGCTTTGCCTCTATTTCTAGACACTTCTACCACACCGGAAGTCAATGCTCTGCTTTGCCCTCCTTGTTCCCACCTTTATCTCTAGTGTCTAGATTCAGTCTCACTCTTAAGAATCACCAGGGCCAGGGCAGAGTGACAAGAGTGTGGCTAGAGCACTTGCTTTGTCTGCGGCCAGTCCCAGGTTCAATCTCCATCATCCCATCTGTTCCCCTCCCCCGACCTGCTCCAAGCCCTGAGCACAGGAGTCAGCATGAAGCACCACCGGGGGGAGGGGGGGTGGGGGGGTGGTCTCCAAACTAAAAAAATAATCACTAGAACCTCAGAGTGGCACCCCCAACCACTCAGACTAGAGCAGGACACAATAGCGCCCCTCTTTTCTGCAAGGGAGAGGGCACCCCCATTCTGTATCACCAAGGTTTTAGCTGGCTGCACCATGACAGAGCCAGTATAAGGGCCACAGAAAGCCAGGTTGGAGGAAGACTGATGATTTCAAAACCAAAAAATTCGGTCAGGGTCTGAGGATCACTGGGGGTGTGGGTGAGGGGCTGTGTGGCCCAGGCAGGGGTGGTGGGAGATGCTCAAGGCAGATTGACTGCATGCACCCAGGTACACAGCCCCACAGGGTGTGGAGGAAGAAGAGGACGTAATAATTCTGGTTCAGAATAAACGTGGGTTGGAGGAGAGGCAGGGTGGTGACAAGAGTAACAGGACATCACATAGCTAGACAACGGCAAGACCTGCTCCTGAGCAGGGCCTTCACTGGCCTATCTGGACCCCTCCCCACCCCCACTGTTCTCCGCCAGGCCCCACACTCCCTAGTCTTTCTGTGGGTGATCCAGTTTCCCAGAAACTGACTAGAGCTGAAGCCGGCCTGCTCTGGAGGAGACACGCTCGTGCTGCTAAGAAAGGGGGCAAGGGAGGGTGAACCCACATGGGATGCATGCTTGTAGCAGAATGATCTTGGTGGTGTTCACAGAATGCGGTGGCAGCGCCGGTGAGATAAAAAAATGGCTCAGCTTCAAAGGCTACTCAGAAAAATGTAGAACCACGATTCCAACTGATGTGTGGATTTGCGCCAGTGCGTGCGCGCATGTGTGTGTGTGTGTGTGTGTGTGTGTGTGTGTGTGTATGTGTGTGTGGTTATGGTGGTGGTGATGGTGGTGGTGGTGGTGGTGGTTGCTGGGGGCATGCCGGGGCGGCCTGCAAATGTCTTCCCTGTGAACGCTGTTTAATACCACAGAGAAGGAGCAGAATATCGGGGGATGGAAAAGGTCTTGGCATGGGGCACCATGAGACTGGCAGGACAGACAGCAGTTAGAAAGGGGGCATGCCGATCTGGAAATACACCAGGACCAGAAGATAGGAACCCCACGAGATGCAAATGCTGGTGTGCGCCAAAACTCCCAATGCAAAAGATAGCATGGAGAAGGGCCCAGCAAGGAAGAGGAGGCGGGGGAACCCTTGGCTTAGGAACTAATGAAGAAGCAGAAAAGAAGCCACGAGGGTAGGAGGAAGACCAGGAGAGGGTCATTTAACTGTTGACCAGAAGAACAAAAATAGGAAAGAGAAGTTATTAGCTCAAAACACTCTACAAAGGACAAGGCTCATGGTGGATTCAGCATGGTGTGCAGGCGTGGAGACCGGGCTGGGCAGCCCGGGGCCAGCTGGACATGTGCAACAGCATGTGTGGACTCTTTTTTCAAGAAATTTGGCCATCAAGAAAGGAGGAAACTGAAAATGTGACTGGAGGCAAAGGACCCGTCAAATAACAGACTCCCAGCAGATTCAGTCAATCATCCCAAGTTATTTGTCGACCCTGAACAGACCAAACTGCTGTCTCATGAACTTTTTTTGTTCCAGCCTCTACCCCTGCCCCCCAAACAGCAGGAGTGCTGCCTTCTCACTGCCCTATGAAAGTATCTGCAATGAGAAATCTTTACACATAGTCACAAAATCTTGTGTAGTTTCCTTCTCCAAGGGTGCAACCTTGGGGCAGTGGCTGAGGCCACTACAGGACCTCGCAGATGATGCAAAAAATCTGCACAAGCTTCACTGCAGGTTGCCATCACTCAGCAGATCACATTAACTCAGGTGCATCACCTCTGTCCCTCTGTCTCTGAGCAGTTCTTCATCCTTTGACACAGATTAACGGGGAGGAAGGGCCAGTTGGGAGGAAAATTGCCACAGAGTCAGGGGGAGCGGAATTCAGCCCCATACTTTCCGGTCAAGTCTTATGTCTGTCCATCCAGATGAGACACCTTTTTCTAAATTGCACAGAGGAGACTGGGGAAGAGCAGGTGGAGATGGGAGTGCAGCCGACCCACGAGAGGGAGAGGATGACTGGGGTCTTTTTATGGGAGGGCTAAAGAGCAGCTCATCTCCACCAGAGAAGCCGTTTCCTCAGACTGGTCCCATGCAACAGGCGCTGTGGTTTTCTGCCCCATACCCCCAGGTTTAAAGGGTGCTTTCATTCCTCACCGTCCATCAGAGTATCATATGGGTGAGAAGGTTGGGTCAGCCACTAGCTGCCTCAGAGAAAAAGAACCCAGATGGTTTGTGGAGTTGTGAGTACAAGCCCGAGAGGGGCACGTGTCTGCAGCAAAATAGGGTCAACAGAGGAATTTGAGCATGCACGTTGTTTTAGAACACCGAAACAAAATTAAAAAGTCTGAGCTAACCCCTACCCCACCCCCTTTGAATGAGCCTGGAGTCCAAGAAGGTCAAATCATGTTAGGAAAAGAATTTTTTTTTTAAAAAAAGAGCCTTTAAACAAGTAGTAATAAACGGAACTACATTTAGTCAAGAATGATTTGTGTAGGATATGACTGTGAATCAAATATTATTGCCACTGCCGAGAAAATGTGCCGTAATCCCTGATGCCAAAGAATGTCATATATTGTGTGAAGAAACTAAGAATAATTGACTTGTTCATTACAAAGCTCTCTAGCAGAATGCTCTGAATTCTTCAGCCTCTGAGTGGGTTCGGAGTAAATTAATGTTAAATCAGTGTAAAGTATTTTGAGCTCATGACTTCTCTTTCCTTAATTTTAAGGTGGGATGTGATATTGACATAGTGGGGGAAGGGGCAAGGGGAGGAAAAGGGAAAGAAGAGGGGGGCTTAATAAAGTTTTACTCCGAGAAGGATCTCAACTTATGCTGTTGATTTCCCCAGGGTGATTTCAGAGGGCAAGGGAAAACATTAGCCAACATTTCACTCAAAGTTCAGATCAGCTTCATTCACGTCACTTTTCTCAACTCCCCATCACGCGTCTTTCCTCAACTCCAGATGTCCTCGCCTGCTGCCTGGTGCTCAGAGTCCTGCCCAACCGCCTTACTTTCACACCCACCAACCCACCAGGCTCACCCCAGCCCCACCGAGCTGAGAAGTCCAGGGAAGGCTGGCCCAAAGCCAGTCAGTCTTCCTGTGCCCCTTCTCCAAGACATTCCACGAAAAGAGGCTCTCACGAGGCACTGAGTCCAAAGCTCAAGTAAGGGACCAGAATGGAAAAACCAAGTCCAAACTTAAAGTTGGGGGCTTCCCACGTGCTGCCGGACCCAATGGCCATCTCCCATGTCTTATTTTCCTGGGAAGACTCAGGAAAGTACAAAAGGCCAATTGTGGACCTTCTCACTTCCTTTCTGGCTGACTCTGGGGAACTGGTTAGAGCGCCAGCAGGAGAGCACCGGGGGCCCCAGAGGTGTTTAAAAGGAGTTAAGGGGGGGGAGGGGTGGCGGGGAAGAAGTGAAGTGGCAAAATGTGGCCAGAGTGCAGTGGAAGGATTTTCTAGCACAACATGCAATGAAAGGCTGCTCTTGAGAGCAAATGAAGGAGAGGCCCCTGGGGGTTGAAAAGATTGCTTCTCTACTCTTCTGTTGCTTCCAGAGAGGAGGCTAGCTGGCAGGGATGCAAGGCATGGTAAGAGCAGGGGTGGGCGGTGGCAGGATCTAGACCTCATGTGGCTGGAGCCGCGGGTTATGGGAGCAAAAAGAGAGGTCTCCATCAGCCTGAATCTGGGGTGGCAGGAGCTGGGGCAGCCTGGAGTTCTGTTTTATGGTAGCAACCCTCTGGGTCAGGGATTGTGGTGGAAGAGGCTTCAAAGGAGGAATGTGAAGAGCAGAGGAAAAGAACCTTTTTCCTCTCAGGAGGGAAATAGGAAAGGAGAAATGTAGTTAGGCTACACCTTTTTTCCCCTCACACTCCTCCCCTCAGGCCCAGGTGGCAAAAGGGGCCCAACAAGGACGGAGCCTTCCACAGTTGCTGCTGGGAGCTATGGATCGGTCTCTAGTGCTAACCATGTGTGGCTCCACTGGCCGTCACAAGAGACTGTCACCTGCAATCCAGGCGTTCCCGGCACTAAGTTCATGGGCCAATGTCCTTTAATGGAGAAACTTCTCACTAAAGTTCTGACCAGGGGGCGCTTTTGCCCTCGCTGTCCCCACATCACCTTCAATCCAAAATGAAGGGCTGTCCTTTATGCGTCCTTTTCAACAGGAAACAATGATGGTAGATGTGAGTTTGAGCTTTTTCCTTAGCAAAATGGAAAACTAAAAATTAAAAAAAAAAGAATTGTCTCCTGTAAGGTTCCCTTCTCCACAACCACCTCCACGTTTAGACATATTCCCATCTATAAAATGTGTGGGAACTATTGTTACAAAACTAATGTTTCTATACCTTAAATAGTATTATTTTTAAAAAATGGCTTTCAATGAAGCGTTTTTGAAGCGCCAAGTTTGTCATCCTTGGTCAGGGCTTACCACCTCAGGCCTATATACCACTTTGTAAGCCTTTCTGATACGTGTGTGAGGTAAGGAAGCTAAGTCTTATTGACCCAACTGTTTCCCAAAGGACCCAAGGAGGTCGTTTATCTCCCTCCAGAGACACCTATAGACAGACCTGAGTCTGAACCTTCGGACTTGGGTTCATTGGAATTGGTCTTGTTATCTGCTCTGGATTATTCTGTCTGAAAACGACACAAATGGAGACTTTCCAACAGCTGCACAAACCATCAGGTTAGCCTAGACAGATGCAAGAGAGACCTGGTCTTCTACATCCCCCAGCCAGCCAGCCCTCTCCCATTTGTCCCCCATTCTATCTCTGTGGTTATGGCAACTGCCTTAGACCCAGCAATCCAGGTATCTTCCAGAGCCAGACAAGGCAGCTATGACCCCCACATGCTCTGCCACTGGCTAGTAAGTGGGTTTGATCATCTCCTGCATAACTATGTTTAATGCCTTCCTGATGTGTGGCTCTCACGTTCTCCCACAGGGCTTCTCTCCCCCAACATCAAGGATCAGTTCCAAGGCCCAAGCCCCCCCCACCCCCCAGTCTACCTGAACCTCTACTTATGGTTCCTACAGATACCTCCACCTCTCTGCTCCCTTCTCCTCTCTTCCTTGGCTCAATGTTCACTTTTAAGAGTGTGTGGCCATCTTGTCTTTGGTCCACCCCACCTCTTAGAATGGCCCAGCCCGGCCCCCTTTTCCCAATAAGCACCCAAATTCTCAGAGTAGGCTTGGAGATGGACATCTCGGGAATGACAAAGAATAATCCAGGGGCCATCAGAGACCTAGCATGGTCACCTTAACACTGTGCTGTAAGGGACATTGTGGACTGGGTCACCATGAGGGCACTCAGAAAGGGGAAGGTTTGGGTCCCTCGGAGACAGGAAAGCTTCATAGAGAAGGTATTTGAGCTGGGCCTTGAAGAATGAGGTAGAAGCAGAGAGGATCCCAATCTGGCTCCCAGGCCACCCCCGCAACCTGTCCCCAGTTCCTCTAGTTCATAGACTCCAGAGAACAAAGCAGAATTTTCTAGAGAACAGAATGATGATCTAGAGCGAACCCACCTGCAATGTTAGGCCCCTGGACAGGCTCTACAGAAGCCTATCCTCCCACTCTGCTTGAGGTCAGGCCCTAGGTGTGGAGATTATCATGTCCATTAACTATAAACAGGTTGAATGGTCCTGCATCCACCATCTAGCGATCTTCTGTTTGCATTGCCTGTAAAAATGGAACCCACGCCATGCAAAAAGAAGAGCATAAGCAATGAGTGGTTTTCTGGTATCTATTGACAATTTTGGTGATTTCTAATCACACTGAAGACAATATGTGCCCCTGTCTTTTGTGTCCCACACCCATCACCCCACTCAGGTGATGATTTTGATGCCACTTTGTGGCTACCTCTCAAGGATCGGTGAATCCTCCTAATATACGGGGCCCGCACTCCTCCTGTTTATGCTCTGAGCTCATCAACCTTGGCTATTAAAGATGGTATCTCCAGCTCGTCCTGATAAGGAGTCTCAGTAGGAGACGTGCAGTGAGCGTGTGTCTTAAAACATCATATAGACAGAGGAAACCAGAAAATAGTCTTTGAGGAAAGAACAGCCAAAATGTACAGGAATCAGTTTCTGGCCCTGACTCAGATCCTCGCTGGGTCCTGACACCAGCTGTACCAGCTGTAACCACCCATTTGCCTTTCTCATCTCCAGGAGCACAGTCATTACTTAGGGAGAGTGGGGAATGGAGTAGATGGTTTCTAAAGACTCTTCCAGCTCTGTCACTTCTATCATGAAAGTCAAAGGATTCCTTTCTTGCACGGTGGTCTAGAAATGTCCCCTTCCTTGCCTATCAATTACGTGTATCCTTTGTTTCTCAACCCCCCAACCCTCACTTTCTCTGTGACTCTTGTTCCTTGACTCAACCTTTGCTCAGCTGAAAGCCCATATTCTCTATTGAACAATTGTGTCTGTCTCTCACACTCTCCCCTCACAGATAAATTGCTTTCAGTAAAAACTATTTTGCTTCCCCTGCCTCTCCCTTCCAAGATCCTCAGCTTATAATGATTGGATTATCCTACTTTGTGTCGTTTAGAGTGGCCCACGTTCCAGATGGGTTGGCCTCCAGAGGGAACTTTTGCCCTCGCCCACATTTATGCAATTCAAGAAAAGGTTTTTAATGTCTACCCAGACCAAACTCCACACACAGTTGCTTGAAGATTCTTGGTGGAAAAGCCCCCATTGTGACTAAAACCACACCTACCTCCAGCTAACTAATCATTTTTCTCCTCCCTTAAGGCAGGTGCCCACTAAAGTGCGTCCTGATCCACAACCAAGGGAGGCTAAAAAAGGAAGCAAACCAGTCCCTTCTCCCCAGGATCTGGAGGACAATGACCTGCTCCAAAGGTAGCTCATCTGTGGGCGGGAGCCTGTGCTGGACAGCCCCGCCCCAGGCAAGCCCTCCCCATACTCAATCTGGATCAAATTACAGGCCACAAGTCAAAGGGGGGCCAAACCCCATCCTGGATTATCATTATCCTTCTTATTTTCCTCCTTCACCAGTAGATTCCCACTGTGCTCTGCCTAGGTCTTGGTCCCTCATGTCCCTTAAGGAGGTGGCGCCCCCCAAGAGGTGGTCAAGGGCACGCCCCTGTTTGGTGTACACACCTTGCACCTCTTCCAACTGGAAGGCTTAACACAAACTTTTCTCTGAACATCCCCAGGAACTGATTTTTCTTCTGGAAACAGTTTTTCCTGACCTATCAGCCCCCCCCCCCCCCCTCCGGTCCTGGGTTGATATCCAGCTGTTGCTCTTCGCTCCCTTCACCGCAGAAAAGAGGGACCACATTGCGCGGGAAGCAAGGAAGGTGGTAGCCAACCATGTAGGCCGCCCAGACCCAGACACATGCCAACTGGAAGTCATCTTCCCGAAGGAGCTCCTGCAATGCAATCCCAAGGCACCTGAGTGTAGGAAGAGTCTATGCCTATACTGCCAGGCTCTGTTGGGAGGTCTCTGGGATGCAGCCAGAAAGCCCATCAGTTCGTTCAAAATTAGTATGATAGTGCAAGGCAAGAGGAGTCTCCCCTGCAGCTTTCCTGCAGCGCCTTTTTGTAGCATATAGGATGTACAGTACTATAGATCCTGGGGCAGTGGAGAATCAAAGAACCATAAACATTGCTTTCAGGGCACAGTCCACACCAGGTATCAGGGGGAATATGAAGATACAGGGCTTTGAAGGAAAGAACCTATCAGAATTAGTTGGTATAACAGAGAAGGTTCTTAATAACTGGCATGCACAGGAGGAGGAGAGCCAAGTAAGGAATCTGATAAAGATACCGGCATTTAGAAAAAGGACAAAATCGAGGAGACCTCTGTGTAGAGGGAGGAAGGGCCGGGCCCCCGCTAGATCTAGACCAATGCGTCCTTTTTGAAAAAAAAGGGACATTGGGTCCAAAATTGCCCCAAGAAGAAGGCAGGGGCACTGGCCATTAAGGACTGAAGGTGCTGGGATTCGGATCCTCATCCTGAGCCTCGAGGAGAAACTGCCCTATGTCACTGACACCGGGGCTCAACACGCTTTCCTCAAGAAACCCATGGGAAAGCTTTCAGGGGAGCCTTCGTTCAAGTTGGCTAACAGCGTAGCCGAACATAATTGGACAACTGAAAGGACTCTGAACATTGGATCAGGGATGGTAAAGCGTAAGTTCCTGGTTCTCCTGAACTGCCCATACAATTTGTTGGGAAGAGACCTCCTGAACCCCCCAGGGTCCACAACTGAAACAACCATACCATTCTGGGAAGTCCACATTTTATAGCCATCGCAGGTGAATCTCTGCTTCATGAGAGCCCGCATCCCCTGGAGGCCCCACCCAAGGCACTCGTGGAAATTCTGACTTCCCATACACGTGGGCAGAAGGGAACCCACCAGGACTGGCGAGAGATCAGCGGAAGGCAACTGCAACAGCCTATTCGGGTGCGCCAATACCCCCTCCCCACTGGAAGCCAAGGAAGGGATCAGGAAACACAGTAACTGGCCCCGACAGGAAGGAATCTTGGTGCCACACCAGTCCCCTTGGACACCCTCCTTCTTCCAGTTTGGAAAGCAGAGACTGGGGGATACAGGCCAGTGCAGGACCTCAGGGAGGTAAACAGAAGGGTTGAGGACATCCATGCCACCATACCTAACCTTACTGACATTATGTCCTAGACAATGGTCTGTACTGTACTAGACCTACAGGATGCCTTCCTTTATGTTCCCTTGGCTCCAGAATCGTGGCCCCTGTTAACCGTTGAGTGGTCAGACCCTCAGGATGGGTTCCAGGGACAACTAACTTGAATCAGGTTGCCTCAAGGATTTAAGAACTCCCCCATGGTCTTTGACGAGGCTCTGCACACTGACTTCCATATCGCATCTTGTATCCCACCTGCAGGCCACCATTCTCCAGTATGTGGATAACCTCTTGGTTGCGGCAAAGTCAGATGGCGTGGACTGCTGCAGACCCTACGTGGGAAGGGGTGTGGAGTCTCCGCCAAAAGGGCACAATTATGCCAGACGAAGGTCACCTACCTAGGGTGCAACCTGCATGAAGGACTGAGGATGATTTCAAACTCCCAATACCCAAGGCCTGGGAACAGACACCAGGTACTCCACTTTCTTGGAAAGAGTAGGCTACTGTAGGCTCTGGATATCCCAGTTCGCTGAAATCGTGAAGCCCCTATATGAGCTCATTAAAGAAGGCAAAGATTTTGGGTGGACTGAGGAGGCCAAACCGGCTTTCCAAGAACTAAGGGGAGCCTTGCTACCAGCCCCTGCGCTGGCCATCCCAGACATCAACAAACCCTTCGACCTGTGTGGGGATGGGAGAGCGGACATGGCAAAGGGCGTCCTGACTCAGAAGCGTGGCCCATAGGTAAGATCCGTCGCTTACCTAAGCAGGAAGCTAGACCCAGTGGCAGGCTGGGTTTCCTCCCTGCCTGCAGATGGTGGCGCCATGGCCACTTTAGTCACGGACTCCAGCTAATTGACTCTACGACAAAAACTAGCCGTCACAGCCCCCCACGCCAATAAGGGACTGCTCAGGATGCCTCCTGACCGGTGGATGGCCAATGCTAAGGTGACCAGCTACCAAGCCCTCCTCCTCAATCAGCCGAAGGTTACCTTCAAGCTTCTCGCTATATTGAACCCTGCTCCCCGCCTGCAGACGGGCTCATTCAAACACTGCCAGGATGTTTGCCCTCAGATGGTGGGGGGAAGGCCAGATCTCACTGACACCCCCCTCAACCACCTGGATTGGATCTTGTTCACCAATGGGAGTAGTTTCGTGAGGGATGGCAAGCAGTATGCAGGGGCAGCGGTCATCACTGCAGATCAAACACGGTGGGCAGCAGCCTTGCCCCCACGGAACCTTAGTGAAAAAGGCATAAAGTGGTAGCCCAGACCCAGGCACTAAGGATGTCCAAAGGCAGGCAGGTGAACATCTACACTGACAGCAGGTACTCTTTTACCACAGTCCACGTCCACAGGGCCATATACAGGGACCGCAGACTGCTCTCAGCAGAAGGAAAAGGCATCGAGAACAAGGAAGCAGCTCTGAACTCACTCCACGCCATCTGGAAGCCAGAGCAAGTGTCTGGGATACATTGTCCTGGACACCAATGAGAGGACAACCCCGTGGTGCAAGGAAACCACCAAACTGGCTGAGAAGGGGTGAGAGGGCTTGGACAAGTGAGGGACAAAAAAAGAGCAAAGTCTGTGGCAAACTATTGCCTGCTGGGATCACAGCTCGTATATCGGGGCTTTCCTCCACTTTAAAAAATGATCCTGAACCAACAATCCAAGCGTGAATTGGATCATGGTTAAAGCAGCGGAGGACAAAAAAAAAAAAGGGTCAGAAAGACAGCACAGCAGATACGACCTTTGCCTTGCACGTGGCCAACTTGGGTTCGATCTCCAGCACTCCATATGGTCCCCTGAGCCCACCAGGAATGATCCCTGAGGGCAGAGTCAAGAATAGGCCGTGAGCACTGCATGACATGGCCCCCAAACAAAACAAAACAAAAAACAGAAGATGTTAAGGAGGCAATGCCTCAGGCTAGTAGCTGCCTGGGCACTCCCTGGACCCCATCTGTGTCTTCTCTCCTTTCCCTGAACCTTTCTTTGTGCCCCAGACTACCTGGTATGGCACGAGGCCATCTGCGAACACAGAAGAACTGTTCCTAATGTCCAGTGCATTCCTGTCCACTGTTGATGGCCCCCCTCTCTCCCTGATCCCTGGTTTATGTGGCTTTCCATTGAAAAAATACACAGACACTCATCCCTGCCCCCGATAAGACAAATGGTCAGGACAAAGCCTGCCCATTCACAGGAGCTGCTGCCCAGCTGACAGATGTTCTGGCCTCAGTGCCCTACGGCCAGCCCAGTCGCTGACCCCAACCGCAAGGCTCTGCCAGCCATTCTCATCCCCCAGTTGCCCAGACGCGACTCAGGATCCTCCAAGAACGTTGACATTTGTTTTTCCTCCCCTAGTCCTGCCTCCACAGCTCAGTGCAGTGCTTTGGCTAAAGCCGCTCGAGCCGGGCAGCTGGAGTCGAGTAGAAAGACGGTCAGAGCCGTTGGCCACAGCTGCTCCAGTCCTGCCCTGGCCAACCTCACTTGGTCTGTGCAAAGATCAGGCCTTGGGGACTGGACTACTCCTGTGCCCTGCCCCCATCCTCAGAGCAACCAGAGTAAGGAAAGAAAACCAAATGCCTGCTCAGGTTAACCAGAACCATGTGGGTTGAGTGTGTGGGGGGGTTTGGGGTGCTCATCCCAGTTTGGGTGGGATGTCTGAAGGTCTAACCCCATGATGTCTGAAAGTCTAACATGCTGCAAGGTCTGACTTGACATGCTCCCCCCCCCCGCCCCATTTTTTTCTTTATGTTTCAGGAAGCACCCCCGGGGTCATTGAGCCCCAAGGAGGGCGTGTTGACTTTCGATAGGATGGGTAGGAGATTCTGGAGGCTTGGGAGGTTGCGACAGAAGAGGTGGAAGTTTGGGACTAGAGAAGAGGAAGAGGATTGTGCGGAGGGTGAGGGACTGGAGTGGGGAAGAGCTTCCTCTGGCAGCTGTCTTTGTGTAGCAGAGTGGGGTCATGGGGGACACTCAGTCTTTTAAGCAGGTTCACCAAGCCTTCCAAGGCACCCTCAAACCCCCAATCCCCCTACACACACACACACACACACTCCAGGAAGTCCTGAGTTACCAGAAATCGAGTCTAGGTGGCAGGTAGCATCTCAAGGCGCTCCTCTTAATAGGATTCATAAGGAGTGTCTGTTGGTGTGGGGGCAGATCTTTAAAAGGCAAAATCTCAAACCTGGACACAGAGAGAGGATCGTCCAGCACTTTTCTACATAAGTCCCCGAGCACTGTGTGAATCCCAGACCACAACCAAGGAAAGGCTGCAGGTGGCATGGGTGCTGGTCCTCCGGGACACAGATTCTAGAAATCACTTTGGTGCTTAGTAGCTGTTTTCAAAAGTTGTCTCTGGGGCTGATGGCCAGAGGCTTCTGCCCCAACACATGCTGCTTGAGCCGAGTGTGCCCATACTTGGCAGGGTGGGGGACCAGCTCCACTGCCTTTCCCGCCAACAAACTCCCCCAAATCATAGCCATCTGCTGTGTCCTTTTAAGGGGTCCAACAGGTGTGGGAGTTTGTTTAAAGATCCAATAAGACAGTAACCCTGAAAATAAATCTACCCGCCCCACCCCTGCCTGCCACACACACCACACACACTCAGAAATGAAAAACAGTAGGGAGGGAGATGATGGAAAGCATGGGTACAAGGAGGAGAGGCGAAGAGAAGTGAACAGAAAGCTATGGAAGGGGACTCTACCCCATGAGAGGCTGCTGGCCCCTCAAGGTGGGGGGCCAGGCCCAGGGGGACCACACAGTCTGTGTCTGAGTCACATCTAAAGGGAATAACCACCTTGGGATAATTAAGGCATGGTGCTCGAGCTAGCTGGACTAAGAATCTGAGCTGGTAGGAGCCAGCCTTTGCTGGGGTTTGCTTCTTTGCGTGAACCTCTCCCCTCTTTCACTGATGCCCTGAGATTTGCACTGTGTGGTATTTGTTCAACGGCCCCTCCCCAAGGGCAAACACTGAACCTGAAGCTGAGGGCATGCACAAAGCTTCCTTTCCAGATGAGAGAGCTCCTGCTAGCCTGCCTGGTCCCCAGGAGACAAGAGAGGGGCCAGGGACTTGGGCTGCCAGGCCAGGGAGATCAAAGGTCAAGCAAAGAATGAACCTCCTAAGAACTTTTAGGATCAGGGCCACAGGCCAGCATGCTCCCCTCCTTTGACTGACAACACCCACTGCTCCCCCTTCACCTTGACCCCAGCCTGGGCTGCCGTTTCTTCTCTGGCAGCCCAAGACAACCGTCAGGCTCTCTGCTTAGTCCTGTGATGAACTAGACCCCGTTTATCTGCTAGCTTCTTTTCCATCAGGTTTCTCTTTGGGTTGCTTTGTCTTTCCAAGGCTCAGGTTATTACTGCTCCCCCAAAGACTTACCCCCTCACCCCCACCCCTATTTGGGATTGACTAGCTTCCTGGGGTGAACTCTTGCTTGTCATTAAAATCCAAAAACATGTGATAATCAAGAGATTAAGAATTGTACACCAGAGCTGCACAGGTATGTTTAAGACAAAAGATTTTGGCGGGGCTAATTGCCCTTTCACAGGATCCTGTCTCTCACCAGCACAAAATGGTAGCATCTCACTTCTAATACAGCCACAGAGGGAGAGGGAGTAGATTCAATAAACTAACCTCGTAGATTTAAGTCCCCCCCCCCCACTTAACTCCTCTAAGTATCCAGTCACCCCCTTCTCTGCCAACTTTGGGGGTCCTCATCAAGCAACTAGTGACTGCCATGCCCTCTTCCCCACCCCACACCATCATGGCAACTGCAGGGCCCCCCTTCTGCCTATAGATTCAAAACTGTTCACGGGCACTTCAAAACCACACCTGCGTTTCCGTTGGCAGACAAAAACAAAACATGCTAATTCACAGTACCTGCCCATTCCCTGTCCTGGCGGTCCTTTTCCCATTCTGCTATTAGGTGTCCTAGTCACCTGGCTAAGGGACCCTGCCAGCCCCAAAGGTGTGTCCTGCCCACGCCCTCACCCACAGAATCAGAGATTGGACAAAAGGGGCAGATGAGGCAGCGGCAGCCTAGCCACCTTCAGAGAGCACTTGTCATCCCAACCCCAGGTTCCTATTTTTAGCCATGACTCCCTATAAACTGTACATCCCATTTTCCCATTACATGGGAAATACTGAGCCATATGCTAAAGCAGGGAGGGTATCGTTCTTGGTGTCCTCTTACTAGAGAATACGCTCAGAATCTCCTGGGTCTCTCTTTATTTCTTCAGCTACTGCCCCTCTTCAGCATCTTATCCCCCCACCCCAAATCACCATCCCAGATTCAAAAGGTCAACAGTATTGGCTCCTGCTACTAATACCACCGGCAGTCTCCTCCCCTCATCTTCTGAGGTCAAGCTCAAATGCGACCTCCTCGGGCAGGCCTGCCCAGGCTGCAGCCTGCATCTTTCTCTCTTCTGAAGCCCCCTGGCCTGTGGGAACTGCCTTTGCAGCTTCAAATACTTGACTATTTCTACCACTAGACGGTAAAAGCTCCTTGAGGGCAGGTTTTGTGTCTGATTCATCTCTGGGTCCCCTGCAGGGCCCAGGCTGACACACCCCTGGGAGTCATGGAGGAGTGAGTGGCTGTGACCATGGGCTGGGCGGAAGTTGAGCTGGGATCCTCAGGTAATTCATTCCTAGGTCCTCTCTCTAGCGCTCCCAGCTCGATTCTGAAGAACCTCTCCTTTTCACTGTCTTCAGTCAACTGCCAGAACTGGGAGGGGGCCAGTATAGAACCTCTGGGAAGCTTCTGGCTGTTAACAGCTTAGACAGTTACAGCTCCCAGCAGCCTTTGCTCTGAAGAGGGGGAGGGGTGGGGGTGAAAGAGGAGAGGAAGAATCTTTCATGCCCCAATGACAGGCTGGGCCAGGGATAAATGAAGAGCTTTGAGGGGAGGTGGGGAGAAAACTGTTTCTTAGTACCTCTTCAATCATAACCCCTTGATATTCAGACTCTCCAGGTCTTTTTGTCTCTCTCCTTTACAAAATTAAGTGCACTCTGGAATAGCCCTCCCACAACTGGCCTTACTAGTGTGATTATTAGTAAGCTAAATCCAGAGATAGCATAGATGTGTGCAAACATAACAATCCCCCCCTCCCCAAACACATTGTGCTTGATGTTGCCTGGTAGGAGAAAGAGAAGGCTTGAACTGGGCAGAGTTTTTGAAAGAATTGAACTGGGGCTGCAAAGCTTTTGCCTTGCTGATGGTGGCAACTAAGCGGAGTCAAGGAGGTGGGAATTAACAGGTAGTATGTATGCTGAGAAGGGCCATGTATCGAGGGGGCCTTATAGCAACAGGGATACGTTGTTGCTTAGATGGCAGGTGGTGGCAAGGGGAGAGAGGAGCCAAACCCAAGGGCATGTGATAGTGAAGCCAGTATTGAATGTAGATAGATCAAGAGGGGGAAACGGTTCCTAAGGAGACTACAGATCCTAGAGCCGGGGGCGGGGGGAGGGGGGCGGGGGGGAGAGCTGGGTCCCAGGAATGACAAAGCAGCATGTGCAGATGGCTGTTTAATGGTTGTTCAAAGTTGGGGAATGGGTTGTAGTGGTGATGGTTCCTTAAGTTCTTGTCTTATGTTTGCCAAGAGAGGAAACAAGGATCAGAGGGCGATGGAGAAGGAGGAGGTCATTAGGAAGCTTAACTCTGCTTTGCTTTAAGGCAACCTTGTTTAAAGTAAATAACTGACATTGCATTTACTTAGTGCTTCCAAAATCTAACTTTTCGCATTGTTTTTCTACTGGGAGAAGGAAGGAGACTTGTAAGTTACCGGGTCCAATTCCTCCTGGCCCTAGTGCCAGATCTGCATCCTGGCTTCTTGGGGGATGAGGGGGCAGGTGTACTGTGGAAACCACAGCTTTTCCCTTCTTCATCTGCATTCTCCTGCCAGCCAGACAGGAAATCTGACTAAGCAAAATCAGTTTCCCATCACTCATGCCTCAGAATCACTAGGCTGTTGTTTGCTGCGAATTTTTGGAGGGAGGCAGCAGAACTTTCTGGAAGTAAAATGCTGTACCTTATTGGAGGATGCTTTTTTTTAAAAAATCTTTTTCCTCTTTCATATTTTCCAAGTATTATTAACATTGTCCCCTTTTTTACATGGCTGTTCTGAGAAATAAACGTCTATCAGACTAGAGGAGTTAATTACTCCAACCCTGTAACATGACGATGCTTCTGTATCTCGAGAAAAAACTTCAGTGGGGGGGGTGGGGGGCTATGGGAGGGAACCCGGGGACACTGGTGCTGGGAAATGTACACTGGGTCGAGGGGTGGTTGTTGGAATACTGTATGACTGAAATCGAATCATGAACAGTTTTGCAAGGGTTTATCTCACAGTGATCAATTAAAAAAGTTAAAAAAAAAACCACTTCATCATCCAGGTTCAGAAGCAAAAATTCTTTTTTTTTTTTTAAAGAAGCATGACCAGAACTGTATGAGGTGAGTTTTATGATTCCCTTTCAAAATGCAGAGACTTCTGCTCCCTAAGCAGCTGCTGCTTTTCCTTGCAATGTAGAACACTGCCCTCCCAATCTCCTAGTGAACACCAGCCCCAAATGTGTGCTACAGGAAAATCTGGTTTAGATAGAGTCTGAGAGTAGGTTTGTAGGCCATGTCCCATGTCAGATGACTAGGAGAAGCCCGGCAAACAGGGAGGGTGAAGACTCTTGCGTTTATCTCAAAAGGGGCCTGTGGGACAGTGATAGGATAGTGGGTAGGGTGCTTGCCTTGTACACGTTGATCAAGATTTGATCCCCCGCACCATATACAGTTCCCCTTAGCCCTGTCAGGATTGAGCCCAGAGTGCAAGCCAGGAATAAGCCCTGATAACTGCTAGGTATGACCATCTTGGGGGGGCGGGGAGTTTGTCTCAAAAGACAATTCAGAGAGTGAGACTCAGACGTGCTGTTCTACTCTCCCAAGCTGCCTCCACACCCCCATCAGATATGCGGAGGCTGACAACTTCCCCATGCCCCCACTTTCCTTCTGCTGAGCCTCCCATTCATGGATGGGCTTTTACTGGCCCTCATGATTGGAGGACAGATGTGGAACCCACAGACCCCAGCCGCAAGACGTGGAGCTACATGGAGAGTCCCTCCCACCCCAGTCTGTCCAGAGCCAAGCAGAGGTCAATGTAGGGGGCCAGAGAACTCTCAAAGTTTGCTTGACAGGAACTAGGACAGGATGGAACAGCAGAGGCAGGACGGGGGCAGCAAATTGATGAACCAGGTTCTGGGGGTGCAGAGAGGAAAGTGTGTGTGTGGGGGGTGGTCCCTGGCTCAGGCATGAAGAAGAGCACTATATGGAACCTATTATGGCAAATTATCCAAGGGAAGGCTGAGCCTGTCTTCCCCACTGGTCCAGGACACACAGGTGTGGGAGGTAGAATGGGCCCCCATATCCCAGCCCTCGGGGACCCACACCTAGATCTCCCCATCTCCCATGGAGAGTGAGCAGAACTCATGAGTGTGATATAGTCTCCCACAGCAGAGGGCTCTCAAATGATGCCATCAGCTTCCAGAGCAGTTGGCTTGGTGGCTTTAAAAGGGAGATTATGGGACAGAGACATAGAACAGTGGGGAAGGCACTTCCGTGATTACAATCAACCCTGGTTCAATCCCTGGCACCCCACATGGTTCCCGAAGACCCCCCCCTGCACTGCCAAGAGTGATGATCCCTGAGCACTGGGCCCAAAGTGAGCCCTGAACACTGCCTGGTATGCCCCCCAAACCAAAACTCAGTTTTTTGAAGGCAGTTACACTTGTTTGATCTAAACAGTTGAGGACCCAGCACGTTCCCTGGAAGTTAGGGTCACACACACAGACACACACACACACACACACACACACACACACACACCCTGACCCCTGCTAGCAATACACACGCAATACTGTCCCTCATGGACCCTGAAGGAAGCACACTGTGGGGACAAAAGACTGGGCACTGTAGGGAGCCTTGGGAGCAGCCACTAAGTTGTGTGCAGAGTGTTCTTGGGAAGAGCATCTCACACCTTGGAGGTTGCAGCCCCGATTGACACCCTGATTTCTACTTAAGAAAGCCCTGAAGAGAGGACACAGTCGTCAGGGGCCTGCAGCCCTGTGTGCGTGACCCAGGGTGTTGTTTCAGGGTCCTGCCTGAGTGCTCAGGTGTGCACGAAGCAAGAGAACCAGCCTTGCGGGCAGAGAAGTGCGTGGAAAGGCGCAAGGAGGAGATACGGCGTGCAGAGGGCCTGGGGAAGGTGGGAGTGCAGCTGGCATGGAGTTGACGAGGGTCCTGCCAGGAGAGGAAGAAGCGCAGGCCCTCCAGTGAAGCAGCCTTCCTAGGAGGGAACCACCACATCTGCACTCTCCTCGAGGGCTGCTTTGTCTGTCAGGTGTGCAGCTCCAAACTCAGACCAGCAGAGAGAGGCCGGGACAGACGGGGAGACCATGGCGTTGAGACCCCAGGAGGCATCACCATGATTTCAAAGGCAAGTACTTGACTTCTGTGCCATGCACTGTCGCACGTGTTTCTTCTCTGCAATTTAACCTTTTCCTGGAACCTCATTTCATCATGTGTTACTTGCTACCAGAGACCCCAAACCAAGCACTCCCCCTTGGGGGGTCAGCTTCAAGTCTGCAATGACTTCAGTAAAAGCACTGTCAGCTTCCTTAACGCCGTCAGAGAGCCGTTATTTGGATTTTATTTCTTCTCTTTGGTTAAAAAAATTTTTTTGGAAGGGTCACCCCAGTTTTTCAACTGGTGAATCACTTCCATGTTTGAATCATTTTTATAAGATTCAGAGGGACTATTTTCGCCTTGGAGATAATTAGCAGTTATATAATAAACACAGGAAGAACAACTAGCTTTATAAAGAAAATTCTACATTTCTTTTTCTTCTCCCATCTCCAGGGCCCTTTAAGCACCATGGGAAATAATAAAACATGTTTCACGACAAGGTTATCGTTATAGAAAATGTTAAATCCCTAGTACATTGTGCAATAAAGTATTGAGTCCTTGTTTTGTGAGAGGAATAAAAGAAGTGTGGCAGAATGCTGTTGGCACATCCAAATGTGGAAACAATTTGCGGCCCTCTAAAGACAATTAGCAATATTGGGAGATTCTGTGAGGTCTGGTGGAGGAGGCTGGGGGGTTGGGGACTAGGGGGTCTTGACAAAGGTGCCTCTGCAGAGGAGTGGGTACATTGCTCGGGGCTCAAGCCCCTGGCCTTGAGCCCTCCTTTGGAAGGAAGAGTAAATTTCCATGAGTAGTGAGATCTGAGCAGAGGAAGGCTGGCAAGGGGCAAGAGAAAGCTGGCATGAGAACCTAGCAGATTCGGACAGCCTCATGGGAACCAGCTGGGCTGAAAGTGGGACTCACAGCAGGAAGCAGGGGAGAGAATGGTCAGGAAAGCAAACCCTGGGGAAAGGTTTGGGTTTCTGATCCCCTGCCCATTGGCTAAACCAGGGAAAGTCACATGCGTCCTTCAAATGCCAGGAGCATGAGCACGACAGGAAGGATTCCCGGTGAGTTGTGTTAGTTAGCATTGGTATGAGGAGCTTGTTTGGGACAAAAGCAAGTCAGGAACTGCCCAGGGCAGTGCCAAGGTGAAGGAGAGAAGGTGGCCTTCGAAGCACAAAGAGCCCGTTGAAAAGATGGGTACAAGGGTTAAAGCACGTGCCTTGCATGCAGCAGACCCCAGTTCAGTTCCCTGGTATCATATATGGTCCCCCCAAATGCTGGTAGGAGCCATCCCCGAGCACCACCAGGTGTGACCCAAAGAAACAGACAAACTTAAAAAGCCCCGACAAAATACAAAGAAAAAAAATCAAATGGATGTCATTCCTCTCTGCCAAGCTACCAAAAGTTCTGGCAGGCACTCTGCTTGTTTGGTGGGGGCAAGTGGTCTCAGGTAACCTTTCTCTTGGCAGAAAATGTAATTGGATGTGGGCACACGCTGACATTTTAAAAGAATTAGTTCGTGACTAATGGAGAACCCCGGAGATTAAAAATTAGTCACATCTGGAACAGCATGTAATAATGGTGTGAAAAGGCTGCTCTCTGGGGACTCGTTGGAGCCAGCTTTTAAAGCGGCTCTCCAGGAGCAGATTCAGGCCAAAGAGAAGCTGCTGGAACTCTAAAGTTTGCACAGGTTTCCCTGTATCTTCTCACTGAGCGAGACGAAAAATCTTAAGCACCCATGTGGATCGAGTACTGGAAACCCACATATGTCAATGCTTAGCACAGTGACTGGTTGAGTCCTTGCCACTGGTCCTGCTGTTGGATTAGGAGGAAGAGACGATGATGAGAACAGAAGAGCCGGGAAGGGGGTGGGGTGGGAGATGGACTAGCTCTGTCTGCTTAGACTGCGTTGGCAGACATCCCAAGAAGGAGAAGACTCGGGGCTCCCAGCTCCCCTCCATGCAGGGACCAACTTGGAGGCTGAGGTTGGAGGAAAGGAGTGGGGTGGAGTGGCTAGGAGGGATGACCCTGCAATTCTGCCATTTCTGGTTTCCTGCCAGGCAGCCAGCCTGGGCCCACTCAGCTTCTTGGTCAGAGAAAACTCTCCTGAGAAAAATGCCCCCTCTCTTACTTCACCTTTTACTGCTTGGTCTCATGGTCAGTTCCTGGAAGTTTCTTAAAATTACTATTATTGAGAGAGCAAGTTATGCTCTTGCTTGAATCATGCTCGCAAGGAGAGACTGGTCTGGAAAATCTGAGATCTGGTTTCCCCGGGGGCTGGGGGTGGGTGGGCGGGTGCTCCTCCTGCTCCCAGGTCTCGTTGGGGATGGATGGGCGTCACTTCCACCACCTTCCCTGGGTGTCACTCATCACACACAGGACGCCAGGCATCTCTTCAGACCCACAGAGGCTGGTGTCACAGCGAGAGCAGAGGCCACGCCCAGGAGACGAGGCTCCAGCCCAGCATGTTGTTCCTTAATAATTTTGAGCAAAATCATGTCATCCGTTGAGTCTGGATCTACTTGCCAGCCATATTGGAACAGTGGTGCTTTTCCCCAAGGCCTTGCCATATTGTCCTGAGACTGGAAGGAAGGAGCATTCCCAGAGCATCCTTGCTGACCATGTGACATCTGCTTCTGCTAGCTTAAAGTCTGACCCACCAGCTCTGATCTTCCTTCTGCATTTTTTTGTTTTGCTTTTTGGGTCACACCCAGCTATGCACAGGGGTTAGAATTGCTCCTGGCAGTGCTCAGAGGACCGTAAGCGATGCTGGAAATCGAACCTGGGTTGGCTGTGTGCAAGGTAAATGCCCTACCTGCTGTGCTATATGCAGCCCCTTCCTTCTGCATATTATATCCTCTCCTAGAGTTAATGGTTCACTGTGGAAGAAGAAATTAAGTGTTGCCAAGGAACAAAGGCATTTGGGTAGCTAGAGTGAAAGTTCATCTTCCCCCTGAAGGAAGGTTTCCCCCTTGGCAGAAGCCTCTGCTTTTTCTACTTGGTTTAAAAAAAAAAAACAGCAGATTCTGCCCTTTCCCACATCAAATGCCACTCTGGCCACTGTGGAGCGTCTTCTCTTCCCTATGGAGTCCTGGCCTTAAACCAAACTGTGCTTCTCTTACTGTGTTCTGTAGCATGAAGGCGTTACCCAGAGAGCTCAGCATTGTGTAGCACTCACGAGATTGGACTGTACAGGCTGCTTCATACAGTACTTTGCTACTGGTCATCCTCAGAAGAAAGACACAGACTTTTTTTTTCTCCCTATGAAGGCAAAGCCTTCAGGCTGGAGATATTATGCTGTGATTTGGATAGGAAATGAAATCACCTTTGCTAACTGGCTCTGAAAAAAAATTAAGACTAAGAAATGCTCTCTGAAAATGTGTCTGGTTTGAGGGTACAGGGGAGGCCTTGAAAAATATTTTGAAATTGGATCCTAAATTTTTAATCCAAAATCTTGTTATTCCATTTGGACTGTGAATTCCTTGGAGGCAGGGATGGCCCATGTTTTAGTTTTTGTTTGTTTTGGGGCCACATGCAGCAGTGATCAGGACTTAATCCTGGTCCTGCACTCAGGAATCACTTCTGTCTGACAGGACTTGGTGGACCATATGTGGTCCCAGGGAATAATCCTGGGTTGACTTTGTGCAAGACCAGTGCCCTACCTACCCATTGTACTATCACTATGGTTCCATTTTAGCCATTTTTGTATCCCCCTGATGTAACAGAGAAGGAGCACATCCCCACAATGAACACAAAGGTGGAATAGATCCTTGTTAAATATGTATCAGTATCAAATAGAACGGGCTGGAGCGATAGCACAGCGGTAGGGCGTTTGCCTTGCACGCAGCTAACATGACCGACCCGAGTTCAATTCCTCCGCCCCTCTCGGAGAGCCCGGCAAGCTACCGAGAGTATCTCGCCCGCACGGCAGAGCCTGGCAAGCTCCCCATGACGTATTCGATATGCCAAACACAGTAACAACAAAGTCTCAATGGAGACGTTACTGGGCCCGCTCGAGCAAATCGATGATCAATGGGAAGGCCTTTACCTTTACCTTTTACTTATCAAATAGAAAACTTGGTTGTCTCAACCCCTGGGACCGGGCCCCACCAGGCCAGAAAATATTGGATCCCCAAATACAGGTATGTGAAGCTCTGCCAGGTTTTGGATAATATTGAGTTGTCCTTGCTCCTCCCGTAGGGAGTTTAGTTTTATTGAGTTACTCCCACAACACTGCTCCTGAGGCACACCCAATTCCATCAAGCACTAATAATCCTATAATGCTTTTCTCTATATGTCATTTACATGGTTTAGCAAAGTCCTTTTTGTATAGATGCAGGAATACATTGATGCTATGCTTTTGTAGCATGCGAGTTAATTGACTCCAAATAATATTTAATCCTGGTCATCTGTCATATTTAAGTGACTTAAGCCTCAGTTGTCCTTACTTCCTAACACCCCCAAAAGAAGGGTCCCAATGAAGGACAAGGATGGACTCATGGCAAGCTGTAAGCTACCCTGGCATCGAAAGAGGACAAGCTAAGCACCATAAGTATAATAAGTCAAGAGCATGGTCATGGAACAAACTCTGTCATGACCCAGAAAGAAATAACTGAATCAGGATCCTGCTGGGGTTAGGAAAGACTAACCTGGCCTGAGAACTGTAGTCTGGGATATATAGCAAGATGTTCCCAGGAAGAGTCAACCTTTAAGCTTAATATATCTCTTACTGTGTTCATACAAAATGACTAGAAATATTATAAGAAGTAAATTTACTATGATTGTTTAAATGGATTACTAGCTGAGGAAAGGAGAAAGCAATACACCCTGGATGTAATCCCACCCTTGAGTTAATCTCCTAGTAGTCTAGAGTGCTGAACCCTCAGATGAGATCTTGTCCTTGAGTTAATCTAGAACTTCCCATGAAGGGGTATCTTTACCTTGGTTTGTTGTTATGACAATGTTAAACCCCACCTATGTGTACCCCAATCCTTCATGATTTCTATATAACTATGCTGTGAAGGGAAAGAGGGAACTAGAAAGAACTAGACCATGAGTAAGAAGATAAGGAGATAAGGACTATGAGGATGAGGATGAGGGAACTATGATTACTGATACTATGACCAAAACTATGATAAGATTGTGCAGTAAGGGAGAGATCGGGCTACGGTGGGGAGGAGAGAGAAATAAACTTACTACTAACAAGCCTAGGGCCCTGTTTCTTCATTCCCTGGTTCTTCGTCTGTCTGTCACTGTGGGCTGGCCAGGGGAATGGTTCTCAGCCACTGAATGCTTGAGTCCCATGCGTGCTCATGCCTTACTTTTGAAACTCACAGCCAGGAAGTCTTAGGGGAATACCAACTCAAAGAGATGGATTCCAAGTATGTTCCTGGACACCCCACTGCCACCATCTGGAGGGAGCCCACTGTTCACTCTTCCACAGATCATAGCTAAACACTATGAGCAAAACACAGAATCGCAGTTAACTCAGAACTCTGAGAAGTAAGTCAAAGCAGATGGATTGTGCAGAAGAAACTGAAGCTTAATGAACTACCAAGCATGAATTCCCTGGACTCTGTCCTGGCTTTGTCCAGCGAGTGAGCTGAGATGCAGAACTACTCAGAAGCAGTTCCTGAGGACTGGAGGAAACAGCCCAGAGTCAGGGGAGATGGTAAAGGAAGTAAGGCATTTACCTTCCTCACAGCTAAAGCCAGACAGATCTTCAGCATCACCTAAGGCCCCAGTACCACCAGAAATGATCCCTGAGCACAGTAAGGAGTAGTCCCTGACCACTGCTGGGTATGTTCTCTTTTCCCCAACACAAAACAAGAGACACCCCTTTTCCTAGCCAGAAAATCCAAGTCTCTGCAAGCCGGACAGTTGGGGAAATGCTTACTTTTTTGGGGTTTTATTTATTTATTTATTTATTTATTTTTATGTAGGAGTACTGATATTTATTCAGCCACTGATTAGCTGATTGAATTGTGCATGAACTCCACCTTTTTTTTCCATTTTTTATAATTTTATTTATTGAATCACCGTGAGAGCAGTTACAAAGCTTTCGGATCTAAGTCTCGGTCATACAATGAAACACCCGTCCCTTCACCAGTGCCCATTCTCCACCACCCAAAACCCCAGTATACCCCCATCCCACACCCTCCCCCTACCTGTGGGGCAGATGATTTCCACATTACTATCTCTCTACTTTGATCACATTCAATATTTTGGCACCAGACCCACCATTATTATTTGAGATTTTACCCCAACACTCAGATCTGCTGAAAAGGCAACAGTAGACAATTTGTGTTCTATTACTGGTTATGAATAACATATGATGTCGGGTGGCTGCAGTAGTGGCCGCGTGATTTTGAAATTCCAAAATTTTAACACTTGAATCTGGAGGGATTTCTGCCCAAACCTGCTGGTTTCTGAGATTTGCTCCTGAGTCTCTGGGATCATGGCCATTGAGCACCTTGATCAGGAGCCAGAAAGGCCATTCGTGGGCAATGACTTGGGGTCTCGTTGGGGTGGGGAGGACAGAACCGGCTCCACCCCCATCCCATGAGGCCCAACATGTCTCGTCACCGTGGGCCCAAACCTGACTGTCCAGTGGCCTCTGGAGGACGACGGCCACTGAGCCACCAGGGGGAAGTAGGTGGAGGGACAACACCCTTTCCCCCCTGGGGTGGCCTGGTGACAGTAACCTACTGCGTGGTCCAGACACATTTCTGCCAAAAGCCGCTGGGTTTCGAGATTTGTTTCTGCGTCTCTGGGATCATGGCCATTAAAGAGTTCAATCAGGAACCAGAGAGGCCAGGCCTCCAATTATATAGTTGAGCTGGAGGTGGTTTGTGTGTGTGCTTCCCACATACCTAACTTTTGGCCGTTTACTTTCTTGGTAAACTTTGCCTCAAGTTTTTGGGGTCTGGTCAAAGACACAGCAGCAATTTTGGGGTATCTGGAAGTCTGAAGGTGCCATCAAGCTGCTGATGCACACGCCTCACAGCTACAGATTGACCTGCTGGCGGCACCATACCCCCTGGGTCTTATTTTTCTTCATTTTTTTTCCATTGGGCTGGAGCGATAGCACAGTGGTAGGGCATTTGCCTTGCACACGGCCGACTTGGCAGACCCAGGTTCGATTCCTCAACCCCTCTTGGAGAGCCCGGCAAGCTACTGAGAGTATCTCGCCCGCATGGCAGAGCCTGGCAAGCTACCTGTGACATATTCGATATACCAAACACAGTACACAGTAACAATAAGTCTCACAATGGAGACGTTACTAGGTCCGCCAAGCAAATCGATGAACAACGGGAGGACAATGCTACAGTGCTTTTTCCTGTCAGCTCAGTTCAAAGACAAAATGCACCCCCCAAACCACACTTCCACCACCACATGGGCACCTTAAATCCACAGGAGAAATCCTGAACCTCTGTTTTTCAGAAGTTTAGAAAAGGGGCCCTAATATGTGAGAGAATGAAGGGAATCAGGCCCTCAGGGTTTTCTCCCCTCTTGCTGCATTGCCCTGGGGGCTGACCTGCTGACATGACTATTTAGGGACATCCTAACAGCACTTGACAGAGCCCCCCATCTTTCTAGAATCTTCAACCTTTCAGGAAAGAGTTTCTGGGAGCTGAAGAATTTGAACAAACCTGCACAAATGAGAGCAGGTAAAGGGAATTACAAGCCTGAGCTTGGTGTATTTCCTAGGTTCCTAGGAATGGAACACACCAAACAGCACACCAAAGGCTTTGAAAACGGAAGTGACCCAGAACTAGTACCAACCGAAACTGAGACAGAACTTTGAGCTTAAAATTATCAGGCTTGATTTTCTGCCCAAATGAAACAAACAAAATCAGTATGTCCTGATTTTAACAAGACACAGAGCCTCAAAACAGACAGACCGTCCCAAGTATCCAATGTCTAATATGAAATTACTCAGCAGGATAACAAGCAGGAAGGAAAAAAAACAAAAACCCTGACTAATTCTCAAAGAAAAAGATAAGACAGAATTATTAGGGAAGAAATATTTTAAAGCAGCTATTCTAATCATCCTTCACAATAGAAAGGTAAATGCTCTCGAATGGAAAGATAGAAGTTTTCGATTTCAGGGATTATTTTTTAAAAGAACAACATGGAAATTGAAGAGCTGAGAAATATGAAAAGCTTCACTGGATGGGCGTGAGAGCAGCATGCAACAGCTGAGCAGACTGATCCAGAAGACAGAGCATTGAATGAATCCAACCTGGAGAAAAGAGAGGGGGGAAAAATGATGGTAGAGCAAGCGTCAGGTGGTCTGTGAGAGAGTTAGCTTCATGTTCTTGTCAGCGGAGTTCTTAAAGGAGAGGAAGAAGCAATCAGAGAGAAGCATGTTAGGAAAATAAAATAATAATGACTGAAGGCTTCCTACATTCAGTGAAAGACGTACATTTTCAGAGTCAAGCAGTTGAGCCAACTCCGAAGGGGATACAAGTGAAGAAAGGGCAATTGAACATCCCAACATTTCCTAAATCCGAACTTCACCTGTTCTGATGCTGCAGACAAGGAGCTTATACCACCGAGCAAGGGAAGGAGAGAGAAGGGATCTCAGCATACTAACTCCCAGGGTCATAAGTGCCACTGCCTGAGCCTTAGTTCTGGAAAATTCTCAGGACTGAACTGGTCTTTTCATCTTTATGCATCTCTAAGTAACAAGCGTTATCATCTCCTGTGTTTCCCCTTTCTGTTAAAAAATTACTTTAAAAAAATCACACTGCAGGGCCAGAGCAGTACTACATTGGGTAGGGCACTTGCCTTGCACTCGGCTGATCTGGGTTTGATCCCTGGCATCCCATATGGTCCCCCAAGCACTGCCAGGAATGATTCCTGTGTGCAGAGCCAGTAGTAACCCCTGAGCATTGCTGGGTGTGACCCAAGAAGAAAAAAAAAAGAAAATTTAAAAATAGTACAATTGAAGAATCAACCACATTCCTGCCAAGATCTGTTTCAATACTTATAATGATGAAAGTAACTGAAAGGGAGATAATAGTGCAAGTAACTAAAAGGGAGATTCTCACCAAATGGAACCCAAAACCGAAGCTTTGTAGCGATAAGATTCTGGAGAGCCCTTAGAGCACACGGGAAGCCTGGAATTCATTACAATGGAAAAGGAAGCTGTGCGTAAATCTTTTCCCACCCCCAATACGTGCATTTTCAATGTCATCAAGTTCTTTGGCATCCCAAGAAATGGAGTGGCGACCACCACCACCTCAGATCCTGAGAGAGACAGAAAGTCTGTCAGAATCTGCTCGTGGTCCCACACGTGTAAGCTCAGTCTGAGCTACCATTCATGTACACCTAGCAGCTCACAGCAGCTTCCACTTCCTGAATTATCTCATTTCATCTTCCTTGCCAGTATCCTAAGAGCTAGCAGTCATCTCCTCTTTCCTCAGAGGAGAACAAATCTGGGAGAGGTTAAGAGTTTTACACCAGATCCTCCCATGCTAGGGTAGAGGAAAAGCTACTCTGCTGGTTTCTAATTCAGTCCTCTTCCCCCGTCAACCACCCCAGGGGGTTCCACCATACACACACCCACACCACAAACCAGGGATATAAGCGGTACAGATCCAAGCTGGGCGCTACTGGGCAGAGGTCCAGTTACCTCATGTTGGAAAGGCAGGCTGTGATAGATTAGATCCTTCAGCTTCTCCCTTCTGAAAGGAACATGGTGTTGAGACTCTGGCTCCAAGACGCTCTGTCCCTCTTCCAGTGCCTCTTTGCCCCAGGCAGGCTGCTTGGCGTGGAAAGGTCTCTGGTGTTAGACACACAAAGTTCTCCAGCCCCAAACCCTGCATCTGAAGGTTCTCTAGAAACAGTCCTTCCTCCCTTCTACCCCGCCCCCCACCTCACCCCCCTCAGATGTCTGTGAACATGCTTGGTTCGCTTCAAGTGGGCTGCAGGGTTTGGTGGTGGTTCCCACAGGTCTGCCTCGAGCAGTGGCCCTCGATCATTGGCTCTCCTGGGCGTTCCTCTCAGCACCAGGAACAGGGCGGGACTCACACCACTGCTGTCCTGGTCACTTGGTGGCCTTTGTTCTGCTCTGCTGTGCCCCGAGGTCATCCTTCCCTCCCTTTGGAAGCTGTGTCCAGCTCATTTATTCACACATTGCCTTTTCCATTTTTGAGAGAAGCACAAAGTAGTCTGTTTCCATCTGATAATCCTGAGTCATGGCATAGACTGTTGGCATGTCAGAGCAGCAGGAAAAAAGACAACAATGTCCTAAAGGTGGGTGGGCACTAGGCTTTCTCATCTGTGTTTCATCCTTACTGACTCAACTGGAAGCAAAATGCAGTGACCTTGGCCTGGAAACAGGATGGACATGGGCAGGAGTCACTTGTGTGGGGTCTGGAAGGACAATGGATGGCTGGGCAGCCTGGTGCCATCAGGAGCCATCACCCCTCTCTGGATCTCCATTTCCTTCTGTATAAAGATGTCAAGAGTGGCCTGGGGGCACCTGAGTCTCCCATTCATGGGTAGAAGAGAGAACAGTGGAGTTATCCCCAGAAGGATCTTGGAAAAAGTATAGCTGGTCCACACCCTAGATCCCAGACTTGCCCCGCTCCACCTCACGCACAAGTCAGTGGGTTGGTGGATGGCATGGCCTTGCCCCACCCCCCCACCCCTCATGGGCTCTCCCCTATCTTGCTCTTTGGTGGAAAGGCTTACTTTGTGCCGTATTATTAGAGCATCACTCAAGGTGCATGAGTCCAGGAGTCCAGCTGAGCTCAGACACTGCGGATGCTGCCAGTGGATTTGAGGCTGGGATCATTGAGTAGCACTGAGCAATTCTTTTTGTTGTTGATTTTTTTCCTCCTGATTGGTTGGTTGGTTGGTTGTTGGTTGTTGGTTGGTTTTAGAGCCACACCCAGCAGTGCTGACTCCTGACTCTGTAAACAGGAATTACTTCTGGTGGGAGTCGGGGGACCACAGGGGTGCCAAGACCTAACTGCCACATGTAGGGCAGCAGCCCTCCCTCGCCCTGCTGTCTCCAATGCCTGCAGCAATTCTTGACGTGTGTGTGTGTGTGTGTGTGTGTGTGTGTGTGTGTGTGTGTGTTTTCTGTGGGCGAGGGGGAGGGTTGCAGGGAGCATAGGAAAGGATGCAAGTTAGGCCAACGTCAGGAATCCTGGGGAGTTTGGAGTTAGAGAAGGGACCCAGATGCCCCTTGCACTCAAGCCAAGGCCAGGTCCAGAGGTGTGGCCCAGAGGAGTTGCCTCACTGTCTGCTCCTTGGCTGGGTTTCTGCAGTCTGGTCTGCTGAAGGTCCCAGTCACAGGCCGGCTGCAGGACACAGCCCAGGATGGCTCTCACCAGGGGCTCCTGATCTCTGCAGGACACCTTCAAGCCCAAAAGCATTCCTCTGGGGGAAAGGGCAAGTGTGTTTACCCTTCTCCCGTAGAACACTGAGACCTGTGGGCTTTAGACTGATCTTAGCTGTGTAATGGTCTACAGACCCCTGGAGACTCCAACACAGGAAGGCCTCAGGGTACACACAGAACTCAGCCTCCTGGGGTGGGGTGGAGGGGGACAGACTCATCGCCCCAGTGCCTCCTGTCAACTGGCGTTTCCCTTGCTTCCCTGGGAGAACCAGCTCTTTGTGCCTCTCCCAGAAAATGAGCAAAATGAGGTTGGCGTGGGGCGCGAGGGAGGTAAAACCATCTGCAAAACAAACCCCACTCTGTTCTGCCTCTTGCATCAGAGCCTCTCCTCGCCTCATTGTTTAGCCTGGAATGTCCTCTCCACGCCCCCAAGTCCTACTCATGTATGAGGCTCAGCTCCAAGCCCAGCTCTTCCAGGAAGCCCTCCAACATGCTTCCACCCCCGCTGTCATCCCTCCCTCCCAAGTCCAGGCATGCATGCTGCCGTTTTCTTTCTGGACAGTGCTGCCTCTATAGTTGTATTTGTTAGCATCCATCTTGATTGGGGTTTGGTGTGGGGGCCACACCCAGCTGTGCTCAAAGAGTGATCCCCAGCAGCAGCTCAGGGGACCATGTGAGATGCCAAAAATCCGAAGCATTCTGTAGTTTCCCATATTCCTGGCCTCTTCCCACAGCCTAGAAGCAATTTTCGATCAGGCGCCATAGCTGCAGGAGTCCAAGTTGTTTGCCCAAAGTCATGCCCACTGTCTGTCTTCAGTAGATGCTTGAGAAACAATTTGCGAAGGAATGTTTGGGGGGTGAAGGGGTGGTTGAATCTAAGCACCGAGACCTTCCAGGGCTGCAACCATTTCTTAGGGTGCTCTCTGTTTTTCTTCTTGTGCTTTGGGGTCTCGTGCTTTCTTGTTGACAAGAAGGAAATGACTGCCGGTAGCAGAAAGGGCCCATTATGGTTTGCTCCGCTATTAATGTTTCCCCCTCTCTCTCCAGGCTCAAGGCATGTTTGACCTTCGAGTGTGGCAGATAACCAGCGACTATCTGGAACCACCTCTGGGTGGACTGGTGAGGTCTCTGGCCAGGAAGGGCAAAGCTATGCCATTCGAGATTTCTAGAAGCTGGAAAGTCTGCTCCTCAGAGAGAGTCCCGGCATGCAGGATCTAGTTCCGGTTCCCCTTGGCTCATCAGGCAGGAGACTGAGGGCTCAGTCATCTCACCTCAGGAGAGCTGTTTTTCTCAGAGAACTGTGGTGAGGGAAGATCTCTCTGCCCTAGAACCTGGACTTATCCCTGAGGAAAGAGGCACAGAGGGGAAGACGCGTGTCCTCTCAGCATTGTGCCCAGCGGAGGGGACGTTTGAGATGACAGATGATGTGTTCCCAACTTCAAATCCCCATGTTAGCCCCGCATGCTAACATCTACCCCCACCCTGCCCACTCCTCTGGCAGCTGAGACTTACCTTGGCGATGGTTGGTGGGTGCTTGGGAAATCACGCACACGTGGGAGCCAGAGATTCCTCCAGGAGTCACATCACCCACCCACGCCCTGTGCTTGTGTGATTCCCCAGGGCACGAGGGAGTGGGGCTGACGGACACCCATACCGCCCATGGCCTTAGGCCTCCTGGGTGGTCCCCAGCTACACTGTTCCCATCAGGCCCAACCGCCTCGCCCCTGGACCAAACTGACTCCGTGCCTCTCCCGGCTCAGTTTGTGGCTCGCACTCTCCTACCTTTTCTCCTCAGATCAGGCTGAATCCAGAATGTATTGTCCGCATTTAACTGAAGCAAGATAAAGGCTTTGCCGTAGCCTAGCCAATCATCATAGCTCTTAACTATTAATAGGATGGTTCATGATTAACTGCTCATCCCTTCCTCGCAAACATGGCAGTCAGCATTCCCATCCTCCGGAGGACCAGATGTGGCATCGGGAATCCAACAGAAAGATTTATGCATGACAGAGTGTTCTGGAGAGAGAGGGGCAGATTCCCCCACAGAAGCACGCAATACAAATGCTTATGCTTCTGTGCCATGTAACTTGGTTGGAGTAAGCTGGGCAGAACTTGTTGTCACCCCTTGTACACAGCTCTGCCATAAACACCCTCATAAGTTCCTCGGTCCCCACTGTTGCCATCTGAAGGGGCAGCCAGTTCAGTAGCTGCATCCTGCTGTGTTCCCATGCTGACGTGTCCTGAGCCTTTCATATTTCATATCCCATCCCCCCATCCCCACACTGTAAGAATCAAGAGTTGGACTTTGAAGTCCTAGATGCCACGAGCCATGTGTCACTGGTCTTTCATACCGTCTGCAAAGGATGGTGGCCAAAGTCAAGATGGGCTCTGGGCCCAGGTCTAGCTCGTGCCAGGCCTTCTCTCCAAACCTCAGGAGTTTGGACTGAGGACTGGGACAGAGAGCACCAGCCTGGGCGAGGTCCAACCTGAGGTCAGCACAGGTCAAGGAAGGGAAAGCTATTTCAGAGCCCTGAAGCCTCTCCCCACTGTCGGCATGCCCAGAGGTGGTTTCTACCAGCCAAGAGGTAGACACTTTCTCCTCATCTTTTTCTTTTCTTTTTAAAAACTTTTTTTAAACGTTCCCCTCTTCACCCTTCTATGTTGGGGCCTATACCCAGGAGCTGCTCCAGGCTCTGAGCTGGGGACCATGCGGTGCCAGGAATCAAATACAGGTCTTCTTCAAGCATGCATGCCACCATGTCAGGCTATTTCTCAGGGCCCTCCTCTGACAGAATTGGACACTGTGAAAAAGCACTGTGGGGTGGACTGAAAGGAGGTGGGAGAGCTGAGGTCCCAAGCCCCCATCTCCCATCTCATACACTTCACCGGGGCTGAGATTCCGACCATGGATGGCCCCATCCCTCCTCTCAAAGGGGCCTGTCTGTCCCCAGAAGAGCGCTCTTAACTCATTCCTAGAGAGAGCCACCTTCCTCTCAGTGCCTGCGCTGAGGATGCTCTGAGGGAAAGCCAAGGGCATTCAAAGACTCTGGCCAAAGAGACTTGTGGTCCAGCTAAGGCACAAGCTCAGAGGCGTGGCTCTGCACAGCTGGGCACAGACTAGCATGTGGCCAGGCGCCCGGTGACTGGGACAATGGGCCTTCTCCAAGAGCTCCGTTTTTTGGCACTGACCTTCCTATGGTCCCCTGACAATTTCAGGAGGTAGCTCACCTTGTTGAGACAACACACTGACATCATTCTGCCTCTTTTTCTCAGCCATATTCTGGAGCTGCCCCTAAACCCTATTCCTTCCTGTCCCCAGAGCGACCTCAACCCCTTTGCCTCTGCCCCAATGGCAACAGAGGTGGAATGTGAGTTCTCTGTGTGATTGTAAGTTTTCTAGGATCCATATTTTACAAAAGAAACACATGCAGTACTGGGAGAAAGATCCAATTTATTTCACATCTTCCTTTTCTTTCCTGTTTTTGTTCTGGGGTCACGCCCATTGGTGCTGGGGACATGCATTTGCATCCAGCAGAGTGCCCTGGGGTTGTTTTCCGGGGGTGCTTGGGGGACCAGATTGTGCCCAGGTTCAGACAGAGGTTCCAGAAGAGGAAGATTGTCTGTCCCAAGCTCCTTTCCCAGAAATTACTGTCTGCAAGATGTGTATCAAATCATTCCTGCTTTTAATGTGTGTGTGTGTGTGTGTGTCTGTGTGTCTGTGTGTGTGTATAAAGAGGGGGGTCACTCCAGCACTGTCCTCCTATTGGTCATCGATTTGCTCGAGCGGGCACCAGTAACGTCTCCATTGTGAGACTTGTTGTTACTGTTTTTGGCATATCGATTATGCCACGGGTAGCTTGCCAGGCTCTGCCGTGCGTGCAGGATACCCTCGGTAGCTTGCCAGGCTCTTCGAGAGGGGCAGAGGAATCGAACCTGGGTCAGCCATGTGCAAAGCAAAACACCCTACCCGCTGTGCTTAGTTGGTTAAAGTGCCTGTCTGATAAAGAGGAGATCCTGGGTTCGAATCCCAGCGGTGCCTTGACCGAGCAGCCCGGCTCACTTCTTTTGGGCTGGAACAAGATATAGATATAGATATATAGATATCGTATTCAATATGCCAAACACAGTAACAAGTCTCACAATGTTACTGGGCCTGCTTGAGCAAACTGATGAACAATGGGAGGACAGCGACAGTGACAGTGATACATATATGTGTATGTATATGCATGTATATATACATATAACTTTATTTAAACACTGACTTACAAAGTTTATGATTAGTTACAGGCATTCCCACCACCTCTGTCACCTTCCCTCCATTGTTGTCACCATTTTCCCAACCACCCCTCAAGCTTGCCCTCATACCAGGCCCACGATAGTTTATTTTTATATTGCTTATTACCACTAATAGCTAATGGAATGATCAAAAATATTTCTGTAGAAGAAAATTTGTGAAAATTGTTGCATCTCACCATGGGGCATTAAGTCCTTTTCTGAGGCTTCACTGTGTTGTTGCAAGCGAAGCCTTCTGTGTTAATGCTTTTGTGAGTAGAAATTGGTTGGCTTCTGTGTTATCCCATCCAATCTGGTGTGCTACTACTGGGACGTCAGTGTTGCAGAGTTTGGAGATGTTGTTCCAGAAAATCCAGAATATTTTACTGGGCAGGCTAGAGGCATGGTGGCAGCTTTGGGGTGTGGGAGCAACAGCTGGGGCCTAGTTAGGATAAGAGCTGGCCCTCCCCTCCTCCTGAGATTGCCCTGGAGATCTCAGCCAGGAATGGGTGTCTGAGAAATTTCTGCAACTAGTTGATCTCTCTTCAATAATTATTTATGAGTGAATTGCTTTATTTGTTTGTTTGTTTGTTTATTGGTTTGGGAGGCACACCCTCTGGTGCTCAGGTCTTACTCTTGGCTCTGCACTCAGGAATCACTCCTGATGGGCTGAGGGAATCACATGTGGAGTTGGAAATTGGAACTAGGTCAGCTCTGTGCAAGTCAAGTGACCTGACTGCCAGCTATTCTTTCACTACAGTGATAGAAGAGTTGGAAAGGGAAGAAATTGCTTTTAGGCTTTACAGCATTGGAGCTCGTGAAAGAGTCCCAAGAAATGTTCTGAAGATAGGAGAGGAAACTATAGAGCCCAATGCCTTCTTTTATCTGCTGATTAATATTAAAGGTGACTGGGAAATCTTGTGTTTCTTATATTTTTTTTTATCCCAAATTTTGAAATCGGGTGTTCAAGATTCAATCCTCAGGGCTGGAGTGATAGCATAGCAGGTAGGATTTGCCTTGCATGCGGCCAAACAGGGTTCAGTTCCCAGCATCCCATATGGTCCCCTGAGCACCACCAGGAGTAATTCCTGAGTGCAGAGCCAGAAATAACCCCTGTGCATTTCCGGGTGTGACCCAAAAAGGAAAAAAAAAGATTCAATCCTCCATTCTACCTAGTTGTGCATGGTTCATGACCTCCTTGGACATGGAGGGCAGCTGGATCCCGACGGGCTGAATCATTCCACCTCTCCATCAGCCCCCCGCCCCACCTTGACTCTGAACTCCAGATGACTCTTGCTCACCTCAAAGAAATAGTCTATCCATCTATAGGCAAATTTCATGACTTCATTTTTCCTGACAACTGCATAGTAATCGATTGTGTAGATGTGCCGTATTATCCATTCGTCTGTTCTTGGGCACTCAGGTTGTTTCCAGATTCTGGCGATGGTGAATACTGCTGCAGTGCACATAGGAGTGCAGATGGTGTTTCTGCTGTGTGTTTTTGGGACCCCAGGACATATGCCCAGAAGTGGTAATGTTGGGTCAAATGGGAGCTCAATTTCTAGGAACTAACCACAAGTGGGTGGGGGGCTGAGGGTAGGTGAGATAGAGAAGAGACCGTTATGACAATAATAGCTAGGAATGGTCACACTGGACAAGATCTGAGGGTTAAAAGTAGGTAAGGGATATTCTTGATAACCTTTCAGTATCAATATTGCAAACCACAATGCCGAGGAGAGGAAGAGAGAGGAGAGGAAGAGAGAGGAGAGGAAGAGAGAGGAGAGGAGGGGAGAGGAGGGGAGGAGGGAGGAGGGAGGAGGGAGAAGGGAGAAGGGAGAAGGGAGAAGGGAGAAGAAGGGAGGGAGGAGAATTTGTGCCTGCCATAAAGGCAGGCAGGGGCTGGGGAATAAGGTTGATGGGAGGGAACCTGAGGACACTGGGGCTGGGAAATACACTGGTGGAGGGATGGGTATTGGGATACTGTATTACTGAAATCCAATCATGAACAGCTTCGTAAGGGTCTATCTCACAGTGATTACACAAATAAGTTATATATATATACATATCACTGTATCACTGTCATCCCGTTGTTCATTGATTTACTCAAGCGGGCACCAGTAATGTTTCCATTTGTTCCAGCCCTGAGATTTTACAGCCTCTCCTTACTCATCTTTCCCAACGCTGCCATATTGGAGGCTGTTTCAGGGTCAGGGGAATGAGAATTGTAATATATATACATATATATATATACACTACAATATATACTCCAGTTCAAAGATGTATATATGTATATACATATATGTATATACATATATACATATATAGATGTATATATGTGTGTATGTGTGTATTTGTGTATGTATATGTATGTACATATGTATATATATGTACGTATATATACGCATCTTTGAACTGGAAACTCCTCTTCCCTTTCCAATCCACCCTCCATACTGTCACACCCAGGACCCAACCTGTCCCCACAGCCCAGTCATGCTGCTCCTGCTCTTGACTTCAGAATGCAGTTCATCTCACCCTCAGTCCCCTGTCTCACCGCTCCCAGCTCCAGAACTCCTATTCCAGGTGCTGCTCCCCACACCTGGGACTGGAAATCAGCTGTGAGGCCAGAGAACTGGTACGGCTGGTAAGATGCTTGCCCTGCACGCTGCCAGCCTGGGTTCCATCTCCAGCACCCCATATGGTTTCTCGAGCACCACCGGGTTGATTCTTGAGTGCGAGCTAGGAATTAGCCCTGAGCATTGCTGGGTTCCCAAAAGAAGGGAAGGGAAAGGAGATGGAGGGGGAGGAAGGGGTGGGAAGGTACAACTCAAAGTGTGCCCACCCACAGTTCCCAGAGCTACTCACCTCCTCCTCTTTGCCTTGTTTCTTCTGGGAGACAAGTCAGAGAAGGATCCCGAGGGTCACTCAGTCTCATCTGTCTCCATCTTCAAGGAGATTTTTATGGGTCCCTTGGGTCTCCTTTCACCCCCAGCCAGTGTCCAGGTCCCTTGAGGTGAGCCTGACACAGCCCCACAGCTGCTGCAGGACCAGCACAAAACACTCAAGTCGAGGGGCTGGAACGATAGCACAGCGAGTAGGGTGTTTGCCTTGCACGCGGCCGACCTGGGTTCGATTCCCAGTATCCCATATGTTCCCCTGAGCACCGCCAGAAGTAATTTCTGAGTGCAGAGCCAGGACTAACCTCTGAGCATCGCCATGTGTGACCCAAAAAGCAAAGAAAACAAAAAAAACAAACAAACAAAACACTCAAGTCATCCTCCAGCATCATCCTCTGACCCAGAGGCCCATGACACAAGGCTGGGCTGGGCTTGACCCCCAGGAAAGGGGCCCAGGGGCCCACCTGGAAAGGGGAGGAGCTCACAGGAGCTCCCTGGAAGGAAAGGCATAGAAATGCATGGACATCCTAAGAACTCATTAGAAAAGAACTCTTCTCTGTGCACTGTAGAAAAGAAATTGAGGAGGTTCAGCAAAATAGCATAAGGGTTAAGGTGCTTGCTTTGCATACCCCAACCTGAGTTTGATGCCCGGCATCACATGGTCCCCACAGGCCCCCTTGGGTATAGCCCTGGAGGACCCTTGAGCACTACAGGACTCAAGCAGCAACCTACCTCTGGGGCCCTAGCACTGAACAACTGCCAGGAGTGGCCTTTGGGCTGTGAGCACCAATGAGGAGCTCTCCCGGATATGAAAGGAAGGGGTTCCATCCCCATCACCAGCCCCATCCCACCCCAAAATTTATAGTACTGGAGGGATAGGACAGGGGTGAAGGTTCTTGCCCTGCCTGGAGCCAACCCCGGTTCCATCCCCAGCACCACATACAGGCTCTAGAGCACGGGCAGGAGCAATCCCTAAAGCACAGAGGCAAAAAGCAAAATAAAATGAAATCATCGCCTTCGAACTGAGTCCCAGGCCTGTACCCCAGCTCCCCAAGGGAATCCTTCCTGCCCTGCACTGAGCTGCATCTCTGAGGTCAAGGGCTAATCCGTGAACCTCAGGGTGGGGAGAGAAGCTGCAGCAAGTGTAGAAAGGCCCAGAGCTTCAGAGGGGAGTGGGGGGGGGCGGGAGGGGGAGCTTCCCCTCCCGCCCCCCCCCACCTTGCCCTGCCCCCAGGTCTCTTCAGAGCTGGAGGGAGGAAGGTGCGGGGCTTCCTGCTCTCGCCCAGGCCTCTCCTTGGCTTTCTGTCTCAGCGTGGAGAATTCGCAGGGACGGCTGGTGTTCCAGACAGGTTTTCTGTGTGGGTTTGTTGTTGCTGCTGTTAACCACGGCTGCAACCATCCCAATGCCAGGGCCGCCACCGAAGCACTAAGGCGTCCGCCCCGCGGCCCCTGCAGCTGTCACACGAGAAAATTAAATGTTTTAGAGAATGCTCTGCCAGAGAACTTGTCCTAATCCAGTGCATGACAAACGGGTCCCCACCCACTTGGCTGCTGCACCTCCCGCCAAGGGCATTTGCAGATGTGTTTGACTGCAACAACTGGTGTGTGTGTGTGTAGGGGTGGGGTGGGGGTGCGTAGAGGGGTTTAATTCATCCTATGACCTGGGGCCTGGGGCCTGTCCTTCTCCTGGTAAGTCTCTAGGCTTTGCTCTTGCCTGGGACCCAGGGGTGGAGGTGAGGATGTCTCTTCCTGTTGCCATGGTAACGGGTGTCCTACTGGGGTCTAGAGGAGCCCCTTGGACTTCAGGCTGCAGGGGGCCCACACTTCAGCTAACACGGGCCTCCTCAGCTTGCCCTCACAAGGGCTCCAGGGAGCTCAGGATTTACTTTTGTGCCAAAGAACTACCCAGAGCCACCTGTGCCCTGAAACGGCCCTGTTGGCACCGTGGAAATGGAAGACAGCTGACCTTTGTCCCCTTGCCTTCCCTTCCAGTGGCTGCCTGGGCCACTGCCTCCGAGTTCCTCCTTACCCCCTGCCTGCATCCACCCCTCCCAACTGCCCCCACAGGCCCAGTCCCCTTTTCTGAGAAGCCTCTCCCAGCGGCACGCCCTGACTCCCCCACCCTTGGTGCTCAGGCCTCCCCTCGGGGTCAGGGTGCCGATGTCCGGGTGGTGGAAACCAATCTGTCCAGTCCCCAAAGAAACAGGCTTTGAAACAAAGACGTTGAGGGACGGAGGGCAGTTTTGTGGCGGGGGAACCTTTCAGTGCCAGATTTGGGGCTTTGGGTGTAGCTCTAGCCTTTAATCTGCATCAACAAACAAGCCAAAGACTGTGGGCTCTGGGGAATGGATTGACTCATACTGAGCCCCAAGGACTGTGTCACAGCCCTGAAGCCACGGAGCTGCCACCGGGAGACAATGTGAGGGATGTTCGCAGGCTGGGGAGCTCAGCGCAGACCTCTGCGTGCACGGGTGTGCCCCTGCATCCCTCTGCCGGCTGACCCTGGAGCCATGTGAGAACACGGTGTGGGGGAGGGGGCGGGGGGAGCAAGGAGGATGTAATGAGGGGTGAGGTCTGTCCAGCCTTCCCCATCTTCAGCCCCGCCCCTCCTCCCAGTCCCCAGCGGGATTCCCAGTGTTCTCTCTGTGTGTGGGGATTGCATCCCCCCCACCCCGCTCCAAGAGAACAATCCAAATCCCTGAAACGCCCAGGCTGGATCTCACTGAGAGGGGCGGGGCGTGCCTGGCAGAAAGGGAGGAGGGCCAGTGTGGAGCCTGTTGTCATGCTGGGGAAAACCAGGAGACCAGGGGTTTTGCCTCAGAAACAAACCAGCAGGGGTTCCAGAGGTTGCAGACCCGTAGCACAGTGGGCACAGTGGGCACTTGTCTTATACATGTCTGCCCAGGTTCAGGCCCCGGCACCCCAGATGGCCCCCTGAGTCCTCCAGGAGTGATCCCTGATTGCAGAGCCAGGAGGAAGCTCTGAGCACCACCAGGTGTGGCCCTAAAGCAAGCAATCAAATCAGGGCCCAAAGTGATAGTACCAGGGTTGACCCCAGGATCAGTCCCCAGCAGTACCTGAGCATCCGCCTCAGACTGAACCACTGGTTTCATTGGTGGAGCATCCCTGGGGGACGCCCTGTGTCTTCTGAGCATGGCTTACAAGCCACTCACCATCACCATCACCCTGCCACCAAAACAAGAGGGGAAAAAAAGACTACATGTGCCCCTTCTGCGAGTGCTCACAGCATCTCTCAGCTTCCTGGAAGACACAACACAATTTTTTAAATTCCCATAGCACATGGTATAATGCTATTCCCACAAAGCCCTACAAACGTAGGGCAACCCTCATCCCCCACCCCCACCCAGCCCCCCTCAGAGCACAGAACCCCGTCGCGTGCATATAGGCATTTCGGGTCATTTCCCAAGATTCATGTTTTCCTGTTTCAGAGCCTTAACTTACTGGAAGTGGTGTTAAGTGTTCCTAATTACCATCGGGCTCCTCGGACAACAGTTTGTTCCCAAATACATTTGGGGGACTTTTCTTAAAAAGCACTAACCCAGAAACAAGAGCGAGTCAGACAGAGCCAGTTTGTAGGCTCTGAAACACTCCCAAGAGAGGGACCTTTATGAGGCACCCGTCGGAAGCAAGTGAGTGATCCGTGCCGGGGGACGAGGCCACGCAGTGCCCAGAGCGGGATGAGAACCCCAGCGGAGAAGGAAAGCGCTGTCAAGATAATGCGGACTGAAAGAGAATTAAGAAGTGGGAAAATGAAAGGCAAATTCAAAGGCAGTTCAAAACAAAATAGCCAATTAAACCCAACTAACAAATACACTTGGAAATTAAATTTGACTTTGGAAAGGCGTAAATGGAAAATGCCAGTGCAACGAGGTGGGGTCAGTGCTAACAGGAAATCCATCTCAGCGGCCCACCAACTCTCGTAGCTTAGCGGGGATCTGAGTGGGTCAAAGTGCTGCGGGTCTAAGTGAGTCTGTATGGGGTAGGCAAAGGTCAGAGGAAACAATAACAAAATGCTGGAGCTTGCAGGTCAGCCACATGCAAGGCCAACAGCCTCCCCACTGTCCTATCACTCCAGCCCCATTCTCTATATTTAAAATGAAGTATAAAAGCTGCGGACAGGGTGATACCATTTCACCGAAACTCTTCAGTGCCACCCTCGAGAACGTCATGCAACGACCGGAATGGGAAGGAATGGGAGTGAAGATAGACGGTCAGCAACTACACCACCTCCGCTTTGCTGATGACATTGTTCTAATAACAACAAACATTAGCCAAGCGGCACAAATGATGGCCAACTTCAACCGTGAGTGCGGAAATGTCATACTGCAGCTGAATCTCATGAAGACAATGTTTATGAGAAACGATCTTGTTCCTGACGTTCCATTCGCTCTCAACAGAACAAACATCTCCGAATGCAACAGTTATGTGTACCTAGGTCAAGAAGTCAACATGACAAATGACCTGGCACCTGAGTTGCGCAGGAGGAAGAGAGCGGCTTGGAATGCCTTCAAGAGCATCAAAGAAATAGCTAAGAGGACGAGAACCTCCGTTCTGGGTACATCTCTTCGATTCCACTATTCTTCCTGCATTAACATATGCCTCAGAGACCTGGGCCCTACAAAAACAGGATGAGAACGCTATTTGGGTCTCCCAAAGAGAAATCAAAAGAGCTATGCTTGGAGTATCATGCTTCACTCAAGTGAGAGAAAGAATCCAGAGTTCCGACCTCTGTCGATGATCAAGAATCAGGGACGCTGTTTCATTTGGCAAGATGTTGTAAATCAGATGGGCTGAACACATAATGAGATTTGGAGACGACTGCTGGACTAGAGCCATTACTGACTGGATTCCACGGGACATCAAAAGATCGCATGGCTGCCCACCTAGACTTTACTGGTGCCTGCTCGAGCAAATCGATGAGTAACAGGATGTCAAGTGATCAAGTGATGAAGCTGCAGTAATCAAAACATTGTGGAATTGATTCTATTTGCTAATATCAATTCCATAATGTTTTGATGGGTACTTGAACATTGTTTGACTGAAATGCCATCATGAAAGACTATAAGTCTGTAAATGTATCTCATGATGATTCATTAAAATAAAAAAATAAAAATAATAATTAAAAAACACTGTGGAATCAAAATAAACCATGTGAACTTCTGGACTAGAGTTGAGATTTCGGGGCTGAGGAGAGAGCACAGTGAGTAGAGCATTTGCCTTGTACCCATCCTACCCAGGTTCAATCCCCGGAATTCTGTATAGTCCCTCAAGCCCTGCCAGGAATGATCCCTGAGCACCCCTGGGTGTGGTCCCATAACAAACAAAACATAGTTGAAAGTCCAGAAATTAATCTCTGTCATATGAGTAGTAAGTTTATAGCAAAAAAGTCAACAGTATAAAAAATGAAGAAAAGACTCTTTGACAAATGATATTGAGAAAATGAACTGCTTCATGCAAAAAAGAATGAAACCTTTGCTTGTCTCACACCATGCAAAGGTTAACTCAAAATAGATGAAAAACTTAGTTCTAAATCCATAAAATGCATCAAAGAAAATGTAGGCAAGACAATCTATGGTGTTTGTTTAGGTGGTTTCTTTAATAATTCTATCACCGTGAAAAACAAAAGCAAAAGTAAACAAATGGGATAACATCAAACTAAAAAGCTTTTTCATTGCTCATAAAAAATCACAAAACAAAAAGATATCTTATTGAATGAAAGAAAATATCACACCAAACATGGGATCACTGTATCACTTACATCATCTGTTAATCTTCGATTTGCTCGAGCGGGTGCCAGTAAAGTCTCCATTCATTCCTGTCACGTGCTAGTGTAGCCCAATGGCGTCTGCTCACTCCAGGAACACGAAAAGCCTCAAACCAATTGTTCAGGGTCTTGACGAAGAAGTCTGACTGTCTCGTAGGTGGACAGTCGCAAATCCTTTTAACATTCTGTGGAATCCAGTCGGTAACAGCTCCAGTCCAGCGGTCATTTCTAAATTGCATTATGTGTCCGACCCATCTGATTTTCTATGCCTTAGCAAATGAGACAGCATCCCTGATTCTTGATCGTCGACGGAGGTCAGAACTCCAGATTTCTTCTCTAAACATGTGATAAAGTGATAATATTTAAGATATATGAATTACGCATAAACACCAACAATTAAAACAATTTAAAAAATTGTTAGGATCCGAAAGATGGTGAACTATGCCTGGGCAGGGCAAAACCAGAGGAAACTCTGGTGGAGGTCCATAGTGGTCCTGACATGCAAATCGGTCGTCTGACCTGGGCATAGGGGCAAAAGACTAAGAACCATCTAGTAGCTGCTTCCCTCCAAAGTTCCCCTCAGGATAAAATTTTAAAAGAACAAAACAATTTTTAAATGGGGATAATTACTTCAAAGGCATACAGATGGGAAGAGACACATAAAAATTTTTTTTCATTACTGATTATATAATTGTTTCTCTGTAAAAAAAATCATGCATACTGCTAATAACTTTATTTTACTTTTCTCACATGTAACTTGTTTTTAGGTTTTATGTTGTTGGGTTTTGATTTTTTGTTGTTGTTGTTGTTGTTGTTTTTGCTACCGGCAGAGGGACAAAGTAACGCGGGTTCCGGGGCCGAGATCTCCAAGCCTACTCAGATTTGGGCCGAGCATCCTCCACCCAGATCCTCCAAATTCCAGTAGGCGGGGGTCACACCCACCAACTGGCCCCCTGGCGCTGTGTAATCCCATCAACGGCCAAGACTCAGAGACTATAAAAACCAGCTCCCTGAACCGCGCGACATCCTATTATGACATCTTATTATCTCATTCCTACTTTGGACAAACTGGCAGGCTACCGAATGTAGCCTGCCCACACGGCAGAGTCTGGCAAACTCCCTGTGGCATACCCAATATGCCAAATACCAGTAACAATGATGGGTCTCATTCTCCTAAAGAGCCTTGAATATAATCTCAGGGCTAGGATGAAGGAGATGCTACTGGGACCTGCTCGAGGCAATCGACGATTAACAGGATGATTTGTGATTTGTGATTTTGTTGTTGTTGTTTTTTTTTGCTACTCAGGGCTTATTCCTGATTCTGCACTCAGGGATAATTCCTGACAGTGCTCAGGAGACCAAATGGGGTGCACATGGTCAGCCATGTGCAAGGTAAGAGAATTACTACACTGATACCTCTCAGACCCCTGCAATTTATTTTTGAGACTAAGAGTCTTCTTGGATATATAGCACAGCAGGTAGGGCTTTTGCCTTGCACGCGGCTGACCCAGGTTCAATTCCTCCATCCCTCTCAGAGATCCCGACAAACTAATGATAATATCCCACCCACACAGCAGAGCCTGGCAAGCACCCTGTGGCGTATTCGATATGCCAAAAACAGTAACAAGTCTCACAATGGAAATGTTACTGGCGCCTGCTCGAGAAAATCAATGAACAAAAGGAAGACAGTGCTACAGTGCTACTGATTATCAGGGAAATGTATATAAAAATGACAATGAGATATCAATTTATACTAGTGAAATGACTATATTAAAAGAATAGAAACAATAATACTGTGGGGATGTGGAAGTAAAAGGAACCCTAATTCCATATTGGTGGAAATATAAATTGTTTTAGCAAACACTTTAGCAAACTTTAGCAAACCATAAGGTTTAGCAAACCTTATGGCAAACACTAAGATGATTTGTCAAAAACTTCAAAAGAACACTACTACATAATTCAGACTTTCCACTCCTAGGTATCTCTCCAAAGAACACAAAGACACTAATTCAAAAACAAATGCAGACTTATTTATACCACAATTTATAATAACCAAGATAGAAAACAACTCAAGGGCCCCATGAAAGATGAGTGGAGAAAGATGCTGAAGTGATACCTATACTATGGAATACAACACAGCTCTAAAGAAGAGTGAAATATAGCCTTCGACTGCAACATTGATGGAACTTTATGAAATATGTTAGAGAAAGACATATACCTGCTGATCTCATTTATGGGACGTAGAGAAACAAAGATGACAATGTCCAGTGAAAACAGATACTGAGACTCTGACCACAATTCTGAGGGCTGAAGTGGGTCCAGAAAGTGAAGTGGACTGAACAGTCCCTGTGGACAGTGAGGGAGGGATGTTGGCACTTTGGTGCTAGACATGGGTAGTAACATGGTGACCCGCACCCCCTGCCTCCATAAACACATACACACATGTATACTCATGAAAACCAATGTTGGGTGGAACAATAGTACAGCAGGTAGGATGCTGCCTTGTATGGAGCCAGCCTGGATTTCATTCGATCCCACACTATGCCCTAAGTCTGTCAGGAATGATCCCTCCCTGAGTGCAGTGCTAGGAGTAACCTGAGCATCAATGGGTGTGGCCCAAAACAAAATAATAATGATGATGATGATGATGGTGATGGTGATGGTGATGATGATGATGATAAACCAATGTTGCCTCAGTAAGAAGAGAAAAAGGAGGTAATGACAAGGAAGCAAGAGAGGAGGAAATGTCCAGGAGGAGGGAATGATGAGGGCTGCCAATGGTGAGAGGTCAGCTAAATTACTCATCACACCAGCAGGTCATCAGTGACTTGCTTCTGCTGCTTTCCTTGATGTTTATTCATTCACCCCTCTCTGCTGCTGTGGTTGCCTCAAGTCAGGATTCTTCTCTTTCCCTTGTTAGTGTGGGCGGTCTTCTCCTCTTCCTCCTTTAGTTGCTCCTAGTCAAACTGACATTTTTTTTCCAGCAGCAGAAGATGAGCAAGTTCTCTGTTCTGCAGGCGGGCGTTGTTCTTCCTCCCTGCAGGGTGAGGCCTCTGCCGCGCTTTCACATCCTACTCCTCCACAGCAACCAGAGACCTGCCAGGAACTTTCGCTGCCCTTCTTTCTACTTTGGTACTTTTGGTTCCAGACTATTATTAACATTTCCCCCCCTTGAAATATGTCTCTCCTAGTTGGTGCACCTCTAGTACACATTCCCAACCTATAATTATTCATCCAAAAGTAACTAATTATGTACTGTAAAGACTCTTTGTTCATCACAATTTTTTCCTTTATCCTTTTTACCGTGCAGCCTTCCTCCCCCTTCCCCCTTCCCTGAATCATTTAAATAGATTCATGTATTGTTTGGTGAGATCTTTTGTTTTATTTTGTTTTGTTTCAAGGCTACAACTGACGGTACTTAGAGCTTACTCCTGGCTCTGCACTCAGAAATCACTCCTGGCAGTACTCCAGGGACCCTTTGGGATTCCAAGGTTGAAACTTGTGTCAGCCACATGCAAGACAAATGCTCTACCTACTATACTATTGCTCCAGTCCCTGATAACTTTTCTTGACATCTTTTACTAGGATGGAATATGTAGATGCCATGTCCTTTGAATTCTTAGCTAGTCCTCAAATATAATTCCTCTACATTGGCAGGGTCTTGCTCCAGGTCCTGTTCCAGGGTTCTTCCATGGGATGTTGCTAAGTGGTCTGTGTTCTCAGTAATCATGGCTCACTTCTTCCATCTCCTTCTCCTCTGCTCTAAGCACTCACAAAGAAAAAGGTGATGATCCCACTCTCTTCCCCCTCTGAACTTGTACTTACTTTCTGGAAACCTTAAGAACTCCCCTTCTTGAGACTTGATGCACTTATCCAACTGTGTTTCCTTTAGCCTTCACAGAGCTGACAGAAACCTTCCAACTCCAGACTAAGGCATTTTCCTTTGGGAAATTCTCTTCCTACCAACCCCTCACTCTTGGCCATCCACGTACTTTGACTTGCAAATCTTGCCTTTGGGTTTCAGATGTCTCTGCTGTTCTTGTTCGTAAAGTTGTGATTGTATTGTGTTATTGAGTCTCTTCAGGAGTGTTGTGGTGACTTCTGCCTGCCCTCTGGGCACAGCCTCCATACCACCAGGTAAGGAAGGAAACCCACACGTAATGGATGGTAGCTTTCTCTCAGTGCCCCAGGAAAAAGATTATAATTCCCATTTTTCTTACACCTCCCAATTTCAGAGAGACCAAACTCAACATCCCAACTTCACTTCCTTTTTGTCCTTTTGCTGGGATACACACTGGCGGCCTTATTCCATTGCCTTCTTGAGGTAACAGAAGAAGAGTCCGTTTGGAGACCAGATGCTGGTGCAAAGAGAGCAGTCTGTGATTTCTCTCAGACTGGCTCAACAAGGTATTAATGAAGGAGTTCTGGGCTCTCCTCCAAACACACACACACACACACACACACACACACACACACACACACACACATATCAATTCAGCAACAAGCCACGGGCTACTGCCCTTTGAGAGAAATCCAGAAACCTCTCAACAGGTGTTCTCACCCCAGGTAAACATGAATTCAGGTTCATGGAAGCCAGTAAGGAAATTTAGGGGCTTGTTCTAGATTTAGGACAGGCTTGTTCTAGAGTTCCCACCCGTTCAACATCACTGGTGAACAGGGAGGAGGCTCACTTGCTCCCTGCTTCTCCCGGGAACAGGAAACACTGGGTTTACACATCCAGGGCCCCAGCTTTTCTGAGAGCTCCCCACAAACTGACCTGTGTCGTGTTGGTCTTAGAGTTCTGATAGATCCAGTGTAATCTGGCTACCCGAGGAGGCCAGAGAGGGCAGTGTGACTTTGTTGACCCTCTGCTCAGCTCAGAAACCATAGCTGCCTGCCTTTCCTGTTCAGCTGAGTCGGCCACACATAAATGTACAAAATAAGGAACTGAACCTCATCCTTATGCCATACAGGAAAAACAACTCAAAGTAGGACCCGGAAGCATATGTCTCTTAGAAGAAGACATAGTAGCAAAGCTTTATGACATCTGTTTTGATGGCCACTTTATGGATCAGAGAACAAAGGCATAGGCACCAAGCAAAAATAGACAAAGGGCTGAAGAACACCTTACTAAAAAGTTTCTGGAGAAGGCCAGAGCCATAGTACATTGGGTAGAGTGCTTGCCTTGCACACAGCCAACCCAGTTCAATTCCTAGCACCTCATATGGTCCCCTGAGTCCCATCAGAAGTGATCCTTGAGCATAGAGCCAGGAGTAAGTCCTGAGCACCGCTGAGTGTGTCCCAGAAAAACAAACAAAATGTTTATGGATAAAGAAATTAGCAATCCCATCAAAAAGAAGTGAGTGGCTAGAAATAAGTTTAACAAATGAAGTGAAAGATTTGTACATTAAGAACTACAAGTCATGGGGCTGGAGTGATAGTACAGTGGGTAGGGCATTTGCCTTGCATGCGGCCGACCCGGGTTTGATTCCCAGCATCCCATATGGTCCGCTGAGCACCGCCAGATGTAATTCCTGAGTGCAGAGCCAGGAGTAACCCTTGAGCATCGCCAGGTATGACCCAAAAATAAATTAAAAAAAAAAAAGAACTACAAGTCACTGTTGAAAAAAATGGAAGTCACAAGAAGAAATTCTGTGATATTCTATTGCCTGGTTTGTAAGAATGAGTATTGTTCAAATGGTCTTTCGACCCCAAGCTTATATAAATTCAATAAAATCCCAATCAGAATTCTAATATCTTTCTTCAAAGAAATAGAGAATTACTGAAATTGATGTGGAACCGCAAAAGACCCTGTTAACCACATAATGCTGAGGATTAAAAGATGAGAGGTAGCACTTTCTCCAACTTAAAACAATGTACTGTGTGTATGTATATAGATATATTACATTATATAACATATTATCACTTAATCACTTAATCCCCGTTATTCATCGATTTACTCGAGTGGGTGCCAGTAACGTCTCCATTCATCCCGGTTGCGTGCTAGCGTAGCCCAATGGTATCTGTTCATTCTAGGAACATGCAGAGCCTCAAACCGATCATTCAGGGTCTTGACGAAGAAGTCTGACCATCTTGTAGGTGGGCGTCCACGTGATCTTTTGATGTCCCGTGGAATCCAATCAGTAATGGCTCTAGTCCAGCGGTTGTCTGTAAACCTCATTATGTGTCCAGCCCATCTGATTTTTGATGTCTTGGCAAATGAGACAGCGTCCCTGATTCTTGAGCGTTGACGAAGATCAGATCTCTGGATTCTATCTCTCATTTGAGTGAATCGTGATATTCCAAGCATAGCTCTTTCGATTCCTCTTTGAGAGACCTGAATAGCGTTCTCATCCTGTTTTCGTAGGTTCCAGGTCTCTGAGGCATATGTTAATGCAGGAAGAACAGTGGAATCAAAGAGACGTGCTCGTAGCTGGAGGTTCTTTGTCCTTTTAGTTATTTCTTCAACACTCTTGAAGGCATTCCAAGCCGCTCTCTTCCTCCTGTGCAACTCAGGTGCCAGGTCATTCATCATGTTGATTTCTCGACCTAGGTATATATAACTGTTGCATTCGGAGATGGTGGTTCCGTTGAGAGCAAATGGAGCGTCAGGAAAAAGGCTGTTTCTCATAAACATTGTCTTCGTAAGATTCAGCTGTAGTCCGACCTTTCCACATTCACGGTCAAAGTCGTTCAGCATTTGTGCCGCTTGGCTGATGTTTGGTGTTATTAGAACGATGTCATCAGCAAAGCGGAGGTGGTGTAGTTGCCGACCATCTATCTTCACTCCCATGCTTTCCCATTCCAGTCGTCGCATGATGTTCTCGAGGGTGGCACTGAAGAGTTTTGGTGAAATGGTATCACCCTGCCGAACCCCTCTCTTGATATGGATGATTACTTCTTTGTAGAATGGTGAGATCTTGGTAGTGAATCCGCAATAGAGCTCACGAAGGATCCTGATGTATTGAGTTTGTACGCCCTGATTGGCTAGGGCTTCCATGACCGCTTCTGTCTCAACAGAATCAAAGGCCTTCTTTAAATCAATGAACGTTAGACAGAGCGGCATCTTGAACTCCCGAGAAACCTCAATGAGCTTAGTAATCGTGTGGATATGGTCGATGGTACTGAATCCTTTTCGGAATCCGGCTTATTCACATGGTTGTCCTTCATCTAGTGTTCTGCTAATCCTATTCAGGATGACTCAAGTGAACAGTTTGTAGATGACAGACAATAGGCAGATTGGGCGATAGTTGCCAATGTCGTGGATGTCTCCCTTCTTGTATAGTAGTACAGTCCTGCTGGTTTTCCATTGGGATGGAACCTTGCATTCAGACAGGTAGCGTGTGAAGAGCCGAGCCAATGTATTGATGAGTACTGATGGTAAGTTCTTCAGGTGTTCAGGTCTGATCTTGTCTGGGCCAGGTGCTCTTTGTTTCTTTACCGACGAGATGACATGTTGGATTTCGGAAGGGAGAACATTGGGAATGACATATCCATCATGTGGTATGTGGTATGTGGGCAAGTGGACGTGGCTATTAAAGAGATCTGAGTAGAAGTCATGAATAATCTTCTCCATTGCCCTTCTGAAAGATGTGATAGATCCATCATGATGTCGGAGGGCAGTCATCTTGGTTTTGTAGTTGGTGAAGGACAGGCGGGCATTACGAATGCTTTTCCCAGCTTCTGCCGCATCTACCAGTACTGCTGCTCTCCTGTTTTTGAGGTCATCCTCATCAAAGACCTCCAGGCCCCAGCCAAGGCCATACTGGGGCCACTCTCCACACACTTGTATAAGCCTCAGGCATAACAGAACTGGCAGAGGAACCCAGGTGTGTGGGACCCGGGGCTGAGATCTCCAAGCCTGCACGGTTTGGGACTGGACCTGTCAGTAGCTAGACAGTTAAACCCTCCAACTGCCGTGTAACCCCAACAACGGCCAGGATCCAGAGATTATCACAACAAGCTCCCGGGAGCACGCAGCTATTTATTTACTTTTCTCTAAGTTTTCCGAGTACCTTTAAATATCCCACCCTCACAGCAGAGCCAGGCAAGCTATCCGTGGTCTATGCCAAATAGACCAAATTGATATGCCAAATCCAGTAATAAATGGATCTCATCTCGTTCCCCTAACCCTGAATACGGCAGAGTTGAGAAGGATATGGAAGGAAAGGCTGATAAAATACCAAGGCAGAAATAGGCTGCCAAAACAAAGAAAAACAAAAATGATTGTCTGTACTTTTAATGCTCGTATGCTGGCATCTGCTGCATCCATTGAAGACCTTATGGTACAAGCACAAAAGATCAAGTACGACATCATTGGTCTGACCGAAACGAGAAGACATCAATCACATCATGCCATTTTCGACACTGGAGAAGAACTGTTCCTTGGAACATGTGATAAAAGAGGCGTCGATGGTGTCGGTATCCTTGTCAACACAAACTTAGCCACGAGCATTGATTCATTCGAATGCCTAACAACCCGAATCAGACTATTACACTTGAATAGATGTGGCTCACTACCGGCAGTTTCTATCTTTGTTGTCTATGCACCAACATCCAATTATGGTGAAAGAGAAACTGAGAAGTTCTACATGGAGCTGGAGAAGTTCTATAAAGAAGATCACACCTTCTACAAGATCATTGTTGGTGATTTTAATGCCAAGATAGGACCAAGAAGATCAGTCAATGAACTCCACATCGGGACCCATGGCCTAGAATGGAACGAACAAGGTGACAGACTGTCTGAGTTCATCATGTCAACCAAAACCTTCCATGGCAACTCACAGTTCCAAAAGGCTGAATCTAAACGTTGGACATGGGAATCTCCCGATGGACGGTTCCACAATGAAATAGACCACATCATATTCAATCAGGGCTGGAGGGATAGCACAGCGGTAAGGGCGTTTGCCTTGCACATATTCAATCGGCGGTTTTGCCTAACCGATGTTGCTGTTGTCCCAAAATTCCAAACGGGATCAGACCACCGTCTTCTTCGTGCAAAATTCTACCTCACAGAACGAGGAGAAAAGAATGCAAGGTTTAAGAAGAGGACTCCCAGAACGACGACCAACTGGGAGCTCTTTGGCTCTGTTGCGGCAACATGGGAAGATGTCATCATTGACAACATTGATGAGGAATACGATTGAATGATTCAGCACCTCCATGATCGTGCGAGGAATGCCAAGAGAGAGATAACCACAAAAAAACCGCCTTTCTTCGAACACTCTTGAACTTATTCGCCAATGTGGCTTGGCACATGCCTCAGGCAACCACAAGCGAACATCCGAACTGGAAAACCAGTGCAGAGAAGCCATCAAGGATAACATATTATATGTGTGTTATATATAATATGATATATTACAGTATGTGCACAAAGTTACAGATATATCCAGTACTACTTAGCTCTTAGAAAAGATGAGAACTTGCCTTTGCCACAGTATGGCTTGTTGCAGAGTTGGTGTGTATGTGCGGGGCAGGGAGGGTAGGGGTGGGGTGGTCACACTAAGTGAAATAAGTCAGGAGAAGAAAAACAAATACCCAGTGATCTTACTTTTGCATGTGAGATAAAGAAAAAAAACAAGGGTATAGACAAAAACAGAAGAAAGCAAACCTTATACTCTGACCACATAATTAAGGAGAAGAGATGAAAACAAGGAGGGGACAAAGGGTGTTGGTTGGAAAATATTGATACTGGGTGATTGGCATAGTATGGAAACATACTTTTTTTTTGATGAGGAATCAAATTGAGTCCCTAAAACATATAGTCTTGTTAACCAAAGTTTCCTCAATTAAAAAATAAGAATAAAATACTTATGCACAACAAAACAAACTAACCTCAGAGGGAAAGGGCAACATGGAGAATGGAGAAAATGTTTTTTTGCGAATTATTTATTTGACAAAAGGGCTAATCTTCAAAATATATAATAAATTCCTACAACTCAATAGAAGAAAATGTAATAACTCGACTTTAAAAATAGACTAAAAACTTATAGACATCTCTCCAAAGCAGATACAAAGGGCCAACAAATATATTATTTTAAATGCTTATGTACAGAAAAACTACAAAGAAATACCGCCTCCCATTTGTCCAGATGGTAATGGTTATTGTATATATAGATATGTAAAAAAACAACAGCAAAAATAAATAACCAAGTGGTTGGGAAAAATGGGGAAGCTTGTACATTATTGACAGCCTCTATGAAAAGAGTAAAAAGTTATCCAAAAAAAAAAAACCTATCACATCCTCCACCCAGATCCTCCAAATTCCAGTAGGCGGGGGTCACACCCACCAACTGGCCCCCTGGCGCCATGTAATCCCATCAACGGCCAAGACTCAGAGACTATAAAAACCAGCTCCCAGAAGAGAACAGTGCAGTCTCCTGCCCCTGGGCCTGACTGTCCTCGCCGGGGCCCCTTGGAGGGGAGCGGGTTGAGCTTTCCTCCCCGCCCCAACCAGGGCTCCGGCAGCCAAAGACCTCCAGGACCAGCCACCACCGTGCTGAGACCACTCTCCGCACACATGGAGGTACCGGCAGAGGGACAAAGTCACGCAGGTTCCGGGGCCGAGATCTCCAAGCCTACTCAGATTTGGGCCGAGCATCCTCCACCCAGATCCTCCAAATTCCAGTAGGCGGGGGTCACACCCACCAACTGGCCCCCTGGCGCTGTGTAGTCCCATCAATGGCCAAGACTCACAGACTATAAAAACCAGCTCCCGGAACCGCCCGACATCCTATTATGACATCTTATTATCTCATTTCTACTTTGGACAAACTAGCAGGCTACCGAATGTAGCCTGCCCACACGGCAGAGTCTGGCAAACTCCCCGTGGCGTACCCAATATGCCAAATACCTGTAACAATGATGGGTCTCATTCTCCTAAAGAGCCTTGAATATAATCTCAGGGCTAGGATGAAGGAGATGTTACTGGGGCCTGCTCGAGGCAATCGACGATTAACAGGATGATTTGTGATTTGTGATTTTTGTGATCACATAATGAAGCAATCTTCTTTCTCTTTGAAAGCAGGGTCTCAACCGCCTCTATGAAAGCAGTAAAAAGTTATCTAAAAAAAAAAAACTATTGATGGGGCAACTGCAACCTCATGGGATAGAAGGCATTCCCGGCTCATTCTTCACGCCCTACCGAGGTCACAAGTTGCCCCCCACAAGCGGCTCTCCCGCATGGCCATGGCTCCAGAGCCGCAGAAACCAATCTCGTAATGATCTGGCTCTTGGCAGAAATTTCTCCAGGCTTAATAAGTAAAATATCAGAAATCCAAAATCACACGGCCACAACTGCGGCCACGCAACATCACGTGGTTCTCATAACCAGCTGTAGAAAACAAATTATTTCACAATGCCTTTTCAACAGTGCTGATTGTTGGGTGTAAACTCTAAACAATAATGGTGCGTTTTTTGTCAATATAATGAATGTAATCAAAGTAGATAGAAAGTTATGTAGAATTCATCTGTCTCACAGGCATTGGGAAGGGGGGGTATACTGGGGTTCTTGGTGGTGAAAAATAAGTACTGGTTAAGGGAAAGGTGTTTGATCATTGCATGACCGAGACTTAAACCTGAAAGCTTTGTAACTTTTCCCACGGTGATTCAATAAATAAATATTTTTAAAAAACCTTTTGGGGTGACCTCTAATCACCCTTGTAGGTGTTACCATATTTGAACCCTATCAAATATGGTAGGACAATTCCAGAGGACGGGTATTTAGTGTCTTATGATGTGTCACTAGGGGGTCCGGAAAGCGTCCTGGAGTGTGGCGACGGCTGGGTAGTGGAAGTAGTGTCGAGAGTGGAAGTCTGCCAGTGGGGTATTTATCTGGGTAGGGTGGGTCTCCTGTGCACAATTCGATCCCTGGGTGGTTGATGGAAGCAGACAGGGCAGGGTAGGGTGGGGCTCCTGATTAGAATCCCTTTGTCACCTTGTTCTGTGGGTCTTCAGTTGTGCGTGGGTCTCGGCCGGAGCTGCCGCGCGGGTCCGGAAAGCGTCCTGGAGTGTGGCGATGGCTGGGTAGTGGAAGTAGTGTCGAGAGTGGAAGTCTGCCAGTGGGGTATTTATCTGGGTAGGGTGGGTCTCCTGTGCACAATTCGATCCCTGGGTGGTTGATGGAAGCAGACAGGGCAGGGTAGGGTGGGGCTCCTGATTAGAATCCCTTTGTCACCTGTGGTTGTGGGAGCAAGCAGAGAAGCTCTGTCCCTGGGTCCGCCGAGCCTGGAGTCCAAGGTCTCAGAGAGTTCTGCTTACCTTGTTCTGTGGGTCTTCAGTTGTGCGTGGGTCTCGGCCGGAGCTGCCGCGCGGGTCCGGAAAGCGTCCTGGAGTGTGGCGACGGCTGGGTAGTGGAAGTAGTGTCTATACCTCTCGGAAAGACTGGCAAGCTACCGAGAGTATTCCGCCCGCACGGAAGAGCCTGGCAAGCTATCCGCTGTGTATTCGATATGCCAAAACCAGTAACTACAACTGGTCTCATTCACCTGACCCTGAAGGCTTCACCGACATGGCAGCACTGAGAAGGATGAGAAAGGAGAGGCCGACAAAATCTCAAGGCCGACCTAGGCTGCCACAACGAAGGAAGACAAAAATGATCGTCTGTACTTTCAATGCACGTACGCTAGCATCAGATGCATCCATCAAGGACCTGATGGTACAAGCGCGAATGATCAAGTACGACATCATTGGTCTGACCGAGACAAGAAGACACGAATCTCACCATGCCGTTTTCGACACTGGAGAAGAATTGTTCCTCGGAACATGCGATAAAAGAGGTGTTGGAGGCGTCGGTGTCCTTATCAACACAAACTTGGCCAAGAGCATTGATTCATTCGAATGCCTAACAACCCGAATCGGACGTTTACATTTGAATAGATGTGGCTCACTGCCTGCAGTTTCTATCTTCGTTGTCTATGCACCAACATCTCATTATGATGAAAGAGAAATCGAGAAGTTCTACATGGAGCTAGAGAAGTTCTATAAAGAAGACCACACCTTCTACAAGATCATTGTGGGTGATTTTAATGCCAAGATAGGACCGAGAAGATCAGCTGAAGAACTTCACATCGGAACCCATGGCCTAGAATGGAATGAACAGGGTGAGAGACTGTCTGAGTTCATCATGTCGACCAAGACCATTCATGGTAACTCACAGTTCCAGAAGGCAGAATCTAAACGATGGACATGGGAGTCTCCCGGTGGACGATTCCACAACGAAATAGACCACATCATATTCAATCGACGGTTTTGCCTGACTGATGTCGCTGTTGTCCCAAAATTTCGAACGGGATCGGACCACCGTCTCCTTCGTGCAAAATTCTACTTCACAGAGCGGGGAGAAAGGGCTGCAAAGTTCAAAAAGAGAACTCCCAGAACGACCACCAACTGGGAACTCTTTGGTACTATTGCGGCAACATGGGAAGATGCCATTGTTGACAACATTGACGAGGAATACGATCGACTGGTTCAGCACCTCCATGAATGTGCGAGGAACGCCAAGAGAGAGATAGCCACAAAAAGTCGCCTATCTTCGAAAACTCTTGAGCTAATTCGCCAGCGAGGTTTGGCGCATGCCTCAGGCAACCGCAAGCTAACGTCCGAGCTTGCAAAGCAGTGCAGAGATGCGATCAAGGAAGACCTCAAAGAGAGAAGAGCAGAAGTACTGGTAGATGCGGCAGAATCCGGGAAAAGTATTCGTAACGCCCGCCTGTCCTTCGCCAACTATAAGACCAAGATGACTGCCCTCCGACGTCCTGATGGATCCATCACATCCTCCAGAACGGCAATGGAGAAGATTATCCATGACTTCTACTCAAATCTCTTCGATAGCCATGTCCACTTGCCGACATACCAAATTCCACAGGATGGGTATGTCGTTCCCAACGTTCTCCCTTCCGAAATCCGACACGCCATTTCGTCAGTAAAGAAGCAAACAGTACCCGGCCCAGACAAGGTCAGACCTGAACACCTGAAGAACCTGCCGTCAGTACTCATCAATACACTGGCTCGGCTCTTCACTCGCTACCTGTCTGAATGCAAGGTTCCATCTCAATGGAAAACCAGCAGGACCGTACTACTGTTCAAGAAGGGAGACATCCATGACATTGGCAACTATCGCCCGATCTGCCTATTGTCTGTCATCTACAAGTTGTTCACTCGAGTCATCCTGAATAGGATTGGCAGAACACTAGATGAAGGACAACCATGTGAGCAAGCAGGGTTCCGCAAAGGATTCAGCACCATCGACCATATCCACACGATAACCAAACTCATTGAGGTTTCTCGGGAGTTCAAGATGCCGCTCTGCTTAACGTTCATTGATTTAAAGAAGGCCTTTGATTCTGTTGAGACGGAAGCGGTCATTGAAGCCCTAGCCAATCAGGGCATTCAAGCCCAATACATCAGGATCCTCCGTGAGCTGTATTGCGGATTCACTACCAGGATCTCACCATTCTACAAAGAAGTGATCGTTGATGTCAAGAGAGGGGTGCGGCAGGGTGATACCATTTCACCAAAACTCTTCAGTGCCACCCTCGAGAACATCATGCGACGACTGGAATGGGAAGGAATGGGAGTGAAGATAGATGGTCGGCAACTACACCACCTCCGCTTTGCTGATGACATTGTTTTAATAACACCAAACATCAGCCAAGCGGCACAAATGCTGGCCGACTTTGACCGTGAGTGTGGAAAGGTAGGACTACAGCTGAATCTTACGAAGACAATGTTTATCAGAAACAGCCTTGTTCCTGACGCCCCATTCGCTCTCAATGGAACGACCATCTCCGAATGCAACAGCTATGTGTACCTAGGTCGAGAGGTCAACATGACAAATGACCTGGCACCCGAGCTGCGCAGGAGGAAGAGAGCGGCTTGGAACGCCTTCAAGAACGTCGAAGAAATAGCTAAGAGGACGAAGAACCTCCGGCTCCGGGCACATCTCTTTGATTCCACTGTTCTTCCTGCATTAACATATGCCTCAGAGACCTGGGCCCTACGCAAACAAGATGAGAACACCATTCAGGTCTCCCAAAGAAGAATAGAAAGAGTTATGCTTGGAATATCACGTTTCACTCAAATGAGAGAACGAATCCGGAGTTCTGACATCCGTCGACGATCAAGGATCAGGGACGCTGTCTCATTTGCCAAGGTGTCGAAAATCAGATGGGCTGGTCACGTAATGAGATTTAAAGACGACCGTTGGACTAGAGCTGTTACTGATTGGATTCCACGGGATGTCAAGAGACCGCGTGGCCGCCCACCTACCAGATGGTCAGACTTCTTTGTCAAGGTCATGAACGATCGGTTTGAGGCCCTCCATGTTCCCGGAGCGAAGAGATGCCATTGGGCTACACTAGCACGCGACAGGGACAAATGGAGACGTTACTGGCGCCCGCTCGAGCAAATCGACGACTAACGGGAAGTTAAGTGATTAAGTGAAAAAACCTATCACATAATGTAGTGATCTTACTTCTCTTTGAAACCAGGGTCTCAATGCAGTACCATTCACAATAGCCAAGATGTGAAAACCACCTAAATGCTCACTGACAGGTGTATTGCTAGGAAATAAGGTGGGAGAGCTATAGATGCAGAGATATGTATGGAATGTTATTCAATGTTGAGAAAGAAAGAAATTCTGTAACATGAGCCAACATAGATTTACCTTAAGGGTACTATGCTAAGAGAAATAGATCTAGTATAGATAAACACTGTATGATTTCATTTATCTGAGACACCCAGAATGGTCCACGTCACAGAACCAAAAGGCAACAGGGCCTGGAGGTGTTGGGGAAATGCAAAGTTAGGAATCAGAGGACAAAATGTTGCCATCAAGAAAACTAAATACATTCAGGAGAGCTGCTTTCCAGTTGGAAAACCAGTAGCCAGAAATACTATAAACATTCACGAGGGTGGACCTCACACTTTGCAATCTTACCGCATAACCTTTATTTTCCTGAGAAGAAGATATAAATAACACATAAGCAGGTATTCAATTTATTCCTAACAGTTTTGTGAGGTGACAAAAAGAAAAACAAGAGAAAGAGCCAAAGAAGGAAACAAGAAGGAAAGAAGGAGGAAGGGAGGTTGGGGGCATGGCGAAAGAAAGAGAAATTCAACCCAGCACCACAGCTGTAAACCTCTCTTGAAACAAACAGAAAAAAAAATAATGAAGTCATTTGAGCCTGGTTCTGTGGGGTGACCTGGCTGGGGACAGGACTCCAGTGTGACATTCAGTTCTGGCATCTCTGCCCTGCCAAGACAGACCATTCTTTTCAGGCATGGTGTTGGCAGAAATCCCTTTTGGTCCCTTCCACTGGGCCTCAGGAGAGGCCAGCCATATGGAATCTTGCTTTCCCTCTGGCTTCTGACGCCAAAGAGGAATGGTCTAACATCTTGGCCTCACATCAACCCCTCTTTGAGGTTCTGTGTTCATCTCTGAGAGGCAGAAATGGAACTTTGCTGTCCAGAAAGTCATGTTCTGACACATTTACTCACTCTGAGCCCTCACTAAACTGCACAAGACTGAAATGTTCTCTGTCTATCTCTATCTCTGTCTCTATCTCTGTCTGTCTCTGTCTGTCTCTCTCTCTTTCTCTCTCTCTCTCTCTCTCTCTCTCTCTCTCTCTCTCTCTCTCTCTCTCTCTCCACTCTCTTGTTGCTATTGTGTTGGATTGGTTGGTTGGTTTGGGGGTGACACCCAGTGATGCTAGATGAGGGGCAGGGTCATTCCTGGCTCAGAGGACCATGTACTGAAGACCCAACCCAGGCCTCCTGCATGCAGAGGAATGCTTTCCTTTGCATTTGCATCCCTCCCCTTTGTTTTTAAGCCTTGGAGTCCAATGCTGCTCTAAGTCTTTTTGTCATTTTATCAGTTTGAATCTTTTCTCTGCCCTGTCCATGTCCTTGAATACTCCTGACTCTCAATGATTTAGGCCAAGAATTCCTTTTTCTGATGAAGACCACAGATTCCATGCTAGGAATTTTTCAACTGCAGCAACTTAGACAAGTTCCTTAACTGTCCTAAGTGCTGCTTGCTCAACTGTGAACTGGCTACAGGAACATTGCCTTGCTCACTTACCAGGCTTATCCCAGGGCTCAAATGACATGAGAAAGCACCTTGAGAGCCTAAGTGCTCCATACTTGTATGCATTTCTTTTGTCTAAAACACAGTGGCTCAAGTTCCTTAAGTAGACTTTGTGGTATTAACTTACTTCCATGGATTCAGCCATTTCAGACACAAGTGGAATTTTTCTTCATATATCCATTCTGTTTCTGAAAACAGTCCCATTTCTTTTGTTGTCATTGTTCTTGGACCACACTCAGTGGTGCTGGAAGACTATTCCCAGCTCTGTGTTTGGGATTTTCTTGCAGCGGTGTTGGCAATTTGGGGAATCCAATCCAGGTCGCTACCATGGAGCCTGTGTCTCTGGGGGGGGGGGGGTGCTCAAGCATCACGTTGGGTGGTTCTTGGGGGGAACTATATGTGATGTCAGGATTCGAACCAGTGATCTGACACAGCTATGTATGAGGCAAGTGCTTTAACCTTTGAGTCATCTCTGGCTCTCCAAATCACTTTTTTTATTTATTGAAAGTTCATTACACCAGGCAGGAAAGGCTCCTGTACAGTCTGGCATGGTTACAATAGAAAGCCTGCTGCTTTTGGAATTTTTAACCCATACTGACTCTAATTGGTGGTTTGCATGATAGACATGCAGAGGCCTTCTAGGTCCCCCTTAGAAGAAAAGCTTATTGCCCAGCTCCAGGGAGTTGAGTCTTGGTGTGCCCAAGCTTCAGGAGCTGCCTGACATGGGCCATGCTGATGGGCAGTCCTCAATCTAGAATTCCCCAAGAGGTTTTCCATGACCCAATATCCTGCACGTAGGACACTCTTCCAGTGTTGATGTTGTCCCAGAATCAAGCCATTTCCCTTCAGTGCATTTGTAGCATTATTTCATTTGGGATTTTGCTCCTGTGTCTGTGCTCACTTGCTATTTTGGCTTTGTCCATATCAAGACAGGGGCTTCAGGGGCTGGAGCAATAAAGGCTACAGCAGGTAGGGTGCTTGCCATGCATGTGGTCAACCTGGGTTCAATCCCTGGCACCCCATATGGCCCCCTGAGCTCTGCTAGGAGTGATCCCTGAGCACAGAGCCAGGAATAAGCCCTGAGCACCACCAGGTGTGCCCCAAGTCCACTCTTTCCCCTCAAAATTCAGGGGCCTCAGGAAGACAGGAATGGTGTCTAGTTTTGTTCTCCATCCTATGCCTCGCTTTTAGCATGATCCCTGGAAGATAGTAGGCCCCTGGTTACCATTTGTTGAATAAATTTATAGATGAGTGGACAGAGGGGTGAGTGATTGAATAAATTAAGACAAACGAAAAAGAATTATTGGTGTTAATTGGTGAACTTGAAGTTTTCTGGGAATTAAAATCAATTCCCAGAAACATTAAAATATTGTTAAAACCAACAGTGGCTGGGCAGATGTCCACAATAGCAACTACTGGAGACACTTTCTCCCTAACCATTGGAAAGAGGAAGGTGGCAGGATGGAAAGCAACAAAACATCAACAGGAGCCAGCGTTCAAGGGACTAAGCACATACTTTGCATGCATGAAGTTCAGGTTCAGTCCTTGGCACCCCTGTTCCCCTCAGCAATGGCAGAGTGGTCCCCAAGCACAGAGTGGGAAGCAGCCCCTGAGCACTGCCGGGTGCAGATCCCAAACAAACCAAATAAAAGTTGGAGAATATTCTTGTATTGGATGCTATTCTCGAGTGTCCTAAAGTTAAGCAGCTGGAATTCTTTCTTAAGGACCAATCTATTTAACTTTTGGGAAGGAAGCATCTGCACGTTAATGGAAAAACTACTTCTCATTATAAGGCTAGCACACAATGTTCTTGGCTTATCTGATCCGCTGAAAAAGAAGCTCAGATTGCTCCTGCTGTCCTCACTCTAGAAATCTCTCTGTCAACAAAACAGGGCAGACTAATAGCTTTTTTTTTCAATCATAAAGAATTTTTAAATTTATTTAGCCACATTCAGAGAAGACTTTATCTTAGGAAAGGGAAAGAAAAAAAAAAGGAGTGCAAGGAAGCTTCCAGATTATGGAAAGCGTCTCCTAAAGGGGGATTCCTAACTCAAAAAAAAAAAAAAAGAAAAAGAAAAAAGGAAGTTAAAAGTATTGGCCCATCCTGAGAAATATCAATTGTCAGCAAAGCCTGCAGAGCCACATTGGTGTCTCAGATGAGGTTTAGGAGGCCAGAGATGGAAAGACTCCACATGACCACATGCTAAGCCACTAAGTTCAGATGAGAGGTCAAGTCTTCCAGCTATTCAGAAGTTCTGTTTTCGTGGAACAGGTCAGAGAGGTAGCTCAAAGGACTGAAGCTACAAGCTATACATGTTGGGTTAGATCCCCCAACACTTTGTGGCCCCCAAAGTGGGGATGCCCACCCCCCAACTAAACAAAAATTCTAATACTCAGAAAGCAGCAACAAAGTGCAATTAGCTAATCAGTGGATTAGTCAAAGATTTCTAACTGGCACAGGGCCTCACCGTAAGGAATACAGGGAGGAGGTCCCTGCCTTAAGCTCACTCTAGCAATCCAACTGGAAAATTAAGGTCTAGAAAAGCTGATCTCTTGGCCGGGTATGGCATCAGATTTCAGATAGCTTGTGGTTGGTCCAAGCCCTCCCATGTATTTTCTCCATGAATCTTCATAAGTCTATGAGATGCCATATTACAGTCTCCTGAGAAAAGTTGGACCCAAGACGCCTCTTAAAAAAAGAAGTCTCAGTTCTGTCTGACTTCAAAGCTCATAATCTCTGAGTTTCTGAGGCTCACTGAGCCCAGGTGGAAGGAAAGCTTGAGGCCACGCACAGAAAAATGAGGCCAATTGAGGAAGGGAGCTTGGCACTGAGCCTCAAAGGGGGGTACCACTGAGATGGATGGAAGAGGCAGGAGTGAAAGGACAGCACAGTCAGCTCCTTGGTAGGGTGGCAGGCAGTGAGGGTTGGATGGAGGCATCTGCCTTGCCCACCAGAGCAACATGCCCACATTTTTTGCCAAATCCCATCACCCCGCAGGAAGGCTTTAAGAGGAAATAGGAAAATGGACCGAGTGGACAAGAATTCTGGGTCTTTGCTTCCTCTCTGTGATTCTCTGATCCCTAGTGCAAGATCCCAGGCACTACCCCTCCCAGGTCTCCTCTGTGCCATAAGCCCCTGAAACCTACATCCCAAGGGGGGCACCGTGTTGGCTCCAGGGGAGCTCCAGGCCTGTTGGTTCTGGGATCAATAGAAAGGTGTGTGGGTGGGGGAGGGGAGGCGGGCGGGGACAGTGTGGCAGGAGGGTGAGGGGGGCTACACTCCCACCCCCAACCATTTAAGCAAGAGGCCTTCCAAGGAGGAGAGTGTCAGTTCTGGGGGCATATGCAGGATTTTTAACTCTTTGTTGTTACCGTTGGGCTATTTTTAGGGTTGGTGCTCAGGAGACGCACCCCAGAATGACTCCAGGTGATTTTCCCGCCAAACCGGCAGGCGGTTCGACGCGCCCGCCAAGGATGTGGCTCTGCTGGGGCCCTGTGAAGTTGGAGATCACCCTGCGGGTCTCCAGCGCCACAGCCCGCGGTGGTCTTCACGCTCCCACACAACCTTCTCAGCCCAGGAGCCACGGCAGGGAGGAGGGATGGGCAGCCCGGGGACCTGCCAATCACTAGGGCCTCCAGGTCCCCTCCAGGGCACGGGCCATGCTGAGCCTCTCCAGCGGAGCGGACAGAGTCGGGGTGCGGGGCGGTGGGGACAGACGCACCGACTCCTCGGGCTCTTGCCGCTCTCCCCCTCCGCTGACGCGCAGTGCCCAGGCCACCGGCTGGGCTGGTGCCGGGAGCGGGCGCCCGGCCCTCCCCCGCGCATCTCCGCTCGCTTCTCTGCCCGCGTCTGCCCGCAGCCCCCGCCCTGTCCTCCGGGCAGCTCGGGCGCCGCCACCAACTGCCCGCCGCGTCCCCAGGCGGGTGACTCAGAGCGCCGCCGCCAGCAGCCCACGGCTGGTCCCGGGCGGGCATATAAAGGCGCCCCGAGCGGGACGCGGCGCGCTCCGAGCATGGCCCGCGGTGGCGGCGGCGGCGGCGGCCCGGGAGGCGCGGGCTGGGGGCTGCGCGGGGCGCTGGCGGCGCTGGCCCTGCTGGCGGCGCTCAACGCGGCGGGCACCGTGTTCGCGCTGTGCCAGTGGCGCGGGCTGAGCGCGGCGCTGCGGGCGCTCGAGGCGGAGCGGGGCCGCGAGCAGCGCCAGGACAGCGCCCTGCGCGCCTTCCTGGCCGAGCTGAGCCGCGCGCCGCACCGGGCGCCCGCACCCGCCCCGGAGCCCGCGGGCGCCGCCGCGCGCAGCAGGCGCAGCCACGCCGGGGAGCCCGCGCCGCACGTCCGCGCCGAGAGCCACGACATGCTGATGATGATGACCTACTCCATGGTGCCGGTAGGCGGGGGGCTGGAGGGCGGGGAGCCCAGAAGGCCCCCTCCCTGCCCCACGGGGCCCCTCCGCACCCGCCGCGCTGCGAGGGCAGCGGACAGAGGTCTTCGCCCGGGCAACTCTCCGGGGCTAGCCCCTGAGCCTGGAGCCAGCCCGCCCCCCCCTCTGTGACACGGGGCGGGAGGCTTTGCAAGTGGGCCCCACCTTCGGGGCTGCACGTGAATGAAGGGCATATGCAGCGAGTTTGGTCTTTTTTAAACTTCGTTGGCATTTTGGTGGTGGTGGCAAAAGAGTTGACTTGGTGTGTGTTAAGGGGCTGCGTAGGCCCGTGTGAAATCCGCTGGCGGCTCCGGCTGCAAACTCAGGTAGGAGCTGAGCCTGATGTGCGCAGGAAGGATTTCTTTTCCCTTATTGGTTTTGGGGGCCACACCCCAAAGTGTTAGGGGCTACTCCGAGCTCGGTGCTCCGGGGAGAAAAGACTATGCTGCGGATAGACGAGCCAAGCATCTCCCCCTCTGCCTACGGCAGAACGCCTTTAAATCTCCTTTCCTCCTAGCATCCGGCAGCCCCAGAACTCAGCCCCATCCAGAGACAGAAAGAGCAATCCTGAAAGAGCAAAGACTTTCTCCTTGGACGCCTAAGTCCGTGGTCTGGCTTTTCACAGCATAGGATCTCCATCCCGAGATGGCCCATCTCGTTGATACCGTTACCTGTAGACAATCAGCCCTCATTTTTATTACCTGGGACCCGGGTACTGAGAAGGCTGTTCCTGCATCCGGTGTTGTTGAGAATGGGAGCCCTACAAAGCTATTTTCCTACCATCCCAAGTTAAAGCTGAGACTCTGATGCAATGGGCTCTATGAAGCTGCTGCACCCAGGGCCACTAATCTAGCACTTGCATGTAGGGAGAATCCATAGTTTCTTACATCCTGGAAGGACCTTGGCTGCATTGCCCCCACCCCCCACTCTCCCAAAGAAAGCAAAAAATGATCTTTAAAGCGACAATTAAAATATCTTCTTTCCTGGTTTAAGTTGTTTGCCTTTGATAAGTTTACTCCGTAATTATCTTGCAGTTACGTTTAGACTGAAGCTCTCCATTGCACTGCCCCGATCTTTCACTTCATTACAAGGGAGATGCCAGTGCTGTCCCTATGAGCAAACTGCAGGATCCTGGCCATTCAGACACAGATTCCCTTAAGGCTTCTGCAATTGAAGCTTTTTGATTCTTATTTGGGCTGAAATGTCTTTTAAAGTGGTAATGAAGGACTATCCATTTCAGACACCTTCTGACAGAGATCTAATTTTACAGTCCTGGCTTCATTTTCACTCTTGTTGTCATTTGAAAAATCTTGGCTTAAGCAAAAATTTAAGCAAACAAACAACAATGATAGCAGAAGACTTCTGGGCTGGAGAGAGAGTACAGCAGGGAGGGCACTAGCCTTGTTCACGGCGGACTCAGGTTCAATCCCTTGCACCCCATAAAGTCCACCCTACTCTGACTAGGAGTGATTCCTGAGACTAGCCTGGCATGGCTCAAAACCCAAAAACAACACAAAAAGACTTGTATAAATTGTAGACATCTTAGAGGAACTAGCTTTCTCTTTTGTTTTCTTACTGTGTCTGTTGAGGGTTTTTTTTTTGAGAAACTTCTCTAGACGTACCTCTGAACATTGACATTTCATTTTTGTTTTTGTAGGAGTTTTGCAAGAGGTGCTCATGGATCGGGGGGCACAACAGTGTGTGCCCTGGTGCTCGGGCAAGGAAGGGCATTCTCAGCAGTGCTTGCTGGCCACCAGAGCCCAACTCAGGTGTTGGGGACCATGCAGTTCTGGGCATTAAACTCTGAGCCTTGGGCATGCAACGCATAGACTCCATTCCAGGGAGCCAACTCCCTGATCTTTAAGCTCTAAGATTTACTTTTTAATCTAATTTTGTTCCTTAATTAAATTTTTAATCTAATATTATTTCTAAGGAGAGACTTTTATGTGCAAATTACCTAACTCAGGAGAATTGAGAAACTCATATTTCAGTCACGGTGAGCTTCCACTGCCTGCCCCGTCAGAAGACAGATGCAGCCCTGCCAGGCTTAAGCATTTATAGGTTCCCACTGACTCACGTCCATGTGAGGGAGTGGGGTGAAGGGGTGGAAGGTGAGGGGGTCTGTGCATGCAGACCAGGAGAAGACAATCATTAAATTGCTGCCTTTCCCCCCCACCCCCCGCCCCGGGTATTTTCTCAAACAACAGAATTAGAGATGTTCCCCTAGGAACACCTTAAAATGCAGATTCCAGGGCCCCACCCAGAGAATTAGGGGATCTGTAGCCTCTAAACTCTGCAGTCCTAAGAAACCCCTGTTATAGGCTAAGCAGACACACACCCCCACCCAAATATTCCACAGAATCAGAGTTTTGTCTCAAATTAAGGAGCATTTATTAGCTGGCCAGCACTGCTCTTTCTTAAACCCAGTCTGGATGAGATAGGCAATCCTGAGAGCAAAAGGCTATATATATATATATATATATATATATATATATATATATATCCTGAATTTCACTAAGCAAGCAAGTAAGCAGGTTACAGAAGCAAGAAAGAATAGCAGTCAGTGAAGCGTGCATCCTGACCCAAGCCGCAACTCAGACATGGCAAAGACATGGCAAACCCTATCCCGAAAACAGACGCTACAAGTTCCTTTGTTCTGGGAACAGGGCACAGTAAATCCCATTCTTCTTTGTGTTATGTTCCCCCTTGTGTTTTTCGGGTAATTTCCTGATTTTAACGTCCCCCCAACCCCCATTTCCACCCGTTCCCACGGTCCAGCCCTGCCTTTGGTGAGTCTGAAGCAATGCTGTGGAGGAACCTCTCAATCACCGTCCTCGTGAGTGCTTGAGGCCTCTGTGGAGGGGTTCTGAAGCCTGAGACTCTGCGTTTTCTTTGCCTCCAGGGCTACCTACTCTGTCATCACTAGATCAGCACTTTGAGCTGCATGCTCCTGGTATGTGCACCCTAAAGGTGTCAAGGGGGCATCAGAGGGGAGCTTTGAGCATCCATCGCTGCTGCCTCAGTTACACCCCCATGTCCCCCTCCACAGCAGGCTCCGCTAGGTTCTTGCTTCATACCCCCGGGGTGTGCTTTGGGCCGAGCAGCCACTTTTCTTGCTGAAAGGCCTTTCCCTTTCTTCTAACGGCCTTCACAGAGTTTCTTCTTTATAGTCTTGGTGTACCCATAAGGAAACCCATTTTCAGCAAGAAAATTTCTGTGGAGCCTCTCTAGCAGAAAGTCCCATAGGAAAAGGGACATGGCGCTCTCCTTACAAGTGGCCAAACTGGGTTTGATCCCAGGCATCCCTGAGACCTCCAGGAGTAACTCTTAAGCTCAGAGCCAGGAGTAATCTCTGAGCATTGCTGGCTGTGTCCCCCAAACAAACAAACAAACAAACGGGCCACTAAGAGAAACTGTCTGGTTAGAAACGTGGAAGGTACTATCACCCCAGTTATGGATAAAGCCTCTGACCCCTCCACTCTCCAGAGACTGCTGGAGTAAGTGGAAGGGGAGAGGGGTGCAGGAACCCTCCTATCCCCAGGTCTTATTATGTCTGTAGACATCTGGGAACAAAGAAATAAGCTGTATGTCAACTTATGTCTGCTTTTCATACCCCTGAGCACCAAACTGGGAGTAGCCCCTGAACACCACTGGGGATGGGCCCAAGATAGATGCCCTCCCCCCTTGCCTCCAAATGGTTCGTTTCTTCAAGATGAGCCTTCTCTGGCTAACAGACACTTCCAGGTTCCGAACAACCCGAACAACCCGTCGGTATGGCCATTCTGGCTAGCAGCTCCTGAGCAGAAAATGCTTGTCAGCCAACTGTGAATGTAAGTCATTAAGGACTGAGGAAGCGAGTTGTTAAGTGCAGAGAGCTCGGTATGTCCCAAGCACATAATTCTTTCCAAGCAAGTCAGTGCCTTGAAGGAAAGTAATAAAAGGGCCCCTGGGCTCCAGTGAGTTAAAACAGTATAGCGCGAGTCTTCTGCCAGGAAACCCCCGCAAGAGATGCTGCTTCTGTTCTGGCTTAGCCCTGCTGCTTCTCCTGCTCTCTCGCCGCTTTCTTCAGGTTCCCACCCCCATCCCTCCACCCCAGTCTACGCTCACTTCTCACCATGCACCCCTTGAGGAACTCCAAAGGGTGCCAGGAGTTAAGCAAGGAAAGGAAGGAAGGAAGGAAGGAAGGAAGGAAGGAAGGAAGGAAGGAGGAAGGAAGGAAGGAAGGAAGGAGGAAGGAAGAAAAGAAAGAAGGAAGGAAGGAAGGAAGGAAGGAAGGAAGGAAGGAAGGAAGGAAGGAAGGAGGGAGGAAGGAAGAAAAGAAGGAAGGAAGGAAGGAAGGAAGGAAGGAAGGAAGGAGGAAGGAGGGAGGGAGGGAGGGAAGGAAGGAAGGAAGGAAGGAAGGAAGGAAGGAAGGAAGGAGGAAGGAAGAAAAGAAGGAAGGAAGGAAGGAAGGAAGGAAGGAAGGAAGGAAGGAAGGAGGAAGGAGGGAGGGAGGGAGGGAGGGAGGGAAGGAAGGAAGGAAGGAAGGAAGGAAGGAAGGAAGGAAGGAAGGAAGGCAGGCTAGACTTGCTAGATGAATACATGAGTGAATTCAGTTTTAATCTTTATAATGGGGGATGCCTTTCTGTCAAGTTATAGCAGAGAAGCCAACAGTCAGAATATTTGGATGCTATATTTGCACCTTATGGCTATGTGCCTTATTTCAACTTTGGAACTGAAATGTGTGACTGTGAGTGGAAATTCCACGTGCTGAGGGTCACAGGCAGTTTTCCAACAGTAGGGGGTGGGGGCTGTGTCCCTGAGGTCCAGAGCTCACAGTGCTCTGAGGAGTTAGCTCGTGTGGATTGTTGCTGTAAAGAGTTCAGTGGGCAGAAGTCTGTGCTCTACTTTAAGAGAAGTCAAAGATTGGCTATTTCGTGTTATCTCCGGGCTTTTATTTATTTATTTATTTAGGCTTTTTGGGTCACACCCGGCGATGCACAGGGGTTACTTCTGACTTTGCACTCAGGAATTACTCCTGGCAGTGCTCAGGGGATCATATGGGATGCTGGGGATCAAACCCAGGTCGGCCGCATGCAAGGCAAATGCCCTACTCGCTGTACTATCACTCCAGCCCCCATCTGTGGGCTTTTAAATTGACAACAGAATTTTCCTTTTTAAATGTGTAGATGGGCTGCCACAGTGTGGGGGGAAAACAACACTGAGATTTTCAGGGCTAACCTACATCCATACTCAGGTGGAGGCAATCTCCTCAGAAAATCTGAGTGCTTCAGAACACAAATGGCATCATTCTACTGGCCTGAAACCCCAGAGTGCTGGACCGCCTTTGGCATTGATGATTGAGTAGGGCTTCTTCCCTCGTGTTTGGTTTGAGTTTGGGTTTTGTTTGGCTTTTATTTATTTGAAGGTGGGAGAGTCACACCTGGCAATGCTCAGTGGTTAGTCCTGGTGGTGCTTGGGAGAACAGGTGGGATGCTGGGGGTCCAACTTGAGTTGGCCACGTGCAAATGCCTTCCCCGCCAGACTATCTCTCGAGCCCCCCGGGGCTTGGTTTTGTTGGCTGCTTCTGAGAGTCATCTCCACCTTAGTGAAGGAAGAGCTCCCATCCCTGGCTTTGGAAGCCTGTGTGCCCATTCTGTGGGCTGCTCTCAAAGAGGGGAGTCTGGATCTGCTTGGCATCAGGGTGCTACCACTGCCAACAATGCAATCTCCCAGGATGCAGCAGTGAGTGAGATGGAAATGAGTGTGGAGCTCTAAATGATCCTCTGGGATGATGGGGGCAGGGGTGGGGTAGACTAGACTACCAACAGCCATTGCGTCTGTCGCCTTGAATGCTCTGCTTTTCATGGAACCCCTGAAATGCCTGGGGTCAGGGCTGACCTCCTTCTCCCTCCCTCCGGGCTGAGTTACTTACACAGATGGAATGGAAGCGAGGGTCAGCAACAAAGGGCCCCAGCTAGTCTGCGCCATGTTTTCATGTGACCCATGGGTAGAGAATGATTTTCACCTGCACACACATTTAGAAGAGAGTGTCGGGGGCAGGGAGGGGGGATGGGGATCCGTGTGCCGTGCCACGTGGAAATGAGGTCGAACTTCAGTAGCCATAAATAAATCCTCGTGGGCTCCATGGATGTCCCTTTGCTTTCCCAGCCCCCCATGGCTGCTCTCACCAGGTAACTGCGCAGCTGGGTAGCTGCCACAAGTGCCACCCAAGCCAGCCTCATGGCCATATCGATCATTCCCTTTCTTTCAGACCATATCTGTAATCTTTCCTTAATCCCCTTTTGTACCTACCCATTAGACAGCTTTTATTTTTAATTTTTAAATTTTATTTTCACAAGGTTTTTCACATGAATTGATTACATTCAATATTTCAACACCAATCTTACCACCATTACACCATCCCACTGCCATTATTTCGAATTTTCCCACCACCACTCAAGCCTGCCTGATACAGGCAGATGCTAGATACTTTATTTTTTATTGCTTATTATGAATATCTCGGAGAGCCTGGCAAGCTACTGAGAGTATCTCGTCCGCAACGTATTTGATATGCCAAACACAGTAACAACAAAGTCTCCAATGGAGATGTTACTGGGCCCGCTCGAGCAAATCGATGATCAACGGGAGGGCCTTTACTTTACTTTATTATGAATATCATGAGAGGTCATGCGGCTGCTTTTGCGGCTGCATGCTCCTGGAATTCTAAAATTGTAAATGATTGGGGTCCAGAGGCATCTCTATAGGGAGCTAGTCCATTTTGATTGAAGATTTATTGTGAATCTCTGGATCAAGGCTATTAATGCACTGAGATGGTGCCCAGAGGCAGTTTGTGGGTGTGACAGCCAGGACCCCCAAGCAGTCAGGGAGATGGGAAGAGGTGGCCTGTCCCCGCTGCCACCACGTGGCATGGAGTCTTCAGTCCCTGCTCCCACGTACCTGGGTTTTGCTTCTGGAAGTTTGTAGCCACTGGGGGTTCATTTGGAGTGGGCGGAGAGGGAACACCCACTCCATCTGAGGTGCCCTGGTGGAATCAGCTCAGCACGGGGTCCGGAGAGATCTCCAGCAAGCTATTGTCTTCCGGGATTCATTACTGAGTCTCTCCCATTAGATAGCTTTTAACCCAAACCAGATCTTGTTGCAGACTCCGTCTGTTCTGGGCTAAAGAGACAGCTTAAGACTTAAGATACTTACCTTGCAAGCATGCTGCCCCTGTCCCATCCCAGGCATAATACCTTGACATTGTTGGGAGTAGTCTCTGAGCACTGCAGGGTGTGGTCCCCAAAACAACAACAAAATGTGATCCCTTGAGCTTCATCTATTCCTTTCAGTGAAGAGAGACATTCCCCTTAAGACTTACACCGCGTGGTCCCCCCACTGCTTATTCTAGAGCAGGCTTTGATGAGAAGTCAAGCCAGGAAAACAGGAAGTGGGAGATACACTATGGAAGCCTTGCCCCCCTGCCCCCCTCCATGCAGAGCTGGTGGAAGTGAATGGATTCATATCCACAATTGTAGACAGACACTGGGGTGTCACACCCCACACCCTGTGGCTGGTTTGCATGCAGAAGTCCTTTTTAGCTGACAGTGAAAGGTAGAGCGCAAACTTGAACTTGAAGAACAACTTCCTCTAAGGTGACATCTAGTGTGGCCAGGAGGGAGGCACCCCAAAACCCAGCTCGGGCCCTGTCCCAGGACACTGAGGAAGCCAGGGTGAGCCGACCCCCTAGAACAGCATTTGGACACTACTTCATCAGCCCACACTGTTCACATGTGTCAGATGGTGGGCAGGGAGGGAGAGCTCTCGAGGCCCATATGGCTCTGACAGGGAAACAGGAGCCAAGCCTGAGCTTCGGGACCTAGGAGAACAGGTGCTTGTGTTGACCGCACTAACAGTGGGGGACCACTGCCGCTGGCTCTGACACTATGATACAGCTTCAAGTCTTGGCTAAAAGCAGCAGAGGAGAGGGTCATGGGGAGCCGCCCACTGAGCTCGCCGGGTGCAGTGCCCATTTCCTCTGAGCCTTCCACTTTCACTCTCATAATGCAAGGGATAAAATGGATTTCTTTGCAAGTGGGTGAGGGTTTGGGTTATATCCAGCAGTGCTCAGGGCTTACTCCTGGCAGTACCTGGAGGCCCAAACTCTCCAAGTTCCTCTTCTATAGGGTCACTGATGTTAAGGTTTACAGACCAGCAAGATAGATTGTCTGCACTCCTCTGATGGGTCTGTGTTAGCTTCTGAGTAATCCTGTAATTCTGGTAGTCCTGAAAACACTATTCAAATGCTTTCATTTGGGGAAATTGAGATGATTTGACAAACCCCACTCATCACTTTTTTTAAATTTTTATTAGTGAAACACCATGAGGTACAGTTGTAGACTTACAAATTTTTGTGCTTGGGTTTCAATTATACAATGTTTGAGTACCCATCCCTCCACCAGTGCCCATTTTCCACCACCACTAATTCCAGTGTCCCTCCCGCACTCATCTTAAAGAAAAATAGACATTTCTTTTCTCTCCACATTCCTCAACTCCCCTCCCTACTTCCTCCCCACCCCCAACCCCCCTTAAGAAATCCTTGGCCAAAGCTCTGTTGACATTCAAGCTTAATTTACATGCATTTTATCTCCACACTAAAGGTCACTTTGTGTGAAACAAACTGCACTTTGCGGTGGTGATTTGACCACAAAGGGAGCATTTGTCAACCCATCCTTTGCTTTTATGAGGCCCTTTGGGTCTTAGCAATGCCAGGGTTTTTTTTTTTTAATTTTTATTAGTGAAACACCATGAGGTACTGTTGTAGACTTACAGATTTTTGTGCTTGGCTTTCAGTTATACAATGATCCAGTACCCATCACTCCACCAGTGCCCATTTTCCACCACCACTGATCCCAGTATCCCTCCCACCCCCATTCCCCTCATCCCACCCTGCCTCTGTAGTAGGGCATACCCTTTTGTTCTCTCTCTCCTTTTGGGTGCTGTGGTTTGCAAAAGAGATATTGAGTGGCAGTCATGTTCAGTCTATAGTCTACTTTCAGGATGCATCTCCCATCCTGGGAGGATCCTCCCAACACCCTTTATTTGGTGCTCCCTTCTCTATCTCAGCTGCCTTTTCCCCTAGCATGTGCAGCTGGCACTTTACTCCAAGCCATGGAGTAAACCTCCTGGTACTTGTCTCGGCTATTCTTGGGTGTTAGTCTCCTATTTTGTTACTTTATGTTCCCCAGATGAATGCAATCTTTCTATGTCTGTCCCTCTCTTTCTGACTCATTTCTCTTAAGCAATGCCAAGTTTTAAGTAGATACAATTTACTTCTAGTTTAACAAGAGACACAGAGTAATCAGAATCTGTACCCAAAGGTAGAGTTAAAACTAGAGACCCTTGGAAGACCACTGAAGATACAATTTGTGGGGTTTGTTCTGAATGCACATAGAGTCATCTCATCTGCCTCTCAAAGTGGTAGATGAAAATATCATGTTCACCAAAGTGCTTGGGAGTATTGGGGGCTCTACCGGGGCTGTATGTAGAAACTAAACAGCTGTGCAGTGCATTGTGAATGACTGTACCCAAATTAACCATGAAGAATTTAACAGAAACAAACTAATCCCCCAGGTTTCCACTACCTTCATGGTGAGTCTAGGCTTTGTCTCTTTAGAAGGCAGGAAATGCCCTCCTAATCTAACAAATGCTGCGGACCTGAAATCAGTTCCTCTGAAAGAAAAGAAGCTCTTTAGAGCATCACTTCTCAATTTGGGGCTACATGAACATAGATATAGCGGGTGGGCCACAGCTAAAGTCAAGTAGGTGAGTGATTACAGTAGAGAAACAGGGACGGAAGGGGACCCCAGGTGGCAGAAGTTTGAGAACCGCTGCTTTAGAGGTCCAAACTCACCCCTCCACCCCCAGGTCGTGGGAGGCACTTCTGGCAGTGTTCAAGGCTTATTCCTGACTCTGCTCAGGGCTCATCCCTGGTGGGCATAGGGGAACCATGCGTGGTGCCAGGAAGCATACCCAGGTCAGACGTGTGTAAGACAAAGGCCCTACCCATTGTATCATCACTCTGGCCCCTAGAAGACCAATCTTTGCAGTGAGGTGTATGAGGAGCATCAAGGCAGTTGAGAGGAGAAACACCAGTCCACAGTGAAGTGGTGAAGGACAGTTTCATGAGGAGACAGAACTTGGAACGGGCCATGGAGGGCTAGTGAGATCTGGGAGGACAAGTGTCCCCAGCATGGGTAGTAACTTGAGGTCTAGGATCAGGAATGAAGGTGGTAGCACGAGGAAGCTGGGAAAGCAGGAAGCTGAGTGACCCTTTCCACAGCGAGTTTGGATGAGAAGGGAGCCCAGGGGAATTAGGTCAGAGAGAGTCTTGAATTTCCATTTTGGGAAGTTGAGTATGAATCTGCCAGGCCTGGTGGTCTGGTAGAAGAGGGCCTGGCCGGGCAGTGCAGGAAACCCTGGGCAGCAGAGCCCCCAGGGCGAGAAGAAAGTGAGGAACTTACTGCATTTGTTTGGGCAAGAAAGTAGTCCATTCTGTGTGGTCGTGAGGTGGCATCACAAATGAATAGTGAGGTCTACACCCTAGAAATAACAGCAGGTCAGAATGGACTTACTTGGTGAGCTGGAGAGATGGTACAGAGTGCTTGCCTTGCTTGTAGCCCACCCAGATGGTGCTTAACTTGCATGTAGCCCACCCAGATGCTGCTTGCCTTGCTTGTAGCCCACCCAGATTTGATTCCCAGCATATAGTCTCCGAGCCCACCAGGGGTAATTCTGAACACAGAGCCAAGAGTAAGCCCTGAACATCCATTGAATGTAACCCCAAAAACAAAAACAAAAAAAAAAGAGAACTTGTGCTTTGTACTTAGTAACTATTGGTTATAAGAGAAAGGGTGCTGTTCCAGATCCTTCCAACACTGCGACTCTGAGAAAGACCCTGGCATCATGAACAGAAATGAGGAAGCCCCGAAGTGGGTCAGCTGAGGAGTGAATAGACTGAATTTGTGTTGGCACAGAATAAGAGCTAAAATAGAAGGGGGATTAGGGAAGGGAAACTGAGGGAGGAAGAAGTATTCCAGAAAAGGAAAGCATTCTGTTTCCCAGAACTTGTCTTCTCCAGGAGAGAGTTCTTCACGGGCCTGCATAGTAGAAGCCAGGCCCCAGATCTTGTATAATAAGCACAGAATCATCCTGTCTGTTCTCGTGGCTCTCCCTTAGCTGTACGGCCTCTGACACACCACTCGACCTTCCTGTGTCTCAGTTCCTTCCTCAAGAAATAGTGGTAGCCTTACAACTAAAGGATTCACTTTAATATTTTTGTCAGGTTCTTTGCATGGTGCCTAAAATTTGATATATGTTGGCCTATTCTGGATACTTTAGAAATTTCTAGATGCTTTCTTTCTGAACTTCAGGGAATGTTGATGCCTTGTAAATACAATGGAAATAGAATGAGAATGAACCTACCAAAGTAAGGACAGGTTTTAAGATGACTCTAAGTTTAGGATTCCCCCCCCCTTTTTTTTTTGGTTCTTGGGTCACATCCAGCAGTTCTCAGGGCTTACTCCTGACTCTGAGCTTAGGGTTCATATCTGGCAATTCTTTTTTTTTTTTTTTTTGCTTTTTGGGTCACACTCGGCGATGCTCAGGGGTTACTCCTGACTCTGCATTCAGGAATCACTCCAGGCAGTGCATATGGGATGCTGGGAATCGAACCTGGGTCGGCTGCATGCAAGGCAAATGCCCTACGCACTGTGCTATCGCTCCAGCCCCACATCTGACAATTCTTGAGGAATTATATGGGGTGCCTTGATCAAAGTAGGTCAGCCACATGCAAGGCTAGAGTTCTCCCTACTACACTATTGCTCCAGCCCATTAGTTTAAAATCTTTTATGACTGAGCCAAATATAAATACTTCTGGACAAGTATCTCCAAGAGCTATACATCTGGTTGATGAGTTCCCAAAGAAAGAACTGTATTTTGCTTATTGGCTCTGGAAAGGTTAATGATACTTTAGTTTCCAAAGATTTTCACTCACCTCCAATGGGAACTCAGGTGAATTCATTCTTTCACTGACCACCTCTTCCTCAGCCCCATCAGAAGGGAATATTTGTCAGAGCGGGTCCCATCCAGCCAATGTTCTGAAAACATTAAGTTGTTTTGTTGTGTGAGTAACTCCCTGATTCCAAAGGACCTTGTCCAGACAGCTTCTGGAGTAATTAGTGCCCTGGCGGAAAGGGTTGAGCAGAGAGGAGGATGACAAAACATCTTCACAAATTGTTTTTGCTGTGTGTCTCCCCAGAGAGTGCCCCCAGACAGAGTTTCAGGATAATGGTTTTGTTCTTCGTCCGTTCCCCCAGCATCGGACAAATTACTTTAGCCATGGTTTTTGTGTAGTACTTTTCTGATTAATAGGGTGAAGAGAACACTAAGATTTTAAAATATATATATCTAAAATTATCTGAAGACACTTGTCAAAGGGAACAATGTGAACTCACAATGTGTTACTAAGGGTTAGTGGGAGACTATGCTGTCTGCATTCCCTTTTCAGAAAGCTCCATTAGAGGCCTAAGAGAGACAAGTGGCTCTCAGCCCACTTCAGAGCACTCAACTCTCCCTCCCCAAGCCCCTTTCTGCATCACATACAAAAACTTTGTTTCTGTACAGTTATGGTCTTGAATGTGTTACCTTGTCTCTTCAAATCTCCCAGGGTTCTTTGCTGTACCTCAAGAAAGGTATTCAAATTTCTCCTCAGCTCAGTGAGTCAAGCTTAAGACTTTGCCATCTGCCCATTTCTCAAGTGGAGTTTGGGAGGTTGAGTTCTGGAGCATGCTGAAAAATATAACCCTTCCTGGGAATTCATGTCTCCACCAATGAGGAGCTGGGGCCAGGCCTTGGAAAGATGAATTCAGAGGTCCGCACCCCCACCATGTCCCCGCCCCCCGCACCCCTGTCAGAGTCACTCATTCATTTGAGCTGCAGTCACTCACTTCCAGCTACATCCCAGGCACTGTGTAGTGCCTGTGAGGCAGAATCCAAGGGAGCGTGTAAATCTCTGTCCTCATGGGCAGGCCAAAACAAAAGCAAGTAAATGAGGCCTGAGAGAGATGAGTAGTATAGTACATCATATATCACTTAAACTTGGGGTTATCATCTGAGAAAAGTGGGTCATGACATCATGGAAATTATTTCAAAGTTGTGTGAACATCATAGAGTTTGATTTCCCAAATCTAAAAGATATCACTTAGCATATCTCCAGGCTATTGAAGGTAGAATTTATTGGGACCAGACAGCTGTGTAGTCCGTGAATCAATGCATGATTCTTTGAGAAGGTGATAAGAGCACCGGTGTAAATCAGATTTCTGTTCTTTCCCTGACCATCTATCTCTTCCTTTGCCTTATCAGTATAGGCTGTTTGTTCAATCAGGCAAACAAGACAGTGTTCTGGAAACATGAACCATTTAGAGAACACTGAACTAGGTATGAGGATGAGGGTGGGGGAAACAGATGATGTGTTTAGTTATATTGGGGAGCGGGGCTCCCTGTGAGGAGGTGACATGGAGCAAAAGTTTGAAGGAGATGAGGGAGACCCTGTGGGTAGCTCAAGAAGGGCTGAGGACCGTCTGCAGAGCCTGGAGGAGTAGTGAGAAAGAAGGTCAGAGGTTGGAGGATCACTAGGTGAGGAAGAGCAAGGGAACCAGTTCTTGTAGGGCTTTGAAAGCAACCATCATTGGGACACTGGCTTTTGTGGTGGGGGGGCGCTGAGGAGCCCCACGATCTGACCTGCCTTTTCAGTGATTCACTATGATGAGACTAGACTGCGTGGGGTGGGCAGAGTGGGCCATGGAGACCTGGGAGGCCATTGAGATAAGGATGCTGGTGTCTTGGGCTGGGTAAGTGGACAGAGTCTCGACTTTGTAGGATGGTAGGGCTGAAGAAACTTGCAACATCCCAAAGTAGCAACGGAAGGGTAAGAGGGAATGAAGTGACACCCAGTGTTGTGGGTGAGCCTTGGAGAGAGCAGGGTGCTCATCGGAGAGTTCACGACTGTAGACAAGGCTGATTGGAGGGACATGTTGGGAGTTCCATTTGGGGCATGCCAATCTCAGCTTTCCACTGGATGGCCAAGAATCAAGTCTGGGACTGGGTCAGAGGCCAACCCAGGGAATAGTGAGGTGCTCTTCATGATGATAACAGTCACTTCCTGGATTCCAGAAGGCTCTAATCCAGAGTCTTTCTAATCCTTATCAAATCCAGACTAAATTCCTAAAGCTCTTTTATAAAATGGCCAAATTAAATTAGCTGATTATTGATCAGCCAAATTAAATCAGTCAACAATCAATCACAAGCCTTTTGTGCCCCAGAGATTTTTGTCTCACGTCTCGTAAATGCAGGCCCCCAGCGAATCAACTGTTTGCTGATGAATAAAGGTACTTGTAAGTCGGTCAGAAACATCTCAGAAAGAGATTTAAAAGAAATCTTAAAGCAACTGAGTAATGCAAGAGTCAGTTTAACGAAGGCTCGAATGCTCCAGGCCTGCCTCGGGTGGGTGGCCTGGGTGCGCCTGGTGGGTGAGAAGGAGGGGAAAGGAACCCTCAAGGAATTTCTTGGCCAGTGGGTGGAAGAAGACAAATCCTCACTCAGGACCAAAGCAAGGGATGAAAGGATGCTAAGAGAAGTGAACATTAAAATCCAGTGGGTGAAGAGGAAAAGGGTCTGAGAAGGAAGTGGCATTTGCACCTCGCCTGGAGGGACAAGTTGTACTTCTGCAGACCCTTGGAGGGCCAGTGGCTCATTTTAGTTGTCTCACAATACTGGTGGGCATAAAAGTGTCTGGAAAGTATCTATGTTGCCTTTATCCCTGAAAACTAATTTGGACACCGAGTTGAGAGTGTTTTCTTTCCTCTATCTACTTGGTCCTTTCCACCCTTGAGTCTTCTTTTTTGAGTCACTTCCATTGAAAAACCTGCTGCTTTTCTTCTCTGCGTTGGACACCTCCCTCCATCCCCTACCTCTTGGTGACCCTAAGATTGTCCTCATAATTTCATGTGTTAAGTGATTTTGTTATGATGTGACTTGCTTCCTGTCTCATGTGTTTGGGTTTCTTTCTTTCTTTCTTTCTCTCTCTCTCTCTCTCTCTCTCTCTCTCTCTCTCTCTCTCTCTCTCTCGTTGTTATTTTTGTAGTTTGGGGACCACACTTAGTGGTGCTCAGGCTTACTTACTCCTTACTCAGGGATTCCTTACAGTGAGATTTGGGGAACTATAAGTGGTGCCAGCCATTGAACCCCGGTCTCTGCATGTAAGGCAAGTGCCCTAGCTGGTATACTATAACTCTGGCCCACATTTGGATTTCATTAGTTTGTTGGAGACAGGTGTTAAAATTTTCACTAAATTTTGGAGATTTAGCTGCTATTATTTCTTCAATTATTTTTTCTACCAGCCAGGCCACTTAAAGTTAACTCACTCACTAAGGATGTGTTCATATTTGGTGGTGGTGGTGGGGGGGGGGGTTGCGCCACACCCAGTTGTGCTCAGAGATTACTTCTGGCTCTGTGCTCAGGGATCATTTCTGGTCATGCCCAGGGAAAAGGTATGGTGCTGAGGATGGAGGGGGAGGTCTGCCATGTGAAAAGCAACCATCCTATCCACTGTACTCTCTCTTCAGCCCCATCTATTCACTTTTTGCTAATTGTTTTTGTTTGGGGGCTATACCTGGCTATACTCCTGGCAGAGATCAGGAACCATATGGGATAGTGGGGATGCAACCTCGCTCAGCCGCATGTAAGGAAAGTGTTTTACCCACAGTACTGTGTTCCAGCCCCTTTAGTGCTTGGATTTTAAGGTCTTATCATATTTCATTCTCAAAGTCTAATCTGTTCTTTTTATTTTTGCTTTTTGGGTCACACCCAGCGATGCACAGGGGTTACTTCTGGCTCATGCACTCAGGAATTACCCCTAGTGGTGCTCAATCGACCATAGGGGATGCATGGAATCGAACCCGGGTTGGCTGCATGCAAGGCAAACTCCCTACCTGCTGTGCTATTGCTCTAGTCCCTCTAATCTGTTCTTAGTCTTGTCCCAATCCCTTTTCTCAGACATGGTAGTCTTTATTTCCAGAAGTTTGAGTTGAGCATTTTTCTGTATTTTTTTGTTGACTAACTTCTAACTTCTTGAACATTTAGAATACAGTAGAAAAGCAATTTCATGGTCTTTGGTACTTCCTTCAATTATGTTATTTCAGGGTACATCTCCATTGATTGACTCCCCCGCAACACCATGATTGTGGCTTGTATTTCCTTTTTCTTTGCAGGCTTGGCAATTCTTTACTAGAGGTTAGACTCTGTGACTTTTATCTCGTCTGGTAGTTTTGTACAATTCGGCACCCCTGATTGCTCAGAAGAATGATCACACAGACTTTGCATAACTTCCACATGACTGGACCTCCCGGAAACTGCACATTATGAACTTAAGCCAAAATTTTTTACTGTCTGTTTAACACACAAATTAGGAATCTAAGGTAACTCCCCCCCCCAACCAGAGGGACAGGAGATATATTTTGTTTTTTTTGGGTTTTTTTCCTTAAATTTTTATTAGTGAAACACCATGAGGTACAGTGTAGACTTATACATTTTTGTGCTTGGGTTTCAGTTATACAATAATTGAATACCCATTCCTCCACCAGTGCCCATTCTCCACCACCACCAGTCCCAGTATCCCTCCCACCCCCTTCCCCCCATCCCACCCTACCTCTTGGCAGGGCATTCCCTTTTGTTATCTCTCTCCTTTAGAGTGCTGTGGTTTGCAAAAGAGACATTGAGTGGCAATCTTGTTCTGACTATAGTTACTCTCATTACGCATTTCCCATCCTGAGAGGAACCTCCCAACACCTTTTATTTGGTGCTCCCTTCTCTATCTGAGCTGTCTTTTCCCCTAGCATGTGTGGCTGTCCTCAAAGCCATGGAGTAATCCTCCCGGTACTGATATCAGCTATTCTTGGGTGTTAGTCTCCTATTTTGTTACTTTATGTTCCCCAGATGAATGCAATCTTTCTATGTCTGTCCCTCTTTTTCTGACTCATTTCACTTAGCATGATACTTTCCATGTAGTACCACTTGTATGTAAATTTCATGACTTCATCCCTTTCTGACAGCTACATAGTGTTCCATTGTGTAGATGTACCAAAGCTTCTTTAATCAGTCATCTGTTCTCGGGCACTCAGGTTTTTTCCAGATTCTAGCTATTATAAACAGTGCTGCAATGAACAAACAACTGCAGATGTCGCTTCGACTATACTTTTTTGCCTCTCTGGGGTATATTCCCAGGAGTGGAATTGCTAGGTCAAATGAGAGCTCAATTTCTAGTTTTTTGAGAATCGTCCATACTGTTTTCCAGAAGGACTGAACCAGTCGGCATTCCCACCAGCAGTGAAGGAAGGTCCCTTTCTCGCCACATCTGCGCCAGCACCGGTTGTTTTTGTTCTTTTGGATGTGGGCCAATCTCTGTGGTGTGAAATGATATTTCATTATAGTTTTGATCTGCATCTCCCTGATGATTAATGATGTAGAGAATTTTCTCATGTGTCTTTTAGCCATTCAGATTTCATCTTTGAGGAAGTTTCTGTTCATTTTGTTTTCCCATTTTCTGATAGGGTTGGATGTTTTCTTCTTGTGGAGTTCAACCAGTACTTTGTATATCCTTGATATCAACCCCTTGTTGGATGTGTATTTGGTGAATATCCTTTCCCATTTTGTGTACTGTCTTTGTATGTTGGTCACTGTTTCTTTTGAGGTGCAGAAGCTTCTTAGTTTAAGATAGTCCCATTTGTCTATCTCTGTTTTCACTTGCTTAGCCAGTGGCGTGACATCTTTGAAGACACCATTAGCTTCAGTGTCATGGAGGGTTTTGCCGACTTTGTCTTCAATGTACCTTATGGATTCCGGTCTGATGTTGAGGTCATTAATCCATTTTGATCTTACTTTTGTACATGGTGTTAGGCAGAGATAGGAAATATATTTTGAAGCCAGAAGCCTCATTAGATGCCGAGAAAGGGAAAATAGCCATTTTGTCATTTTCAGTGAAGGCTTAATCAGTGCATATTGGGATTTTAGAAATAAACAAGTTATATGCTTCCCTACCCCTCAAATGCTTGCAACTTGGAGGGAACTAACCCATGAGTAGGCCATGGGGAAGCATCCTGATGTAAAACTTGATGGGGTCTCTGAGACCACTCAGGTGGGGACAGGTGTCAGGGTTTCCTGGGAAAATGATATTGAAGCTACAACTAGAGTAAGACAAGGGCTGAGAGAATGGGAGTTGTGTAAGTTTTTTCTGATGATTAAATTAGTATGTTCATGATAGGAAGTTGGAAAATACCGAAAGATGGAGAAATAGGAAATCAGGTAGGGCACTTGCCTTTCATGCAGCCAACCCTGATGGGTCCCCAGAAACCATGGTCCTCCCTGAGCAACACCAGGTGCCCCTACTTTAATAAAAAATGGAAAAATGTAGAAAATATAGAAAGATGCAGAGACTGCACTAATAAGTAATCTAATAAGTTAATGTAGTGCGGGGACCCTGTGGTCCTATTTTGGCTTTTCTTCTTTTTTAACAGATGAAGGATTATGGTGCAAAGAGCAGAAAGGCGCCCCTTTCCCACAGAAGGCAGGGCTGTGTCCTCAAAGTAGGGGAGGGTAGCTTTCAGGAAGTGGGGCAAGGGGGCAATTTGGTGACCTGGAAAATAGAGGCCAAGATGCAAAGTGAGTAAATTCATTTTGGCTTCCTTTTTCTTGACTGACCAGGGAGCACTGTCTGCAGGAGGAGAGGCAGCACAGAACCAGGAAGCAGAGCCTGTCCTGTGCAGGGTCCAAGTCTCTTCCCAGCAGAGGGACAGATGGAAGTCAAGGGATGCTGGGAAGGAGTCTTGGAGAGAGGCACAGTCTTCCTGGCGCAGAACTGGCTCAGCAAGTTAGGAGCCTTATGCGCCCATCCCCCCAACACACAGTACACACACACACACACACACACACACACTCACACACTCACAAACACACACCACATATATACAACATACACAAAACATACAACACACACATGTACACTACACACACTATCCTCTCAGATAACACATACACAACGCACAGACTCACTCACTTGTACAAACACAACACATATACTACACAGTCTCACACACAACACATACATGCACTATATTCTCACACTAATTAGGGCTGGAGAGATAGCACAGTGGTAGGGCGTTTGCCTTGCGCGCAGCCAACCCGGCCGATCTGGGTTCGATTCCTCCGCCCCTCTCAGAGAGCCCAGCAAGCTACCGAGAGTATATTCAATATGCCAAACACAGCAACAACGAGTCTCAAAATGGAGACGTTACTGGGCCCGCTCGAGCAAATCGATGAACAACAGGAGGACAGTTTAATACAACATACACTCACATATGCACACATATACAGCACACACATTCTACAGACACACACCTACAATGCACACTCCCACACTCACAGAAGCACTCACCAGACACAACACACTCACACACCAGACACGTAATGCACACACTCACACATACTTACCCATTCGCATACACTTTTACACACACACACACACACACACACACACACAGAGCGAGCAGGAGGAAAACAGTGAAGGATCTGTGGCAGCCTGCTCAGCAGACAGGGGGTCTGAGAACCTGGGACTTGTCTCTTGAGAGACTCTTCGGGGAGGCTGGGGAAGCTCAGAAGGGGTTCGAGTGGCCAGGCTGACTGATAACTGTGGGGGGAGGTGCTGATTGTGTTGTACCAGCCCCTGCCTGGTGTCCTCCTGCTGTCCCCCTGCATCTCATTTAGGATCAGTTATAAGTTGTGCTGTGATGAGTCACGTTACTCTGGTTAAGATGGAGTGGACTGAGGATTTCTCAGGAAGAATCAACTGGTTTATGCTCGAACCAGGAAACTGTAGGTTTCCATAACACCAGTATCAAAGACACCTACTCAGCTCAGTCACACTTTGGGGGTCTGGGGAGCCTGTGTGGGGTCCCCACAGCCATAAGGAACAAGGCAATTACCCCCAGCCCTTCACTCCCTCCATCTGACTGGGGTTCTGAGGCTCTGGGAGGCCTGGAGACACACCTGGGGCGGGGAAAGAAATGCTTCTTGGAGGGTTTCCTTCCTGCATTTCAGACCCCATATTAGAGCCAGGGCTTTGGGGAAAGGCTGGGTAGGGGTCAGCTATGCCCTGAGGCCCACAGACAGAAGAGCTGTCCAGGGTTGTGGATGTGGGAACTCAGGGCTTCCTCACTGCCTAGACCTTGACTGATCTTTCTGGGGCTTGGGGACCTTGGAGGAAGAAGAGGCCTCAGCTTCCCCCTCCCCCCCAACCCAGCCCCTTTCCTTCCTCTGTGTTCAGTGGTACACTTTCTGTACCATTGTGATCCCAGCCCCTTCCCTTACTCCAAGGACACCCTGTGAGACGTTGGACTTGCATGTGCACAGTCACCTGTTCAGGGAAGAGTTTCAGAATCATCTGTCTAATCAATTCTACCTTCATTTTATAAGGAAGTAACTAAAGCCAACTCCAGCCCAGGGTTTTCTGATTCATTGTGGGTCACAGGTCGCCACCCCCAATGTTTACTTCCCCTGGGCCCTGGGTTAGTGCCTGGTGCTCACAGGGATGAGCCCAGAGCATCCCCTCCTCCCCTGCGGGCTAAGCCTTCTGTAGAAGCAGCTGCCCCTCCCCCCTGCACCCCCCCCCCACCCCCCCCCCCCCCCCGCCCGCAGCCTTCTCTGCATCTCTGTCTCTGTGTCCGTGGACTCTCAATGGCAGGCTGATTATTCAGCCCTCTTGAGCTGTTTCTAAAGAATCATCTGCATGCACATAATAACAGCAATCTGCATAATTAAGGAGCCTCATAAAGAGTATTCAATTGTCTACCGGAAAATGGAATTTAAGTTGCAAGAGAATAGGTCAGGTCTGAAAGGTGACTCAGAATTGGAAAGTGTTCCAGGCAGCCAAGCGGAGCCTTCAAAGAAGCCCTAAGAGGACACAGTGGCTTAGCCACGTGCACTGCAGAGCTAGTGGGCGATGACAGGCAAGTCTGAGCTCTAGCTTTTTCCATGAGTCCATCCCGGGAGCCAAAGGTGAGAGGAAGGCGGCCAAGAGGGTTTGGGGGAGGCAGCCAGCAACCAAGGTCCCGTTCTATGCTCTGGCGTGCGTTGGCTGCTCCCTGCTTTTAACTCTGTTTATGCTGATGAGAAACAAACACTTTTGATGAAACCTTCCATTTTGGCACTGGTTTGAAATAGATGCATTTTCACTGAGTCCAAACTGCCTCTTCTGTTCATATTCTAAGGAGGCTGAAGCTCAAACTTGCATGTCAAGTGCACTGTCTGCACTGTAGCACAGTCCTCCCATTGTTCATCAATTTGCTCGAGCAGGTACCAGTAACGTCTCCATTGTGAGGACTTGTTGCTACTGTTTTTGGCATATCCGCTACACCATGGGGAGCTTGCCAGGCTGTGCCGTGCAGGTGGGATACTCTCGGTAGCTTGCTGGGCTCTCCGAGAGGGGCGGAAGAATCGAACCTGGGTTGGCCGCACGCAATGCAAACGCCCTACCAGCTGTGCTATTACTCCAGCGCAGTCCTGATAATTCCCTTTGCCAAGGCTAGGCAGGACGTAGAAGTAGGTGTGAAGGGGCAAGCACTCAGCTCTGGCAGCTGGTTCACCCACTTTCTGTGCCTTTATGATCCCAGCCCCTTCCCTTACTCCAAGGATGCTCTGAGATGTTGGACTTTCATGTGCACAGTCACCTGGCTAGGGAAGCGTCTGAGAATCATCTGTCTAATCAATCTTAATGTCATTTTAAGAGGAAGTAACTAAGGCCAACTCCAGCCCAGTTCCTCAAGAGCTGTACCAGTGTTCCTTGTTTAACACTGGGGTGGTGGGGGGCATTGGCAATTTAAAGTGGAAAAGACTACAGCTAGTAAACAATTTAAAAATCACTGAACTTGAAAACTGCCCTAGTTCATTCTCTGTTCGTCTGCCTAGAAGCAGGGAAATCAGTCTAATTTACTCCCAGTTGATGGAGTCACTGTGAAAGTGTGATTTAGGGGTTCCTAGGGAAATCTAGGTCATGAGACCCATCTTTTGTTTTCACATAATGCTGACTCTTGTCTTTCTGAACCCCCAGCTACAACAAAGGGACAGTTGCCCAATTATCTCAACATATCAACATAACAGAAAACCTAAAAAATAATAATAATAAAAAAATCCTGCCAAAGAGATAGTACAGTGGGTAAGGTGCTTGCTTTGGGCCAACCTGGGTTTGATCCCCAGCAGCCTATCTGGTTCCCTGAATCCCACCAGTAGTGATCCCTGAGCAGAGTCAGGAGTAAGCCCTGAGCACTGCTGGATGTGCAACCCAATCTCCCCACCCCCAAAAGTATTTTGTTCCCTATTCTCAATCTCTTGGAGGGAAAAAAAGATTTATGTGAACCATTTCGTTTATGACTCTTCCAGCTATGATGTTTGTTTGGACAAAATGGCAACCAGGACCAAATGGCAACCAGCTGATGAGATGGCAACATTCCCAGAATCAGGAATTACCCTGTCCCCAGCGAGGAAGACAGGACTTATGGCCCACCTGGAGCCAGGAAGCCACCATACTGTATTCCATGCCTCCTCACCATTGCCCCCCTCCCCCAGATAACGGGAGCCAGACCAAGCACACTAATTCCTCTAGTCATGGTTCCCTTTTCCCACCCAAGACAACTTAAAAATCTCACTTAGTCTTTCCTAGGGTGGGGCTCTACTTCAGCCTCGACCACGGTTCGTAGAGTCCAGCCGGAAGGACCCCCCCAAGTAAACTTCTCCTATTTCCTTCATTTACTTATCTGTGTCTGTGCCTGCTGAGGGCATGGACCTATCACCAACTACTCTCTCTGCTTCTCAGGACATATGGAGATAGACTTTCTCAACAAAAAAGCTGTAGTAGTCTTTTGTGGCCACGCTTGCACCTTGCTTTGACCACCTCATGGCTTGCCCAGCTATCAGTTTTTCCATATTAGTTTGTCGAGACTGATCCCCTCATTTTTCATCCTTCATCCTTCACCGAATACCTTCCCCTGAGCGTTCAGTTTGAGTGCAGGAGAGTTGCGTGACTGTCACTATTGGAAATTCTTATTTTCATTCAGATTCTTATTATCAGAAGAATTTTTTTTAATTTTTGCCACACCTGGCAGTTTTTAAGGCTTATTTCTGCCTCTGAGCTCAGGTATCACTCCTGGCTGGGCTCTGGGACCAGCTGAGGTACCAGGGATCAAACCCAGGTCTCCCACATACAAGGCGAGCACCCTTCCTTCCCACTGTGCTCTTTCTCTGTCCCAGGGAAATGTTTTTTCTCCATTTCTTTTATTTCTTCTGTATTTTTGCTGAGTGTTTGCAGAGGTGCTGCAATACTAGGCTGATGCGCAAGGTAGCTGGGACAATTCCTTGTAGCAAGTTCAATTCCTTGCTCCAAAAATCCATTTCCGGAACCAGGGAGACAATACAGTGGTAAAGCATTTGCTTTGCACCTGGCCTACTCTGCTTCAGTCTCTCGTTACTACATAAGACAACCCCAGGGTACCACCAGGAGTAATAGTCTGAACACAGAACCAGGAATAAGCCCTGAACATTGCTAAATGTGGCCCATTTATTGTCCTGGGAGAGAGGATGGACCTGGATGTTAAGCTGATATGTGTGAGGCCCTGTATTTAATCTACTGTACTGCATGCCTCCCCCAAACACTGCTGGAAGTGGCCCCCATCACAGTGGGGGGGGGGGGGGGCGGGGAGAAAACTCTATTAGCCAAAAAGCTGAGCAGCATTTCTGACTTTCTTATGGCCACTTCTTTTCATTCTGTGTATTTCACCGACGTACAATGGTCGCTAGCCCATTTGTTAAAGGACTATTCCGGAGTGAAGATTAACACAATTTCCTGGTAAATGTCTAAATTGACCCTTAGCAGATAAATGCAGCCCATAGGTCACGAGATGAAAGCTCCTTTTTCATCTTTTTTTTGGTGGTTGTTATGAGAGTAGGGGGTTGGCGGGAGGGGGGGGGGGGGCGGGGGCACCTCAGACCACTGGCAAGGAGGCTAGAGAAAAGCTCATTTTCCTGATTGATGCTCCTGTTGTTTCCAAGTCCTCTTTCTGTGGGGATCCCCCAGGCAACAAATGAAGTATTGTGCAGTCTTTCCTGGCCCTGTCAATGGGCAATTAGACATTTTTTTTAAAGACAATACATTTTTGTCCATAGTGTAGTTGATTACATTCATTTATAAAAATGATGGGGAACTGTAGATGTGATTTTTTTCCTATTTGGTGTCATTAAAGATCATCATCTGGAGGCCATAATGGAAAGTGTTAGCACACCTGGAGCGGGGGCAGGGTTGGGTTTGAGCACCCCCTCCCCAAGGAGGCTGTGTGGCCTTGAGCAAATGACCTCATCCAGCTGCTCTGAGCTTCCCTGCTAAAAGTCAGAGAAAGACTGAGCACCCCACTTGGGGAATACTGAGCACCCCACTTGCATTCAGAGACCTGGTGGGGTGGGAAGGGAAGGGGTACTTCAGAGGGAGGAGTGCCTGGGTTGTTCCAAGGCATGACCAAGTGTCTAGGTCATTACTAGACAGGGGATCAATGTGTCTGCTTCATTACTTGTCCTCAAATGGTTTGTGCACTTCTTAAAATGCCTGTTATGTGAAATATATTTCACAATAAAATTGGGGAGGGGCACACCCGGTGATGTTCAGGTGTTACTCCCAGGTCCATACTCAGGAATCACTCCTGGCAATATTCAGGGGACCACATGGGATGCCAGGGCTCTCAGCTGTGTGCAAGGCAATCAATAGCCCTATGCACTATACTATTGCTCTGACCACTTATATTTTACAACAAAATTTTAAATAAGCACCTATTAGTGAATAGACAGCATTAGCAACTCTCGTACAATGCTCATCGGAAAAATAATAGAGGGGAAAAAATAATGTAAGGACCAGAGAAATAGCAGAGCAGGCAGGGGGTTTGCCTTTATGTGACTGAACCTTAGTTCAATCCCCACACAGGGTCCCCTGTGTCCCACCAAGAGTAATCCCAGAGTGCAAAGTCAGGGGTAAGCCCTGAGCACCACCAGGTGTGACCCCCAAACCAACAGGAGATTCTGTTGAATAACTGTTCTCAAAGACCTTTAGCTATTTGAAGGGTTTCCTTGACATTTTAGGTCGACGTTAACTCGAACTTCTGCATTTGTTATTAAAGTCCCCAAGTGAATTTTTTTAAATCACCGCTCCCCATGTCTGATTGGGGTGAGTTCAGGGCCACTGTCAGTGTGGGACTGTCCATGACTAACAGCGCTCTCTCCCCGCAGGTCCGGGTGATGGTGGATCTGTGTAACAGCACCAAGGGCATCTGCCTGACAGGTAAGCCCTGCCTCCGGCACCCACAGGGTGGAAACCAGGTTACCCTGGGGCTAGCAGCAGAATGAACAGCACCCCAAAGTCTTTCTGTTATAAAAACATGTTGATTTATTTTTACCAGATGTTGTTAATGGGCTGAAAATTAATTATAATGTTATTATGAGAAAATAATATTTTTGATATTGCTATAGAAACAGAGCTTTGGAAAATAACTGAGTCTTGGGTAATTAGAAACGCGTGCTACCTTGAAGTGGGGCCATAGATGCGAACTCCTTATTTTCATTAAGTTTTGAAGGAGGGAAGAAGCAGGGAAAGATTGATGCGTGGTGGTAGGTTTCCCTTCTGAGAGGAGGGCGTTGGGCATCTGGAGGGACGGGTGGCCTTGGAACAGGGTGAGTTTGCACATTGTGCATCACTTTGGCTGGTGTCCTTCAATATAGTCCAATGGTGTAAGTGTATTCCCCTCCTTATGATTTTCTTCATGCTCTTTCTATTTGTATCATAAGAATGCTGTCTGTAATACATGCGTTGTTTGCATGCTCACGGAGGCCTCTGGTGCACAGCAACAATGCATACTTAGTAGTTACCTTTCTGAAATAATCAAAGTTAGATGCAGATAGATGTTTGACCATACAGGTTTTTAAGGACCAGCTATAACTGTTCCCCTACCTGGCACCGGGCATGAGTGGAAAACTCTAGCTGCTTCCTTGGAAACCCATTCTGTGTGCCAGGAGAGAAGGGAAGCTGGATACCTGCCATCTCTCGGTGAAACTAGGACAGATGGACAGGGAGGAAGGACCTCCCGTTATGACTAAGAGGGGCAGCCAGCCTTGAGACAGGAAGTGGAACGGACACAGAAAGAAGGTCAGGCCTGGATCAGAGAGAAGAGCCCTAAAGAGATTGGCCCCAACTCCTGCCTTCAGAAGTTGGCAGTTCCTAGAAAGGGCAGTTCCTAGAGATATTGCCCCCTTCCCTGTGCACTGTGCCCGCCCAGACTCTTTTTTGCTGTTCTTGGTGATGTTCGGGGATCGTAGGGGGTGCTGGGGAATCGAACCCGGGTCAGCCACATGCAAGGCAACTGGTGTCCCTGTTGTGCTGTGGCTCCATCCCCACCCATGGCATGTCTGGCCTCACCAAGGGCCTGCAGAGGCTGACTTCACAACGCTGCATGCCCAGCCCTTTAGAGGAAGCCTTGAGCTCCAAGGAAACAGAGAAATTGCATTTGTGTACAAATGCTCTTATGGGGTGAACAAACACACAGTCCTTGTGGAGTTTAGAAACAACCCCGAGTCTTTTTTAAACATCTGATGCTTGGTCAAGCCTCCTCAGACCGGAGCCCAGGCTCTGAGGCAAGGCCTGTCTACACCTCCGGAGTGCGAGCTCTGAGGAGAAGCCTGGTGTGTGGGGGGGGTGCCAGAACCCCTCACAGAGTCCCCCATGAGTGTGGCACATGTCAAACCATGGGGTGTTGGGATGGGGGGTGAGACCCTTCCTAGAGGCGCCCCAAGTCCTAATCTGATTCTCATTTCGGCCCTTTTGGCCACAGAGAAGAAGCACAAATCCTTTGACTTCTTGGGAAATGCTGATTGAATTTTTCAAGTCACACTTCACCCTCACAGAAAATTAAACATCTCCAGCCTGGTCCTTTATTCTCTGTCTCCCGTGGCTGAGCACCTTCCTGCCAGCTCTGGAAGCACCCCCCCACCCCCCGCCTTGCAAAGCCCCACATGTGGCAGTAATGAGAGCTGGAGAAATGCGCAGATGGATGGAATTATAGGCACAAAAGCCTTGTGAAAGCCCAGGGAAAGCCTATTCCTCTTTTTTTCTTTAACTTTTATAGTGACACAAGTAGAGCCGGTGGCCCCGAGAATGTGAGGGAGGGAGCTATTGAGACCACTTAGGGGAGATTGCCAGGGAACCATGGTCACCGTGACCGCACGGGAAACCAGATGAGGAGGTTATTTATTGGCACCTCAGAATGCTTTTCAAAAGCCAGCACCTTCCTCCTTTCATGCCTGCTTGAAATTGCACCTCCTTTTACACAGAAGGCTCTTCAGTCAAAACTTTGTGGAATGGGGGGAATGGGGAGTGGGAGGGATACTGGGACCTGTGGTGGTGGAAAATGGGCACTGGTGGAGGGATGGGTATTTGGTCATTTTATAATTGAAATCCAAGCACAAAAATGTGTAAGTCTGCAACTGTACTTCATGGTGTTTCACTCATAAAAATTTTTTTAAAAGAAGGGAAAATGACCAAAAGAAAAAAAAAATAAACAGAAGGTACCTAGCCAAAAAAAAAAAAACAAAACAAAACCTTGGTGTGAAAAGTACGATTTGCAGGTGGTTCCTTGGGAAAGACCAAACTGCAGGGGTGGGGGTAGGGGGGCGAGAGGAGCCAGGACAGACTAGGGTAGCATCTAGGACAGGGCAGAGAGCAGCGGCCCCTCGCCTCCTGCCAGGGCTCCGCTCTGCCTTTGTTCTGAAGTCCTCTTTGAAGGATCAGTCCCAGGAGGCTGGCCCAGCTGTGACCCGGAAACACCATGACTGCTCCTTTCCCTGGAGTTGGCTCTCGTTACCAAGGGGACATGGACAGATGCTGGGTTGTCCTGTGCCGCCTGGGTGATGCTGACCCTGTCTCAGAGCCCAGATTTCCTCGGGACCCTGAAAAGAGGCCTGCTGAAAGAGCGGCTATTTGGGGCCAGAGCGATAGCACAGTGGCTACCTAGGGTACTTGCCTTGCATGCGGCCAGCCTGAGTCTGAATCCCGGCACCCCATTTGGCTCCCTGAGCACAGAGCCAAAAGTAAGCCCTGAGGGTGACTGGGTGTGGTCTAAAAAATCAAAACCAGAGTGGGTGCCTTAGGAAAGGCAGCGTCCTGGGTTATACTCCACTCCCAGTCGCCTGCTCGTCGGGACATACAGGAGATCTCTGACCTGCCCTATGGCTGTGGTCCTGTTCCAGAGCCCGTGCTCCCATCCCAATATCCATGTTCCCATCCCAGCACCTGTGCTCCCATCCTAATAACCATCCTCCTATTCCGGCATCTGTGCTCCCGTTCCCATCCCAGTATCTGTGTTCTCATCCAGCACCTGCTTCCATCCCAGCATCTGTGCTCCTATCCTGGCACCTGTGCTCCGGTCCCAGCATCTGCGCTCCTGGCCCATTAATCATGCTCCTGTTCCAGTGTCTGTGCTCGCACCCCAGCACCTGTGCTCCTGCACCAGAACCTGTGCTCCCTTCCTACCACCTGTGCTCCAGTTGCATCCATACCCGCAGCCCCCCAGGCACCCCGCAGCAGTGTGGTTTTTCAGCCAGAGGACCCCCCCCCCCCCGCGGGACCTGGGGCAGCCCTAGCATGGAACAGACTGCAAGCCCAGGCTTTTGCCCTAAAGTTACCTGGTGGCACCTTTTCTGCAGTTATTGAGTGCGATGGTCAAGTCTGGGACCCACAAGGGCTCCTGGCATGCTTTAGCATGGCAGTGGCATCTGCCATTGGCCGTTCTTCTCAGACGGTAGGGGCTGGAGCTTGTCCAGGTTGTAAGGAGCCCTCACCCGACTTCAAGAGGTCCCAGGTGAGGCTGGAGCGATAGCACAGTGGGTAGGGCATTTGCCTTGCATGTGGCCGACCCGGGTTCGATTCCCAGCATCCCATATGGTCCCTCGAGCACCGGGAGGAATAATTCCTGAGTGTAGAGCCAGGAGTAACCCCTGTGCATCGCTGAGTGTGACCCAAAGAGCAAAAATAAGTAAATAAAATAAAATAAAGAGGCCCCAGGCATGCTTTAGCTCTAACTCTGCTTCTGAGTTTTGGACACAAAATTCTATCATCCCCTTGGACACAAAATTATTTTCTGGAGGAGCTTCAGGACACAGTCCCACAGATCCCCTCCACGGCTGTGGGTCTCCCTGTTCCTTTTCTGCTGTCTCATCTATCCCCTGCCCACTCCAGATGTGGCGGTGACCCCACTTCCTCTCCACATCCTAAAATTTGGCCCATTTTTCTCTTGCCTTAAGCCTATTAACTCTTATCCTGTTAGGGACCCTCTAGGGGTAACTGATCCTCTTCCCAGAAAATAATCTTGTGGTATGTATATGGGATAGAGGTGTGGGACTATTCCCGGGACCCTGGCATTCCATAAACCTGCGGTGGGTGGTTTCTAAGGTTTCCAAGTCTCTAAGTTCAACTGAACTTCAGGTTCCTTGCATTTGACCAGCATTCCAGATGATTTTGTGGACTCACATGGCTCTGAACTGTAGCCACTGAGTGTCAACAGACTCTCTCAGGAAACCCTAAGGTAAGCATTTCACTCCTGGCCACAGCTAAGATGTCCTAAATAATCACTACTGCCAGGATTTGGAAATGGTTATTGGATAGTCCTGGGATTTTTTTTTTTTTGGTGAGGGGGGATGAGGAAGGGTGAACCTGGAGGTCCTCAGGGGACACTCCCAGTTCTGTATTCCCTGCGGTGCTTGGGAGACCCATGCAGTGTGCGCACTCAGCCAGGGTCAGTCACATGCAAGGCAGATGTCTTAATCCCTGTACTTTCTCTCGGGTTTCTGTCCTGGGAATTTTTGAAACGACAGTTTGGTTGATTCTTACTAATTCACCTTTTTGGGTGTTGAATCCACATGTCTGAGTTTGGTTTCGTCTGTGTCAGGAATAATTGATTTTTTTCAGGCTTGTGTCAGCTGTCCACATCACCTTCTTCAGAGAGAGAGAGAAAGAAAGAGAGAGAGAGAGAGAGAGAGAGAGAGTGCACGTGTGCATGCGTGCCCGTTGTATGTGTATGTTGGGCCTGTCTGCAGGTGCACATGTGCGCACACACACCATCTGGTGGTAAAGTCATGTATCCACAGGCGACACAGATCCTAGGAAATGTGGTGCCGCGTCCAGGAAATTCTTTTTGTGCTCTGGGGGGCCTCTGTATTAAGAGCAGACCAGCAAACATGGACTCTGAGATGCCCCATCCCTGTAAACTCGCTTCTCAGCAGTAACGCACCCTCTCCAAGGAGCCTGCTTTTTGTCACCCGCCCCTTAGTTCTCAGAGGCTATTCTGGTCTCTGTGTTCAGGCGTGACCCCTGGCACTGCTCGGGGGACCCTAGATGGTACCAGAGATCCATCTGGGGGCTGGACTCACACAAGGCAAGCACCTTCATCCCTGTGCCATCTTTTCAGGGAGGGGATTTCTGACCCATGGTGATTTATAGCCTTATTTCCCCACTTAACACCCTTTGACAAATTAAACCACATTCCAGTGTCAGCATGTTAAAAGTCCATGCCCCAGGCAAGCAATAGCACAGCAAGTGGGATGTTTGCTTGGATTTGATCCCTGACATCCCAGATGGTCCCCTGAGGCTAGGAGTGGTTCCTGAGCACTGAGCCAGGAGCAGTCCCCTGAGCATAACAAAACAGGTGTGACCCAAAACCAAACAAGAGAGGTGATCCCACTGAAGCGATGGCACAGCAGGCAGGGCACTTGCCTTACCTATAGCTGACCCTGGTTCGACTCCCAGACTTTTTTTTTTTTTGCTTTTTGGGTCACACCCGGCGATGCACAGGGGTTACTCCTGGCTCTGAACTCAGGAGTTACTCCTGGTGGTGCTCAGGGGACCATATGGGATGCTGGGAATCAAACCCAGGTTGGCCGCGTGTAAGGCAAATGCCCTACCCACTGTGCTATCTCTCCAGCCCCTGACCCCCAGACTTCTACGTGGACTCTTGAGCATTGCCAGAAGTAATTCCTGAGTGCAAAGCCAGGGGCAACCCTGAGCACCACCAGATGTGGCCCCAAACCCCAAAACATAAACAAAAAAGGTCAACCCCCGATTCCCTGCAACCTCACAGGAATCATCCACAGCTCTGGGTGTAGCTTTCAGGGACACCCCTCCCCACCACCACCACCACACATACACCCATGGCTCCCCGCTGCACCCATCAGCCTGCTTGCTCTTTTTTTCTCTCTCGGTCTGAATCCTGCATATTCCCCTCTGTAGCTTTGCCCCTTGAAGGGATGATGCCCAGCCCTCAGCCCCAGCATCTCCAGTTTCGGGCGCGGGGGGTAGGGGGAGGGGCAGGCATTGTTAGTTCCCCACCATCTCCCCCACCCCACACCCCAGATCCCAGGGAGCCCTGCTGTACCTATTTGAGGGATAACTACTCTCTAGTCCTCTCCCAGACCTGCCCCGTGGCCAGAAAGTCCCGACTCTTGGTATTCTTGAGTGCTCACACTGGGTGGTTAAGTCAGTGATGGTTTTCTGAGTGTTCGGGGTCTTGGGTTCAGGGGAAATTTTTTCCACTCCAGCTTGGGTAGCCAGCATCTGAGGGGAGCAGCCACCAGGGGTCTTCTCCAGGACTCCTCATCAGCTGATCCGTGCACGCAAGTACCATCAGCAGTGAGACTCTTGTTAGGGGCAGCAAAACATTAGGCTGGTAGCTTAAGCGTGGACGCTCATCGGAACGCATCCATGGCTTGGGTCATTAGGCACTAAGGAAGGTGTTGGTTACCCGATCTGGGCCTGCGATCTTTCCCAGGCTGCCGGATGAGAGGAAGCAGAGACCCAGCCAACAGCTTCTTCTGTCAAGTCCCCCAGGTCCAGCTGACAGACTGGGGTTCAGGAAGCCCGCCTCAGCCGTGCAGGGCCAAATGAGAGCCAAACCTCATTTAAGGACATTGACTTCAAGATGTCTGATCTCTGAACTTCAGAAATTATCTTTGTCCCATAGACATACTCATGATTAGCAGATCTCCTATGTCAGGAACTTTTGGGCTAACATGTTAAGTTCTAAGTAGGAAGCAGGGGGCAGCCCCGTGGGACCAGTGGGTGGTTGGTATACTTTTTGTTGGTTGGTTTGGTTTCGGGAGCTTTGGAGCCACACCCAGCAGTGCTCAGAGGCTCTGCCTGGCTGTGTGCTCAGGGATTGCTCTTAGTAGTGCTCAGGGGACAATCTGTGATGCCAGGGATCAGTCACCCACAAGTCAAGCACCTTAAACCCTGGCACCATCTCTCTAGCCCTGGATTGGTACATTTAAATATATTTTAATAGGCTAATATGGGTTAATTAAGCTACATGTCAGCGTGAGCCACCAATGGTCTGTGCACGGGTAAGGGCTTGTGAAGGTGCCTTTGTTTTGGTGGGTGTTGGCTTTGCCTTCTTCCAACCATGACTTACCATGTCTATTTCTCTTTTTTCCCCTCGTAGGCCCACCCGGCCCACCAGGTAAGAGGAGCTGTGACTTTCCTTGGGGAAGGTGTGGGAGGGGGCATCAGCCTCAGGAAGCGGGTCTCAGCACCACCCCTCTATGCTTCGATGCAGGTCCTCCCGGAGTTGCCGGCTTTCCAGGTCACAACGGTTCAGACGGGCTCCCCGGGCCCCAGGGCTTGAAAGGCGAAAAAGGATCCAGTGGAAAAAGAGGGAAGATGGGTAGGTTGGCAGCTGTTCTCTGTCCCTTGTTGCTTGTCTTCATTGTTTGGTTTTAAACAGGACCAGATGCCAGCGTTGCATCTTGCCAGGGCCGTCTGTCCTTACTGTTTTTATTTATTTTTTGGGTGGGGAGTGAGGGGTGTCACTCCTGGCAGTGTTCAGTGCTTACTCCTGGCTCTGCACTCAGGAATTACTCCTGGCGGTGCATGGGGATGTCAGGAATCGAACCCGCCATCTGCGATGCTGTACGAAGGCGCATTCTTTCTGGAAGCTGCTGTGTGTGTGTCCCGCAATACTGAGGCATTGAATCCAGCTCTTGTTTGTGATGGTTGTAGGCAGGGACCCTCCCTGGGCCAGGAGGCAATGCCCTCCCCATACACCAAGCTCTTTCCACAGTCAGTGCCTGCCTCCACCCACCCAGAAAACTCTCTGACTTGAGATCAGTTTGTTCCCTGTATCCTGGGTTAGTCCAACACAGAAATGTACCCCAGAGGGTGGCATGTGGGTACCAGGTCCCCGCCAGCAGGGCCTCCTCTCCGAGAGTCAAAGAAAATCTCAAAGACATGGCTGGTGTCCCCCTGGCACTCACCTGTCCTGCCATGAGCAGCAGCCTACTATTACCCCCTCCCCACCCAAAGGCCCTCAGCGTGGGGGTGTCGTCTGTGTCCAGGAGCAGTATGAAGTTAGGGCAGGTGTGGGGTGTGCTGAAGACTGGGGGACTCCAGGAGTAGGGTGCTCTGAAGGCCTCCCCGAGAAGCATCAGCACGGGCCTGGAGCACATCCGTGACAGCTCACGGTGGGCTTCTGGAAGGCTCTCTTCTTCTGGGGACGTTGGCGGGGGGCGGGGGGAGTTTGAGCATGTGCCTGCACGTGGGAAGCAGATGTGGTGGTCTCTGAGGGGAGAGGAGTTCCGGAGAGCACCCCTTCCAGTTCCCGCAGCCTGAGGGCAGCTGTCAGGTTGGAGACCAGAGGTGGACAGGAGAAGGCAGGCTGGAAGATGCTCATTGTGCAGATGAGAACCAAGTGTCCAGTGGACAGGGCGCTGGGCAGCAGTGATATAGGAGGCTGGGTAGAGGGGCGCGGGGGGTGGGGGCAGGAGACTGCAGCAGCCAGGCCAACTGGGGCTGATTCTGCTGACCCACGGAGAGTCCGTGGGGGCAGGGATGGACGTGATTTGTCCAAGGTCCAGATGCAGGTCCGTGGAGAGGGCAGAACTTAGAGTCAGGGCTCAGGGACTGGAGTGATTGCACAGCGGGTAGGGCATTTGCCTTGCACACGGCTGACCCGGGTTCGATTCCCGGCATCTCATATGGTCCCCTGAGCACTGCCAGGAATAATTCCTGAGTGCATGAGCCAGAAGTAACCCCTGAGCATCCCCAGGTGTGACCCTTCCCCCCAGAAAAAGATAATTCAGGGCTCATCCTCTGATGTCTGATCCCTGAAGCCAGGATGCGTCCAGGTGGCAGGTCTGGGGAGGGCGGAGGGGCCAGGGGCTGGGGGCTGGGGGCCGTCAGGCTGCTCCAGGTCACGGGACCTTTACGCAGCCAACCTGGCCTGCAAGATCTGTGCCAGGACCATCCAGAGAGGGGACCTGCCACAGGTCTGCCTTGGCTCCCTGCTATGAGCAGAAGGTGATGCAGGGGAGGAAGAGGTAGTGGCTGTGCCCACTCGGGTCTCTGTGTCCACTTGTGACTCCCAGGTTCTTCAATAGTTTCAAGAGTGAAAGTACTAACTGATAAAAATGCTCAGACTCAGAGTGAGAAAGTAGAAAAGTTTATTGAAAAGTAGAAGAGAGAAGAAAAGAAGTTCCCCAAGCGGAAGGGTAACTTAGTATAGGACCAAGTTAAGGTAAGGGAATTTTGTGTAGGCCCTTTTAAGGGCTCCTGGCAACCCTTATCAGTTGGCAGATGTTTACAAAAGATGCCAGAAAATGACAATGATATCGAACTGGTCTAAACTCTCCAGAACCAGTTGCCCATTATTTTAGTTTCCTGTCAGTCTAGGGCCTGGGGCAGAGTTCTATGTTCCTGGAAAGCCCCAGGAATGCTGAGACAGAACCTTGGGGTGTAATGTGTGTCAGGTTAATAGAAGAGAGTTGCAACATCTTAGAGAGAGAAAACTGTGGCTTTCTCTCTCCCTGGCAAGGGAAAACTGAGGCTTTCTCTTTCAAGGGGAGCAAAGGAATGCGTTTTGGGCATGTTTCGGGCATGTGGCCTATTTTGGAGGGACCCTGTAGCCCAGGGAGAGTCACCCTACCATTGCCAATATTGGGGTCTAACGACTCATACATGCTTTCCCATTTATCTAAGTTTTGCTTTAGGGGCCACAACTGACAGTGCATTGGGGAGCAATGATCAGGAGACCACCATGGTGCCAGGAACCAAGCCTGTGCCAGAGGGTCCCACCACCGAACCGCGCACCCTGCACTGTGTGCTGTCTCCTCAGCATTTTCCAGCGTCCAAGTGGCGTGGCCCAGTGTTGGCCGGCAAGGAAGACACTTGTCTTACACCGTCTGTGATATGGCCCATACCGCCTGTGATATGACTGTGTCCTCCATCATCCCCCAACTGAGGCTCATGAAATAAGTGATGCATCAGTGAAAGAATGAATGGCAGGACCTGGTTTCCATCCAGGTGATAGTGGAAGGAGAAGATGGGTCTCAGCAACAGGGTGCACCCTGGGGTGAGAAGCTGATCCTGGGATCAGCTCACAGGAGCAGATCCTGAACCTTTAGGGGCCAGCCTGGAGGGGAATTAAGAGGTGTCAGAGATGCTTAGAAATCGGCCAGGAGGAGGCAGTGGAGCTTTGGGAAGAGAAATCTGATGGAGTTTAAAGCCACCCTAGGGAAGAGAATGAACTGGCGATGCTCCCTGCAGTCCTGGTCCCTAGGAAGGCTGGACCTGAGGCAATGGCTTTGAGTTCTGGCTTCTGGCTTCTATGTGCCCCCCCCCTCCGCCCAGCTGCGTGCCCTTAATCACCATGTAAGTTACTTAATCACCAGGGGTTCCCTCCTCTAAGCAATAAGACAACCCCAGATTTAGGAAATGAGTTTATAGATGTTTACTTAGAATACAGCCCGTGGGAAGGCGGTCTATTCCTGGGGATTATTATAGTTGTTGCTGTTTTCAAAAGTAGACAAGGAAAGACTTTTTGTTTTAGACCAGAAGAGAATTTTAGGTGGAAATGCCTGTGTTTGTTGTTTTTGTTGTTGTTGTTGGAAAGCCCCAAGTTATATTTAGAGAAAAATGAACCACAATGGGAAGCCAAATGTCTAAAACTTACCTACAGAACCGAATACTATGTTGTTTCAAAACCAGGTATGTTCTTTGCACCCCCACCTCCTACCCCCTCTCCCATCTCCTCCCCCAGAGCTTAACTGCCATCCTTCTGATCCTACCCAGTCTTGGGATGCTGGCCGGCCCCTGACAGCCCCAGGGATGGCCCAAGACAGATAGTCCTGCCAACAATATACTGTACTCCCTTGGCCCCCTGACACAAAGGTGGAACAGTGAACCCCGGCAGCATCTCACCACCCCAAACTCTAAAGCTGGTAGAATGATTGGATTTGAGTGGATCCTGCTGGGCAAGGGGTATTTCGGAGAGCCACTTCTAGCCGTGGAATAGAGGAGCAGAATTTGGCTTGTCTTCTGGGCAGAATATGCTGACTTTTTTTTCTTTTTGCATCACAACCGGCGATGCACAGGGGTTTACTCCTGGCTCTGCATTCAGGAATTACTCCTGGCAGTGCTCAGGGGACCATATGGAATGCTGGGAATCAAACCCAGGTTGGCTTCATGCAAGGCAAACACCCTACCCACTGTGCTATCACTCCAGCCCCCCAGAATATGCTGACTCCTGTCCCAGGAGTCATGGGACAAACAAGGCCCTCACCAAATCCAGGGGTCATGGAACATCACCCAGCAGGCAAGGTGGAAAAAACCATACCATCTCGTCACCTGTTGGTGGCCAGGGGCATTGCCTCAACAAACAGGGAACACTGTGATGGATAACGGTCACTGCATGTGTATACAACATCCCCATTTCCTCTTTTCTTTCATCTTTTTTTCTCTCTATTCATTTTTCTTTGTTTTGAGGGTCACACCTGGCCGGGTTCAGAGCTTATAACTGGCTTTGAGCATAGGTATCATTCTTGGGAGGGCTCAGGAATCATGTATGGTGGCAGGGATAGAATCGAGGTCTACTACATGCAAGGAAAGTGTCTTACCAGCCCCCCCCCCCCCCAGTGCTTTGTTTTGTTTTCTTAAGAATCACAAACACCCAGCAATGAATCAAAACACATGCCACAGAGGTGCTACATGGTTAGGGAACTTTCCTCATTCACAGCCCACTGGGATTCGATCCCCAGAACCCCATATGGTCCCCTGAGCTTCCAGGAGCGATTCCTGAGCACAGAGCCAGGAGTAATCTCTGAGCACCGCTGGCCCAAAACCAAACCTCAAACAATAGCACATCCTTAGACCTTGGATAGTATCCGTTTGGACACTCAGCCTGGGTGTCGGGGGTGAGGGCGGGGGCTCCCTTGAGCAGCTGCAGTGAAACCTGAGCTCTTTCCTGCTTCTGGAGGAAGAAAAGGCCAAGGAGGAAGGAATGAAAGGCAAGAAGGAGACTCAGCTGACAGTGCAGAAAGGTTCTTTGTAAGCAGGAGCAATGGCTGAGAAAGAAAACCCAGGGGTCACGGGAAGATCCATTTCCCTGAGCTTTGCTAAATCTGGGCATGTGAAACCTTTCGCGGGTATCAGTTATCCTCCCTGCATTGTGCCCGCCCGACTCTGTGGCAGCGTTCTCACCTTTTGTGTCCTTCAGAGAATGCACCAACTTGCTTATTTTAATGGCGGCTCCCACAGAGGGCGCTGACACAGGGCTGGTCTAAGGTGATGGAGCCACGTTCCAGCAAGATGAGCTGGAGAGCATGGGCAGGACGAAGCCTTGGCCATCAGCACCATTGAGACAGAGCCCCTCATCACTTGCCCCACTGTTAACTGACTTGGGCAGAGCAACAGGCACCCCGCCCACTTCAGGATCACCCCTGGCAGAGGCGGGGAGCCCCAACTCTCAACTATAGCTGAGTTGCATGGCCCTCGTGGACATTTTCTTTATGGTGGGCTTCAGTGAGCACCTGTTCCATTTCTTGTCTGTGACATTTACTCACTGTGGTCAGTACTGGTGTTTTCCCCAACACTGCTGGTTTCCTGGAGCTAGTTTGTAGAGGACCCCTTGATTGTGGGGGTACAGATAACCATCTCTAAATGGTTATCACTCCTCCAGCATCAAGGAAATGGGACAAATGCTCCAGATAATTTCTAGGAACAGCAGCCTTTAATGGCAGGTCCGAGTATTCCAGAAGAATCTGTGGCATCCTGTCAGGCCGTGCCCTCCATATTGCTCAGGGCTGGAAAGAGCTCATCAGGTCTAGAGGGGGCTTTAGCATTGAAATGAGCCTTTGGGATCTGAGTCTTTGAGCTAGTTCCACTGACTCCTCTGGTGTTGGTAGGAGGGAGGGTATGAACCATCCAGGTCTGGTTTCCCTGGAAACCTAGAGAGAGGATAGAGTTGGAGAAAGGGTACCAGCCAGACCAATGGGGCATGGACAAGGGGTATGCGGGTGGTCATTGAGGCAGAACCTGCAGGCAGGGGTAGAGGGACTGGCAGAGCCTTAGAGGCAGTGATGGACCTGCACCCTCTTGGAGATCGACTGAGAGGAACCAATTTGCTGGCACTGAGTGTGCCTCCAGCATGTTCCTGTTGCCTGAGAGTGTTGCCACTTTGAGCTCCATCTCTAGGGAACAGTGTCCCAGAGATGCTTTTTTTAATGAGTATTTATTTTTTAATGAGTATTTATTTTTAATTTTATCTTCCCCTTATACTTTATTATAAATACTGTGGTTTACAAAGCTGTTCGTGATGATTTGTCAGAGACATTCAATATGCCAACACCAGTTCCACCACCATTGTACCTTCCTGCCACCATTATCTCCGATTTTCCCAACCATGGGGGCTTGTTTTCATGATTGGGGGCTGCGCATGTGCTCAGTGGGGCTCACAAACTTTAATTCTGGTGTTCATACAGACATTGGGGGGCAGTGGCTACCAGGGTCTGTGCATGTGGTGCAGGGTTCACACACATGATTGTGGTGCTCACACACACTTACTTGTGGTGGCAAGGATGCCAGACTGCTGCCAGGATCACGTTTGCAATGGGGGTTTGGGCGGGTGCTGAGGGTCCAACTCTCAGCCTTGTCCCCACCACCGACCTTCCCCCACTCCACTCCATGCCTCGAAGCTGCCTGCTACCCCACTGCTCCTTCTAACGCTCACCCAAAAACAGCTGGACTGACTGTGCTATTTTGATGAGTGGCATTTCACGTGGGAATGTCACCAAAAAAAGGGAATTGGGAGGTCCTTAGCTGCATCACTTATAGCATCTGAGACCGGCTTAGTGCTGGTGTTACACACCGAGTATCTCTTCACCCTGACTTCTTTTTTTTTTCTTTTCTTTTGGGTCACACCCGGCACTGCACAGGGGTTACTCCTGACTCATGCACTCAGGAATTACTCCTGGCGGTGCTCGGTGGATCATTTTGGGGATGCTGGGAATCGAACCCGAGTCGGCTGTGTGCAAGGCAAACGCCCTACCCAGTGTGGCATCGCTCCAGCCCCATCCTGACTTCTGATGCGAAATTAAATTCTTCCTCTTCTTGCTGTGATGGTCTTTCTTGGGGTTTCTCCTCTCTCTAACCTTCTATTCTAATGCCTCTAAGAATGTTCTAGCAGACTCTGTTGGAGCGGGCAGGGGAATTCACCACTCCCCTCTGGGTTGCCCCAAATGAAACAGCCTGGTGTGGGGTCTGGAGGCATGTCTATGGCATCTCGTTGTGTGCTCTCTTCCGAGAGATTTATTGTTGAGCCAGTCCCAGCAGCCGAAAACCTCCAGAACTCAACAGCCGCCATGCTCATGGCTGCTCTCCACATATTTGGACGAGCCTCATCCATAAGTGAATCTATTCCTGGATATCTCATACTTTATACCACTAATATACCAAGAGTATCACACCACATTTCATGGGGTATAAAGTAGAAGGTAACCAATCTTAGGGGGAAATATATTTATACAGATTATAGACATAAGCACACAAGGCTCAACCTTTAACAACATGTTACTAATCTCTGATAGAAGGGCCTAATGACTACTGGGTGAAATACAACAATCTTCACACACTTTCCTCTAAGAAACTTTTTTTTGGATCATTTTTAGCAGATTATCCCTGATAAGCAATACAAAATAAATTATTTCGGTTCTGCTTTGGGGACAGGGTTTGGCGTTCCGGATGGAAACATCCGAAATATAGTGGTGGGAAGGTGGAATGGTGGTGGGATTGGTGTTCGACCATTAAATGTAATCAAATATTGTGAACAACTTTATAAAAACAAAATAAAATCAGAAAAGAAAAAGAATGTTCTAGCAGAGCCACCCGGAAGTACTGCAATGGGATGTCTGAAATAATCAGTGTTTCGACCCACCTATAGCCACGCTGCTGTGACAGCACAGCTCCTGGTGTTGTATGTTCGGATTGGGAGCTGCTTCACCCTCTGGGTACCAAGTACTCATCCCAAGGTAGCATGAGCAGAATCTCCCACTCACTGAGCAGATCTGTCCTTTTCTTTTCTCAGGACCACCTGGTGCCACCGGAAGTCCAGGGCAAAAGGGAGACCCTGGCGAACTGGGGTTGACCGGAAACGAGGGCCCAGCAGGGCAGAAGGGTGAAAAGGGGGACATGGGGGATGTGTCCAACGACCTGCTCCCCACAGGTAAGAGGTTGCCAGGGTTCCTCGGGGCACACAGGTGCAGACACCGCCCAGCATTAGGGAGGCCTGTTCAAGGGCTCCTTCTCACATGCTGTATGAGGCTGTCTGTTTCGCCACGTGTTTTCACAGTTCTGTACTATCTTAGTAAACTTTGCGGTGGAGGTGAGGCCAAATCGGGGGTATAGGGGCCGGAGCGATAGTACAGTGGGTAGGGCGTTTGCCTTGCATGCAGCCAACCCAGGTTCAATCCCTGGCATCCTATATGGTCCCTCGAGCACTGCCAGGAGTAATTCCTGAGTGCAAAGCCAGGAGTAACCCCTGAGCTTCACTGGGTGTGACCCAAAAAGAAAAAAAAATCGGGGGTATAAACCCTAGCAGCCCAAAGAATCTGGAGCCAAACATGGCGGTTGACTGAATTCATGTGAAGTAGCGGCCAGCACTACCCAGAACTAGATGGCTCCTAGTCAGGCGACTGAAGACCAACCAGCTTCCACAAAGTGACTTCACAGTCAAGGTCAAACCCTTTTCAAGCCCTACCTTTGAGTATTTTGATATAGAATGGGGCTAAAAAAAACGTTGTTGGTCACTTTATTTTTCCTTTTATTTGGGGTGGTGGTGGTGAGAGGGGATTGGATAGGGAGTTTTGGCCTCACACATCAGTGCTCTAGGCTTACTCCTGGCTCAGTGCTCAGGAATCACTCACTCCTGGTGGCACTCAAGGAACATGCAGGGTGCTGGGCCCTAAACCAGAGTCGGCCATATGCAAGGCAAGTGCTGTAACTTCCTGTTCTCTCTCTCTCTCTCTCTCTCTCTCTCTCTCTCTCTCTCTCTCTCTCTCTCTCTCTCTCTCTCGTCTTTTCCTGGCATTCAGCCCTGGTAGAGCCCAGAGTTGGCATCTGTTAGGCTCAAAGTAGAGGAGCAGAAAGTCACAGGAAGAGACCACGTGGCGGAGAGGTGACAGCTGAGGGTCTTGCAGGAGGATGAGAAGGGACAAACTCTAAAGCAGCAACCGGAAAATAAGCAAAACCTGGCATCTGCCCACAAGAATCTAGGCTGTAAGATGTTCAGAACCAGAGCCCTGAGTCAGCCACCCCTGCCTCCAGTCCCCAGTGAACAGGGAACATGTACTCAAACACTCCCGAAGCAACAAGGAAAGATTTCAGGTTGCTTCCCCGGCTTTTCTATGCAAACTACACAAGATCTCGGAAGAGTTTGCACAGGGGCGGTAGCAGTGAATGTGCTTTGCCAGTCCATGATCCGGCTACACTGTGTGTGTGTCTGGGATCCATCCATCCTGGAGGCCCTGCTGTCAGAGGAAGTAGAAGGTGTGGAAGGGCTGGCCTGTGTTTGCTCTGTCCTTACCATGTGGTCTGTGACCGGGCTGGCCTGTTCGAGATGGACAGAAGTGGCTTGTTTGTTCAGGTCGAGAGACCATAGCGCACCAGTCTCAGTGCAGGACAAAGGAGGGACAGCCCACTCCCGGGGCCCGTGCTGTGACCATCCCAGAAGCAAGTCCCTCCCCAAGGCTACACAGTCAACCAAGGCCAGAGACCAGCAGCCCAAAGTGGGAGGGGGCATCCTGCTGTTGTCCCAGCACTTAAGTTGGTGACTGCAGTGGGCCCTCCCAGCATGACCTGGTCAATGAGCCTCGCCTTGGGCAGGAAGAGCAGGCCCAGCCCCATTCCTTTCCCTACTCGAGGTTCCAGCGCTGGCCCAGAGCCCCTATCTCTCCTCCGGAGCGTCTCCTGCCTGGCTGCAGAGTAGACGGATTTCAGAGCTCCTCCTCCGGCCATCTGCCTCCCTGCCCTAAGGATCGACTTGGTCTGGTCTGAGACCAGGCACTCAGAGTGGGTCAGAGACCCCGAGGGGAGTCCAGTGGGAGTTGTCATGGAGACCCCCCTGACATCAGCCAGGAAAACGGGATGTCTCTGGCAGAGGTGGGCCGAGGCTGAGTTCAGCCCGCTTCCAGCTGGGACCCTGGCGGAGCCCTGAACTTCCCGAGGATTCAGGAACCCCAGCCCACCCCAAGGTGTATGGGAAGGGGGCGCATCACGCTCTCAGCCCATGGCACCTGCGCTGTGCATGGGCCTGTAGCTCCCACAGGGCTGCACAGACAGCCTGGGGCTGGGCAGGGGGCAGGCCCTCCTTGCATGATGAGTCTGGCCCTTTAAACGCTTTCTCGTCTGTCTGTCTCTCCAGGTATCAAAGGTGACCCAGGCCCACCTGGCCCACCTGGACCCCCAGGGCCTCCAGGGCCCCCCGGCCCCCCTGGAAACAGAAGATCCAAAGGCCCTCGGCCACCCAACATATTCAATGGCCAGTGCTCAGGTCTCTGCCTTCCGGGAACCTCCCCTCCCCCTTTGTGCTCATGAGTGACCCCAACTCTTCTGCTCCACCTAGGCCTCTGAGGGAGAGCCTGGGCACAGCAGTCACAGCTCACTCCCCAGAGGCAAGCGCGGGGCCTGGAGCAAAGGAAGGCCCCCCACCCCTCCCACCTCCGCCATCACCCAGATACCTCTGCTTCCCAGCCCAGCCTGGATGCTCACTGAGGGGACACAGGGGCTGGAGAGAAGCCCTCCCACACCTGCAGTAGACACTGCACCCTTGCAGTGTGCTGGGCATGGCCCGCGCCGAGCCTGGGTCTCCCGACAATCCTTGGGAACCCTTCAGGTCACCCCTTGGCAGGTCTGAGTTGAGCTTCCAACACCTTCCCTTTAGCGGTGGGAATTCACCACCTCTGAGAGCCCACTCATGAGGGCAGAGAATGCCCACACTCTGGCAGCCCCCGGGGGCTCGATCCAGCCAGATTGCTCCAAGTCGGGGGAAGTGGGGACCCTACGGGAAACGGAGAGCCCTATTGAGAGGAAACAGCCCCCCAAGGAGTCCCACCAGGGAGCACTCCTTAGCAGAGTCAGAAATGCATCACTTGGTGAAGCCCAGCCCCCAGACCCCCCACAAATAAACACCCACCCAGTCTTGGTGTGCCTGTGTTAAGGGCTGCAGGGATCTGAGGGCTGGAATCCCAGTGTGTGTGTGTGTGTGTGTGTGTGTGTGTGTGTGTGTGTGTGTGCGCGCGCGCGCACGGGGGGGAGGGGAGGGGGGCCAGATCATGGTCCCCCAACATGCTGAGTGCCCAAGGGTTCTGCTGTTCCAGGGGAGACATGTGCTGTTCCCAATGATGACACCTTGGCTGGGAAAGCAGATGAGAAGGCCCACGAGCACCGCTCCCCGAGCGCAGGTAGAGAAGGGGAGCGACCCACCGGGAAATGTGAATTCGGGACACCCCCCCACACTTGCCCCGTCCCTCAAGTCTTCTCCAGCTCCAGAGAGTAGCTTTGCTTTCTCATCCTCGGCTAGAATCCACCATTGCTTCCATCGGAAGCCCGACACAGGTGCTGAAGGTGTCGGAGACATTCGGGACTTGGATTCGAGAGTCCGCGAACAAGAGTGACGAGCGCATCTGGGTGACGGAGCATTTCTCAGGTACGTGCACCTGGCCCTGCAGTTCAGGTTACAGAGAGACACCCCCCACACACACACACACACACACATACATGTTCCCAGTGTTCTTCCAGTTTTTTTTTCTTTTTGGGTCACAGCCAGTGATGCGCAGGGGTTCCTCCTGGCTCTGCACTCAGGAATTACCCCTGGCGGTGCTTGGGGGACCATATGGGATGCTGGGGATCTAACCCAGGTCGGCCACATGCAAGGCAAATGCCCTACCCACCGTGCTATCGCTCCAGCCCCTAATCTTCCAGCTTTAGACAAAGCATGGAGCAGAAAATGAAGCCCACCAACCTCCCACACCACATCAAGCAACGAAGGAGAAATCTTTGCTTTCTTTTGCACCTGGAGCCCAGGGCTGGGGCTGAGCCACCTTGCATGCTCACCGTCCTCATGTGGCCCCTCTCACAGCGCCCCCATGGGGTGTGATCAGGAATGGCTGGTAGGCACCTCAGTCTCCCAGAGGATTGGCCTATCCCCACCTGGGCAGAGCAAAAGCCGAGGAGAGGCCGTGATGGAACCATCCCCGGATGTCCGCAGTCCCTCGAAGAAGGCCAGTGTCCACCTGATAGTTGGCGTCATAGGCTCTAGACTGGGGTACGGAGTGGGGAGACTGATTCCTAGGGAGGAGCAGAGGCGACTCTGGGGCGACTGACGTGGAAAGATGGTTCAGGAATCCACAGAAGAAAACAAGACCGAGTGTGGGCAACCTGAGCCTCATCAAGCCAGACCAAAAGGACTGGAGCACGCGGGGTAAGGCGCTTATGGGGGCTCAGTCCCCGCCACCACCTTCTCAGGAGCGATCCCGGGGCACTAAGCCAGGGGTAAGCCCCCAGCACTTCCGGGTGAGGCACAGCACACCCCCCCCCCCACCCGAGGAGAACAAAACCCCCACACCAGTCCTAAGGATCCTTCTAGAACTCCCTCTCGCTCTTGTCCCTGCTCCTTGGTCCTCCTTCCCAGGGGCACTGCCCAGCCCGACCCAGGCCTTCCCCCCCGCAGGCATCAGGGTGAAGGAGTTCCAGGACCAGCCGGCGCTGCTCAATGGGAGCTTCACGCTCATCCACCTGCCCTACTACTTCCACGGCTGCGGTCATGCCGTCCACAACAGCTCGCTCTACTACCACAAAGGCGGCTCCAGCACCATCGTCAGGTGGGCGCGGGACGTGGGTGTGCCTCAGGGGGGGACCCCGCGAGGTCCATGCAGGGTTCAGAGAGTAAGCACACCCCCGGGAGGAGAGGTGGGGCATTGGGGTGCCCACCTCGCAGTCTCTGCCTGCCCGGACTCCCGGGGGTGCATGGAGGGCTGTGGCACCCCAAGACCCTGTGTCAGGAGGTGATCGTCCTCTCCTGGGGTGCAGCAGTGAAACGTTTCATGACTCAGCCACAGCACTGAGACCGAGGCATCCAAATGCCATCAGAAGTCTCACCTCCCAGGAGTGGGCCCTGTCACCTGGTGGGCCCCAGCAGGCCACCTGTCCTGTCCACTTTCCTGGCTCCCCCCACTCCCATGAGAGCTACTGGAGTCTCATCTTTGAGGTTGAAGTCTGGGGCTCTAGAGGTAGGAGTAGGGCATCCTGCAGAAATGCGGGGACTGTGACCTCAAGTCCAGTTCTACCCCCTACTCCCACCGTCCACCCCAATCCCAAGCACAGTTCCAGAGGCATAGAAGCTGGTTGGGTCATCTCTGAATGCCACAGACAGGGCTCTCGGGAAGCACCGGGCTCATACCCTCCCCTACCTCTCAGGGGGAACAGTGCTGCCCACCCTGATGGGAAAGTGGAGCAGTGTGGCTGGGAGGGTTCCTCCTCTGAGCCCCACCCCGTCCCGCGGGACCCCTCCTCTCTCAGGGTCTCCCCACCTGGGCAGTCCTGTGCCCCCATGAGGACACTGGCCCTCACCTGCTCGCCCTCAGAGCTCACAGCGGCCTGCCAGGTTCCTTCCCGTGATGACCCCGCCCCCGATCCCAGAGCCGTGGGCTGTGCTCCCCTGGGCCAGTGGGGAGTAAAGGCAGTGGGAGATGAGGGCACCCCAGGAAGAGATCATGTCGTGTAATGAAGCTGAGCTGGTGCCCTGAATCCATCCAGAGACCTCCATGCCAGGCTAGGTCACAGGCAGAGGGAGCCAGCAGGAAACAAGAGGCCAGCAGGGGTGCAGCGGCAGGCAGCCCCGAGTTCCAGCACTCGGGGAGCAGGGGCTCCTGCTCCCCGCAGGCTCTCCCCCACCTCAGCCTGACATCTCCAGTATTTCTCTTCTCCAGCTCCTGGCCAGCGCCTGATCCACTTAAGCGTCTGGGGTTGTCTGCTGCCCACGAGCGCCCCCTGGTGCTCATTTCCTTCATCTGCCTGCCCCTGGGCGTTCCTTCCCGACAGCCAACGCCTTCTGAATCCCAATCCACTTTCCAAGAGGGTCTAGATGTGAACTCGGCCCCCTCAGACAGGATGATCACTTGCAGCCTCCCTCCCACAGCCCCCAGTAGTTCTAGAATGTGAGGTGATCATCCAGGTCCTGGAGGGTTTGTGAGCCCAGGCTGAGGGCATGTGGGCTTTGTGAATTGGTGCCGACTCTGGGCAGGTGCCGCCACCACACTGCCACACAGTGAGCTTGTCACTGCCCCACACACCTGCTGCTCGAAGCATTGTGAGCAGAAAAGGCCCAGGAAACGATGAGAAATGCAGAGCCCCAGGCCCACCCCAGTTTCATAGGGGACTGAAGTAATTGTTCTTGTGCACACTAAGGTGACTCTATGTCTTTTTTTCTCTCCCTCCCTTCATTCCGTCTTTCTTTTCTTTTTTCTCTTCTCTCCTCCTCCTCCTGCTGCTTCTTTTTCTTCTATTTTTTCTCCTCCTGCCCTTCTTCCCCTTTCTCCTCCTCCTCCTCCTCCTCCTCCCCCTCCTCCTCCTCCTCCTCCTCCTCCTCCTTCTCCTCCTCCTCCTCCTCCTCCCATTTCAGATTTGAATTTGATAAAAAAACATCCCAAATGCTGAAGATTGAAAACGCCTTCTATTTTGATCGGAAATACCTCTTTGCCAATTCCAAGACTTACTTCAATTTGGCCGTGGATGAGAAGGGCCTTTGGATTATTTACGCATCCAGCGTGGATGGCTCAAGCATCCTTGTGGCCCAGCTGGACGAGAGGACATTCTCTGTGGTACAGCATATCAACACCACCTACCCCAAGTCCAAGGCCGGCAATGCCTTCATTGCCCGGGGGATCCTCTATGTCACAGACACCAAGGACATGAGGATAACGTTTGCCTTTGATTTGTTAGGAGGGAAGCAGATCAATGCCAACTTTGATTTCAGAACTTCCCCATCTGTCCTGGCCATGTTGTCATACAACATGAGAGATCAGCATTTGTATTCTTGGGAAGATGGCCACTTAATGCTTTATCCCGTGCGGTTTCTGTCCCCTACGCTAAACCAGTGATGAGCTGTATATTGTTCCCCTCGGTACATTTCTGAGTTTCTCTGGGAACATTCACATCCCACCATAAAAGTTGGTTTTAAGGGAAGTGAGGGGGTCCAGGGGAGCGGGCACGGAGTAGGGAGGGCATTTGCCTTGCATGTGGCTGACCCAAGTTAATCCCTGGCATCCCATCACTTCCCTGAGTGATCCCTGAGCGCAGAGCTAGCAGTAAACCCTGAGCTGTGACCCAAGCCTTCCCCCACCCCCGCCCGACCCCTGCCAAAAAAAAGGGACTGAGCTGTGATAACCTCACAACACAGTCATATGGTTCCTGGGCAGATTCTACAGGGGAAAAGAATAGATGAGAGTCAAAATGACTACATACTGATCACTCCTTCAAAATTCGTTGAGCAAATCACCTCCCCTCCCCTCCTCCCTACACACACCCCAGTTCCTAGGAAAGGGCTGACTGAGATGGTGGTGAAATTCCCTCTACCTGCAGGGAATTCCGTACTTCTTGGCTGGTGCTGCTTTTGCCAGTTTTATATATTAGAGTGTGTGTGTGTGTGTGTGTGTGTGAGAGAGAGAGAGAGAGAGAGAGAGAGAGAGAGAGAGACAGAGAGACAGAGAGACAGAGAGAGAGAGAGAGAGTCCTGTGCTGAGCAAATTGGCCTCAGAGTTGATACACCCCAATCCTTTGAGGTTGTATTCTTTAGTGCTGAGTCTTATCTGGAGCCAGGAAAAGCTAAACTGACCCTGAAGGCAGTGCCTACCCCACCAGGTACCACCTTTCTCTTGGCTGCACCTGCCTCTTGGCCTCCATGGCTGCACCAGATTAGCAGCAGCCTGGCAGGGCAACAGCCAGGCAGAGCCACCAACTCAGATGTTCTGGTTGCCGCCCCTTTTCCCACCATGCTGATTGGCAGCTGCGGCTCCTACAGACCCTTGATATTTGCCCTGTTCCACTAGCCCAGGCCTAGATCTGCACTCAGCACTAAAGACGGTGTGAGCCCATGGGATCTGCTGGCAAGAAGATGGGTGGCTTCCTATAATCTGCAACAGAAACACGCACTTGGCCAACCCCCGACCTAGCCCTGGGCTTCTTCAGCTTTGAAGTCAGGCCCCCTGGGTGAGCACTTGCCAGAATCTCCCAGATCCCCTAGGCAGTTAATCTTGAGTTATATTTGGTCATTGCACATTCAGAAAGCTTTTTACTGTTGCCAGAATTTTTTTTTTTAGGACACCTAGGTTCCATTATGTGAACCTACACCACAACCCACAGTTGAAGGAAAGCTAAGAGCTATCGTGCAAAGGGAGCTGATTCTTCAAATGACTGTCTCAGCCCAGCCTATTTGCTAGGCTTTGTTTTGTTTGGGACAAAGAAAGGGTCATTTCTCTCTCTTTTTTTTCTTTTTGGGTCATACCCGGCAATGCACAGGGGTTACTCCTCGCTCTGCACGCAGGAATTACTCCTTGGCGGTTCTCAGGGGACCATATATATGGGATGCTGGGAATCGAACCCGGGTCAACCGCCTGCAAGGCAAATGCCCTACCCGCTCTGCTATCATTCCAGCCCCAAGAAGGGATCATTTCTATGGCTTGTGTTTGGGTAGAGAGAGTTTGGGTGAGGCTCCACTGAAAGCAAGCGAGAGCCCTTCGGGCTTCAAGGCAGTGGGGCAGTAAACTGGATTTTTGCTTTCTACATTTTTAGCTGGCGTGGCCAGCTTCCCTTTGCTGCCCGGAGAAAATCCGTTTGAACTTGCTCCGAAATTGCCCTGGAATCACAGACTTTTGTTACCAACAAGGTCCAGGCAGGGTCTGAGAGAGGTGGGAAATGGAAGGGCCTCAGGCTCGGTGTTGGGAAGGACAGAGGGAAAATCTTAGGGAAGAATTTGTTAACTGGTTGGCTTGGCTGATGTGCAGGATGGGAAGAGCTGCTAAAACTTTTTCACTGGGTCCAGATCCCTTCTCTCTAGCCCTGATTCCTGGCTTGGTTAGCGGAAGCATTTTAAAACTTAGAGGATGTAGGATGGAAAAAATAGGACAGAGATTAAGGTACTTCCCTTGCGCGCCATTGAACCCAGTTCAATCTCCAGTCCACACTCCCAGCACAGCCAGGAGTTATCCCTGAGCACAGAGCAAGGAGTAAGCCCAGAGTATCATAGGACATGGCCCCCAAACCAAATTCCAACCAAAACTTTTTTTAATATGGAGACACTTTCACGATTTTTTTTTTAGCGAGGTCATTTTTGGTTTGGGGGTCACACCTGGCAGTGCTCATGGCTTACTCTTGGTTCTGCACTCAGGGATCACTCCTGGTGTTGCCGGAGATCGAGAACCTGGTCAGCCACGTGCAAAGCAAGAGCTCTAACCACTGTAGAGGTATCTACAGCTCAGCACACTTAAGTACTTTTGTTCAAATACTTTTACTTAAATACTTTTAAATCTTACTTAGATGTAAGATTTAAGTATTCACATTTCCCCACCCCTTGAAATATTTAGGCAGCTGATAGGAAATTATCTGTTGTTTTCTCAAAACACTGGTTTGATTGTGTCATGTCCTCTACAGCTTTTTTTTTTAATGCCCTTTTCGTATTCATGTTGTGTAACTAAGTAAAATAGAGTTTAAGTAAAATAGAGTTTTATGTGCAACATCAGCAAGTCAGATGAGTGCTAGTCTTTTAAAAACTATTTAGGTCTATGAGTCACTGTTTCTAGAAACAGGATATAATTACGTGGTAGTAATATTAGTGATAGTGATAGCAAATATATATAATCCTAATTGTATATATGGCAACAATCAAAAGAAGATAATTATTAAATTAGTACTTATCCCCATTGGAAAAAGATGAAAGGTTTTAGAGCCCCCAGTCTTGAAACCTGACCTATCTTGAAGCTGGTAGGAATCATAGACACATAGATCTTATTTCCCCTGTAGGAGAGTATATAAGGACAACTGAGTATAACCAGTTGTCAAGGTTTAATAAGCAATTCTTTATGTGTTAAAAGTTTGTCTTTATAGAGTGAAAAAAATTAAGATTGTATTCTTTCCTGCAAAAATCCCTTGATTAAAAGGAAAACGCATTTGGACAGTTATAGATATTCCAATACAGAAAGTGTGTCCTGATGTTTCCAAATAAAGATAGTCATTTTAACAGCTTACAGGATCACTTCAAACCAAAGTTGCTTGCGAAACACTTTTCTAATATCTGTGCTTCTGATGTCAGAATCAAACCTAATAGTTCTTTCATCTAAAGTAGATAGATGTCCCCAGGAAAGTAAACAAGATGTCCCTCCCGGCCTTCAACCTAGACCAGACCGTATTTCAAAGCCTTTGCCTCCCCCTCCCCCGACTGATAATGTGTCCTTTTGAAGGCTTCCAGGTGCTCATGGATCAATGGTGCACAGAACCCAGGTGTTGTATGTGTGTGTGTGGGGGGGGGGGGGCAGGCAGATGGGGGAGAGGCATCCTTGGATGTAGATTTTAAAGTGAGGCATTCCTTCAAGGCTGCAGCATGAAAAGTCAAATTCTCCAAGAGCCAGGGGTCATTTTCCAGTGACCAAGATTGGATGGGACTGGCACCCCTTGAGTTCATAGCAACTGAAGTATGTGATAAGGCCTTGCTGTACTTACACACACACACACACACACACACACATACACACACACCTGGCATATCTGTCATTCGTTAGAAGCCATTTCTGGGCCTGTAACTGCAGATTCCAAACCATTCTAAATAATAAGCGAATAAATACTATGTCTCTTTTTCGGTTGTAATTTATTTAATTCAAGTTAGTCAATAAAATAATCATTGCTGATAACAATCATGTATTGAAAAAGACTGTTGTTAATTTTCCCTCTTGTGAATTTTCATGTCATATTAAAAGGAAAAAGAAAAACCCAACCCAAGTTCATTTGACACCAGTATTACAGTGGTTGCTCCACTCTAAAAATACTGGAAATTTTCTAGGTCCCTCTGAAGACTTAAAAATCATTTCTGAGGACAATATTTCTGCTTCAGAGCCCGGAGCCAAGGGAAGATGCTGTTTCCTAAGACTGCCGCTGAACTAAGCCACTACCAGAAGACGGACATGGTCCTCATAGTTGGAATGTTAGAATAATAATTACCTTTTAGAACTTCTTTTCTTTATTTTTTTTAAAGGTTTGTTTTGGGAAAACACTTGTAATGCTCAGGGTATACTCCTGGCTCTGCAATTAGGAATTATTCCTGGTGATGCAAGGGAGACCAAATGGGGTGCCAGAGATTAAACCTGCATCAATGGCATGGAAGGCAAAAGCTACCTGCTGTGCTGTCACTCCGGCCTGAGTACTTCTTTCAAAGCTCATTACAATGAGACAAGATGAAAAAGAGGTTTTTAAGAGGAATATGCGAAACCCAGCACCATCAGGCAGACAACAAGGAAGTTGCTGTCACAACCATAGGCTAACACCGCCTGCTGTCAAGTAAATCCACTGCAAATGTGCAACACCACTTGTTATTCTAAATTTTGCTGCCACCGTGGACATCCTTGAGTCACGGAGACAACTGAATAGCTCCTACCTGGTATTGCCTGGTATGTGGAAGGCACTTCTGGGTATTTTGCACACAGCATTTGACTTCACCACAGATGCTCAAGTAGCAAAGTCTTGACACATCATCTCAACTCAATGTCTTAATTCTCTGTACAGATGTGGTGGAGACACAATGCAATCACAGCATGGACCCCACCTCAGGGAAGGGATTGGATGAGGCTGGGTTTGGCATATTCCTTGGCCCAAGCACTGAGTGAATGTGCCATCAGCCCCTCAGAAACTGCCACTACAGGGGGTAGAGCAATAATATAGCAGGTAAGAAGCTTGTCTTGTATGCAGCTGACCCGGGTTCCACCCCTGGCACCACATATGGCCCTGGAGCCCCATCAGGAGTGATCCCTGAGCTCCTCCAGGTATGGTCCAAAGAGACAAAAGAGAAAAGAACCCACATCCATTGCAGGATCCGTTTTCCCATTCCCCCAGGAGCCACTCTGTTACCCAATGGCCAGTGTGAGAGTGAAAGTCCAGGTCAGAAGGCAGCTCCACTTGGAACTTCATTCCTGAGGCTCGGACAGGTCTGCGCTGGCCCCTATCACGACAGACTTTTCCTTCATTCCCTACCCTTTCCTTCCATGCTGTGGATGCCAAGGACCCTCCTCACTGGCATCCTGTGGACTGCTTAACTTCATCTTGAGTTTGTTTTCCTGGTGAAGAATTGCCAGGCAAAGTACAAGATACCCAGACAAATTTTAATTTCAGCTTAAAGGGGCTGGAGCAATAGTACAGTGGGAAAGGCATTTACCTTGCATGCCGCTGAGCTGGGTTCGATCCCTACTATCCCATATACTTCCCTTAGCATTGCCAGGCACACTTCTTGAATGCAGAGTCAGGTCTGATCCCTGAGCATCACCAGGTGTGTCCCCATAACTATATATATATATATATATATATATATATATACATATATATAAAGAATAATTTTGGATAAAGAGCAACAATAGCAAGTTTTTAGCCAGAGTCAGAGATATGGCATGGGACAGACTCAAAGGTTATTTGCTTATTCTGAAATTCAAATTTAACCAGAAATCTTGTGCTTAGTGTTGTTAAATCTAGCAACCCACAGCATATGCTGCCCTAGAAAGACGCCTGAGATGGAGCTGGGGGTGGGGCTGGAGCTGGGTCATTCACGAGTTCTTGCCACAAAAAGCCCACTGCTGGTATTAGACTGAGCAGACAAAGTCACTCAGACGAGGGGTCCAACTGCTCATTGTTCACAGGTGGAAAAGTTGTACTAAATGCCAAAGGAAGGGATGCATCAGCCATTGCTGTATCAGGCGTTCTTCAGTATGGAGAAACTGAAACTAAAGGCTCATGAGATCAGGTGGTCATTGCTAAACTTAACTAACATTCTAGAAAAACTATGAGAAGAAGCTGAGAATGACTCATTACCAACTGAAAACTGCACGAGAAGGTGGCGCCTCAGCAGCATATAAGGAGGTTCTCAGCTACCAGGCAGGAGAAGTCAAGGGTTAAATGGCAGAGAGTCCAGGACACTCCGGGAAAGGTCTGCTGGACAAAGACTAGGAACTGGACGGGACAGGGGACTTGCCCAGGGTGGCTGCTTGCAACACCCCATTTTTATTTTGTTTTTGTTAGTATTTGGGGGGAGGATGTTTGGGTCACACTTGGTAGTGCTCAGGGTTTATTCCTGGTTCCACATTCAGGGATCATTCCTGGCAGGCTGGGGCAGAGGGTGGGGGTGGGGGAGCAGTGGGGTGAGCCATATGGATGCCAGGGACTGAACCTTGGGTCGGCCACATACAAGGCAAACACCCTACCCACTGTAATATCACTCCAGCCACTAGTTTATTTATATTTTATAGGGTTTTTTTTGTTTTATCAGTTGATTCAGATTCTGTGGTTTACAATCCTATTAATAATGTTTTCTCAGGCACATAAGTTCAACACACCCATTACCAGTGTCCCCAACAACATCCTTCTCCCACGGACCCCAAGTCTCCTCCCCCTCCACTCCCATCCTCCCCGCAAATCAACCTTTGTATCTAATAATCTGGAAGTCATGCTTTGTAGGTAGTTTTCCTGAAAAAGTCTTGACAGTGAGTCCTGACAGCTATGAGCCTGGCGTAACCCACCACTCCCTAGCCCAACCCCCGCCGAACCAACTTACTTCTGCTGCTGTAGCCAACGACAAACCACAGACAGAACCTCCAAGGGACCAACAGGCTTGCATTCCCTTGAGGCTGTGTGTAAATATCCTCACATTGATTATTTTCACATTACCAGTGGTTTTCTTGATATTTAAATATGCTTTTAAAGAATGCAACGTCTTGAATCTTACAAAGATCTGAACTGGCTTTATTCAGCGATTCATAAACTGGGCAGATTCTATCCTAGCAGGAACTACAGGGAATTGTACGAAGTAAAAGGTGTGAAAAGGCAGCTCGTAGAGGAAGGAGGCTGTGATGACCTTCGGCACCCCCTGCCTTTGGGGGGCAGGAGGTGCCAGAGGTTGGGTAGATTACCTGGCTAGTGCTGCCAACTGGTTCTGGAGTCACTGGTTCAAATGACTATTTCTGGGAGTCCATTCTTGGTTAGGGGACAAGGCCCGTACAGAGGACTCCATGTTGGGCTGTTGCCTTTTAGCTAAGGCAAGCTATTGGTGGTGGCAGACTGTATACAAACAGATGTGGGCTGCACTCAATGGCAGTTTACTGCCCCTACTGTGATACTGTGATGGTGTAATATTATGATATGGTGCGATAATTATGGCAGTGAGAAATACACTTCTGGCTTTCATGCCCTTTTCCATGCTCTGGGCTCCTAAAACCCTGGGCATTCCCTGTCACAGTTGTTCTCCGTGGTCCTGCCCTAAAGAGGTGTGGGGACCCCTGTTCTGGGTCAAGAGCCACAGAGCTGCTTTGTCAGCTTTCTGGGGTGACTTGGAAGGTCCCTGCCAAACCTCTGAGTGGCGGATGCTGAGGGCTAAAGATTGCCAGCAGGAGAAGGGCTGGAAGTGGGGTTGATTGCCAGTGATCTCCTCAGGCCTGCCTGTCCTGAAGTCCGGTAGGAACCCACAGGAACAGTGTGCTGTGTTCACAGTGCTAATTCTGTGCGGGGCCCCAGACACACGTTAGTTCACCTAGTCTGCACAGGAAGCCCTTAGGCACATATTGTTGAATTCATGTCCAGACTAAAAGCAATGAGAATTGGGCCCATTGCCCCTCAGCCTGCGCTGGGTGGAACAAGGATTCGAATTCAGAGTCTGGTCACAGAGCCCACCTGATAAAAAACGACTTTACTCCCCCTGGGTAGAATGCGAAGACTTCTCCATTCATGATTTCTCTGACAGTTTTAGTAACAAGGACTAAAAGTGTCCCCCACTTGTCTATTTTCATCTTATGTGTGAACCTTACTCCATACCTCATGGCATCAGAATTAATTTCTACTAACTGCACCTTTTCCTTCTTTTTTGTTTTCGGGCCACACCCAGCTATGCTCAAGGGTTGCTGCTGGCTCTGCACTCAAGATTATTCCTGGTGCGCTTGGGAGACCATTTTGGGATGCCAGGGATCAAACCCTGGTCAGCCACATGCAAGGCAAGTGCCTTATCCTCTGTACTAGCTCTCCAATTCCGACACCTTTCCCTTCTAACTACACCTTTTCCTTAACCTGTTTCCATTATGCACCAACCGACCCACTGACCTGTTCTCTGAGTCACATTTTTTAAAAAAATTTTACAAACAGCTGAGACCATAACTTAGTTTGGTATGATTTCTTTCACATAGCATTATGTCCTCAAGGTAACTCTGTGTGGCCACAAGTGGCAGGATTTTCTGTTTCATAGCTCAATAATATTCCATTGTGTATGTGTGTCTTTGTATGTGTACACATGTGCCTGTGTGCACTTATACACAGAGCACTTTATCCAGACATCTGTTGATGAACACTTAGGCTGGATCCAAGTTTCGGTTACTATAAATAATGTGGCAGTGCACATGGGGAGTACAAACAAATATCTCTTTGTAATGGTGGCTTCGTTGCTTTTAGAAATAAACCCAGAAGTGGAATGGCTGGTACAGATAGAGCTCTATTCTTTCTTAAAATAATTTTAAAATTTTATTTTCAGAAGGTTGTTCACATTAATTGATTACATTCAATATTTCACACCAATCCCACCACCATCACATCTTCCCACCATCATTATTTCGAATTTTCCCACCACTATTCAAGCCTGCCTGCCTGCCACAGCCAATGCTAGAGAATTTATTTTTTATTTGTGTGTGTGTGTGTGTGTGTGTGTGTGTGTGTGTGTGTGTGTGTGGTTTGGGGGCCATACTTAGCATGCTCAGGGTTGACTCCTTACTCTGCGCTCAGGGATCACTTCTGGTGGGTTAGGGGATGGGATGCCAAGGATCAAACGCAGGGCAGCTGTGTACAAGGCAAGTGCCTACCAATGGTACTATTGCTCTGGATCTTCTTGATATTTTTAGGAACTTCCATCTGTTTTCCAGAATGGTTACATCAGTTTATATTTCTGCTGACAATGTGCAAGGTTCCCCCCCCATATTCTCATTAACATTAATTTCATGATGACCATTTTGACAGGCATAAGGTTTGGATTTATATTTCCCTAACTAGTGATGATGGTCCCTTCTGTCATTTATTTGCCGACTGGCCTTGTTATTATTGGAAACTTGTCAATTCAGATCTTGTGTCCATTTTTTATGGTTTTTTTTTGTTTTTTGTTTGGGAGGCCACACCTGGCTTACTCCTGGCTCTACACTCATGGATCGCTCCTGGCAGTGCTCAGGAGACCATAATGGAGTGCCGAGGATTGAACTCATCTGGGTGCATGCAAGGCAAATGCCACACCTGCTGTACTGCTGCTCCTCCCCCTGTGCCCATTCTAAAAACCTGGTTACTTTCTGTATTTCTTTATTCTGTTCTTTCTTATTTCCTCTCACTTTGGGGACACACGTGGTGGTTACTATTCCTGGCTCTGTGTACAAGACTGACCCCTGGAGGTATTCAGCCGACTCTAAGTGGTGCCAGGAAGTGAGCCTGGTCAGCTGCATGCAAGGCAAGCACCTTAACCCCTGCACTACCTCTCTGATTGTAAAACATATTTTCTATGGAATTGTATAAATTTTTTACATAATCTTTTCCTAAGTCTTTATTGCATGACTCAAAGTATTTTGCATCCTGTAGGTAGCCTTTTCATTTTTGGGGGGGTTCTTTTGCTTTTTAATTTGGTGCAATTCCATTTGCTTGGTTTTGCTTTTGTCTTTTAGCATCAAATCCAAAAATTTATTTTCAGGACTGTCAAAGCATTTTATGATTGGGGAGGTGTTTATTTTTCTTTTGGTTTATCTTTCAGTGACTATTTTAAAATTCCTTTGAGGGGGTCACACCTGGTGGTGCTCAAGGATTACTCCTGGCTCTGGACTCAGAAATTACTCCTGGCGGTGCTCAGAGGACCATATGGGATGCCAGGGATTGAACCAGGATTAGCTGCATGCAAGACAAATGCCCTGCCCGCTGTACTATCACTCCAGCTCCTGTTTTAGGTTTTACATTCAAGTTTTCTATTCATTTTTTCTGGGTTTTTTTTTTGTGTGTGTAGTAAGATAGTCTTTGAGTTTCATTCTTCTATGTGTGTCTGTCCAGTTTTCTGAACACCATCTATTGAAGATAAATCCTCTGCTTATTTTATATTCTTGCCTTCTTTGTCATATATTGGGCATATAGGTGGGTTTATTTCTTGGATGTCTATTCTCTGGTACATGTATATTTTCATGTTATACCATAGTATAGTTCCTATAAACTCATCCGAGCACCTCCTGGAATAATTTCCAAGTGTTGATACCATAGTTTAGTTACCATAGCTTTGAAATTTGGGTATCTTTTGTTTAATATACTTTGAAAGCAAGAAATATAATAACTCCATTCTAACTTTGCTTTGATTATTTAGTCAAGCTCCTCGGTTCCATATAAATTTTATGATTGTTCCATTCTGTGAAAATTGCTTTTTGAAATTTTTCAGGAATTACATTTAATTTGTAGATGACTTTAGGTAGAATGAACATTTCAATACTAAATTTTTCCCTCGGTATAGGATTTTTTTCAATTTATTTGTGGCTTCCATTTCATCATTTAGTTTCTAGTTTTCAATGTACAAGTTTTTTTTTTTTGCCTTTTGGGTCACACCCGTCAATGCTCAGGGGTTACTCCTGGCTCATGCACTCAGGAATTGCTCCTGGCGGTGCTCGGGGGACCATATGGGATGCTGGGAATCGAACCTGTGTTGGCCATGTTGGCTGTGTGCAAGGCAAATGCCCTACCCGCTGTGCTATCACTCCAGCCTCAATGTACAAGCTTTTTGCTTCCTTGGTCAAATAAATTCCTGGACATTTCATGCAATTCTTGTTGAATTGCTTTTGATGCAAGCAAAATGGAATTTTCTGAATTTTTCTTTCTCAGCGTATACAGATAAGTAACTCAGTAGCATATAGATATGTAACAGAGGCTGGAGCTGTAATATAAAGGGTAGACTGTTTGCTTTGTACACAGCCAACCCAGGTTCAATCCCTGGCATCCCATGTGTTCTCTTGAGCACTTCCAGGAGTCAGTCCTGAGAGCAGACCCAGGATTAACCCCTGAGCATCACCAACTCTGATCTCCCGAATAGAAATTCAACTAATTTTTTTGCAGGTTGACTTTTTACCCCGCAATTACTGAACTTATTTGCAAATACTAGCATTCTGTTGGCCTTCATGACTTTTAGCCATCTCTGAGGTTTTCTACATAAAACACACATCGCTTGTAGATATAGAGATATAGTTTACAACCTTAAGGTTTGGAAACTTTTATTTCTTGTTGAATTGCTGTAAGAATCCCAGTACTCTGTTGAATAACAGGAACGAGGATATGCATCTTTTTCTCATTTCTGATTTTAGAAGAAATGTTTTTATTTTCTTGCCACTGAATATGATGATAGGTCTGGGTTTATCATATGTGGCCTTTATTATATTGAGTTTTGTTACCTTTATACTCAGTCTATTGCATTTTTCTCATAAACAAGTGTTGATAAAGCAGTAAAATGCTTTTTCCACATGGACTGAGATAAACATGTGATTTCTATTCTTTATCTTATTAACATGGTGTATGTGCCACAGTAACTGGCAGGTGATGAGCTGTCCCCACAACTTTAGAACAGAATAGTGGTGTGTGTGGGCTGGAGTGATAGCACAGCGGGTAGGACGTTCGCCTTACACGCGGCCAACATGGCCGACCCGAGTTCGATTCTCCGCCCCTCTCGGAGAGCCCGGCAAGCTACCGAGAGTATTCGATATGCCAGACACAGTAACAACAAAAGTCTCCAATGGAGACGTTACTGGGCCCGCTCGAGCAAATCGACGATCAACGGGAGGGCCTTTACCTTTTTACCTTTTAGTGGTGTGTGGTGTTTGCTAATATAGATGTGAGGATTTTCACATTGACACCCATTAACAATATTCCTGTATCTCTGCTTGTTTTGGTCATTTTTTGGTTGTGTTGTCAGGATAATAGGTAATACTGATCTTATACAGTGTTGGGGAAAAATAATAAAAGGATATTTCACCTTCATTTAATATTCCAGCACTTTATATTTTTTGCCCACATATTGAATATACAGTTGTATACTAGTTTCAGGTATATGAGACCTATATGTAAGACCAAATAGTGCTTTGACATTTTTATACATTGAGATAAATACACCAGTACTTACCATTCACCTGACTTCTGTATCTGAGTCTGGGTTTTATTTTTGCTTTGTATTTTCTTCCTTAAATTTCAGATGTAAGTGAAAATATAACATTAGTCTTTCTCTGCTTATTTCACTTTGTATAAAACCTCCAAGGTATACATCCTTGTTAAAAGATTCCTTTTTACTTAGTTTAAACATAAGTCAGTTGCATCAAGGCAAATGCTCTACGCACTATACTACTGGTCCAGGCCTTCCGAACATTCCTTTTGCAAACAAGCAATACTATAGTTGAATATCAGTAGTAACATAAATATCCTCGTTATGATCTCATTATCACTGTCACTATCACTGTCCTCCCATTGTTCATCGATTTGCTCGAGCGGGCACCAGCAATGTCTCACAACAAATTGCGAGAACTCATTGTTACTGTTTTTGGCATATCGAATATGTCATGGGTAGCTTGCCAGACTTTGCCGTGTGGGTGAGATATTCTCGGTAGCTTGCTGGGCTCTCCGAGAGGGGCGGAGGAATCGAACTCAGATCGGCCGTGTGCAAGGCAGACACCCTACCTGCTGGGCTATCGCTCCAGCCCTTGATCTCATCCTAGAGGAAATATTTCAGCTTTTTCACCATTCAGTATGTTGTTGGCTGTGGATTTGTCTATGTGACCTTTATTGTGTTGAGGTATATTCCCTCTATAGTCTACTCAGGGATGACTCCTGGCAGGGCATTTGGAGTGCCAGTTAACCTTGTGAAAAGCAGATGCCTTACCTGCTGTTCTAGCTTTCCAGTCCTGTTCAGTTTAACAAGTTGTGAAACACTACAGTTCATGAGTTTCAGTACAAAGCTGAACTCTGGGCTTTTTCCTCTCTAGAGAACCTGTGTTCTTTTGTATGTTTGGTGGAGGGGGGAGGAGAGGAGGGGTTGGCATTGTTTTTGTTTTTTTGGGTCAAAACTGGCAATGCTCAAGGGTCACTCCTGGCAGTGCTCAGGAACCTTATGGGATGCCAGGGATAAAACTGGGGTCAGCCACATGCAAGGCAAACATGCTACCCACTATACCATTGTCTGACCCTGAGTTCTCTTTGGAACACATATTTCTCTCTTTTCTCTACCCTCACATTCTCCCTCTCAAAATTTGTTTCAATAAATACTATTTTGCGTCACCAAAGACAAAACCTAGCTGAGCTCTGTCAAAGGCCTAAGTGCAAATCTTAATGCAAACCTGTCCGGTGGGGCAGGACCACGTCAGCTCTGACTGCATCCAGCCTCTGTGGAATGTCTCACCTCCGTGCGGCCACTCCCTGCTCTTGCTGTGATGGGTTGAGGACAGAGCCTGTTTTAAGCTTCCTGCTTGGATAAAACTCATGTTCTCTAAGTCCAGTGTGCTCAGCATCCTCTGGCCCTATGTTGGCATTTTTCATCTGGTCTTTCTTGCTGTACTTGCTGTCTCTGCTTCCAGTCTCTGCTTCTCCTGAGCTCTGAACATCTGCAGTTCTGCATTCTGTAGAGTTGGGTCTCCCTGAGGTGAAAGCTGTTTCCTTCAGGGAAGTTTCTCCCAGGATAAAATTTCTCTGTTTCATTTTATGTGGGTTTTTTTTTTTTGTCACACAAAACTGCTCCTTCACCCACTTGGACACCCAGGGGAATCAATATGTCTTAAGAGCACTTAAGCAGCCCACTTTCTTCCTTTCAAAGTATTAGATCTTGTTTTCATCTTTCCAATTGTCGTTCTCATTTTTATTATTTTCTTCCTTCCCCTGGCCTTTGTCTTTGTTATTCTCCTAGTTCCTTTAGATCTAAGCTATAAGATTTGATTCATGATTGTTTTTGCTTCTGAGGGAAGTTTATATTATAAACCTCCTAGGACCATCACAGCAAAAAGTGACGTAGGTTTTTATAACTTCATTTTAATTCCTCTTGTGTATTTTTAGGTTCTCCTTTGATCTGCTCATATTTAATAGCATAGTTTCCAGAGACTTGTGACCATCTCCTTTTTTGTTAGTTGATTTTTAGTTTCATACTATTAACACATAAAAAGATACACACTACAATTATTTCAATCTTCACAAATGTACTGACTTGTGTCATAATATATGGTCTGTACTTGAGAATGTTCCATGCTCCCTTGAAGAATATGCCTTGTTTTAGGTAGAATGTTATAGGAATTTCTCACCTAATTTGTTTCCTTGTTTTTCTGCCCATGTGATCCTCTAGGTCATTGCTCTAAGAGGGTGTAAAAAGCCCCTTATTATTATTACATTGTTAGTCTCTTTAAATATTAAACATTGTTAGGTCTTTATTTAAACATTGTTAGGTCTTTAAATATTTGTCTAATTTGATGGTCCTATATTGGATGTATGTATTTTATATCTTGACGTATTAATTTCTGTATATATCCTGTTCCCTCATTTTTTTCCACTGGAACATTTTTATTGATAAATAAGTATAGCAACTACTACTTAAAATGTTTTGTTCTTTTAGGGCTACACCTGGCTCAGGGGTGCCAGGGATCAAACTGTGGTCAAGTAAAGTGCCTTATCTGCTGTATTTTCTCTCTGATCCCTTAAACTTTTTTTCTGTTGTCCTTGAATATAATTTTCCACATACTCTAAGTCTGTTTATAGATTGCGTATTTTAACTAAACCAGGTAGCATACAGTTGGGCTTTGGGTTTTGTTTTTCTCCTTGCCTGCAATCCTGGCATGGGCTGGATTTCCTTAGCCCACGCACAGCCCTGGAGATTAAGCTCTTAAGCTCAGGCTCCTGCTGGTGCTGGTACATTGCATTGTCCCTCCTAAATAAGCCATCTTCTTGGCCCTTTCTTGTTGGGGACCCCTAACAGCAGCGTTGTCAGGATCACCTCATTATGAGTGGGTGGCACCCGGGTTTGAAATTGCAGTCTTAAGCTTGCTGGGCAAGTGTTTTTAGTCATTGAATCACCAAAGGATCATTTGACTTTTCTCTTTCGTCAATTTCCCCATTCCTGAGTTCAGTCCACGGGTATCTAGAGTGATTGTTAAAATACAAAAGCATGCTGCTATCATCTCCTGAATTTCTGTTGCTATATTCAGTATTTTAGTGAACTTTTATTTTTGAGGATAGAAACAGAAGAGCTCCTTTCAACATTTCTTATAGGGGCTGGAGAGGAATAGTTCAATGGGCTGAATGTATGCTTTGCAGGAGACCCAGGTTCAACCCCCAGCATGGCATAGGGGACCCTGAGCACTGGCAGGAACACCTCCGAGTAGAGTTGGGTATGGTCCAAAACAAACAAAAGCTCCAAAGTACCCCCCCAAAATAACGCAAGACTAAAAACCAAAACAAAATAAAATACCCCACAACATCTTCGTAAGGGAATTATAGAAGTAGTAGTGAACTTGTTCATCATTTATTTGCCTGGGAAAGCCCTTCCCTTCCTCTATATCTGAAGTTTTGCAGGCTATAGTATTTTTCTTTACTGAGTTGTTTTCATCTTTGAGTATTTTGAGTGATAACATTCTCTCCTGACCTACAGAGTTTGTGCTTTAGAAATCTTAAAAGCGTGGTAGGGTGTTGATGTGGGAAAATGGTATAGCTATATATCCAAAACATAGGCTCAACAACAGAGAAAACATAAAATCTAAGCTGCAACCGCCAGAACTTTGTAAAGGGCCTATCAAGGTGATAGGCAGGGGTGGGGAAGAATATGAAAATACTGATGGAGGGAAGTTGACACCGGTGGTGGGACTAGTGTTAAAAACTTATATGCCTAACACTCAACTAGAAATAACTTGTATACTGGGGACAGAGAGAAAGCACAGTGGTTAAAGCACTTGCAGTTATTTCTAGTTGTGTGTACACAACCAACCTGGATTTGATCCCCAGCGTCCCACAGGGTCCCCCAAGCACTACCCGGAGTGGTTCCAGAGTGCAGTCAGATTAAACTCTCGAATATTGCCAGATGTGGCCTCAAAACAAGAATAACAACAGCAGCAACAACAAAAAGGTGGTATCTACCAGAACTAACGTTAGCAGGATACAGGGAGAATTTAAAAGGTGGCATTTGGGTCCTTGAAGAGATTCTCACAGTTTCTGCCTCTCTAGGTCACACACGGCAATGCTCAGGGGTTCCTCCTGGCTCTGCACTCAGGAATTACTCCTGGCGGTGCTTGGGGGACCATATGGGATGCCGGGACTCAAACCCGGGCCGGCCGCGTGCCAGGCCAACGCCCTCCCCACTGGTCTATTGCTCCGGCCTCCTCTGGCCTTTTTCTTTTCTTTTCTTTTCTTTTTTCTTTTCTTTTCTTTTCTTTCTCTTCTCTTTCTTTCTTTCTTTCTCTCTCTCTCTTTCTTTCTTTCTTTCTTTCTTTCTTTTTCTCTTCCTTCCTTCCTTCCTTCCTTCCTTCCTTCCTTCCTTCCTTCCTTTCCTTCCCTTCCCTTCCCTTTCTCTCTTTCTCTTTCTCTCTTTCTTTCTGGAGAAGCGTTCACTGCTGTACAATCTCTCTGGTTCTAGGAGGTGCTTTCAACTGGCTGCTTTTGTGCAACAATGAATGGTCTCCACTATCTCCGGTCTGGTGGATCTGCTGAAACCAGCCCCATCATTTCTCAGAGAAATTTTGGGGGCTTGTCTCTCTGATATGAACCTCAAGCATTTGGGGTGCGTGGTGTGTAATACAAATTTGTTGCTCCCCAGGGAGATGACCTCCTTGGGATAGATCATAAATGCAGACCAACATGCCCAGGGAAGATTCCAGGGGCACTTTGTCTCCCTTGACACAGTCGGTGCTTTCCCCCGTCTCATAGGGAGTTCTCTGGGTTTTTTTTTCCCATTTAGTCTTGGGAACTCTTATTTTGTTGAGGATTAGGTCTGTGGAAGGAGATCAGGATTTTCCTGTGCTACCTTTAACCACCTTCTTAACTATGGTACACTCTTTGGATTTGCTCTACTTCCAGCAGAAATCTGACACAAAAGGCCTCCTGAGTTCCTCTGTATGGAATGTATCTGTTACCTCATTAGTCTCAAGATCTCTGACTTTATTTGACCATGTTATGGTTTGATGCGAATTCTTTCATGTTTTCATTCTTTTAGTGTTTGTGACGAAGTTTCTGGATCTACAGTTCCTAGTCTGCACAAAATTGAAACATTTGGGCTATTATTTCATCAATTGTTTTCTATTCTCTTCCTCAGACTCCAGCTACACTCGTATTGGGCTGGAGAGAGCTGTGATGTCTTTGTGGAGGGGCTATCCTGGGACAACCTGGTCAATGGCTGAGTGCTCAGGCTGGTGAGGTAGTGCTGCTGTGGTCAAACCATGCTGTGAGCTACCAGTACCTCCCCATGGTGCTTGGAAGCATGCAGGGTTACAGCAATGATGCTGGGGCTGGGGGTGGGGGGTGGGGGAGGTGGAGGTACAGGATGTGGTACCTAGCACTAGGGGCCTACGCATGCTTCAAGCTGCTTTTTACATGTTGTCCCAGTGTTTATTTCATTTTGGATAGTTTCTATTGCCCTGGGGGTTTTCGGCAGGGGGTAGGGGTGGAGGGTGGGGACCACACCTGGCTGTGCTCTGGTCAGGATGGAACCAGGATCAGCAGCATGCAAGGCAAGAGCCTTATCCCCTGTACTACCTCTCAGGCCCTGCTATGTCCTCATAATCATTCTTTTCTTTAATGTTTAATCTACTTGGAATCCTATCCACATTTTGCAACTTGGCATTTTATTTTTCTAGAAATGTGGTGTTTTTCCTTCATGTTTTCCATATTTCCAGTTTAAAAGATCAAGTCATGAACTCCTTGGACACTTAAAATAGTGATTTCAATATTCCTAACAATTTTACCCCCATGATAGGGTCATCTGGTATTTCTCCTCTAGGGTTCATACTGTTCAATTTTTTTTGTACCTGGTAATATTTTTTATATGTTAAAAATGTTTTATATGTTAGAAATATGTTTTATGTTAAAACTATGACCATGCCTGATCATACTATTATGTTTTTATATGTTTATTGGGTGATGAGTGTACTTGTGTTCCTATAAACATTCAAGCAATTTGCTGGACATTTCAGTTTGGAAAGAGGCTGATGCTTTTGGAACTTGGCTACTTGAGACCTGGACAGTGTTTTAGTGTACGATTAATCTGCTTCTTTGGAATACTTTTCCGAGTGCACCATGAACTGAGCGTCTATGGTAGGCGAGGACATGGACTTTGTGTGTGCAGTACTTCACGGTGAGGCTTTCCTTGGTTCTGTCATTCAGGTACCCTGATCCATGTAAGCTGGCATTTAAAACCTGCAGAGGCTTCTCTTCTCTGAAATGGTAGCCACTGTGTATTCCCTAGAATACTATGTATTCCTATTCGCCACCCACCTATGACCTGGAAACTTCTCCAGGCCACTAGTTAGGTCAGTGGCAATGCTCCTCTCAGGATCACTGTCTTTCATTACAATGGCCAATTATTTTCTAAAGTCTCTTACAAGTTTACTTGATAAAGCTCTCCCAGTAGTGCAATGCTTGAGCGGAAGGGACCAGGCAACAGTTTACAATGCTGAAGTACCTTGTATCTAACTCAAGACCTTAGACATGCTGGGCTATCACTTAAGGTGGTTTGCATTATGGTTTGATTGCGGGCGGTAGGTGGTGGGGGGGTACATACCCAGCAGTGCTCAGGACAGCATAAGTGGTGCTGGGGGCCTAAACCAGGGTTGTCTACATGCAGGGCAAGTGCCTTACCTACTGTATGGTCTCTCCCTCCTTTTAAAAGCTCTCGCTAAGAACATTTGGGCTTAAACTCTGCTACCCTGGGTAGCTTGGGCCAGTTTGCTTTTAACACACTGATGCTAGTATGAATCTTCACTGGCTCACACTTGAATACAGTTGAATTAATACATATTGCAGTGCCAGGTGTCAACAATAGGGATAAATAGTCTTTTGCAAACTATTTTATCAGGCTCTTATTATTGTGCCTACTCTGACTTCTCTTATTTTGGAGCAAGATAAGAACCAAGAGACAGTATGGAGTTTGGGGAAAGAAATAGGATCCAAACGATTTGTTTGGTTTGTTTGGGGAATTCAGAGCTACATAAAGAGCAAAGAAGAAATAAATGTAAGAAAAACTCTTAATTGAGCGCATGGATAGCTATTTAGAGTAGAAACAGTGACAGTATATTTGAAATTATGCTTGGAAGCAATGTTATATAGAAGGGAGGAATTAAAATATAATATGCACTACCTATAATGGCATGTTATTTGAAAGTAACAGAAATTAGCTTTAAGTGGCTACTTTATATAGTCTGCAAAAGAATCCCTTCATAGAAGTATAATTTATAGGGACTAGAATGATACTACAGCAGGTAGGGTGTTTGCCTTGCACATGGCAGACTCAGTTTTGATCCCTGGCAGTCCATATGGTCTCCCAAAGCCCACTCTCAAAATAAATTATTTTTTAAAAAAAAGTATAATTTATATAATAATCATAAAGTGCTCAATTAAAATAGGGAAGGCTATTTTAATTGAGAAGTCTGGAGAGAGAGTTCAGTAGGCTGAGTACAAGCAGGAGGCCCAGGTCCAATACCAGCACTACATGGACCCCTACCACCACTGCAAGTAGCTTCTGAGCATTACCAGAACTGTCCCCAAAACCAAAGTCAAAGAAAAACAAGGTAGAAGGAGAACTTAAACAAGTGTTAGGAGAATGAGCATGAGGGGTTGATGCAGCAGATTTGAATACAGCTAGGCCAAGAACCACTTTAAATGAAAATGGTCTAAGTGTATCAGTGAGATACAGAAGTCAGCAAAGATTAAAAAATATGATACCTACTTTCAATATAATAAATTAAAAGGAAATGGAGTAAGATAAGCCAAGTAAACACAAATCAAAAGCAAGCTAAAAGTTATGAAGTTTGTTTTGTTTAAAAGTAATGGAAGTACAGTGGTTAAGGATAAAGGACATAACATGATCAATCAATTCATTTTTCAAGAACATAACCTTTCAAACAAGACTGGAAAGTGCAAAGTGAAAATAGAAGGGCAAGGAAAAATGGAATAACTGGCTACTCTAGTTGAGGACTCTGACACCCCTTTATCAGTAGCTGACAGAATATCAGCAAGGGTATAGTTAACAGCATCACCAATCACCTGGATACTTCATCTAACAGGATTTTGCTGTTGTTTTGGGGCTACACCTAGTGGTACTTGGGGCACTATGAAGTGTTGAAGATCAATCCCAGGACTCTCATGTGCAAGGAAAGTGCCCTTCCCCCTATACCATCTCTCCAGCCCGCTGAATACATGTATTTTTAAGCTCACATGATTAAGCACCAAGATAAGCCAAATTTAAAAGTATAGAGAACACACAATGTATACCCTGACCAAAAATGAACTTAATACACCAATGCATGTCTCAATTTCATAATTCTGTCACCTATACCTATGGTTTCCATATCTGTCCAATTTTTGTGCCTCTATATTCACGTGTTCCTTCATCCCTCCCCACTGTCAGCAGCAATAAAAATAAATGCACCGTTTGAGTTTCTGTGAAGTTAGTTCTTACCAACAGTTCTAACATCCTTCTGGCTCACCGGTGTATTATTCCATTACCTAAAATGGCCCAATACAGAAGGTACTTACTATTATTAGGCAGTTCATTCATTGACAAATAGCTTCAAACACCTCTAAAAGATGTTCTCAACTGTTGAAACATACCAAAGAATGCCACGACAGACTAAACTAAGGTAAAACTCTAACAAATAACATTTATTTTTCTTTTACATATGTATTTCATAGCTCAAACATCACATCGCCTTCGGAGAAAGGTGCTTTTAGGCCGTTATAATTTACTATTTACTGCACAGGCATCAAACATTCTCATTAACATGATGAGACAATTTGCTGGTAAACACTTATAAACACAGACATTGGTTTCAATAATAGCTCAAGAACATATTTTTTGGTCATGACCAAGGAAATACATCAAAATATGACAACAGTGGCTAATATCTTACAAGCAAATAATATTTAGCTGCAGAGTTTATACAATAGGCTGTGGTCATAAATAGTATCACCAATCTCATCAACTATGAACAGGCCACAAAAAAGCCTATCTTAAATATGACATGAAATACTCTACTGGCGTAGTTTCAACATAGCTTTAGAATGTTGCAAGTGTGGAACCCTGATGTGCGAAAAGAAAAATGTATTCAGTCAGTACGTGTTGGTTAACTGCAAATGTCAATGTCATTTTCACATATTCCATTCCTAATATGAAGGCAAATATCTAGGAGGGGGGGCAAAAAAAAAACCCCGAGCAGTCCAAAAGAAAAGAAAAAAGTAAATGTGCAAATTGAGGAGGACATTGCACTCTTTTGCAGTACTAGCTCTGTGGAAACACTAACAGGAAAAATATTCAGCAGGAAAGGATGGAAATGACCTCACAGCAGAGAACTAGTCACCGCACGCTGCTCAGTGCTTAGCGATTCTGGGTCTACGATTCTAACACGGTAGGACTACCCTTCGCTCAACAGAAGAGACTGCAGGCATGCTTCAGTCAGCAGGAAGACTAGGGAGGAACACGACAATATTTTCTTCCCTGTACAAAGACCTTCCTTGTTGTAACTGATGAATACGCAAACTTTTAGCCGCAAACGGTTTCTGAATCAGGTTTGCTAGATGCTTTAAGAATAGCTATCCTTCTCAGAATAGGAGGCTTGATTTTTTAAATATTTTTTTCTTATGTCAGCATGATAACAAGGTACATGCAGCCATTCTACCCACCTGTACAGGCAACAGTCCGCTTGGATTGGATTTGACAGAGATTCCCTGTACTGTTTTAAATGTTTCAGCCACTTGGAAAGAAGGAATGCCTAACTTCAGTATTTTTTTTTTTCAATTGAGTTGTTTATAAAAATAAAACCTCTATTCTTGAGTCTATAGAATGTCAAGAATTCTAGTTGGGAAGTTAAAAGCATTGGGTAGAACCCTGGTTTTCAGCGTCCCGTCTGCCCCACAGGAGAAGATCCGGTTGCCCTGGGTGATGTCAATCTGCGTAACTCCAGCCCCAATGTTCCGGAAGATGGACTGCTTAGCGTGTTCACTTTTAAATGAATGAATCAGGCCATGGCCTGTCAGTCTCCAAACCTGGTTCAAAAATGAAAACAATGGGTATGTCATAAAATCATTTCTACTGCCTTGACCCAAGTTTCTCCCTACCGGCTGGCCTTCCAGTTACTGTGCCATGACTGACAGCTTACCTAAGTCCCTTCTTTGCCACTGCTCAGGTTCTCTTGTAGTTTTATACCCAAATATACCCCAAGTCCAGATCAATTACATCCATTGTCAAGGCTGGAGCTGCAGAATATTTAAAAACCACTACCACTCTTTTCCCAGCTATATAATCAGGAAGTGGTAAGGAGACAAAGTAGTGACCAGACCACCCCTAGCCCCACAAAAAATTCCAGGCATTAAAATGATACACTTAAGAATTTGACAATTTGGTTTTCCAGACCATCTGGAAACCTGATTAGAATTCTAGGCTGTTATAGTCTACTATTTACTATACAGGCTATCAAACAGTCCAAGTAACATGGGACAATTTGCTGGTAAACATATAAAGGCAGATACTGGTTTCAATAGCTTAAGAACACAGTTTTGGTCATGACCAAGGAAGTACATTGTTTACAGCTGTACCTATTTCCTTCAGTCAAGTGATCAGATTTTCTAATAATGCGGGTAGGGCTTTGCCTTGCACGCAGCCCACTGGGCTGACCCGGGTTCAATTCCTCCGCTCCTCTTGGAGAGCCCGACAAGTTACTGAGAGTATCTCGCCTGCACGGCAAAGCCTGGCAAGCTACCCATGATGTATTAGATATGCCAAACACAGTAACAACAAGTCTCACAATGGAGACGTTACTGGGCCTGCTCGAGCAAATCAATGAACAACAGGGGGACAGTGCTACAGTTCTTAGAAAGCAATCTGATCTCTCTAAGAGATCCTTGACACTCCAGAGTATGTGTGTTTTGGTTTGAATTCTAACTGGTCTTTTCTTGGTTTGTTTTGGACCAGACTTGAGTTATGCGGGGGAGAGAACCCAGGTAGGCCACGTGCCAGGCAGGTCCCCACTGTACGATCACTCCAGCCCCTGTTCAGACTCACCTTTATGTTCCCCTCTGCTGAGCCCGTAGTAAAATATTCCTCACAGGGGTCCAGCGCCAAGGCCTTGATGGCCGAGTCGTGGGCCTGGAACGTGTGCATCAACTGTCTCTGGCGGATGTCGAACAGACACACCCAGCCCTTCCTGCCTCCCGAGATGAGCAGCTGGTGTTTGGGTGCGTACTGGAGCACCGTGGCCCCGTGGTCATGGCACGTGAAGCCTGTAGGGAGACACCCAGGATCCTTCACAAACTAGCCCATTCTAGCGCTGCCGTTCCCGCTGAAGGGAGAACGCGGAAGGGTGGTTGTCACTGTCCTTTCTACGGGAGGGCGAGAGTGTTCATGTGGCCACTGCTTTTCTGAATTGATCTTAACACATTGTGCTGAGGAGTTGGGACCTTACACCCAAGCTAATGTGTGTGCCGCCTCATTGGAAATGTGAAGAAGTGACCACAGTTCTCCTGAGCTCTCCGTTAAGACCCCCAGGGTCCACAAACGGGGAAACGATCTATTGGTGAGTTCCTACAATTCCCAGGACTTGCCACATGGTGATACAGTATAAGTCCAGGAAGCGTGTCTGGCAGGCACAGGGCCCTGGGTTGGATCCCCAGCACTGCACGGCCTCTCCCCTCCCCCATGCCAGGGTTTAAATTTAATTTTATTTGCTTTTTGGGTCATACCTGGCGATGCAGAGGGGTTACTCCTGGTGGTGCTCAGGGGACCATATGGGATGCTGGGAATCAAACCCGGGTCGGCCGTGTTGCAAGGCAAATACCCTACCTGCTGTGCTATAGCTCCAGCCAGCCCCAAATTTTAATCAAAATTAAAACTATGATTAAAGCCTTAAACTAATGAGCTATCAATAATTTGGAATGAAATAAAACTGGAAATGATGAAACCTTTCAAAATGTACATCAGCATGTTAAAATCCTAAAGTTTTCTACTAAAATTTCTTTGCTTAAAGAAAAATATTTGAGCCTCAGGGATGTGCTTCCCAGTAAGCTCCTGAGTGTGCCCCCACCAAACCAAAAGAATATGAAATGGTAGAGTTTTACTATTACAGTAAGGTGAACTTTGGGGGCTGGGGGGCAATAAAGGGGATTTAACCCAGAATCTCAGATTTTAGATGAAGTTTACTTTTGTGTTTTATTCTTTTACTTGTACTGATTTTTATGAGTATAAATAATTCCTTAAACAGCCAGGAGCACCATTCTCTATACATTTTTTTTTTGTCACACCTGGCGGTGCTCAGGGCTTACTTACTAACTCTGAGTTTAGGTCTGGCAGGCTGGAGGGACTATATGGGATGCCACGATTGAACCTGGGTTAGCCATGTGCAACACAAATGCCCTGTCCACTATACTACCTCTCTGGCCCCCCTCCATACCCTATTTTATATGAAGAGTATAACATGACACTAGGTTAGCTGGAATTCTACAGCTGTACTGATTTCCAGTAAGCTTAGATAATTTTAGTCCAAGCACTTTCCCGCTTTTACCCTGCTGCTAAACCCAGAACTCGCTATTAAAATCAAGGAGGCACTGTCCCACCACCACCTGCTATTTCCCGGCTGGCACTCACCATGAATGAGGCTGTTCCCAGGGGAGATCAGCGTGTCCCACAGGCAGACGTTTCTTATAAAGAGACAGTCTCAGTCATTCTTAGGCACACAGTATCCTCAAGTTTAGTATCTTGACTAATTTTTTTTTATTTTTTTAATTCACTGCCTCATTCACTCACTTCCATAAAGCAGCAATCCTAAACTGGAACAAGACTGGGGGAAATCACTCGCCTCGGAGTTAATCCTTTCTGAATCACATAATCCCCGAGTCTCATCCTCCAGTAAAAATGAGACATGATTTCCTGCATGGAAGGGAAGCTCTCTCTCCCCCCACAGTGACAACCCCCGAAGGGGTCCGAGAAATGGGTTCCCAGGCAAGTGATGTCAATGAAGAGGGTGTCTTAAGTTCTTAAGAGCCTGAGAGTCTTAACAGAGAAAGAATTTAAGACTCCATGAAGGGTAAGCTTCAGCTTCCTCTTTTTGGTTAACAAATAAAACAAAAACTACTTGAACAACGATCACTGTGTTTGTGGGATGGGGAACGCTACTAAATAGAAATCCATAGTTCATAGCAAGCTTCCTGCTATGAAGCTTGTTTGAGCAAGCTGTGAACAATGGCTTATTATTTTGTTTCTCTACCAACCTACCTGTTGTCATTAGACTGTCCAGATGTGGCGACTAGACTTGAAGAGGTAATAAAGGCGAAGTCACTTGTGGCTTTACTGTGGCACTGCCAACTCTAGAAAACACAGTGGAACTAACGTTACCTAAAAACCCAATAAAATCTCTAGAGCACAGAATTCTGCCGATAAAGTACACATGAGCTAAGAACAGTTCTTAAGTGTAAAGGTGATAGAACAAAGGACCTGAACGCATGCTTTATATTCGAGAGCCTGAGTTTAATCCCTAGCACCACATGGTTGCTTTTTTAAAATTTTTTTAAAGTGGCTAAATTCTTCACCATAGTCCTAGGTGAAGAATTTAGCAAACTAAAACAAAGTCAAGTGGGGTACAAATAATCAAATTAAGACTACCCACAATAGGCTCCATGGATGTTCTGGAACTGTGGGGACCATTTACAAAGTTAGGCACTGCTAAATCATGTGGATAAATAAAAATTTGGAGGTGGGGATCTAGAAGGAAGCTGTCAAAATTGAAAATAAAATTCTGTTTGGAGGGCTGGAGCAATAGTACAGGGGGTAGGACATTTGTCTTACATGCAACCCCCAGCATCCCATGTAGTCCCCCGAGCAATGGCAGGAGTAATTCCTGAGTGCAGAGCCAGGAGTAACCCTTGTCCATCACCAGGTATGACCCAAAAAGCTGTCGCTGTCACTGTCCTCCCGTTGTTCATCGATTTGCTCGAGCGGGCCCAGCACGGCAAAGCCTAGCAAGCTACCCGTGATGTATTTGATATGCCAAACACAGTAATAAGTCTCACAGTGTTACCGGGCCCACTCAATCCAAAAAGAAAAAAACAACTGTTTTGAAAAAGCTCTAACTGAACGCAAAATGGCAGATTCAAAATCATATAATATCTTAAACATTATTAAAAATATGGGGCTGGAGCGAGGATACAGAGGATAGGGGCTTGCCTTGCATGTGGTCAACCCAGATTCAATCCCCGGCATACCATATGGTCCCCTGAGCAACATCAGGAATAATTCCTGATTTCAGAGCCAGGAGTTACCCCTGAGCATTGCTGGGTGTGGACCCAAGACAACAAAAAAGAAATGTGTGGATAGTCAGGAAAACCAAAATATAAAGCCACTCAAGATAGCATTTCCTTCCACTCTCTTCTTCCAAATATTAATTTGTATTAAAGTTGAGTCTTACTATTGTATCCAAAATAAATTTCTCCAAGACTGGGGAAATGGTCTCCACAGTGCCAGAACATCCATGGGGCCTATTGTGGGTAGTCTTTAATTTTATTATTTCCAAGACCGGAGTTAGGTCCCCTAGTTTGATCCCTGGCACTGACTGTTCCCCGTAACACTACCGGAAGCGCCCCAAAACGTGCCACTAGAAAAGAATTCTCCACAAAATTCTGTCATTAAGATACTGGTAAATAAACAAAAATATAACATATACTGTATCTTAAATAGGACCAGAGAGTGGGAAAGACCCTGAAATTTTTCAAATAAAAGAATTGCCTTCAAACTGAAGGAAGAATGCTATAGGTCATTTCAGTTGAAAACTAGAGGTCTGGACTGGAGAGACAGCACAGTTGGTAGGGCACTCGCCTTGCACTGGGTTCAATTTCTGGAACCACATTTGGCCCACTGAGCAACTCCAGACGTCGCCCCCAAAATAAAATAAAACTAGAGGGCTGTGGTTGCTGAAGAACTGTTGTTTCCTCTCCCCACAGGTATCTTAGGCTCAGAAACGGACACTTGGCTAATAATGGGGTCTCCGTCAGTGCTATGAGAACACAGCGACACTTACCATGTAAGGTTTAGGATTTGATGCTGTTTGGTTTACTTGCCAGATACTCAGGAAACCTTCTCCATCTGCAACACCACACTGTAATAATGACATCAGTATTACACAAAGCCAAGTACCCCTATGACACACAAAAACACTGAGAAGAGCAATTTCACTTCCTGGCATCCACCCCTATAGCCCAAAAACAATTACTTAAAAAAGACATCTGCATTCCAGGTAGTTCACTGCAGCACTATTCACAATATATCTGGAAACAACCCAAGTGTCTAAGAACAAATGAGTGGGCCAAGAAATTGTGGCATAGGGGCTGGAGCGATTGCACAGCGGGTAGGGCATTTGCCTTGCACGTGGCTGACCCAGGTTCAATTCCCAGCATCCCATATGGTCCCCTGAGCACCGCCAGGAGTAATTCCTGAGTGCATGAGTCAGGAGTAACCCCTGTGCATCACCGTATGTGACCCAAAAAGAAAAAAAAATGTGGCATATAAATTTGCTTTTTGGTGTTGATTTGCTTCCATGTACTTATAAAAATCCGCAATTATTTTCAGACAGCATAGCAGTAGCCTCCAAGAACTAACCTTGTTGCCTTGTGAATTGAAATAGAGCCTGGTGACTCTCGCATTCCCAGCTTGGCGGAAGCAGACAAGTTGCTGAGGGCGCGTCCATTCGAACATTCGGACACTGCCATCCTGAGCACCTGTGAGATCTGAAGCGTAAAAGGAAAAAGAAATTAAAAACCAAAAAGAGTTCCAATATGCTCCATTCAGTAAATCAACTGCAAAATGAAAGAGGCCACATTTTATCCCCTGGATCAGAGAAGACTTACAGTATTGATGGACGGGGTGTGAGGTCATTCTCTTAACGTTATGTAGATTCCTTTTCATAAGCTTTGAAAGATAATAAGGAACAGGTTTGTTTTGTCCATCATAGAAGTGGTGAAGGACGTTCTTCAGGCCAACTCTAATTCTGAAAATGCTTATCTCCTTACCACTAGATTATTGCTGAAACCAGCACTGCTTTAAATTTGTTGTTGCTGTTGTTGTCGTTGTTGTTTTGTTTTGAGGCCATGCCCAGCAATGCTCAGGGCTTATTCCTTTCTCTGCACTCAGAGATCACTCTAGGTGGTACTCAAGGAACCATATGGAGTGCTGAGGATTGAACCCGTGTTAGGCGCAAACAAGGCAAGTGCCCTACCCACTGTCCTATCACTCTGACTCCTGTTTTGAATTTTCAAATCCACCTCATTTGTCTGAAGAGATCACAGCACCTGGCCTGTGTGTTTCTGGGAGGACACCAAGAGCCTTCTCTAGCAGTAAAGGTGTGCTCATGTGAGCACCCTGTGTAGAGGACAGCCAGTAGAGCTATAGCACAGCAGGTAGGGCGTCTGCCTTGCACGCAGCCAACATGGCCGACCCGAGTTCGATTCCTCCGCCCCTCTTGGAGAGCCCGGCAAGCTACCGAGAGTATTCGATATGCCAGACACAGTAACAACAAAGTCTCCAATGGAGACGTTACTGGGCCCGCTCGAGCAAATCGATGATCAACGGGAGGGCCTTTACTTACTTTACTCACAACGAGAAGGGCCCCTTCAACTACAGTGACTAACCACGTCCTCCGACGCATCCTCCCAAGCCCTTGTCCACAGAATTCCTCTGACTCTGCTTTCCCACTCCAAGGCCTCTGTTTGCTCATCTATAAGCAATACTGGGAGCTAATAGCAGCACCTCGTAAGAGCAAACATAGGTGCCAGGTACAAAGACACTCCCACTGTTGGCTATATTCATACATTAATGCCCCCTGGCCCTGATCTGTGGGACCTTCCCCCTATCACTTATTTTGGAGGGAGCCCGGCCCCAGAGAGCATGTCTCCCATTAGCCACATACCACGCTGGCTCCGGTGCTCGTCTGTCCAGTGCCCAGCCACGGCATGGATGACGCTGGATGTGCCTGCGCTGTGGAATGGGCCGACGACGTAGGCTGATAGAGAGTTGTGGTGGACCCACGGTAATCGATGTCATCTGAGCTGTGAAAAGCATCTACATGTTACTCTGCCAGCTACATTTTTCTCTTAACTCAAACTCTAAGGACACAGCTGCCTATTATCTTCATTTAAAAAAATTATTTTTTTAAGCACAGTAGAAAGGACATCTGCACCTGGATGTTCAATGCAGCACTGTTCACAATAGCCAGAATCTGGAAACAACCCCAGTGCCCCAGAACAGACGACTGGTTAAAGAAACTATAGTACATCTAAACAATGGAATACTATACAGCTGTTAGGAGAGATGAAGTCATGAAATTTACTTATAAGTGGATGGACCTGGAGAGTATCGTTCTAAAGTGAAATGAGTCAGAAACAGAGGGACAGACACAGAAGGACTGCACTCATTTGTGGAATATAAAATAACAATCTGAGACAGACACCCAAGGAGAACAGACACAAGGGCCAGGAATACTGCCCCATAGTTAGAAGTCTGCCTCCTGAGCTGGGGGAGAAGGCAGCTGGAATAGAAAGGGGATCACTAAGCCAATGATGGTTGGAGGAATCGTTCGGGATGGGAGATGTGTGCTGAAAGTAGACAAAGGACTAAACATGATAATCTCTCAGTATCTGTATTGCAGACCATAATGTCCAAAGGTAGAGAGAGATTATGGGGAAATTGTCTGCCATGGAAGCAGGGGGAGGGTTGGAAATGGGGAGTATACTATGGACATTGGTGGTGGGGAATGTGCACTGGTGGAAGGATGGGTGTTTGATCATTGCATGACTGAAACTCAAACATGAAAGCTTGTAACTATCTCACAGTGATTCAATAATAAAAAATCAAAAAAATTAAAAAAAAATTTTTTATTATGACACCATGATTCACCAAGTTGTTCTTAATACATTTGTTTCAGGTATTAAAATGTTCCACCACCAGGGGCAGAGCTATAGTACAGTGGGGAGGACCTTCACCTTGCATGCGGCCAACCTGGGTTCGATCCCTGGCACTCCGTTTGGTCCCCAGAGCACTGCCAGGAGAGATTCCTGAGCCAAGACTAACCCCTGAGCATCACAGGGTGTGACCCCCAACCCCAAAAATGTTTCTTCACCAATCCCACCACCAGTGTGACCTTTCCTCCACCAATGTGTCCAGTTTCCCACTCACCACAACCCAGTTTGCTTCCTTAGCAGGTGCAAACATATATTAAAAAACCTTGTTGTGGCAGCCATGTGGTGCCAGGGACCAAACCAGGCATATGCTCTACTACTGAGCTGCATCTCATCTTGGACCCCTACACCTTTTAGATTTTTTAAAAAACATATATTTCCTTAAGAAAAGTAGAAGGTTTAATCACCTCTTACTTTAGTGCTGGCTAACGTATTCCTTTTGGGTAAAATAAACATTTTCCTTTTGGGTAAAATAAACATTTAATCTAATGTTATTTGGGAGCAGCTTCACTGAGGCATGGTTTAGAACAAATGCTTTTTTAAAAAAGAGATTATCTTTTTACATATACAGAAAACAGTGTATTTATTGTAGAGTGCCCCATGTATCCAATCCATAAATTTCAAAGAAATTGTAATTTGCCAAGCATCCCCAAAAGGGTCAGAGAGAGAATACGGGAGGGAAGGTCTTGCTGTGTACATGGCTGACTAGTTCAACCCCCAGTCCCCTGAGTAGTCTCAAGCAGAGCCAGGAATAGCCCCTGAACACGGAAGGATGTGGCCCAAACCAAACCACCTGTGAAAAAAGAAATTCTAGTTTATGTATTTCTTACAGGTATTGTCATCTAAAATAAAGGTAACTTTTTATGATTGGACTAATAGGACTTTGAAGTCTTATATTGAAATGTAATTACATGCTGACAAAATAATAATAATAAAAATAATAAATTTTATTCTCCCCTGACCCTGAAAGAGCCTCCAATTGTTGGGAAAAGGTGAGTAAGAAGAGACTGCTAAAATCTCAGGGCTGGGAGGAATAGAGACGTTACTGGTGCCTGCTCCAGTAAATTGACGAACAACAGGATGACAGTGACAGTGATTCTCCAGCAAGGAGAGATGTTATCGGATGTTATCAGGGCTCCAAGCACATAAAATTCCCAAGTGTCTGAAGATAATCAAAAGGGAGGGTAAATGGCACAAAACCTCCAAACAAGGATGCATTGCTGAATGCTCTTGCTCAGGGCCTACAACTTTAGTCATAGTTCTCTACATTTTTGTCTGTAAAAAAATTAGAAAAAAAGAAAGAAAAAAGAAGAGACCCTGAAAATTATCTATTAGGCACAATCTATCAGTCTAACATATTTTTACATACTACTTCTTACTTTAGTCATCCAGATAACCTGAATTCACTTAATACTGTCTCACTCCTGATTTCCCTGGGACTAAAATGCCGAAGTGACAGCTGACTCCAGATACCATGACCATAGCCAGGCAGTATATTAAAGGGGTGAGGACACGTGTGCAAGGCAATGAGCTTGACCTGTGACGCCATGTAGACTCCAGTGTTATTTATTTAAAAAAATAAAAAATAAATTTAAAAAAGCTTGTTTTTATTTGGTTTGGTTTTGGGGACGTACAAGGTATTGCTTAGGGGACCACAGGTGGCGAGGGGGATTCGAGCCCAGGTAGGTCACATGCAACACAAGCACCTTAACCTCAGTACTAGCTCTTCTGCTTGATTTTAAAAAGCTGTTTAAAACCACTATGAATAGTTTGAAATCTAATGGAAAAAGTGTACATAATTTTTTTCAATGATATAAGTAGAGTGTTTTACTGTCAGATAAACCAATTATGTTTTTGTTTGGGTTCTTTTTTGGGGGGGGGGGGAACAGGCTCAGACCTGGCATGCTCTGGAGAGACTCCTGTGTCTGCACTCAGGAATCACTCCTGATGGGGCTGGGTACTAGGGATTGACCCTGGGTTGGCCATGTGCGAGGCAAGTGCCCTCCCCACTGCACCATCTCTCCAGTGCCTAAATCATGTTTCTCACCTACCCAGATAAAGGGAGAATAATATAATTCCAATTATGTATACAGGCACTACTGTGTTCTTGGGAGGTGGAGGTGGGGGGAGGGAGGGGAGTGGGGGTGGTAGGAGGGAATACTACACTTAAAATTGACTCCAGAAGATCAACCTTTTGGATTCTCTGTCAAATTCTTCTCCAATCCATATATATGACTGACAGGCCAATAGGGAAGTAACATCGAGTTCTTGCACGTCATGCGTTGAAGCCAAAACAATTTCATTACTGTTTGCCTGTAAAGCAAAGGCAGAGTCAATAGCTTTCAGCAACTTTACTATAAAGAAGCAGTCTTTAAAATGACTGCAGATTTTACCTTATTAACAGAAAATGCCATGATCATATCAGACTCCTTATGAATGATCTTCGCTTTTCCACCTGGATATCCCAGATCGGCTTCAACCTGCAAAACATTTGTCAAATATGTTAGTGGTGGGCAGCATAGCTCCATGTAGATTATATACACCCCCGTAAAGAAGGGTAAGAAGAAAATGGAGCAGGAGCAGCAGTAAGAAAAAAGATGCCAGTCGTTTTAGTGTGTTGAAAATTATCTTTGAACCTAAATTGTCTGATGCCCTGCAATCACCCCAGTTATAAGTATTTTCATAGTGACTGCAGGAAAATGACTGTCACTTAAGGTGGCCAATATAGTTAATGCAGTTTTTATTAGTACTTAGAGTAGTTCTGTGTCTCTTTTGCTCTTCCAAACGTACAAAGGTTATGCAGTAAGGCACTGGGTGGAGGAAGTAAAGAGAAAAAGACAAAGGAGTCCCACCTGAAATGAAGCATTTTTATATAAGGATGCAGAGAGAGGACCAGGAAGTCAATGTGATAAAGTACAGGTAGAAAGGAAAGGAGGAGAATGAGAGGGCCACTAGGGAGGAGGAAGAAAGCTGAGGCAGGATGGACTGTGGAGGAGGAAAGAGAAAACCATCACATTTCAGAACAGGCAGCGTGAGAATGAAACAGGGTTTAAGAGAGAGAAGAACTGGACACAGTGACGTGGCCCCGCCCAGTGCCACTGCAGTGGAAGGGAGCCACGTGCACTCCGGTTAGCCAGGGTTAGCCTGAGAATCGAGGGGACTGAGTCCCCGAGCTTCAGAGGATGAGCTAAGTACAGGAGTACGGAACTCTACCTTCGTGTGGGATTCTTCGGCTACCGAGCTGTGTCTGACCTGCTTCACATGTTCTTCTACAGACTAAGTCACACCACACCGTCACAAACACAAACACATGCATGGAACAAAATTATAAAGAGAATGAAAAATTTTAAACTGAAACCGTCGCTCCATCACTGAAGGATGGTTAAATTTAATTTCCAAGCATTCCTTTCAAACGCACAAAATTAAGAACGTAAATACATAAAATGTGATGTCATGAAATAAATGCAGAACAGGCAAAATTAAGGTTAATAAGCATACTACATGCACGATGACAAAAACATTTGTAAACAGGTTATATAACTAAGTTCCTATTTAAACTGTAATCTCTAAAAATAAAACCTACTTGTGCACACAGGTGCGTTCTATACTACACAGATTCCAATCCTACATGGATTTGCTCCAAATACAAATTAAAGCAACTAACTTATTTCTAAATATAGCTAGAAAATATTGGTTATTACTTTCCTCTAACTCATGCATCTATATTGTCAGCAATTAGTAATTTATACCATTTGCTCTCATCTTATTCTCTAAGTAGCACTGTAGCACTGTCCTCCTGTTGTTCATCGAGTTGCTGGAGCAGGCACCAGTAACGTCTCCATTGTGAGACTTGTTGTTACTGTTTTTGGCACATCGAATACATCATTGGCTAAGTAATTTTAATAAATGTGGCATACTTCTGAGTGTGATAATGTTTGTCTTTTAACACATTGGGAAATTTTTTTTCTTAATGAAAACAATTTTTCAGCCTGCCTGGCAAGTTCCCCATGGCGCATTCGATATGCCAAAAACAGTAACAACAAGTCTCACAACGGAGACATTAATGGTGCCTGCTCAAGTAAATCGATGAACAACGGGAGGGCAGCGCTACAGTGCTACAGTGCTACCTGTGCTACTCAATACAGTAGTAACTAACCACATGTGACTGAATTTAAACAAAACTAATAAGTGACTTTAGTCACACAGGCCACATCTCAAGGGCTCAAAGGCTGGTGACGACTATATCGAACAGATCCAAGTTTCCAATGTTCTACTGGGCAACCCTGGACATGATGATAATTTCATCCAACAATTTAAAATTAAAACGGAAAAAAAATTAATTAAAAAAATAAAATTCAAATGGTATAAAAGGCTCTAAGATTCTGTCTCCCATTCAAACTCTCAGTCATATTCGACTGTCGTTTCGGAGCTACCTAAGGCTTAAACCGCCTTGAATATGGAAATACTCCCGGGTTTTTTTCTTGGCCCACTCATGCAGAGCGTCCCTGGTGGTAGAAAAAGAGCACACACCGCTTAAGGGCTACGGCATCCTAAAGGTACAGAGACCGGAGTGGGCATGTAGAAGAGGGGTCTAAGAAGAGAGAGGAAGACCTGGATGGGTCTTGAATTCAAGACCCAAAGGTCCCAAGACTACCATGGATGGGTCATGGGTCCAAGGAGCCTTGATGCTGGTTTCCCAGAGTACTCCCAGGCGCTGACAGTCCAAACGAATCAAACTGCTGTCAACCTTGTTCTTCAGGAAACTGACCCTTCACTGAGCATTCTGGGACTAATAAAGCTCCAACTGAGCAAGGAACTTTGGAATCTACTTCTCAGGCACCTCTACCTTTTTTTTTTTTTATGTATTTTGGACTCAGCATCAGTATGTGAACTGCTATAGAGAGATGCTAAACGAAAAGAGCCAACCAATCTGACTCTGATTTCTCTAGCATTGTAGCACTGTCCTCCCATCGTTCATGGATTTGCTTGAGTGGGCACCAGTAACGTCTCTATTGTGAGACTTGTTGTTACTGTTTTTGGCATATCAAATATGGGGAGCTTGCCAGGCTCTGCCATGTGGGCGGGATACTCTCGGTAGCTTGCCAGGCTCTTCGAGAGGGACAGAAGAATCGAACCCGGGTCGGCCACGTGCAAGGCAAACACCCTTACCTTTTGTGCTATCGCTCCGGCCCCTGATTTCTCTAATACATCCTAAATCAACATTCCAATCCCATCAGTCTCTTTATGATTCTTTAAAAACAGCGCTAAAGAATCGTTCTAGTTAATTTCCCTCATTCTTCATGGCAGTCCACAGTTTTTAAGCCCGCTGAGAAAGTAAAATGATAGTCACAAGGGCTGGCCACAATCACCGTCCAGGTAAGTGGGTGAAAAGAAAGTGTCCAGCAGGTACTGCTGCCCAGGAGACAGGAGGAATGGAGAAGTGGGTGAATATTTTACGCTGGGAAACAGAACCAGCTCATGTGTGACTCTCAGGTTTCACTTTCTAAGCGAAATATAAGTTTGCCCTGAAGTTGATCCTCGTTGGTTTCTAGATGCTAAATATTTCTAAATGTTTTTAAAGGGCTATATTTTAAAAGAATTTTTATTTATTTTCTTTTCTTTTCTCATGGATTTTATTTAGCAAATCATGGATTATATATCTGACAATCCACTCTGAACACTCGCCAAACTAACCATTAGGTCATTAAATGCTCAAATTGACTAAAATGCTTTCTCTGTCATCTAGAGAAGAGGTCATTTGGAGTTCTAAAGTGCCAGTCTCCCAAAACCCACCTTCTTCCTAAACCCTGTATTGCATTACATTACTCATGTACGTTCAGCTCAAACTATTCAGTATTGTGCAATATCAGGCTCTCTGCCTACTTTTTAAAAAGCAATCTCCCTTCATCTTATATTTGTCATTTCTAGTTTAGTCTCTCACAAAATTACTGTGAAGCTTAAAGTTTACCCTGAAGGGGGCTGGAACGATAGGGTGTTTGTCCTATACCCGGCCAACCCAGGTTTAATTCCCAGTATCCCATATGGTCCCCTGAGCACCACCAGGAGTAATTTCTGAGTGCAAAGCCAGGAGTAACCCCTGTGCACTGCCAGGTGTGACCCAAAGAGAAAAAAAAAATTTGCCCTGACGCTTATCCTCTTCCATTTCTAGATGCGAAATATTTCTAAATGTTTTTAAAGGGCTATATTTTAAAAGAATTTTTATTTCCAATTAGATTCTTTTTGGAAAATCATGATATGAAGCACAGTCATTTATATATTAAGGTCCTCAAACCAGCCATCATAATGTTTATTATATGTAAAAGCCCACCGACAAGTACTATAAAGGAAGTACCCATGTTCACTTGCTCGGACATGATTTATCAAAGAACCTGAGTTGTTTTATTGTTATGAAATTAAAACTAAAGTTTTAATTTTGGGCAGGGTCACACCTAGCAATGCTCAGGAGTAACTCCTGCCTCTGAATTCGTGGGACCAGGAGGTGCTGGGACTTCTACACGCAAAGCATGCACTCTAGCCCGCTGAGTCTAGGACCTAAAACCTCCCTAAGCCCTAAAACCAAATTTGGTTTGCAAAAAAGCCATTATAATTTTTTTACCCAATGTATAAAAGAAAACACCTCCCAACTAAGAAGTGAAAATAAATCAGGTACTGATTTTCACTGGAGTTATTAAAACTAAAGTTACAACAGAAAAAAATACTGTTCCAAATTACCTCACTCTGTTTTCTTTTCTTTGTGAAAATATATCTAATAAATGTCTCTTGAAGGATTTCTTGTTTAACAAGGAAATGCCAAAGTCGTTTGACTGGAAGAGCTGAAGAATCTCGTGATCTATTTAAAAATGAAACAAAACATATACTGTGTTAGTCTATAGAAAAATGTGCTTCTTATTTCAAGATACTTAAAAAAACTATTTATTGCAAATGAGTAAAATGAGTACAGCTCTTAGCTCAACAGTATTTTGGTTTTTAAAAATCATCAAAACACTGGTGGTGGGATATGTGCACTGGTGAGGGGTCAGATGTTGGAACATTGTGTGATTGAAACCCAATCATAAACAACTGGGTATCTCACCATGACTCAATTAAGAAGGTTATTCACCAAGAAATAATTCTCTAGTCACTGGTCTCTGGAGGAAGAGACTGATCTAAGAGCCAGGTGAATCTCTTCTTCTCCTTTAAATTGTATTCTGGGTCGCTGCTATCTCCTAGTCAGTGAATCCAATCACAGCCATCATATCTAACAGCCTAATAAGTAAAAAAGCCTTAGTCTTTTCAGTCTATAAGCTATAGTCAGTTAGAGCCAGGTACTGCAAAAGCAGCTACTTATCCATTAGAAACTAGATGGACAAGAAGAAAACATCAGAACTTCCATTAAAAACCAATCGATGTCATTGTGTGACTGAAACGTAAGCACGAAAGTTCATAAGTCTGTAAGTGCACCACCTCATGGTGATTCATTAAAAATAAATAAATAAACCCAATCACTGTAATGTTGTTACATTACTGACAAAGACCAAGCAGACTATTTGCATATGCAAATAATTGTTCCAACACTTTCCACAGCTCTTAACATAATGATAAAAATATAAGAAAGGGCTTCTTTTCTTCCTGATTATAAAAGTAGTATGTCTACTGAACTATTTTTACTGGAAAGAGATCCCTGTACTAGAAGCCCTATTACAGTTATGACTGCTCTGAAGACTTCTGGAATAGCTTGTCAGCTTGTCAGCTGGTCTTGGAAAGCTGAAACTGAATTCTGCCCTCATCAGCTTTATTAGTGTTCTTACTTGAATGGTGTGTTCTCAGGTTCTAGCATTGCTTTATTTCGAAGAATAGCTGGTCCAGCTCCAACGGAAAGGTCAGTTGGATATGTGTTGATATAGTTAGGGGGTGGGCCTTCAAATTGGTCCATTTTGTCTTGCAAGATCTGTTCCCAATTCTCCAAGTTCTTTATCACGGCAATACCCAGTGGTGATGTTACAGGCAATTCTGAAAGGTAACAGAATATGGCATTTTATTTTAAAATGCTTATCATTGCATAGTTATGAAATTCAATATCTCAATGAGCCAAAACTTCGGAAAATCTAATTAACCTAATATTTTTTAGTGTCTCAATGATTCCAAGAAAAAAGATCTCTAGAAAAGATTCCAGTGTCTCCAGTTTTTTCTTTCAACTTTCTAGGCGATGAGTGACTCTTGTATTGAATTAAATCACAGAGCAGAATCTAAAATACAAGACCTCATAAAATCTCCAATGTGGTATTTTAGTGCCAACTGCTTTTCTACAAGGTATTGAAAAGAGTAACTTGATGGCAACTTATTATATTTAATAACATGAATTTCCAAGTTCCAAACTTACCTGAGAATTCCAATCCAGCAATGGGAAAGAAATTCTTGACATTGTGAAGTGCTAGCTTGATCATTGTCAGATGCAGAAGAGCCCAGCTGTTCGAAGGGAACAAGAAAAGAAATTCTCCTTAACTCGAAACCAGGAGAGAAACATAGCAATGACCCTTGCCATTGATTAGCTCAATACCCAAACCCAGGAAAAAAAATAGTGTTCTTTCCTAATAGTTAACTACAAAATGGTGCCTTTGTAGTCTCTGAAAATAAAAAATATATATGTAATACCTGAAAACTGTGTAATGGAAAAAAATCATATGGTTTCATGTAGTCTAACAGTCTATGAATAAATTATATGTTCTAACCATGGATGAATGGACTCCATAGTTCTGGGCCGGGCAGATGGCTCAGTTCTCTGCAAACAGGAGGCCATGCCCCATCTCTGGTCCCATCTGGGTCCCTAAGGATTGGTTGGAGCAAGCACAGAGGATTGGCTGGAGCAAGCACAGAGTAGCCCCTGAAAACTGTGATTTTGTGGCCCCTCAGTTTTGTAGTTTTCCTTACTAAAAACGTTGGCACCCTGCATTAAAAGTTATTCTTGGCTTGCTCTTTAGGCCCATGTTTTTCTTGGGCACATATTTCTCTTGCTGGTCTTGACGTTTCTTTACTTATATCCCGGAGAAGCCTGTGTTCTCTTTTGAGCACATTTCCCCTCTTTCCTCTCACATCTTTCTAAGCAAATTTTGTTCAATAAAAATTACCTTACGGGGCTGAGAGGAGGGTGCCAGCCTAGCATATAGCCAACCGGGGTTCAATCCTGGCCTCCCATAAGATCCCTCGAGCACCACCTGGAGTAACTCCTGAGTACAGGGCCAGGAGTAAACCCTTGGCATTGCTGGGTGTGACTCAAAAAGCAAAACAAACAAACAAACAAAAAAACCCACCACAAAAAACCTACCTTCCTACCTTACTTTACCCCCTGAAAAATTAAATAAATTTTTCTTTAAAGCAAATATTCCGTACAAAATTCCTAACCTGAAAACATAAGTCAGTTCTTCTGTACATTATAAAGTGGTTTAAAATCAGAATTTTAACACAGAATTTTTTACGAGAGACAAAGGGGAAAACATTACCTATAGGAATTTGGGTCATGATGCTCCTGTATTTGTGTATCTGAAAAAAAAGCATCATCTTCATCTTCATCGCTATGAATACTTTCATCAGAATCATATATGACACCGCTATCAGACAAAGGAAGGAATGGCTGCCAAAAAAGGGCAAAGTTATTCTTTTAATATTTACATGAATAATTTCTGTCTTCATTTACTTATCACTACACATTTTATTTTTTTGGTTTGTCCTTTGGCCACATGTGACAGTATTCAGGGGTTAAATCTGGCTCTGTGCTCAGGGATCAATCATGGTGGGGCTCAGGGGACCATATGGTATGTTGGGGATTGAACCTGGTTAAGTCTCATGCAAAGTAAGGACTCTAACCACTACAGTATCTCTCCAGCCCCCAACAATAAACATTTTCAATGGTATCAGCCTATGTTATTTTCTGTCACAAATTATACTATGCCTACAAAGATCAAGAAAATCAGGTAACACTGGTTCAATAAAATGAGCAGCCAGACACAAATTCTTTTAAAAATCAAGTCTTTTTCTTTATATATCAGCAATAGTTTAGAAGTTCTACATGAAAAGGACATTGAAAAACAAAAGACCAAAGGAAAACTTCATAAAGTTGTTATAATCTATAATTCTAGATTATAAAAGAAAATTTAAAAAGATTCCTGAAATTGTTTAAGGATACTGAAAAAAATAAAATCTATTTAACTTAAAATTTTAATTTATATAGTTAACTTATACTTTAAAAATAAACAACAATAAAAATTCCAGTATTTATTTTCCTTTTTTGAAATTTTACAATGATTCTTAATTTCCCAGGGAATAAAATAAGAGGATTAGGAGCTGGAGCAATAGTATAGCAGGGAGGGCATTTGCCTTGCACGCTGCTGACCCAAGTTCAATCCCCTGTATCCCATATGGTCCCCGAGAACCGCCTGGAGTAATTCCTGAGTGCAGAGCCAGGAGTAATCCCTGAGCATCACCGGGTGTGACCCAAAAAGCAAAAAGAAAAAAAAAGTGAAAGAGAAGAAGAGGAGCAGGAGGAATAAAGAAAGAATAAAATCATGAAAATAAATATTTATCAGTGAAAAGACCTGTCTTTGCTTAAAAACTATACAAAACCCCAAAAGAAAGTAGGGACCGGCTGCCCCCCACGAGCAGCTCTCCGGCACAGCCACGGCCCCGGAGGCACAAGGACTGAGCACAGAGAACCAGCCGCTTGGAGCAGAAAAGCAAATGGACTATGTGTTAAACCGCGCCACCAAGCCTGCCCGGAGGGGAAAGGGTGTTGACCGGCCCGCCCACTCCTCTCTGGAAAGAAAGATGGCGGCCGCACGGGAGCCTTGTGGACAGCAGGTTTGAGCCGGGGGCAGGGGGCAGCAGGCGCCTCATGGGAAGGGGGGCGTTCTGGCCCGTCCTTCATGCCCGACCGAGGTCACCAGCTGCCCCCCCACGAGCGGCTCTCCGGCACGGCCACGACTCCAGAGCACTGAAACCAATCTCTTAACTATCTAACTTTTAATAGAAATTCTTCCAGGGTTAATAAGTAAAATAGCAGAAATCCAAAACCGCAATTGCGGCCGCGCGACATCATTTTATTCTTAAACCAAGTTGTAGAAAGCAAATCATTTCACAACGCTGTTTCAGCATGTCTGATTGGGGGGGGGGGGGGTCGTAAACTCTAAACAATAATTGTGCATCTTCTATCGAAACAATGTATCTAGTCAAAGTAGATAGAGTATTAACTAGAACTCATCTGCCTCACAGGAATTGGGAGGGGTGGGAGGTGGGGTTCTATTGGGGTTCACGGTTAAAAATAAGTATTGGTAAAGGGAAATGTGTTTGATACTTACATGACTGAGACCTAAACCCGAAAGCTCTGTAACTTTTCCCACAGTGATTCAATAAAGAAATAAACTATTAAAAAAAATAATAAAAATTAAAAAAAAAAAGAAAGTAGGGACATGACTATTTAAGTATTTCGAAACTTCTGCCTGGAGAGGGGGTTGGTAATGATGGTTGTGAGGTCTCTCTCCAAAGAAGACCATCCAAACCAATCTCTTTAGAAAATAAAAGCCGGCCTTCAAACTTCACCCTGAAAGGCCCTCCCAGCATCTTGGCCAGGTGAGTCTGAGGTGGCATGCAAGTGCCTGGGGTGCCGGGGACCACCGCAAACACATCAAAGACGAATTTAGCCTTCCCCAAACAGAAGTGAGCAGTTCCAAAACCTCAAGGTAAGAACTAATACAGTTTCCAATGCAAGAGGCATGAGAGTGCATTTCCTTTTATGTGAGTGTGTGTGTGTATGCACGTGCGCGCGTACACACACACACAGACACAGACACAGACACACACACCCTCTCTACCCTGCCCCCCCCCCAAGATGACAGACAACACTATGGCACACTTCATAAGAGAAACATGGGGCCAGAAAAGAGTCCAGTGCTTAGGGAGCATGCCTGGATGCGTCCCATGGGGTTCGATCCCCAGTACCGGATACCTCCAGAGCATCACCAGGTGTGGGCTGAAGGCGTGAGCACTGCTGGGGTGGTCCTGGTGGTCCCCAGCACTAAAGGGCCCAAGCAGCATTGCTTCCTTAGACCCGAGTGCTGAATCACTGACTTGGCTGACCAAATTACTTGGAGTGACACCATGCCCCATGCACTGCTTGAGGGACTCCCCCCACCCCACCAAAAGGAAAGAAATATTAACAAAAGGGGGGCCATAAGCTATAAAAAATGAAATGACGCAAAGCAAGTATTAGCATGAACCGGTGACCATAATGGGTATAGTTCCCAGGACTGTTCTTTTTAAATTTTGTTTCCTTTGCTTTTAGGGTCAAGCTCAGTGATACTTGGATTACTCCTGGATCTGCACTCAGGAATTACTCCTGGTAGTGCTCAGGGGACCATATGGGATGCCAGGGATCAAACCTGGGTCAGTCATAAGCAAGGCAAAAGCCCTACCCACTGTACTATCTCCTATCTCTCCAGATCTTCCCATCCTGCCCGCCACACACACCCGCCCACAGGACTGTTCTGATTCGGAGGAAAAGCACACGCTGCCTAGGAGAAACAGAATATGTCTGGACTCTCAGGACATGCATGGCCTGAGCAAACCCTCAAACACCCAGTTATCTCCTTCTGCTCGAATTCCCTGCTGACCAAATATCAGAGGACCTATGTGGCTGATGCCCATACTGCAGTTGCTAGAGAAGAGTGCTGCTGAATAGAAGCTAAAACCTGACTTCTGGCTAATACCCAAGTCCTGTAATTTCATGTATTTCACCTGCCACCAAGCATGGTGCTAAACATCAAGTATCTGGTCATCCCTAAATGCTTATTAGTTTTCCAACTTGTGAGATCATGTGTCCCAAGATTGGTGACTCATTTCAGAATCTGCCCATCATTCCCTTATTAAAACACGAATTAACAAGACACGGAGAGCTGGCACTCCTTACGCCCTTACCTTTGCAACAAAGTAATCCCACATGCTCAGTTCTGGAGGAATAAATTTTTCTTTGTAAGATGGTCTCTCTGCGGGCACTGGTGGTGGGGTTGCATCTTTCACGGGCCTTCCAGGAACCAGCATCCGCATGTTAAATCTCCGTCGGTGCTTATCTATGTCTTCAGAAGGAGTAGGGGGTGCTGAATTTTTTTTAAAGGGGAGAAAAACACCAAACATTTTTTTTTAAAAAATCAATTCAAAGAGTTAAATCTCATCATTCTACCCTTACCATGTTTCAGCGTAAGCTCAGAGCTAACATCTGTGTCTAGTTATTCGATCGGTTTTCTAGCATAGTCACGGCACAGATGCATATCCAGAGTATGAATATAGCATATCCTGCCACGAGCAGTCTATGATATAATAAAGATTATAATATAATAATAGGGCTGGAGCGATAGCACAGCGGGTAGGGCGTTCGCCTTACAAGCGGCCAACATGGCCGACCCGAGTTCGATTCCTCCGCCCCTCTCGGAGAGCCCGGCAAGCTACCGAGAGTATTCGATATGCCAGACACAGTAACAACAAAGTCTCCAATGGAGACGTTACTGGGCCCTCTCGAGCAAATCGACGATCAATGGGAGGGCCTTTACCTTTACCTTTACCGTAATATAATAATAAGGATTAAAGTCATTCTATGTGTCATGTGTTAAATATATCAGATTCAATATGTAGAAAAGAGTACTCGAGTGACTATTTCTGGTGATGCAGTTCAAGAAAGATTCACAGGCTGTGTAAGATGTAAATGCAAACTTCAAGGAAGGGCAGACACTCAATGTGAAAGGACAAACAAGCAGCAGAGAAGGCATGGGGTATAGATGGAGAGAGTAAACTACCTTTCTGAATCTGGGAGCTGGGAGGGGAACAACAGTGACAGGCTCGAATTAGGGGAAGACTCGACTGAGGCTGTGAAGCTGGGTGATACTCACTGAAACCCTTATGCTGACGATGAATAAGGTAGAGTCTGCGCATGCATGAAAGATGCAGATGGCCTATGAAGAGTCTAAGCTAGGAGTGAAATGTAGTTCGCGTGGCAGAGAATCTGCCCAGCGTGTGCTCGGCTCTGGGCTCCCGCCCCAGCAGCACTGGGTAAGCCCCCAAAGCAGAGCAGAGCCATGCCAGAGAAGGGCACCACCCACAGTGACTCCGTAATAAAAATCAATAAGAGTCTGAACTCTTCTTACTGGTGGGTGGAAAAGACAAAGAGGCCGAGTTACGAGGAACACAGATGGGCAACACTTCAAGCACTCAGAACTAATTGGATATTAGATGGAAAAATTCAAAGAGAAAATCAACCCAAACCCTCTCCCTATCACAGAAAATGAAAATCGCCTCTCAACTCCTCTCTCACCCCCCCCCCAAAAGCCCAATTCATCCACAAACTGGTCAGCAACTAGCTACAATTTACATTTTTAATGGTTGGTGATTACCCCACTAGACTAACCAAACTTTATCTTTTTTTTTTAATTTTTATTAGTGAGACACCATGAGGTACAGTTGTTGTAGACTTACAAATTTTGTGCTTGGGTTTCAATTATACAATGATCAAATACATATCCCTCCACCAGTGCCCATTTCCCACCACCACGGATCCCAGTATCCCTCCCATCCAAACTTTATCTTTTTAAAGTTGATGTATGAACTCTTTTTACATATATAACTGAGAGGGATTTATTATGCCTCACTATTACACAACCAGCATTTCTATGTAGTTCCGAAACAACCTTCTGAGTTCGATGTCTAGCACCAGCCAAACAATTTAAAAAACATACTAAAACCTCCAAATTATTAGCATCCCCCCAAAGGAAACCCAATGCCCATTAAGCAACCAATCCCCATTCCTCCCACCCTCTAGCCCATGGCAACCACCAATCTTTTTTCTGACTCTATATATTTGAGTCTATGGTATTTGGATTATTTCACTTAGCATAATATAATTCTAGGGATTATGCTGGTTGCAACAGAACCAGCATAAGATTTTTTGTTTAAATAATTCCAGCATTTTTTGTTTTGTTTTGTTTAGGTAAGCAAGATAGTTTTTACTGAAACTGATTTAGAAAGATGTGAGGGGAGAAAAAGAGAAAAAACACAAGTTCAAGAGAGAACCTGGACCTCTCCAGAGTGGAAAAAGAAAAGATACACAGAAATAATCAAGCAAAATATGTGTTCAAGAGAGAACAAGGGCTTGAAGGGAAGGCCGAAACAGAACCATTTAAAGTGGAACTGAGATTCTATATTTCAACACCAACATGGAAATCTTTCTCATAGCATGTAATGAATCTACATCTGACCATATCCTCCATCTTAAAATGTCAGGTGAAAAATTTATTTTAGTCTGTAAAAGAAGAAAGGAAGGAATATATGGAAAACAGAATTTTTAAATGTGCATAAATTAAATAGCTATTTTGTACGTGGCTATAAACTTATTAGTTTGAAGAAAACTGTTTGTACACCCTACATTAATCACCTTTTTCTAATCAAGATCTATCCCTATTCCATTACTTCTCTCCTCACTGATGCTTCACCTTCCCACCAGTTTTATCCCCACAAATACATGGCTTATCAAAAAATGTTTAAATAAGATATTTTCTGACATGAATTATTAATATCCTAATGAATAATTTCATTTTAAACATCACTGATTTCCAAACTAACTCTCAAAACATTTATAAAAAATACTGAACATGGGAAACCATTTACTTTCATATACATTACTGGTATCAAATTTTTCTTACCTGAAATATTTTCTGCTTGTTTTTGAGGTTTTACAACAAGTTTCACACCCCCTCCAAAAACAGCAGCCCACATGCGATTATTTAGTGGGTGAGCTGCAAGTCGAAACAATTCATTGGAGGAATTGGTAGCGAGAGCATGTATCAGCAAACTTAAGTAAACGGCAACAACGGCCTCACACAACAGAATGTTCAGTTTAGGCTGGTCTTCATCTTGAGCTGAACTCAAGAGATTAATAAGTGAGCTCACACCTGTAAGGGTACATAATATTACAGTAAGTATATCAGTGTAACACTCCAAAGGGTGTATTTGTTGGGGGGGGGGGGAATATCCAAGTTTGCAAGTTATTAAAAATTAATGTATATATTAAGCAAAACACATGTCTTCATACTTTGAGCAATAACTAATAACAGGACTAGGTTGTAGTTCAACAGAGTAAAATAAGGATCCATTAGTCTTCAATAAATAGAAGGGGGAGGAGGAAAGGGTTCTTACAGTCAAGGTTCAACACACACAGAAAGACGCGTTCAGAAACTCAAGTCTTAAAAGACAAGGAAAGAGGAACTACTCCACTTTAATGACACATTACAAATAACTGACATGGGACATTGGGGGAGGGGACAACTGTGAGATCTGTGGACTAGAGAAGAGCACTGCATTGATATTAAGAGCTTGGATGCTCTTAAATCAATGAGGCTGGAGAGATAGTACGGCAGGTACAGTGTTTTCCTTGTAGGCCACTGACCCAGGTTTGATCCCCAGTATTTCCTGGTCCCCCATGAACTGCCAGGAAAAATTCTTGAGAGCAGAGTTAGAAGTAAGCCCTGAGCATCATTAGGTGTGGCCCAAATTCTCCCCCATCCCCCCAAAACGAGAGACTGAACATGACCATGTCACTCTAGTGATGCAGAGAATATTTATTTATAGGAAATATCTCTGATATATTAGACATAAAACCTCTAACTAACTCTAATTTTTTTTTAATTTTCATTAGTGAAACACCATGAGGTACATTTTAGACTTACAAATTTTTGTGCTTGGGTTTTAGTTATACAATGATCAAGTACCCATCCCTCCACCAGTGCCAATTCTCCACCACCACTGATCCCAGTATCCCTCCCAACCCCCCCGCCCCAGCCCACCCTGCCTCTGTGGCAGGGCATTCCCTTTTGCTCTCTCTCTCCTTTTGGGTGCTGTGGTTTGCAAAAGAGGCATTGAGTGGCAATCATGTTTGGTCTATAGTCTACTTTCAGCATGCATTTCCCATCCTGGGAGGATCCTCCCAACACCCTTTATTTGGTGCTCCCTTCTCTATCTGAGCTGCCTCTTCCCCCTAACGTGTGCGGCTAGCCTCCAAGCCATGGAGTAAACCCCCTGGTACTTATCTCGGGTATTCTTGAGTGTTAGTCTTCTATTTTGTTACTTTATGTTCCCCAGATGAATGCAATCTTTCTATGTCTGTCCCTCTCTTTCTGACTCACTTCACTTAGCATGATACTTTCCATGTAGTACCACTTGCATATAAATTTCATGACTTCATCTTTTCTAACAGCTACGTTGTACTCCATTGTGTAGATGTAACAAAGTTTCTTTAACCAGTCATCTGTTCTTGGGCATCCTTATGAAGGATTTTTAAACTTTTTTTTTTTTTTGGTTCTGCTCAACACAGCTGCTGAATGAAACTGGAACTTTCTGAATCTTCAGACAACGTGACAGAAATTTCTTAAGAATTCCTCCCTAATTCACAGGAAGCAGCATCATCAAAAATATACACCCTATACCAAATCCACAAAGAATAACAGTGAGGAAACCACTTAGCATCTTTTTCAAAATGTACTGTCTAAGGGTCAGGGGCAATGATCAGTAGCTGAGCTACTTACCTGTGTAGGCTTCTGGTTTTGATTCCCTGCACCACAAATTTTTTAATTAAAAACATTTTTAATTAGAAGCACATGCCTTGCATATAGATTCAATATCTGGTGCCACCAAAACAAACAAACAACAAAAGATTAAGGGGAAAAAGTCACTGAAAATTTTGTTGTTGTTCCATTTTGTTTAGGGGCCACACCCACTGTGTAAGCTCAGGACTTACTCCTGGCCGTGTGCACAGTGATCATTCCTAGCAGTGCTCCAGGACTCATGGGGTGCCAGGGATCAAACCAGGATTGGCTTCATGCAAGGCAAGCACCCATCCTGCTGTATTATCTCTCCAGTTCCCCCCAAACCACTTAGATTCTTACCAGGCCACTGGGCAGGAGAAGAATTTGGTGTTGCATGTTCTTCAATGCTTTCTGTCCTCAGTCTTCTTCGATCGCTTAAAAGAAGTCCTTGATAAGCCATTCCTGTAAACTGATTTCCTTCTGTGAGACTGCTAAAAAAAGAGGCTCAGTCAGTTATTATTCTAAAGGCAATGATAACAATTGTACTCTCTCTCTCTCTCTCTCTCTCTCTATCAATCTATCTATACACACACATACACACACACACACACACATACACACACACATATATATATTTGATGGTTTGGAGTTTTTAAAACTGAATATAGGGTAAGTGTATGGCTCAGTGGCAAAGTGCATGCTTTGTAAGTGTGAGACCTGGGTTTGATCCCCTACAGCAAAACAAAAAAACAAAACAAAACCCTGCTCTATTCTACTAACTGCACTATTCTAGGAAGTATTCACTTTATAAAGTTCTTAAAATTAGTTACAAATGCATAGTCATTTTTTAAAACAAAGTATCAAATTTAACTCCTTTAGGCAGTGTTTCAAAATCTTTTCCAGATGCCACTTAGTAATTTAAAATTTATTCTGTTGGCACCAATTTTTTAATGTCTTAGGTAAGGAAACTATTGTTGGTGTTAGGAAATATTAGGAAGTTTCAAAGTACTCTGTGTGTGTCTGTGTATGTGTGTGTCTCTAAGAATAGAACCTAGGGTTCTACTGGCAAGGCAAGAGTGCTCCTTAGTATATCCCTGGGCCTTAATATACTGTTTTGTGACTTTTCTTAAATTGTACAAGGTTGTTTAGGCTTGAAACATGAATTAAAATACCAACTAAACTGTAGAATCTGAAAATATGGCATAGAAAATGTCTAATTCTAAAGTAAAATACCCCTAAATAGTTATGTCCCTCTCCATAAGTAGCTATCTCTGGATTCACCCAAAGCAGAAGGTAAAGCTGGACTCCTGACAATCACAGCCTAAGAATGAGAAAATACACATTTAATTTTTTTCCATTTGTATTTTCACTTGGTCCCATTTTAGGCAGTGACTGAGAGCAAACAAGATCTCTTTGATCATGAAGGTGACCACAGTTGGGGCTGGAGAGAAGGATCAAAGAGCACATGCTTGACCCACAGGAAGTCTGGGTGTAGGCCATGCCTTCACATGCTCCCCTAGCACCAATGCCAGAACTGGCCCCAGAAAGCTTCCAAGTGTGACCAAAGTGACATGTGCACAGTCAACTATAACAGCCCCTTATTTTCACTACTTACGTTACCAAGCCTTTGAAATTACATATGTATGGCCTAATAAGACTAAATCAATATTATACTTACAATTTAAAATTTTAGACATATTGGGAGCTGGAGCAATCGTACAGTGGGCAGGATGCTTGCCTTGTATGTGGCCAACCTGGGTTTGATCCCAGCATCCCATATGACCCACTGAACCCTGTTAGGAATGATCCCTGAGCAGAGAGCCAGAAATAAGCCCTGAACACATCTGGGTATGAACCCTCTGGCCTTCCCCACTCCCCCCCACAAAAAAAACCCACATTATAAATTATTTGGGATAGTGAATATTTCTTAAAAGCAAAAGATGGTAATGATACTTATCACTTATTGTCATTTTCTCTATTTGTTCCTAGATTGGGCTGGAGCGATAGCACAGCAGGTAAGGTGTTTTCCTTGCACGCAGCCAACATGGCCGACCCGGGTTCGATTCCTCCGCCCCTCTCGGAGAGCCCAGCAAGCTACTGAGAGTATCTCGCCCGCACGGCAGAGCCTGGCAAGCTCCCCGTGACGTATCCGATATGCCAAACACAGTAACAACAAAGTCTCACGATGGAGATGTTACTGGGCCCGCTCGAGCAAATTGATGAAAAACGGGAGGACAGTGACAGTGACAGTGACAGTTCCTACAATACAGCTAATCTTGGATTTTACATTCTACCCACTAAAATATTCATGATAATGACAAGAGTGTCTTTCAGTTCCTAGGAAACAGAACCTCCATGTAAGTCTGGAACAGTTTCTATTCTTACTGCAATAATACTATTTGGGTTTGTTTTCTTACCTGTAGCTGTGACTGTCACATAATGCCTGGTAGATTGAGGCAGAAAGGGACGCTGCCAGTGAATGAAGTATGTGAACCTAAAACCAAAACAGCCACAATTATATTGTGCACTAACATTTCTACACAGTAGTTACTATCTTAAAAATTAGAAAATATCCAGGAAGCTAGAAATATCATGACTAGATTCTATACTGATGCTAGTATAGAAAGTACAAACTCTATGTTAAAGCTTCTAAAATAACAGTCACTTGACTTTACATGCATGCCCAGGACAAAGCTAACTGATTCAGACACATCTTCATTAAATATTTACTTACAATGAGCATATCATTTACCAGGCCCTGAGGAAAGTGCCAATGTTCCTATTAACTTGGACGGTCTTAGCCTGGTAAGAATCAGTTCAAAAATATTCTAAAAGAGCAGAACCAAAATTTTCAAAATGTATTCAACTGGCCTTATAAAATTTGCCTTGGTAAAGACAGGCTAGCCCACCTGGAGTGATTCCTGAGCACAGAGCCAAGAGTAAGCCCTGAGTACTGCCAGGTGTGTCCCCAAATAACTTTCTAAATAAATAAAACAGAGGCTAGATCTTATCAATAAGAATGAATTCAACCTCAACGAGTTAAATATGTTAATCACTGTGTTAAATGACTGATTTTCCAGAAAGCAAGTAACCTATTCTGGATGAGACATCTGGCGGGTTGGTAGAAGAGTAAATCTGGGGTTCCTCAGAGGAATGTAGTACCAAAATGTGCGCCTTTCAAACAAAAGGAAGAAAATAGTTTAAATGATGCATAAAGGGCACCAGCGCTTGTATGGGAAGAGGCACTGCACAAACACAGACCCAGAGTGATCGGCTCTCCAGAGCCAGCCAGCGGCTCACTAGCCTTTCTTGGAACCTATTAATGGTTAAGTTTTCAACAAAGGATATAGGATAATTTTCCATAGTCTCTCTACTAAGGCTCTGATTGACCCCAACAACCAAACGATATAACAAATACTGTATCAGAGAAATGATGATGAGAACACTTTCACAGGAGTGAGTTCGGGTTTTCTCAAAGATATTACTAGAACTCATATTTTTTTTTTTGCAGTCATTTTGGCACCAAAGTAAATAGTTATAAATATTTCTAATTTAAGGGGAATAGAAGAACAGAAGGAACTGAGTGGCACTGTCATTGAATGACAATGATATGACCCAGAAAATCAATTTCATTACCAAGAAAGTTTGCCTGACTGAAAAAAAGACAACTTTTCCAGAAGTAAGATGAACGGTAAGGATAACGGTATATTACATTCATTGGGCAAATCTATTTCGGAACTTATGGGAAGTGAGAAAGTACCAGATGAGAGTGTTTGAAAGATCAGAGGGACAGTACAGTGGGCAGGATGCTTGCCTTGCACACAGCCAACCCAGGTTCAATCCCTGGCACCCTGGATGGTCCCCCAAGCACTGCTAGGAGTAAGCCTGAGAAGCGCTGGGTGTGGCCCCAAAACTAAAACTATTTTTAAAAAATAGAGTACTTGAGGCATGCACCCAAACCAGTTTTGATCCCCAGCACCCCATATGGTCCCCTGAGCCCTGGCAGCTGTGATCCCTGAGCATGGAGCCAGGAGTAAGCCCTGTGCATTGCTGGGATATGGTCCCCCAAACAAAAATAAACAAGCAAAAAAAGGAGTACTTGAAAGGATCTCCTAGGAGCTCGAACTGGAAGACAAGGATAACTCATTTATGCTCTCAGTGTACAATAACAAAGAGTCACAAACTTTCATTACCTTCACATCTTTGACAGTGGGATGTGGCGGCGTTTTCATCTGAACAATGGTATAAAGTATATCGTGGATGTGGTTATTTAGGTACAACACGGGATTAGCGATGACTGTCTTGGTGGAGGCCACGCTTGCTGAGAGCAGGGGCAGGGTGGTGGGCAACGGCAGTGGAGACTGGAGCTGCTTCACCGTCGTTTCCTGTGGGGGACAGAGCCTTGTTTCGACCAAAGCACGTGATGGCGTGAAAGAGGAAGGAAACAAAACCAAACCAGCAGTGGCAAGATAAAAGTACTGGTGATGAACACTTGGAGAAAAGCATTACTGACAATGTACTTATTCACGCTGGGCACGGGAATCTGCAAACGCTACATTAGACAGACACACAAGCCCAGAGGGCTGAGCCCCAGGGTCCCCTCGGGGCTCTCAAGCTCTGAAACTTCCTCCTAACTGCCAAACTGCAGCCAACAAAGACCCATTCCAAGTCTAAGAATCTGACCACTCTGGGGAGTGAGCCAAACACACTTAAATTAAGTTGTCAAAAAAAAAAAGATTAAGTAGACTAATATGCTTTTAATATGAGACTAAATATGCTTTCCACATAAGACTAAATATGCTTTTTTAAAAAATGTTTTTGGGCCACATCCAGCAATGCTCAGGGGTCACTCCTGGCTCTGTGCTCAGGAGTCACTCCTGGTGGTGTGTGGGGGACCATATGGGATGCCAGGGATTGAACCCCCAGGTCAGCTGCATCCAGGGCAAATGCCTTCCCCACTGTGCTGTCACTCCAATCCTGAAGCAAATATGCTTTAAACTATAGCTATGAAGTGGAAGAACTACTAAAGCTACTTAAAAAAAAAATGACCAAGACTGAGACTGGCATGATAACTCAATGAGCTGAGCACATGCTTTGCAGGTAGGAGCCTGGACTCACTCCCAACGCACCAGGTGACGCCCCTCCCAACACCAACAGGAGCGACCCCTGAGCACAGAACCAGGAGCATACCCCAAGTACTGCAGGATATGGCTCCCAGACAAAACAAAACAACAACAACAAAAAGAATAAAAAGACCAAGACTGAAAAGAAAATTGAGCTCGTACCTGCTGTGATTCTTGTAACAGAAACTTGAGTTCCATTCTCACCGAGGCCAGACCGCCACCCTGGGCCCCATGCAGGCTACAGTAGCTCAGAAACACTCGCAAGAGATCCTGGTTCTTCTGCAACCATAACTTCCGCTTCTCGGCATGCTCCCGTTTGGCCTGCAGCCTCCGCCGTTCTATCTGGTGCCGCTCATAGGAACCGACGTCCGGCTTGTCCACCACTTCCTCCCGCTCCAGGAGCTCGCTCTCCGCTTGGGAGTATGCTTTACTCGCATACTCTTTCATGACCGACTCGTGATTACAAATCTCATGTAAGGCCGCGATCTCCTTTTCCAGCCAGTTGTAGAGCTGAAATCGGAGCTTCCCTCCGTCCACTTCATACCCCGTGGCCAGTGTCCTCAGCTCTGTCATAAGGATCTTTAAGCAAGCTCTGAATTTCAGCTGCTCCGCAATGACGTCAACTTCGGTGTCACCTTCGGGCAAGTCCTCGTCCTGAGGTGTCTGTAACAGGTTCGGGTCTGAGGCTTGCTTTCCTCCTGGCCTCCCCGCCCCGGCATCTGTACTTCTCTTGACAGTGTCGCTGGTACCTTCTTCCTCTTCCTCTAAGGCACTATCATGCTCGTCACCCCAATCAAGCTGAAGAGGTTCCTCCTCCACTTTTATTGCCGGCTGACTCCAGTCGAACTGGGACGAGGTGACGGCTGACCAGTCAGTGGCAGCACCCGTGCGCCCATCACTCTGAGTCTTCGAGACTGCGGGCGCATCCCCCATCTTTTTAGAAACGAAGCCGGGCTGGTCTTTTTTTGCAGCTGAGGTGGATTTTATGGTGACTTTTGGGATCTTGGAAAGAACCTCCAAGGCCAGAACAGGGCACCCAACCTTAAAGTGAGCATTTGCAGTGGTGAAGAATAGTTTTCTCTCTATGAGGTTGATTTTATCCACATAGCTTTTCTCCGTTTTCAGGCCTAAGGTTGCCAGCGTGCCTTCCGGGGAGGCGAGGTTTCGGCGAATGATCAAGGGGTGAGTTCGAAGATAGTTGTAGAAGCTGAACACCACAGGGTTGCAAGCCTTGATTATCACTACAGAAACCAAATGGAAAAGTCCCAAGGCATTCTGTTAATCTGCACTTACATTAAGAAAAAATAAAATGCCAAAATTTCCTCCAAATAAAGGACACGTTAAGATCAACCTAAAACAAAGAGTCTGGGAGGTGTTCAAGTCACAGAGCACACGCCTACCATGCACGAGGCCCCGGGTTCAGACCCAAGCACCCACAACCCACTGAAAGGCTCTGGCCCTGGGAACCCCAAGTGCCACCAAATCTGAGAACTGCTGAAAACATGAAAAAGGCCCTATAAAAAAAATGCTAAGTCGGGGCTGGAGTGAAAGTACAGTGGATAGGGCATTTGCCTTGCATGTGGCCGACCTGGGTTTGAGTCCCAGCATCCCATATGGTCCCCTGAGCACCGTCAGGAGTAACTCCTGAGTGCAGAGCCAAGAGTAACCCCTGTGCATTGCCGGGTGTAACCAAAAAAGCAAAAAAAAAAAAAAAACCGCTAAGTAGGGGCTAGTGGATCCTATAGTACAGAGGTGAGGGGAAACACACCTGATAGGTATCCAGGCAGCACTGCAGGCCCAGTGGGTCACAAATCACCAGTGGGACCCAGGACTTCCTGATGCACTACTTGGAAGCTCCCTCTCTCCCCAAAAAATAAACAACTAAAAATATATGTAAGGCTAAAAAATTATCATTAAAGAAGTACAGAATGTAAGGTAGAAGTTTATTATCTCTCCAGTCTTATTCTAAAAATAATGTAACCATAGCTATAATTTAGTCTTGTAATGTGTATCAGAAAACAACAAAGGCGTGAGGGAGAGAGAGAGAGAGAGAACAGTATATGTGCACATGTATACATGCGTGACATATATGTGCAAAATGCCCCAAGACGCACTGTTCTATACTTAAAAATTCATATTACATTATACACTATGCTAACACATTTGGTCTGCCACACATTTTAATGCACACTATTTCTGGAGTATGGATACCTAAGAATTCATTTAACTATTAGGGCTGGAACGAAAGCACAGCCGTAGGGCATTTGCCTTGCACGCGGCCGACCTGGGTTCAATTCCTGCGTCCCTCTCAGAGAGCCTGGCAAGCTACCAAGAGTATCCCGCCCACACGGCAGAGCCTGGCAAGCTATCCGGCATATTTGATATGCCAAAAACAGTAACATCAAGTTTCACAATGGAGAGGTTACTGGTGCCCGCTCAAGCAAATCAATGAACAATGGGAGGACAGTGCCATTTACTGGAAAAAAAATAGAATGTTTAGTTTTTTAAAATTCTTGGAAACAATGCTGATAAATTAGCATTCAAAACATCTAAATTACTCGGGTGCTTCAAAGATCCAAATTTTGGGGGAAAACTAAGAGCAAAAAAAGTTTAACATACATGAACAGATTTCCCTGGCTCCCACACTAAACCATGAGTATAACAGCCAAAATTTTTATTTGGGCCGGGAGGGACGGGGAATGGAGGCCAGAGAGAAAGGACAGGGATTGAGGCAACTGCCTCGCATGCAACCAATTCTGGTTTTACCCCAGAGACCACACACGCCTCCCCGAGCACTTCCAGGGGTGATCCCTGAGCACAGCTCTGTGTGACTCATACCCTCCTCCCGGCATGTGCCAGAAGATGGCTAAGTGATTATACAGGAAGAGCTTCACAGTGCAGAGATATTCTGTACTCTCAAGTTCAAAATACACAAAATGAGAATAGAACTATAATTCGATTCTAATGACCCTGGGTCTAAATCTGTAAGTGTGAAAATGTGTGTGATCTTAATACTACTCAGATACTGCTCAAATCACGGTAGAGTCTATTACTCACCCTTTAGTCACACGGAAATGTGGGCAAAAACTTCTCAAAACTGAAAACTGAAAGTCTGACAATGATTTTGGGTGGGTAGTGTGGTGGCTGTGCTGAAGCAATAGCACAGCGGGTAGGGCCCTGCACGCAGCAGACCCAGGTTCGATTACTCCATCCCTCTCAGAGAGCCTGGCAAGCTACCAAGAGTATCCCACCGCCACGGCAGAGCCTGGCAAGCTACCCGTGGCGTATTCAATATGCCAAAACCAGTAACAAGTCTCACAATAGAGACATTACTGGTGCCCGCTCGAGCAAATGGATGAATAATCAGAGGACAGTGCCACAGTGTGGTGGCTATGGTGGGGTGTGTGGGGGGTTGTATGTGTGCGTGCGTGCATGTAGGTGGGGAGGGTGTTTCTCATCTGCATGAACACTAACTCAGAAACTGTCTTCAGGAATAGAAGCACCTTGATGTTCGTCCTCCTCCTTTGGTGTCTGTTCCAATAAGGTATCCAAGGCTCGGGTGTAATCCTTCATTACCCAGTAGGCAAGGCTACGCAGGAAAGGGTCAGGGTGTAGTCTACTGCAGTCAAATCCCGAGCCATCCTTTGCACAACCCAAAATCTTCTGGTTTAGGATGGATATATAAGTGGATGAAGTCTCGAATTCAGATTCATATAAACGGGCAATAATCATGGCCAGCTGAATATCTTCCATTTTTTCAAGACATACCTGGAAATAGGCAAATTAGCATTGCATAGTTAACATTTTTATAATCAACTTTTAATTGGGTTTACGTAAATATTCATGGTAGTTATGTACAAGGACTGGAGAGATAGCACAGCAGGTAGACGTTTGCTTGCACGCGGCTGACAAGGGTTCAATTCCTCTGCCCCTCTCAGAGAGTCCGGCAAGCTACTGAGAGTATCCCACCCACAAGGCAGAGTCTGGCAAGCTCCCCCTGGTGTATTTGATATGCCAAAAGCAGTAACAACAAGTCTCACAACGGAGACGTTACTGGTGCCCGCTCGAACAAATCGATAAACAACGGGAGGACCGTGCACAGTGCTACGGTTATGTACAAAGTTACTGCACCCACCACTACAAAATGACCAGGACCCTCCATCAATGTCCCTGTATCACCTCTGGCCCAATCTTCATTCCCTCCACAACTGCTTGGTCATCTCAGTTTTATAACCCACGACCAAGTGTTAGGGTAACAAATTACTTAGATATGATATTGCACTAATATCAGTATCTAAATTCTCAACCATATTTTCATAGTGGGTGGGGCTTCATGAGGCTGATGGGTAGTTACATGATCATAGATTTTAGAACAGCAAGAAGAGGGGGTAGAGAGATAGTACAGCAGGTAAGGTACTTGTCTTGTATGCATCTGACACAGTACCAGCAGATGTGGCCCAAACTCCCCCCGCCAAAAAAAATTCACAATATGCTATTTTTAAATGGCAAGAAGAATTTTAGTATGTATATATAAAGGTAACTTACAAAATATGCATAAAGCAAGGTATATATCAGTATCCTCTCATAATTTAGTTCTGGAATCAGCTTCAACCAATGACTTTTGATTTTAAATCAGATACCACATGTGTCCATATGAGCGTAACTATTTACGTAGAAATCAGATGGACTGGACACATAATGAGATTTGGAGACAACTGCTGGACTAGAGCCATTACTGACTGGATTCCACGGGACATCAAAAGATCACGTGGCTGCCCACCTACGAGATGGTCAGACTTCTTCGTCAAGACCCTGAACGATCAACTTGAGGCTCTTCGGGTTCCTGGAGCGAGCAGACGCCATTGGGCTACACTACCATGTGACAGGGATGAACGGAGATGTTACTGGCGCCCAAGCAAGTCGATGAGTAATGGGATGTCAAGTGATCAAGTGATTTACATAGAAAATAACGTATGAAATAAGGTTGAATATCCTGTTTTTATTCTCTGAGTTTATCATATAACTATTCTGGAGACTACATTGAAAATTTGAGATTATTTAGGCAATAGAGGTATATTTCAATCAAATAAAGGTATATTTCGATCAAAATTACTCTTGTCTCAGGCCAGAGAGAGAGTACAAAAGCTGCACTGCATGCGGCTGACCTGGGTTTGATCCCCAACATCCCATATAGCTCCCGAAGCTCCTCTAGTATACCCAGTGGTATTCAGTAGTAACCCCTGAATACCACTGAGTGTGGCCCAAGACAGCAACAAAATTTCTCATGTCTGAAGATCTTCTAGGCTAAATTTCCCACTTCCAATTATAAACATCCATTATTTTAAAAATCCATACACCTGAGGGTCTGGAGCGATAGCACAGCGGGTAGGGCATTTGCCTTGCATGCGGTGGACCCGGGTTCAAATCCCAGCATCCCATATGGTCTCCTGAGCACTGCCAGGAGTAATTCCTGAGCTCAGAGCCAGGAGTAACCCCTAAGCATCGCCAGGTGTGACCCAAAAAGAAAAAGAAAACACCAAAAAAATGCATACACCTGAGATAATTTTGAAAAGATAATTCCAAAGCACTTTATAGTATACTTACACTTTTTCTCCTATAATACATTGTTTCCAATTCTATTTTTAATTCAAGGTTGTTGCTCTTAATGATACTTATATATCCTATGAAGAAGATAACCTGAATAATTAGCAACATTTATAATTACTTTTCGGCCTGCCCCGAGCAGAGCCCCAGCAGCTAAGAACCTCCGGAGCCAGCCATGGTCATGCTGCGACCACTCTCCACACGTCCGGATGGGCCTCATGCATGAAAGAACTGGCAGAGGAACCCAGGCATGCGGGTCCCGGGGCTGAGGTCTCCAAGCCTACTCGGATTGGGACTGGGCCTTCTCCACCCAGACCCCCCCATCTTCCAGTAGGTAGGCGTCACACCCACCAGCTGCCGCCAGCGCCAGGTTGGTCCCATCAACGGCCAAGACTCAGAGACTATAAAATCCAGCTCCCGGAAGCGCGCGGCCACGACATCTTATTATCTTTCCTTTGGAGAACCTTGCAGGCTACAAAAAGTATCCTGCCCGCACGGCAGAGTCTGGCAAACTTCCCGTGTCGTACTCAATATGCCAAATACCAGTAACAATGATGGGTCTCATCCTCCTAATCCTGAAAGAGCATTGGAATGGCTCTTTTCAAATCTCGGGGCTAGCTAGAAGAAGACGTTACTGGTGCCTGCTCGAGACAATAGACGAACAACAGGATAATCGTGATCATGATAATTACTTTCTTACTCAACAGCCAAAATTTCTACAACAAAAATGCCATTTTGAAGGGCTGGAGAGAATAAAGCAGGTGCTCTTGGCTTTCCTGGCCTTGCCACATTGAAGACAACCCAATTCAATCCCCAGCACCACATATGGTCCCCCAAGCACCAGGAGTGATCCTTGAGCACAGAGCCAGGAGTAACCCCTGAGCATTATCAACAGAGTCCCCAGCAAAAGGTATTTAAAAAAAATTCTCTTCACATTCTACTTCCAATGTCTAAGACAACTACAGTACAAAGTAAAATGTTTCAGTTCTTAATCTGTAAATCCACTTAAAAAATAAAGGATTTACTATGTTAAAGAGGAGAGTTAAGAATGAAGAGATGACCAGAAAGAAAACCAGAAGTCATCTTTTGCCGTTTCTCATACATTTAAACTTGAAGAGTACAGCACATCTTATCTGGAAAGCAACATTCACTACAAGAAATTTTTCAGGGACTGGAAAGATGGCAGAGTGGGTAAGACGCTTGTCTTGCATGTGACCGACACAGATTTGAATCCCTGGCATCACATATGGTTCCCTCAGCCTTGCCAGGAGTAATCCCTAAGTACACAGCCAGGAATAACCCCTAAGCACTGCCAAGTGTTGCCTAAAAATATATATATATACATGTATATATATATATATATATATTTTTTTTTAGGGGCTGGAGTGATAGCACAGAGGGGAGGGCATTTGCCCTGCACGTGGCCAACCTGGGTTCGATTCCCAGCATCCCATATGGCCCCCTGAGCACCACCAGGGGTGATTCCTGGGTGCAGAGTCAGGAGTAACCCCTGTGAATCGCTTGAGTGTGATCCAAAAAGAAAAAAAAATCTTTTAAAATTTACATTTCTATCTTCATCTTACTTAGAAAGTAAACAAATATTTTATTTTATTTTTTTAATATTTCTTTTTTTTAATTATTTTTTTTAATAGTGAGACATCATGAGGTACAGTTGTAGACTTCCACATTTTTGTGCTTGGGTTTTGATTATACAATGATCAAACACCCATCCCTCCACCAGTGCGCATTTCCCACCACCTTGGATCCCAGCATCCCCTCCCCCCCCAGCCCCTATCCCACCCTGCCTCTGTGGCAGGGCATTTCCCTCTCTCTCCTTTTGAGTGCCATGGTCAGCAAAAGAGGCATTGAGTGGCAATCATGCTTGGTCGACAGTCTACCCTCAGCATGCTCTCCCATCATGGGCGGATCCTCCCAACACCCTTTATTTGGTGTTCCCTTCTCTTTCTGAGCTCCCCCTTCCCCTAACATGTGTGGTTGTCCTCCGGGTCATTGAGTAAAATTCCTGGTACTAATCTCTGCCATACTTGGGTGTTAGTTTCCTATTTTGTTACTTTATGTTCCCCAGATGAATGCAATCTTTCTATGTCTATCCCTTTCTTTCTGAGTCATTTCGCTTAACATGATACTTTCCATGTAGTACCACTTGTATGTAAACTTCATGACTTCGTCTTTCCTAACAGCTACATAGTACTCCATTGTGTAAATGTGCCAGAGTTTCTTCAACCAGTCATCTGTTCTCGGGCACTCAGGCTTTTTCCAGATTCTGGCTATTGTAAAGAGTGCTGCATTAAACAGACAATTGCAGATGTCACTTCGGCTATACTTTTTTGCCTCTCTGGGATATATTCCCAGGAGTGGTATTGCTGGGTCAAATGGGAGCTCAATTTCTAGTTTTTTGAGAATCATTCATGCTGTTTTCCAAAAGGACTGAACAAGTCGGCATTCCCACCAACAGTGAAGGAATGTCCCTTTCTCACCACATCCGCGCCAGCACCGGTTGCCTTTAGTAAACAAATATTTTAAAGCTCAGTGATTTGTTACTCTCTATCCTTACAAACAAACTACAAACTTCACATTCTTTTCAGGCTTCCCACCTCTTACAAGTAATTCCTGGCATGCTTTTTTATACCTCAATGGCATCTTTCAGTGAACCTGCTAACAAGAAGAATGCAGCCGACTGTTCAAAGCGCTGTTTTCCAAGTAAAGCGAAAGCATTTTTCAAAGCAGCCTTGCGCCATCGATCTTCATTAAAGTTGTGGCTGAAAAACGTTGTCATTTTTTCATCATGCTGTGACCTTGGAACCAGAACACAGACATCAATTGTTAAACCAAATTTAAAATATCTTGACTACTTCATAAAAAAATAGATGAAAGTATAAATGAAAAGCTCACATAAAAGTAAAGTAAAGGCCCTCCCGTTGATCATCGATTTGCTCGAGCGGGCCCAGTAACGTCTCCATTGGAGACTTTGTTGTTACCGTGTTTGGCATATCGAATACGTCACGGGGAGCTTGCCAGGCTCTGTCATGCAGGCGAGGTACTCTCGGTAGCTTACCGGGCTCTCCGAGAGGGGTGGAGGAATCGAACTCGGGTCGGCCATGTTGGCTGCGTGCAAGGCAAACGCCCTACCGCTGTGCTATCGCTCCAGCTCACATGAAAAGCTCACATGACTATCTAAAATATGTCAGTGACAATGTATTTCTTTTTAAAAATTTATTTCTGGGCCACATCCAGCAGTACTCAGGGCTAATTCTTGGCTCTGTGCTCAGGAATCACTGCTGGTAGGACACCAGAGGACCGTATGGGATGCTAGAGGTGGATGTGGGTCTCCCACATGCAAAGCAAATGCCCTGCGTTTATAAACAATATTCCACTCTTTGAGGGCTGGAGCAATAGCACAGCGGGTTGGGCATTTGCCTTGCATGCAGCCGTCCTGGGTTTGATTCCCAGCATCCCATATGCTCCCCTGAGCACTGCCAGGAGTAATTCCTGAGTGCAGAGCCAGCAGTAACCCCTGTGCATCGCTGGGTGTGATTCAAAAAGAAAAAAAAGAAAAGAAATCCACTCTTTGGGTTAAACTGAAATACTCTTTTGCTTATTTCTTGTAAATAACAGAACCAAAACACAATTAAGCTGATTTGGGGCCAGGGAGAGAGCTCACGGGGCTGGAGTGCATAATTTGCATGCAGAATCCCTGGGTTGTATCCCCAGCACTGCACAGAACCCCAAACACATGGAGAGAAATTCCCTGAGCACTGTCTTGGGAGTAGCCCCCAAGTACCACTGGGAGGGGCTGAGAAAAAAAGGGGGGATGGGAAAGCTGATTTGATTAAGTTTGTTGCTTTCAAAAGATTAGATTTCTACTTTGCAGCACCATTTTCATTCTGTTAATTCAGGTTAAATGTTGGACCAGAGAGACAGTTCAGGGGATAAGGTGCTTACCTGCCTTGCACGTGGCTAACGCCAGTTCCATCCCTGGCACCACATGGTTCTCTGAACCCTGCTGGGAGCAAACCCCTCCCTAACAAAGAGCCTGAAGGAACCTCCAAGCAGCACTGGGTGTGCCCAAACTTCCCACAAGAGCATAGAGGGGCCATTTACCTAAACAGACCCCACACTACCGCTTTCTTCTTCATAGAAAGGTAGAATAACGCAGCATCCAAGGCATCATTGTTCCTTTGAAAAGAAGCTTTGGCAACCTACAAGGTAAACAAAATATTACATGAATTATTGGACAAAAGAATGACAACAGATTATTCCACAATTTATACTTTCCTGTTATTACCAACACCTTTCATTCATCTTACTGAATCAGCAGAACCCAGGAGCTACTAGTAATAACCTCTTTTTACATCTGAAGTGATGGTGACAGAGAGTGAGTGTACTATTTAAGCTATCCGCTAATAAGGGTCCATCTCACAGTGATTCAGTTAAAAATTTTACCAAAAAAAAATCCACCTGCTAAGAGGAAACAGGGAACTGGAGCCCAGGGAGCAACCAAATTATTTTACCAAAGATGAAATCCTGCCATTATCAACAGTAAGAATAGACCCTGAACCTGCTTGGGATAGGAGATGCATGCTGGAACCCGGCTGTAGACCCGACATGCATGTGTGCATATATGTATTGTGATATATGCATATATACACATATGTATATATGTTTATATACATGGATATATATGTTTAAGTGCACATCAATCAAAACTTTTTACTGAATGGGTGTGCAAAGGGCATTGGATATCACTAATCTAGTAATACAATCAATTTTTAAATAAAAAGAAATGACTTCTCTATGTAATAAATGGGCTGGAGCGATAGCACAGCGGTAGGGCGTTTGCCTTGCATGCAGCCAACGTGGCCGACCCGAGTTCGATTCCTCCGCCCCTCTCGGAGAGCCCGGTAAGCTACCGAGAGTATCTCTCGCCCGCATGGTCAAGCCTGGCAAGCTCCCCGTGACGTATTCGATATGCCAAACACAGTAACAACAAAGTCTCCAATGGAGACGTTACTGGGCCCACTCAAGCAAATCGATGAACAATGGGAGGACAGTGACAGTGACAGTAATGTAATAAATATCACTGACAGGAACTTAAGTTTACTTTCTAGATTTAGATTTTTTTCACTTAAACTAGAACTTATACACCTCAACTGGTAAAAATTAATGCTATTTTCATAAAAAGATTACAAGCTTGGTTTACTTTACAAAAGTTAACGAATGTACTGTGTGGGTATTTCATAAAGGTCAGTTTCGGAATCTTAAATATTTGTATAAGAAATTCTGAATATCTTAAGATGCAGTATAAACAATACCCCACAAAGGAAAGGTTTCCTGGAACACATTATCTTTTATCTTTCAAAAAAATACTTTTTTCCTCCACCCTAACTTCAAAACTTAATGACATTGTGGGGCCAGAGCAACAGGACAGCAGATAGGGCATTTGCCTTGCACATGGCCAACCCGGGTTCAATCCCCGACATCCCATATGGTTCCCCAAGAACTACCAGGAGTAATTTATGAGTGCAGAGCCAGGAATAAACTCTGTGAATCATTGGGTGTAACTGACCTCCCTCCAAAAAAAAAGAGTTAAAGACATTACCTTTTCCATGCATCGCCGAAGTGTATTAATATTCCTGACCCACCAACCTATTCCCATAGCTCTTAACTCAGACCACTGAGGGTCTCCTCTCTGAATTGCTGGAATTCTATTAATCAGTTCTTCTTCAGCCTCAGAATGAAAAGCCCAGGCAAAATGGCAAGTAGACACACCTAAATAGGGGATATAAAACAATAACTTCAGGACAACATCAAACAAAAAAAAGCACAAAACAATTCTTTACACGGTCAGTTATCCATTAGTGCTGGAAAGAGCTTTCAAGCAGAAAAAAAGGAGGATCAAAGGGAAAACTGTCATCATTCATGATTTTATAAACTTCAAAGATCCCAAATCAGTAAAGATATACAAAACCAAAATCTCTTTCTCCCAGATATAGTTGCTTTTTGATTCTGCAAAAAGACACCAAAACTTAATGCCAGAAAGACTCGTACCTACTCAGACCAAACATCAATGGTGAAAGCACTGATCAAGTAAAACTATCTTAAGCCCACCTGGTGGGTGGCACAGGATCCCGGAACCAGCATCTTCAGCCCATACTCACAGTACATTGTAAATGTCCAAGAAAGTTCCATGATAAAAGTCCCTTGGCTTAAAAATAATTTAGATGACCCGTGAACAACTCAAGGCCTTAAGAGGCACTGGCCTCCATATATCCCTCCATACTGAAACATCCAGGCCGAGAACATCAGAACTCCTCAGCCTTCCCATGGTATCTGTGAGAGATTAATTTCAAGTTCCTCCCCATACCCAAATTTGTGCTTTCTTAAAGTAACTTCTAGTCAGCCAACATGTTCCGCATCTGTGAATGCAGAACCTTCGGGCAGGAAGAAGAGGGGAAAGCAGGAAGAATAAGATGCTGGAGGGAGAGTATAGTAGGTAGAGCATTTGCCTTACATGCAGCCAACCCGGTTCAATCCCCAGCACCCCATTTGGTCCCCCAAGCACCACACCAGGAGTGAGCCCTGACTGTGAGACAGGACTAAGCCTGAAGCATCGCTGGGTGTAGCCCTAAGACAAAAGGAAAAAAAACATCATTCCACAAATATTGTTCAAGGGTCAGCTGGGTCAGCTGTCTGGTGTCCAGTAAGACCTATTATGTCAATACCTTGATGAAGTAGCTGGACTCGGTATAGAGGAGGTAGTGAGGTCAAAAGGCAGGTGTGCAGGCGCATCGCGAGCAAGTATCTCAGACCACACTCATCCAGCGTGTCTCTCCCTGCAACGGAAACGGAAAATGTGTTAAAGCAAAGGGAGTCTAATGAGTCACACACCAATAAAGGAGTCAGAAAGGATACAGTGCATTTGGCATCATCATTTTCACAGAACATGTAGGATATTTTAGCATACTGCTGCAGGAACACTTTAATATCTAGAGATATGGGCCAATGGCAGAGCACATGCCCTGCATATGTGTGTGTGGGTGTGTGTGTGTGAGAGAGAGAGAGAGAGAGAGAGAGAGAGAGAGAGAGAGACCCTAGGTTCAACCCTGCATACCCCCCCAAAAAGAAAAAGTTTGCACATATGAATGTAAACACTAAAACTCATGTATGAAAAAAAGATATTGTGGCTAATATCAGCATAGGTAACATTATATTTATATACTGTAATAAATGAAAATGAAAATCTCTTGAGATTCTAGTTAAAATCAATTCACTAAAGTGAATTCATAACACATGATCCTAGAGCATGACGGGGAGGAGCTCTGGATGACCATGAACCACCACTGGGCATGGTCCTAGAGGCCCCTGGGTACCACCAGAGTGGCCCAAGTAATCCCCAGCACCATATTCACTGCCCCAGTAAATCAAAAATAGCTGGATGTGGCCCCGGGGAGGACGTCCCCAAACCCCCCCCCCACACACACATACAACCTAGAAACATGAACAAATTTGAACTATAAGATTGCTCTAAGTCTCCTGGTCCTAGTAAAATTAACAACTGGTTGATTATCACTCAAAGTGAAAAAATAAAATGAATCACAGGAATAAATCTGTTTGAAAAGGTGGAAGCCTATATATCTAAAAGCAGGTGAAAGTTTGTGCTGAAAACACACGTGAGAATGAAGATAGCACAAATCCACGGAGCTACCTGTGAACTCAGAGTCACCCCAACTTTTTCTTAACAACTCAGGCATACTGTGTCTCTGTAACTGTCTGTGGAGGAATTTACCTGAGGAGCTCTTGTCTCTGCTTTCATCAAGTTCTGTATTGGTAGTCGCCACAGTATCGGCCAAGGCTACGAGAAACATCTGCTCCAAACGGGTGAGGCCAGGCAGACTTGAGTGCATAAGATGACTTGAAAGGACCCTGGCGTGTTCCTGGCCAAAGTATGAAGGTCCATATTGAGAAAGATTGATGACTTTCGATTTGCTTTCTCTCTTTTCTGGCTCTAGATCAATATCATCCGTTGTTATGTCCTGGATTTGGAACAGTTCTGAGTACTGATCCTCTGGTTCGCCTTTGGTATGATCATCAAAGCTCTGCGGGACTTTCGTACTTTCTTCTGAAACCCGGTAGGTTGTGTCCTGATCCGCAGCAAGCAGGGCATACAGCGGAAGGGGAGGGATGGAATCGATCTCAGTATAATCTCGAGTACCATCTTTCCCTATGGTAACTGTGTCCTTGGCTGTACTGCCGCTGACACTGATGGTTCTAGAAAGGTGCCGCTTGGTGCCTTCACCAGCATCAGGGTCTCGAACGATGGCAACTTCACCTGCGATGCACTTCACTAAATGTGAGAGAATAGCTTTCGCCCTTCTGACTCTCCCTAGATCCATCAATTCCAGCAGCTGAGTCGGGTGATACTGTGGAAGGGTTGGGGAAAGGATGTGGGCAGCCTCAAACAAGCCACCATCCTGAACGATGGTTGGTGAGCAAAACACGTCATCGGTCGTGGCTGTTCCTTCCATGATACTTTTCCTGGACAACAGATTTGCCTTAAAGGCCGAGTGATCGTGTCCTCCCATTTCTTCTGGATCAGGACTGTCAGCCTCAGGGTCGGCAGACTTGACAGCATGCTTCCACTGGGCATACACGTGCATCTCACAGTCCATGCCCACCACCAATATCCCATCCCGTACCCAAGAGAGAGAGGCAGGCAGCGAAGGTGTGCCGTCCACAGAAGATACTAAGTCTATAGATCTCAGAAGAAACCATCTTGACCTAACTCCTTGCTTGATGCTACCACACAGTGGTAAAGTAATGAAAGCCACACCATCCTTACTGTTGGTCTGCTCGGTCACGATGCCCGAAAGCCGCCCGTACATGAAGATATTAGCACCGACCCCGACTGTGAGAATGTGGGAACCGTCTTCTTTGGACACCCAGTCCAGATGGACTAAATGCTTGATGTTTGAAGTAAGGTACCTGTCGCTGCTCAAAAGTGCATCTGTTTTGCTGTACACAAACAAGTTGCTATCAACACTGACCCTTGAATCAAGGACACTCCCAACTTTGACCAGATCATCAAGGTGGATCGTTTGTTCTAGAACCCACTCGGACCCTCCTGTAGATTCACATTCAAATATGCAAACGTGCATAGAAAACTCTTTGGAGACAAAACCGTTGTGCTGAACGGGCTGCTTGTAAGCCACAGCAAGGCGACCTGTGTATGAGCAGCTCACAGCCACTGGGCGTCCCACGATGCTCACAGTACTGCTATTGTCTTCGCCTTCATCGTTCATCAAGGGCCACCGCCTCCAGTGATAGGTTTCCTTCTCACTGCTCTTACTCTCTGGGTTGGTTTCCATGCTGCATCTCCAGAAGCGGACTTTATTGTCAGAACAAGTCGTGACCACTAAGTAAGGTGCCAGGCACACTGGATAGATTGAAGAGGAACTCAGATGCCCTGAACAAAGAAAGAGCAAAGCATCAATATCAGAACCACACAATGACCTGTCAATGTTCTAGAACATATTACAAGGTCCAGAGCAATAGTACAGCAGGGAGGATGTTAGCATTCCATGCGGACGACCCAGGCTCGATCCCAGAATCCCATATGGTCTATGGAGCACCAATAGGAGTAATTCCTGAGTGTAGACACAGGAGTAACCCCTGAGCATCATGAGGTATCACACACACACACACACACACACACACACACACAAAGATAATGATACATCTGATATAAATGTATAGTTATTGTAATAAATTATTGTGAACAACTTCATAAAATTAAATTAAAAGATTCAAGAGAACATGATACATCCAGAGCAATGATGACACAATTAACTGGTTCTTCAGAATAAGCCAAATTCTCCTCCCTAATTTTTGTATACATTGTGTCCAATGACCCATATATCCCTAAAAGTCTAAAATAATCCTCTGATGAAATAAAAATGTGCAATAATAACCACCCTTTTTTGTAATTAACTTTAAGGTGTGCTACTTAAAATAAAACCCAAAAGCAATTAAATAAGTCAATCCTTTATAAAGCTGCCCACTGAGATATTTTACATTTTCCTTGACCACACATGCTTCACTGGTCTTTCATTTCTATATATTTTTCCCCCTTTCATTTCTGTTTTGTTTTTAGGCCATGCCCGGCAGTGCTCAGGGCTTACTCCTGGCTCTTCGCTCAGGGATCACTGCTGGTAGTGCTCAGGGGACCTTATAGGGTGGCAGGGATCAAATCTGAGTCAGTCACATGCAAGGAAAGTCATCTCTGTACCCTCCCTTTCATCCTTAAGCAGTCATTACAATTCACCTTCAACGACTCTAACCTGTCCTTAAATAATCCAGACTACAGACTCACCCCTCCCATCAGAATATTTTCAGAAAGCTAAACAGATCTCTAGAGCCTAGATTTTTTTGGGTAACCAGGTTTAATTGATGCTCTCTTAATACTGAAACAGAATTCTCATATATATTCTTCACCACCAAAGGTTAATGCTGCTCGTCTGTTGTCAAGAGATAGGGAATAATGCCAACAGAAGTAAGATATGAGGTTGGTTACAAGACTTATTTTCAAGTTCCACCAAGATTTTTGCAACAGGAGGCAAATCATTTAAGACAACTGAGTCTGTCACATCTAAAAAACAAGGATGGTGTTGCTATTTTCCTTGAGTGTTACTGACACATAAGGCACAGGAAAGGAATTTTATAAAACCCCTGCAAAATTTAATTCATCATTCTCAATTCCCCATAAAATACTCTTGAGACTACCTCAAAATAAACCTTCCAAATATTGTACAAGATTTAAAAAAACTGGCCTAGAGCTACACCTCACACAAAAGCCCCGAGGAAAACCAATGTGGTCTTTCTAAGCCTGAATCAAAGCTGTCTTTCTCAGGGATGAATAAGAGAATTCTCATACTTGGAAATCATTCCACCAGCAACTGGAATGATCTTAAAACTCAATTCCAGTTCCTCAAAAGGTCTATGCTAAGAACTCACCTGCCAGGAGTGACAGATCATCTGAAATACAGCTGCAAGTTTCACCTCCAAACTATTGTAAGCACTTGGTTAGGAGTCAGTATCATCTAGACTTCCCAAACCAGTCTTTAGTATACATTCCTCACTACTCCCCACCCACGGTTTCTACCTGCTCACTCTCGTTTGAACATTGCTCATAAAACTGAGACTAGTTTAAGTGGATAAAAATTCTTAATTTTTAAAAAATCAGCAATTTCCAATGAACTCGTTTGAGCTCTGCAAATATACCATTATAACATTCCTATATATAGGCTATCATAGTGCAGGCTGAAGCCCAAAGGCATGGGGGAAGAGGCGAGGAGACATCTTGTTAGAGTATTTCCAACAGTCTGTGTCAAGCTGATTAGTGTAGAAAATTACTTTAAAGACATATTTTTCAACAGAAATATCGTTACTAGTAATTACTTATTTCATTTTTACTTATTTATTTTGTTGGGTTTTGGGCCACACCTTGGAGATGCGCAGGGGTTACTCCTAGCTCTGCACTCAGAAATTGCTCCTGGCGGTGCTCAGGGGGACCATATGGGATGCTGGGGATCGAACCTGGATTAGCCACTTGCAAGGCAAGCACCTTACCCGCTGTCCTGTAACTCCAGCCCAGTAACTATTTATTTCAATGTCAACATAACACGTTGAGTTCAAATTCACTCTGAGCTCCCTTACCTGCTGAAGGTGTTGCTCTGATTACTTCAACTCCTTCTGGAAGATCCAGAGGTTGGCTGTATACAAGTCTGGAACTCAGAATAAGTTTACTAGCAGTCTGAAGATTCGCAATAGATACAGAATGGGGCATGGGGCTCACAACAGGAGAGGTTTCTGGAGAAGAGTCTACAGTCTTCTGTCCAGGGACTGAAAGGAGATTCTCAGATGAGGTAACTTCTGAAGTTTTAGATGAAAAGAAATGACTAAAGTTAGCAAATGTATTACTAGCATCACTATATACAGAAATTAGAACACTTATTGTCATTTAAAAAAAAAATCTTGTTCCCTAACTTTGGAGATGGTCAATTTTTAGACTTTTGTTCTGTTACCTTGATAAAGTTTGGCTTGTTTTTTTATAGAAAAAAACACACACACTGTCCTCCTGTTGATCATCGATTTGTTTGAGCGAGCCCAGTAACGTCTACATTTTGAGACTTGGTGTTACTGTTTTTGGCATACTGAATATGTCATGGGTACTCTCGGTAGCTTGCCGCGCTCTCCGAGAGGGGCGGAGGAATCGAACCCAGCTAGGCCAGGCTGGCTGCACACAAGGCAAACACCCTACCACTGTGCTATGGCTCCAGCCCTTTTACCCCTTTTTTGGAGAGGAGGATTTCATGGGGGAGGCAGTCAAACCCGGCCATGCCTTAGGAGCTACTTCTGGCTCTGTGCTCAGGGAAACCTGTGGTGCCAGGGGTCAAAGCCAGGCAACCCACAAGCAGAGCATGTACCATACCCCTACATGGAGCTATCTCTTTGGCCACTGATTTTATATTTCTTAGCATCATCACCTTCACCACAGGTATACTAAGTAAAGGCCCTCCCGTTGTTCATCGATTTGCTCGAGCGGGCCCAGTAACATCTCCATTGGAGACTTTGTTGTTACTGTGTCTGGCATATCGAATACGTCATGGGGAGCTTGCCAGGCTCTGCCGTGCGGGCGAGATACTCTCGGTAGCTTGCAGGGCTCTTGAGAGGGGCGGAGGAATAGAACTCGGGTCAGCCATGTTGGCCGTGTGCAAGGCAAACGCCCTACCGCTGTGCTATCGCTCCAGTCCCAGGTATACTACAGTCCAGTCCAATCACAGGTATACTACAGTACAGTACAGTCACAGGTATACTACTCAGGGTAAATCATGACATGTAAAAACTAGTTCAAAGCTCCCAATCGTCAGAACACATCACATGCATGAGGCCCTCATTATCCTGAAAATCCCTGGCTCTAATCATAGACAACACTGTCATCTGGGTGCTTCTGAAACATGGATCACAAAGCAACTGTATCAAACCAAAAGGTGGCTGACTCATAGTTCATAGAGGAAGAAATGTAAACTTGGAGAGTTTACATAAGATCATATAAATCCACAAATGGTCAAAAAAATAATAAATAAACACTAAAATACCAGTTACATAACTATCAAGTGTCAAAACAAGATAACAACTTCAATACAATATACAAAAAAATAAAAACCTTAACGAAGTGAAGATACTGTCAGGTAACTAAGTTTTTTTTTTTAATTTGCTTTAATTATTTCAACATTATTTTTACTATATACATTCATATTAATTTCTGAGAAAATTATGAGATGTTTAGTCTGATGCAAATAAACTTATTTTAAAATCTTAGTTTCCAAAGAGTTTCATGTTAAAAGTAGACTGCAATTCTCTAAACAGAATCAGTTTTCTGTGCTTCTGACAAACTTTAGGGATGCGTTTATATTTCTGATCAATCTGTGCTCCTGTCTCTGCCCATTATACAAAGAATCTGTCAAGGGCATTTCAATACTTTTTTGATTTTTTTTAATTTTATTTTTATAAAGCTGTTCACGATAATTTATTACATTCAATATTCTAAAACCAATCCCACCACCATTTCACCTTCCTACTACCATTATTTGAACTTTCCCACCACCACCCAAGCCTGCCCCAAAGGCAGATCCTAAATAATTTATTTTGTATTGCTTGCTATGAATAATCTGCTAAAAATGATCCAAAGAAGTTTCAAGGAAAGTGTGTGAAAATTGTTGTATCTCACCTTGGAGTCATTAAACCCTTGTATAAGAGATTACGAACATGTTGCTACAGGTTGAGCCTTGTGTGCTTTTATTTAGATATATATTCATATATATGTATATATGTTATATTCATATATATGTACATATATATGTATGTTGATCAAGATCAATTGTCTTCTACTTTACACCCTATCAAATGTGATATGCTACTCTTGGTATATCAGTGGATTAAAGAATAGGATGTTGCTACAAGAATTCTAAAATTTTAAATAGGGTGATAGAGCTGGAGTTAAATTTTTAACTGCATGGTCAGACTTTGGGTTCAGAAGGGATCTCTGTAGTTTGTTGCTCTCTTCTAAGATTTATTTGTGAGTCTCTGGATCATGGCCATTAATGAGCTTATATGGTGCCAAAGGCAGTTCGTGGGCATGACTGTCAAGCTCCTAGAAGAACAGGGAGATGGGGAGAGGCCACCCAATCCCAACCCCTCGAGAGCCTGGAGATTTCAGTCACAAACAAGCAAACCTGGGTTTTTCAGCAGATTCAAGAAATAACATTTCAGTGCTTTGTACATCACAAGAAGTAACCAAAACACTAATACCATTATGATTTGCATATGCTGAATTATGTACCTGATAATGGTAGGTCATTCAAAAACAGATTTTTTTTCATGAAACAAGACAACAAACAAATGAGTCGTCACAGAAGCATTCTTGGCTCCGTCACTAACTAGAGATGTTTCCTTAAGCACAGCTTTCATCTCTGCCTATTTTCTCACCTGAAATTCCACTCCTTGGCATCCATCCCAATAACACAGAAACAGTAATTCAAAAATACAAACGCACACCTATGTTTGCTGCAGCACTATTCACAGGGCCAAGATAGAAAAACAACCCAGACCAATGAAAGATGAGTGGATAAAGTAATTGTAGTATACATTCACATAGTGAGACACTACTTAGCTAAAAAAAAGATGAAATTATGCTGTTTGCTCTAAGTTGGATAAAACTAGACAATCTCATGTTATATGAAATAAATTGGAGGGAGTAAAACTTATGCAGATGATCTCACTCCTATGTGGGATGTAAAGAAATACAGAATCCGGGCCAGAGCAAGAGTACAACAGGGAGTGTGAGGCCAGCCCAGGTTCAATCCCTGGAAGTGCATATGGTCCCTGAATCCTGCCAGGAATAATTCCTGAGTGCAGAGATAGATGTTCAGGTGTTCAACCCCTGAACATTGCAGGGCGTGGCCCAAAAACAAAAGAAAGGAAGGGAGGAAGGGGTGGAAGTGGGAGGGAGGGAGGGAGGGAGAGAGGGAGGGAGGGAGGAAGGAAGGGAGAAAGGAAGATCAGGAGGAGTGATCCCTGGAGCAAGAACAAAAACAAAACAAGGGAAAGGGAAAGATCTTTCAATGGCCTCTGACAACAGGGCTGAGGTCACCATGCAGGGGAGGGGCGGACTGGAGTAGACTAGAAGAGACTTAAGGATGGTGCAGGGCTTTGAGCACTTTGATGGAGTAGAGCAGTAACTTGTACATCAAAGCAAAAACATTTAACCTCCTGTAAATCATGCTACCTCTATCATTTTTGAAAATAAAGGCTTATTTTAAATAAACATAAACGAAATGCAAAGGCTGTCCAAGAAGTTTTGGATTCTTGCTACCTTGGAATAAACAAAGCATAGGTAATGGCTGTATGTAATTAGACAACTTTCATGTCTGCTTATGGCCTAGTTAGAACTTTTTCGGTCACACCTTTTTCGGTCATTCCTGGCTCTGCACTCAGGAATTACTCCTGATGGTACTCAGGGGACCATATGATCGAATCCAGGGCGGCTGCATGCAAGGCAAGCATCCTACTTACTGTACCATTGCCCCTGAGTTCACAATTTAAAGTAGATTCCATTTAGCTGACTATTGTGCAGCTCCTCATTTTAACAGTCACCTCTCAGAAACTAAATCTGTTTTACAACAATCCATGCTAAATTTCTTTGTTATATACTACAGAATGTGAACAACAAAAGTGTGGAAGAAATAACATATCATTCATGGATTTCTCAAATAGTCTCCAAAAGTAATTTTGGTTGGTCTAAGGAGATAGACGGAAGAAAGGACCAGAGCACATCCCTACCACATGAAAGCCCCGAGTTCGATTTCCAGCACCAGAGCAGTCCCAGCACTGCTGGACTTGAGCAGCACCAAGCTGATTATCACTGGGTGTAGTTCTGGGGGCCCCTGAGCACTGCATGGGAATCCCTGCCCCTCAAGAGTTCTGCATATAAGCTTCAACTTATGTATGACATGTGCTTCAGCATAGATAAAAAGTGCTCAATCATATACTTCCAAATGGCAAATATGTCTCTCTTTAAGTATTGTTAAAACTACTGTATACTGTATCAAATGGCAACAGAGAAGCACAATACTAATTCTGTCTGCTAAACCAATTCCTAAGACAAAGCCATAGAGGCATTAGATAAATATTAGTCAAAAAATAAAGTCTAGGGATGGAGCGATAGTACAGTGGGGAGGGCATTTGCCTTGCACGAGACCAACCCAGGTTGGTCCCCTGCATCCGATATGGTCCCCTAAGAAATGCTAGGAGTAATTCCTGAGTGCTGAGTCAGGAGTAACCTCTGAGCATCTCCGGGTATGACTCAAAAAGCCAAAAAAAAAAAATTTTAAATAAATAAAAATAAACTCAATTAAACTCCTTTTTCCAACATGTCACTCTTTCGCTTTTAGATTAACCTATTCAGTGAATAGTTTATGACTTTGCAATTAAAAAAACATATTAAGTATAGTGAATTTACTTCACACCATCCCTGTATACAACATACCTACATACCTACCTAATTACTTACCTACACATGCCTGTACAGATTTAAGAAGAAGGTGCCACATATGAAGAATGGAGTAATTATTGCTGTCCTTTTCAATTACAACTAGAAAGAACTTTTCTGAAAATGGTGGTGGACGATATCCTAATTGTTGAAAGAAATGGGTATTTAAGTTAAAATGCATCCATAGGGTTAAAAATATATATAAAATTGGGAGAAAAAGAATTGCTTGGAGCAGTTGTATAAAAATTGTGTATCAGAAGTTCAGTAGCTTTGAATTATAATAGATTACCTCCCAAGTACACAAAAGCCAAGAAGGGGCCATAAATGGGGTATTCTGAGAATCAAGGAATAACAATGAACACAATTCAGTAAAACGCATTGACTATAAAAGCCAAATTAACAACAAAAATCAAACAATTAAACTAGGTTTTATACATAATTTTCTTGGCAAAAGTCTGTGCTGCCAGTGAAATGGCCTTTCAAAATTTCAAACTCACCCATGTGTTTTCTTCTCCTAAAAACAAGAAATTTTGACATAACTGGTGCCAAAAATTATCTTTAATATAAAGTGATCTTTAATGTAAAGACCCACACTCTATAGCAAGTCTGCAAATTATTTTAAGCTTAAGATATCAAACTCAAGCTAATATTTAAAACTACCTTGTGAAGGCTGAAAAAATACTTCTGTTTCCTTTTTCTCCTTATCTTCCTTATGTGGTTTATATCCTATAATAAAGTCTTCTTGAAACACATGGAGCAACTGTGTATTTGAACCACACTACAAACAGGAAAAAATAAAGAGTTTAATCTTTGAAATTCCCTATCTTCCCCACCTCCATCACCTCTCCAGAATAATAAAGCATAGGGAAAAAAATCTACCAGAAAAACAAAACGGGGAGAGGGGGTGTCCTGAGAGATAGTACAGGTGGGAGAGCACTTCCCTTGCACATGACCAAGGCAGGTTTGATCCCCAAAACCACACCTGAGACCACCAGGAGTGATCCCTGAGCTCAGAGCCACGGAGAAGCCATGAACACCATTGGGTGTGGCCCAAACACCAAAAAAAAGGAAAGAAAAAAAAATTTATCTCCCTTATTGACTGACAAATCAAAGGATAGAGCAACATGGAAAAAAGTATTTGAACTCCCTTAGCAGAGACAAATTAGTGGTGCTAGACCCAACACTAATAAAATCCAAACAACAAGGGGCTGGACTGAGAGCCCAACAGACTGAATACATACTTGGCCTGTAAGGAGGCCCATGTTTGATCCCCAACACCAAATGGTTTCAAATACCAGGAGTAACTCCAAGCACAGGGGTCAGTGTAGCCCCTGAGCACTGATGTGACTTGTCCCGGTGGGGGCAGAACAGAGCTGTTTTCTGAACTCAAAACCAGCAGATGTCTGGAGCCAGAGCAATAATACAGGGTGACCTGGATTGGACCCCCGGCAGCCCATATGGTTCCCAGAGCCCCACCAGGAGTGATCCCTGTGCACTACTGAGTATGGCCCTCAAACAAACCCCTAAAAATCTAATATTCAGCCTCAAAAGGCAAACATTCCAAAGCTGAATCTGAAATCGGTAACAGAACAAAGAGAAAACACAAACCAAGACTTAATGCATTAGTCTTAGTGCACAATGCATTTTATTTTCCCTCTTGCCTTCCTGAATCACGTGCCCTTTAAACAGAAAATAAAATTACTGATTCAACTTAACCGAAAAATAGTAATTCCTAAATCACTAGGCTTTTACTATGAGAATCAAGAGAAGCTGTATTTCATCTCAAACAAGAGAATAATTCTGAGAAGGCGGTAGATCATACATGCATATTAAATACTCTGGGACAAAGTCTATTAATATAACCAATTCACAACTGTGCTTTTACCTGGTTGGTTATCGCATCGAGTTCAATTATGCATCCAGGTCGAGCAGTAGACTGTTGGCTCACAATATTAAACACTTCTCCAATGAGTTTCTGTAAATAAAAATAATAAAATCTTAAGATCAGCAATTTATGAATCTACTGACAATATAACACATAATAGCAGACATTAAAAGGCCCTCTAAATATTCAGATTGGCAATGGCAATTGATACGTTTTTAAAACCCGCAACTTTCTATACTCCTTCTCATTTTTAAAATTAACTAAGCAGTTAAAATAATGCTATTTAAGAACGTTTATAGAATTCCAAACCATCTAATTCTTTTACTATGCTTTCCTCATTTTGCAACCATAAAGCTCCAAATTAGACACAGTTGAGAATCTGAACCAGTACCAAAGGGTACGGTTTGTAGATCTGAAATGTCACTTCAAAGCACCACTTCGACAGCCTTCCATTGAGAAGAACTAGGCTCTGCGTCTTAGAATGAAGATGAAATAACTCCCCAAACTACCCAACCTTTCTGTTTATGAAGGTTTTCCTGGGAGAAAATATTTGCCCACCACTCATTTGACAAAGGGTTAACATCCATGAGAGACAAGTACTTGTGAGACTTAACAACAACAAAAAATGTCAAAAAAGTGGAAAGAAGAGATAAACTAAGATATACAGACGGTCAATAGCTATATTTTAAAACATGCTTTCATCAGAATGGGAGACTAACCAAGAATAGTAGAGATAAGGACCAGGAGGTATGCTCCATGGCTTGGAAACCGGCCTTATATGCTGGGGGAAAAGGTAGCTCAGATAGAGAAGGGAACACCAAGTGAAGGGTACGTGGAAGATCCGCTTGGGATAGGAGATATGTGCTGAAAGTAGACTATAGACCAAACACGATGGCCACTCAATATCTCTCTTGCAAACCACAACACCCAGAAGGAGAGAGAGAACAAAAGGGAATGCCCTGCCACAGAGGTGTGATGGAATGGAAGGGATGGGGTGGGGGTGGGGGGAGGGATATTGGATCATTCGTGGTGGAGAATGGGCACTGGTGGAGGGATGGGTACTCGATCATTGTATGACTGAAATGCAAGCACGAAAGTTTGTAAGTCTATAACTGTACCTCATGGCGTATCACTAATAAAAATAAATAAATAAATAAACATGCTTTCACTTATCAATAAATGCAAATCAAAACAATGAGCAAGACTGGCACACATTTTTTAAAAATACAAGTGTTGGTGTAGATGTGGGAAAGGGGATATTCATCCACTACTAGGTACGGTAAAGGCCCTCCCGTTGATCATCGATTCGCTCGAGCAGGCCCAGTAACGTCTCCATTGGGGACTTTGTTGTTACTGTGTTTGGCATATCGAATACGTTCACGGGGAGCTTGCCAGGCTCTGCCCTGCGGGCGAGATACTCTCGGTAGCTTGACGGGCTCTCCGAGAGGGAGGGAGGAATCGAACTCGGGTTGGCCATGTTGGCTGCGTGCAAGGCAAACGCCCTACCGCTGTGCTGTCAATTATCTAACCTCCATGAAAAACAATATGAACACTCCTCAGGAAATTAAGAATAAAGCTCCCATGCCACCCAGCAATTCCACTTCTCAGCATCTACTTTCCAGCCCCCTAAGGTCCCCCAATCCCTATTTTATTTTGAAAGGAAAAAAAAAAAACTATTTGTGTTCCTATGTTCCTTGAAGCAAAATTCACAACAGCCAAACTCCGCAAAAATGCTGTGTTTCTTAAAAAAGATGACTGAATAAAGAAACCATGGTGCACACACACAATGGAATACTACTCGGCTATAAGGAAAGACAAAATCATGAAAGTGCCATTACTTTGGTGGAACTAGAAGGAATAATGCTGAGTGAAGTCAGCCAGGAGCAGGACAAAGAATGAGCTCTCGCATATTGGGTAAAAAGAAGGAGAGTCAGGGAGGAACAACAAACAGGCAAAGACAACAAAATGAGGCATCACTGGGTGGGCAGAGCAATAGTATAGGGGGTAGGGCATTTGCCTTACACATAGCTGACCCAGGTTCGAGTGATCCCCTGAGCACTGCCAGGAGTAATTCCTGATTACAGAGCCAGGGGTACTCCCTAAGCAATGCCGGGAGTAACCCAAAATGAAAAAAGAAAAAAAAAAGAGGCATCACCTCACACATACTTGAATCTGGGATCTTGTGTGGACATACCCATTCTTCCCTAGCCAACCACATTGGCTTCTTGATTGGATAACCCTAAGCTCTGCTAGGAGAATCTTGGAGGTCACACCCACTGAGGGGTGTAGCTCTGGAGGTCCTCAGGCCATGAGCAGCCTGGCATCCACTGGCCTGAACACTGAGCCTCTGGCCTGGTTGCTTACATTGCCAGGAGCAGCCCCAGGGTTACCACCTGGAAGATTTCCCCCAGTTTAAAAAAAAATTTTTTAAAAATCAATACCCAATAAAACACAAGATCTAATAGCATCTTAATGAGCCATAGTAAGGCCTGAAGCAAAACTCCAGAAATGTTTTGACATATTTCTAAGGATTAATATTTTCCAGAACATTTAAAATCATTGAAAAATGGAAAAATAGTATATTAAAACTCACAACACTGCCTGAAGTTTAAATGAGTGCATAAAAAATACTGTAGCTAATTTTAGTCTTTAATTGTTGTAAACGTATCATAAATATCTTTAAGCATATATTTTTTCTTTTTGAGTCCCACCCGGTGATGCACAGGAATTACTCCTGGCTCTGCACTCATGAATTACTCTTGGCAGTGCTCAGGGGACCATATGGGATGCTGGGAATCAAACCCGGGTCAGCTGCATGCAAGGTCAACGCCCTACCCATTGTGCTATTGCTCCAGCCCCTAAGTATATTTTTAAGCAACAGTCTTTTTTGAAAAAGAAATAAACTACCAAAATTGCCTGCAATGATTTCTTTTCAACTATAAAAGATTGGCCAACAAGGTCTATTGTATTTCAGTAAAGTGCTGAACAAGCTGTCTCATGGAAATCTTTGGGGGAAAATGGAGATACTTTTCAAGTATTTTTACTACTAGGGTCTCTCTTCACTCTCATCCTAGTTCAGCTTTTGTCTGTTTTTTATTTGTTTGGGGGGCATACCTGGTGATGCTCAAGGGTTACTTCTGACTCTGCACTCAAGAATTACTACTGGCAGTGTTCAGGGGGCCATATGGATGCAGGGGATAGAAACCAAGTCAGCCATGTGCAAGGCAAATGCCCTACCCACCCTGCCATCTCTCCAGTCCCTGGATCGGCATTTTGACAACAAATTTGAATTAATACACACACACAAAAATAAATTTATCAAATATGCTAGTCCTAAAGTCCTAAAGAATTAACAAGTAATCTGAATTCAAAGAGATACTGCAAAGCAATACTATTAAGCCAAGCAAGATTAAGCATGATAGGGAAAATGGGCTATGTTTGCGCCCCAAATGCAAAGGTAAAAATATGGAATAGTTTACTGAAAATAAGAGTGTCTGCGATATCTGAGAGTCAGCCCAATAGGAAACAATTACAGAAAACATAAAATGTGGCTGCCAAAATGACAGTAACAAACGAGAGAGATCATTGATGCTGCTGTGTTCTAGTAGTCCTACAATGCCGAGAGTAGAGACCAGTTGAAACCTGCTACAGATGAGTGACCAGGATTTAATGTATTATAAAGAGTAACTGGAAGACTGGACACAGATCCAGCCTGAGAGAGTTTGAGTTAGAAGACAGTAACAGAGAGGAAGTGCTCTCATCTGCAAGAGGTAGATTTACTCTAGATGGAAACAAAGCAAGTAAATTTAATAAACGCACATTTAGGGGCGTGGGTGATAGTGCAACAGGTAGGACACCTGCCTTGCACACAGCCCACTCAGGTTCAATCCCGTACCCCATATAGTCCCCTGAGCCTTGCCAGAGCCTACTGAGCGCAGAGTTTAAGTCCTGGCAATGCACATTTAATTTCAATATAATACATAGTGAGGATAATTCAAAGAAAGAACCTTAAGATCTGAGTTTTCTTCCTTAGATGCCAGATGACAAACTGGGAGGACTGTGGTGCTAGGGAACCAAGCATCAGAGGGCTTGTGAGACTAGCTGACCATTACAGTATCTTTTAACTCTAATTTTGAGATGTGTCTTTTCTACATTATGTCTAAGCAAAGCCTTTGGCTCAGTCCAATTAGCTCTCTCCCTTCTGAAACAAGCCTCATTTTTCATGTACTTTCCTGTGTCATGTCCACATTTACTCCCAGGCCATTCTCTCTCATTCACACAAAATACAAACGATTCATCTTTCTAAACCTTACCCACCCATCAAAAACTAATCCAAACACTGTCCTTAATAAAGGCTGCTTTGCATGTACTGATCTTATCTTTCTCCTTCGAATTATGAACTAGTTCTAATGCCATCTGTTTGGCAATTAATCATAGCCTACCCTGAGATGCCTTTTCTGCCTTAAACTGTTACTTAATCTTTTGTTAAGAATTCCTCTCTGAGCAAGACAGACAGACAGACAGAGAAGAAAAGCACCTGCCATAGAGGCAGGCAGGGAGTGGAGAATGAGGTTGATTGGAGAGAACCTGGGGACACTGGCAGCACGATGGGTGTTGGAATACTGTATGATGGAAATCCAACTATAAATGGCTTTGTAATGCTTTAAAAAATTAATTAAAAATCAATAAAATTAAAAACAAAGAATCCCTCTCTTCAATTCAGTTTAAAGCTCCTGAATGGTAGACACTGAAGCTTACACATAATATATATCTAGGGGTCCAAGTAAACATTTAAGAATAGTTTTTATGACAGTCACGGTCCTCCCGTTGTTCATCGATTTGCTCGAGTGCGCCCAGTAACATCTCCATCGTGAGACTTGTTGTTACTGTGTTTGGCATATCGAATACTTCACAGGGAGCTTGCCAGGCTTTGCCGTGTGGGCGAGATACTCTTGGTAGCTTGCCAGGCCCTCCAAGAGGGGCAAAGAAATCGAACTCGGGTCGGTCATGTTGGTTGCGTGCAAGGCAAACGCCCTACCGCTGTGCTATCACTCCAGCCTCAATGCTTTTTCAGCATTGGGAAAATTTTAATTAGAATTGATATTTTATAAATCAGTATATTATTACAGGTAAGTACAAACTTACTATACAAATCTGCATATTAATGTGTGTGACTTCCACTTCATATAAAGAACTACCCGAATAAAATACTTTCTTTTGGTGAGAGGTCACACTCAGCAGTGCTCAGGGGTTACTCCTGGCTCTGCACTCAGGAATTACTCCTGGCAGCACTCAGGGGATTCCAGGGATCGAACCCAAATAAACTGCATGCAAAGCAAACATCCTACCCACTGTACTAACCCTCCAGCCCCTAGAACAAAATACTTTCATCCACTGATAACACATTGTAATCACAGTGTTTTGGTTTTTTTTTTTTTGAAAATCTGAATACTTGGTAAATGAAGTAGAAACACAGCTAAATTTAAGGGATCATTAAATTCACCACCAGGGCTCACCACAAACTACTGTCCAAATGTCAGCAAAATGCCACTGTTCAGTTTCTCCTGTGTCTGTGACACCAAAACAAAACAAAAAAAGGGGGGGGGGGGAGGTAATCATACAAGTATTTAAAATAAAATGACTGATGTGGGGCTGGAATGACAGCACAGCCACTAGGGCATTTTCCTTGCATACAGTCAACCTGGCACTCTGTGTTTTCCCCCAAGCCTGGTAGGAGTAATCCCTGAGTGTGCAGCCAGGAGTAAATCCTGAGTATCACCAGGCATAGCCGCAAAACAAAAAATAAACAAAAGAGTTGCAGTATTGAGGAAGAGGGGGCATATTTCATTAAATATAAAATGTACTGATGTGCAATGATTTGATCATAGTTTTTTATTCCTGCACCTCACTGTATCACTGTCATCCCGTTGTTCATCGATGTACTTGAGCAGGTGCCAGTAACATCTCCATTTGTCCCAACGCTGAGATTTTAGCAGCCTCTCCTTACTCATCTTTCCCAACGCTGCCTTACTGAAGGCTCCTTCAGGGTCAGGGAAATGAGACCCGCTATTGTTACTGTTTTTGGCATATCGAATACGCCCTGGGGAGCTTGCCAGGCTCTGCTATGCGGGCGGGACACTCTCAGTAGCTTGTCAGGCTCTCCCGAGAGGGACAAAAATTAAGCCGTATATAAGAGAATACAAGCAAGTATGTTAAAACCAAACAAATCTGTGCTGCTTTATTCCTGCGCCTCAAAATGTGTAAAGAAAAAACATTTCTGTCAAAGTCCAAAATATATTCTCGTCACCTAAACACTCACAACACAATTAAAAGAGAACTCTTTATCAGCTCTGGAGTATTCGTAAAGGCCAGTAAATACTTACTGAAGATTCCGGGTCTGAAAGCTCATCCAGTAATTTCCTTGCATCTACCACAGCTTGATAAAGTCTCAGATTTTTGCCATCAGATGCAACAAAGCAAGCACTTGCAGAATTACAGTATGTGCCTGAGAAATTAAATGCATTAAAATGTAGCTTATTATTGACTCAAGGACAAGAGATACTTTTCTTTTTGGGAAAAAAATGGTTCAGAATTATAATTAAACAACTAGAAAATATAAAATTGTGTTTTTAATTCAATAGAAAGTTGATGAGACGGAAAAGATGGATAATAGGCTTCTAGCTGTTTTAAGCTTTAAGTTTGGTGTCTATACAATGAGTTGCTATTTAAAAACATTTAATAGCACATATGCTGCCTGAGCCCATGTGCTGCTTGCACCCACATGACCAAGGACATGTGGTGCCCGAATACATAGGTTGCCCACATCTCCCCTCTTGAGATGTGCACTTTCATGCAACGGTGTCTAAGGCTGGGATGCGTGTATGGGCTCTCTCTGACCTTGGAGAAGCCTGTGTTTGTTCTCTCTCTCTCTCTCTCTCTCTCTCTCTCTCTCTCTCTCTCTCTCTCTCTCTCTCTCTCCCCCCTCCCTTTCTCCTCTCCCTCCCCCCCTCACTCCCTCCCCCAGCACACAACATTCAAAAACCCTCCAAATAAAATCTATTTAACTTAAAAAAATTAACAGCAACATATATAAGCCATTTTGTGGATACAAAATAATTAAGCCTTTTATTATGTTTACAACGAAAATGAACACTTACCAAGACAGTAACTGGGAATAAGAGTTGGAAGCCAGGCAACATTAGAGAAGGCTGAAGTATGTAAAGAATTAATTCTAGCCAATTCTGAGACTCCTCCAGTGTATGACAAAGGTCCAATTGGGTCTACACGCCATAGAATAAGTTCACTGTAAATTGCATTTGGGTCATGAAACGTACACGTTGCTGCATTTCTAAGGGACTGCTTGGAGGGGCCTTTTAGATGTCTTACAGGATCCATCGGCTTACTTAAATTAGCGGCGGAGTCCCACTGACAACTGGATTCAGGAGTCAAGAGAGCATTGTGATGAGACGAGGTGAGTAACAGTGGTAAGACTGAGTGGCATGCCAGGTCATTGAGGTGAAATCGATGGCCACAGTATCGAAACTTGTGAGATACGGTCAGGACAGTGGTGAAGGCAGACTTATCAGCGAAAGTGACCGCCCACTGGTTTAGAGAGCCGTCGATGTGTTTGGAGACCATCATGACTGTGGGAGCTACAATGTTCATGCCATGGGAGCGAGACTGGGGCTGTGATCGGTGAGGACTGTCTGAAGCCACCAAGTCTGCATGGGAGTGAGTGTGGTGAGAATCTTTGGAAGCATTGATGCAGGCGTACATCATGATGTTTTTACTTAGAGAACTCGCATCGCCAGATGGAAATGCAACAGGTATCCGGGAAGAAAAAGAAACCTGAAAGACACAAAGACACGATGCAGCGTGAGAAGCTGCCGCCTCCAGAAATACTTCAATTCCCGAGGCGCCAAATCCCAGCTCCTAAGCAGAGACAATCTCTTCGTGATCGAGTCCCTTTTCTCTGTTTATGTAACAGCTCTATTCATAGTCCCAGAAAAGACTGCAGAAAACCCACTTCAAGCATTTGCTGATACACCTAAATGGCCACAACCACAAATGAACATGAAGATGAGAACGATAACAGGTAAGAGGTAGCCAGGTTTAAAAACCAGGGCAAAAGGAGCGGAGTCACATTTTCAGGGTTGTTTCTTAGGCTCATTCAAAATACTGTCAATTCCCGAAGGGGGAAACCACCACATTTATCTTCAAATATTCACTACTGAATTCAAAGTTAAATTCACCTAATTTGATTTATCAGGTCTATAAAATTTTTGGTCACTGATCCTTCTTTCTAAGAATACCCCTTTTTTCGTTTCTTTTTTCAAACATATTATTACATATTTGTCATTGATAATATTGATGGTTACTTTTATTATTAGTTTTTAAATAACTACCAGTCCAATATGGACTATTTGGGTAATTATGAAAATCCACCCTATCTGCAGCGCTTCACTTTTAAAGAAATGTAATAATTGCTTCGTCATCTATGTACCTGGACTTGTCTAAATATCCCAGGATTATATTCATCCAAATATTTTATGTGCCACACTAGGAAGGTACCATCTACCGGGTGGATAGTAAAAAGCATGTCAGGATTCTTGTTCCATTCAGCGAGCAGCATTTCAATCTTCCGATCAAGCAAGACAGTGGGCAGAGGCAGAGAGACTCGAGGGCGTGAGCAGGTTCTAGGACTTCCTTCTCGTTCCCCATCTTCATGTTCTGATGACCCAGTACCTGCCTCGGATTCTCGATCCAGGGACAAATCTGAATCAGGACATAAACAAACACATCAACACGGGCAAAATATCCGAACACGAGAATAACATTTAAAAAGTTCAGATGCAAGCTAGGCTATCAAGAAATAACGTACTAAGTACAGAGTATATGCCCCTTTTCCATTTTGGGGGGCTGGAAACTTTTCTCTAGTCTTAACTGAAAAGCACTATTTATCACTTTGAGATTAAATTCAAATTTTATTTACCCTAGCATTATGATTATCCACTAGTAAAAACTCGTCCTTGGAAAAGAATATGGCTTCCAAGGTACGACATCACTAAAAACAGAATGTTACCAACATAAGAGCAAAGCAGATGAGCACCCACGAATACCATACAGCAAGTATTTGTGGAATCGGAAATGTCGAAGGAAAGGAGAGCAAAATAAGGATGTATTACAAACTGAAAGAAGAACCACAAAAAGTTGCTAACTTAGAGGGAAAAAAAAAATCTGAACAAGGCTACTAACCATGATCTAGCTTCATGCGCAAACCCCGCTCCCGTTCTTCCTGGGACCGCTCCTCATCTTCCCTACTTGCGTCATCACTTTCAGGATCGACCTGCTTTTCTGAAAGTTTTCGTAACTGCTGCATAAATATCTCAGTAGAGGATGTAAAATGGAATTCCTTGTTGTTCAGCCAGTGCACTACAAAGCCGCCGTTCCCATCATCAATGTTAAACGCGGTGCCAATCAAGACATTAGGAATATCTACGGAAATACAAAAGCGGCACTGATATGAATTTTCACATCTTCAAACAAAAGATATTAAAACTGTTCACGTGAAGGAATAGGTCTGTACTTACACAGAAAAGGTATTAAGCAACCCTTCATTGAATAGTGAATGTAAATATTAAATAATAGTAGTGATTTCTATTAATTGAATTAACTCATTTTAAAATGAAATACGTGAAACGTACAAACCTTTACTAAATCCTGGTCTGGGGAAAATGAACAGAAAGATAAAATCAAAAAACAGCTATTAAAGATGTTTTAGAAAGATCTGGAGAAATCTGAATGTGAAGAGGGTAGTAGAAGTTACAGAATTACTTCTGATTTCTTTAGGTAATGTGACTGTGTGAACTGCCTTCCTCTTTTTTCAAAGAGGAAAGTATCATGCTAAGTGAAAAGAGTCATAAAGAGAGGGACAGACACAAAAAGACTGTACTCATCTGTGGAATATAAAGTAACAGAATAGAAGACTAACACCCAAGAATAGTAGAGATAAGGACCAGGAGGTTTGCCCTATGGCTTGGAAGCTGGCCTCACATGTTGGGGGGTAAGGCAGCTCAGATAGAGAAGGGAACGCCAAGTAAAGAGCATTGGGAGGACTTGCTTGGGTTGGGAGATGCCAAAAATAGACTATAGACAGAACACAATGGCCACTCAATACCTCTATTGCAAACCATAATACCCAAAAGGAGAGGGAGGACAAAGGGAATACCCTGCCACAGAAGCGGGGTGGGGAGGGTGATGGGGTGGGGGTGGTGGGAGGGATACTGGGATCATCGGTGGTGGAGAATGGGCACTGGAGGAGGGATGGGTACTCGATCATTGTATGACTGAAATGCAAACACAAACGTTTGTAAGTATGTAATGGTACCTCATGGTGATTCACTAATAGAAAATAAATGAATGAAAGTTTAATGGATTTATTTTTACAAATGAATAAACTGAAGCTCAAAAAGTTAAAAAAAATAAAAATAAAAAACAAATAAAACACTTGCTTTGAGCCTGGCACTCACTCAGGCACTTATTGTTGCTCTCTACATTAAGAAAAGTTTGTTCACTGGTAGCTTACTAAGGGATTTGACACATTTTTAATAAAAAATTAATGTTTCATTTATACTGGGAAGAAAAAAAGCTTGCTCAAGTGTGAAAGGATGATATGCAATAACAGATATATTTTACTTTGAATGATTAAAATTTAAGGCGCAGAGAGAAAAAGAGCGTGCCTTGCAAGCCTGAAGTTTGATTCCCAATAGCAGCCACAAAATGGTTCTGGGAGCTCAGCACTCTGGACCTGATACCACAGCAGTGTAAGATCTCTGCAGCTAATGTGTGTGACCCTAACAAACACCACCCTCCAAAGCACTCGCCCTTACCACTTGGTGAGTGCTGTCCCATGACAAACACCACATTGACCCCGGTGAGCACTATAACTGAAATGAGTGTGAGCGCCACACTTGATAAGGACTTACTCTAAGCAGATCTAAAAATCTGAAAATATTTGGTCTTCTATATTTTTAATGTAGAAAGAAAACAAAATTCACTCAAATATACTTTTTGCCACATAGAACCCACCTTAAAATACTTCTCCACACCATGGGAAGAAAAGGAGTAAGAGAAAATATCAAGAGTAAAAATATCTTTCCTTAGGGTGGGATCAACAGACTGTGCAAGTAGAAACTAAATGATATAGATAAAAAAAACCTGCAAAAACATATTAAAGTTATTAAAAATTTGAAAAGGATAGTAACGAAAATACAAAAGAAAGGGAAATTATATCTTTAGCCAGACATCAGTAGTGTTCCAGGTTCAAGTGAAGCTCTGTTTCGCTTAGAATTTTTACTTATAATCTAGGCTTCTTACAGGCTAGAGAAATAAAGATGCTCAAATAACTGATTTGAAGCTATTCCCTAAGAATCACATAGTCCAATTTTAAGAAATATACCTCATATTCCTATCCCAAGAGGAAGCATTCTATACAGCAATGTAGAATATTAATATCCAACTCTTATAGAAGTCTTCCTTTTGTGTTGCCCTTATCCTGGCATGTCTGTAACAAACAAGACTTGCCGAGCCCTTACCTGTGGCAGGATTGATGCTCGCAGCAATGTGGAAGTGACACAGGGCATTTGCATGGTGGGAAATGTGTCTCTGGACCTCATGCATTGGCCCCTGGTCAGGCAGAAGGTCAGTGTGAGTTACAAGAACAGATGACCTCCTTTGTCCTTTTCTCAAATTTTTTAAATGGTGTATTGTCTGAAATAGAAAAATAATTACAGAAGTCAATTATGGAATATCTAATGAACATTAAAGTACTTTTAATTACTTAGGCTTTCTGATTCTTCTCTCTGCAAAACTTGACCACTTTAAAAAAAGAAAACTTTCTTAGCTACAGTAAGATAATCCTGGACATCGTCTCCATCATTCCTATACGTTGAGATTCAAGACAGAAAAGCAGTTGCTCTAAATTAATTATTAATGTTGCAGTGGGCTGGAGCAATAGCACAGAGGGTAGGGTGTTTGCCTTGCACGTGGCCGACCTGGGTTCCATTCCTCCGCCCCTCTTGGAGAGCCCTGCAAGCTACTGAGAGTATTCTGCCCACACGGCAAAGCCTGGCAAGTTCCCCAGGCCATATTCGATATGTCAAAAACAGTAACAACAAGTCTCACAATGGAGACATTACTGGGCCCACTCGAGCAAAATCGATGAACAATGGGAGAACCTACAGTGCTACAGTAGTAGGTTACTGATCACCTACAAATAAATATTATTTTGGATGTTTAGTTAATCATTTATTAATAACTTCTCACTATACAGAGGCTTCAATAGATAAAGCATCCAAAGTCCTGGTTTTCCCCAGAAAATCTCAGGAATAAAAAGGAATTAGTTCACTGTACTTCCTTATATTCTATAATTTAATCTACATCCAGTATCAGGCTTGATACTAATTTACTTTTCTTTTCAAGGACCTATACATGTTTAACTTATCTAATCAAAGATGCTGGCAACTCTAGATTTCTACATCTGACATGCAGAATGAAAGAATCACATTTACTGGGTCCAGGGAGACAGCTGAAAAAACTGGAGCACATGCATGGCATGTGTGAGGTCCCAAGTTTGCTCCCAAATCCACACAGTCAGTCCCCTAAACTGTCAGAAATGTCCCTGGCCACCCCTACGTACCGCTTGCCACAGCAGCACCGCATTGCTGAAGCCAAGTATGTGCCCACTGCTGGGCCCGGGGTAGCCAGACGGACCACTAATGAGGAAGCACCTCCCCAAAAAGGGGAATAATTAAAATTACTTATTTCCCTAGACTGACCACATGTCTGAGACCATTTGTCTATGGTTTTTAAGTGGCCTAAAATTAAGTAGTCTCACAGGAATAAAGAATTATTTACTGTTATTCTTATCACTTCACGTACCAGGTGCATCCCCTGCATCTTAACTTACGAATGTCCACCAGATAAATAAGCAAAATGTATTGACCATCTAGAGAGAGAGAGAGTGAAAGAATGAGAGCGAGAGTGAGCAAGAGAGAGACAGACAGACAGACAGACAGACAGACAGAGTACCTCGAGGGCATGCTGTATTCTGTCCTTGTGTTTTCCGTGATGAGCAATGTTGCCGGCAATGCTGGAAGTGGTGGTCTCACAAATCTGCTCACCCAAAAGACAGTCTTCGGGTAATAAAGTTTCTGCCCAGAGCCGACAGACACCATCATGGCATGAAGTCAGTAACACATTACAGACAGAACCTCTAGTGACAAAGAGAAGGAAACAAAAGCTACTATGAACACCACTGCCATCAGCAAATTAAAGGCTACTCATCTCTGGTTCCTGGGTCAAGATGACTGGTACAAAACAAGGAGTAGATCTGTATGCACTGTTCCTATCCTGATCAGAGGGATCCACTATTTTGCACCATTTTTCACCTGCTCCTATCCACTAGATAGCAGGCTCGATAAAGGGCTACATACAATTAGCATGAAATGGAAACCAATAAACTGACCGACACCAGAATTTTACTGATTATGTCTTGAACAACCAAGCTAGATTAATACACAGTGCATTTCCAGTTACCTTATAGATGTCTCTATACTAATTGCTTTAGAAATGATGCAGTACACAGTGGAATAGTATGCAGCTGTCAGGAAAAATAAAGTAATGAAATGTGCCTATAAATAGATGGACATGGAGAATACTATGCTGAGTGAAATGAATCAGAAGGAGAGGGACAGATATGGAATAACTGCATTCATTTGTGGTATATAAAAATATATATATTGTAGAAGAATAATATCCATGGCAGGAAATACGGGGGTTAGGAGGACTGGTCAATGGTCGAAACTAAACACAAATGTGTGTGGGGCTGAGGTAGGTAAGATAGAGAAGAGACTGCAATGACAATAATAGCTGGGAATGATCACGCTGGACAAGAGCTGAGGGTTAAAAGTAGGTAAGAGATATTCTTGATAACCTTTCAGTACCAATACTGCAAACCACAATGCCCAAAGTGGGGGAGGGAGAGAGAGAGAGAGAGAGAGAGAGAGAGAGAGAGAGAGAGAGAGAGAGAGAGAGAGAGAGAAAGAGACAGAGACAGAGACAGAGACAGAGAAGAAAAGTGCCTGCCATAAAGGCAGGCAGGGAGTAGGGGGTGGTTGGGGGAGGGATGGGAGGGAACCTGGGGACACTGGTACTGGGAAATGTACACTGGTGGAGGGGTGGGTGTTGGAACACTGTATGACTGAAATCCAATTATGAACAGCTTTGTAAGGATCTCACAGTGATTCAACTAAAAAGTTTTAAAAATAAATAAATACATAAAAAATAAATAATGAAAAAGAAATGGCGCTATACAGAAAAAGAGGAGTCAACTAAAGAGCTTAAAACCATATCAGGTATCACTGTGGACATCGTGAAAACAAGGAAATGGTCATGGCAAAGGAAACAAATGAATGCCAGATTCAAATATGCTCCTTGAAGGCTCTGCATGAATACTAGTATCTTCTCAACAAAATGAAGTAGCAAAATGATCAACAAAAATGATCTTAACACAAACTTGAGAGTAACCCTAAGAAAAGATGATTAAAGGTCCAAGAGCCTCAAGACAGTAGTCACATCATTTTGCATCTTTCTTCTTATAATCTATGACAGTTACAATACATAAACAAATCCCCATTAATAACATGGTAAGAAGATAATACTTTCAAACTTTAAGTTAAATTCCACTTAAAGAAACAAAAATGTCATAGCAGCTGATGGTATAAGTACAGAACAAAAAAAATTTATTCTATTTTGAAAAAATGCGTACATGAAATCTGAGTCAAAGTGTTTTAGAAATATTTTCATAGATGCAATAACTTAGGCATAATTAGCCTTTTATTTAGACTCAAAAAATGAGTAAATTCCCCCATGCTTATTGTATACTTCCATAACGGGTACTCAATTTCCCATCAGATGTCTACAGTTCTTAGATATTATTAGATAACACAAGAATCCTTCCTCAAGAATGAACAGACACAGGCTGGAACCGTCTGGAATATGAGGTTCAGTAGTTCGGGCATTTACCTTGCATGCAGCTGACCCGGATTCAAGTCCCAACATCCTACATGGTTCCCTGAGCACCATCAGGAGTGATTCCTGAATGCAGAGCCAGGAATAATAAGCCCTGAGCAACACCAGGTGTAACCCCCTCCTCCCCCAAAAAAAGAATGAATAGACTCCTGGGACCAGAGTAATAGTACAGCAGGTAAGGCACTTGCCTTGCACCTGACTACCCAGGTTCAATCCCCGGAGCCCTGCTGGAGTGATCCCTGAGAGCAGAGCCAGGTAAGCCCTGACCACAGCAGGGCTGTGACCCTCATTCTTTTTTTTGCTTTGTATGACCCCAAAACAAAACAAAGAATGAGTAGATTCTTAGCAGATATTTCTAAGCAAACTTTTCTAAACTTTAAGTTTTAAATAGAAACCATTTGCATGAGCTGTTTTGTTGTTTCTTTAAACTTCTGAACACTTTGAAAATGAAAAAAAAATGTAAAAGTCTATTGACTTTTAAGCACTAAGAAAAACCCAGTCACTTCATTCTTCTGTAAGACATCCTTTATCACAGTATATATTACTGATAGTTTTATTTCTCCATCAATATGTAACTTGCCAATCTTTCCTTCTAGAATCTTCTACTATTGCTGCTCCTACTAACATTTCTGGCTAACCTACCGGTGCACATAAAGCAAACTATGCACTAACATACTAAGCAATCATACATAGATACATTTTTTTTGTCTGACAACTCTCTGACTCTCAATGTTCTCATTCAACAGAGAGAAAAACTGAGGCACACATGGAGCTTAAGTAAGAAATAGTGTCACAAGCTTCCGGGGCTGAAAATAGCAGCATGAACGGAAGGCAGGTGGCTGAGTCCAGAACCTCTGGTCCCCCTTTGCAAGTGTGTGGCTGCAGTGAAGGGACTTGTGCTTTCAGTGTGTTTAGGAACATATTAAGCAGGCTATAAGGTGAAGTCGCATGAGGCAGCGGTCTAACCTGGGCATATACTTGCTAGTTTTACGCCATGAAAAGCCGGTCACAGCTCGGGGATGAGCCAAGTAAACAAAGGAGAACTGGGTGGCCGCCTGTCGCTTTTTCACTTCATGATGATCCTGAGCTATGATTGAAGACTTCCAACCAGTCATAGGATACCACACTTTCAAAAGACAGTCGTCCTGCAAAGGCACAGAGGGCAACACAAATTCAATGTATACATGCACAATTATTTCAGTGTTTCGAAAAAGGTTTAGAAGTCACATATTTAAAAATATAGACGTGACCAATATAAAGCAATTATGGGGTGGGAGAAAGCTCCAAAGGCCCAAGCACAGGACTTGCAAGAGGAAGTCCCAAGTTTCATTCTAGTACCATATGGTTCCCCCTGAGTACTGCTGGGTCAGTTGCTGGAGCAAACCCCAAGCAATTAGCCTGGGATAGTGCCTGAATACTACAGTGTGTTCCTCTTCTCCTCCTCCACCCACCAAAAAAAAATGGCTAGAGATATGCTGACCCTGGCTTGATCCCCAGCATCAAATATGGTTCCCCAAGTACTGCCAGGAGACACTCCTGAGCACAGAGACAAGAGGAGCTCCTCTGCACCGTTGGGTATGACACAGACCCCACTCCCCAAAAAAGAATAGCATAAAATATTGTCACCATAATTCATTTTATATATATATATATATATATATATATATATGGGTTGTAGGATAGTATAGCAGGGAGGGCATACCCCTTGCATGTGGCTGACCTGGGTTCGATTCCACCATCCCATTTAGTCCCCTGAGCATCACAAGGAGTAATGCCTCAGTGCAGAGCCAGGAATAACCCCTGAGCATTGCCGGTGTGACTCAAAAACAAAACAACAACAAAGCCATAATTCATGATATAACAACTAAACTGGCTTAAGAAATATGAGTCCATGAGCCTGAGCAAGAGCCAGAAGGAAGCCCTGAGCACCACCAGATATGCCACTCCTCCACCCCAGAAAGAAAAGAAAGAAAAAGAAAAAAGAAATAAGTCCATCAAGAACCAGGAATGTAACTCACAGATAGAGCATATGCTTCATATGCATGAGGTCATGCACGCAATTTCTGGTACCTCCACTCACGAAACTAAAATATGCTCTCATAAAAATATCTATGTACTTGTATTTATACTTCTGTGTGTTTTATGAAAGTATCAGAAAGTCTGGCAGATCGCATATTGTATATAAAAACCAGATTTTTACCCCAATTTTTAACTGTAGGTAAAGCTAATTAGTAGGACATTTTATTTTCTCTGCCATTTTTTAAAAAGCACATACTGTTTTAATAACAGGCATTTCCATGAAAGGGGCAAGGGGGTGGGGGTTGGGGGACATCTGGTAAACCAGTTCTTTAAAATCCAAAACACTAAATCTCGGAAGAGAGCAGCACTCTGAAAAGCAAAAGCACGTGTGGAAACATTCTCTATCCTCTGCCTTCCCTTCCTGCCAAAATCATCCTCCAGAAAAATTCTCATCCTTGCCCTTAGGAAAGCCCAGTTTTGTACTCTAAAACATCTTTCTTGTGAGGCTGGTAGAATGGGTAGGGTTCTTGCCTTGCACCCGGCAAGACCCGGATTTAATCCCTAGTATCCCGTGTGATCCCCCGAGGCCCACCACGAGTGATCCCCTGAGCAGAGTTAGGAGAAAACCCTGAACAAACACCAAATCAAAAGTAAATAAAAGTTAAAACACTCGTTTAGCCCAAGAAAAATTTAATTTACCACACTTATTTATTTTTAAGTGCTCAATGAACTTCCTAATACATTGACTCCTGAAGGTAACAGGATTTAAATCCCTCAACACCTTCTAGTGATGGATCCCACAGTTACCATCTGCTTCTTTGAGTCAGACAAAAACTGGCTTTATTAACAGAAACAAGGCAGATGGAAGAAGGCGGGGGGAACGCCAACACAACGAAGCTAATTTCTGTTCTTTTTTACCAAAAAGACCTTAATTAGATGTGGTATCTTCTAAAAACACATGGAGATAAGCTTTTTTCATTTTGTGACGTTGTATTAACCTGCAAAGGAGCCCTGCCAGGAAGGCACTGTTATAGTTTCCACAAAAATTATAAAACAGTTCTTAGCACTGAATATAAAGAAATTAGAGAATTAGAACTAATACAATAAAAAAAATGTTGTCGATTGTGATGACTTACTATAGTGAAAACTCAAAGAAGCTATTTAGCATTTTGGAGTATACAAATAGTACCAACTCTCAGGAGCGCAAAATCTAGCTGTCCCATTTAAAAGGATGTGCTTTTAGTTATTTTATTCTTGTTTGAAACACAAAGGAACCTTTCCATACGTTAGAAGGTTCAGATACTACAAAAATATTCAATGAATATTTATCATCTTACATGGATCATTTATAGTTTTTTCAGTACGAACTGTGACCTTATCAAAAAAGAAAAACATTTCATAAATAGTGGCACGGTTCACCCATCAGGTATGTAAAGAGAGATGATCAGAAACATTATTAACATATAGAGAAAATGTATTCTTTGTTTTGTATGTAATCTTGTAGCTCATGTGTCTCTTGAAGGGAGAAGCGGACAGTCTGTAATTTCTATCAATGGACCACTCTTCAATCCAAATACATGTGCTCAATATATCTCATAAGAACCAATTATGTTATTACATTTTTTTTGCTTTTTGGGTCACACCTAGCGATGCACAGGGGTTACTACTGGCTCTGCACTCAGGAGTTACTCCTGGCGGTGCTCAGGGGACCATATGGGATGCTGGGAATCGAACCTGGGTAGGAAGCGTGCAAGGCAAACACCTACCCTCTGTGCTATCTCGCCAGCCCCAGGAACCAATTATTTTTTTACATTTGATCATGATCTGGGGCTAGAGCAATTGTACAGCAGGTAGGGAGTCAGTACAGCAGGTAGGGAGTTTATTTTGCATGCATCCAAACCAAGTTCGATCCCTGTTATCCCATATGGTCCTCCAAGCACACTAGGAGTGATTCCTAAGCACACCGCCAGGAGTAATCCCTGAGTACTGCCAAGAGTGACTCTCCAAAAACAGACTTGATCATGACCTGAACTAGATTGATTATGGAGTCAAATATCATTGAGTAAACTCAATAGCCTTCAGATTACATCTGACTTACAATCAGAATCGTTCTGCAGTGAACCGGTGGATAATAACACTAGTGATGTGTTATTAGCCCACGGCAACTACAGAATGATAGCCCTAGGACACAGAAAAAGAGTGTGGTGGCTTAGAACAGTAGCAGTGGCCTCAACCATTAAAGAATGCCTGTCGAGTGTTGGGAGGATCCTCCCAGGATGGGAGAAGCATGCTGAAAGTAGACTATAGACCAAACATGATTGTCACCCATTGCCTCTTCTGCAAACCACAACACCCAATAAGAGAGAGAGAGAACAAAAGGGAATGCCCTGCCACATGGGGGCAAAATGGGGGGGGGGGGGTGGAATGGGGGAGATGGGGCGTGGGAGGGATACTGGGATCCATGGTGGTGGGAAATGGACACTGGTGGAGGAATGGGTATTTGATCATTGTATAATTGAAACCCAAGCACAAAAATTTGTAAGTCTACAACTGTACCTCATGATGTCTCACTAATAAAAATTAAAAAAAAAAAAGAATGCCTGTCAAAGACTATACTTTCAGGGATCATTCCCACAGTATGCTACTAGAAGTTTCTCTCATAGAGGACCTGAAACCACGCGGAAGAGTTAGAGCATCCTCTACTGAGCATGAAGGTGGTTCTAGGTATAGCTCCTGCAACTGCCTTTTACTACTGGTAATCATTCTTCTCTTCCTTTGGAAGAGGAAGAGGGAGATGATGCCATCTGAGTGGTTCTGGTAAGCTACCTTGATTATAAATGCCAATCTGTGCACCTACATGCAGGACAGGTATGGTTCACAGGTGTAAAAAGGCAGAAGAATGCTGAGTTAGAGCACCTGCCTTGCAAGTACCAGTTCAAATCCCCACTGCCCTGCAGGCCAACAAACAAAGACACTAGCAGTTCTGTGCTTTGGGCAGTGACTGACCAGGCCCTAAAGATCTCTGCTTTTTTGTGTGAGCTCTTAAGACAGCTAGGATCCTAGGATTCCACGTTTACTGTAAATATGCACAAATGGACTCTTCCTTTCTACGCATACATCCACAGGGTTTCACTGTATGCATATGTCCCAGTTAACTACTTCCTCCTCCCTGAATTCTCTTTTCCCCCTGACTTCTTAAACATCACAGTGTCCTGGTTTACCTTCTCTCTTAATGATCTCACAACATCCTTTGAAGGCGTCTCTCTCTTTTCTATTTCCACCTCTGTTCTTTAGTTGTAAGCCTCATTCTCTTCTGCCACACATTTTGCCTCCCTGGCTTCACTAAGGCCCTTAGCTTAACACACCATCTTTTGGCAACTCCAAACTTCGATCTCTCTGGGAAACTTCCCACCAGATTGTCCTACCTGGTACATTAACTTGCATATACCTCAAACTCTCATCTGGCCTCTACCCTCCATTTTTCTGCAAGCCCTGCCAACTCCTAGCCCAGAGTCTCGGTACTTGGGGTTCCTTGGCCAAAATTACTCCTTCCTCCAAACTTCGCCACTGCCTCCTTCCTATTATCCAGCTCTCAGTTAAAACTGATTTCCCTAGAAGACACAAGTCTTCTTCACAGACCACCCACACAAAGAGACATCAACATTGCCACATCATCCCATCTTAATTTCCTAGGTGGCACTTATTAGTACATAGTATTTTGTCTTGGTTCACTAGAATTTAAGTACCCTGAGACCAGGACTCTTTATTACCAAATACCTAGCAGGGTTCTGGGAAGATACTCCAAAGAGCAAGAGCACAGACCCAGAGTTTGACCCACGTGTCTTTCTGAGCACTGACTGGAGCAAACCCCAGGAGGACAAATGGTGGCATTCAAAAATATATATTTTATATATGCATACACACATATGCATTTATGCATTTGCTAAACATCTCATGCTAGTTTGCTGATTTCAAGTAAAATCCCAAATTATCCCCCCCCACAAAAAAATACACTACAGAGAAACAAAATTAATATTTGGAAGGGGGTGTTTGCAGATTTCTCATGATGACTACACCAATCAGAGGTCCTCATGCCTTGTAAGAAAGGTTGCTAAAATTTTAAATTCATTTTACTAGTCTTATGATAAAAAGTACACCCGACCTTACTGGTGGGTGTGACCCCCCCACAAACAAAACATAAGTGTGTGTGTGTGTTTATGCAAGTGTGTGTATGTGTGTATGTGTGCGTATGTGTGTGTATGTGTGTACATGCATGCATGCGCGCTCAAAATTCAGTAAGGATCCCTTGGAGAATCCAGCCACCCTCTCCAAGAAAAGAACCACCCCCCACCCTCAGGAACATGAGGGGGCCACAGGCTTGGGGGGGGGGGAACAGCACAGGGAAAGGGAGAGCAAGCTGAATGCCTGCACCCCAAATTCCACTCTACTCTTTACAAAGCCTGATTGGGAGGCAACAGCTCGACTGGGCAAGAGACTCTGGGCCAGCAACTCTGCCAAGACACACCACAGAGGCCTCAGCGAGTGGCAGAGAGACACGAGTTCTGATTCCTCTAGAACAAGGAATAGCCAAGGGCAAATTCCACCACTTCAAGCCAAGTGCAGAACTGCTGCGGGCTGAGTGACATCCGCTTGGCAGGTCAGACAACACCAGCCTCTCCCCACCCCTCACTTGGCCAATAGCAGGCATCGGGAATGAAATCCTGGACCTAGAAAGTGGACCTAGAAAGATCTTCAGACCTTCAGGAGCAAAACTAGCACCAGCAAGCCCTCCCAGGCCTGCTGTACCCGCCTTCAGTCTGAACATCTGAATACTGAAACTTGAGGGGTTGTTTGGGGAGGGAGGGATTGGGGTGGTTTTGTGGGTTTTTTTTTTTTTTGCATTTTCCAGGAGACCATATGGGATGCCAGGGAGCTAACCTGGGTTGGTGGCATGCAAGACAAGCACCCTACCCACTGTACTATCTCTCTAGCCCAACACTTGAATATTTGGCCAGAGCCAAGGCAGGTCAAAATGATAACCTCAGAGCCCCATGTGATGAGCACACGGATGGTTGCCCAGGTCGGCTTGAGTCTGGTGTCAGTAATACAGTCTGCAGTGAACACAGGGGTGCATGTATCTTTTATATCTTACAGTGAATATGGGGGTCCATCTATCCTTTTGAGTCAGTGGATCTGTCATTTTTTATTCTTGGAATAGATACAAAAGGTAAATAAATTTCTGGATGATATGTAGTTCTATTTTCAATTCCTTGAGAATGCTCCAAGCTATTCCGATACAGGTTAAATCAGCTCACATTTAATAGTGAATGAAGACTCCCTTTTCAACATAGTTCCATCAGCCCTAGTTGTTTTCAGATTTTTGTTTGCTTTGTATTTTTAATTGAATTTTTTATTTGAATCACAGTGAGATATACAAAGTTGTTCATGATTGGGTTTCAGTTACACAATGTTCCAACACCCAGTGTACATTCACTTGTACACATTTCCCACAACCAATGTCCTCTATGGCAGGCACTTTTATTTTTCTCTGTCTTTTTCTATATTTCTGTGTGTGTGTGTGTCCTCTCTCTCTCTCTCTCTCTCTCTCTCTCTCTCTCTCTCTCTCTCTCTCTCTCTCTCTCTCCTTTTGGGCATTATGGTTTGCAATACATATACTGAAAGGTTATCAGGCATATCCCTTTACCACTTTCAACATTCAGTTCCTGTCCAAAATGATCATTTCCAACAATTACTTCATACTGGTCCCTTTATCCTAACTGCCCTCCCCCACCCCAGACACTCTTTTGGCAAGCTCCAACCACTGACCAGTCCTCCTGGCCCCTGTTTTCCCTGGCCTTGGATATTAGTCTCATACTATTTTTTTATATCCCACAAATGAATGCAATCATTCTAATCTGTCCCTCTCCTTCTGACTCATTTCACTCAACCTGATTCTCTCCATGCCCATCCATATTCTGGCTACGTGACTAGTTCCGGCTACTGTGACTAGTGTTTTTCCAGCTTTTTTTAATACAGACTATTCTCCCTAGCTTTATAAGCAACACTATTTACAAGAGCTAAGATCTGGATTCAACCCATGAAAAATAAGTAGCTAGGAAATTATGGAATATGTGAGTATACATTTGAGTCATGAAAAGACAATGAGTTATAAGAGAAAAAAATAAAATCTTGCACTTTACTCGCCAAAGGCAACAGAACTGAAGCTAGCTGGGGGGGGGGGGGGGAGGGGGGGGAAAATGGATGAAAGGAAGGGACCCTTGGGGTCTTCAGAGAGGAAAGTGATCACTCTGGTGGTGGGTGAGTTATTCAAATATGTATGCACGAAACCATTATTAACAACAGTGTAAGTCAAAGCACAGCAATATTTTTTGGTGGGGAGGGTAGGTGTTGGGGGGGGGGGTCACACCTAGCAGTGCACTCCTGGCTCTGGGCTCTGTGATCACTCCTGGCAGGGCTCAGGGGACCATATGAGGTACCAGGGATTGAACCCCGGTTGGCAGCATGCAAGGTAAGTGCCCTCCACACTGTACTCTTGATCTGAACCTGCTCCAAGTTTTTTTTTTTAATCTTGCATTTTGCTGTAATGTGGATAGAACTGTGTGAGGCCAAAGTAAACCAGAGGAGAAAGATAAATATCAGATGATCTCACTCATCTGTGGTAAACAGAATAAGAGCCAGGGGATAGATGTGGCCAATGGAAATAAATGCTTAAACTCTTGTCAATAGCATTGAGTTTACCAAGTAGGAGGTAGCAGGAGCGAGGGGAGAGAACATGAAGAGACAGGAACCAGGAACGGAGGAAGGCAGGGACACTGACATTGGGGTGGCACAGCGACTTTGAACACCTAAAGCATACACGCTAACACTATTATAAACAGTTACTTTTATTATAGTTATGTCTAACTATTAGAAACTATGTTATATCTATTATAGTTGTGAATAACTATAAACAAACAGTATTATAAACTATGTTACCTCAATTAAAAGAACAAAGTAAGGGAGACATGGTGATACAAACCAATTGAAAGAGGGCAGGCAAAAACTCTTAAAGAAATCCGAAAGTGTTCTATGCCACGGAAGTACACTGGAAAAAAGAGTTGACGGTGGGAGCAAGAAGCAGCTATGTTACATCCCGTCCATCGATTAGGTAAGAGCCAACCACAAGCTTCAGTAACGAACGAGCTGTGAACTTGCTGCTGTGTGGGCACAGCAGGAAATGAGGCAAACCTACAGCCTACAGCAACCTTATTTTCAAGGTGCTGTAAATCAGGCAGAGAAATGCAGTCAAAGCTGGGAGCGAAGGTCAAGAAAAGACTTTTGTTATTGCGGCTTTATGGGCCACCTGACAGCATGTCTAACGCTGTTAGGCTGGATTTGTCAGTCTGGAGTGCCGTGATAAGAGGCCAGAGAGACTGGATGACTTAGAGAAATGTATTTCCTTGAGGCAGGTAGGTAGTTCAACGGGTGCTATAGCACCTGCCTCAAAAACACAGAGTCCCGCCCTCCTTCACTGTTGGTGGGAATGCCGACTGGTTCAGCCCTTTCGGAAAACAGTATGGACAATTCTCAAAAAATTAGAAATTGAGCTCCCATTTGACCCAGCAATACCACTCCTGGGAATTTATCCCAGAGAGGCAAAAAAGTATAGTCGAAGTGACATCTGCACTTGTTTGTTCATTGCAGCACTCTTTACAATAGCCAGATGCTGGAAAAAACCTGAGTGCCTGATAACAGACGACTGGTTAAAGAAACTTTGGTACATCTACACAATGGAGTACTATGTAGCTGTTAGAAAAGATGATATCATGAAATTTACATACAAGTGGTACTACATGGAAAGTATCATGTTAAGCGAAATGACTCAGAAAGAAAGGGATAGACATAGAAAGATTGCATTTATCTGGCGAACATAAAGTAACAAAATAGGAGACTAACACTCAAGAATGGCCAAGATTAGTACCAGGAATTTTACTCCATGGCTTGGAGGCCAACCACACATGCTAGGGGGAAAGGGAGCTCAGATAGAGAAGGGAGCACCAAATAAAGGTGTTGGGAGGATCCTCCCAGGATGGGAGAAGCATGCTGAAAGTAGACTATAGACCAAACATGATTGTCACCCATTGCCTCTTTTGCAAACCACAACACCCAATAAGAGAGAGAGAACAAAAGGGAATGCCCTGCCACAGAGGCAGGGTAGGATGGGGGGAATGGGGGGCTGGGAGGGATGCTAGGATCCGTGGTGGTGGGAAGTGGGCACTGGTGGAGGGATGGGCATTTGATCATTGTGTAACTGAAACCCAAGCACAAAAATTTGTAAGTCTACAACTGTACCTCATATGTCTCACTAATAAAAATAAAATAAAATAAAATTCACAAAAAAAAAAAAAAACACAAGGTCCCAGGTCCAATCCCTGGTGCTGTCTCGTGAGCGGAGTACAGAATCAGCAACTCCGGAACCTGTGCCTGGCAGCTGTGTAATCTGTGATGCCCAGAGCCACAATTCACTTTATCCACACCACCAGGAGGGAGGAGTGAAGGCTGCAACCCCACCCCCACCCCATCCCAGCAATCCCTGCAACAAAAGGTGAGCACTGTGGCTAGGGGGACAGCCCCTGGCACACACCACTGGAGCACTGCAGTGAGCACCATAACCCAAATGGGCTACAGCAGCACAACTAGAAGCACATGATGCCCAACGGGCACTGTGACTGAGTGTGCCTACCCCACACAAATCTGCAATCCCTGGTGATCACAACTAAATTGAAAGGGGGGGGGGTAAAACTATGAACAATTGCTTTGGAAATCCATTTTCTCCTCATTCTGGAGCTGGAGGAAATGTGAGCTCAGGGCTCTAGCATGGTTCATTCCGGGGAGAACTCTCTTACTAACTTGCGAACAGCCACCTCCTTCAGGCGGGAGTGAGGGGGGCCAGCCAGCTCTCCAGAGTCTGTTCTGTCTGTTCCTCTCCCATCAAGACATCCCAACCTCTGGACACCAGTGAACCCTCAGCACCTCCCCAAAGCCCCATCTCCAAATGCCATCACAGTGAACCTTCAGTGGGGAGGCCACAAGCAATCAATTCATTCCACGCAAAAGCGATGAGTCAGTGGAGAAGGGAAAACTAAGAGGAGAAAATTGCAATAAAGAGGCCCCTGAGTGAGCACGAACAAATGCGGTCTGCCACACACTGGCAGAACTGGCTCTGTAGCAAAGCACAGAGAGCAGCCAGAGCAGCACATGGCTGGCCAAAGCACGTGCACAAATGCAGCATGAAGAATGGACAGAGCTAGACAGCACAGCCTGGTCAAAATCCTCCTTTGACTGACTCTCCGTTGAAAAGAATTTCGAGAAAAATATGGGGGCTGGAGAGATAGCACAGAGGATAAAGAGATTGCCTTGCATGTAGTCAACTCATGTTTGCCATGTTTGCTTCCTGGCACCCCATATGGTCCCCTGAGTAGCCCCTGAGCACCACCAAGAACGAATCCAAAGTGCAGAGCCAAGAGAAAGCCCTGGCCCGAAAATAAACAAACAAACAAATTCCTAGAAAAACAGACCAGAGAAATAACAATTGGACAGCAGGTATGTGTGTGGGGGGGGGGGGGGGGGGCAGGGGTGTGACAGGGAGGGAGGGAGGAGGTTACACGCCCAGTGATGCTCAGGGGCTACTCCTGGTTCTGCACTCAGGAATCATTTCTGGTGGTGGTCAGGGAACCATATGGGATGCCAGTTATTGAACCTGCATCAGCTGCATGTAAAGCAAGCAGTTTACCCACTGTGTTATAGAGAAATATTAACCAAAAAGCTGGAGTACATGCTTTTGCATGCAGGAGGCACCGGTTCTGCATATGTTCTCCCAAGCATTTCCAGGAGCGATCCCCCCACCCCCACATCCCCCTGCACTGAGCCAGTAGTAGCCCCCCAAGCATTGTCAGAAGCCAAAAAGATAACAAAAACTCATAACAAACAAATTCTGAACGGGTGAGTAGATGTTCATAGGGAACCTCCCAATACTTAGTGGCATAAAGCTCCTGTTCTAGAAGTTACACAGTAACCACAAGAGAGTTCACACAAGGTAGGATGTCAGGACAGAGGCACCCGCCAATAAAATGCCAATAAAACTGCTATAAAAACCCCTAAAGGAAAGCAATAAATTGAGATAAGCTCTTCCTATTGAGCAGTAAAGGGTCCCTGAGTGGAACAAAAAGTCCATCAAAGAAAACTCACGGTCCTAATCGCTTCATCAGGAAATATTTAAGAGGGGCTAGAGAGATAGTAAAGCAGGTAGGGCCTGTGCCATGCACAAAGCCGACCTAGGTTCGATCCCTGGTATCCCATATGGGCCCCCAAGCACCATCAGGAGTGCAGAAGTGATTCCTGAGTTCAGAGCCAGGAGTAACCTCTGAGCATTGCCAGGTATGGCACAAAACTGAACCAAAAAGGTAATGATGAGCAGAGGGGGAAAAGAAGTATCTCAGTCAACGGTGCTAAACAATCAGGCACGCATACAGGATAAAAGAAACTTGATCTCCATCACCGGTGGAGGGAGGGGTACTGGATCATTGTATAACTGAAACCCAAGCACAAAAATCTGTAAGTCTACAACTTACAGATGGTGTTTCACTAATAAAAATTTTTAAAAAATAATAATAAAAAGAAACTTGATCTCTTCCTCAAACCGTATGTAAGAACTATATCTAGAATTCAGATAAGAAATAAAAGGTCAAAATTTTATAGCATGGTTCTTCCTTTACCTGAGATCCTCTGAGCCAAGGATCTAAGGAGAGAATCTCAAGACATAAAAGATACTTCTGAGGGGTCGGGGGAAGCTGCTTAAAAGTTAGGGGTGCATGCAAAGCACCTGGACCTGAGTTCACACCCAGGCGCCCTATGATCCGCTCAACACAGACGGCCCCTGAGCAGACTAGGGGTAGCCCCTCATGCTTAGAGCAATATCACCTCCCCAGGTGATGATGCACAGGGTTTACTCTTGGCTCTGCACTCAGGAGTTACTCCTGGCGGTGCTCAGGGGACCATATGGAATGCTGGGAATCGAACCAGGGTCGGCCATGTGCAAGGCAAATGCCCTACCCGTTGTGCTATCTCTCCAGGCCCCAGATGGTATTTTTGATGCATCACGTGTATCTGCTCTTGAGTAGGCAGATCCAATGGACAGTATCTGTGTCTGTGTGCCTGTTTTTTCCAGGAGAATCTGGTGGGCCGAGGACTCAGGCCCTGCCCTAAGCAGCTTCTCAGCCAATGACCAGTGTTTGTGAAGAACAGATGTAATAAGAATGACATTGTGTGAATGTGGCCCCGAGAGCTACCCTCAAACCCAAGCTTGTCAACCACCCAACGACACCCATCAAGTGCCTTCATTTCCCTGCCCCAAATCCAGTTTCTTTGAGATCACTCTCGATACTCATTATTTTACTTAAACCCTCATCACAAGATCTATTTGTCAGAAAACAGACCGAAAGTTGCCAAAGACTTCAGAAGGTAAGGTGAGGGTGGGAGAAAGACTAATTTCCTAACTACAAAGTGAAGAAAATGCCGGGCCAGAGCCAATAGTACAGGAGGTGGTGGGCTTGCCTTGCACACAAGAGAACCAAGTTTGATCCCTGGCACCGCATATGGTCCCCTGAGCATAAGCAGGAGAATCCCTGAGCACAGAGCCAGAAGTAAGCCCTGAGTATCGCCAGATATAATCCAGAAACTTTTTTCAAAAAATAAGGGGGGTGGGGGAGAGGAAATGAAAATTTTCCGTTATGAATGAATGTAAGCATAGTAAGCAAAGTAGTGATTACCAGCTGTAATAGTTCATGTGACTTTGCCAGAAATGACAAGTTTTTCGTATTATATGGAAGTTAGTGCAGATGACTCAAAATATATTCCACTCCTCACCACTGTGCAATTGCTCATGAGACCCGCTCCTAATCTGCACGTGACTGCTATCTTCCTGTCCAGGAACTCAGCGACAGTTGAGTAACCACCTCTGTGCCAAGACATTACACAGCCACAGAACACTACCATGTTCTACAACTAGAGATGAACTCAGAAAGCCTCGGGTGCTGTTCTTGGAAAACATGCCCTTGCCTTATAAAGCAGTACAGGAAAATCTTCATCCCATATTCAATAATTAAATACAATTCAACTTTGACTCATGATTTGGGGATCGGGGGAGGGTGCCAGGGATCAAGCCAGCTCTCATACAAGCAAAGCATGTGCTCTGCCACTGCGCTCCATCCCTAGCCCCTAACCTGAAACTTCCATTTATTTATTTATGTATTTATTTATTTTTCAAAAGATCTGGAAAAAAAGTCTTTGGGGCTGGAGCACAATGGGTTGGGCGTTTGTCTTGTACACAGCTGACCAAGGCCGACCCGGGTTCGATTCCTCCGCCCCTCTCGGAGAGCACAGCAAGCTACTGAGAGTATCTCGCCTACACAGCAAAGCCTGGCAAGTTCCCCGTGGCGTATTCAATATGCCAAACACAGCAGCAACAAGTCTCACAATGGAGACATTACTAGTGCCCACTCGAGCAAATCGATGAACAACGGGAGGACAGTGCAGCGCTTTAGTTTTCATTTATAGGGGACTCACCCAGAAATGCTCAGGGGCCTGGAGCTACTCCCACAGGTGCCATATTACGCTGGGAATTAAGCGCAGGGCCTCACACATGCTAAGTATGTGCTCTAGTATTTGAGCTACCTTTTCAGCCGGTTTTATTTTTGTTGTTGTCTTTGTCATGCTGGGGATCCACCCAGGACCTCCATAGGCAAGGCAAAAGCTCTACTGCTGAGATACATTCCCAGTCATAAATCACTGTCACTGTCACTGTCCTCCCGTTGTTCATCGACTTGCTCGAGCAGGCCCAGTAACATCTCCATATTTTTGAGACCTGTTGCTACTGTGTTTGGCATACTGAATACATCACAGGTAGCTTGCCAGGCTTTGCCATGCGGGTGAGATACTCTCGGTAGCTTGCCGGGTTCTCCCAGGGGGGCAGAGGAATCAAACCCGGCTCAGCTGGGCTGGCTGTGCGCAAGGCAAATGCCCTACGGCTGTGCTATCGCTCCATCGGTGGTTCAGTGGGGGGAGAACATATAATTTTAAAAGGTAAATTGTGACTAAATGTATTCATTAAAATGGACACAATGGAGGGCCAGAGAGATAACACAATGGGTAAGGCCCCTGCCTTGCAGGACACCAACTCGGGTTTTCTTCCCCAATACCCCTTATGGTCCCCTGGGCCGACCCATACTGATACCTTAGTGCAGAGCTAGGAGTAAGGCCTGAGCACAGCCAGGTACGGGGCGGGGGAGAGTTGCCAAAGACTTCAGGGAGTGATGAGGGTGGGGGTAAGAATAATTTCCTAACTGCAAAATGAAGGAAATGCACGCTAGAACAACAGTACAGGATTTTTTTCACCAAAAAAAAAAAGGTATACAATGATGAGTATCACAAATTGTTACTGTGAAGCTATACTTTAATGACTACAGAGTCTAAATTTTACAAAAACAAAATTATTAAAAAGTATTTTATCCCATGAAAGGATACAGTGCTTAGGAATTTATACAAGTGAAACTGTTAAATGAAGATGAAACAAAACTTACAATTCAAGAATCTGGCTGTGTCTAAGGGGGAAAGGAGAGGCAAGCATGAAGATAAGAAAACATAATTAAGGCTAGAGAGAGAATACAGGGGTTGAGGTGCTAGTCTTTCATGTGGTCCCAGGTCAATCTCCCATACTGCATACAGTGTCCCAAACACTGACAGAGCCAGGAATATGCCTTGAGTACTGCCAGATATGGGAAGGAAAGAGAGGAGAGGGGAAGAGGCAGGGGAGGGGAGGGATGAAGAGGGGAGGAGAGATTAGATTATGAGCTTTTATTTTATAAGGCATATTGGTCTCAAACTGGCTAGTGAATGCCTTTGTATTGTACCACAGTAACACTGTCCTCCTGTTGTTCATCGATTTGCTCGAGCAGACACCAGTAACGTCTCCATTGTGAGATTTGTTACTGTTTTTGGCATATCTAATACGCCACGGGGAGCTTGTCAGGCTCTGCCACATGGGCGGGATACTCTCGGTAGCTTGCCGGGCTCTCTGAGAGGGACAGAGCAATGGAACCCGGGTCAGCCATGTGCAAGGCAAATGCCCTACCTGCTGTGCTATCACTCCAGCCCCGCCTTAGTATTTGTTTTAATATTTTATAAAATGGCTTTTTAAAATTTTTTAATTATAAAGTATTATTTTTCACTTGTTTGGAGGTTCTAGCAGGGGAGCGCAGCTACTCGTATACCCTCGACCAAAGACCAGTCCGTCTCTATCGGGGAAGGCCGTCCTCTTCGACTGAGCGCGCAGCTTCGGGAGGGACGCACATGGAGCGGTGAGGGAGGAAGGGGACACCCGCCTAGCCAGCCAGATCAGCCGAATCAACCCTGGCGATCAATGGGGTGACAGATGTCGCAGCCAGATCACCCTCACATCCTCATGCCCTTGATATGGAGCGATAGCACAGCAGTAGGGCGTTTGCCTTGCAAGCAGCCAACAGGGCCGACCCGAGTTCGATTCCTCCGCCCCTCTCGGAGAGCCCGGCAAGCTACCGAGAGTATTCGATATGCCAGACACAGTAACAACAAAGTCTCCAACGGAGACGTTACTGGGCCCGCTCGAGCAAATCGACGATCAACGGGAGGGCCTTTACCTTACCTTACCTATTTTTCACTTGACAAAGAGCACTCAGAATATGAGGAGTGAAAACTATCAAAAGGTTGGAATGTGATTGCAGGAAAGATTACTTCAAAGTTAAAGCCAAAAATTTCCCCAGAATGTAAAGATGAGTTGCTAGTTAATAGGAAAGGGAGGAGGGGAAAGTAGGAAATCAATACAGAAGGATCTATATATGAATAAGAGATATCCAGAAAGAGTTATGATGAAGAAAAGAAATGACACAAAAGAAAAAGCATGAAGTAATTTCTGGGGGCGGTGGGTTGAGGGGTGGGAAGGAGCCTCTGGTAAGGGTGTTGGAACACTGTACGCCTGAAACTCTATCAAAATCAAAGTGCCTAAAATTAAAATATTAAAAATAACACTTTTAAATAAATAACTTCCCTAAAATGAAGAGCAGGAGTTTTCCGACAGTAGGCCCAACTCACTGCCTGGACACACATGGACGTTTATTCCTTAAAGACAAATGTGGGGGACCCAGAGTAGTATCACAGTGGGTCAGATGCGACCTTTGCATGCGGCCGACCCGAGTCGATCCCTGGCATCCCACATGGTCCCCTGAGCACTGCCAGGAGTAACTGCTGAGTATCATCACCAAAAAAAAAAAAAAGTAATAATATTATATTTTTTAAAGAGAGAAAAGGGACTGGAGCAATAGTACAGTGGGTAGGGTGTTTCCCTTACATGTAGCTAAGCCAGGTTCGATCCCCAGCATCTTTGTAGGGTCCCCCAAGCACTGTCAGGAATGATTCCTGAGTACAGAGCTGGAAGTAACCCCTGAGCATTGCCAGGTGTGACCCCAAAGACTAGAAATAAAAATAAATTAAAAAAATTAAAAAGAGATAAAAGCTGGAAGATGGAAAGATGACTGTCCCATTTCACAAGCTCACCACAAAAGTTCACAGCACCAGGGATAAAGGGAAAGTTCTTCTGTTAATTTAAAAAGAAAAAAAATTTTTTCTTTTAATAGGGCCCAAACAAAGTGGTGCTAGAGGCCATGGGGACTGGACCCAGGGCCTTGTGCTTGTCAGGCACAGCTCTGAGAGGGAAGAGTCTTCAGTCCAACAGAGCCGGCAATGGGGAGCATGCGGCCACAAAAACACTATCTCTCAAATTGCAACACTAAAAACCGTAACTTCCAAAATTCTGAGGGGAAATCATTTTTATCCTGTGATCAGCCGAAGCAAGCACCAAAGAAGAAGAAACCATTATTCAGATGTGCAAGGCCTTCAAGATGCTTCCCCCACCCCCACCTGCCCATCCCTCTCTGTGCAGGACCGACTGGAGGGTCCGTCATCAAAATCGGAGGGACATCCGCCATGCTGAGAGCTGGGGCATCCACAGAGGAGAGAGGCACAGAGCGTCTTCTGAAGTTAATCAAAGAAGATCCCAAAGTGAGGGCTCTGCTATTTCGGACCCAAGGGCACCTTAGAAAACTGGAGCAAAGAAAAGCACACACTTCTCGGCCACCGCCTCAGTTTGGTTCACGCTTTGAGAAATTCCAGGCCTGTCATAGGCCTGGGGTGTGACTCAGGTACACAGAAAACTTGGCAAATAACAAAACAATGTAACTATTCACTCCAAAGTAATCTCTCTGCTGACAGCATTTCATACCATCTTAATCCCCTCAACAACAGATACTGACATACCCCAATATTATGTGATATGCATCAGGAGGAAAGGAAGGGGACATGCATGTCATTATTTCACTGCATAATCCACTGCTTAATTATTTCTTAATGCAGCGACAATTATTTTGCAAGAAACAAAAAGTGATATAAAATGTGGAACACTTCTGCAGTGAAACAGTGTCCATTCCAGAGGTAGATGGGGCTGGGGCATCAGCAAAAGCACAGTTTATTAAACTTTTTCCACTTGTGACCCCTTTTTACTCAAAAATTTATTGATTTGGGGGAGGCAGGGCCCACACCCAGCAATACTCAGTGACTACTCCTGGCTCTGTTCTTGGGAGCTATTCCTGGCTCACCCAGGAAATTTTTATGCAGGCCTGGTCATTTGCATATGTACACTAAGTATACAAATGATACATTTGTTGATCATAAATCATAAATAAATTTAAGCCAGAGAGATAGCTCAACAGACTATCTCTGGCACAAGCAGAGTCCAGATGGAGGCGGTCTGGGTTCAACCCAGACACCTCATGGTCTGAGCACTGCCAGGAGCAACCCCCAAACACAGAACTGGGAGTAACCCCCGAGCACCCACAAAAAACAAAAAGGCAGGAACAACTGAAAAAGGTATTTATTCTGGGGCTGGAGGAGAGTACAACAAGGAGGGTGTTTGCCTTGCATGCAGCTGATCCAGGTTTGATTCCTGATACCCTATATAGTTCCCCAAATTTGCCAGGAGTGATTCCTGAGTGCAGAGCAAGGAGTAAGCCCTGAGTGCAGCTGGGTGCCATGCTCCCCCAAAACGAAAAATAAAACAAAACTGAAAATATGAATAAGGAACACTTAATTGTTTCCTTTTTTCTGTTTTATTTGTTCCTTTACCTTTCCAGCAGTAGCAAAATATTCACCATCGGGGGACCATTCCATCAACTGTACAGAGACTGAGGTTCTACAAAAACAAACAAAAAGAGTTAAGCAGCAGTTTTAAAATCTGGAAGACTATAAATAGCCAAAACAAGATTTTCACATCATTAAGGAGTAGAGTGTCCTTACCACTTTAAAAAGAAAGAAATATTTCACTTCCTAAAATATAAATTAATAAAAATTAAGCCAAAGCTCACTCTGGAAATCCAAAGAATGTAGATTAACATGCATAGTTTATATTTCAACCTACAAACATGTCACCATCAACATCCTAAATATAACATGTTAAAAACTGAGCCCATCATCGTCTCAGCTTACTGGGCCTGCATTAATGGTACACCCATCTTCCCACTAGAGAGTGGCAGGAAACGCCCACCTCCTCCCTTCCCTGACATAGCCACATCTTAGCCTTTAATGAGTTCTTTCCATGCACCAGCCCTGACCAGCCACTTCCTGACATTATTACTAAGAAATGTTTCTTTTTTTCTGTTTCTGTTTGTTTTTTTAACAATCAATGGTAGCACAAACAGAAATATGATGTGATAATGGATTAAGGTTCTCACATTTAAGGAAGCCTTCCAAATGCAATAGTATCGTCAAACAAGGAAGATTATTTTGAAAGGGACGATATTTTCGAAAGCATTTTTATTAATAAACACAATAGCATCAGACACTAACTTGCACTGCCAGATGCACTTCCAGTCATTTAAAACAGGAGGGACTTTATTATCGATTTCTTCCTCCTCTTCCAGAATGTCACCTCCTGGGGGGGCCCACAACTGAATAGAATCAGTTGCTGTCAACAATCTGTTGTCTGAAAATTAAAGAATGTTCTGATGAATAAGCCAGGATTACCTAGAGAACAAAATGCACAGATGGGCTTCTACTTAGGTATACGGACTATTTAATCTATGAAAAATAAGCAATATTGTCTATGAAAAGCATAATGTATTTCAACTAAAAGTTTTTGTTTTGAATACTTAAGAATTTTAAGAATGCATTAGGTCTAGGGGAGATTTAACAGAAAATGTTGACAAAAGCTGTATCAGATTAAAATCTTACACACTCACACTCATACACACACATACAAAGAATAACAAAAGATGCCCACCAAACTGATACACAGAACTCAGAATATGGTCTCAAGATAAGCAATACAGGACTGAGGACTCATTAGAACTCTTGTCTTGCAGAAGTTTCCAATCTTTCAAAATTAAAGATAATAATTTCTTTGTGGGAGGAAAGGGCGACACCCAGCAATACTCAGGACTCACTCCTGGCACTGCTCAGGGCTCACTCCTGGAGGGGTTTTGAGGGTCAGTGCCAAGGATCGAATCTGGATCAGCCACTTGCAAGGAAAGTGGCGTGCCTGGCTGAACTACCTTCTCCAACCCTAAACACAGTAACTTCTTGTTATTTGTATATAATAAAATGAGATATGGTCTTTTTGTTCTCTTCTCTCCCCCTCCTCCTTTTCCTCCTCCTCCTCCTCCACCTCCCTCCCTCCCTCTGTCTCTGTCTCTGTCTCTCTCTCTCTCTCTCTCCTCTCTCCTCTCCTCTCACTCTCTCCTCTCTCTCTCTCTTTCTCTCTCTCTCTCTCCCCCCTTACCCTCCCCCTCTCTCATTTCCAAAGGGAGATAAAGTTGAGCAAAACAAGCATCATCGATCTTTTTCCTATTATAGGAGACGAGTGTTGTAACCACATACCTTGAGGGTCCCATGCTAAATTGTACGTCACAGAACTCAAAAAAAACTGTCCAGTTTTAAGCCACTGACACTTGAGTTGCTGCAACATGTAGAGGGAAATAAAAAAGAAGTTTGTTACACGTTAACCGTAAACACCATGGTTCTATCATTTTCTTTAATTTAAGAGCTCATCTGAAACAAAGGTTTAAATATTTCACTATGACTTTCAGAATACCGTATTGAAAGTAACTTTCCATGGCTGGGCTTACTATCCATCTCTCCCTACCAAGCTGCCGGCAAACAAAGAATGTGCCCTGCCCTCAGGCCTTCTTTGGGGCTTCTCTCTTCTCTGCTTTCAAATTCAATGTCCAACAGAAAATGTTTCCTCTGCCACAAAGCCTTAACTTATGTCAGCACCAGAGCACTTTTAACACTGTACCATTAGAAAACTGGTCACCCTGAACTATTACTTTCTCCTACATCTGACTCACCTATTAAACTGCAACCTCCTAGGGCTGGAGCCCTAGTGCTACAGGTAGGGAATCTGCTCTGCACGTGCCCAACCCATGTTCCATCCCTGGCACTCCATACGGTCCTCTGAGTCCACCAGGAGTGACCCTGAGCATAAAATCTAGTGTTAGCCCTGAGCACTGTTGGGTGTGCCCCCCCCAAAAAAAATAAAACGATAAAGAATAAAGTACACTGCACCTCCCCAAGGGCAAGAAGTATACCCAACTCATGAAAATTTCTCTAGTGGCCCAACAGCCAATGCACAGGCGCTGCCAGTTTGTTCAGGAAGTTTCAAGTACAAGTTTCAGACACATTGTGTAAAATGAAGCCACTGCACGTCCTCAAAAAGTCAACACACTGGAGCAATGTGATATATGCAATCCACAAACCTGAGCTATATTTATTTGAATAATGGTCATCCTTTTCTCACTAATGTCATATGAACACTCAGAAACAATCTTTTAAAGTCTAGGATCTTTGACATGACAGTACCTAAGTAGGAAAACATACATAAAAAGGAATTCTTAGATATAGTTGTTGAAATCTATCCTTGCAGTATATCTTGTATAAAACGTCCTTTTAGCAATGCATAGTACAACACAAAGCTGTATTAATATTCGCAAATGGTACATTTACTGCTTGGTAAGTAACAATAATCTAACACACAGGAATTCCTTCTCAGCTGACAATACTTTAAAAATATTTAACAAGGGGCCAGGGAGGGATCAAAGAGATAACTCAGTGGGCTGAGCACATGCTCTGCATGCTGAAGGCCTGGGTTCAATTCCCAGTATCGCATGGTCCCCCAAGCACCACCAGGAGTGATCTCCAAGCACAGAGCTAGAAGTAGCCTCCGAGCATCACCAGGTGTGGTCCTAAACAACAAAATTTTTTAAAGGAAAAACAAGGACCATTGTGATAATGGAAAAGCTGGGGCACATACAGAGACCAGGTTTGATCCATGGCCCTACATGGCACCCCTTGTCCTATCAGGAGTAGGCCCTAAAAACCATCAGGGCGGTTCAAACCATATATATATATATATATATATATATATATATATATATATATAGTTTGTATATATTGTGTATATATATGTATATATACACACACATATATATACTTAACAGTAATTTATTCAAGATTTCATGACTATCTGAAGGTAAGTAAGTAAAGTAAAGGCCCTCCCGTTGATCATCGATTTGCTCGAGTGGGCCCAGTAACGTCTCCATTGGAGACTTTGTTGTTACTGTGTTTGGCATATCGAATATGTCATGGGGAGCTTGCCAGGCTCTGCCGTGCGGGCGAGATACTCTCGGTAGCTTGCCGGGCTCTCCGAGAGGGGCAGAGGAATCGAACTCGGGTCGGCCATGCTGGCTGCGTGCAAGGCAAACGCCCTACCGCTGTGCTATCGCTCCAGCTATCTGAAGGTAAAATTTAGAAATATAATTGTAAAACTTGAAGTTTTCTATCTAAAAGAAGTTTATATTTTGTAATCAATAAAGATGCTAGTTTTCAAATCCTACTATTCCTAACCAAATAATCAGTCATGGTAATATTTAGAACCTTGGTCAACAGGTATATTTTCAAGCAATAATCAAATCATTCCAGACGGTCCTTCTCTTAGTGTTTTTAATGGTATGAAACAGCTGGGTAGTAGAAATTTTGTCATAAGACCTGGAATCTGAAACTTTAAATGTGCTCTTGGTCACTGGTTTTAAGTTGCCAGTTCACAGAAATTTCCAGTTATTCTTCTAAAGAGTTAAAGCCAGAGCCAGAGAAATAGAACAGCAGGTAGAGTGGCAGATACAAGTTAAATCCTCATTATCTCATATGGTGCCCTGAGCATCATCAGGTGTGGTCCAAAAAGAAATCAAAAAAGAAATAAAAAAAAGTTAATACTATATACATGATATATGCCTGAACCATGCATGCAGTGGTTACAAAAACATTTTACAAAGAGGCAGAAAATTTCTGCATACTGGCACCAATCTATGGACCATGCATTAAAAACCACTGTTCTAGGTGACTCTGAAGCACTCCAACATTTGATATCTACTTAATAAAACTCTCAAAGGATAAAAATCTTTTGCTTTCTGAAGGTTTTTTTTTTTTTGAGGGGGGAGGGTCTTGGTTTGGTTTTTGGTTTCTGTGCTACACACAAATGCTGTGTTCAGAGCATACTCCTCTGTGTTCAGGGATCACTCCTGGTGGTGATCAAGGGACCATATGTGGGGTCGAGGATCAAATTTCTAGGTTGACTGTGTTCAAGGCCAAGTGCCTGAGCCATGTATCATCTCTGCTATCCATGACTATAATTCAACATTTTGGGGAAGATGGGGTACATGGGAAATCAAATACATATATAATAAAGAAAAAAAACACCAAAAGCACTTTGTTTTGCTAGATTTAAATGAAGAATTTTGGGGGAGGACTGTGGGAGGACATCGCATCCACCATGTTCAGAGCTTATTCCTGGCTCTGCACTCAGGCGTCACTCATGGCAGGGCTCAGGGGACTATATGGGATGATTAAACCCCACCAGCCACATGCAAGGCAAGCACCCCACTCACTGTACGTCCTCTCCAGCACCAAGAAAGATTTTTTTTAATACTGGTACATGCACTCGTAGTATTCAAATTTCACATTGCCAGTTTGAGTGATGATGGGCATTCTAGAATGCATGAAGTAATTTTTAAGGTGGGTAATAATGAATTCTAATGGTTCTCAATGTGATCTGCTATAGTACTTGGTTGGTGACTGAGATTACCTAAGTTCCTAACTCCTTATTTCAAAAAATATTTAGGAGTACCTACCAGGGTCCAGATACGAAACAAAGTAAAAAGAGGAAACAAATCTTCCCCGTTTTTATGGTGGCAGGAAGTCTACCTACGTATTTAGATTTTAAAGAGTAGTAACCAATCAATCAATCAATCAATCAATACTATCTTGATAAAGGTTTAAAAAGTAGTTTTGAATGGGGGGGACAAAAAATAGAGAGACAAGAGGACTAGAAATAAAGGTGGCAGAAGTAGCACTTTTTTTGTTTCTTTTGTTTTTATTATATAATCAAACTCAGTGCCTCAGATGTGCAGAAGTATGTGTTTCAGCACTGAACTACATGGGGCTGGGGTGGGGTGGGGGGAGGGAGAAAAACAGTAGCAATATTTAAAGGAGGGATCATGTGGATTTTACTGAGATGGTATTACAGTATTACTGCGCAAAATCACAGAATCTGTGAGAGCTGGGTCTATGACCAATTGGAGGGAAAGAAGAAAAGCAGTTTCAGACAAGAAAACCATCAATGTGAAAGACCCTGCCAGAAAACTTCTGCTTGAAGAAAATTAAGTGCTAACAACCTAGAGCCACAGTCAGCACTAGTAGGAGGTGAGATCAAAGAGGTGACAATAGGTGCTGAAGGAAAGGAAGGTGGCATCTTTTATTTATTTTTTGGTTGGGGGGGGGGGCCACACCTGGCAGTGCTCTGGCTCTGCATGAAGGAATCACTCCTGAGATCTCAGAGGACCATAGGAGATGACAGGGATAGAACCTAGGTCTGCCGCATGGAAGGTAAGCATCCAAATTGCTGAACTATCTCTGGCCCCAGTGGCATCTTTTTAATCAGAGAAATATGGAGCAGTTGTGACTCTTATTTATTATTTATTTACATATTAGTTGTGAGGTCACACCCAGCAATGCTTGGGGGCTAGTCTTGGCTCTGTACAAAGCGGTCACTCCTGGTGGTACTCAGAGAAACAAAAGTAGTTCCAGTGATCAACTCATGTCTGCCTCATGCAAGACTTCAGCACTGAAACCCCTGTACAATCTTTCTGGACCCATTTTCAGAGGCTTTTATTGTTTTTTTTTTGTGTGTGTGGGGGATCCACTCAGCAGTGTTCAGACTTACTCCTGGCTCTGAGCTCAGGAATCACTCCTGGAGAGCTGGGGAGACCATATGAGATGCCAGGGATCAAACCCAGGCTGAACACATGCCAGGCAAGTGTCTTACCTGCTGTACTATCATTCTGGCCCCCAATTACAGGATTTTAATGAGAAGTATTATTATTGACTCTGTTGTAAATGAAGATTACGGGGTAGGAGATAGAAAACACGTATCAGACAGAGACCACTCTAGTAACATAGGCAAGAAATAACAGTAGCTCAACTAGATAGATCTCCATTAACTAAGGAAGTCTCAATTAGAAATATTCTAAGCAATTCCTAAAAGCCTTATGAATTTTACTTTCAGCATCTATAAAAAGCCCTTACCACAAAGGACCAGGTCAACTTCATAATAATATTCCATTCCACCATCAGCACTGCTGTCAAGTGGTTTCTCGAGTAAACAATTCTTAAAAGTTCTCCACTACTGTTAAATACTTACACAATTTCTCTTATGAGAGTTTATGCCCAAGGGCTCAAAAATACAAACAGCATTACCATATGAAGCTGCAATCTAAAAAATAAAAATGAAGCATTAATATTTAGGAAAAGATCAATACATTTTAATATTAATACATAAACTAATTACATATATTAAAATATAAAAAAGAGTAGCCATGGTTTAGTCCATCCCACAAATAAAACTGGAAAAAGTATTATACTTAAGAATTTCAAACCAGGGGCTGGAGCCATAGCCCAGCGGGTAGGGCATTTGCCTTGCATACTGCTGACCCGGGTTCGATTCCCAGAATCCCATATGGTCCCTGAGCACCACCAGGAGTGATTACCGAGCGTATGAGCCAGGAGTAACCCCTGTGCATCACTGGGTGTGACCCAAAAAGCAGGAAAAAAAAAGAATTTCAAACCAGGGGGCCAGAGAGATAGTACAGTGGGAGAGGTAGTATAGCAGGTCGGGCATTTGCATTGCACATGGCCAACCCAGATTCGATCTTGGCATCTCATATGGTCCCCCAAGTACTACTAGGAAAAATCCCTAAATGCAGAGCCAGGAGTAACCCCCGAGCATCACCAGGTGTGACCCCAAAAGCCAAAAAATATAATAATAATAAAGAAAGAATTTCAAACCAAGGACCAAAGTGATAGTACAGCAGGTAGAGCACTTTCTAGAATACTGAGGTGCTTAAGTTGTTGCTGGAAAAAGTCTTGTTTTTATATTCTTACAGAGCCTTCAACTATGCTACACAATATTAGTTTACTACATTGGTAGAATACATAATAAAAATGTTAATATTTTACATGTAATAAAAATATTATATTTGAATTATTATGTGTGTGTTTGTGTGTGTGTGTGTGTGTGTGTGTGTGTGTGTGTGTAGTGGCAGGAAGTTTTGGTGATACTAGTGCTAAGGGTTCACTTCTGGTTCTAGGTTCAGCTGTCACTCCTGGAGGTGCTCCAGGACCAGGCAGTGACAAGGATTGAGTGAGGGTCACTTGCACACAAGGCAAGCAACTTCACCCAATGTACTCCTTCTCTGGCCCTGTCTTAAAATTTTAAGAAGTACACATGAAGTCTGAATTATTTCCCAAAAAGATCCTATTCAAAGAGTGAATGAACTTTTAAGGTGCTTCACTCCACAGAAACTTTATAAGTAACTGTCACGCAAATATGTCACTCTGACAACTTGCTACATGTCTTTATAAAATTTTTTATCATTTTTGGTAGTAAAGAATATCAGGTGAGAAGATGAAAAGTCTACACTTTTTATATCGCACAGGATAGTGAGACCTACAGATCTATGCAGACAGTATGCATCTGTAGAACATATAAATATCACTTTATTGGGGCTGGAGCGATAGTACAGCGGGTAGGGCATTTGCCTTGCATGTGGCCAACCCAGGTTCAATTTCCAGCATCCCATATAGTCCCCTGAGCACCGCCAAGAGTAATTCCTGAGTGGATGAGCCAGGAGTAACCCTTGTGCAACTCCGGATGTGAACCAAAAAAAAAAAAAGCAAAAATAATAACAATAATAAATGTTACTTAATCAACTTAATGGAAACTTAAAATTTGCAATTTACCTGTTACCCACTTCAGTCAATAGACATCTGAGCAAGGTGTTAAAGAAATTCATGGCAAATACCTGTCTATTTTTTGTTCTTGTTGTTCTTTTTGGGTCAAGCCTGGCAATGCTCAGGGGTTACTCCTGGCTTTGCATTCAGGAATCACTCCTGGCGGTGCTCAGGGGACCGAACTTGGGTCGGCCACGTGCAAGGCAAAATGCCCTACCCACTGTACTATCACTCCAGCCCCCAGCAAAGACCTCTCTAGAAAGATATCAATTTTATGGCACTGTTCAATAGATTTGAAGATGGTGTTTAATAGAGAAGCTGAATCCTTACCCTTCCATGTTGGTGTGAACACTCCACACAGCTGACTTGGATGTTTCCATGCTTAGCACCAGGAATGATCTGTACACATTCAAAGTCACTGGCCAAAATAACAATGTCACAGCCTGATCCATATGCCTAAAAAGAAAAGCACAATCTTAGATCTTGTTGCCTATTATAAAGCAGACTGACAGATTTTATGATAGTCAATACAATAATATGGAACACATCAATTTCCAAATGAGAATATTAAAGAAGAAAATAGAATGAAATACAACTCCGTGAATTATCATTAAACAACTGTGAATCGGAAAAGCCTTCTTGTGGTTTCAACACTAAAATCTCTGTTCCTACAGGTCACAAGAGTGTCTCTCAGAGCTAGAGAGTTGGCTCACAGGGCTAGTCTTGCCCAAGTTCAATCTCAGTACCTCTAAGTCCACAAAGCACCACCAGAAATGATCCTGGAGCATCTTCCAGGAGTATTCTGCTAGAGCATCACTGAGTATGGCCCGACAACAACCCCCCCCCCTAAAAAAAACCATTTTACCTCAAAAATTCACTATAGGGGGCCGGAGCTATAGTATAGCAATAGGGCATTTGCCTTGTACTTGGCCAACCCAGGTTCAATCCTTGTGATTCCATATGGTCCCCTGAGCACCACCAGGAATAATTCCTGAGTGCAGAGCCAGGAGTAACCCCTGAGCATCGCTGGGTGTGACCCAAAAAAGAAAAAAAAATTCACTATAGTCTTATAGTAAAACCTCAGGAATAAAACTCCATCTGAAAGTTGTAAGACACTGATGACTGCAAATGTCTGCGCCCAGGCTTAAAACAGGTGCGAGAAAGTTCCACAGAGAAATCAGATACATTTTCCAACACACTTGCACGTGGCTTAAGGAACTAGTTAAAAAGACATGAACACCCAAGATGAAATTACATGCGCTAAGACAAAGAATAAATTAAGCCCACTGACTACCCACGTGAAATCATCATACAGGCTGTCTGTCCTCGTCCCCCAAATCTATCAAACATAATGGGGAAAGCATATCAACGTGGTCTCATTTAAAAAGAAAAAAATAGGGGCCAGATACCATGGTGAATAGGGCACGTGCCTGCATACTGCAGACCTAAGTTCAACCTCTGGCTCCCCAAATGGTCCCCTGAACCCTGCCAGGAGTGATTCCTGAGTGCAGAGGCGGGAAGAAGCCTTGTTCACCGCTGGGTGTGGCCCAGGAACAAAACAAAACAAAACAAAAAGTAAGGTTAAATAAAAAATAAACTGAATTATACAAAACAGAGGGTAACTATAACTATGGGTCCGGAAAATGAACTGCAACAAAAAATAAGTTCCTGGAAAATTCCTTCCTTCAGCCTAACTATGAGTAAAACCACATATTTCACATAGTTGCTACACTTCTGAGCATACACTAGTTCTGCTTTGCAACTCTGTGAATTTTATGAAGACATAAGGGGCATAGAGAGTAGGGACATTATCATTGTTCTTCAAAACCTGACTTTACTTAAATATTAAAGGCAATCGAAATCATTCTCAGAACTAGAAAGATATTATAGTGGTGAAGGTGCTGACCTTCCATATAGCTGACCTTCATACAATCTCCAGCACCCCATATGGACCTCAAGCCCCCCAGAAGTGATCCCTGAGTACAGAGCCAGAAGTAAGCCCTGAGCACAGCTGGATGAGACTCCAAAAACAATCTTCAAAATAAACATCTCGTTAAAAAAATTGTTTTTATGAGGTGGTATTTTCCCCCACAATTTCCATATCCTCAAACCATAAGGTCATGTTCTAGAAAATACAGCTATCCAGCAGGCAGGTTTGACAGGTGATGGCATCTAAGTCTCTGACCTACGCCTTAAGAAGATCCAACTATAGCTGCTCCTGAAAGAGGGAAATGGAGGTAAGGATCTGATAGACAAACTTGTTTCAGATGCTTTTAACACATCCAATACTGCAAAAACTAAACCATCTTCAATTCACGTGTATATAAATACAGAAACGCCCACCAAAGAAAAAAGCAAAGACAGAAGGGAAATCATGCATTCAGGAAAGCTAAATTGAAAGAGGATAATGTGTACAGGCAGACGAAATGTCCCCTAATACTGTGCTCATCTTTAAAATCATATCATTTATGGCACAGAGAGCACCACCAGGATCACTTCTGAGAATGAAGTCAGGAGTAAAACCCTCTAGGTGTGGTCCAAACCTCTCCCAAAAAATCAAAACTAAACACTGGAGTGATAGAACACCAGGCCGAGCACTTCCCTTGCATGCAGCCAACCCAGGTTCAATGACAAGCACCCTAAATGGTGCAAAGCCCTTCCAGCAGTGACAATAACAATAAGCATTAATAAAATATTATTTAAATGTCAATGGATTGAACTTCTGAATCAAAAGATACAGAGTAGCAGGTTGGATCATAAAATAAAATCCAGGCCCAGAGCACTAGTACAGCACTACAGCACTGGAGCACTGTCCTCCCGATGTTCATCAATTTGCTCACGCAGGCACCAGTAACATCTCCATTGTGAGACTTGTTACGGTTTTGGGCATATCAGGTATGTCACGGGAAGCTTTCCAGGCTTTGCTGTGCGGGCAGGATACTCTCTATAGCATGCCAGACTCTCCGAGAAGGGCAGAGGAATCCAACCCAGGTCGGCCACATGAAAGGCAAACACCCTACCCGCAATGCTATCACTCAAGTCCAATAGTACGGGCATTTGCCTAGCGCATGGCCAACCCAGGGATGACCCAAGTTCGATCCCCAGCATCCTATATGGTCCCCCAAGAATTGCCCGGAGTAACTGCTGAGTGAAAAACCAGGAGTGAGACCAGAGCAATAGGACAGTGGGGAGAGCATTTGCGTTACACACAGTCAACCCAGGTTTGATCCCCAGCATCCCAAATGGTCCCCTGAGTACCGCTAGGAATAATTCCCGAGTGCAAAGTCAGGAGTAACCCCTGAGCATTGCAGGGTGTGATCCAAAAAAGAAAATAACAAAGAAAAAAAAACCAGCAGTAACCCCTGAGCATCTCTGGGTGTGGCAAAAAAAAAAAAGGCCTAAATAAATAGTAGTGTAGCACTGTCCTCCCAATGTTCCTCTATTTGCTCAAGCAGGCCCAGTAACATGTCCATTGCAAGACTTGTTGTTACTATGTTTGGCATATCGAATACATCACGGGGAGCTTGCCAGGCTTTGCCGTGTGGGTGAGCTACTTTCAATAGCTTGCTGGGCTCTCCGAGAGGGGCGGAGGAATCGAACATGGGTAGGCCACGTGCTAGTACAGCGGGCAGGATGTCTGCCTTGCATGCAGCCGACCAGGCCAACCTGAGTTCAATTCCTCCACCCTCTCAGAGAACCCAGCAAGCTACCGAGAGTATGGCAAGCTACCCGTGATGTATTCGATATGCCAAACACAGTAACAACAAGTCTCGCAGTGGACACGTTACTGGGTCCGCTTGAGAAAATCGATGAACAATGGCCTAAATTAATTAATTAATTAATTAAATTCAACCTACTGCTGCTTATAAGACACACTTGAACTCTCATGATAAACACAAGCTCAGAGTAAAAGGCTGGAAGATAATCACGCAGACTAACATGAGACTGAAAAAAGCAGGGACAGCCACACTTGTACCGGACCAAATGGCATTCAAGCTAAAGAACACAGGAAGAGATAGGGCCAGGCATTAGATGCTGGCCAATGATCGACAGGCAAGAGGATGTAACTCCTACAGCATGCATGCACCAAATGAAGGAGCAGCAAAGTTTATCCAACACCTGCTCCTGGAACTGAAGAGCAATACTGATGGCAACACAACAGCAGTGGGAGACTCTAACAACCCACTCCCATCACTGGACAGATGAATCGGACAGAACACCGATGAGGAACCAAAGCCCTAAATGAGGAAGTGGAAGACGGATGAAAAGACATGAAGAGCCCAAAACAGTGCAGCAGGTAAGGCACTGACTTAGCACGCATCCCACAGACACCGCATCTGGTCTCCTGAGCTTCACCAGAAGTGATCCCTGAGCACAGAGCCAAGAAAAGCCCTGCGCAAAGTCAGGGGTGCCCCTTCCCCGCCCCCAAAAAAAGGTACATCAGTGGTGTAGAGGTGAGTTATGTGTACATAGCTAAAGCACACCAACACTGTAAGGAGGAGACCCAAACTACAAGAACCAGACTGAGAACAGGATGTGGGGGCGGAGGGAACCTGGGAACATTGGTGGAGGGAAGTTCACACTGGTGGTGGACGGGATTAGTGTTAGAATATTGTATGCCTGAAACTCTATTATGAACAACTTCGTAAATTATGGTGTCTTAGTAGCTTTTTTTCAAGTGGCCAAAGCAATAGAACAGCATGTAATGTGCTTTACTTGCACACAGTTGACCCAAGTTTGATCCCTGAGTCCGACTAGGAGTGATCCCTGAGCGCAGAGCCAAGAGTAAGCCTGAGCTCAGCTGGGCATGGTCCCCACTGCCCCCAAAAAAATTTTCAAGTAACAAACATGTACAGAACCCTCCATCTACTAACGCCAAATACTCAATCATATCCAGTGGGAGACCACATGCTGGGGCACAATTCAAGTGTCCATAAAGTCATGAAACTAGACATCCTATCAAGCATCTTCTCAGAGCAGTGAAGAGAAGGTAAGATTCACTATGAAGTCAGGGAAAGCTGAAACACTTGGAAACCGAACATATTGTTCAGTTCACTGAACAACTGACGGAAATCAAAGAAGAAATGAAAACATTCCTCAAGACAGAATAAAGACACAAGCTATCAGAATCTATGGAACACAGCAAAAGTAGGACTAAGGGCATTCATGCCACCCTCACAGCCAACTTTTAAAGGCTTGTCCTGGGCCCCCTCACGCAAGAGACAAAATCTGCTATAAAACCCAGGTATTCAGGACCAGTGACTGAAAAAACCATGCCTCGTAGTGGGCCACCCCTGCCCATCTCCCAGCCCCTCTGGGAACCTGCCTGTCACACTCATGATCTGCCTCCAGGTGCCATTTAAATGCATCAATGGCCATGATCCAGAGACTCACAAATGAGCAGCTCAATGCAGGGATAGCTCTGGGCTCCAATTATTTAGATTTTTACATTCCCAGGAATGCGCAGCCACAAAAGCAGCTGCAAGAGCAGCCATGGGGCATGTCAGTTTTTTGTTTTTTGTTGTTGGTTTTTTTTTTTTTTTGCTTTTTTGTTGAAACACTGTGAGATGGTCCCTTACACATCTTATTCTATTCATAACAGGCAATAGAGAATAAATTATTTAGCATCTGCCTGTGGGGCAGGCTTGGGAAACTTCAAAATAATGGTAATGGGAAGGTGTAATGGTGGTGGGACTGGTTTGAAATACTGAATGTAATCAATTATTGTGAACAACTTTATGAAAATAAAATTTAAAAATTTAAAAAAGAAAGAGCATTCACAGCATTACAGATTCACATCAAAAAGGAAAAAAAAGCAAAGAAAAGCTCATGTAAGTAACCTATGCACACAACTTGAGAGAGTGCCAAAGGATGAATGAATCCTAGAGTAAGCAAAAGGAAGGAAATAATAATTAGGGCAGAAAACAATGGTATGGCGATCAAGAAAGTAATACTAAGGGTAAAAATAAAACCAGGAGCTTATTTTTCTAAAGAATCAATATAACCAACAAACCCTCCACTAGATTCTTGGGGAAATAAAAGAGAGAAACTTAATAAATTGGACCAGCAATGAAAGAGTCTGACAGATTAGGATCGATGTCTCTAAAACATAAGAATCATAAGAGGTTACTAAAGACAACTTTAGGCCTCTAAGCTGGAGAACCCAGAAGAAATAGATGAATTTTTAGTCAAGGGCAGTGGAGGTTCTTAGATACTTGGGTATGTAGCAAAGGTACAGTAACTTTATGCATCAAAACCATAGACATGGGGTCAGAGAAATAACTCAAAGGACTGAGCACATGCTTTGAACACTTTGAAACCCAGGAAGCCTGGGTTTTATCCCCAACACTGCCTGAATCCCCAAGAATCATTGGGAGTGACCCTGAGCACCACTGGGTATGGCCTCCCAAATTCTTAATGTCATAAACATTAACATTATTGTAATCATGACAGAGCCTTGGAGATAGCTCCACTAGCTATACCACATCTTTTGCATGCAGGTGCTCTGGATTCAATTGCTGGTACCACGTGGTCTCATGAGCACCACTAGGAGCAACCCCTGAGCACTGCCAGGTGTATCCCAAATACAAAAAAAATTAATCCTACCCTAAAGAGCATTTCCTGTTTCCTCTGCCATTCTCAGGAATGCAGATTGATGGAATGGAAGAGACTTCATTTTAAAATCACACACACACACACACACACACACACACACACACACACGACACACACAGTCTTCAATTTTAGTTCTGCTGTAATATATAATCTTAAGCCAGATACTAAATCTCACTGAGTACTTCCTTGCGGTAATATTAAACAAGTATTACTCTTAGGAAAACGGTGAAAATTAAAATATAAACCTATTTGCATAGTGTTTAGTATGTAAACACTCAGAAAACAAAACAATACACTATGAGGAAACCTGGGTGGCTAGAATACACCACAAGATGTGCCCAATGAGACTCACAGAGAGAATACCCCATGAAGTATCAATGGCAAACTTCCTTAGCCATAAAACACTAACAGAAGACAACAGATGGACCAGAGGAATGTTCTACCACTACTTCTCCAATCCGCAACGAGCCTGAAAGACATCACTAATACATGATAATTCAAGTTCATAATTTCTCCATGATGACAGATATTAAGTGCAAGACATTCAAACTCCAATCTTTGCCATTCTTTTGTTTGGTTTTGGTTTTGTTTGGGGGTCACGCCTGGAAATGCTCAGGAGTTACTCTTGGCTCTGCACTCAGGAATCACTCCTGGTCATGCTCAGGGGACCATATGGGATATCAGGGATCAAACCTGGGTCAGCCACGTGCAAGGCAAGTGCCCTACCCACCGTACTATCACTCTAGCCCCTGATCCTTGCCAGTCTTGCACTCTTTTCTCATACATTACATGACAAAGAGACAGAAATAGTCCAAGTAAGCAGTAACACTCTTGCTTCTCTAAAATGGACCATCCCGAAGCAAGAACTACTATAGACAGGCTCTTCCTTCCCTCTGCACTGAAAGCGATTTTCCTTCTACCCAACAACATATCCATAGTTGCCTGATCTTTTGAAAAGACATGTACCCCTACATGGAAAGTATCATGTTAAGCGAAATGACTCAGAAAGAAAGGGATAGACATAGAAAGATTGCATTCATCTGGGGAACATAAAGTAACAAAATATGAGACTAGCACCCAAGAATGACCGAGATTAGTACCAGGAATCTTACTCCATGGCTTGGAGGCCAGCCACACATGCTAGGGGAAAAGAGAGCTCAGATAGAGAAGGGAACACCAAATAAAGGGTGTTGGGAGGATCCTCCCAGGATGGGAGAAGCATGCTGAAAGTAGACTATAGACCAAATATGATTGCCACCCATTGCCTCTTTTGCAAACCACAACAGCCATAGGAGAGAGAGAACAAAAGGCAGGGTAGGATGGGGGAGAACACAGAGGCAGGGTAGGATGGGGGGAATGGGGGGTGGGAGGGATAGTGGGATCCGTGGTGGTGGGAAATGGGCACTGGTGGAGGGATGGGTATTTGATCATTGTATAATTGAAACCCAAACACAAAAATTTGTTAAGTCTACAACTGTACCTCATGGTGTCTCGCTAATAAAAATTAAAATTAAAAATTGAATTGAATTGAATTGATTCCCTCCCGTTGATCGTCGATTTGCTCGAGCGGGCCCAGTAACGTCTCCATTGGAGACTTTGTTGTTACTGTGTTTGGCATATCGAATACTCTCGGTAGCTTGCCGGGCTCTCCGAGAGGGGCGGAGGAATTGAACTCGGGTCGGCCATGTTGGCCGCTTGTAAGGCGAATGCCCTACCCGCTGTGCTATCACTCCAGCCCAAAATTAAAAAAATAAATAAAAAATAAAAATCAAACAAAAATGTAAAAAGAAAAAAGACATGTACCCTATCCCAAAGCTCTAAGAAAATCTTGGAAGTTTTCTGATTTTGCAATCATTCTCAAACCCAGTTGCATCAAATTCACTGAAGGGGTCGGGAATGTGGCTGGGTGGCATAGCATACATATGAATTTGATCCCCACACCACCAAGAAAGAAAAAAAGTCACAGGAGAAGTTGCTAAATGTACAGATTACTCAATTCTACCCTAGACTTACTATATCAGAATCTTCAATTATTTGGGGGGAAAAAATTGGCAGGCCTGAGGGAGATTATAGGAAGCGGGCACTTACCTTGAATGCAGCTATAGCCACTAAGCCCCTGGTTAAAATTCCCAGCACCATCTCTGGTTCCCACTGAGCACCACCAGGAGTCACTCCTGAACACAGAGCAGCCCCTCAACTGCCTGCCAGGTATGGCCCAAATACCACCACTCCCCCCCATTACCAAAAACTGACAAGATCTATCAAATGTTCTAATATAAGATTCTCTTTGATGGAACAGATCCCCACTTTGTCCAATAGGCATACTTACAAAACCTTGCCAAAATACATATAAAGAATATCCACTGACCCATTACGTGTGGTAGCAAAATCTGAAAATAAACCTGTAAGCAGGAGAGTGGCTGAGTTACTGAATATTCATCCACTGAGCCACTACGACGCATATACTAAAATATTAGAGATTAGTAGTCTGAAAAGGTCTTAGATGCCTTATCAAAACAGTAATTCCCATTAACAACTGATTTCCTGTGGCACCTTACTCAGGCAAGGCTTCCCACTTAACATGTAATCCATGACGTGGTTACAATGGAATCCCCAAAATAACTGCACAACAGCCTGCAGAAGTACAAGGGAAGAATATTAATAATTCTTGACCCTTTTCTACAGAGTCTAAATAAAGCACAGATAAGCCAAGTGTGAAAGACTCTATCGGAACTGAATCACATGCATCTGTAAGTGAAGGCTCTCGAGACCACAATGATTTTTGTAAATGGGTCTTTAATGTCTGTCTGTTCTCACTACACTGACTGGTACCTTGGAGTGAGGACCACATCCTTGCTTACCACTATAGTGACAGGTGAGCACATGGAAGCCTCAAACAACATGTGGGACAAAGAGATTACTCAAAATCTTCCCATGTAGTTTTTGGCTCCAGAAGTCTAAGTACTTGGTCAGGGAACACAGGGGTATAGAAGCTCACTAATTTCACCAGTTCATGAGAGTAGCTCTACAAAGAAAGAATTTTCCAGTTCATATCCTGGATATAAAGTTCTCCCAGGAAGGAATCTGCCAAACCGTCCCTCAAGCATTTCCCATTTAACCCTGGGTTCCTATTGAAAAGGAAAAGAATAAATTATTCATGAAAAAATTAATGATTTACCATTTAAGACGTGGCTGTGTGTAGTCTTTATGAAAATTACATTTTCACGAGCTCCCTTTTAAAGAAACTGAGACTGTAAGGAAGTAACACTCTGCCCAAATTTATAGGGATTAATTTTTGCTTCCCAATAAAGCTACTGCTTTTTCTAGTCAATCCCATCTCTAATCCATTAAGATGTCTCAAAGACTGATTGAGAAAAAATAGCCACCCTTAATTTGGACAAGAAATCCTTAACCAAATCCTTAATCAAAAACCTGCTAGCTATAAACCTTTCCTAAAATATACGTTTTTAGCTGAAAATACATTAAACATAAATAGATTGTGCTATGCAAAAAAAAATTCTGCATCTTATTTTCTACTCCCGACAATATATCTTAAAGATTTCCCTAATAATGCAAAAGAAATTACCTCATTCTTCTTAATGATTTCAAAATACTTCATTCTGGAGCTTTATCATAATTAATTGAGTTAGGCTGTTTCCAGTCTTTCATGATTATAATAGATATGTCTGCCTGTGCTCAAATATACCCACAGGATAAGTTTTAAGAAATTATTTGCCGGGTCGGTGCCGAAGATAAGTACTGCAAATTGCCCTCCAAAGAGATCCTACTCCAAGGTATATAAGAGCCCCTGCTTTGGGGGTAGCAGAGACGGTACAGCCAGGAGAGTCGGGGGCAGTTCATGCTTTCCTTATATGTGGCTGACCCAGGTTTGATTGCTGGAGCCCCATACAGTTCCCCAGCACCACCAGGAGTAA